>NC_071556.1:5000-1205000 GCF_026979565.1 Vidua chalybeata | reverse complement strand
GCAGCTCTGCAGATGGGGCTCACCTGTTCACAGGGTTCACCTGTGCTAAGGGTCACCTGCTGAGGGTCTGGGGAGTCACCTGTGGGGCTGGGGTCCAGGCCTGTGCAGCCTGGGAGGAGGTGGATGTCTCTGCAAGGCTGGTGCTTCCTTGCAGCATTCACAGGGCAGTTTCTACTTGGGGCCTTTTCCAGAGGTTTCACAGAGTCCCAGAATGGTCTGGCTTGAAAGGGACCTTAAAGCTCATCCCCTTCCACCCCCTCCCATGGGCAGGGACACCTTCCACCATCCCAGGCTGCTCCAAGCCCATCCAGCCTAGCCTGGAACACTTCCAGGGATCCAGGGGCAGCCACAGCTGCTCTGGACACCCTGGGCCAGGGCCTGCCCACCCTCCCAGGGAACAATTCCTTCCCAATGTCCCATCTAACCCTACATGTTTGACTGTATTTTCCTGTTTCCCCTGCCAGGTGTGGGTGCACAGTTTGCAGTGCTCTGCTGTGCAGGTTGGTTCCCAAATTGGAAGTAAGGGAAGTAAGAGGGAGAATGGGGAGTGTCAGCAGGGCAGAGGCAGCACCCTCACATCTTCCAAGTATGGCGCAGCAATGCAGGATGAGTTTGGGATGCCACTGCAGGAGCAGAGCCTGGGGACCCCCCAGCCTCCTCTGTGGGTCAGGCCCCTCAGACTCTGCATGTGGCTCTGCTCTCTCTGCAGGCTTGTCCGGGGGGCTGGGCCGGAGCAGCGTCTCCTCAGGAACGAGCGAAATAAAGAGGGAAGAGAAGGAGGATGAGGAGAACACATCGGTGGCAGATAACTCAGAAGAGGAGAAGAAGGAGCTGAAACCCTCCCGGAACAGAACAAGGTGCTCTTTGAACAGGTCTCTCCCTTCACTTTCTCTGTTCCCAGGCCAGGGGTGTTTGGGCTGGGGTGTCCTGCTGCCAGGACCCACCAGGCACTGGGCTTGGCCTGGTTTGGCCTGGGGTCATCCTGTGGCACAGACCCCCCAACCCCTGCCCACCCTGGAGCCTGGTGTGGTCTCACACAGCCTGGGCTCCTGCTACTGCCCCAGGGGGAAGGGTCCCTGCCATCCTCCTGCTGGCTTCTGTCCCTGTGGCCTCAGGGCATCCTCATGCTCCTAAAGCAGAGGGATGCACCTCATCCCCCCACCTGCCTGTGTGGGCACTTGGGGCCGTGCAGGGAAGGAGCAAGTGCTCAGCCACAGACACAGTTTGAGCCCTTCCCTGCCTTGGGGCGTCTCTGCTCTCTGCTTTGGGCTCCTGTATCCTCTGTCACATCCAGCCAGAGGAGTGGCAGTGGCTCAGGTGGAGTCCTTCAGTGTGTTGGCTGCTCTGCAGCCTTGCCACCAGCTCGGAGACCTCAGCAGGGTGATGGTGCCCAGAGAGGCAGCACCAGCCCCACTCTTGCCCTGGAGGCAGAGGGCTGCACCTTCCCAAATTCCAGCCGGGGGTTCCAGTGTTGGCCTTCACCTTGTCTGGGCCGCCGTGCACTCTCCTGGCAACAAGCTCAGGCCTTAATCACATTGTGGTTTCTTTCTTTGCTGTTTAAAAACAAAAGAAAACAAAAAAGAGGCAAAAGAAGAGCCTTAACTGCTTCTCTCTGAAGCCCCTGCGTGTCCCTGCACGTGGTCCTGGCACAGGACCTGGCACAGGACCTGGCACAGCAGGTCCTGGCAGGGCACACGGGGGGCTCGGCATCTTGGTGCGTCACCGTGTGTTTCTTGTCTGTGAGTTGACCGGTGCTGAGAGTGCACACGAGGAATGTCCCTGTCTCGTTCTTATTTTAAACCATTAGTCAAGATGAGGATGAGGAGGACGATCTTCTTCCCCCAGAGCAAAAAGCCGAGAGAGAGAGAGAAAGGAGGGTCGCCAATAATGCCCGTGAGCGCCTGCGGGTTCGTGACATCAACGAGGCCTTTAAGGAGCTCGGACGCATGTGCCAACTGCACCTAAACAGCGAAAAACCGCAGACCAAACTGCTAATCCTACACCAGGCCGTATCAGTCATACTGAACCTGGAGCAACAAGTTAGAGGTCAGTGAGGGTCCCGGAGTGGTGATATTTTACGTACCTGATCGGCACGGGGCTGTCTGTCTGTCTGTCTCCTGTGACGTGCTGTGGTGCCTCGCACTGTCTCTCTCCCCTGTAGCCTTGGGGAATAACCCAAGGCTATCGATGTCCTTTTTTTTTTTTTCCTTTTTTTTTTTTTTTTTTCCTTTTTTGCATCCATCCCTGCTGTTCTCTCCTTTGTCCCCCGCTGCCACCGCGTGTGCTGCATGCCGGTCCCCGCGGGGACGCCTGTGCCGTCCTGTGCTCAGTGCTCGGCCAGCAAAGTGACAGAAACCCCACTAGAGAATCTCCCAGAGGGGTCCAGCTCTGCTGTCTCCAAGGGCTGCTCTGAGCACAGAGCCTGTGTGCCTGACGGGGCTCTGTGCTCCTGTCCCCGCAGTGTGGCACCTGGCAAAGCCCTGGGGCCACGGGAGCTGTGCCAGGGCAGTGGGATGCCCCCAGCCCTCGCTGCCTGCACTGGTATCCACCACAGGCTGGGAGCAGTGTGCATTCTGAGCCTGGAGCTGCCAGCGGGTGCCTGCAGCCTCTGCCCTCCCCGGGACACCCTCAGAGCGCGTGTGCACCCATGGCAGGGAGGGAAGGAGGGTGGCTGGCCCGGCTGGCCCGCCCAGGACGTGGCTGCTTTGTCCCGCATCCCGCAGTGCATGCTCCTGCCCGGCCCTGCTCCGCCTGCAGCGGCCCGGGGCAGGTTAACCCCCCTTTCTCTCTGCAGAGCTGTGTAACACGCGTCGGGGGCTGTGCCTGCCTGTGCTCCTCTCTGCTGGCCTTGCTGTGCCTTGATGTTGGAGTCCTTTGTGCCTCTCTTCAGTTTGTAATTTTTTGCCTTTCATAACATGTATATTTTTTCCTGTCTTCTTTTTTAATTTCCCCTTCCTTTTGATTTTTTTTTTTTTATTTCAAGTTTTTACTTTTTGGTTCTGTTCTTTCCAATCTCCTACAGACATGCCCCAGCCGTGACCTCTCGGTGGTCCCACTCTACCTTGTACTTGCTGCTCACGGATCCCAGGCAGGATCGAGGGTGGGGCAGGGCTTAGGCAGAGTTGGCACCGTGTTCATTTTGGTCTCCCACGCTTGTCCCTTTTTAAACCCTTCCTGGAGGCAGCCAGAGAGGTGGCTGAGCCCTGCAGGCTCCCTCAGCAAATAGTGCAGACAGGCAGTGTCCCCTCCTTGGGTTTGTGCTGCTTTCCAGGAAAGAATCCCACCCTCACACCCCCTCTGGCAGCACTGCCACCAGGTCCCTGTGTGCCCAGGGGGGCTGCCAGGATCCTCCCACTGCCACAGCAGCTGCAGGAAGGGAAAGGAGGAGACCCCCAGGGGTCACCTCTGCTGATGACCCCCAGGGGCAAAAGGCAGCCTAAGCATGCCATCCTCACACAGTGCAAGCTGCCAGTGGTACGTGACGGTGGTGGGGACACAGCTCTGTCCTGCCCAGGTGTGACATCCAAGCCTTGTCGCTGCTGGGGGAGCCACCAGCCAGACTGGCCACCAGCAAGGACCTGCAGCCACCAGCCTGTGCTGGAGGAAGGATCTGGGGTCCTGTGTGGGGGCACAGGTGCCAGGATGGCCCTGTCCCCACACCTGTGCTGGGCATGTGGAGAGGAGGTGGCAGTGCCAGCTGGGACAGTGAGGAGGGGACACAGGCAGAGACAAGGCAGTGAGGAGAGGGTGCAGCAGGGCCAGTGGGCAGCCCTCTGTCCCACACAGGCAGTGCTTGCCCAGGGAGCCCCTGCTCCCCCTTCACGTGGCCGTGCACTGTCCGGAGGCTCTCTAGGAGAGCTCTGACTCTGCGGCCCCTCTTTGCTAAAGGCTTATCCCCACGTGGCCCCCCAGGAGCCCGAGGCCACAGGCTGTCCCAGTGTCCGGACAGATAGGTGTCTTCCTGCAAGTTTTGCTCTGGGGGAGAAGGTCGTCTGGGCTTAAATTGAGGTTTTCAAGGGGATGGGCGAGGCCTCGGTTCAAGATGCTGCCAGTACAACTTTGCTTCCCCCATCCCTGCCTGTGTCGGGCATCCTGGGGTGATGTCAGCAGTGGGGGCTCTCCCAGAGCTTCTGACTGTGCCTGGAAAAAAAAATCACCCCTTCTGGCAGGCTTTTGTCTGTGTGGAATGATTGGGATTCAGTGTCTGCATCCGAGTACTCTGATCCTCAGAGTAGCCCTGGCTCCTACTCCCAATGCTGCCCTGGCCCCTAAGAGGGTGCCAGGCCAGGCTGCTCCTGCTGCTGCAGCACCACTGCTCCAAACACCAGCATTGGAAGCTGCAGATGGAATTCGGGAAGTATTCTTACAAAGAAGGATTTGCTTCCTGCCAAAATCTTTCCATGGGGGACAAACCTGATGTTTTTGGCAGAGAGCCTCCCCCAGTCTTCGAGTTTTCAGTTGAAAACAAACAGGAAGGCAAATTTTGCTGAGGGTAGGAGGTGTTGGTGGGTGATGCTGCATCAATGCCCAGCCTTGCCCCCAGTGACCCCTCCAGCCCCCTGGGCACCTGGCCCTGTGCTGGCAGCACCTTCCCTGGGCTCGCAGAGGTGACACAGCCTGGGCTGCTCTGGGAAGCACCCAGAGGAATTGGCTTTGCAAAGTGAGGCCGTTTGGGCCATTTCCAGTGGACACCCGGAGCACTTCCAGCACGGCAACATAGAGCCCCCCTCGGTGGCACCCCCTGACTAACCCCTGTGGTGCTATGAACCCAGCAGTACAGACGAGGCCTTGTCACTGGAGGACAAAGATCTGAGGGACCGGGAGAGGAGAATGGCCAATAACGCCAGGGAAAGGGTGCGCGTGCGGGACATTAACGAGGCCTTTAAAGAACTGGGACGCATGTGCCAGATGCACTTAAAAACGGACAAAGCACAGACCAAACTGATCATCCTGCAGCAAGCGGTGCAGGTCATTCTGGGCCTGGAGCAGCAAGTACGAGGTATGGTACCGCTGGCAGGTGCATTTCGGGGCCTGTCTCTCCCCCTGTCTCTGCATGCTCGTGCTGCTCTGTCCTGACTCCTGCTTTCAGTCTGAGCTGTGTGCTTGCAGCGCCAGCAGCACCTCTGGCTGCTGAGCTCTCCCCAGCCCCGGCCCGGGGTGGATTTGAGGCTCCTCTCTCTCTCTGGTCATGCTTAATATAATTTGGCACTTGGATCCCATTATGCAGCTTTGGAAAATTCAGTCCTCAACTCTGAGTGCTGCCTGAGGCACTTGGGGGTTCCTGTAACAAGCACATGGAGATGCCCTGGCACAGGCTGCCCAGAGCAGCTGTGGCTGCCCCTGGATCCCTGGCAGTGTCCAAGGCCAGGCTGGACAGGGCTTGGAGCACTCTGGGATAGTGGAAGGTGTCCCTGCCAGGGCAGGGGTTGGAACAAGATGGACTTTAATATTCCTTCCAACCCAAACCATTCCATGACTCCATGCTGAAGTGGGGAGGCAGCTGGGCCTGGGGTTCTGCTCGAGCAGGGGCCTGGCAGGATCCTGCAGGGACTGCGGGCAGCAGCGAGCGCTGCACGGAGCTCATCTCCTCACACAGGCCTGCCTGGGATGGTCCCTGCTGTCCCTCTGGGATGCTGCTGCCAGGGGTGATGCTGTTGCCCAGACTGAGGTTGCTCCCCTCCCTTGCTGTTTTGGGCACAGAGCGCAATCTGAACCCAAAAGCGGCCTGCTTGAAGCGTCGGGAAGAAGAGAAAGTGTCCGGAGTGGTAGGAGACCCCCAGATGACACTGTCAGCTTCACATCCTGGTCTAGGAGACGGTCACAACCCTGTTGGACACATGTAAAGGTACTGGTCCCCACCTTTGATCCCACATCCCAGCCTGGGTCCAGCCCTGTGCCCATGCCCTGCTCTGCTCTGGCTGGTCAGCCCCACTCCCTCAGCAGCAGCCACGGCTCTGCTTCATTTCCCTGAAACCAATGACTTGAATGTGTGCAAGGCCTGGCACAGGTGCCCAGAGCAGCTGTGGCTGCCCCATCCCTGAAGTGTTCAAGGCCAGGTTGGAGGGGCTTGGAGCACCCTGGGATAGTGGAAGGTGTCCCTGCCCACTTATTCCAGCAAGGGCTGGAATAAGATGAACTTTAAGGTCTCTTCCAGCCCAACCCATTCCATGATTCTCTCTGTGTGTACGTGCCCCATGGACATCCAAAGCCTCTGGCCCACAGGAGAGTGGCAGCCCTATAGCTGGGATGGGGGGGTTGGAGCTCTCTGGGTGGGCCCAGCTCTGCTCTGCACCTCCCAGTCCTGCCCCAGCTGGCTGCTGGAAACCAGCAATTCCTTTTCCTTGTGGCTCTATGAGAGGGAATGGCAGGTCCCAGAAATGCCAAGAGAGTCAGAGAAGGTGAAAATCCCCTGGTGAGGATGTGGCAGGCACAGGCTCCCATGGGCTGTTCCCATTTTTAAGGGACCCTAGGAGCATCTGAGCAGTGCAGAGATGATGGGGGGTTTGAGCAGATCCAGGAGTGGTAGGTCAGGAGCTGATCCCATGGAGTGTATGGAGAGGCCACAGTCCCTTGGTGTCCCCTGCCCCAGTGGGTGCCTGGGGATGGCCTGACCAAAACAGAGACAAAGCTCAGCTGCAGCCCTGCCCAGCCCTGCGGGGACAAGCTGCAGCAGGAGCCTTGGGCCCCCTGTGCAAGGAGCACAGTTTTATTCTCATTTGGGCCTCTATCACTTCAGACTTTTCTTTTTTTTTTATTTTTATTTTATTTTATTTGTAGATCTTTTTGTTCCTCTGGATACGGAGATCTGTAGGAAGAAAACCCTCGGTGTGACCTGCAACCCTGTTGAACCATAAACTGTAGTACTGCTCATACTGACACACGCAGACGGATCCTGGCGTGACGTAAGGGGTGGAAAAAACACTTTGTCAGAAACAAAACGGAAACAAAAAATTGCCTTAAGTATAAAGTGCAGAACAGTCAATACATATCACTCAGTTAGGAGGGGGTGGCGTGTTCTCTTGGCTTGTTCACAAGCAGCCAGCAGCAAAATTGTGCCTAAGCTTGATATTTCTTTTTTAAAAAAAAAGAACCTTAGTTATGAGATTTTTTATGTAGAACAAATAGCAATGCCTTTTGGTTTTTTTAGCTTCTTTTGCATATGTTTTGTAAGCAACAAAAAAATTTTTTTTTGTATAAAAACATGTCTTGTACCCTCCGCTTTTCTGCTGCTGTTTCTATAGTTAACGTTGCATCTTTAGGATCAACCAGAATATTAAAATTGTATTAAGAGAGACTGGATATAAAGAGAGGAATTCTCAGATTCGGCTCAGAAAGCCACTAAAAGCGAATGTAGCCACAGTGAGGGAATGTTCTTCCTTGCCTGGCTTGTACCTTCCATGACAAAAAACAAACTCGTGCTGAATTCACCATCTCTTTTCTTCGGCCACTTCTGATTTGGGAAAAGGAAGTTAAACAGCAAAGCGAGTGGCAGCAGTGCTCCCGCTCCCCCCGGGCAGTGACTGAGGGGCTCGGCGAGCTTTGCTTTGTTCCCAGAGGTCCCAAGGCCCCACGGGGGACAGGACGTGGCCCACGGCTGTTCCGGAGCGTCGCCGTGGGGAGGATGAGCTGCTGGGAGAGAGCAGCCCCGGGTGGAGGAGAAGGAACTGAGGTGCTTCCAGGTGAGCAGAGCAGCAAGGGATGCATGAGGGAAGCGCCTGTTCCCACAGGCCAGAGCTGCCAGAGGCACTTCCAGGAGCAGCACTGAACAAAGACCAAGTGAACAAAGCTGGAGCACTGGGAAGAGGCAGAGGCAGCCGGAGCACGGAGCAGCGGTGGGATAAGGAAGGCAGGCAGCAGCAGACTGAGGTGCTGGAGGCAGGAGAGGAGCAGCGGCCTGGCTCACTCCAGCTGGGCAAAGCCATGAGCAGCAGCAGGATCCCTTCTTGCAATGGAGCCGCCGCCATCGGAAATGCAAAATGCTGGCTCGGGGAGAGGGGTGGCTTCACACCCCGCTGTCACCTGCTGTCACCTGCTGTCACAGCTCCCAGGCATCCTCAGAGGCAAACTGAGCTCAGCACTGTGCCGTGGGATGTGAATGGCCACCATCACCTGCACATGGGCTCCTCTCTTGGCACTGGGAAGGAGGACAGCAGGAGCTCCTGTCCGTGTGTCCAGCAGCCAAACTGGGCCAGCTGTCCCTTCACTCCAAGGGATTCCCAGTCACTCCAGACCACTCTGGTGTGCCCAGCAGGAGGAGGATCCTTGGCAGCCCCTCTGGGTGCCCTGGAGGTGTGGAGCAAACAAGAGGTGCTGGGCAGTGCTGAGCTGCAGCAGCTGGCCTGGAGATGGCCATGGAAAAACATCCACTGGGAATTTGCTCTTATTTCTTCCCTCTCCTTCCCCTTGTGAAACATTTTGTGCCTGGTTCTTCCCAGCTCTGCAGAGCCCAGTCAGGCAGGATGGTGCACGAGACATGGCTACTGGTCTGGGGGGATGTGGGGAACTCCCCTCTCCCCTGCAGGCTCCATCTCTCCCTGTGCTGCTCCAGCCTGGGCTCCTGGGGAAGCTGTGTTGCTTTGGCATGGGGAAAGGGAGGGACTGGCAAACAGGATTAGGTCCTGTGGCACTTCCCAGCAACCCCAGGCTCTTGGCATAACCTGGTGCTCCTCCACATGCTTTGTGCTCTGGCAAACCCTGCTGGAAGTGCTCAGGGCAGTGCTTATCTCCCACCCACGAGTGGGCACTGTGGCCTCAGCCCCTGTGGCAGCTCCAAGCTGAGCCACTCCAAGTGCCAGGGCAGGATGGGGCTGTCCCTGCTGCCCCTGGCCCTGCCCTGGGGCTCCCCATCATCCAACCATCAGTCTGGAGCTTTTGGGTGCTCCTGCCTTTCCCCAGCTTGCTGCTCCCACCATTCCTTCTGCATGGTGAGAGCTCAGCAGCCCCAGCTCTGTTCCTGGGAAGGGCAGGAAACTCAGTGGTTCCAGTAACCCAGGTGCTTCTTGCCTGTGTCAACAGACACATTTTAGCCTCAAATGCTCAGCTCAAGTTTGCCACTTCCCTCCCTGGGGCTATTCTGGGTGCTGAAGCAGTGGGCAGGGAGATGGATGCGGTGTTCCTCCATGTGTGGCAGCCTTGACTCCCATTCATGCTCTGGAGTGCAAATTGGAGGGCTCAGCAGCTGCTTTTTGTTTCATCCATGGGAGTTCCTGCTCTATTGGTGAGAGTGCTGGGGCTGCAAAGTACCCACTGCTCAGGGGTTTTGGCAGGCTCAGTGCCCCTGTCCCAGGGCAGGAGGGATGGAGCAGTGTCCCAGCCCTGGAAAGCTTGAAACCCTACAAAAAAAAATATTTAAAAGTGGTTCACAAACCCTTTGATTTTGCCCCAAGAATTGGAGGTGGCAGTAATGGACAACTGGACTTAAAGGGACTAGTCAAGAAAAATCCATAAATTCAACAAAATTGGAAACCTGAGAAGATTTGTGAGTTGTTCACAAATTTGCTGAACTTCTTTATCCCCTCCTAGACCTGCAGGCCAAGGAGGAATCGTGATGAGCCAGAGCCTTTCTCACCATCCCTGAATCCCCAGGCATTGCAACAAAAATGGGGCTTTTCAGCTGCATTTAGGTGGTTTAAGATTTACTTTGACAGCAAGTCCAGCCAACTTCCTTCCATGGCAAGGCTTGGGTGAAGGTCCTTGAGCACAAGCCCTCAGAGCCAGGGTTTGGAGAGATCATCTCAAAAGCACAATGTAGGGGATGGCAGTGCTGTCCCTGGAGTTGCCTCGATGGCACAGGGTGACAGCTTTGTATGCCAGCCCAGTTTTGCTTCAGTGGCATCTCTGTTTTCCAGGTGCTCAGGGAACAATTGGGAAGAGCAGCAAGGAAAAATTCCTTTGTCTTGCCAATGTGTTTGGCTCAGTGTGAACATGGTGCCTCTAACCTGCCAGGGAAAGTGGCTTTTCTAAAAACAACCATTGCCTGGTGCTGTCCCCAAAATACCAGCAGCCCAGCCCTGAAATGTCACCCTGTAGCAATGAAATTCTTGTCTTTAGGTCTGGTCAGCGAGGGCCAGGTCTGCACCCTCCCCAGCCCACAGCTCTGCTCCATTCCACTTGGGATCTTACAGATCCCCAGACCTGCTCCTCTGCCTGTCTGTGTGTCCCCCACAGCAGTGGTGCTGCCAGGAGAGGTGTCACGTGGGGGTGACAATGCTGTACGGTGCCATTTATTCCATTTTCTCCTTCCTCTCTCAGCCTTTGCTTGCATGGCTGCTCCTGGGGACATGTGCCCTCCTCTTTGGGGGCCACTGAGCCCCCCCAAAGCTTCCTTCATCAGATGGGGTGCTTCCTCCCCTTCTGTGCAGCTTCTTGTTCCTCTTTCCCCAGGCTGCATCAGTGAAGCAGCAGACCTGGGACACTGCCATGGGACATTTCCTGTGTCCCCAGCCCAGGGGCCTCCTGTTGCCCTGCTCAGGCAGCCCCCGCCTCCCTGCACACGAGCTGTGCATGCCACACTACTGGGGAGCATCTGGAATCCGGTCTATGAACAGTAACATTGCAGATTTTTGTCTTCTCCCTTTTCACCTGCCTTTTCCCCAAAGCAAAGCAGCTGCAGCCTCCCATGGGTTGGTGCTCAGGCAGTGGTGGCAGCGTGGCTGCTCCTGCTCACAGCCCCAGGGAGCAGAATTCCAGCTGTGTGGCAGTCACTCCTGCCCGTGACCCCTTGTCAGATCGACTCACAGCCCCAGCCAGCAGCTCTCTGCTCCCCTGCTTTCACAGCTGGCCCCCAGAGGTGTGTTGGCAGGAAGGACAGACTCAAGCTGTGGTTTCCTCAGGAGGCTGTAATTCCAGAGTCGGGGCAGAAACTGCACTCCAAGGTCCTTTGTGTCTCACCAGTGTCCCCACTGAAGCCAGCAGAGCCTTTGGGCCCTTACTGGGTGGTTCCAGTTGTGGAGGCTTGAGAAATAGCAGGCTTGGAAACCCCCAATCCCCTGCACCCCTTGAGCTTTGCTGCCAACTTTGTGGCCAGTGGAAAGTCTTGCAGGCCCCGCTGTGCTGTAGTGGGGAGCCTGGGCCAGCTCCAGTTCCATCCCTGGGCTCTGGGAGGTGAAGCAAAGCTGGGGATGGAGGTGAGCCACAACAAGCCTTCAGCCCCTGCCTGCAGTGCTGGCTAACCCAGAGCAAGCCCTGGCCACTGGACTCCCCCATTCCTGCCCAACACCAGCAATAGCAAGGCCTGTTTTCTGTACCCTGAGCTTGCACAAGGTCTTTGCCCTGTTAAAAATCCTATGCAAATCTTATCCCTGTCCCCTCTTCCGGGGCTCTGCAGATCCCAGCCCAGCCCGTTCTCTCTGCTCTTGTCCGTGTTTCCTGCTCCCTGTGCCCTCAGGGTCCAGCTTCATTCCTGGCAGCTCCATTTTGACACCTATGCTCTGGAGCTGGGAGGGGGCAGATGAGACTATAGGAACACCCAGCTCATACTGAGCACTGAACTGGAGGGGGCAGGGCCTGGTCCTGAGGCTCCTCCACGCACCCTTCATCCTCCTGTGCCTTCTGCTCAATGCTGGTAGGGCTCTGCCAGCATCCTTCATCCTCCAGCCCCCTGAAAGGAGAAGCTCTGTTCCACCTTGCTGCTGCCCAGACTGCTCTGTTCCAACACCTGAGCCTCAGGCTTGGCTGAGGCTGCTCTAACTTCAGCCACCCCAGCCTGAAGGGGTGTTTCCCTTCTTCCCATGCTCCCCAATCTCTCCAGCCAGCATCTCGGAGCTGTTTCCCTTTGCAGAGGGGCAGCCCATGCCAGCAGCTGCCCATCAGCTGGGTGCAGGCAGGAGGATTTGGGGGGTGGGTGCTGCCAGTGTCCCACAGCACAGCTGCCTCTCCCTGCCCTTGGGGCAGGCGTCAGGGGACCTGGTGCTCTGTACTTTGATTTCCAGGACAATTGAGCCCTTTTGGGGAGCCAGCACGGCTGTGCCTTGGCCTGAAGGGCTCCCACAGGGAGGGGGGCTCTGCTCAGGAGGGTGGTGCAGGCTCCTCGTGACCTCCTGCCAAACCTTGAGTGTCCATCTGCAGCCCAGCTCCGGGCCAAGTGCACTCCTGTCGTGGGTCTCCACGTTGGTATCTCTGTTCCCCTGGTTTTGTACCCCTCCTGCTCCTTAGGACTCCCCATTCCCACCCTGGCCCAGCCAAGCCCGTGCTGTGGTGGAGGGCGAGGCCGTAACACTCACCCTGGGACATCTCAGCCCAGCTCAGGAGAGCAAAGGGGTTTCTGCTTCCAAAGGGGGTGTCCTGGTACCGAGGCCTTTGGCCAAAGAGCATCCCCGTGCCCTGCATCCCTGGGCCGTGCCTGGCCAGCGTGGAGCTCCTGGAGGCAGCGAGCTGGGGACACCGCGGGTTCCCCTCGCCAGGGCCACGTCTTCCCAAATCACTTGAACCCACCAACTTCTGAGCAAGCCTTGTACCATGGAGCCACCTGGGAGGGAAGGAGCCGTGGGAAGCCACACAGCAGCCTCTGTTCCTGTGCCAGGAGAGGGGAAAGAGGCACCTGGCGAGGCAGGACAGGGACGATCCCAGCGCTGGGAATGACCCGTTGGGTGCCGAGGGCTCCAGCTCTCTGGGGAAACAAAGCATTCCTGGGATGTTCTTTATATTTTTGTAGGAATGGGGGGTGGGAGAGCAGATGGGAGATGCCTGCAGAAGTTGTTTATTTTTAACCCTGTAGAAAGTTATGGGTTGTTTTTGGTTTTTGGCCTTTAAAATTAAAAAATGGTCCTTGCTTTTGATGTTTATGCTGCCTATCTGTAAATCCAGATGTACTTAAGTGGCTGAAATCCTTGTTCTTAAATCAGATACACATTATAGTTTTGAACTATATATATAGTAAATATATATATATATATGCCTAACCCAGCAAAAAAAAAAAAATAAAGTATTTGGGGGTGGGAAATGCATTGCTCTTTGAAATGAATCACAATTGGGGGATGAAATTGTGTTTCTGAGTGCCTCAAGATATGAATTGTTTTCATTTTTTTAAATAATTTTATACAAGTGTCAAAACAGCTGGCTGGATTATTTGGAATTTTTAAATAATCCTAACTTTTTTAAAGTAGATTTTGAGAACTGTCCTGTATATAACAGTAATGTAGCAATAAATGTGACATTTTATAACAATATTACTTTTTTTTATCCCCATATGTGTCCTTCAGATGTTGTATCCCTAGGAATGAAAAGTTGGAATAAAGGCTTTGCATTGTACTAAAAAACAAAAGAAAACACCAGACAGGTTTTCAGACACTTGCTCTGGGTGTGGATCCTGCCCCCTGCATCACTGTTGTTTCCTTGCCTCTGCCCCTGGGAGCACCCACAAAAAATCCACTTAAATCCGGTTAAATCCACTTAAATGCCCCCAGTCCATCCAGGAGCCCAGCACAGACTGGTGATGGGAGAAATTCATCAAATCAGAGTCATTAAGGTTGAAAAAGACCTTTAAGATCATTGAGTCCAACAGTCAGTTCAGCACTAACCCATGTCCCAAGCACCACATCCATTGTTCAAACACTTCCAGGGATGGTGACTTCACCCTTCTGCCCCGGGCAGCCTGTTCCAGTACCTGACAATCCTCTTTGGGGAGAAATTACTCCTAATATCCAACCTAAACCTTCCCTGGCACAACCTGGGGCCGTTTCCTCTCATCCTGTCCTTTGCTCCCTGGGAACAGAGCCCGACCCCACCTGGCCCCATTCTCCTGCCCTCCGGGCTCCAAGGACTTTCACAGAATTACAGGTTGATTTGGGTTGGAAAGGACCATAAAGCCCATCTCATTCCACGCCCTGCCACAAGTAGGGACACCTTCCATTGGACCACAAGCTCCATCCAACCTGCCTTTGGACACTTCCAGAGCCAAGGCATCTGCCTGGAAGCAGCCTTCCTTCCCCAGGCTTGCTGCCTGTGTTCCACAGTGCTGCTCTGGCTCGAGGCTTGTCCGCAGAGATCAGGACAAACAGTCCAGACTAACTGAGAAGTGGCTCTGGCAGGGGCTGGTTAAATCTCCCTTAGCCTTGGGTGCCTTCTCTCAGCAGTGAGGCAGCTCTGCCCTTCCCAAGCTGCTCTGGGTGCATGGAATGACAGTCCTTCCTTAGACTCCACCATAAAATCACAGAATCATTAAAATTGAGAAAGACTTTGAAGATCATCCAGCCCAACCATTAACCTGGCAGCACTGACATGTCTTCAAGAGCCACATCCACATATTTTTTTAATGCTTCTAGGGATGGCGACTGCACCACTGCCCTGCGCAGCCTGTGCCAGCTGTTTACAACTCAGATCCAGACGAGGGAGAAGTGTGGGCTTGGGAGCAGCCTGGAAGGTGGATGCTCAACAAATGCACAAGGTGGAGCATAAAGCAGATGAGTGCCGGTGACCAGAGCAGGCTTGAGCTGGGAGAGCTGGTGAGGACAGGAGCAAGGAGCAGCACAGAGGAGCTGCTGAGAGCATACAGCTCCCTAATAGCTGGGCAGTGGCCACCAAGTGCCAGCACTCCCTCCCTGGAGATGAGTCACTATCAGCTTGAGATGAGCTGGGATGAGACTACCACACTACCATCATGTCATGCTCGCACTGCTAGACAATCACAGAATCATGGAATGGTTTGGGTTCTAAGGGATCTTAAAGCTCATCCCATGGGCAGGGACACCTTCCACCATCCCAGGTTCCTCCAAGCCCTGTCCAGCCTGGCCTTGGGCGCTGCCAGGGATCCAGGGGCAGCCACAGCTGCTCTGGGGTGTCTGTTCCAGAGTTCCTCCTGCATGTTCACAAGAGGCTGAGCAGGCTCTGAGCAGAGCCTGGGGAACATTATGGAATTGATGGTGATTTTGACCCTCTCCTGAAAAACCTGGCTGAAAACTCCCTCTCCTGTTGGGGGAGATGGAGTGGCCGTGACAGGACGGTTTGCGGGGACACTGACGGGCTATGGGGGAACCACTTTGGGAAGGGGGCACGTCCCTCCAGCACAAGAGGCTGAGAAGCAATCCCAGCTCAGTGCGGGAACACTGCCACCCCTCAGGGCCCGTGTCCCCTCTCCAGCCTGGGGACATCCTGTTCCCTCAGGGCCCGTGTTCTCTCTGGTGCAAAGACAGGCCTCATGTCCCCTCTCCAGTGCACGAGCAGCCTGTTCCCCCAGGGCAGCTGCTGTCCTCCCTCCAGTGTGGGGACAGCCTGTCCCCTTGGCCCGTGTCCCCTCAGGGCTCGTGTCCCCCCTCCAGCACAGAGACAAGCCTGTCCTCTCAGGGCTCGTGTCCCATCAAGCCCTGTGTCCCATCTGGGCTGGTGTCCCCTCTCCAGCGTGGCAACAGTCCGTCCTCTTGGCTGTTTTCTTAGTGCCCGTGTCCCCTCAGGGCCCCTGTCCCCTCAGGGCGGCCCCTGTACCCCCAGGGTGCCCCCTGTACCCCCAGGGCGGCCCGTGTCCCCTCAGGGCGGCCCCTGTACCCCCAGGGTGGCCCCTGTACCCCCAGGGCGGCCCGTGTCCCCTCAGGGTGGCCCCTGTACCCCCAGGGTGGCCCCTGTACCCCCAGGGCGGCCCGTGTCCCCTCAGGGTGGCCCCTGTACCCCCAGGGCGGCCCGTGTCCCCTCAGGGTGGCCCCTGTACCCCCAGGGCGGCCCGTGTCCCCTCGGGGCGGCCCGTGTCCCCTCGGGGCGGCCCGTGTCCCCTCAGGGTGGCCCCTGTCCCCTCGGGGTGGCCCCTGTCCCCTCGGGGCGGCCCCTGTCCCCTCGGGGTGGCCCCTGTCCCCTCGGGGCGGCCCGTGTCCCCTCGGGGCGGCCCGTGTCCCCTCAGGGTGGCCCCTGTCCCCTCGGGGTGGCCCCTGTCCCCTCGGGGCGGCCCGTGTCCCCTCAGGGCCCGCGCGGAGCCCCCACTCCCGAGCGGGGCCCGCTCCGCTGCAGCCCCGCCCCGCTCCAGCCCCGCGCATGCGCGGAACGGCCCCTCCGCCGCCCGGGGTCACTTTGAGTGAGGCGGCGCCATGTTGAGCCAGCTGCTGGGGCCGCGCTACGCGCAGCTGCTGCGGACCTGGTGAGGAGCTACCGGGCTGTTCACGCCGCGTGGGGCTGGCTGGGCCTGCCCGCTTCCACCCGGGGCTCTCTGTCCGCTCCGACCCGGGCTCTGCTCGCCCCGCCCGGGTCTGTCCGCCCGGCCCGAGGCTCCGCGCTCCCCTCGCCGCGTCCTCCGGGCACGGCCGCGCACTCAGCGCGCACTGTGGGAGTGTGAAGGGCATCCCGACCCCTTCCTGAAGCCCTGCTCGAGGCCTTCCCGTTCACTCCGCGCCCTGTGAGGGTCGCTGGGGATGGTGCTGGGGATGGTGCTGGGGTGCGGAGAGGGCTCGGGCCGGGCTGAGGGGGCGAGGAGCCGGGGAAAGGGCTTGCGGCCCACCCGGCGCTGGCTATTTCACGTACGTAAATACAGCAGTGCCGTGGGTGCCTTTGCAGGCCTGTGGGAGGCAAAATGACGGGGCAGAAGTGTTTGCAAACGACGGGATGCGGCTGCAGCAGTATATAGCGGTGTATCTTCTCTTTGCTGTGCAGTAGTCTCTTTAAGTAAAAGACTATGAGCTTTTTCCAGTCAAATATCTTGGCTTCCCTGTGGACTAATGCTGTTCCCTGTCTATGAAGTTGTTTCAGTTGCTCACCACAAGATCAGTTTGGGCACCACAAGATCAGAAAGACCCAAAGCTGTTGGAGAGTGTCCCAAGGAGGGACACGGAGCTGGGGAAGGGGCTGAGGAGGGGCTGAGGGCACTTGGCTCGTTCAGCTGCAGCACAGGAGACTGAGGGGAGGCTCCTCGGGGGCTGCAGCTCCTCCCGAGGGGAGGCAGAGGGGCAGGGGCTGAGCTCTGCTCTGGGCCAGGGACAGGAGGCCAGGAAGGGCTGGAGCTGTGCCAGGGCTTGGCATGGAGCTCAGGGAAAGGTTCTTCCCCCCGAGGCTGCTGGCACTGCCCAGGCTCCCCAGGGAATGGTCCCGGCCCCGAGGCTGCCAGAGCTCCAGGAGCGTTTGGCCAGTGCTCTCAGGGATGCTCAGGGTGGGTTTGGTGGGGTGGCTGTGCAGGGACAGGGGCTGCACTGATGATCCCTGTGGGTCCCTTCCAACTCAGGATATTCTGGAATTCTAAGCTCTTTTCCTGATGATAAAGTGACTTTCTCAGGTGCCTCAGCCATGAGCATCTGCCAGGCCTTTCACAGTGGTCATTTGTTGTTTACCTGGATGTGTGTCTCTCCTTTAGGACCCCCACCCTGGTGACATGGGGTGGTGTGGCTGGCGTTGGAGTGATCTGGGCCACAGACTGGAAGCTGGTCTTGCAGTACGTTCCCTACATCGGCGGCAAGTACAAAACTGAAGACTGAGCTTCCCTCTAATGGTGAGTTTTGTTTGTACATCTCTTGGCTTAATCAATAGAATTATAAAATCACAGAATCCCAGATGGGTTTGGGTTGGAAGGACCTTAAAGCTTGCCTTAGGCAGGGACACCTTCCACAATCCCAGGTTGCTCCAAGCCCTGTCCAGGCCAACCTAGCCTAGAGCACTTGAACACAATAACCCTGCACTGGTGTGACAGTGGGTTTTTGACAGTTTCCTCTTTACCTGGGGCACAGTCTTTTTTTTTTTTTTTTTCCCTTTTTTCCTTTTTTTTCTTTCCTTTTTATTTTAATGGAGCTTCACAGAGCACCAGAACGATGAAATACTCATTAGAATATGTTTTTCAAGTGATTATTTTGGATGCAGTGGGTTTTCCACAACATAATGCAGTTCTTAAGAGATCAGACCAAGCTAATTTTTTTACTTCTGATGTATCTGTTTACTTCTGTTCTTGAGCAGAAGAGCTACAAGCTCAGGACTAGTTTTATGACTAGGCAAATTCAGACTCCTTTCTGCTCCTTGTAACTGGTATTAAAAGTAAATTGAATTTTCAGAGCTGATTATTGTATTCCACAAATTCCTTGAAAGATTTTCTTTCTCAAGGTTTTGGTTCTTTTCCTTCGTTAAATGCATATCAGAAATGCTGTTCTGAATGTTCTGAAAGTCTGACCATCCCTAAAGCTGGAGCAGCAATTAGATAATCCTTCTGTAGGGGCTCTAACTGCATATTCTTTCTAGGAGGCAGGCTTTGGATTTCTTTATTCCTTGCTGCAGATAGAAAGGAGTCAGGAAGATTTTTCCATTCATTAAAGGATGCTAATGGAGAAACTCTGAGACCAGAGGAAAGTCTGTCCACCTCAGTGTTTGTTTCTTCTGGTCAGAATAACAGTTACATCTAAATGTTGATTAATGAGCTATTTGTGTTCCAGGTACACAGTATTTTGTAGGGAAGTCAGTCCATTTGGAAAGCACAGACTTTTTAAGTCCTTTTAAAGTACTTTTAAAGTCCTTTTTCAGCAACAGTTGTTGCAGTTTAAACAACTTACTGTGTGCAAACTTTGTATTGCCCCACAGATCCTTCTGTAACCAAGAGAGGAATGAAACTTGACTTGGAAGTCAGCTGAACTGGAAGCATTTTGGGTCATTGTGATGTTTACAGTCAAGTCATAGAACCATAAAATCACCCAATGGTTTGGGTGGGAAGGGTTCTCAAAGCCCATTCAGTCCCACCCCTGCCATGGGCAGGGACACCTTCCACTGTCTCAGGCTGCTCCAAGCCCCATCCAACCTGCATGGAGAAAAGTTTTCAAGTGGAAAATCTCTCAAGTTGTGTAGAGGCAATTCAATTACCTTCTAAGGTCTTTCCTTCCCTAAAAATAATCAGTATTAGGAACACAGCTCTATTCCTGAGCCAACAGCCTGTGTTTCCCATCTTGAAGTAAGAACTTTGTGTGTCTGGAAAGAGGAGCAGAGAAAGGGGATGTGTCTGTGGTGGCCTGTGCTCCCTCCCAAAGGGACTCCAGGCCTGCCCACCCACATCTGGATCAGCTCCTGTACCAGAAACCTCCTGCCTGGATCCTGGAGGCTTCTGAAGTGTCTCATGTTGGCTGCTGTGGCACTGTGCAGGGAGCTCTGCTTAACGACTGCTCTGTGTTTGTTGTAGGATTTTATTGCTGGAGAGTATCTGGAGCCATCCGTCCACTGAGACCTGCTGGGGTGACCCTGAAATGCCCAGTGCAGATTCTGCAACACGCTGTGGTCTGTCTGTCTGTCTGTCTCTCCCATGAACAGCTGTGAGCAAATTCACCCTCATTGACCACTTCCTCTGAGCACTTTCCCAGCACCTCTTGCCTTGATGGGAGTGGTTTATTAACCTGGTGTACAAAATAAACCAAGTGAATGATTTTTGGGGGGCTTGGGGTTTTGGGATTTGTGTGTGTGTGTGTGTGTATGTTACCTTCTTAGTCCACATTCTTAAGACCAGACTCCTAGCTTGGTTTTGGGTTACAGAATCATGGAGTCACAGACTAGTTTGGGTTGGGACACCTGGCACTATCCCAGGTTGCTCCAAGCCTTGTCCATCCTGGCCTTGGACACTTGCAGGGATCCAGGGGCAGCCACAGCTGCTCTGGGCACTGTGTTACATCTTCAGCTTCTTGGACTCTGTGTCCTAAGGCAGGTCTGCCACATGTTTGCTTCTTCTCATGTGCAGGTTCCTCGGGAATCAACCACTGGCTGCTAGGATACTGGGCTTGATGATTTATTTTTATCAATTACAGCTCTTGAGCTACTCTTAGGGATGTGTTGATTTTAGGCTCATCATTCCTGGATCACTGTGGCCTCATGGATACAGTTAACTTTTCACAGCCAATATTGCAGAGTTTCATGGTAACATATTGCTGAAATTTAGTTTAAAGAAAGGGTTTGGGGTTTTTATCATCAATTCATGGACTCCTTAAATGGTCTATTTTTAAGCTTTTCTGGCTAGGGACTTGAGGAAGGCAGGCCCCAAATCCTGGGTGTCTTTCTTTGTACCAGGATGAAAACCAGGGGTTCAGAGAGCTGCGCAGTTCTTAATTTGGGGTTTAAGTAGAAAAAGAATCTATATTCTCAATTCATAGATCTGTTTATTTGTGAACTTAAACTAGTGATGAAACTACCCCCAAACACAGTCCTTTAGGTGAGAGTTCTTAGCTGTTAGAAAACCCCTGCCACAACCCTTTAGGTGTGAGTTTTTTGCTGTTATAAAAAGGAAGAACAAGGATTATTTTGCTCTGGTCTCTGCCACTCAGTCACAGATGACTCAGACTCGGGGGAAAAGTTCATCCCTTTTCACAAAGACCAGAATTTACAAACAAACTTCCTCTATGTGAGAACAGGGTCACTGTTTTCTCTCTGCTTAGTGCCCAATTTCGTCTTACTAGAATGTTTGGTTGTAATGCAAGGTTTGAATCTCTTTAGGGGAAAATCCCAGTTGTAGCTGTGCTGCCCATGTGTCACTGTCAGGGCTGTGTCACCCTCAGGGATGTTTCTATGGAAAACTGTTGGAAAACCTGCCCAAACAGTGGCACTATGCAGGACACTTGGATTACTTCATTAACAGTAAAATTTCTTACTGTTGCTTCAGCATCATCATTGTTAATTAACTGGGGGCAAAGAATATCATTTTCACATGCAAAAACTGCCTTTGCTGCTCTGCTCTGTCCTCTAAGATGCAATCACAGAATCCTGGAATATCCTGAGTTGGAAGGGACTCACAGGGTTCATCAGTCCAGCCCCCATCCCTGCACAGCCACCCCACCAAGCCCACCCTGAGCATCCCTGAGAGCGCTGGCCAAACGCTCCTGGAGCTCTGGCAGCCTTGGGGCAGCTTCCCTGGGATATGGAATAATGGGGTAATGGGGCTGATTCCTCAGGCTGTCCCATCCCTGCTCCAGCAGTGCTCCTGACTGACCTGCAGGAGGCCAGAGCCTCACCTTAACCTCAGGGTACTGAGAGTGCAGGTTTGACAACAGCAGCCCTCTGCTATACGTAGGGGTGTGGATACTGATCCATTTCTGGCCAAATTATGTCTGGAAAGTGGATATTCTTGGGAAGTGGGTGTTCTGTCAGCCTTGCACAGCAGCAGGATTGTAACCTCAGGTCTGCACAGCTCAGTCCCTCCTCTTAATCTACCTGTGTGACACTCCTGGGCTGGATGGGTGTAACCTGCTGCTTCAGAAATTCCCTGGTTTTGCCTTTTTCCCGTGGGTGAGTGACCTGTTCCCATGGCTTGGAGATCTTTGGGAAGCCTGAAGCTGGGGGTCTGTGGTGTCCATCCCTGTGAGAACCCTGATGTCCCCGAGCTGCCAGTCAGTGGTGACAGTCACCTTTACACAGCCCCAGTGGTAGAGGTGTGCCCAGCAGGTGAGATGAGATACAGAAAGGAGGAAAACATATTTAAAATCTGCTGTGTGCACTGGCAGCACAGCAACGAGCGTACAGACCTTGGATTTGTTTGGGGATTGTTCAGCTCCTTGTTCTTCGTGCAGCATTTCCAGTGATATATTTGTTGCTAATTAACCATAGGATTAGTGTATAACTGATTTAATTGCTATATTTCGTTTGCTACAAGAGCAAGAAACACACTCTTGAAAATACCTTCTGCATTCTTGGGCAAGTCTCTGTTAAAATTCAAATAATTACTGTTCAAGTGGCATGGGTGATCTTTCTAGTTTTTAATATCCTAGCTTTGCCTCTCTTTTAACAGTTAATTGTTTTCATAATGAGCTATGAATGCCACATATGTTAGAGGAACAAATTAAAAAACAATGACCTGACAGAGGGGGAAACAGCTTTCTTTTCCAGACCTGGAGAGGGCACAGAGGTAGCTTTGGATTTACAGCTCCGGGTTGATGATGTAACTTTGAAACAGCCCCTAAGAAAAGGGAGGTTTTGCATTCCTGCCTGCCTCTTCCAAGTGTTTGTCCTTGTGGTGGTGCCCCCACTTCACTTCCCTCTGTGGGATGTTCAGGTGGAGATGGGACAGGGTTTTGTCACTGCAGCCACCTCAGCACTGTGAGTCTGCACAGCCCCTGTTGATCTCTTTTCCTGGAGGAGCCTCTGCTGGGGCTCCTGGGTTGGGAATTCTGTGGCCAATACTGCTTGGAATAAGCTCCTCAGCTGGCTGTGGGAATGCAGAGTAGGAAGCTCCAAACCAGGGATACCTGCAGAGTGAAATAAAGAGGGTTTTTTTTGTCAGGATATCCTGCTGGTTCCTTCCAGGTCTGAGAACAACTGATTTTGGTGATTTTTTTGGATTATCTGCTCATCCTGGGGCAACACAGAGTCTCTGGCAACTGAATCCACTTTCAGCTGGTGGTTCTACCTGCAAATACCTCACCTTGGCAGTGTTCCCAGAGGAGCACTGGAATATTTTCCCTTCAGCTCAAGAGTTCATTTCTACCCAAACATTTCACGCAGTCCTAGGAGTAAATGTTTCCCTTCCACAAACCGGTGCCGGCTGCCAGTGAAAACTGTTTTTCTACCTCCTGATACCCTCAGCTCAAGGTTCAGAGGACATTCAGGGATCCTCCCACAGACTAGCTGTGACACTCTTGCACATCCAAACCCACAGCTCCACTTGCTCCCAGCTCTGCTAGTTCATTCTTAAAAAATACTGCTGAAGGTTTCACTGTGCTTGTTTCCCTTTTGCACTCCATAGCTCCACATCACTACAAGTTTTTGGTTACAACAGTATAAATTGAGCTGGATTTGAGGTCTGGGGTGTTTTTATTATAAAAAAAGCAGGGAAGTGCATTTATGGAAAATAGTGTGGGTTTGATCAATAGTGGGAATTGGAAGTTTTCCATCTCTTTTGTGCAAGATTGCAGAAAATAGCAGCAGTGGCAGAGCGAGACGTTTCCTACCTGTGAGCCCAGAGGAGACAACATAAACTACCACACCCCAATCCCTGGGGAGCCGAAATGCCTTCAGGGCAAAGCTCAGCATCGATCAAATTAAAGACACCACTTCCACCCGCATGGATCTTAAACCTTTTTAAACAAAGTAAATGTAACCCAGCACCTACAGGCGCACCTGGCTCTTGGAAATTGTTTCCAGTTTCTACTCCCGAGTCTGGACAGTTTGCAGCCCGTTGTGGGGGTGTGGGCTTCCCTGGCATCCCTGACAAGTCTCACATCCTCCCTCAATCTCCTGCTGCTTTTTAAACGAGGGAGTTTGAAACGAGTGAGTTAGCCCTGACTTGAAAAAAAAAAAGGCAGTAAGTAATACCCAACCATGTGATGTTTAACGATAACCAGTGCTGGTTCCTGCCCTGGGATGGGGCAGCCCTGGAGGCAGGGACAGACTGGGAATGAGAGGCTGGAGAGCAGCGCCGTGGGAAGGGACCTGGGGGTCCTGGTCAGTGGCAAGTTGGATCTGAGTCACTGCTGTGTCCTGGCAGCCCAAAGGGCCACCCTGTCCTGGGGGCACCAGGCCCAGGGAGGGATTGTCCCACTCTGCTCTGCACTGGGGCAGCCTCACCTCCAGTGCTGGGGGCACTTTGGGCACCACAAGGTCAGGAGGACCCAAAGCTGTTGGAGAGTGTCCCAAGGAGGGACACGGAGCTGGGGAAGGGTCTGAGGAGCGGCTGAGGGCACTTGGCTCGTTCAGCTGCAGCACAGGAGACTGAGGGGAGGCTCCTCGGGGGCTGCAGCTCCTCCCGAGGGGAGGCAGAGGGGCAGGGGCTGAGCTCTGCTCTGGGCCAGGGACAGGAGGCCAGGAAGGGCTGGAGCTGTGCCAGGGCTTGGCATGGAGCTCAGGGAAAGGTTCTTCCCCCGAGGCTGCTGGCACTGCCCAGGCTCCCCAGGGAATGGTCCCGGCCCCGAGGCTGCCAGAGCTCCAGGAGCGTTTGGCCAGCGCTCTCAGGGATGCTCAGGGTGGGCTTGGTGGGGTGGCTGTGCAGGGCCAGGGGCTGGACTGATGATCCCTGTGGGTCCCTTCCAGCTCTGGATATTCCAAGATTCTAAGTTACTGCCAGCTGAGGACTGGAGGAAGCACTGGTTACTGACACAGAGTTTGATGTCAGACCAGAGCAAGTGGCTGGAGAGAGTGGACATACTCCTGTGGACACCCCCGCTGTAGTGTCCGACACTGATTCCAACTACTGCTCCAAGCAGGATTCTTAACAAAAAGCTAATACATCATTCATTAAAGGAAAATTTATTTATCTGACTTGCTTTGGGAAGGAAACTGCCTTGTGGTGTTTCTCAGCATGTGGATACTGGAATGGAATGGCGAGGACCACAGCCTCTGGAATTCAGGTGCTGGGTGCTATCTCACTCCCAAAGCTGGGGTTCCGAGGTGAATGTTCCTTGGCAGCCGGAGGCAGACACCTCTCCTGGCAGTACCACAGCCGAGAATTTGCCACTGCAGCTGCAGTAGGTGCTGGTTTACACGTTTTCCTGAAAAACTTTTCATTGCTTTGTCTCCAGTTCCTCATGTGCAGATTTCCCCCTTTTTTTTTTTTTTTTTGTTTGTTTTTTTTGTTTGTTTGTTTTTTTTTGAGCGGGTTTTTTTGGTATGCTGCTGTTGCATGGAACGAACCCTGCGACCCCGCCCGGGGGCAGCCCCACGGCGAGGGGCCGGTTCTCGCCGGGGGTCCGGGCGGGTCCGCGTCCCCGGGGCGCGGGGCGGGGCCGAGGGTCGCGGGGCCGCCAGTGCGGCCGGGGCGGGCACGGGGCAAGATGCCCAAAGCGGCGCTGCCGGGACACCGGGGGGGCTCGCGGCGCTCGGCGCTGGGGTAAGGCCGGGACCGTGGGGGTTCGCCGAGGGAGCGGGGCTGGGACGGGGGGGGGGCACCACGCGGGGGCGGCGGGGGGAGGGACTATATGCGGGCGGAGGGATCCGGGCGCGGCGGGAGGTGGGAGGCGGCTCGGTGGGTGGAAGGGGCGGGCGGAGGGAGCGGCGCGCACCGGACGGCGGGAGCGGGGCCAGGGCCGGGAACGGGACCGGGAGCGGACCGGGACCGGGAGGGGGACGAGCCGGGCCGCGGCGCCGCCTCCCGGGGACAGCGGGAGCGCGGAAGGGCCGGCGGCGGCAGGAGAGCGCGGCGGCCGGGAAGAGCCGGCGGGAGGCGGCCGGAGCCAGGCGGGAGCGGGCCGGGAGGAGCCGCCATGGAGCGGAAGAGGTGGGAGCGCTCGGCGGGGCCGCCCCGGGCGCGGGGGGGCCGGGCCGGGGCTGCAGCCACAGGTGGAGGGGAAGGGAGCGGGGAGCTGGCCCGGGGCAGCCGCGGGGGGTCGGGGATGCTCGGCCCCCTGAGGGGCGGGGGAGTGCCGTGAGGAGCCCCCGCGTCCCCTCAGAGCGGCTCGTGCCCTGCGGCCACTCGGGGTTCTTTATTCTCGAAGGAGCAGCAGGGGTGGTGTTCCTCCTTCCCCGGGGCTCGCTCTGCTGCCTTTTGGGTGTACTTAGGAATTGTGCGGAGGGAGCCTCGGCTGCTGGCCCCGGGGCGGGCTCGGGATGCGCCTTCCCGGGAGTGTGGCTGCGGGGGGAGCGCATGGCCCGGGAGCTGCAGGGTTTCTATTTATAGCCCTGCATGGCTCATATGGCTGTAGGTGGCCATATGGATCCTCCCCGCACCCACGAGGCACCCGCGGGCTGAGGTGTGAAACTCGGGTCCAGCGGGAGCTGGGAACGCAGCAGGAGCTGTCCCTGTGTCCTCAGCTGGCCCTGCGTGTCGGGAAAATCCATACCATCAACTTCTGCCTCTGACACAGAATCCTCACAGGACGGTTTGGGTTGGGAAGCACCTTAAAGCCCATCTCATTCCACTCACTGCCATGGGCAGGGACACTTTCCACTGGACGAGGGTGGCTCCCAGCCCCGTCCAGCCTGGCCTCGAGCACTTCCAGGGATGGGGACAGCCACAGCTTTAGCTCCAGGTTTCATTTTTGGAATCAGGTTTTGGTTGTGAGAAAAGGGGGAGTGAAGCAGAAAGTGCCATCCTTGAGAACGTGAAGCCAATTCTGCTGCTGCAGCTCGGAGGCCGAGGGCAGGATGAGACCACCAGCAGCAGCTGAAAGCTTCAAAGATCCTGTTTTTCCCAGAACTTGTTTGTTAAGTTGCAGTGTCAGAGATGAACTTTAAAAAAAAGGGATAGAGAGGATAAGTAGCATGTTTTTATTCCCAAATTATTATGGGTTTTCCCTTTGTATCAATTTGGACAGAGATCAAAGGTAGAATAGAGCTTTGTTGCGCTAATTTTTGGTTTCTGTTGCATTTTGCATTACCTCAGAGTGGCAAATACAGGTGTGGCAGTTCAGTAATACCTGTGTGAGTTCTGCCTGTTGTTTACCTGGGTGACTGTTCTGTCCAGCTCCCAGGCATGCACAGATGCAGGGAGGGTTTCTGGAAAATCCCCTGTGAGATGTGTGTGTGAGCCAGTCTCTGGCTGGAAATCACATCTTCCTCGAGATCTGAGTACCTGGGCAGGATTTTACAGCCAGTCCTCAAACCTCATCCTTAGGAGGGTTTCTGGCTGATAGGGTGGGACCTGTGGGCTGGATTTGGAGTGAGCAGGAGAAGTGCAGGGAGGGGGGATTTCAGGAAGAAAATCGTGTCAGGGATTTTGTCAAAGTGGCAGGTTGTCTTTGAGAGAGTTCTGGCTCTCCTCAAATTCAGGGTTCTCACATGGGGGAAGGAGAATTTAGTGCTGCTTTGTGGGGCTTTTTTCTTCAGAGTGTTTTTCTCCTGAAGCTTTGATGACCAAGTGTCAGAAATTTGGGATCACTGCTCATCTCTGCCTCAGGATGTTGACATCACTGTGCTGGAAAACTTCACACTCTTGTGTGAAACTTACTTTGTTGAGAATTCTTTACCTTTGCAGCACAAATGTAAGAAGTTGGAAGGGAATGTTTATAACACTTCTCCAAGGATATTTTGATCTGTACAATCTTTAAAAAAAAAAAAATTGTGGAGCAAAATGCTTTCACTGAGTCTGTGCTTTGCTTTTCCTCTGTTGCTCTGGTTTGCCTGCAGGGAAGCTCATAATTTCTTACATGAGAAGGAAACGGCGTCAAGTTGCACCAGGGGACTTCTAGGTTGGGTAATTAGGGAGATTTTTTCATGGAAAGGGTTGTAAAGAATTAGAACAGGCTGCCCAGGGCAGTGGTGGTGTCACCATGCCTGGAAATACTCAAAAAACATGTGGATGTGACACTTGGGACATGGCTTAATGGTGAACATGGTGGTGATGCTGGGGTGCCGGTTGGATGTGATGATCTTAAAGGTCTTTTCCATCCTTAACAATTCCATGATTCTGTTATGCCTGAACTGACCCCTACAAAATCATCTGGTTGTAATTGTGTTTGTCCCGAGCTCTTCTTTAGGGATGTGATGCTTCTGGAAATTTGGGAGGTTTTGTGTGTCTCCAAATGCTTTGTTTGGGGTTTTGGGGGGGTTTATTTTTTGTATGGTTGAAGTCCAAGTTGCTGAACGAAGACCCCCCCGTGTTGTCCTGGGGGGCACGGAACATCATCCCTTGGGACAGCCCCAAGGGCATGGGGACAGGTTGGGTCCCTGAGGCTGCTCCGTGGGACGGGGCTGTGGATGTGCAGGAGTGTGGGGTGGACTGTGGCAGCTGGAGGTGTCGCCCACCTGGTCTGGCGTGGTTTTCATGGCCGTGCTAGCCCATCCCAGGATGGAGTGTGGGGCAGGGCTGGGTGTGGATGCTGCATCCAGGGGTAAGAGGGGATGCTGTGACAGGACGCTGGCAGTGCTGGGTTGTGCGGTGTCTTGGGGTCCCCATCTCCCTGCAGCCTCCAGGAGCCCCTGGTGCCGGGATTTGCCTGGAGCAGAGCTGGAGAGAGAAGTGAGGGAGGGAGCACGATGGAAGGCAAGAAGGAGAATCATTTTGTGTTCTTTCCTTGCCCCATCCAGCAAGGAAACGAGGCTCTGAGTGCCTGCTTTCAGTGACCCGTTTTCCCTGGGTTATTCCTGCCTCCATTCCTTCCAGAGGCAGGCGGTGGCTCGGTTGGCTCGGGGTTTGGTTTTTTGGTTTTTTTTTTTTTTTTTTTTCCTTTTGTCCCTTGCTTCCCAAGTTGTGCAGATCCTGTGCAGGCTAAATGGGAGAGCGGAGGGGAGGAGACTGTGATGAGGGAGGAGGGGAGAGGGCCTGGGCAGCCGCTCTCTCCTTAAGGATATAAGGCAGGAAACAAAGGGTGAGCTGCACATGGAGATCAGGGGCACCTGGCAGGCCCGGCCCTTCAATAGGCTGCCCCGAACGCGGCTTAATCGGCACGGAAAAGTCTGGGAATGAGAGCCGGGGGTGGCTCGGGGTGGGTCCCGGCAGCCAGGTCTGTTTTGTTAGCTGGAGCCAGGCGGCCCAAGCGAATAAAGCCCCGGAGCTGGTGATGGACGAGCGTGGAAAATCCTTTGCAACTTGTAAACTCCTTTGCAACTTGGCCGTTCCCTTGCCTTTCACACACGGGGGAACTGTGGCACAGCCTCATTCGGGAGCCCGGGATCAATCCGGGCTCTCAGTGTCGCTGCCGGGGGGGATGTTACATAGCAGAGGTTGGGCTTTGCAGCTTTGTACCAAAATGTCTCATTTCTGGGCCTCTTTAAAGTCTTTGTGCGAAACCAGGAGTGCAGGAGCAGAAGGAGGTAAATTCTGTATTTTGTGACATTTAAAGGGCGCTTTAACAGGGCTCAGAGTTCTGTGGTATTGGGGGAGTTTCTGTGTGTCCTGGTGTGCACCAGGAATCCTGCTTGAGTTCTGGGTTCCTCTGGCTCCCCCCCACACCTCTGACAGTCCCAGGTGTGTGGAGGTGCCCCAATGTCCTGCATGGTCCTGCCAGAGGGTCCCCAGGAGTTCCAGGGCACCCCCTCCCTTCCTTTCTCAGTGCACTGTCACCTTGAGGTCATAGCTTTGCTCCCTGGTCTGTTCTTGTCCCAGAGAGCCTGGGGATGATCCTGCCTTTTGCAAGACCTAATCAGAATAAAAGTTTTTCTTCTGAACATTTCAGTGCTTTTCCTTTGGGCCAAGCTTCCCCAGGAAGAGACAGGACTCTCAGTCATTTCAGGTGGGTTTTTTGAGACTCTGAGCAGCTTTTCAGTTCTTCCTTGCAAAATGACCACAACACATATTAAACACACGGAGATGAAGGGCTCTGTTCACTTAAAATCCTGTCTTTGACTGTACTGACTGTTCTGGAAGTTACTCTGCACTTTAAAGCATTATTTTTAAATCTGCTAAGACACTAAACCTTAAATTAGAGCAGCAGATCTTGGAAGAGGAAGCAGTGCCATGT
The DNA here is from genome assembly GCF_026979565.1 of Vidua chalybeata. NCBI lineage: Eukaryota > Metazoa > Chordata > Aves > Passeriformes > Viduidae > Vidua > Vidua chalybeata. Next base: position 1,175,817 of record NC_071556.1, on the reverse strand, counting down.
TCTTCATGTAGCAGGAGTTTTTCTTCCTGGCTTCACTGGCAGTGACAGCTCTGCCCTAAAGCTGCTGGAGTTGGTTATTCCTTTATCTGGATTGAGGCAAAAAACTCCCTTTATATTTTGCAAAAAGTGATTCACAAATTTGGGGCTGGGCACAGGCTCTGTTCCTGGCTGCTTGCTCCTACTCTGTGTTGTCTCCTGGCCCAAGTGCAGCTCCACAGGGAGCTGGTCCAGCTGAGGAATATCCAGTGGGAGAGTGTTTCCTCCTCCTCTCCCTGCCCTCCAAAGATGGATTATTTTCCTCAGCTGGTTCATTTGCATGAACACTGGGCTGTGTGAGCAGTGGTGGTGGCAGGGAGGAGATCCAGGCAGGATAAGCAGCTTGGGAGCAGTTGGAGCCAGGAGCTTCCTAAGCAGATGCTGTGTGGGATCACCACAACCTCTCAGTCTTAACTCCTTCAAGAGACTTTTTCTAATTTCAGTTTTAGTGTAATTTATATTAAATCTCAGTTTTTGGAGACCTTTTAATACTTTGGTACTTTCTGGGTTGGTTTTTGGTTGTTTGTTTTTTTTTTTTTTTAAATCTATTTTTTTTCATGCATGGCCTGACTTAGCCTAATTGCTTTGTCACTGTCCTATACTAGAAATTCTCTGCTTATGCTGGTTTTCCCCTAATAAAGCTTCAGGACAGGAGATAATATGTGAAAAGATACTTTTCCTTTTGTTTTGTTAAGACCCTGGTAAGGTCATCAGTATCTCACCAGTGTGAGATAAGGTGGTAATTGGTATTTTTGGTCTTAAAATGCCTTCCAGCCCATTAAGCTGTGATAGTGGGATGGATATACAGGAAGTGATCTTCTCCTGGATGTGAACTAGGATTGAATGTGCAAGTTGCAAAGTGGAGAAAACCAGAAGTGAGAGTAATTGACAGAATAAAGAGCTCTTGTTATGATGCTCCATGAGAAGGTGAAGAATACTTGGTCCTTATTGTCTTTAGTCCTACACTGCAGCCATAACACACTGGCTTATTTTTGCTTTATGAATAAAAAATAGCTTATGATATTGAATAATAAAAAAAAAAAAAAAAAAAACAAACCAAAGAAAACATCAGTAAAGATTTGGAATAATTTGTGCCTGCTCTCCAGGTTGAGTCTTCGTGGAAACCCAGGTGTTACAGAAGAATCTCTCTTCCCTTTTGCCATTAATGGAAAGTTTTACGAGATTTTGACATTTATCTTTGCATCACTTTGTGATTCTTTGTTTTGCAGCTTGTCAGTAGTTAACTTCTGGTTTTCTCTTTTTCTGAAGTCTTCAGGATGTTACAAAAGACATAGAATCAAACCTGAATGTGCTGTTCAAGGGGCAGGGAGAGGAGAGAAGGAGCATTTTTGGTACTGGTCAAATGCAGCAGTCCTGGGAGAAGAAATTATATTTGAAAATGGGCATTGCTATGAGAGACAGCTGATTGAAAAGTGCATCTGTGCTGAGATCTCCCTTGATGGTTATTGTGTGCATTATGCTACATTTGTTTATCTGATCTGAACCTTCCTCTTGGCATACAAAAACAACTTAATTTCTGTGTTGCACATGAGAAGGAGTCAATATGAAAGCATTTTAGACTTGAATGTGAGCTTCATTCTTGAAAGTCCAGCATGTGTTTTGCAGGAAGGAAATAAAAATTCTCCCTCCTGAGTTGCAGAGGTGCTGCTGTGGAAGTGCAGAGGGTTTAGGTTTCCCTCCATGGCTCTGGTGTGTTTTTTGCAGCCCCAGTGGGAAGAAGTTCCGGAGCAAGCCGCAGCTGGCGCGGTACCTGGGCAGCTCCATGGACCTGGGCACCTTCGACTTCCGCACGGGGAAGATGCTGATGAACAAAATGAACAAGAACAGGCAGAGGATGCGCTACGACTGCTCCAACCAAGCCAAAGTAAGACTGAGAGGCCCTGGCGCTTCCCCTCCCTGCTGTGGAGCTGTCAGAGCAGTCTGGGAGAGAGGGAAAATGCAGCACTTCATAACTGGAGTGTGAATTGGAGCTGTGTCAGAACAGCTCTGCTGGTGGGGGTTGGACAAATGCCGCTCCCAGGGGGTTGGTGCTGTGGAGCAGAGTTGTGTCACTGCTCAGTCTTCTGTGGAGGAGGGCAGGGAAGAGACTGTCACCTTCCTCAGTTCCCAGCACAAGAAAGGCAGTGACCTGTGGGAATGAGTGCAGAGGAGCCCCTCTGCTCTGGAGGCAGGCTGGGAGAGCTGGGGGTGCTCCCCTGGAGAGGAGAAGCTCCAGGGAGAGCTCAGAGCCCCTGGCAGGGCCTGAAGGGGCTCCAGGAGAGCTGGAGAGGGACTGGGGACAAGGCCTGGAGGGACAGGACCCAGGGAATGGCTGCCACTGCCAGAGGGCAGGGCTGGATGGGATCTTGGGCAGGAATTGTTCCCTGGGAGGGTGGGCAGGCCCTGGCCCAGGGTGCCCAGAGCAGCTGTGGCTGCCCCTGGATCCCTGGCAGTACCCAAGGCCAAGTTGGATGGGGCTTGGACCAACCTGGGATAATGGAAGGTGTCCCTGCCATGGCAGGGGTGGCACTGGAGGGGCTTTAGGGTCCCTCCCAGTCTAACCCATTCCATGATTCTGTCATCCCCCTCCCTGGAGTGTGAGCTCACCTCCTCCAGCACAATCTGCTCCAGAGCCCCACATTTCCTGGGGCTGTGAAGCAGCTCTGCCCTGCCCTTGCCTTTGGTTTGAGAGGAGAGGAGGGATTTGGGTGCACAGGGATGAGGAGGTGCTGCAGCTCCTGCCAGTGACTCCCTGGAGCTCTCCCAGGCTGTGCTGGTGACCCAGCTTTGGCACTGATGGAAGGGGAGGTGGCATTTGGGGCAAAAAGCGTGAGAGGGAAGAGAACTGTGAGGCCTGCTTGTAGAACAAAATAAAAGATTCCCTAGCTGTTAATTCAGATTGTTGAGGTGTCAGGATGGCAGTGGCTGGCTCCCTGTCTGGATTGATTGTCCCAAGTCATTCCTAAGGATCTTCATCAGATGCTAAAATCTTTCCCAGAACCCAAAAGCTGCTGTGTGTGCACCTAAACACTGAATGTGGAAAAGGCACAATGCTCATTTTTTAAATGCATCAGCCAGTCAAGGATCCATCACCACGAGAGTGCTGGGAACATTTCTTACAGCCCTGGTGCTGCAGTGTTATTTTGAGACCTGCCTTGAGGCAGAGACCAGCAGCTCACACACCTCTCAGGCTAAAAATTCTGCCCAAAACTCTCAATAAATGTACAAATGTTATCACTGGCTTCTGAAAGGATTAGCACCCAGATGGTTCAGAATTATATTTGTCCTGAATACATCTTTTCTACATCTCATGAATAAATCTGTGAAGCAGACACAGTGTTTGCATCCCTGAGAACAAAGCATGTCCTACAGCCATTCCAAGAGTTGTGTGCTAGATTTTGGGAATGAGCAACAGCCTTCCTATGCTTCCCCTAACAGAAAATGCAACTGTGTTGTGCAAAATTGATTATGAGCTTCATTTAAAAGCTGAGCTTTGTTCAGAAGCAAAGGTAAGAAAGGGATTCAGCTTTCAGTGGTGTTGGTTTGTTTATTGGTCACAACTGGATTTAGACAGAAGAGTTTGGAATGGTTTCTGGATTCAGAAACCAGCCTCCAAATCCCTGTTGGTAATTTTTTTATTTATTACAAATATTGTGTTGTAATGCTCTCTTTTAGTGATTACACGTGGTTTGTTCTGACTCTTAAAGTCATTAAAAATGGGAGTAAAACTGATGTGTGTGAACTCACATGGGAGGAGGCTGCTATGTTAAACAGAATGAGTGGAAAACTTTGATAGGTCTAAGGCGAGATTTGAATTTAGTTATGTATTTTTGGCAGCCTAACTTGTATAACTTGAGATAAGACGAGATTTGAAGCCCAGGAGCTGTTCCCTGCTGCACTTCTTTGTGGCTGTAGTAGCATTTTAGCAAACTGAAACTATTTTTGTGGGTTTTTCCTTTTCTTTTTGTGTGAAACAGGGCAAGCCTGATTTGAACACAGCCCTCCCTGTGAGACAGACAGCCTCTATCTTCAAACAGCCTGTCACAAAGATCACAAACCACCCCAGCAACAAGGTGAAGAGTGACCCCCAGAAAGCTGTGGACCAGCCCAGGCAGGTAAGGCTGAGAAACTCCTGGATTTGCTACTGGGAGGATCCCAAAATAATCTGCTTTAATTTTGTGATGCTGGACAAATATTCCCTGGCAATTCCTGATCTCTGGCACTTCAGAATTTAGAAAAGTCTGATCTTTCAGAAGCAGTGGCTTGCAGTGCTCCTAACTCTTAAAATCAGAGCAAATCCCATTCCCAATCTCTAGTTATGGACTCTGCACACTGGGATTTACAAACTCCAGCCTTTGCTTAGATCACAATTCTATTGCAGCTAAACCTGAATTTCCTTCATGCTGAAATTAAGTATTATCTACAAAATTATTCAGACATTGTAACCACTTCAGAGCACACTTAGGTTTAGAATCAGTGTCAAATGTTGCAGTTGTGTAAGAATTCCATGTTCCATTAAATCTACGTTCCTGCAGGGATCACATCCAGTGTGGTGTTCATTGCAGTGCCAGGGGACTGTACATTAGTAGGAGTAAACTCTGCCAGTATAAGATCATAAATTCACTTCACAATGTATTGTTAATACAAAGTCAAAGTGGTTTTCTTATCATAATGTGTATTTGCAAACAAGAGAACACACCAAAATTAAAGGAAAGGGTGCTTTACCAAGGGAAAGCCCTGGTAAAATAAGCTGTACCTGTTGGAACACTGAAAACCTTTTCAGAAAACTTCAAAAAACACTTTTTGAAGGCAGTTTTTAAGAATTTAATAAACCTAGTTCAACTAGAACCTCTAGGTGTGAGATAGAACTTATCTGAAATGGGTGGGGTTTTGGTGGGTTTTTTTCTGGTTTTTAAGCAGGTTGGCAGGGTCTTACCATGGTTTTCTTGGGAAGTAGAACCTGTATGTTCACAGTGTTGTTGCTATTCCTGCAGCTTTTATAGTTTAGGTAATAAAAGAGAACACTAAAGATAAAATACCCTCTCCCAGTTCTGAGCTGAATTTGTGTTCCTGTTTAAGATACTTTACAGAACTGCTGAATATTTCAACTTTTGCTCAGCAGACTCCAGATGTTCTGCAAAATTTGAAAGCAGTGCCAAGTCCCATCATGCTGGCTTAAACATCACAGAATCCCAAAATTCTTTGGGGCTGGAAGGGATCTTAAAGATGATCCCATTCCACCCTCCTCCCATGGGCAGGGACACCTTGCACTAGCCCAGGTTGCTCCATGCCCCATCCAACCTGGCCTTGGATGATTCCAGGACTGGGGCAGCCACAGCTGCTCTGGGTAACAAAACAAAAAAAAAAACCCAAAAAAAACCAAAAAAAAAACAAAAAAAAAAAAATCCAGCCTGTGTTTGAGCTGTGACTGGCCTCATTCCCCTTTTTGGAAAAGTCGTTGCACTTGGATTTTGACAGGCAGGAAAAAGGGATATGCATGGACTGTTTGTGGTGAATTCTTGATTTCTCAAAACCTCGATAAAAATGTGGTTTTTTGCAAGATAGTTGATCCTCCAGCTATGCATTGCTATCTTCCTGATATCTCTCCTGCACCAGGTGCAAAGTTAAAGGTGTATCAAGGTGATGTATTTGGCTTTCTACCACACCACACATTCAGGTGCTTTTAAGCCTGGGGAGAGCCTGTGACTCAAAATCTGGTAAAGGACCAGACATGGGGGAAAGGACCAAACTGAAGGAAGAAAATAGAACCAAACAGGAAGAAAATAATACTTTACCTTGAATACAGTTCTTGCATTCCTTAAGTTTCTGTGGGATCTACAGGAGAGGAGTAGGGTGCCAACAAGGCTGTCTCACACTGTGGACTTGTAGCTGAAAGTCAGCGAGCCTGGCCTTGCTGCTGCAGCTCAGAGCAGTGAAAGTTCCAGGCCCTGGAAGAAAAGAGAGTTCTCCAAGGCAGCAAACTGGGAGAGAGGAGTTGTAGGGCTGTGTTGGAACCCTGGTTACTGAGAATTTCAGACTTTCTGTGCTGCCAGGCACTGACCCCTAAGAGAACACTGCATTTGACCCGAGGCTGTGGAGAAGCTTCCAAAATTGATAGAACTGGGATTGTGGGTGTGGAGTTTGAATAGAAGTGTGTAATGTCACAGGGCGGGAAACCCAGAGTTGAAGGTTTTAGAATACAGTAATATATATAAAGCAAGATGGAGGTTTTAGGGCAGAGGCTGGTCCTTCTCCTTCACCCTCTCCTTCACCTTCTTCTCCATGGGTTTGGGTGGTTTTGTGTCATTGGATAAAAGGTCCCCATTGCGGGCATGAGTGGTTGGTTATTGGGTAAAAAGTGAAAATAATTTAGGTGTCCTTTCTTAATTGGACACTTTATCCTTAAAGAGCCTTGGAGAGAGAGAGATGGGCCTCCATTTTCAGTTTGTTGGAGTGTAGTACTGTAGAAGTCGGGGTTTGTGAGACTGTGACATGGATAAGAGCTAATAAATATCTGAGTCCCAACAAGAAATACCATCTCCCACATTTAGTCCCCAACCCTGGCAAAAAGAAATTAAGACTCGACAGGGCTGATAGGCAGTGAGGATTGTTCCTGCTGTTGGAGGTGGCAGATCCCTTCTGTGCTAAATGCACATTAAACTGTCCTCAGCACTGCTGTTCCCTGTCTGCACAGGAAGCAGGGACTTTGTGGAGCTGTCAGTTCCATTCCTGATTGTGCCACTAAACACCAATAACCACCTGCTTTGTCTGCAGCTCTTCTGGGAGAAGAAGCTGAGTGGACTGAACGCCTTTGACATTGCAGAGGAGCTGGTGAAAACAATGGACCTTCCCAAAGGGCTGCAAGGTAATCACAGGGTGCCCTTCACTCAGGGCTGGCATTTGGCACCTGGTGGCACTGAATGAAGGTGCTGAGGGTGAGCTCCTTGTTCCCAGAGCCTGGCAGGGCCATGGCCATTCCTGCTGCAACAGAAGCTGTAGTGCTTTGCCTGGAGTCCCTTTGTTCTGAGGAGGCCTTCAGCAAAGCTTCTCAGCCTTTTGGGGGATTCATTTCCCAGAAACTGCAGAGCATCCCAGAATGCTGTTTGGGTTTGGGTTGGAAGGGACCTTAAAGCTCATCCTAATCCACCCCCTGCCCTGGCAGGGACACCTTCCACTGTGCCAGGCTGCTCCAAGCCCCATCCAACCTGGCCTTGGGCACTGCCAGGGATCCAGGGGCAGCCACAGCTGCTCTGGGCACCCTGGGCCAGGGCCTGCCCACCCTGCCAGGGAACAATTCCTGCCCAAGATCCCATCCAGCCCTGCCCTCTGGCAGTGGCAGCCATTCCCTGGGTCCTGTCCCTCCAGGCCTTGTCCCCAGTCCCTCTCCAGCTCTCCTGGAGCCCCTTCAGGCCCTGCCAGGGGCTCTGAGCTCTCCCTGGAGCCTTCTCCTCTCCAGGGGAGCACCCCCAGCTCTCCTAGCCTTATTCAAGCAGAATGGAAACATCTTCCCAATTTGGTGATTTTTATTATCTTTTTGATTGTAAGAGAATGAGGAACTGCTCTAAGTTTCAGTAGCCTCGGAGAGCTGCAAAGGTGTTGTTAGAAGCATTTAGGTCTGAGATTTATGTCGTGTGAGCTTTCCAACTGACAGCCTGTGCTTTGCCATTAAAATTTAATTCCCATTGTCCTGATTTCCTGCTCTCTGCCTGGGGCAGTGCTGGTTATGGATTTCCCTCCCCCTTGCAGGGGTTGGCCCCGGCTGCACGGACGAGACTCTGCTCTCTGCCATCGCCAGTGCCCTGCACACCAGCACCATGCCCATCACTGGCCAGCTCTCTGCAGCTGTGGAGAAGAACCCTGGGGTCTGGCTGAACACCTCCCAGCCTCTCTGCAAAGCCTTCATGGTGACAGATGAAGATATCAGGTAGGAACTGGAAATAGCACTTGCTGTTCTGGAATGAGGTTCCTTGTGCTCAAACAGTGCTTTGCTTTTCTTTCTAAATGCCTGATGGAACACTGTGCCTTGGGAACTCATTTGAATGGCTCTCTAGCTATAGAGTAGACAAAAGTAGTTACATTTAGCTCTGTCATGTGCTTAAAGCCCACTCTGTTTTGTTTTGGCCATGCTCAGTTACTCTGGAGTTTCAGGCTCATGTTTGTTTTTCATTTCAAGTTTCCTTTTATTACAAAAGTGTCTGAGTTGGGGGAACCTCGACTGGGGCACCTCTGAGCAGAGATGGCATTGGAGAAATCCTGTACGGGGGGATTGGAGTCTCTTCACCTTCCTCTGTGTCAGTAAATGAATTAAATAAAATTTCTGGATTGACCAAACCCAAGTTGTGCCTGCTGTGGTGACAGGGAACAAGAATGCAGTTTATTCTGCTATAGGTTGCTTTAGTAATGAAATCTTGTTAAATCAGGATTGGTCAAGCTCAGCTTTAAGTTTTTAATGGAGAACTGAATATAGCAAAGGCCTGCAGCATGCAATTTGCATTCATTAAGTGTTTAAAGGCAATCCTTGCTTTGACTGCTTGATAAATCTTTTGGAATTGCAGGATGACTTTTCTGGGCTTGATTGAGATTTAAATGACCAAGAAAAACAGTCTGTTTGTAACTTTGATGTCCTGTGGCTGAGCTGAAATAGGAGCCCCATGAGCCCCTGGTTGTTGATCACTTCTTTGCTGTGTCTTTGACTTCTTAGGGTTGGGACGCAAAAGGAAAATGAGCAGAAAGAAATGGCCTGAAACTTAATTTTCTCCAGTCTTATTTTTGAAAGTCTGTGCAGGGTAGGCTGACTTGTTAGATATTAGTAGTAGGAGTTAAAAATTAGCATTAGGCAAAAAAAAAAAAAAAAGTCAGCTGCTAGGTTAGCCAAATTTCAGCCAGAAATCAACAGATGCAGGACACATAATATAAATACTGGACAAAATTTTAATATGTTTTTCCATCTTCACTTAGAGTACAATGCCAGGTTTTCGGTGTGTTTGTTTGTTTATCTGTTTTATTATTATACAATGGAGTTCTTAGAGGGCTTTTCCAGTCCATGCTTGTCTCATGTTGGAGGGAGTGGAGACTCTTTTCCCTTGACAAGGGCAGCCCTGGGGGCTGATGTTGGGTGTCCCTGGTGTTGGGCAGGAAGCAGGAGGAGCTGGTGCAGCAGGTGAGGAAGAGGCTGGAGGAGGCCCTGATGGCTGACATGCTGGCCCACGTGGAGGAGATCACCAGGGATGGGGAGCCTCCCTCAGAGAAAGAAGGAGCAGAGGAGGAAGGAGAAGAAGAAGAGGAGGAGGAGGAGCAGGACCATGACCAGGAGATGGAAAATGTATAGTCCAGGTAGGGTGATAGTGCTGTGTCTCACCTTAAACACTGGGGACGGGAGGGTTTTCAGGAGGAACCTTAAATATTGATGAATCTTTGCTTTTTAGCCAGGGCTTTGAAAGGTGTGGAGGCCTTGGGTCAGGAATGGGAGAGGTGGGCATGAGACCCCACCTGCAGAGCTGCCCCAGCCCTGGGGAACCACAGCAGGAGGACGTGGAGCTGCTGGAGCCAGGCCAGAGGAGCCACGGAGATGCTGCCAGGGCTGGAGCCCCTCTGCTCTGGAGGCAGGCTGGGAGAGCTGGGGGTGCTCCCCTGGAGAGGAGAAGGCTCCAGGGAGAGCTCAGAGCCCCTGGCAGGGCCTGAAGGGGCTCCAGGAGAGCTGGAGAGGGACTGGGGACAAGGCCTGGAGGGACAGGACCCAGGGAATGGCTGCCACTGCCAGAGGGCAGGGCTGGATGGGATATTGGGCAGGAATTGTTCCCTTTGAGGGTGGGCAGGCCCTGGCCCAGGGTGCCCAGAGCAGCTGTGGCTGCCCCTGGATCCCTGGCAGTGCCCAAGGCCAGGCTGGACATTGGGGCTGGGGAAGGCTGTGGAGCACCAGGAGTGGCTGGGGGAGCTTAGCCTGGAGAAAAGGAGGCTCAGGGTTCAGCCCCAGTTGTCTCAGCCTGTCTCCATAGGAAAGGTTTTCCAGCCCTAAGATAACTTAGTGGCCTCCTCTGGAGCCTCTGAGACAAGAATCAAGAATGTGGTGGGGGAAAAAGTGACTTTTTAGGATGAATAGCAGAAGAGCTCCTTTGGAGGGAATGGGGATTTCAGGTAGGAGGAAGATTGATTTTGTTAAGCAATCCTTGAAGCTTGAGGATTGATTATAATGTGCAATCTGCTTGACCTTTGGGAGATCTCATCTTTTATCTGGGCTCTTTTTTCCCATTTTCCCCTACCACCAGCAGTAGCTTTATTTGGACAGTGAATACCTTGAATTCCTTTCTGCTATTGAGGTCTGGCAACAGGCAGGAGCCAGAACAAACTGACTGCTGCAGGTGAAACCCAGGAGATAAAGACATGGATGTGTTATGACAGTGGGATTTCTCCTTTTAAGAAAAGATAAAAAATTCTTTTTGAGTTACAAGGTCTTTGTTTTTCCTCTTTCAGGGAGTTCCATCTAAGAATTCCCAGTATAAACCCATTCAGCAGGGTCAGCACAACCATTCACAGAGCCAAGAGTGCACCATCAGTCCAGCTGTACCCCAGAGCCTTTGGATGGACTTCAGGAAACATGGAAGCTGATGGTTCATTCATTGCAGGGGACTTTGCAGATGGAACTTGACTAAACTCTACTCCCCTTCCTTTTTCTAAAGGGGTAGGGTGATGGGGAATGCAAAAGTGGGAGGGGATAAAGAATATCACATGGTGGGAGGGGAAATCCTAGGAACTGAATTTGCTGGCTCTTTTTTTTGGTGGTTGTTTTTTTTTTTTTTTTTTTTGGTATTACTTTTTGTGGGTCAGTGCTGGGTGAAACATTTTTAAGCTTTTCTATTGAAATACTTTTAATGACCCACAGAAACAATTTTCTCTCTAACCCAAGGGAGGGAGATGCTGTTTCACTCCTTGGCTACTCTGCTGTGGGCTACCTGTTTGTACCTGACTGTAGGGAGGTCATTTCATGTTGTGAATGGTTCATTCCATGTGTGAGTTGCTGTTTCCTCACAAGACCACATTGGTCATGGAAGTGTTTGGAAGTGCAGTCTCAGAGCTGAGCTGCCAGTGCCTCTCGCACCTGAGCTGGGTGAGGAGGGGAAGCTGCACTCGAGGACTTGGGCTGCCAGCTCTGGGAATTTGGGCTGTTTGGTTATTCCACACCACAGTTTGGATACAGAGCTCTGTGTGTCCAGACATTTGCCTCCAAGACTCTGTTCAGAATATACCCAGCCTGAGGTATATTTTTCTTTGGTTTAAGTCCAGTCAGAAGGACTTTCTCAACTGGGGATGGAAGGATGACTCATTTCTGACTGATAATGAGGAAAACTTCCTCCTTTTTCTCTTCTGGTGCCAAGAACCTGCCCTCTGTTCTTCAGTGTGGAGGGAAGGGGATCCATTCCAACAGGTGTGGCTACACACCTGCTTTTGTGTGCAGTAATGTTCTGACCTCTTAAAAAAAAAAAAAGAAAAAAGGTTGATTTTTCTATAATTGATATCTAAAAAAGGAATTTAAAGCTTTTTATTAAGTATTGAATATTGAATCTTTCTTATTTGCATGTGCAGTGAAGTGACCAGCATTTTGTGTCGAAAATTGGACTGATGTGAAACCTGCCTTAATGTGTTTATAAGTATTGGGCTTCACCGTGGGTACCTTGATTGATCCCTCAGTCTCTTCCAGTACATCTTTGAGCATATTGGGGTAACTTGTGGCTAAAAATGGATTTCCCTGGGAAGGGAGACAAGGAGAGGGGAGGAAGATGAGAGTTCATAGCTTGGGGAATGTGTTGACTGGGTTGCAAAATTATTTTAGTCTAGGGTATCCATTGCATTGTAGATGTCTCAGCTGAGAGAACACTACAGAGTGGTGCATTAAATACTGTGCCACCAACCAATTGTACAAGTTGTTGGTATCCCAAAACTTGGGGAAGAAAGTAGCTCCCAGAGCCTTTATTGTGTGAGAAAGATTAGCAGGGACAGCCAGGGGCCAGGGAATTGCCTTTGGGAGTAGTGCAGCTTAGTGATCCCTGAAAAATATCCCATGCCAAAGTGATTGATCCTTTATTCACTCTTTTCTTAAAGGTTTGAGAACTCAAAAGTGCTTGATATTGCTCATTTGAGTACTGCAAGGAGACTGAATTGTACTTTGCTGATGCTCTGCCAGGTGCTGCTTTGGGGAGCTTTACCTGGCACTGCAGGCAGCGACCATTATTTTCCTTTCTGAACAGTCTGTTACAGTTACTACTCTGTAAATCTGTCCTCTTGTAAGTCATGGTGTTGAATTAAATGTTTCTCACAAAGAAGAGGTTCTTTCCAGTCTGCCTCAAGCCCTTACCTGGAGTTTTGTGCTCTGTCCTTTCCAGTCTCCCAGCGGAGAGGCTCTGGGGGTTGGTCGTGGGCTCCAGTCTGAGATTTGGATCTTGACATCTGGAGCCTGGCAGAGGGGAACGTGGAGGGAAACTTGTGGAAAGCAGTTCATTCTTGTTGCAGAGTCCTCTCCTGTGTCCTCACCAAGGGAGGGGCTGCCAGGGTGTCCCATCTCCTGGGCAGGTTGGTGATAGAGTTACAGAATTGTTAAGGTGGGAAAAGATGTTTAAGATAATAAAAGTCCAGCCATCAGCCCAGCATCACCACATTCACCACTAAACCACGACCCCAGGTGTCACATCCACACTGTTCTTGAACACTCCCAGGGATGATGACTCCACCACTGCCTTGGGCAGCCTGTGCCAGGGCTGGACAACCCTTTCTTGGGGGGGGGGGGGAAATCCCTAATATCCAGTCTAAACCTCTCCTGGCTGAACCTGAGTCTATTCCCATGTGGCCTTTTGAATCTCAACTCCAGCAGTTCATATCCCACCCCAGAGGTGTCCTTGTGACCAGAGCAATCTTATTCTGACACTGGCTTTTTGAAAACCTGTTTAATATCTGGTGATGTCTTTCTCTACCTTTACTTGGATCTAAACATACCATTGAGGCACCATACCACAGGTGATTGAGATGTTAACAGTCGTATTTTGATACACTGAATATCAAATTAAATTGCTGCCAACTCTCTTGTTTCATCCCCCCCCTTTTCCAGTTCAGCTCTCTTTCCTTCAGTTTACAAAGTTTATTATGTTTTCATTGATATGGAGGAGTTGCTTGTGCAAAGTGCCAAAATGGGACCCAGGACTCCTCTCACAGCCAGAGAAAGTGAAATAACTTTACCTGCTTACCAAGGTGAGGAAATCAAGTGTTTGTTTTCACTGCCCATGATGTCTTTTTCATGTTGCTGCAATAACAACTGGATTAGTTTGTCTTATCTCAGCCCTGGACGTGACTGACGGGCATAAAGTGTTTGCCATCATCAAATCTGTCCCCAGGGTGGAGAATGCAGCTTGTTTGAGGTACAACTTGTTAGGCTCATGATTAGTAAATAATGTGCTTAAGAGCAATTGAGTGGAATTGAGGCAACACTTATATTTCATTAATTAATATTCTCTGCTGCATTGGGTGTTGATGGCTACAGTTTTTTCCTCTCCACTTTGTTTTACAAAAGTTCAAGATTTAAAGGGAATGTCATTATCCTGCTGTTTGGGAAGTGTTATTTTTACTGAATTCTAGTTGGATTAAACCTTGTGCAAACCATAGAATGAATTGGAATGGAAATTGGTGCAGTCTGGATTTGGGCAGCAGAGCTCTTGGAGGTGGTTCTGCGCAGGAAAAGTTGGCTCGATGCACATCTGAAATTGAACTTGCTGAACTGGCTGTTGAGCAAGGAAAGGGAGGAGTTTTCTTGCTTGTGAACTCAGCACAGCAGGAAGAGAAGAGAGTCAGGGATGACATGGCTGGACTCTGGGAGTGCAGGCATGTTAAACCCTGCCTGGGGAGGCTCTGATGTCATGGCTGGGAGTTTGGGTTGGAAAGGACCTTAGAGCTTATCCAGTGCCACCCCTGCCATGGCCAGGGACACCTTCCACTGTGGCCTTGGGCACTGCCAGGGATCCAGGGGCGGCCACAGCTGCTCTGGGCACCCTGGGCCAGGGCCTGCCCACCCTCCCAGCCAGGAATTCCTGCCCAATATCCCATCTAAATACTCGTTCTGCTCTGTGGGATATGAATGAAGCAGGACACCTGGTAGGACTCCTGAGTCATGTGCTTTTGTCTTGATTTAAGGAGGGACCATTCTGTCTGGACTGATTGTCCTGCTCCTTGGAAAGAGTGTGGGATAGTGTGTTTAAAGGGGGAGGAGGCAGGAGAATGCTTAATGGAGAAAAAGTAAGTTTTTTGGTAATAACTCTCCAGTCAGGAAATCCTAGTTATTTGGGATTATGTGCATAAGAACAATCTCCAAGAGTCCAGATGCCCATGCAAATACTTGGATAATAGCACTTCTTCCCTATCACATAAAATGCATATTCCTCACTGTTGTCACTCTCAACAGGAATTTCTGCATCTGCTGGAATTGCTCCAGACTTTGGGGTCAATTGAGGATCCCGGTGTTGCCTATTTTACCTCCCTGCTTTAATGAAACACAGCCATGGGAAGGTGGTGTCCTAATTCTGCAGCACAGAAAATAATGTCCTTTATGGGCTGTAGTGAGCTAAAAATTGGGATTTGTGCTCAGATTAGCAGGGATCAACTTGAATTAATGAGGGGAAAACCTTTCTCCCCCTCCTCCTCAGGCTGATCCCGTGAGTAGCTGGAGTGTAGGAGAGAACAGCACAGAACAGTGTGTGCTAAATGGTATTTACAGTGACAGAACATTTGGGAGGGTGGGGAGAGAAAAACGTTTTGAACTCCAGAATGACCCACCAAATGCACTTGGAATTGTCAGGGCATTGCTTACCAATCTCATTTAGTATTGCTGATTTCTTCCCAATATCCAGAACTACTGCTGACCAGCTAACAACAATAACTACCAGTAAGAAATAATATTGGCCTCCAATGGGAAAGCTTTTTAGTCAATTCATTAAATAAGTCTCAGATTGGATTTTTCTTACCTTGCAGAGTCACAAAGAGCAGTAGTTGGAGACTGCACAGAACTGGGCAATGAGTGACCTGAGCAGGTTTGTCTTCAGTGGCAAAATTCAGAAATTCTGTGCTGAAGAAATCTGATTTATTCACATTTACAAATGGCAAGTTTTCTGACACATAGAATCCAGAATGATTTCAGTTGGAAGGGATGATGCTAAAGCCCATCCAGTGCCACCCCTGCCATGGCAGAGACACCTTCCACTGTCCCAGGCTGCTCCCAGCCCCATCCAGCCTGGCCTTGGGCACTGCCAGGGATCCAGGGGCAGCCACAGCTGCTCTGGGCACCCTGGGCCAGGGCCTGCCCACCCTCAAAGGGAACAATTCCTGCCCAAGATCCCATCCAGCCCTGCCCTCTGGCAGTGGGAGCCATTCCCTGGCTCCTGTCCCTCCAGGCCTTGTCCCCAGTCCCTCTCCAGCTCTCCTGGAGCCCCTTCAGGCCCTGCCAGGGGCTCTGAGCTCTCCCTGGAGCCTTCTCCTCTCCAGGGGAGCACCCCCAGCTCTCCCAGCCTGGCTCCAGAGCAGAGGGGCTCCAGCCCTGGCAGCATCTCCGTGGCTCCTCTCGCCTGGCTCCAGCAGCTCCACGTCCTCCTGATGGTGGGGGCCCAGAGCTGGACATGGTGCTCAAGGTGGGGTATGGACACCCAAGCTTGAACTTTTGGGAAAAGTTGAATCCTAAAAAGTTCCTAACATGTTTTGTTTGCAAGATGAGTCCATTTCCATGTCCTGGATTAGCCTACTGGGTCCATTTTGTGGAGTTTAGTGATCTGAAGGGCTGTAAAACCTGAAACCGTGGTGTACCGGCTTTTATTTTTTCATGCATTTGTCTGATCTGCAATTAATTCTTAGCTTTCCATCAAGTTGGCTTCTCCACAACTCTAAAGTCATTACCTGACAGCTCAATTCCTCATTCATCTAATGCATGAAAAAGAACCCTTTGCTAATGGCTTCCCCCAAGGTGCCTCTTTCATGTCCTGCTGTAGGGAGGGAGCCTCTGAAGGTGCTGTGGCAGGGCTGCCAAGAGTGACAGAGAAAAGGCTGCTGGGCCTGGTGGCACTGAGGGATCTCGGTGGGCCAGGCTTTGGGTGACCTCAGCTCAGCTTGTGCCTCTTCTGCAGCTGTGGCACACCACGGTGACACTGAGCCTCCTCACCTTGAGCTGTCCCCCTGTGCTGTTCCCTCAGTCAGCGACTTTGTGGGATGATTGATCTCGGGCTGAGGTCATCTTTCAAGTTCCAGATCTTGTCAATCTGTCTGGCTCCACCCACATGCAGTGATTCAGCTCCTGATGTGCTGAAATATTCCCTTAAGCCTTCCCACACAGAGTAAGGGCTTTTTTGTGATTCTGCTCGGAGCTGCAGCACCTCTTCTGTGCTGTGCTCCAAGCCTGTGCTTTCTATGCTTGAAGAGCTGCAGAAAGTAGAGTTTGACCTCCCAAAGAGGAGAAGAGCAGCTATAATGGTTCTTTAAAAGTATTTTTTCCTCTAAATTTTAGATCCCATTTTTTAGAATTTGCCTAATGTGCTGTGATTTAGACAAGTGCTAAAACACAGAGAGCAGCCCTGGGGGAAGGATTGGGGTGTTGGTGGGTGAGAGGCTCAGCCTGCCCTGGCCATGGGCACTGACCCCAGGAACCCCCCTGGGCTGGGCTGAGCCCCCAGCGTGGGCAGCAGGGGAGGGGGGATTCTGCCCCTCTGCCCCGCTCAGGTGAGACCCCACCTGCAGAGCTGCCCCAGCCCTGGGGAACAACAGCAGGAGGACGTGGAGCTGCTGGAGCCAGGCCAGAGGAGCCACGGAGATGCTGCCAGGGCTGGAGCCCCTCTGCTCTGGAGCCAGGCTGGGAGAGCTGGGGGTGCTCCCCTGGAGAGGAGAAGGCTCCAGGGAGAGCTCAGAGCCCCTGGCAGGGCCTGAAGGGGCTCCAGGAGAGCTGGAGAGGGACTGGGGACAAGGCCTGGAGGGACAGGACCCAGGGAATGGCTGCCACTGCCAGAGGGCAGGGCTGGATGGGATATTGGGCAGGAATTGTTCCCTTTGAGGGTGGGCAGGCCCTGGCCCAGGGTGCCCAGAGCAGCTGTGGCTGCCCCTGGATCCCTGGCAGTGTCCAGGGAAGGTCAGGTTGGATGGGACTTGGAGCAGCCTGGGACAGTGGAAGGTGTCCCTGCCACAGCAGGGCTGGCACTCTTTAGCATCTCTTCCAACCCAAATCAGTCTGGGGTGATTGTATGACAAATGTGGGGGGTTTTGGTGGGGGAACAGGAGGGTTCCCCTGTCTTTGTTCACTAATCCCATCTTTAGGGGTGGATCTACAAAGGATGCTCTCTCTTGCAGAATAAATATTCCAGCTCAGATATTGTCACTTCTGCCATTGCACACTTGACCTGGAGTAAGCAGCAGCTGCAGAGTTGTTCCTGAGGGAGTTGGAGCTGTGGTGACACTGATGCTCTGCTGAACTTCTGTTGTTTTTTCTCTGTATAGGAAACCCCTTTATGAGCTGTGTCACCTGGTGTGCTTCAGTCCAGTGTTGTCTGTACATGGGATTCTGTTGTTCTTTTTGGGGACATCTTGATTCTGTAGATTACAGGATCCCAGAATGGTTTCTGTTGGAAAGGACCTCAAAGCCCATCCAGTGCCACCCCTGCCATGGCAGGGACACCTTCCACTGGCCCAGGCTGTTCTAAGCCCTGTCCAGCCTGGCCTTGGGCACTGCCAGGGATCCAGGGGCAGCCACAGCTTTAATGGTCTGACACCAAATTGTTACAGGTGCTACAAACATTTGGGAATGACTACTGCTGGGAAAGGGGGAAGCACCTGGACAGATGGGCTTGGAAGCAGCAAGCAAGTGCCTTCTCCTTCCTCTTGCGTTCAGTGGAGTTGGTTCTTATGCATGGTCGTGTTTTGGTAAAGAAATAGAGTTTGTGCTGAACAACTTCCCTGGTTTGTAGACTCATTTCCTCTGTTAATGGGAGACACAAGTCTCTTTAAGAACTGCTAATTACTGAGGTTAAAAAAACCCCAAGGCTGCCTGGTGTCATGTGTGGAAGTAAGACTCTCAGAAGAAAGTGTGAGCTAGTTCTGCTGAAAATGGAACAGATCAGAGGCACAACATCTACAAACCAGGTTTGCCAAAGTGCTTAAAATAACAACTGGCAGTTTCCCTGGGTGTTGTTGGACTTGATGTAGAAATTTCCCAAAAGGACCGAGAGAGCAGAAAGATGAAAATGGCGGTGTTGGGAGTGCAGTTCCTGAGGGGGTTTTGAAAGCCCATGTACAGGACTTGTCAGTGGCTTCAGAGCTGCTGATGTGGTGGCCAGGACTGTGTTTGGTGCTGGAACTGAGCAAGCACATCCCTGGGGAGCCGTTCAGGTACCTGTGCAGTTGCTCAAGGCTGCCTAGTGGAGTTACCAGAACCACTGTTGGGCATGCCCGAGTTTCCTCCATTATCTGGGAACAAAAGGGGCTCAGACAGGAGCAGTTGTACCCTTCTGTCTCAAGTTATGGAAACCCCACTATTTTTAGTTGCTTCATCTCACTATGTTAAATATTTTGGGAAGTGAAGTAGCAGTGGGGGGAGATGTCTCAAGCTCAGACTTGGATTTCCTGTGTCTGACCCTGGAGGTGAAGATTCTCTCAATAGGTGCAAACCCTCATGCCAAAATTGGCATGGAGATGTGCCAGGGCTTGGCATGGAGCTCAGGGAAAGGTTCTTCCCCCCGAGGCTGCTGGCACTGCCCAGGCTCCCCAGGGAATGGTCCTGGCCCCGAGGCTGCCAGAGCTCCAGGAGCGTTTGGCCAGCGCTCTCAGGGCTGCTCAGGGTGGGCTTGGTGGGGTGGCTGTGCAGGGACAGGGTTCCCTGGGGGTCCATTCCAAGCTGGGATATTCAAGGATTCCATGCAATAATCCTGGAGCCTGCCAGCTCCCTGAACAGCTCCTGGCATGGAGAAGGCAGGTCTGGAGTGGGAGGATTCCCAGAGCTGTGCTGATGCTGTTGGATCTGTGTAAGCACAGGAATCGGGATGGATATGGACACATCTCCATGAAATTGAGCTTTTAGCGGGGGGGAACAGAACTTATTCAGCTTTCTGTGCAACAGCCACAGAAGGAAAGGGCTTGTGGGAGTTCACAGCTGAGTCCTCTGGAGAGAAAGCAGGAGGAGAAGCAGCTTGTTAACTGTTTTCATTAAACTTTTTAGCATCTGGAAGACTATGAGTTTAGTTGTCAAGTGAGAGGAGGGGAAAGAATTAAGGAGACAGAGCCTGGTGGCTGTTACTTTGCTGAAAAGATCCCACAAAAGTTTCAGGTGTCCTTTTCCAAGTATCAGAATTCGTATGTCTCTGTCCATAAAGAGTGGAAGCACAGGGCTAGCCCATGTGGCTTGTTTTGGGGCCACGGAGAAGCAAGGGTTAATGTTTCCTGGGATCTGAAATGGGAACAGAGTGGGTGGATTGAAGGGGGGGTTTCTAGCCCAGGCACTGGTGATTCTTGCAATTAAAAACAATCCCAAGCCAAAGGGTTGAATTAATCCCAAAGACAGTGATTGGGAAAGACAATTATGTGTAAATGGAGAAAATTAAACTTGAGTGTGGAGTGGGAATATCTGGGCATGTGGGGTCTTGGGGGAATTGGGAATTGGTCCCTGTTTTTCCAGGGAAGGAGTGTGCCAGGCCAGCAGGCAGAAGGGCCCTGTGGAGCCCTGGCCCAGCTGGGACAAAGGGTTTGGAGGCAGCTGCTTGGCAGTGAGCCATGGGGACCTGCTCTGGTGACCTTGTGGGGAAGGTGATGGGGATCCCTGGCCTCGGGGTATCCCGGCTGCTGAGGGGTTTATGGCTCTGTCAGAACCCGGTGACGCTGCTGCTGAGCGTGAGCAGCAAAACTGGGGCTTGGAGCCGCGTGGTCCCTTCCAGCCCAGAGTGCTCTGGGACCCTGCGGAATAACCCTGTGAAACAGAAACTGAAGATCCAAGGGGAAGGGGTGGGGAGAAAGACAGATTTGATGTTTTCTTAAGTTTAGTAACTCGGCGAGAAGGAGGAATCCAGCGGTGCTGGTGCGGGGCTGTGCCATAGCTCTGTGCCCGAGTGCCTGGAAGGGGCGGGGGTCGCGGCTGCCCGGTACCGGGAGGAGCTGCCGCGGCTCCGTTCCCACCGACCTGCTCGCTCCTCTCTGCCGAGGGACGGTGGCAGCGGTGGCACGGCCGGGCTGTCCCCTCCGCGCCGATTGCCTCCCGCCTCCTTCGGTTTCGGCGGCGCTTTTCAGGCACTCAGCCGCGGCTCCGCGATGGGAACAGCCGTGTCCGAGCTGCGGATGGGGGAGGGCGGCTGTGCCCTGCGCAGGGAGTGCTCGTGGCCCCCGGGGCTGCTCGAACCCCTCGGGGTGATCGACACCCGCCCCTGGCGATGGTCGGGGCCCCCTTCGGATACCGGGAACCTCTCGGGATGCTCGGAACCATCTGCGATGCTGGAGTGTCTCTGGGCCGCTCAGTACCCCCTGCAATTTTAGGAGACCCCTCCGGGCATGCTCGGATCCTTCCCGGGATGTTCGGAGCACCCCTGGGATGCTCAGAACGCCCCAGCGATGCTTGGACCCCTCCCCTCCTCCTGCGATGCTTAGGGCCCCCCCCCCCAAATGCTCGGACCCCTCCATGCTGCTGGGACCCCCCCCACAATGCTCGCCCCCCCCCCCAAATGCTCGGACCTCTCCATGCTGCTGGGACCCCTCCCAAATGCTCGGACCCCCCCCCAAATGCTCGCACCCCTCGCCCGGGTCGCGGCTCCGAGAGGAGGGCGGGGCACAGAAGGGCGTGGCCCGGTGGGCGGGGCTCCGGCGGGGAGGGCCCGGGCCGGAGGGCGGGGCCGTGTCGCGCATGCGCGCGGCGGGCGCGGCCCGGCCCATCGCCGGGCGGGGCGGGGGGCGCAGGGAGGCGGCGGCGGCGGCCCCGGGCAGCGGCACCGCCCCGGCCCCGGCCCGCTGCGCTCCGCGCCCGCTCCGCGCCATGCCCGGCTCCATGTACCAGCCCGAGCCCGGGCAGCCGGCCCGCGGCCCGCCGCGCTGCCTCACCCTGCTCAGCCCGCCGCCGCCCGCCGGGCAGGACCCGCCGCCGGAGCCCGAGCCCGGCCAGGAGCGGGAGGGGCCGCCGGGGCCGCCGGCGCAGGGCGAAGCCGCCGCGCTGAGGTTCGCCCTGGACCAGCTCTCGCTGCTGGGGCTGGAGGGCGCGGAGGAGCCGGCGGGGGCCGCGGGGCCGGGCGGCCTAAGGGAGCGGGAGCGCGGCGGCGGCTCCCCGGTGCCGGCCCCCGCCCCGGCCGCGGGCGCCTTCGGCAGCCTGGCCCCGCCGCTGGGGCCGCCCGCGCTGCTGCCCGAGCCGCCGGCGAGCAGGAAGAAGAGCGTGAACATGACCGAGTGCGTGCCCGTGCCCAGCTCCGAGCACGTCGCCGAGATCGTGGGCCGGCAAGGTAACGCGGCGTGGGGACACGGCGGGACACGGGGACCCTCCTCCCTCGCGCCGGCCCGCCGCGATTTGGGGCAGTTTCGGGGCTTTGTCTCCGCGGAGGCGGAAACTTAACGGCGACACATCCCGCGGCCCCGAAAGTCGGCCGCGGGTCCCGGGAGCTGCGCTCCGCCCCGGTCCCGGCGAACTGCCTGGAAATAGCAATTAAACTCCATCGGCCCGGGTGGGGATAACGCCGGCTGCCTACGGAAAGTTCCCGGGAGCCACGCGAGTCCGTGGGAGCTGCCAGGACATGGAGCGAGGCGAGAGCTTTGCTTTCATTGTAGTTGTGCCTCTGCCCCCTCCCCTCCAGCTCCATATCTCAGACCCGGCGTGTAAACGGTGCCCCTTATCTTAGACTTCGTTTACAAATCTTACTGATAAATCCGATATAAATGGTCATTAACCCGCTCGTTTGTAGGTGGCCGGAGCTCCGCAGGCGGCCGAGGAGCCGCTCGCACCCACCTGTCACAAAGGGACGCCCCAGCCCCGCCGGGTGGGTGTGCCTGGAGTGGGCTTTGTCTCCAGGACGTACCAAATAAACCAAACTTTCACCTTGAAAAATCAAAAAGAAAAGACCCAGGGCGGAGGATATAAGGGGAAAAAAAGGGAAAGGAAGGGAGCTGCTGCCCGCAGGGATCCCGGCAGGAATCCCCTGGCAGGGAGCGTGACCTCCGGGGTGTTTCGCCCTTGTGGGGTCCAGCACCCCAGCCCTGCCCTCGCCCGGCGGCTCCCAGCCCTCCCTGCCCGGGGGGCTGCGAGCCGGGGGTCGGGGGGCTTTTTTTCCAGGGGGGAAGCGGGGAACTGGGCAGCCTCATTGTTCTCTTTGTTAGCCAGAGCCATGCTGTGATGAGCGCGGTGACATCATGCTCTGCGCTTCCCATTGGCCTGCGCTGCCTCCCAGCCGGCCCCGCTTCCCGGCCTCCCAACTTTCCTTGCACCCCTCTGCGGTCCCAGCGCCCCGGCCGGGGGTCCCCCCGGGCTGCGGGACCCCGCCGGGCCCCGCGAGCGGCGGGGCAGAGCCGGGGAGCGGAGTGTGGCACCGCGCCCTGCTCCCGGGGATTCTCCTCCTCCTCCTCCTCCTCCTCCTCTTCCTCCTCCTCCCGGGCTCGATGAGACCTGGATTTGGTGGCCGAGCCGCCGGGCTCTGCCGAGCCGCGGGGTGCGGCGGCGTGAAACAGAGCCTGTGCCGGGGCTGGGCTCTGCCGGGAGCCCGCTGGATCTGCCGGGGAATGGCTGCGTTTGGCCCGGGAGCTGCCGGCCGCTGCCTTCCTTGCCCTGGGTGTTTCGCTGTTGTGAGACCCCGGTGCTGCCCCTCCAGCTCCCCGAGGAGTTTGGGGCACAGCCAGGTACCTGCCCAAACACCTTGGTGGAGTTTGGGTGCTTGCTAAGCTTCGCAGGCTCGTGAAACTTACGAAAAAAAATACTGCCGAAGAAATTATTATATTGGCTTGAGGAGGGGTGCTGGAGTGGCACCGTGTGGGCCTGGAGGTGACCTGGGGCCAGCTGCGAGCCGAAGCTCCCTGCTGCAGCCGCAGCCCATGGGCAGGAGCAGCCCTCTCCAGGGGTTTCCCTTTGTGTTTCCTGCCCCTCTCCTGCCCTTGGCCTGCCGGGATGCAGTGTGGTGGCCTTGTGCTGGGCTTTCGTTGAGGAGGGGCACTCGGCACCCTCGGTCACGCTGCAGGACGGGCGGTGGGCAGCACGGGGCTGGCAGCGGCGTCTTTGTGCTCCAGCTGCTCTCCGTGCTGCTGGCAGCTGCATTACAGCAAGGATGCTCAGGTGTAGCCTGAGCAACACCGAGCTTATTCCTCAGGGCTCACATGGAGCAGAGCCCTTCTCACTCACGCTGTGCTGCTCTCCCTCCAGACCTTCTGGTTCCCAGGGCCCCCCTGCGAGTCTCCCTCAGTTTTGGGAGCCCCGTGGCAGTGAGGTCTGGCTGTAGAGGTGAGACTTGGGGTTTTTGGCTGGACCATCATCATCGTGGTGACAAAATGTGCCCTGCTGGTGACACTGCAGGGCTGGGTTGGGTCACCCAGGCCATGCCCCTGTCATTCTTGTCTTTCCCTCACTGTCCAGCCTGGTTGTGATCCAGAGAGCAGAAATTTGTGGTGCTGCCACGCCTGGAACATAGGAAGGGATGAAGATGTGTACCTCGGGTGCCCTGGAAGGGGCTGGAGCTGGGACAAGGCTCAGGATCTCTCCCCACACACCTTGGGGCTCTTGGGGACCCGTCCTGCTTTGCCCAGACCTGGCTGCTGTGGCAAGTGGGGACCAGGGAGGTCCTGGCAGCCAGGACCAGCACATGGATGTCCTGTCCTGTGCTGGCTGAGGTGGGACACAGGCAGGTGGACACAGCTTCTCCTACTTCTTTTCTTCAGTTTCTCTCCTTCAGATGCCCTAATTTAACCCTTTCACAAAGGAGCAGCAGCAGCCCATCAGGTAAATCTTTGTTCTCTAAATCAAATTGGTGTTTTCTTCCCTGAGCTGGAGGAGTGTTTGTCATGAGCCCGTGTCTGGATTGGCATCGGTGCCACCACAGAGCAGCATCTGCCTGCCGGGATCTGTGGCTGCTCTTCCAGCTGGGATCTGTGGCTCCTCTCCCCCCTGCCCACACGGGTCTGGTGGGATTCCCTGCCTGTGCCTTTGCCTGCCAGCCTGGTCGTGACTCCTGCTGTGGGAGGGACCGTCTCCAAAAAGTGCTGTGGCACCGGCTGGAGCAGTGTGGGCCCCTCTTGCCATCCAGCACAGAGAGCCTTGGGGGGAGCAGGAGTCACCAGGAGCACGGGGCAGGTGTTAGAGCTGCCCTGACTCTGGGCGCTCCATGCTGCTGTGGATTCCTGCTGTGCCAGCTTTGCAGGGGCATTTCCAGCAGCGTCTGCTCTTCCCTTCCCCACCAGGTGCCCCCCGTGGGATGGGGCCACAGCTCCTCTCCCCATCTGTGACACTCAGGGACTGTCACAGCTCTACAGAAGGAAAGTTGCTGTTTATAGAAGATGCTGGGATGCTCGAAGGGTAAATCCAGGGAAGGATGGCACATTGGCACCTGTCCTCACTGCTGGAGTGTGGCTGGCATTCCAGTGCTGAGAGAATGCACAGGGTGACCATGGGCCCCTCTGGGCCAGCCTGGGCACCGTAACCTCGCTGTGGGTCACAGGGGTGCAAGGAATCCTCTCATTTTGGAGCGCTGGGTTGCTGCTCTCTGTTGTCTCCTGCCCAGGTGCCATGTCCCTGGAGGCACCTGGCACATCTTCCTGGCTGCCTTCTCCCAGCTGGGTCGTAGCAGAGCTGGGAACTCCTGAGCTTGGTCACACAGATGGAAGTGGTTGCTGAAGGATCTGCCTGTACATCTGAGAGCTGGCACTGGCTGCACACTGTGTCCCGAGGAGAGGAGCCCAGCCTCCCTGCCCCACTCTTCAGTGTCTGGAGAAGAAGCCAAGGTGTGATGTGCTGGCTTCCTGCAGCAGGGCTGCAGGGATGAGCTTGTTCCTGTGTGCAGAGTTGGGAAGGAGCACTCAGCAGGGGGAGAGGGGCTGTGATGGAGGTGCAGCGTTTTCTCCTCCACGCCTGGCCCCAGTTCTGGCCCATCCTGTGCAGTCCACTGGTGACAAAGGGGACTGGGAGCTCAGAACTCTGGATCAGAGACCAGGAGATGCTGCAGAGCTGGGGAAGAGGAAGAGCCATGAGTGAGGCACCAGAGGGTTCCTGAGTTTGTGACAGACACCATCCTCCTGCCTGGTGCCATCAGAGGCTCCTCCAGAAAAGCTCTGCTGGCGCTTTTTGGGTTTTACCAGCTCAGAGCTGGGCACTGCCAGCACAGACCTCCTTGGTCAAGCAGAGATGTGGTTTGGGCAAGGGCATGAGCTGGCTCTGTCCTCCTCGTGGGCAGGAGGCACCTGATGTGGGAGCAGAGGCTGCCCGGGCCATGCTGGGATCAGGGTGGGGATGAGCTGTGTGGGATCCATCACTGGAGCACAGAGGATGGAGAGGCCCTTCCCAGCCCTCTCTCCCACTGTTGTACTGGTTTTCATGGGCTCCTGCAGAGGTCTCGGCCCTGATCTGTCTGGGGCTTCTCACGGAGAGCCGAGTTTTCTGTGATGATGCCCAGGGAGAGCAGCCGCCTGTCCTGGGGTGCTGCCTCCACCACCACATTATCCCAGAGAGAATTCCTTGGGATTCTGTTCCTTGTCAGAAATTACCCATGTCCCATCCCAAGGGCAGGTGGGATGGGTTCAGCCAGGGCAGTTTTGCAGAGTGGAGAGTAATGGGAGCCGTGTGGGATGGGGAGAGGGTGAAAGAGGAGGGCATGGAGTTGAGACAGATGGTTTGGGAGGAGTGTCCTGCTCACCCCCCATCGGGGCTGTGCCTGCAGGCACAGCTGGGTGTGGTGGCACGGGGGCTGTCACTTGGAGGGGGGTGAGCCCTCTGGAATGCAGGGGTTTGCTAGCAGCTGACTGTGGCCATTCGGTGTCAGGATGAGTTTGTGCCCACGGGGACTCAGAGCTCCACCAGAGACGTAGCAGCACCTGAGCCACTCTTGGGCTCTGGTGTTCACAAAGGGCTGTTGGGGCTGAAGCATCCCTGGGTCTGTCCTCTCTATCCTGCCTCTGGTTTTGGGCTGGTGTTACTTGGATCTTTAAAGCCACTTTGGTGGAGACTTGCAGCAAAGTCTGACACTTTGTTCTGCTCTGTTGCCATTGGTGCTGCACAGCAGCCCTTGGCCAGGGGAATGTGTGGATGCCACGTGCTGCTGCTGGGCTGAGGTCTGGCACTGTCTGGGCTGGGAGCTCACCAGCACTTCCAGGCAGCTCCAGGTCCTTTCCATGGCCCCCTCGGGCATGACCCTGGTCCTGCAGCAGCTTCACAGGGATGTGGCCATCCAGGATGGAGTCACGGTGTGCTGGGGTGAAGGTTTGCAAGGGCTCATCTGAAGTGTCTTGTGCTGGTCCAGATCATTCCAAGTACAAGAAAGATGTGGAGCTGCTGGAGCCAGGCCAGAGGAGCCACGGAGATGTTGCCAGGGCTGGAGCCCCTCTGCTCTGGAGCCAGGCTGGGAGAGCTGGGGGTGCTCCCCTGGAGAGGAGAAGGCTCCAGGGAGAGCTCAGAGCCCCTGGCAGGGCCTGAAGGGGCTCCAGGAGAGCTGGAGAGGGACTGGGGACAAGGCCTGGAGGGACAGGAGCCAGGGAATGGCTCCCACTGCCAGAGGGCAGGGCTGGATGGGATATTGGGCAGGAATTGTTCCCTTTGAGGGTGGGCAGGCCCTGGCCCAGGGTGCCCAGAGCAGCTGTGGCTGCCCCTGGATCCCTGGAAGTGTCCAAGGCCAGGCTGGAGAGGGCTTGGAGCAGCCTGGGATAGTGGAAGGTGTCCCTGCCCTTGGCAAGAGGTGGAACAAGATCCACTCTAAGGTCCTTTCCAACCCAAGCCATTCCATGATTCCCCCAGCTTGCAGTTCAAGTCCATCTGGCTCTAGGGGGCTCAGCCATGAGGTGCCATCCCCCACTCCTGAGCAGGAGCAGGGCCAGCCCTGGCTCAGCCACCTCAGGGGTGCAGGTGTGCTGGAGGACAGGGATGTCCAGCTGGGACCTTGTGTCACCAGTCCCCATGTCCCAGAGCCATCACTTGCTGTGCCAGTGTTAAACACTGCCCAGTTCACCCCAGCCTGGGCAGGCTGCCCCTCCTGCCCATCCTGCCTGCTCCAGGTCTGGGATCTTTGCCTGGGAGTCCCTGCAGCCAGGGGGTGTCAGGAGGAGTTTGGGCCTGGGGACAGGGCAGGACAGATCAGTCCCTTGGTGTGTCCCGGTGCTGGAGCCTCCTGGCAGGCACAGTTCCTGGTGCTGGTGCCAGCACACAGCCTCAGGCAGTGCCTCCCTGGCCAGCGTTTCCTGCTGTGGCTCTGGGACAGGCAGGGGTGACCCCACACCTCCCAGACCTGCCATGCTCCTCTCCTACCCCTCCCCTGGGAAACCCACCTCCCACCCCAGCGGTGTTTGGTGCCATCCATGGCCCTGGCAGCATCCAGCAGCCACAGGCTGGGGGCATTTTTCCTGTGCTGCTGGTTTGAGGAGGGTGGAACTGGCCAAGCCAGGCACCCTTTGATTTCTGTCCAAGGTTTCTGGCTTGGTCCCTGTGAAGAGCTCACAGGAGCAGCCAGACAATCTCTTCCTCTCTTTGGTGCTGCCATGGCATCATTTGGGTCCCAGGGGTGCTGCTGGTGTGATGGAGTGGGTGAGGAAGAGCCTCACTGGACCATGAGCCCTGTGGGATGTGGCTCCTGCGTGGCTTCTGTGTGCAGCTCCTGGAGCTGCCAGGGGCTTTGCATCCTGCCTTTGAAACTGCCACTTGGTGAGGGTTGGGGTGGAGCTCAGGGAAAGGTTCTTCCCCCCGAGGCTGCTGGCACTGCCCAGGCTCCCCAGGGAATGGTCCCGGCCCCGAGGCTGCCAGAGCTCCAGGAGCGTTTGGCCAGCGCTCTCAGGGATGCTCAGGGTGGGCTTGGTGGGGTGCCTGTGCAGGGACAGGGCTGCACTCCATCCTGGTGGGTCCCTCCCAAGTTGAGATATTCCATGATTCTGTGATGCTGCAAAGGGTGAGTTTGGGACCTTGGACGTGAGGCTGGTGCCCATGGGAGGCACAGCAGAGCCTCTTCCCACTGCCCTGGGCTTGTCCTGGTTTGCCCAGCAGCGGGGCTGGGGCAGATCCTACAGCAGGCACCAGGAAGAATCCAGGAGGGGAACGTGGCAGTTACAGGCACCTCTCCCAGCACAGCCCTGTAGGAGCTGGCACGTGGTGATGGCCTCAGTAAATGTCCCCTTCGGTGGCTCTGCCCTACCCCAGTCCCTGGGCCACTGCTGTACTGTGTGCCCCAGCCATAAATCCACCTGCCAGGGCTTGGTGGTGCTGAGGAGCCTGGCTGTGACACCACCCAGTGTGACACCACTCACTGTGACAGGTTTTTACTTCTTGTCATCCACGAGGCTTTGTGCCCTGGGATTGCAGCACAGCTGGGGCTGCAGGAACAGCACAGCTCCTCATCCCCCCTGCTCTCTGGGTGCTGCTGGAGAGCCTGGATTGATTTACCTGCTTGGGACAGACCTGACTCAGCTTCTTGTGCCACCGCAGCCCTGCTGAGTCACGGAATCCCAGAATGGTTTGGGCTGGAGGGGATGTTAAAGCCCATCCAGTGCCAGCCCTGCCATGGCAGGGACACCTTCCACTGTCCCAGGCTGCTCCAAGCCCCATCCAGCCTGGCCTTGGGCACTGCCAGGGATCCAGGGGCAGCCACAGCTGCTCTGGGCACCTTGTTTCACTGGAGTGAGTTGACTCTGGCTGGTTCCAGGCACCCACCAAAGCTGCTCCATCACTGCCCTCCACAAGTGGACAGGGAGAGAAAATACAACAACGGGTTCATGGGCTGAGATAAGGGCAGGGAAAGATCCCTCACCCAATATGGACAAGGGCAAAACAGACTCAGCTTAGGGGTACTAACTGAATTTATTATTAACAAAATCAGAGCAGGACCATGAGAAGTAAATATTTAAAATACCTTCCCCTATCCCCTCCATCCTTCCTGGGCTCTCCCTCTGCCCTGCAGCAGTGCAGGGAGATGGGAATGGGGATCACAGTCACTTCGTCCCACGATGTTCCTCCTGCTGCTCAGGGAGGGGAGTTGGAGCCCTGCCCCTGCCCCAGTGTGAGTCCCTCCCACGGGACACAGGTCTCCACACGCTGTCCCAGCCTGGGTCCCCTCAGGGTCACAGGTGCTTCCAGCAAACCTGCTCCAGCATGGGCTCCTCTCTCCACAGGTCTGCAGGACCCTGCCCCACCTCAGGCTTCCCACAGGCTCACAGCCTTCTTTGGGCATGCCTCTGCTCCCTGTGGGCTCCTCCTGGGGCTGCAGGTGCACCTACACCCCTGTGGACTTCCATGGCCTTCACTATGGTTTTCCCCAGAGGCTGCAGGGGAATCTCAGCTCCTGCCCCTCCTCCTGCCCTGTGTGTCTGCAGAGCTGCTTCTCTCACATGTTCTAACCCTGTTCTTCTCTAGACCAAATTACAGCTGCTCAAGACGTTTTTTCCTTCTTAAATCTGTGATCCCAAGGTGTCCCTACCATCTTTGCTGGGCTGGGCCTTGGCCAGTGCCAGGTCCATCCTGGAGCTGGCTGGAATTGGCTCTGTGGAGACAGGGGAAGCTTCTGGCAGCTGCTCACAGAAACCAGCCCTGTAACCTCGCTGCTACCAAAACCTGGCTACAGAACCCCAATTCTCCCACCCTCCCAGGGAACAATTCCTGCCCAATATCCCATCCATCCCTGCCCTCTGGCAGTGGCAGCCATTCCCTGGGTCCTGTCCCTCCAGGCCTTGTCCCCAGTCCCTCTCCAGCTCTCCTGGAGCCCCTTCAGGCCCTGCCAGGGGCTCTGAGCTCTCCCTGGAGCCTTCTCCTCTCCAGGGGAGCACCCCCAGCTCTCCCAGCCTGGCTCCAGAGCAGAGGGGCTTCAGCCCTGGCAGCATCTCTGGGCTCTGTCCAGCAGCTGTGCATCCTTCATGTGCTGAGGCCCTTCAGCCTTCTAGGCCTTTCCTTCTCCAGCCTCACAGCTGGAAGAGCAGCCCTGCCCTTCCTCAGGGAGCGTCTGGGAAGAGGAGGAGGGGAAGGAGTGCCCTGAGCCAGCCAGGCACTTGCAGCTGCTCGGCTGTGCCCAGAGGAGCCGAGCTGTTTATCCACAGGGATCTGCAGCACTTGCCATGGCCAGGGACAAGCCCAGGGCTCCAGTGGAGCACCCTCCATCCCTGCTGGCTCCCAGCTTTGTGCTGGATGCCCTGCAAAGCTCAGGGCTGGGAGGGGACAGAGGGGGTCACTCACTGCTGTGTGCCAGTGGTCACTGAGCTCAGCTCGGTTGCGCTGTGCCTGGTTCACGGGGACTTAATGAAGAGTGGATGCAATTAGGGCTGGGGGTGCAGGGAGTGGGGCTGGGCTGGCAGGCACAGACTGCTCCTCAGTGGAGCAGAGCAAAGTGGCCCTGGAGGAGAGCTGGAGCCTTTTGCAGCCCCTGAGGAGAGCGGGAGCCTTTGGCTGGATGATGCTGCCAGGACCCACAGCCAGAGCCCAGCTGGGCCGTGCCCAGGGCTCTATGGGGCCAGGGCAGAGCTGCAGCCCCATCTCGCAATCCCACAGCCAGCCGTGGGCAGCTCTGCCTGTTAAATCACGTTCCTCCTGCAGGGGAAGCAGGACTTTCCAGAACGGAGAGCAGGAGCCCTGGGAGCACCCCTGCCCCAGCCCAGGCACGGGGGATCCCTCCCGTGGGACAGGGTGGGGGGGTGATAGCTGTGTCCCGCACCTGGGGAAGGTCCAGCTCCCCTGTCCCTCCAGGAGTGCATCCAGGGCTGTTACTCAGGTTCAGCTGCTGGCTCAGAGGTGTCAGTGTTCCTGCAAGATCCAAACAGCCTTTTCCTTCTTTTCCATCTTGGCATCTTTTTTTTCTTTGTACCTCCTTAAACACCTCTGGAGTGAATCCAGCTTCTCACCTGCTCAGTGGCCCTGATGGTGCCCCATAGCTGCCTGCCCTGGCACCTCTGCCCATGCCTGTCCCAGCCCTGTGGAGCAAGGCTGCAGGCTGCATCCTGCTGATCCCCAACCCCTGAGGGTCAGAGCAGTGCCAGAAGCCAGGAGAAGCCAGGGCAGCCCCCCAGCACTGAGCCATGAGCCCCACTCAGCCTTGGAGGCAGGAGGGACCCTTCTTTCCAAGGGTGTCCATGCTGCAGGTGCAGAGCCAGACGGACCTGCTGGTTTCTGCTGGTCCATTGTGTCCCCATCCTGGGTGAGCAGAGGGTCACTGTGAGGCCCAGTGTTGATGTGTCATTTTTCCCCCTTGTCCTTGCCCTGCAGGCTGCAAAATCAAAGCCCTGCGCGCCAAGACCAACACGTACATCAAGACACCGGTCAGGGGCGAGGAGCCCGTGTTCATCGTCACTGGCAGGAAGGAGGACGTGGAGATGGCCAAGCGGGAGATCCTCTCAGCCGCCGAGCACTTCTCCATGATCCGGGCCACGCGCAACAAAGTCAACGGGCTGACGGGGGCCATGCAGGGGCCCCCCAACCTGCCAGGCCAGACCACCATCCAGGTGAGGGTCCCCTACCGCGTGGTGGGGCTGGTGGTGGGACCCAAGGGAGCCACCATCAAGCGCATCCAGCAGCAGACGCACACGTACATCGTGACGCCCAGCCGGGACAAGGAGCCCGTGTTCGAGGTGACGGGCATGCCCGAGAACGTGGACCGGGCGCGGGAGGAGATCGAGGCGCACATCACCATGAGGACAGGCTCCTTCATCGACGTCAACGCCGACAACGACTTCCACTCCAACGGCACCGACGTCTGCCTCGACCTGCAGGGCGGCGCGGCCGCCCCGTGGGCCAAGGCCCCCCACCCTGCCCAGCGCCCCTCGGCCGCGCTGCGCAACGACAGCCTCAGCTCCCTGGGCAGCGGCTCCACCGAGTCCTTCTACAGCGGGCGCGTGGCGGCCGCCAGCCCCACCAGCCCCTACAGCACCTTCAGCGAGCCCCCGGCCCCGCTGGGCTCCGACGAGTGCGACTTTGGCTTCGACTTCTTGGCCCTTGACCTCACCACGCCCACCACCACCATCTGGTCGCCCTTCGAGCGCTCGGGCAACCCCCTGCAAGCCTTCAGCAGCTGTTCCTCCATCAACAGCTCGCAGAGACGCAACAGCGGCCCGGCCACGCCGCGCCACTCGCCCACCCTGCCTGAGAGCGGGGCGGCGGGGCTGGAGCACCCCTCGGCACGGCGCATCCCCAGCGACCCCACCGGCGCCCTGGCCTGGCTGCCCGCCCAGGGCTCGCTCTCCTCCTTCTCCAACAGCACCGGCTACTCCTCCTCCTCCTCGCTGCCCGGCAGCATCTCGGCCGCCTCGGGCTCGCCCACCGACTCGAGCAGCTCGGACGGGCACCGCAAGAGCTCCCGGGAGTGCATGGTGTGCCTGGAGAGCGAGGTGATGGCCGCGCTGGTGCCCTGCGGCCACAACCTGTTCTGCATGGAGTGCGCCCTGCGCATCTGCGGCCGGGCGCAGCCGCAGTGCCCCGCGTGCCACGTGCCCGCCACCCAAGCCATCCACATCTTCTCCTAGCCCGGGGGCTCGCCCAGCGGCCCCCCCCTCCACCCCAACACCACGGCGTTTTAAGGACTTTCTACTGTTGAAATGGAGCTTTTTATTTAATACCAGATCCGACGGGCGCACGGGGCGGGGAGGGGGGAGAGGCAGCGGCGGAGCTGGAGAGGCGCAGAGGGCACGGCGGGGCGGGGGGAGGCCAAATGCGGGGGGTCGGGAGGGTGGGGAGAAGGGGCCGAAGAAGAAGAAGAAGATGAGGATGAGGAAAGAGGGGCGTGAATTCCGCGAGGAGGAAACTCCGATGTTTACAGAATAGCTTTAACTCTTCACCTGGCTGCGGGGCTGGGGAGGGAGCCCGGCTGTTCTCCACCAGTCCTTCCCAAATACCAGTATTCCGTTTGCAAACTGAAATAACCAGAAAGAAAAGGTCCGGTTGCACTTTTTATTTTAGGACACACAAGGGTTGTCTTTTATTTTTTTAAAATCATTCTATTATTATTATAATAATTTTTTTGTGGTTCTTTTTGTATGTAGGTTTTTTGGGGGGGGGGATGATTCTCAGTGGTTCTATAATTTTTGGTTTTGGTTTTGTTTTTTTTTTTTTTTTTTGTAATGCAGGTCTATCTTGTATTTTGCCAATGTGAAAACTGCCCAAAAATGTGTGATGTGAGGTCAAGAGGTCATGGAATGGAGGGGGCACAGTTAACACACCATGTCACAAAAACCAGACAGATTTCTATCTCCATTTTATTTTGGGATTAGTTTGGTTTCTTTTTTTTTTTTTTTAGGGTTTTTTGGGGTTTTTTTGGGGTTTTGGTTTTTTTTGTTTTTTTTTTTTTTTTTTTTTTTTTGGTTTGGTTTGGTTTTTTGTTCTTTGGTTGGGTTTGGGATTTTTTTTTTAGGTTTCTTTGGTTTTGTTTTATTTTTTTCTTTTTTACCTCTTTATGTATATGTAGGGAATTTATAGGAAAATATGTACTTTATTGAATAAATTTTAAAAACTAAAATATATTTTATTTTAAAAAGAAAATAACGGACCTTTAACCTTACATGGCTAAAGTACTGATTATATATTTGCTGAGCTGACTTGACGGTTATGAAAATTGTATCAAGAGTTTTATTTTTTGACTTCAAAGCCTTCTTAATAAAGACTTTTTACTATATATGAATCCTTGAGCTAGCCAGTGTCTCCTTGCCTGGAGCCTCCTGGTACCTGTTCCCATTTCCTTGGGCCCAGGGAGAAGGTGCCAGCTTGGGGGCAGGAGCAGGAGCAGTGGGGACATCTGCCACCTCCCACAGGGGGGTTTGTCCACGTCCAGGCTGGGTGATCCTGCTCTGGCTCTGGCCTTCTCCTCGTCCCCACAGATGCTCCTGCTCCCAGTCCCAAAATCCATCCATGCCCAGCAGGGGAGGGGGGATTCTGCCCCTCTGCCCCGCTCAGGTGAGACCCCACCTGCAGAGCTGCCCCAGCCCTGGGGAACAGCAGCAGGAGGACGTGGAGCTGCTGGAGCCAGGCCAGAGGAGCCACGGAGATGCTGCCAGGGCTGGAGCCCCTCTGCTCTGGAGGCAGGCTGGGAGAGCTGGGGGTGCTCCCCTGGAGAGGAGAAGGCTCCAGGGAGAGCTCAGAGCCCCTGGCAGGGCCTGAAGGGGCTCCAGGAGAGCTGGAGAGGGACTGGGGACAAGGCCTGGAGGGACAGGACCCAGGGAATGGCTCCCACTGCCAGAGGGCAGGGCTGGATGGGATCTTGGGCAGGAATTGTTCCCTTTGAGGGTGGGCAGGCCCTGGCCCAGGGTGCCCAGAGCAGCTGTGGCTGCCCCTGGATCCCTGGCAGTGCCCAAGGCCAGGCTGGACAGTGCTTGGAGGAACCTGGGACAGTGGAAGGTGTCCCTGCCATGGCAGGGGTGGCACTGGATGGATTTAAGGTCCCTTCCAACCCAAACCATTGCTCATGATCCCTCACCTCACTTGGGCGCCCCATTGTCACCCTGTCCCCAGCTGTACCCACCCTCCGTGTGGCACCAGGGTTTCATTCCGGCCCTGCAGGGCCCCTCAGGCGTGTGGGGACAGCCGGGACCTGCTGAGAGCAGCCCCCAGGGCTGGGGGGACACACGGGCAGAGGGGCCCAGACAGTGACACCTGTGGGCAGAGGGGACACACGGAGGTGTTGGAGCACCACCAGGGCGAGGGTGACGGCTGTCTGTCCATCCTTCCCGGAGTCCCTGCCGTGAGGGGAGTGGGGCCGTGCTCTGGGGTCCTTGGGGTGCCCTGCACGAGGGCCCTGGAGGGCCCGCGGTGCCCTTCAGTGAGGGCAGTTTTGGGGTATCCTAAACAGGACAGGCCTGTGGCTGGCCTTGATGGGATCTTGGGGTGTCCCAGGTGGGAGGCGACTGAGAGTTTGGGGTGTCCCGTGTTGGAGGTGCATGATGAGGCTTCTTTGTGCACCCCAAGTGAGGTCTTGGGGTGCCTCTTAGTGGGACCTTGGCTCGTCCCGAATCGGGGTTACCGAGGTCTCGGGGTGCTACACGGGGGGTCCAGCCCCAGCACCCCCAGGGCAGGGAACATAATCCCCTCCCCCTCCAATTAACGGTGAATTAAAGGGCAGCAGGCGGGGCAGGGGGAGTGATGCCCTTTGGGGTTTACCCTTTTTTGCTTTTATATATTCTCTGTATCCTTTGCACATATAGCTGTTGCTTTGTAGCTTCATGTTGTAGCTTAGTTTCACACTTTTCCCAGGCAGAAAGACAAAATTTCCAGGGTCCCTGTGTGCTGGAACCCTGGACACTGAGAATTTCAGACTTTCCGTGTTGAAAGGCACAGACCCTCAAGAGAACACTGCATTTGACCTGAGGCCGTGGAGAGGGTTTCCAAAATTGAATGCTAGAACTAAGATTATGAGTGTGTAGTTTGAATAGAAGTGTGTAATATCACGTGATAGAAAACTTAAAGTTTAAACTTTTAGAATATATTAATATATACAGAACTAAGATAAAATTTTTAAGACAGTAGCTAGTCCTTCTTCTTCACCTTCTTCTTCATGGGTTTGGGTGGTATTTTGTAATTAGACAGAAAGTTCACATAAGTGATTAGTTATTCGATTAAAAGCAAAAGTAAAAAAGTAAAAAAGTAAAAATAATTTGTGTCATTTCTTAATTAGATAGTTTTTCCTTAAAAGATCTCATAGAAATAAATACAGAGCCATTTTATAGCTTGTTAATGAAACACTGTAGAGCTCACAACTTGTAAGACTGTAATATAGAGAAGAAATAATAAACATTTGAGTCCAAACACAGAATACCATCTCAAACACTTCCAATCCCAACCCTAACCCAGGCAGAAAAGAAACAAAAAAAAACAACACCTGTTCTATCTTGGTTTTACTTAGAAACCAAGGTTGAAAGCAGCTTTCCAAGACACACTTTTGTAAAGAGGGATCTTATCCTAAGGGAGGAACCTCCGAGGTGCTAGGACTGGGAGTCACTTCACCAGGGATTTCTAATTGGAGGGTTCTTGTCAGATATGCTAATTGCAGAATCTATAAAAACTGCCCACGGGTCAGGCCCAGCGTGTACCTTCAGCCTTTTCCACCTGACAGATTTGTGCACCTGAGCTTCCTCACACGAAGGACACCTTTTATCACTCTGATGGTGTCTGATTTGTATTTTTAGAGCCCGAGAAAAAGGCATCGGGAGGACTGGCAGCAGCGGGGGGTCAGACCCCACGCCTGTGAGGGACCTGTACGTGCAGGTGAGGGGCTCAGGGGTCCCACCCACGGTGCTCTGCAGGGAGCTGGAGAGGGCTTCCCGCGGGTCTGGGGGGCTCATTTCTGACCTGGGGGCTCCACACCCTGTAGCTGTAGGGGCTGTGGTGGCCTGGGTGTCCCCTGGGTCACCTCTGTGCTGGTGCTCAGCCTGGTGGCCTGCAGCACCTTGCAGGGGGCTCGACACGGCTGAGAGGAGAGTTTGGTGTCACCTGAGCACCCAGCCGTGCTGCTGCCCATCCTCTGCCCTGGGCATGGGCTGGGCAGCTGCTCCAGCTCTGCCCATCAGGAACCAAGAGTGGCAGCAGGATGGGCCTGGCTCTGTCCTTGTGCTGGTGTGTGCCAGAAAGGATTGATGCCTTGTGAAGGCTGAGCTGGAACAGAGACTGGACAGAGCTAAAGAATAAAGCAGGGATTTATTAAAAGGCCTCAGTGGATCCACCTTGGGCAGCACAAGAGCCCAGCCAGGGCTGCACCCAAGGTGAACCAAAATGGTCACAAAATGCACAACTGGTCACGGGGTCTCTCACTTTGATCAGTTCTGCTCCATTTGCACATTGGAATTAATTGTCCAATTCCAGCTCCAGCCCATGCAGTCCCATCCTGCTTGTTTTTCTCTCTCCAGCCCACGTTGTTTGTGCTCTTGGGCCTGAGATTTGGATCATTTGTCCTTGGTCCCCAGCTGGAGAAGGAATTGTTTTGTCTCCCTGCTCTGTGCAGAGAGCTCCCCATCCCCTGATATGAAGCCCAGAGCCACACACTAAAGCAGCACAGAATGTGAAAAATAGAAAAGATCAAACCTGAGGCACCAGAGGGATCCTTCCCTTGCTGTGCCTGCAGGGTCCGAGCAGCTGGAGCTGTTCAGGATCCTGGCTGCCATCCTGCCCTTGGGACACACCCTCATCAGAAGGCAGCACTGCCGTGGGGACAGCTGTGCTGTGGAGGTGGGAGAGGACTTGATGCCACCCCAAACTGTCCCCAGAGCTGCAGCCAGGCCAGGCCTCAGTGACCAGGACTGTGCCTTTGCATCCAGGCAGTGACGCCCTGGGGCTGCCCTGGGCTCTGCTGGGCGTGGAGGTGTCCCAGGCTGGCTCTGCCAGCACAAGGTGGTCACTGCTGGTGACACCTTTTATAAGGTGACCCCGCTGTCCAGGCAGCAGGCGCTGCATGCCCGGGGTGCCCTGGCCAAGGACATGCATGGCCAGGTCTTCAGCTGGATGGTGAGGAGGGTGAGAAACGACTGCTCACCTTTTAAAAAATTTAAAGGGTCATTAAACCTTAACAAAAACTACAACAAAAGGACTAAATAAGGAAAAATTACACACTGGGAGCCCCTGTGACTACCAGCCACGTGCTCCTCTTCAAGATGGATGCTCCATCTTTTGTACTTCTAGCTCCTCCTAAAGTCCTGTCAGTGGCTCCTTCCTCGTTGTCCAGGGGTGGAGATCACTTTCTTACACCTTGGTTGGAGCTCAGGTGTTGCCACAGTAACGAGCCAACCCTCCCAAATGCCCCGAGTACCGAGGCCATCCCATGATAACAGTGCAAGGGGGAGGACACATTGCAGTAACACAGCTACACATCTACAAAACTTCTCTTCACACACACAAAATGTACAC
This sequence comes from Vidua chalybeata, assembly GCF_026979565.1. Taxonomy (NCBI): domain Eukaryota; kingdom Metazoa; phylum Chordata; class Aves; order Passeriformes; family Viduidae; genus Vidua; species Vidua chalybeata. The sequence goes on along the minus strand of NC_071556.1, from coordinate 1,137,788 downwards.
CCCTTCATTGTGAGAGCCACCATCTCATTACTCATCCAGAACAGGAGGGTCAACCGTGCCCTGTGGGCACTGAGGGGTCACCACACCTCCATTGGCATCCTGGACATCTGTGGGTAAGAGCAGCTCCCCTCTCCTGGGCTGCCTGGAAGAGCTTGATCCCTGTCCTGCTCCTGCTGGGACACAGCCGTGCCTGTCCCTGCACTGGGGACAGCTGGGTGCCTGAGGTGGCTCTGCCTAGGAGGTGCCTCTCTGTTGCCCACAGGTTTGAGATGTTTGAGCACAACAGCTTTGAGCAGTTCTGCATCAACTGCACCAACGAGAAGCTCCAGAAGCACTTTAACCTCATGGGTATCACCCAGGGGTGTCCCCAGGGGTGTCCCCTTGCTGTGAGCCACTGAGGGAGAGCCTTGCATGTCCCTGCTGGTTTTATGCTCTCTGTGTCCATCGTGGCTGTGCTTCAGTCCCTGCAAGCCCAGGGCTCAGCAGTCACTGTTCTCCCCCAGAGTGCTCCACAGAAAGGGCTGCTCAGGGGTCATGTGGAAACCAAGGTGCTGCTTGGGAGCTGAACACCTTTGTCCCCTCCTGGCCATTCCTGATTTCCTGCCTCTGCCTTCCAGCACATCTTCAAGCTGGATCAGCGGAAAAAGGAACCGAGGGGATCCCTTGGGTGTTTGTCACCTGGGACAGCCGTGCCTGGAGCTCCTCGAGGGCCAGCTTGGCATCCTGGACCTGCTGAATGAGGAGTGCAAGGGGGGCAAGGGCTGCTGGGAACAGGCTGCTGTGACCACCCCAAGCCCCCCACTGCCCCCTCTGACCCGTTTGCTTTTCAGATGCCTCAAGGCAGTGATGGGAGCTGGGCCCAGGAGCTTTACCAGACCCACCTCAGCAGCTCCCAGAAACACATGGCTGCTTTCATTGTGTCCCACTTTGCTGGAAAGGTAGGGAATTCTGTGGGTGTCCTGAGCTGGGCAGGGGCTCCATAAAAGTGGGAGGGTGGATCCTGCTGGGCTGAAACTCCTCATCTGAGGGGAAAACTATGGAAACTGTGTGCTGGCTCCCATCAGCAGCCTCACAGCAGGGCAAGAGAAGCTGTGGCCACCACCACTTCTGACTCCTGCAGGGACATTTCCCAAGTGCTTGGGCTGTGTCTGAGCAGGGCTCTGCACCAAACTACTCTGGGAAGCTGCAGGCTGGGGCTGGGTGGGTGCTGTGTTCTGCCCGCTGGAACAGCAGTGGGATGGCTTGTGGGGGAGAACAGGGATGTTGTTCCTGAGGAGCTGGTGGGGCTGCTGTGAGCCAGCCAGGTGGGATCTCAGCCAGGTGAGATCCCCTGGGCAGGCAAAGCCTGGTTGGGCTGTGGGAGCCTGGGAGGGACTGACGGGGCAGGAGGAAAATCCCTGTGTGCAGCCCGAGGCAGAGCTGGCCTTGGTCAGGGTACCCTGGGAGCAGAGTCCTTGAATGTCCTGGGTGGGAAGGGACCAATGGCAGTCGAGTCCAGCCCTGTCCCTGCCCAGACACCCCAACAACCCCACCCTGAGCAGCCCTGAGAGCGCTGGCCAAACGCTCCTGGAGCTCTGGCAGCCTCGGGGCCGGGACCATTCCCTGGGGAGCCTGGGCAGTGCCAGCAGCCTCGGGGGGAAGAACCTTTCCCTGAGCTCCATGCCAAGCCCTGGCACAGCTCCAGCCGTTTGTGTGTGTGTCAGGAGCTGTGGGTGCTCCCTGCTGCATTTCCCTTGCTTTGGCTTCCCCATTTCAGGATCCACCTTGGCCATGTCCCTGCTCAGAGCCCTTAAGGCTCTTGCTGCTTCCATGGGTGTAAGGAGTTGTTTCTCCCTTCCACCCTCCATGCACCTGGCAGAAGGAAGGAGCACCTGGGAAGGTTCTTGAGCTCACCTGGGAAGGTGCACAAGGCTCTTCCTGGGGCAGGAAGCAGGTAGGGCACAGCTGGATGTAGCACATCTGGGCTGTGTCTCTGGGTGGGTGGTTTTTGGGGCTGTGGCCATTGGTGGTGACTCTGCAAGGACTGCCTGGCTCCCACGGCCCTCTCTGGGCAGTCTGCCCTCTTCACCAAGCTCTTCCTGGAGGACAGGGATGTCCCCATGTCCCTGCAGTCCCACAGGTCCAGCGGGGTCAGGCTGCTCTGGCTGCACATCCCTGCCCAGGAGCCAGAAGAGCAAGAAGTCCCTCTCCACCAGGAGTTCTGTGTGCCCTGGGGACCTCCTTGAGCCCCAGGGGTTCCTGCTGGCCCTCAGCCCCCCCTGCCTTGTCCCCTGTAGTTCAAAGCCTCCCTGAGGTGGCTGAGGGAGGAGCTGGGCAGCACCACCCCCTACATCCACTGCATCAGCCCCCAGAGTGGGAAAGAGCCCTTTGTGTGAGAGCCTGCCTGCAGGGATGGATGGGGATGGGGATGGGGGAACTGCTGGGGCACTGCAGTGTCTCCACTCCCTGTGTCTCTTGCCCTGCATGGTTTGGGGGGTGCCAGGCTGGCCGGGACCTGCTCTGGATCAGCCTCTCTGTGCCCCAGGTTTGACTTAAGGCAAGTGGTGGAGCAGCTCCGAGGCTGCAGGGTCCTGGGGACCATCCAGATACCCTCCAGGTATCCCCTACCCCAGAGCACCCTGGGTGCTTCCCCCTCTGCAGCTGTGACACCTCTGACCCCACTCTGTCCCTCACAGATGGATGTACCAGGAGTTCTTGGAGAGGTACAGGTGAGCAGAGAGGCACCAACATGAATCTGCAGCACTGCCCTTGGGAGACTGCTTCAAGTGAAGGTCCTGCTTTGGGGATGCAGCTGTGGCAGCAGAGCATCCCTTGCAGGTGCTTTCCCTGTGTGTTGGTGCCCAGTGAGGCACAGAACTGGGTGAGCTGGGGATGAACTCTGCCTCTAGGGAGGCTGGATGGGAAGGATCCCTCCTGGAGGAGCCTGGCAGGGTGCTCTGTCCTGGCACTGACTGTCCCTTTGCCACAGGACCCCAGTGAGTTCGGGTGTGAGAAGCCCCAGGTGATTCCATGGGCTGGCCAGGTGTCTTAAGTTACAAGATGTGGCTGGGGGTGTGAATTCTATTTCCCATCTGTCAGAGGTGGGGCAGTTAATTTCTGTTCATTGGGCAGTTTTCTTTATCTCTCCCACAGCCAATCCTCCCTCCAGGAGATCTCTTCTGTTAATGAGCCATTAATTATTAGTTATCTTCTGCTCATGGCCAGTGAGTGTCCCTGCATGGCTGAGAAAATTCCATCATCCCATGGGAGATGCTCCACCCAGGGGAGGAGCCAAGCATTCCTACCTGGATACAATCTGACCTTGGAACAGCACAGCAGCCTTTGCCCACTGCATTACCAGAGGAGCAGCTTTCTGCCCCACTGCATTCCCAGAGGAGCAGCTTTCTGCCCCACTGCATTCCCAGAGGAGCAGCTTTCTGCCCCACTGCATTCCCAGAGGAGCAGCTTTCTGCCCCACTGCATTCCCAGAGGAGCAGCTTTCTGCCCCACTGCATTCCCAGAGGAGCAGCTTTCTGCCCCACTGCATTCCCAAAGGGAGCCCAGGCACATCCACACCAGCCCTGGAGCTCCAGAGGAAAACTCCAGCCTTGTCCAGGATCCTGCTCCAGCAGAAGCACAGCTGGCACTGCAGGAGGGCTGAGCCCCCATGGAATGGCACTGCTGCCACACCCTGACCCACAGGGTGCCAGGGCCTGCTCTGACCCTGTCAGTGGTTTGGTTTTGTTTGTACTATTGCATTTGTATTTTCAGTTTTCCTATTAAAGAACTGTTATTCCTGCTCCCATATCTTTGCCCGAGAGCCCCTTAATTTCAAAATTATAACAATTCGGAAGGAGGGGGTTCACATTTTCCATTTCAGGGGAGGCTCCTGCCTTCCTCAGCAGACCCCTGCCTTTTCAAGCACAGACACCAGGTGGCTGTGCCGGAGGAGCCGCGGGCAGCCCGCACCCGGCTGCAGCGGCTCCGCGGGGCTCCGGGCGGCTCCGCGGGGCTCCGGGCGGCTCTGCGGGGCCGTGCTGTGCCTGCAGTGCCCGCCCGGGGGCTGCTGGCCTGCAGGGGAGCGGGGACAGCGCTGGGGACAGATGGCAGTGCTGCCAGCTCTGGGCACGGGTGGCCCCATGGGATGGGGAGCAGGCTCTGCCCAGGGCTTTGTCTCCCTCTGCCCAGGGAGACGCCCCTTGCCCTGCTCTCTGCTCTTTCTTTCAGCCCTTGCTGTCCCTTGTCTGGGCTCTGCCACCCCTTGCTCAGCTCTGTTCCCATCCAGGCTCTGCCACCTCCTGCCCAGCTCCCTGTTCCGCCTCTTGGCTCCGTGCTCCCTGCCCAGCTCCCTGCAGGTTTCCGAGGATGCTGCAGAGGCCCAGGGCTGCCGTGGTGCTGCAGAGGACCCTGGGCATGGCCTGGAGCCTGTCCCTGCCCCTGTGCCAGGCCACTGCCACCATCCAGGCCTCTGCCCGGGGCCCGTTTGCCCAGGGCTGTTAGCGAGAGGTGGGAGCCCAGCAGGGCTGGGGGTGCCTGGGGCCCCTCTGGGGGTGCCAGTGGTGTCTCTGCCCCCAAAATGGTGCGGTCCCACAAGGCTGAGGTGATCCAGGCCCCTCTCTTGGTCCCGCACTGCACAAGGGCACGGAGATGAAGGTGATCCAGGGGCTTTTGTGCTGGCCACCTCTTACCTGGCCCTGTCCTGGGGCAGGAGCTGCTTGCCTGGTGTGGGTCCCCAGGAGAAGCTGTGCCTCTGGGCTTGGTTCCTGGATCTCTGTGCTCCTTCGTGGCATTGGGATGGGTGGGGCACCCTCCTGGGTGCAGCCGTGCCATGTGCCAGGGACAGTTCTGGTGTGACATGTTCCCCTCTGCTGCTGGCAGTGTCCCTTCTCACCACCTGGGTTTCTCTGTCACTGCTCCAGTTCTGGGGGTGTCTCTGGAGGATGAGGGGGGTGGTGTGATCCTGTCTGGGACTTGGAGGAAACAGGGCAGGGTAATCCTGCTGTGGGGATCAGCCTGGAGATGGGGAAGGGCCCCTCACATGGGCTTTAGAGCCCGTGGGGGTGGCAGGTCAGGCAGAGCTGCTCTCCCAGGCCTGAGCTCTGTGTGTGGGGATTCCAAGACTCAGAGCTCCGAAGAGATGGTGGGAAATGGGGTCTCAAAGAGGGGCAGCCTCTGAGTCCATGGGGCTCTCAGCTATGTGACACACGGGGATGTGTCCCTGCCCCTGTTCCCAGCCCTGCCTGAAGCTCTGTTGCCTTTTTCCCAACCTGGAAATGAAACTCAAGATAATTTTAGTAAGGAGGTAATATAAGAGCAGATCTTTATTTTCTTTATTCCATCATAAAGACCTTCAGAGGCAGTCATGGAAAGTTGTCCACAAAAGCCCAACCCCACAGGGATGAGTAAATATTTCTAGGTTTTAGGAAATTTGCATAATTGATAGAAAGCACCAATTAGGAGGACAAATGGTGATTCAATTTCCCCCCAGAGCAAACCCCTACTCTGGAGCCCCCTGCCTTGGTACTAGCTGTGCTTTGTCCATGAAATGTATCTCAAAGGGCTGTTCTCGGCCTTGGTTCCCAGGAAGAGCCAAGATAGCACAGCAGGGCTCGGAGCTCTGGAATTTGTTTTGTCTTTCTGCTTAGTGAAAGGCCATGGAAAAGTACTGGGGAAACGAGTTAGCAGTACAATAGGCTACAGAGTTACAAATATATGTGTGACAAATCCAGATAAAATACAAAAGAAAAAAGAGGCAAAACCAAACGGCATCAGCTCTGCCCCTCTCCTCAGGCCCAGGAGAAGCAGCAGCTGCAGGAGCAGCTCTTGGGGCCGAGGAGCTGCAGGGCCTGTGGGATGAGACGCAGCAGCTGCAGGAGGACACAGCCGTGATGCCCAGGTCCAGCAGCTGGCACAGCTGGAGAGGCACGGCTGCCTGGGCCAGGAGGTCAAGGAGCTTGGGCAGGTCTGTTGGGGGATGCTCCTGCTCCTCTGGGGCTCCACAGGGCTCTCCTGGGAATGTGTGGTGGTCCCTCGGGGAGCCCCCTGGGCAGGGCTCAGGCTGTGCCTCCCTTCTGCCTCCCCGCAGCGCTTGGTGGAGATGGAGGCAGCTGGGGAAGGAGAGCCCTGACCAGCACACCTTGGAGCAGTCACAGGGTCTGCAAGGTAAAAGGGGTTCTCTGACCCCCTCATCCCCCTGGGTAAGGGCAGGTCCTGCAGGCTTGGTGTGTCCCCTCCCGAGGGGTCATGGCGTGACTGTCCCCACAGAGCTGTGGCTGTCCCCACAGAGCTGTGACTGTCCCCACGTGTGCTGTGGCTGTCCCCACAGAGCTGTGACTGTCCCCACGTGTGCTATGGCTGTCCCCACAGAACTGTGGCTGACCCTACAGAGCTGCACCAGCGGCAGAGACAGAGGCTGCTGCAGAAGCTGGTGCTGAAATATGCCCACCTGCAGCAGGACTAGGAGAAGCTGCGGGATGAGGTGGCCTTCCACAGGGTCTGGCAGGGAACCTGGAGCCTCCAGGCACCCTTTCCTTGGCTGTCCTGGGCTGGGGACCACGCTGTACCCAGCCATGGCTCAGCCCTTCCCTGTCGTGTCCCCACGCTCTCCTCCAGGCTGTGAAGATCCTCCGGGCGTGCACCCCGGCCTTGGGGCTGGAGCAGCACGTCAGCCCCCCCTCCTCAGCAGCGTGGAGGTGAGTGGGGCCGGGGGGGCTGCCCCACCCCGGGGCAGTCCCGATCTCAGCGTTGTCCCCGCAAAGGCGGCTGCAGGACCCCACGGGGAGGGACCTGACCAACTCCTGGGGGACACCAGCCTCATCTTCCCTGTGCAGCTCCCCTCACCAGCTCCCCGCTGCCCCTGGGGAGCTCCACATCCCTGAGACCCTCAACCCGGCCTTCCCTGGCTGCCTCTGAGCCTGGGCTGCCCCTGGGCTGCTGCCAGTGTCCCATTTCAAGGTGTCTGAGCCCTCTGAAGTTTGGGAAGGCCGTGACGGTGGGGGTTCAGCACTTTTTGAGTTTTCACTGGGTTGTTTGGCCACTTTTTAATCCTTTGAAGCTAATAGAAGTCTTTGCACATAACTCTGGCCTTGAGGCTGTTTGCAGGGTTCAAGGAGGGAGGGAGGTGTGAAGGAGCTCTTAGCCCCTGGAGAAGGGGTGGTCAGGCTTGGGACACTTACCTGCTTCCTGTCAAGACAGGGAGGATTTGTTTGAATGACCTGGCTTAGCTGATGACATGCAGACTTTAAGTCCTCAGCCTGTTGGGGTTAGGACCCCTAGTCCTCAGCCTGTTAGCAGGAGTAATGTCACCAGGTGGAACAAGAGCATTTCTAGAGAGGTTTGGTGCAGTTAATCACAGCTGGGCTTCTCTTGAGCAGGAGTAAATAATTGTACACTCCTCCCTGAACACCTGCGCAGTTCCAGTTAGACACTGTCCCACAGCATCCTCTCTCCAGACCTGAGGAATTGCAGTATCTCCTGAAGACAAGCCTCCTCCTTTCTTCATAAACAGGATCTATTTCAAGAGTAGATGAACTGTTTCCATGAAAATGCTGTGTCCTGGTCTTGAGTTATAGTGGCTTTGGGAACCTCAGGACTGAGAGGTACATGAAGGTGGTAGGATGAAGTGTCATGAGAGTCAGGCCTCAGAGGGATTTGAATTTAAATTCAAGAACCCAACTATTTTCCACTGTGTGGCTGAGGTGAGATTTGATGGTGGGAAGATGGACCAGTAATAGCCAATCCTGCCCTCTGGGAAGGCATTTCACCTTGTCCTGTCCTGGCAGGCCCTGGTCCAAAGTCACCTGGTCCAAAGTCCCTTTCCAGCTCTCCTGGAGCCCCTTTAGACACTAAAAGGGGCTCTGAGCTCTCCTGGATCCTTCTCTTCTCCAGGCTTAAAGGGGTTTGGTTATACCAGGTCCTGCTGGTGGGGAGGGACTCCACTTTCCCACTTGAGGTGGGTTTGGGTTTTCCAGGGCCCTGCATTGCATTCCAGAGCTCACAGAGCAAGAGGCCACCAGGCTCGCTCAGAGCTTCACTTGGACTTACTGAACAGGGTTTGAGGGCAGCTCTCTCATGGATTATATTTATTGTCCTGCCTACAGTGGGCAGCTGGTGCATAAATGATTATATTGTTTCAATTGTTAATCAACTCCTCTGAGGATCATGGGAAATAAAAGTACATCACATAACCTCTTCCCCCCACCTCTCTCTTCTCTGCAGGCTCAACTTCCATCCCAAATTCTCCACCTCCTCCCCCACAGCTGTGCAGGGGGATGAGCAATGGGGGTTGTGCTCAGTCCATCACCCCATGTCTCTGCTGCTCCTTCCTCCTCCTCCTTTTCCCCTGCTCTAGCGTGGGGCTCCCATGGGCCCAGAACTCCAGGAGCCTCCACCACAGATGGATCCCTGAGGTTCTGCACGAGCTGCTCCAGCCCCGGGGGCCTGTCCTAGCACAGCCTTTGCACAGGCTCAGAGCTCCCTCAGGGCACATCCCCTGCTCTGCTCAGGCTCCTCCAGGGGCTGCAGGTCCATCTCTGTTCCCCATGCACCTCCCTGGGCTGCAGGGGCACAGCCTGTGCTACCATGGCCTCCCAGGGAACCTCTGCTCTCTTTTCACACAGGCACAGGAGCCCCACGAGAAACTATGATGATTAAAGCTAATTAATGTAGAAAACCTCAAGAAAGGGTGTATCCATCAAGGACCACTGGAAAAAGACAAGAGCCAAGAACAAGGATGGGGTTGGACTTGAGCTTTAAAGTCCTTTTCAGCCTAAGCCATTCCATGTTTCTAGCAAAGCCTGGTGACAGCCCCACAATTCTCAAGGGTGAGGCAGGACTCTGCCAGAGCCCAGGAACAGCCGCAGCTCTCTCTGTAGGTCATCAGGGCCCTGCATTCATCAAATCCACATCAATCCAATTTAGTGGGGAAACTGTTTTGATAGACTGTGTCAAAAGCCCACAGAAGTCTGGGCAGGTGCCATCAACAGCTCACCCCTTATCTGCTGATGGAGTCACCCCATCATGGAAGGCCATAAGACCAGCGAGGGATGGCTTTGCCCTCTGTGAAGCTGTGCTGGCTGTCCTGATCACTCCCATGCCTGGGAATTATCAGCATTGTGCTGGGGAGCAGTGCAACTTCCCAGGACACATCTGTCCCAGCTCTGCAGCTCCTCCCGAGGGGAGGCAGAGGGGCAGGGGCTGAGCTCTGCTCTGGGCCAGGGACAGGAGGCCAGGAAGGGCTGGAGCTGTGCCAGGGCTTGGCATGGAGCTCAGGGAAAGGTTCTTCCCCCCGAGGCTGCTGGCACTGCCCAGGCTCCCCAGGGAATGGTCCCGGCGCCGAGGCTGCCAGAGCTCCAGGAGTGTTTGGCCAGCGCTCTCAGGGATGCTCAGGGTGGGCTTGGTGGGGTGGCTGTGCAGGGACAGGGCTGGGCTGATGATCCCTGTGGGTCCCTTCCAACTCAGGATGTTCCAGGATTCTGTGATGCTGCAATTCCATTTAACACCTGTCCTTGGTTTGGCAAAGGCACCCTCAGGGAGGCTGAGTGGCAACAGGGATCATCCCTGGGCTATTGGTCCTTGGAGCTGGTTAACCTTGGAGCTGGTTATCATTGGAGCTGGTTAACCTTGAGGTTGGATATCCCTGGGTTTCCCTTTAAAGGTGGAAGTGCTGCACTGAGGTGGGAATGCCCCCAGGTGCCCATCCCCTCCCAACTCCCCACAGGAGCCACAGTGAAGGGTGTGCTTTTTAATGTCAGTTATAATAAAATATTTTTACAGAGCCCAAAAAATTCAAAATAGTGCAAAACATCTCACTGTCATGCATCCATGGGAGCCGCCACGGTGGGCGGGACAGACACACAGGCATCGGTGACACTGTGCTACAGGAGCAGAATTGGTCAGTTCAATCACATGCCAAACAGGACGGTCTGGGGAGGGGCACAGGGCCAGGGCACCACGGTCGGGCTGCAGGGCCGAGCCCCAGCCCGGCCGTGCAGGAGCAGCCGGTAGAAAAGGGTGTAAACATTGAACAGAAACGAGAGAGCAAAGTGAAACCCTTTGGTCCCAGGCAAACCCTCTAGACAAAGGAGCATGGGGGCCGTTTGGGGTACCCTGTTTTGGGATGGGAGGGGGCTGAGAGAGCTGTATTCATTTGTGGGGTCATGAGGCCTCTGTCTGCCCCAGGACTGGGGGCAAACTGGCCAGCTGGGGTGGCCACCCCAACACCACACACCCAGGCCTCCCAGGCACTCGCACGAGACATGCACACCACTTAGCACACAGGAATGGTGCTCACTGGGGAACTGGGGGGCACAGAACTGGTGCTTACTGGGGGACTGGAGGGAAGGCTTCTCTGGGGTGGGGTGGGAAGGATTCTGCTTGCGCCAAGGAAATCCCACGGGCTGCATTGCTCAGGGATGCTGGTCCCCACTGGCCGGAGCAAAGAGGAACGACTCCCTCTGCTTGGATGCCCCCAGCCCCTGCCTCCGCAAGCCCTGGCACCTTGTGGGGGGCAGTGGGGTAGCCCACGGTGGCAGCAAGGCAGGGAAGACAGGATATGGGCCGGGGGCTGCTCCCTGCTGCTCCCGACCCTGGTGATGCTGCTGCCAGCCAGGGAGGGGACCCTGTGCAGGGCCCGCGGGGGCTGCACCCGCCAACCCAACAGCCCCAATAGCCCTTCCGGGTGCAGGACACAGCCTGTCCAGCTGCCCTGTATGTACAGGTATTTACATATGTACACGTATGTGCTCAGGGCTGGCAGCTGCCCTGCCCTCAGGACACACCACCATGCTCAAGGATGGGGACAAGGGGCCGTCACGCTGTGCCAGCCACTCACCAACACCCGCACATGGCACGAGACACACGCACCCCCCGCAGCCCTTTCCTTGTGTCACTCGGTGAGGTGTGGGGCTGGGTGGGACAGCGGAGGCTCAGAGATGAGCCACTGGGGTTCCTCCATCTCAGACAGGCTGGGGAAGGGCAGATTGCTCCCCTCAGCCAGGCTCGGCTCCAGCCCATCCCTGCAGCCCTCCCCCCCAACACCAGCACCTTCCTGCGGGGTGTGACGGGGGCCTGGCTGTGCTCGGCACCGCTGTCAGCCGGCCATCGTGGCCGGGGAGGGAGGGGAGGGTCTGTCACTGCAGCCACGGCACCCCCTCCCCAGTGCCGCGGCAGTGACTCCTCTGTGGCCACTCCTATGGCTTATGCACGGCTGGAGGATTCTGTCAGGGGCCGGGAGCAGGGACCGAGGGCTGAGGGGGGGGGGCAAAGGACTTTAATTGCTGCCCTCCTCGGCTGAGCGCGTGTCCGACTTGAGCTTGACGAACTCCTTGGCCACCTCGTCGTTGTTGCGCTGCGAGAGGATGCGGAGCACGGTGAGCCCGGTGTCGTCCATGTGGATGCGGCGGCCCAGGGGCAGCCAGCAGGCGCAGCCGGGGCGCTGCAGGATGTCCCGCAGCTGCAGCACGGCGATGCCCACGGTGCGGTCCTCCCGGGCGAAGCAGTAATCCTTCACACACACCTGCAGCTCGTAGCACTCGGGGCCCGTCTCCATCCCCAGCGTGCTGAGGGGGGGCAAGGGACGGGCAGTGTTGGCAGATCGGGTCACTCTTCACCCCTAGCCCGGCCGTAGAACAGCCCCTACATGGCTGGTGCCCCCACCCGCACCCCTAGAAAAGCCTTTTCCTTTTTACTCCTGTTCCCCTCTCCCTGCTTTTACCAATGAGAAAATACCTAAAGAAACCCATCAGGGATGAACAGACCTCAGGAGGTCCCCATGTGCTGGGGACACGTCCCCCAGCCTGTCCCCACACCCCCAGCCCATGGTGCCACTCACAACTGGAAGCTCTCGTTGTATTTGGGGGCCCAGCTGTTGTTCTTGGATTTGGTGGCAAATTTCCTCTTCTTGTCACTGAGGTGGGGCCCGATGATGTTGACCTCGATGAAGGGCCGGAAGATGCCTGAGGTCTGCCACTTGAGGTCATTGGCAGCCACCACTGCAAGGAGGGGACAGGTGAGGCTCACGGAGCGCTGTCACCAGCCAGACCCCGGCACCCCAGCCAGCAGGACCCACCTTTGACGGTGACTTTGTGCTCGCCACTGCTGGGGTGGGTCAGGAGCTCCACGTGGATGGACACCTCCCCAACGGGGTCATCCACGCCAGAGCCTGTGACAGAGGGAGGAGATGGAAGTGCCTCTTTTCCCAATGTTCCTGACATGCCCTGCCCAACACTAACCCCACTGAGGAGGCAGGTCACCCACCGCGGGGTGGAAAGGGATGGGCATCAGGGTGTGTCCCAAAGGGTTGTGGGCACAGCAGTGCGGGTGCAGCAGCTGTGATGGACATGGCAGGACACCCCCAGCAGCACGCTGCCTCTGCCATCCCACCCCTGTGAACCCCCCCTTGCTCAGGCAGGGCTGAGAGGTCTGTCCAGGATGGGGCAGAGGACAGTGGCCCACCTCCCCGTGCTCTGGCCACAGAGGGGTGACAGTGTCATGGGCACAGCCCTGGGCAGGAGGGACCCAGCCAGGGCAGCCACAGCCCTACCAGTGTCTCGAGGCTGACCCGCCCCCTCGTACCCCTCCATCCCACGGACCACACCAAGCCTGGGAACCTTGGGTGACCTTCGGCCAACAGGTCAGTCCACCCCACGCCACCCCAGAGTTGTGCATGCACCCGTGGGTGAAGGATGGGGGTGCAAGGCAGAGGGACAGGCTCTGTGAGTCTGATGGGGCAACGAAGATCCAACAGGGCTCAGTGGGCAGCTCTCAGGGTGGGAATAGCAGTGGAAGGAGGACACGTCCCCACATGTCACTGAGGGTGCCAGGCCAGGCCAAGGCTGGCGATGGCACATTCCCCTCCAGCCCCCGGCCCCCAACCCCACATGCTGAGCCGGGATGGAGGCGATGGCGGGTGGGGAGGGGGGTCTGGGCATGGAAGGCCAAGCGGGGGTGCAGCCCCGGCCCCCAGCAGGGTGTGATGGAGGCCAAGCAGGGCCTGCGGGGGGCTCATTCCCTGCACCCCAGGACAGGCAGACGGAGCGCGCTGGAGCAGGGCTAGTAATGGTCCTTAGGGCAGCAGGGTGGGCAGGAAGGGCACAGGATGTGGCATGGCCTCCCCTAGGGCCACATGTCCCAGGGGGAGGTCACAGTGGGTGCAGCAGTGCTGTACCAGGCAGCAGTGCTGGGGACAATGTGGGGTGCCCAGAGCGTGCGGGCAGACACCCCTATTCCCATGGGGACAGCCCCTGACCCACTCTGGGGGTGGCTGAGCACAGTTCCTCCAAACTCCCCCCAAAGCAGCCCTGGGATCGGCAGTTTGCCCATTCTGGGGGTCCCCAAGGCCGGCAATGCTGGGGGGTCCCCAGCCCACCCCAGCCCGCGATGCTGGGACTGTTACTAGCCCAGGCTGGCGGCAGGCAGGTGCAGGGGTGGGCGAGTAGCACACGTACCCTTCTCAGGATAAACCTCTTCACTAAGGGTAAACCTAATCCCTTTCCCACCATGAACTAGTGGGAAGGAGAGAGAAAGAGACAGAGACATGGCACAGAGTACACAAAGAGAGGAGGAAGGAGATGAAGGAGGAAGGAGATGACAACGAAGAGAGGAGGGAGCAGATGCAAAAGAAGGGAGGAGGGAAAGATGAAGAAGAGAGAAGGAGATGAGGAAGAGAGGAGGAAGGAGATGATGTGCATGGGGAACAGGAACAGTGGGGAGGGGGGGAAACAAAGAGAAAGAGAGATCAGATCTCGCAGACAGACTGACGGCCAAGCACCCGGACAACACTGCAGCGACACAGGAGTGCCAGGCACCCCCAGCTCCAAGTGTGGGCTCCTGGGGACAGGGTACACCCAGGGGTGCTGGCACCCACCAGACCCAACCCCACACCCCCGACACGGCTGGCACAGGAGGCACAGACAGGACAGATGTCCCTTGAAGGAGACTCACGGACAGCAAATGCACGTCCCACTCCCCGAGGACGCAGACAAGCCTGGCTGGGGCACCCTGCGATGGCCTGTGACCACCACCAAGCATCTCAGGGCCCTCCTCCAGCAGCCAAGGGACAGAATAAAAGGCAGCCTTTAGAGCTGATCCTGCCCTGGAAGGTGCCCAGCATCCTGCACTGCACCCCAGCATCCCAGAGTCCAGATCAGGGCCTTGGGCACCCAGCATGCCCAAGACAGGCCCTGGCACAGCATCCGGATCCCATTGACCCTGTGATTGGCCTGGGCTGGGTGCCTGGGGCCATCCAGACAAACACTGTGACACCTGGCCAGAGGGTGACCTCCCCCCCACCCACAGGCCCCATTTCCATGCCAGTCCAGCAATGCCCTGGCACTGGGGACCCACTGTTCTTGCTGGCGGGGAACTGGAGAGTGTCAGGCAGCTGCTACTAGGCACTACAGCCCCTCTTCAACTGCAAGGCACGGGAGGAAAAAGCACTTCCTACCCCACCCATCTCTTCCCCACCGTGAGCCTGGCTGGGACTCCCAGCCCCACTGGGATGGAGCCAAGGTGGGTCCCGGCTGTGGCACAGCCTGGGGAGGACGAGGGCCCAGCGGGGGCCAGGGCAGCGTGTCCTACCCTGCGACGACTGGGTCTGCACAAAGGTTTTGATGAGCAGATCTGTGGCCTGGGTGTAGAGGGACAGGGCGTAGCGCAGCGACTGCAGGTCAGGGCTCTTCTCCAGGAACGTTTTCTTCAGCCCCACGCCGCCGGCGTGGAAGTATTGCTGGAGGGGGAAAGGCCTCCGGATGCTCAGCAGTTCTGACAGGGTCCCGCTGGTGCTCCCTGTGCCTGGGCCTCAGGGTCAGAGCCCCAGGGGAACCCCAAATGCCCCAGAGTGGCCTCACCTTGATGGTGTCCAGCGCCAGCTCCACCACGGCACACTGCTTCGGGGTCAGGCTCTTGGCTTCCTCACGCACCATGTGGTCCTGGGGGACACAGATCCTGCTCTCAGCACAGGACCAGGACCCCGCTGCCCCCAGCCCAGCCCAGCCAGCACGGGGGCAGTGATTGGGTCCTGGCAGCAGTGGCACTGGCACCCACCCTGGAACAGAGAGCAACCCAGCACCCCCAGCCCTCATCTTCAGCTCGGTGACCCCCAGCCCAGCCCCCCAGCCCTCACCTTCAGCTTGGAAAGCTGCCCCAGCTCCTTGGCCGCATTGAAAATCATCTGTGTGCCCTGCAGAGAGCAAAGAAACAGGGACAGCCCTGGTGAGCAGGGGGGATGGGGGTGGCATGCCCAGGCTGGGCACATCATGCCAGAAGCTTGCTGCAGTTCCAGGGGCTCCTCCAGGCTCCAGGGGACAGCAGCCAGGAAGGTGACACAGGTACCAGGCTGGCAGCCCCAAGTTCTCAGCACAGCTGTGAGGCTGCAGGCTTGAGGACGCCAGGGCAGGACGCCACCCTGGCGTCACCCTTGGCTCTGCTCAGCACAAGCAGCTCAGCCCAGGAGTCCAATCCTGCTTTCTGTGCTCCAAGCACCTGCTCCTGCATCCAGCAGGGCCTGGCACAGCACGGCACTGACCACTCGGACATCGGACACGGTGGGAGCAGAGAGCGAGGGACAGCGGGCATGGGGAGGATGTAGCCTGTATCCCACAGGCACCAAACAGCCCCCAGCCACACGGAGCCCTGCCCAGCCCCAGCAGTCCTAGGGAGGCTCCCAGCCCCTTGGCACCCCAGGGAGTCCCCCAGGTGGGAGACCCGGGCTGCCTCTGCCTGGCCTGTGCCCCCACCATGGCAGGGGCCATGGAGCCATTCCGTGGTGCCCACAGGCACAACAGCTCCCTGGATGGGCAGATCCTGCTCACTGCCCTGGGCTGGCACCTCCGACTGGGCTGAGCACAAGCTCTCCTCCTCCAGTGTGCAAATGCAACTGCATAAACTGGGGCCCAGAGACCTCCACTACCTTCCCTCTCCCAGCACCAGTAGTTCCAGTCCCTCCCAGCACAGGAACCTCAGCATCTCTCCCATTAACCAGTACCTTTTACAGGGGTCTGCCCCCTCCATGCCCACGTTTTGTATGCCCCCATTAACCCTTTGTGCCCACCCCTCTGCCCACCCAGTTCTGTCTCATTAATTCCAACCTCACTGTTCCCATCTCCCCTAGTCAGTGGACAGGCTGGGAGCTGGGGACACTGGTGTCCCCAAAACAGAGCACGACAGGACACTGTACTGAGCTGGGAGCCCCCAACCCAGAGCACAAGGAACAAGGGACAGGGAGGAGGGAAGGGGAGAGAGCAGTGCCAAGTGGGGAGCAGAAGAGCCATGTCCTTACTTCAGTGTGACTGGGCAGCTTCACCCTGCTCTGGAAGAGAACAGCAAGGGACAGTTACTGGTGGCCCCAGCAGCATTCGGCCGCGGCTCCAGGCCCCCCACATCCCCTGGCCATGAGGGCTCTGGCCCTGTACTCTCCTCTGGCTCTGCCCAGCTCTCCGCTGGTGCCGCTGGTTGGGCACCAGTTCACAGCTGCAAAGGCTCTCAGCCCCGTGCCCGCACTGGTGAAGCTGTGATGAGTGTGCCAGGTCTATTCTGAGGGCAGGCAGGTTTGCTCCCCACCCCATTTGGGGCTGGGGGATCAGAGGGAATCAGCTCGCCCAGCACACTCAGTAAACTGGGCAGGAGCCAGTGTCCCCCAGGAGAGGAGAGGGAGCCGCAGGCATTGCCCAGATGGATGCTGGTATGGCTCTTCCCAAGAACCAGGATTTGGGGAGCAGGCTGGGGTCACTGCCGGGCCCCCACCCTGTGGTGAGGAGCCCTCAGACAGGGCAAGAGCCCATATGCTGGAGAAAGCCCTTGGAGCAGGGCCGGGGCTCAGCAAGGAAGGGGGAGCAGGCTCAGAGATCCGGGGGATCTCAGCAGCCCTGGGGCCCTCACTGTGCCCAGCATGGCCCAGCACAGAGGGTCCCCTCTTCCTGAGCTCCCACAGTGGGATGGGGTTGTGTGGAGGGTCTCCCATGCACAGGGTCTCAACCCCTCGCTGTCCCACCAGGCAGCTGGTGCTGAGGGCTGTGGGGCAGTGTTCCACGGGGATGGGCGACACCCCACATCTGCCCCACGGGGACTGAACGCCACAGAGCCCCCGCTCCCTACCCCGGGGACACACAGAACTGGGGCTGTCCCCAGCACACAGCACAGCACACCTCACCACAACACCACGCAGGCAACAGCACATCCAGACAGCACAACAGAGGAAGCACGGACAAGCCTGGACCTCCACAGCAGGCGGGTGTGAGACCACAGGTGTGGCCCCGGGGCAGTGACACACACGGAGCCCACAGCTATTTACCTTCTCTGTCCCCTTGCCATGTTTTCTCAAGAGCGTGCCCTGTAGAAGCAATGTCAGAGGTTGAGTGTGGGGTGGGGCGACAGCATGGGACAGGACACAGGGGCACAGGTGGCAGAGACATCACGAGCTCCTCAAGGACAGCCAGTGGGGGACCAGTCCCCACGGGATACTCAGTGAGGGCCTGGTGTCATCAGGGTGCTGGATCCCCACTGGGAAGCAGGATGTTGCACTGCTGGAGAACTTGTCCTCACACTGGGAAACTGCTGGGATACAGAGATGCTGAATCCGTGAGGGATGATCCTTGCTGGAATACAGGATCCAGCTGTGTGTGGGCAGGCTCTGGTGCCCCCACACATCCTGCTTCAGCTCTGGCAGGTGCTCCCAGCACTGGGGAGGGAGCAGGGAGGGAGTAGCTGGGATTTGGCTTTGGCACGCAGAGCTCTGGTTTGTGCAGGGCTGGGCCCAGTGTCAGCCCCACACTGATCCAGGCAAGAGGAACTGTGTGAAATGAGCCACAGTGCCATGGGGGGGATGAACTCGGCTCTCAGCACGGACTGTTGGAGTCAGGAGAGGGGAGCATGGAATCTGGAGAGGGGAGCTGGGAAGCCTCAGAAGGAACAAGCAGCACAGGTACGGCCAAATGGCAGGAGGGGTTCTGGCCCAGGAGGGGTTCTGGCCCCGGCACAGGGTGATGGGTGAACAAGAGGAGCTTGTACCACACAGAGCTGACACTGCTCTTTCCCACAGAGCAGCAAAGCTGGGACATGGGGTCCCCACGAGGTCCCCATGAGGTTCTCATGAGGTCCCCATGAGATCTGAGGGGAGACTCAGCCCCACGCTGCCCCCAAGGCTTCCTCAAATGCTGCTGTTGGACACCAAAGGTGTTGGGGGACAGCAGAGGGGTGTTTGTCCCTGCAGGGGTTGGCACCAGCACCCAGCAGCTGGCTCCCACTGCTCTTCCTGCACAGGTGCCTGGGTCACAACAGGGGTGGGGACAGGATTGTAGGGGGGAATTGCCCTTCCCTTGCCTCCAAGGGCATAAACCCACAGCCACAGACTGGTCAGAAGAGGACAGAAGGAAACTGCTCAGTCAAAGCCATGCAAGGACCCAGCAGCGATGCCGAGAAGGGAACCAGCAGTCCAGGTTCCCAGGGTCATACCCCGATCAGGGAAGGAGCCTCACAACTTGTGCCAGCAGCCTGCCCCAACACTGAGCACCCGGGCCAAGGACCACCGTGTCCCCCCCGAGAGACTCTTCCTCCTCCTCCCAGCAGGGAAAACCTCTGCCCTCACCCCCATCACAGCCAGACCCCAGCCAGGGCCTCAAGGGGAAACTGAGGCACGAGGGAAAGGACGAGCAGCCCTGATTCCAGGCACACACCACCCCCTGCTCGTGCCTCCCGCAGTATTCCTCCCCTCAGCATGGAGCCCAGGTTGGGCAGACCCTGATGACATGGCACTGCCACCACCGTCCCCTCCCACCCCATCACCCCCCCCTTGTCCCTCCCCACATCCCGGCACTGCCAATCTGTCCAAGACCTCTCCACCCACCACATCCCGGAGGGGCTGGCATGTTCCGGCCAGGAGCCAGTGCCAGGCAGGGGTGGGGACCAGGAGCTGGACCAGGTCAGGAGCCGAAGGAGGGTGTGGGCAGGGCACGGGCAGCCACACAAGACAAGAACCGGCGAGGCCAGGACCGACACAGAGCAGACAGACAGACAGACAGACAGGGAGCTGCCGTACTTACAATCATCTGCCATTGAGAGGCGAGAGGAGCAATTGGAGAGAACAACCGTGACGTGAGTGTCGGCCCCCGCCTCCTCCATCCTCCCCAGCGCCAGCCCTGGCTTCCCCCCACCCCCAACAGCGCCATGGGTGTCCCCCAGGCACAGCACTCAGTGTCACTGCCCTGCCACTGCACCGCAGGCCTCCAGAGCCCCCGAGGAGCCCCATCCTCACCTGCCTGGTCCCTCCTGACTGTCGGGGGAGGGCTATGCCCCAGGGGGCTCAGTTCCAGGGACCCCAGTCAACACTCGGCTCTGACACGGACCCCCAAACCACCAGCCTGTCCAGCCACCCTGTGGGCCAGCACCCAGGGACATGTGGGCAAGATGTCCCCTGCCCGAGGGACCAGTCCCAGCACAGCTTTCTCCAGGGACTGTCTGCCCTCAGGAAAAACACCCAACAGAGCCATGTGTCCATGCCCTCTCCTCTGCCCTAGCACTGTCTCCACAGCCCAGCTGGAAAGAGACTGGGATGGGGACTGCGACTCAGTGGCACCAGCATTCCTATGAGATTTGGCCACCTTTGGCCAAGGGTGTGTGAGCCCGGTCAGAAGCGACGTGGGGCTGACCTGAGCCAGGCTCAGGGCTGTGACATGGTGACAGTGAGGTGGCACCACTGAGGGCTGACATTTGACATGTCGTCACTGTGCTGTCCCTCACAGACACAGCACAGGAGCTCCACAGTCCCAGAAAGGTGACATAAAGGCAGACAGCTCCAGGAACTCCAAGGAAGAGCCTGAGTTTTGTAATGGTGACAAAAGCCACCGAAGAGTGACAGGTGTGTGGCTGGTTGAGAGCACTCAGTGTCACCCTTTCCTGCCTGACTTTGAAGGAACCACCTCAGGAAGCTTCAGGTGCAGGGGGAGCAGAAAAACAGCAATGTGATATGGAGCCTCAGAGAGGGACCATTCCCTGGGTTTGCTCTGCTTTCCTAAACCCCCCAGGAGCAAGGAACAGCTCAGCCCTGCTGGGGAATATGTCCCCCCATCCTCATGAAACCCTCAGCCCCTCAGCAAGGTGAACAGGCAGCGTCTCCCCAAACTCCAGGGGCCCCTGGCTTCATCTCTTGGCACAGGGAGCATGCCCACAGCCAGTGTGGATCAGTGTGGCATGGGATGCTCTCCCAGCTCTGAGGGAAGGATGGATAAGAAAGGGCCAGTGTCCCCTCTTGATGCCACAGTGGAGGTGGCAGGAAGGTCCTTTGCCAAAGCCAACCAAGAAGGTTCTGGAGCAAGGATGACCTATCTCTCTTCCATCCTTTCCCTGGCCAGGAGCTGGACAAGAGTTTGGAGATGTCAGTGAAGTCCCCACCCTCTCACATGCCAGTGAGGGCACCTGGCCAGCCATGTCCCACACTGGCCCCAGTCAGTCACCTGTGTCTCAGGGTCCCTGGTCCTTCTGCCCATCACTCACCGTCTGGTCTGTGAGTGGGGGTAGGACAATGGTCTTCTCCATGGTGTTCATCACCAGCTTCCAGAGCTCCTTCAGCACCCGCTTCAGCACCGTCTTCTCGCAGATCTTGGCAAAGAGCGTCAGGCTGTGCAGAGGAGATCCCACGTGTCACCCCTCCCATGTCCCTTCTGCATGTCCCTCGCACTGCCTGACGAGGCCAGGAGGGGCAGGGTGGGGGCTCCAGCTGCCCCCCACACTCACTTGCTGTCCAGCAGGTCCATGATGGGCTGCAGCACGTTGTCAGCATCCTGCGCGACGCTGCTGCAGGTGCTGGCGGGGACGTTGCCGGTGCCCTTCACCTGGCTCAGGATGTCACCCATCTGCTTCACACACTCCTCGATGTGTGGCTGGAAACTGGGGACCACAACATGCAGGCAGCTCAGCATATCCCCCCAGAGCCCCCAGCCACAGCTTCGAGACACCCAGACCTCTCCTTTGCCCACTGCCCCTGACCTCTCACCCAGCTGTACCTGGTGGCAAAGACTCGGCTCAGATCATCCAGGACATTGTTAAGTTTCACCTGCAGTTCCTTGAGGATATCACTGGCTTCTGTGTCCAGCTGCAGGAGAAAGAAGTTGTTGAAGCTGACAGGGTTCCTGAACCAGCCCTCAGGGAAGTTTCTGCATCCCAAATGCATCCCTGGGCAGGGTGAAGCCCTTCTCAGTCCGATATTGTGGGAGAGCAGGGTGCCATGGGGCAGGACAGTGTGACCCCACACAGGACTGAGGAAGGGGCCTGCTCCCAGCACTGGGGAACTGGGCAAGGGGGGAAGGGAATGATCCAACCCCCCACAGGGCTCCCTGCTGGAACCCCCCATACTCACATCCTTTCCACCCATGGCTTCAAACATCTTCTCAAGCTGGACACGGAGCTGCTGGATGTTGTTCATCAGGATGCAGGGCTGGAGGGGTGGGATGGAGAGGAAGATCAGCACCAATAAATATGGCTGGGACAGCTGCCCCCAGCCCCAGGACCCTCCCACCTTGGACATGAGGACATGGAAGCCTGTCACCCTGTTCTTTTAAAAGTTTTAAAGTTCTTTTAAAAGTTTTCTATACCTTCTGATGTTTACCTATTTCTACTGGAGTTTCTCATGCACTGTCATGTAAATAATGATTGTTTTGCATTCTTCTTTGTGGGAGGAGAGAATTAATAGACTGTTAGTTTGACCAGTGTGGTGGGAGAACTAGCAATTTCTTCCTCCAATCCACTGTTACTTTTGGAATTCTATATATTGCGAGGTCAAAAATAAAAGTTGTTTCCTTTTGCTCTTTTGATTTTAGAAGTGTGTATGAGTTATTTCATGTCATAGTGCGACAGAAGCCACCATGGCAGTGTGTCAGGAACTGCCATCAGGAAGGGACCGAACCACCCTGGGGTTGAGGTGACACCATGTGAGGACAGCAAAAGGGAGATACATCACCACTTTCTCCTTCTCCTTGGAGCAGTACGAGGCAAAATCCTTGGAGATGATCTCAGCATACTGGAGCAGCACATTGCTGATGGTCTGCAGCCAAACAGGACACCAAGGAAGACACCCAGACAGCAGCAACAAAGGGTAAGGAGGGAGAGAAGGAAACCATTAGTCCAACAGCAATGAAACAACCTCATATCTGGATACATACCCTCTGGCCTCATGGAACACAGAATCATGGAATCATTAAGGTTGGAAAAGCCCTATAAATTCAAGTCCAACCATCAACTCAGCACCACCACCATGTTCACCACTAAAGCATATCCTCAAGTGCCACATCCACATGTTTTTTAAGCACTTTAAGGGATGGTGACTTCACTGTTGCCCTGCACAGCCTGTGCCAGGACTCGACAAACCTTTCAGTGAAGACATTTTACCAACATCCAACCCAAATCTCCCCTAGCGCAACTTGAGGCCATTTCCTCTCCTCCTGTCCCTGTTCCCTGGGAGCAGAGCCTGACCCCACCCCAGCTGTCCCCTCCTGTCAGGAGTTGTGCAGAGCCACAAGGTCCCCCCTGAACCTCCTTTTCACCAGGCTGAGCCTCCCCAGCCTTCAGTGTCCTTCTTGTCATGAGGGGCCCAAATTGACCCCAGGATTTGAGGTGGGGCCTCAGCAGTGCTAGCACAGGGGGGCAGCCACTGCCCTGGTCCTACTGACCACACCATTGCTAGTACAAGCCAGGTGCCATTGGCCTCCTTGTCCACCTGGGCACACCTGGCTCATGTTCATGCAGCAGGAGCCACATGGGCACAGCCACTGGAAGGCAGATCCAGCACAAGTGGTCTCCATGGGCAGCTCCAGCACAGCTGCAAAGGCAACAGCCACCAAGCCTGCACGCAACTCCCTCCTATATTGCAAGCCAGTTTTAATTAATCTATATTAATTAAGAAAATAACTCATCAATTAGCTCATAATTAATTAATTAATATCCTGTGCTAGCAGAGCTGGGAGTGTCCCAGGGTGTGTTGGTAGCATATTGGCTGCCCACAGCTGGATGGAGGGGGCACAGAGAGCCCAGGAGCCCCAGCCAGGCTGGCACTGGGGTCCCAGGGGTGGTGCTGACCCCTGCCCTGGCAGGTGCCCACCTTGGCAAACCGTCGCATGTAGTGCCCCACAATCTGGGGATCGGGGCACTCCAGCTTCTTGATGATCTCAAAGCTCTGGTTGAGCTGGGAGAAAACATCCACCACAGAGCAGGAGAAGAGCGCGTGCTCCGAGGTCTGCTGGAACTGTAGGAGTGAGACGAGGTGTCAGCAGGATGTGTGGGGGAGATTTTGGCCCCAGTCAGGACATACTGGGCATCAAGGGACAAGCCCCTCGGCTCCAAGACTGCGTCCCTAGTCCTGTTCATACCCCATCCTTCTTGTCCCGCTCCAGTGCTCCGTGCAGGAAATCCCGTGACACCTCTTCATTCTCATCCAGCCACTGGATGACGAAGGGCTCAAACCAGCTGGAAGAGAGACCCATCATGGTGAGGCCAGCAGCCCTCGTGGTGGCAGTCCCGCTCCCCGGCCCCAGGGCTGCACTCACGCGGGGTACTCGGGCACGCGGCTCTTGAAGGAGGGCAGCTCGGTGACGTACTCGTTGTACAGCCACTTCACCTTGAAGTGCAGGTTCATGTAGTCTGCGCTCTTGCACAGGCGGTGCTTCTCGTGCTCTGCACGGGGAAAGGGCCTGGGGCTTACTCTGAGTCCCAAATCTGGGCTGTGGCTCCCCAGGGGCAGCTCCAGGGTAAAAAGGTGGAAGTGCTTTTGCGGGGGGTTAAGCCATGCATGGTGTTGATGAGGAGATGAAATGGGTTTGCCCAGGGAACAGGGGAGGTGTGAGCTGAGAACAGGTCCTGCCTGGGTCCTCCCTCTCTGACTCAGGGTGGCAGGTGGGACTCACCCTCCATTGCATACTTCATGTCCTGAGCAAAGAGGTTCCACATCACCTCAGCGCTGATCTTCCCCACGTTCAGTTCCTGGGGGAACCTGGGGCGAGGGGAGAGTGTGAATCACAGAATCGTTTAGGGTGGAAAAGGCCTCCAAGATCATTGAGTCCAACCTGTGAATGATCCCCCCCAAAGCACTGAGTGCCAGACCAGGCCTTCCTTGGACACCTCCAGGGGTAGGGACTTCAAACTTCCCTGGGCAGCCCCATCCAATGCCTGACCACCTTCTCCATGAATTCTTCCTGATGTTCAACCTGAATCTCCCCTGGCACAGCTTGAGGCTGTGAACACCGGGTGAATCAGCCCTCCACATGGACAGACATCCCTCACACACCTCCCAGCAGCCTCAGCCTTCCTATGGATGTTATAATCACTTCCAAAGGCCTCAAGATCCTAGTGCCTCCACATGGGCACCCTCTGTGGGCACAGCAGTGTCCCCTTCCCCAGCATTTACTCACTGGTTCAGGCAGGGCGTGTAGGAGTTCTTGTCTTCCTCAATAATGGAGACAATCAGGGTGATGAGCTTTGACCAGAAATCCAGGTTTTTGATGCTGGGGCCCTGCTCCTCGGGGGGCACCTCGCCTTTCTTAGTCTGGAGGGGCAGGGACACAGTGGAGAATTTGGTCACCCAGTGCAGGGCTCAACTTTGTGTCAGGGCTAACAAGGGAGCAGGAGGGAATACCCTGGAGGCCCCATGCAACCCTCTCTTGTCTGTCCTGATCTCAACCCCACAGCTCAAACTCCAAGGTCTGGGGATCATTCTGTACAGGACTGAGCACTCTGGAAAGGGAGCAGGAGCATGAGGAAAAGGAGAAGGGGACGGGATGGGGAGGTCAGTGCCCAGGATTCCCCCTGCCCCACACACCGGGTCTGTCTGGTACTCGCGGCTGTAGAGCTCGTGGCAGTTGTTGAAGATATACTCATAGGTGGAGTTGAGACAGGCCTTCACACAGTCCTTCACCACCTGGCTGGCTCGTGGGGGACTCTGCAGCTCCTGGACCTGGTGTGCGGGGAGAGCATGGTGTTTGGAGCACCCCCAGACACCCACCCAGGAGCACCACAGGCCAGCACAACCCCAACCCGCAGACAACCAGGGCCAAAGAGAATCAGATTCCCTGAGGGACAGGGTGAGTGGGGCCCCCAGCAGTACCTTCATCCGAAAGAAGGTGATGCTGGTCAGCAAATCCACTGTGGACTTCAGGTCCTGCAGCCGTTCAGGGCTGCTGGCAGGGAAGTTGTTCTGGAAAGGAAAGAGGGGAGTTGCCCTCAAAATTCACAGGGGCAAGTGAGGGTGAGGGAGCAGCCACCTGCTGCTTCAGGTGGGGACACTGAGGCAGGGCAGGCACCTTACCCGGTACATGGAGAGGTCGATGCGCAGGGAGTTGTGCAGCTGGTCCAGGAGCTTGACAAAGCGATCTTTCTGTGGAGAAACGCCCCGGGGGCAGGTGAACAGGGCAAAGGCGGCAGGGACCGACCCCCCCGCCCTTGTCTGTCTCTGCTCTCAGCTCAGCCCTCTCCCTTCCTTCCTTCCTTCCTGCCTTCCTGTCTTCCTTAGCCCTGAATGGGCAGGACATGCCTGCAGAGAAAAGCATGTCCCCGCTGGTGGCTGGGGCTCACTCAAACCCCTCAGCAGCTCCTGGGGCACATGTGGCCATGCCAGGTGCTGTTCAGGATGGAGAGGTGACACCACATGTCCCCTGTTTTGCTGGGAGGCTGACAGGCTGCTCTGTCTGCCCTGCCCACTGGAACCCCTCTGAGCCTGGGCTCAGGACAAGAGTTGGGAGAGAGGCTGCAGGATCAGTAGCCCCTCGACTGGGGCTTTCCAAGAGCTCAAGAAAAAGGGCAGGGAAAGAATGTGCAGTGGTTGCCCATCTTCAGGGTGGCCCCAGGAGCTGGACATTTCCATGGACTCCTCACTCACTCCACTGGGCTGCATCAAGGGACATGGGCAAGAAACACCCCATGTGGGGAGTCTCCACTGGGGCTGAGGGGCTGGCTGTAGTTCAGCTCAGCCCAGCTCCCACCCAGAGAGCACAGGGCAGAAAGATGCAAATCCCATCTTGGGTTGTGGATTGGATCAGGGGTCAGAGCTGATGGCAAAGCAACTCATCATAGAATCCCAGACTGGTTCAGGTTGGAAGGGACCCTAAGGACCACCTTATTCTACTCCCTGCCACGGGCAAGGACACCTTCCACTATTCCAGGTTGGCTCCAAGCCCTGTCCACTCTCATCTTGAACACTTCCAGGGATGAGATAGCCACAGCTGCTCTCAGGGCAACCTCAGTCCTCACTCCCTCACAGGGAAGAATTTCTTCCCAATATTGGCCCCAGAATGTTGTTGGGGAGCATTTCCCTTTGTGTTTCTGCTGGTGGAGAGGCTTTGGACAGCCATGTGGGCCTCCCATGAGAGCCCTGGGTTCCCCCCTCAGCACTGGCTGTACGGGGTCAGGGCTGACCCGCAGGGCTCTGGAAAGTCCGCACCAGCGTCTGAGTCCCGGGACAAGAGCACAGGGGTGGGAGGGGCAGCGAGTCCTTGGCTCGGCCATGCCCACAGCCTGTGCTGGCCACCGCAAACCTTCGGCGCTCGCGGGGATGGCCCAGCCGGGCCCTGGGCCGGGCCGTGCGTCCCCAGCACCCAAGGAGCGGCTGCAGCACTCTAACACTGGACACGATGGGTTAAAGCGACACGGACGGGCACTTTAGGACCCAACCTTAGGCTTTCTAAAAAAAGAGAAAGAAACAAGTTTTTAAAATCCTCCATGTTAGAGAAAAGGCGGTTTTTGGTTTCCTCCTCCTGCGTGATCCGGAGGCACAGCTCGCTCGGCTCTAGCTACCCCCTGCAACAGGAATGTGGAGGTGAGCCAAAGCTGCCCGGAGCTGTGCTCGGCCCTGGCTGTGTCCCTGGCTACCCAGCACCTTGCTGCACCCGGGGCTGGGCACTGACCCTGGCTCGACCCATGCACACCCAGAGCGACCATTTCCTGCCTCAGGGATGGCATGGGTGGGGCAGCCGAGGTGAGGGCTCAGCCCCTCCTTGCCCACTTCCCCGAGGGGCACCCAGCCCTGCCACAAACTCACCCAACTTGGCACCCAGTGGTGCTGCACAACTGGCTGAGTTTGCAGCAGGCTGGAGTCCCCCAAAGCACACGAGGCTGTGCGAGACCCCCCCAGGAAATGCAGGGGTGGGTCATGGCCACATGCTTCTGATTTTGCCACCAAGGTGGCCCCCCCTCCTGGCACACTGCCACCCAGGGTCCCAGTTTGCTCAGGCTCCCAAAATAATCCGGGGAGCAAATTTAGCCCTTCTCCTGGGAAGGTGGTGGCTCTTTTCCTTCCTGAAACACAGGAGTGGGACGATTTTTGAGGCAAGCAGGGGCTGACCCCACTGCTGCCTGGCTGCAGCTTGGAGTGGGGTGTTTTGCACAGCTCGTTTTGCTTCCCAAGCCCCCCACCCCCTCCCAAAGAAAGGAGAGAAAAAGAAAAGAGCGTTTACGTACCATGGGACTTACCCCGAAATTGGAGGCAGCAAAGCGGTCGGAGGCGTTGGCATTGCTGGAGGCGGTGGTGTGGGCGTAGTAGGCGTTGATGTTGGCCAGCAGGGTGCTCATCACCGCCGGCACGCCGGGGCACATGTACTTGGAGGAGAGGCAGGCAAAATGCCTACGGAGAGAGGTGGCAGCTGAGGGTTTAGGGCCATAGGAGGGGATGCTGGGTTTGGGGTGCATAAGTCATTGAATCCCAGCACATCCCAAACTGGAAGGGACCCACAGGGATCATCAGTGCAGCCCCTGTCCCTGCACAGCCACCCCACCAAGCCCACCCTGAGAGCGCTGGCCAAACGCTCCTGGAGCTCTGGCAGCCTCGGGGTCGGGACCATTCCCTGGGGAGCCTGGGCAGTGCCAGCAGCCTCGGGGGGAAGAACCTTTCCCTGAGCTCCATGCCAAGCCCTGGCACAGCTCCAGCCCTTCCTGGCCTCCTGTCCCTGGCCCAGAGCAGAGCTCAGCCCCTGCCCCTCTGCCTCCCCTCGGGAGGAGCTGCAGCCCCCGAGGAGCCTCCCCTCAGTCTCCTGTGCTGCAGCTGAACGAGCCAAGTGCCCTCAGCCACTCCTCAGACCCTTCCCCAGCTCCGTGTCTCTCCTTGGGACACTCTCCAACAGCTTTGGATCCTTCTGATCTTGTGGTGCCCAAACTCGACACAGGACTTGAGATGAGGCTGTGCCAGAGCGCATTGGGAAGGGGAAGGATGGGTGGACAGGTTTGGGGCCAGTCTGCACCCATGGCAGGGAGGTGAGTGCCAACGGCAGCAGGAGAGGAAAATGGGGACAGTAACCCTCCAGCTGGGGGGTGGCTGCAGCCCCTCTGAACCAGACGGGGGCAGAGGACTCACGTCATGGCCTGGTAGATGGACTCCACCCCATAGCGCATGGCAAACTCATCCACGATCTCCTGTGCTGTCTCATCAAAGTACACCTTCCACGCATCATCCCCCTTGGCGTCTGGGATCTTCACCACCCCGTTGTTTTGCAAATCCGTCACAAAGTGGAACAGGTTCTGGAGGTACAAATGAGTCCCATCAGCTCCCCAGCACAGGTGGTGGCAGGGTGGCACTGCTGGGGATGGGGCCGTGCCCCCTGTGCCTGTCTGGGCTGCTCACCTCATGCAGGCAGGTGTACTGAACGTGGTAAGGAGCCACCTTCTCCTCACCCTTGATCTCCACACTGATGTGCAGCCGGATGGCTCCTGACACTGCAGACTTGTCTGTGCGCTTGTCTGTGGGTGCAGGGAGAGGGACAAGGTGTGAGGCTTCCCTGGGCCAACCCTGCTCACTGCCAGCCCCAAAGAGGGGCACAATGCTCTGGCACAGGGCCAGGGCTGAGGGGACACCAGCACCGTGTGCAGCCAGGCTGGGGTGGGATTTGACCACATTTCCAGCACTAGAGATATGGTCTTTTTGTGCCTCAGTTTCCCTTCTGCAGGAGCCTGGTGTTCTAGAACCTCCTGGGTAGAAGGTTCTCAAAATGACCCTATGAAAACACTTTCTCCTAATGGCTTTTGGTATTGTTTCTAAGAGCAGACCATGCTGCAACAGCCTTCAGCCTATGGCTGGCAGCACTTTCCCCTTGCCATCCAGGGCAGGGTGTCCCAGCATGAGCAGGATGTGTCACCCCTGAGCCCAGGGCGAGGGTCCCAGGCTGTGCTGCTTACCAAGGTTGTACCAGACGTCCATCTCCCCGCTCAGGGTCCGGACCTCGATGATGGTCTGGCCCAGGAAGTCATCGGATTCCCTCTTGAAGCGCTGCTTGACGCGGGACTTGATGTCATCATCCTCATCCCACACACGGACCTTGATGCGGTCAGAGGAGTTATGGCACTCGCTGGGGAGGTGACAAAGGGCAAGCTCCAGCACAAGCAGTGAAACCTTTCCAGCTACTCCCCATCACTGCTTCCCTAAACAAAAGGGACTAGCACAAAGCAGGAACTGGGGAAGAGAGCAGATGCAGGGGCACCAACCCCCTCCTAGTGGGCTCTGTGCCACACCCAGGCAGCCCCAGCACAGCCTGGATCAGCCCCTGGAGTCACATCCTCATGGCATAAAACAGAACCCCAAGGGACCCCAGCACCTCAGTGGGGGCAGGATGAGGCCCAGCTGGCTCCCCCCACCCTACTGGGACATGGCAAGAGCCAGCACAGCCTGGCACAACCATGAGTGGCCAGGGAGGGGAATGGGGAGACCGGGGGTGAACTTACAAATGGAAATTCTCCTCCCAGACTGGGTTGAGATTGCCGTAGATAGTTTTAGTCCTTTTTTTTGTCTTTCCAACCTGGACAGTGACATAGGGGTCACTGGAACCTGTCTTATCCTTTGCTTGCAGGCCCTGGGCACAGACCACTGCAGCACAGCACAGCACGGCAGAGAGAACAGACATAGAGAAGTCAGTGCCACAGCCACACGAAGATCCCCAAAACAGGCACCTGTGTCCCCCCAGGGGCTGAAGCTGCCTGGCAGAATGAGGGGTTGGGCAATGGGGACATTCCCAGGGTGTCACTTCAATGCTGAAGGTGACAAGCTGCTTACCTGTGATGCTGATCTTGGCTGACCATTTGGAGGTGCCATCCAGGACACTCTGCTTGACCGCCTTCATCTGCTGCGTGTGTGTGGTCTTGTTGACCCCAAACACCTCCTGGATCAGCTCAAATATCTCTGGTTTGTTGCGCTCCCGGATCTTCATGCGGTCCTTGAGCACCATGATGATGTTCTGGGTCCGGTCCTCTGCTCCATGCTTGGAGCTCTTCTCCGCCGCTCCTGGGAGAGGACAGGCATGGGTGAGATGGGCTGGGGGGCTGGTGGTACCCAGGAGAGAGACAAGAGCTCTCACAGGTTGGCATGGTGGGCTTGGGGACAGGGACAGGAGGAAATGGCCTCAAGTTGCACCAGGGAAGGTTTATGTTGGATATCAGGGGAAACTTCTTCCCCAAAAGTGTTGTCCAGCCCTGGGTCAGGCTGCCCAGGCAGTGATGGAGTCACCCCTGGAAGTGTGCAAAACACATGTGGCTGTGGCACTTGAGGACACTGTTTAGTGGTGACCACAAGGGTGCTGAGTTGCTGGTTGGACCTGATAATCTTAAAGGTCTTTTCCAGCCTTAACAATTCCATGATTCTACAATGCCATGCATGAATTAATTCAAACCTGGAGTGATCTGTCCCCCGCCCAGGACGAGTCTGCTCTGCCCACCACTTTTCCCATGCACAGGTCAGGAGCAGAGCTCTCTGGGGCTGCTCCTTCCTCCCTCTGCAAGGTGAGAAGGGACAAGGCTGAGGGCCCCAGGTCCTTACTCTGCAGGCAGTCAGCATTGAGCAGGTCCTGGCACTTCTCGTGGCACTTGACGCCGCACTCGGCACAGCGCATGCCCTGGCGGGCAATGCCCCACAGCAGCCCCTCACACTCGTAGCAGTAGGTGGGGGTGGTGGCCGTCCACACCTCAAAGTTGTGGGGCGTTGTGCAGGAGATGGGGTACACTAAGGCTTGCAGGGTCTTCTTGTAAACATGGTTTTTCTGTGCAGGGACAGGGGAGAGAGGGGGAGAAATGCTGAAGCAGGGCAGAGGATGCACCTGGGGACATTGATTTAATGGTGGTGGTGCTGGGTTGACAGTTGGACTTGATGATCTTATAGGTCCTTTCCAACCCAAATGATCCCATGATTCTATCCCCAGGTGCTGCCATGAACATCCCAGATGCTCAGGCATCACCAGAGGATGCTGGTGGGGCACAGGCTCTGCACCTCACTGCTCGCCTGGCCCCCGAGGCTCAGTTTCCCCCTCCCAACCATCCCCAACCCAGCCCACCCCAGCACCTACCAGCTCCTCATTGTTCAAGGTGCTTGAGGCCAGCGCGGATGTGATTCCCGCTTTCCTGGACTGGACCAGGGACTGTGGGAAAGAAAGCGAGTTCCCAGATCCAGCAGAACATGAGAGCTCCCTCCTACACTCCCAGTGGCTGTGAAACACCCAGGACAGACTGTGATCCCAGACAGGGAAGGGTCCAGGCTGCACGGGGGGCAGTGGGGACAGCCCAGCCCCCACTTCTGTGCAGTGGGACTGGAACCAGTGCAGCAGCCTATGACATTTCCAGTTCAGCGCCAGTGAGGCATAACCTCTCACCACGTGTCTGAGACCCCTGGGGAGATGGGGTGGGGGGCACTTACCATGGCCTGTGGGCAGCCAGGGCCAGCGAGGGGGGAATAAAAAGGCATTAGTGCAAACACTTCCCAGGAGAGCCCCTTCCCTGCCAGAACCAGTGGGAATTGGGGAAACACCCCCTCATCCAGCACTGAGCACTCTGTGGTGGGGGGCAGTGTGACCCCAAGCCACAGCACTGGTTACAGCCTGCAAATCCCAGTAGGGAAAGGCAGCAGACCCCCAAACCCCACACACTGCCCACCCCATCACCCCCCACCCCCAAAACACCAACACAGCACAGTGCAGAAGCATCAGCAGCTGCCCAACAGGGCTGGGGTGGGGGCACCAAGTTGGGGACAGCAAGGGGGTGGGGGAATGGGGGAAGGCAGGTTGGGAACAGGAGGGTGGCACCCCAGGGAGGGCACACAGTGGAGCTGACAAGGTGTAAAGAGAGGGGGAAGGGCACCTAATTCTGAGGGACAAGGGTGTCTTGTTTCCAAAATTGCTGTCTCTTGTCATCAGGAGCGAGAGGGGACCAGCAGAGTGACCCTGTGCAAGAGCCCAGGGACTGGAGGGGACCCCATCATGGGGGGCCCATACATCGGGGGTCTCCAGCCCCATACACTGGGACAGTGGGGACAGGAGCACAGGGTCTGGGCAACTTGGAAAAGCCACTGCCAGCCCTCCCCTGGTATGGGGGTCTGTCTGTCCAGCACCAGTGTGGTCCAAGCTGCAAGGCTGTGGACAGCTTGGCGTGGCAGCTGGGACAGGAAGGGACCAGGGATACAGCACCAGTAAAAAAACCAAATACAGCCCTGGGAAACCTCAGGCTGATGCTTGGGGGTAGGGACCAGAGCTCCGTTAAAGAGAAGCACCCTCGGGGTAGGGAGAGCCCGGCTCCCCACTGCAAGGAGGGCCAGGAGCCCCCCAGGCAGTGTGGGACACCCCCGCCCCTCTTTGGCAGGGCTGGGGGCACCAGGGCTGGCCGGCAGCCCCAAGGGCGCTGTCTCTTTAACCCCTCGCACCGCGCTCACCAGATCGCTGACTAGAGGGAGAGATTTGCGTCCAGGCTTAATGTCGGGCATGCTGTTAATGCAGCGCAGAAACCTTACAGCCGCCCCCCTGCCGCAGGGAAGGCCCAGCCAGGCCACAGGAAAGAAAACAGAGAACACAAGCCAAGTTAGAGGCAGCTGGGGAGCGGGGCACGGGCGGCGCAGCAGGAGCAAAGCTAGCAGCTGTGGGGGGGTGCCTTGGGAGGAACCTCACCAAATCGCTAACTAGGGGGATGGGTTTTCGCTTGCGAATGTCCGGCATGCTGTCTATAATGATCAGCCCACCACCAGGCCTGCAAGAGAGAGGAGAGTCAGCGGGCAAGGGGAAGCTGAGGCAGAAAGGGGCCCCCCGTTGTTGCCCCATGGTCACTCGGCACTTCAGAGAACCACGGAATAGTTTGGATTGGAAGGGACCTTGAAGCCCATCTCGTTCCATGCCCTGCTAAGGGCAGGCACAGCTTCCACTGGATCAGGTTGCCAACCTGGCCTTGGATACTTCCAGGGATGGGGCAGCCACAGCTGCTCTGAACAACCTGTGCCAGGGCTTCACTACCGTCACAGGAAAGGATTTCTTCTCAATATCTAGGACTTGGTGAATATGACTGCAAAGCAACACCTGTGTGGCCAGGGACCTATCCATGGAATCCCCATCCCCACCACCACCCCAGCCAGGCTAGGGATCACTGAACTAAAAACTAAGGGGAAAGGGATTTTGGCAAAAACGGTGATTTTTCCCCACATGAAGCTTAACAGTGAAACTCAGGAGAAAAACTGCCCATTTGGCTTAGTCAGCTTTGGCTTTGCAGTGTGAGGCTGGAGAGCTGGGGTTCCCTCTGGGATCCTAAAGGGGAGCACTGAGCAGGTGAGCCTCAAGTTTTGCTGCAAGAGAACCCAAGGCAGGAATGGAACTTCACAGCCCTGTCGGAAAGAAATCCCTGGAGTGACCTGGGGGTTCTCAGGCAACCTACCAGGTTCTGCCCAGGTCCACAGCAGGGCTGTCTGCGAGGGCAAGACAGGACTGAGACCTCCAGCCTATCCAGGTGAAAGGCTCAGGATTCCCCATGACACTGTTTCATGAGGCAAGCAGGAGTTGCCGCCCCTCCTCATCCCCATCTCAACTCACCTCCTCACTCTCCCCCTCAGCAGCAGCTCTTGGGGTCACAGAGCAATGTCATGTCTGCTGGCTGCTCCAAAAGCACTGACCAGCCCCAATATTCAGCTCCAAAAGACTGGCCTCCCTGCATGCCCACAGCTCAGCAACCCTTCCCCACACAAACCCATTAATGCTGAGCTCATTAATCACATCCTAATGAGGAGAGGGCTGAGATCCCAGGGGGCACAGTGTACCCAGCTTCCCCTTGTACTCACCCGCCTTTGAACCACAGGGATTTTTCTCCATCACCTTCCCCACGGGCCTGGAAAACAAGGGACAGTGTCAGGGCACAGCAAGAGCCACCAGCAGGGGGACAGCCCCCCCAGAGCAGTGAATGCTCACAGCACTGAGGGGGCATGGAAGGATGAGCAGGGTGGGCAGAGAAAAGTGTGCTCCAAAACCAAGGGGAGGGCATCCAAGCCAGCACTGGGAATAAATCTCTTCAGGAGGCTGACCTGGGTGAGCAAGTAGGTGGGCTTCAGCAATGGGGATGAGGCTGGCAATGCAGGGGACATGGCTACACTGTGTGACAATTCAGGGCTTGAGGGAGTGAAGAAGCATCACAAAGGCTCAGCAGGTCCTCAGGGACCCACAGCAGTTGGAAAGAAGAGCAGGGAAAAGCCAGAACACATAGAAGAGGGTGTGTGTGCGGGGATCATCCAGCAGTGCCACCTACTCCTGCAGGCAGGGGATTATTTTGGAGGAGAAGGACAGAGAGAGACCATCACCCCTCCTTCATGGGCAATCCCTGAGCGTACACACACACACAGGGAAGGCACACACGTGGCTGGGAGGTTCCAGGTGGACATGCTTACCTGCAGGCAGGCTACACCCCTTCCCTGCAGGAAGGGGAGACGCGGGTGCAAGGGCCATGGTGGTGGACAACTGAAAAGAGAAGCGGTGGGGAGGGGGATCGAGACCCCGGGGAGCGAATCCAGAGCCAAAACAAAAAGAAAAGATGGAGGATGGAGTCTAAAAACAAAACAAAATATTGTCAACTCAACAGAGGGGAGAGGGCGGGGGTCTTGCACCAGCCATGCATGCAGCACACACGGGGGATCCTCAGCACTCCCGGCCTCTCCGGGGTGTCCCACTTGGTGGGAATGGGGTTGTGGGCACCACTGTTGGCACCACCAAGTCTGTGGATGTCCCTGGAAGCTGCCCAGGTGTGGAAAGGGGCCGTGCCCCCAGCCCCAAGCCGTGGCAATGGCCAGGGGGTCCTCACCTCCTGCAGCTGCATGCAGACCTTGTTGAAGGCTCGTAGCCAGTTGGCTTTGGCTCGTGCTTTGGGGTCCTGCACCTCCTCTTCTGCCGGCTCCCTGCAAGCACACACATCCCCTGTCACCTCCCAGCACAGCACCAGGGAGGGTGGAGCAGCCCCCACACCCCCAGCAGGTCTGAGACTGCCATTTGGGGATCCTGATGTGCCTTGAGACAGTGTGGCCATGGCAAAACTGCCTCTTGGTACCAAGAAGGACTGAAAAGGCAGCAGGTCTCACTGCAAAGGGCAGCCACAATCAGGGCAGAGCATTGGGGAGAAGCCAGAAGCTTCCCCACCCTCAAGAGACCCTGCCCTGGGCACCCAAGTGACATACAGGGACAGCTGGTGACACAAGCATGTGAATTAAACATCTTTTGCCCCCCATCTCCCCAGCACAATGTCCTCTGGCCACTTCCCACCACAGCTTCCTGGGTAAAGAGCACCCAACACCCCAGTGGTTCCAAGCCCAGGGAAAAGTGTCTGCCTGACCATGCTGGGTGCTGTGGGGCTTTTTCTCCTCTCCTACAAAATCAAGACATGGAGGAAAAGAAAATAAATCCTCCAAACATACCAGTCTCCTGGAGAACCTGGTGTGATGTGACACTGGAGAGAGGAACCAAGAACCACTCTGGGAAGAGGCCATGGGGTGCTCAGGAGATGAACCTGCTCAGACCTGGGAGGCTCTGTCTGTGCTAACTTGGGATCCTCGGTATTAATCTGTGGTTTTCAGCACTAATCCACAGTCTCCAGTGCTACTCTGGGGTCCCAAAAGCTGATTTGGGGTTATCAGTGCTATTTTGAGGCCCTCAGCACTAATCTGGGGCTCCCAACACAATCTGGGGTTCTCAGCACAATCCATGGTCCCCAGCACTAATCCACAGTCCCCAAATCCCAGCACAGGACCCCTAAGCCCCCTCTCCTGTGGGTGCTGCAGGCAGACATGACCTGAGGCCCTCAGGTTCCTGCCAGCTCTTGGGGTAAATATCCATTTTTTTTTTTAATAGCTCATTACACATTGGTTTAAATTAGAGATTCCCAATTCCTGGTGTTTAATTTAAACTAAATAAAAGGCTGAGAAAGCCCATCACAGCAGTTCACCTCTGCACAGAGGAGTGTCACTCACTGAAAATGGAAATGGTCAATAATGATATTTGAATAATCTGTCCCCAAGACATGAATTATTCACATGCTGCACCAGGAACCTGACCACCAATTAATTCACTTGTACAGCACAGGAGGCCATGGATGAGCTTTTACCAGGCCTAGGGAGAGGACTGACTTCTGTAAAGGAAATCTCCTCCTCTGACCAAGCTCCACCCAGGGTGCCAAGGGCCTGTGCCAGAGGAGAGGAATCACAGCCCCAAGATCCCATTCCTCCAGCCCCGTGTTTGTCCCAGGTTATAAACCTGCAGCCCTGTAACCTCAGCAGGTTCTTGAACACCTTGAGCCACGCTTAGCACAGGGGGTGGCTGGGCCCGGGCAGCGTGCCCAGGGTGCTGGCTCTTGCCTGGGTGGCACAAGGTGGGCTTCCCCCACCTCGATGGCTCAGGCATCTGGAAAAGCTCCAGACACAGCAGAAGGTCCCTGGTCCTGCGCCAAGCACCAGCACCATCCCTGAGCCACCTCCAGAGCATCCTCAGTGCCTCCAGGCACAGTGCCATCCCAGGGACACCACAGGTCAGCTTCCCCTCCTACCTCTCAGCTGGTTTTGGGGGCTCAGTCTCCAGGGCTGCCTCTTGCATGGGAACTTCTTCCTCTGCCCGCTGGGCCTGGAGGGCCTCAGGGGCTTCCTGGGGAGCAGAGGTGTCCTTCTCTTCCTTCCTTTCCTCTTTCCTTTCCTCTTTCCTCTCCTCCTTCCTCTCCTGCTGCTGAGGCTTCTGCTGTGGGACCAGCTGGGGTTGCTGCTGCTGCTGCTGTTGCTGCTGCTGCGGTACCTGCTGCTGCTGCTGCTGCTGCTGCTGCTGTGGCAGGGGTTTCTGTGGTGGTGGGTACGCTTCATGCTCAGGGGGTTCATAGCTGTCCTGCTCCCGCAGCTCCTCCTCCTCCTCCTCTTCCAACTCCTCTTCCTTGGGGTAGCCTTCCTCAGTCTCACTGTAGTCCTCAATGAACTCTTCCTCCTCCTCCTCCAGGTAGAGATCATCATCATCCTCCTCCTCCCAGCGCGGTGAGTCCTTGCGGTAGCTGACGGAGCTGTGGCAGGAGTGGTAGGAGTCCCCGTCCCTCTCGTCCAGCTCCGAGTCCCTCAGGCTCTCGTTCTCGAAGTCCTCGCTCAGCTGGGAGCTGCCCTGGCTCAGCTCAGCCGACGAGGCGTAGCGGCTGCTCCCTGTGGGGCTGAGGGGTGAGGGGACACAAGGACAGGGCTCCCGTGGGTCCATGTCACCCCAGGCAGAGCCCCAGAGCCCTGCACCAGGGGTGGGAGGATGTGCAGCTCCCATCGGGAGCATT
This sequence comes from Vidua chalybeata, assembly GCF_026979565.1. Lineage (NCBI taxonomy): Eukaryota > Metazoa > Chordata > Aves > Passeriformes > Viduidae > Vidua > Vidua chalybeata. The sequence continues at coordinate 1,100,288 of NC_071556.1, read as the reverse complement.
GGGCTCCTCGTCCTGGGAGCCAAAGGCACAGAACCAGGAAACTCCATCAGCTGGAACCAGCCCCCCAAGCAGGGGGCACTCTGAGCTCCCTGCCTGTGCCTGGCCTGAGTGGGGATGAGGCTGACAGTGTCTGTCTCCTAGGCTCACCCCAGCCAGAGGTGGGGGCAGCAGCACCCCCAGCCAGATCCTGCCTCCTGCTGCTGCCAGACACCCTGTCCTGCCCCTGACACACAGATCTGTCACCAGTGCTCCACGCAGCCCTCCCAGGACACCCTCCCAGGACACCCCCTCAACCCCCTCACTCCTCTTGACACCATCCCTACTCAGGGGCTCTGGCTGCCTCTGCTCTTGCTGCCAGGCCAGACTCCTTCCCCCACCCCATCTGCCCCCCCCGGCCCTTCCAGCTCCCTCCTCTCACAGCTGCCTGCACTGGGAGGCCCACAGGGGCCCTGTACCCCGGGAGGCCGCCAGGGACAGGGCAGCCCCGTGGCTCCGTGGGGACAGGCTGACAGAAGCAGACATGCAGACAGGACAGGGACATGCCGAGGAAGAGGCCGACACCACGTCTCCAGCACTGGCAGCCAGGGCTCAGGGAGCGCGTGAGGGGACAAAGGTGAGGGGTGGGGCTGGGCAGAGCCCAGAGTGGCCAGGCCGCGGGAAGCCAGGGGACACCGCAGGGAAGAGGGTGCTGGGGGATGGCTCAGGCTGGTCGCAGCTGGGAGGGGTACTGGCATCATCCAGGTGCCTTGAGAAGGAGCACTTGGGGCACAGGGATGCAGGAGACACAGCTCACGCCTGGAAACCCCACACCTCCCCATCCTGATCCTGGCCAGAAATGGGAGAGGTGCTCTTGGCACATCGCAGGATCCCAAATCACTGCATGAAGCTTTTGCCCAGACAGGCACACCCTGGCAGTTGACTAGCAACAGGGAGTGGCATTTGAGTCCCCAGGGGCCCGGTCCCACACCCGCTGACATGACAAGGAACAGGCAGCAGTTGTGCCAGACAGTCGCAGTGCCAGCAAGCGGGACCAGGATGCTGGGATGTCACCCCGTGAACTGGGGTGCAGCAGCAAGAGTGGCTGGGGGGACACCTGGAGCATCCCAAAGCTGTCCCTGTACAAGGCTGATTCGGGACGGGGAGGGTGGCACAAGGCCGCCCTTGCCAGGACTGGTGTTGGCCTCACCATGGCTGCAAGGACCGACCACAGCACTCTGCGACGGCACACGGCACACGGCACAGGTAGTGACCCACCTATCCGATAGGTCTAGGGACCGCCTGCTCTCAAGGGAAGGCTGGCGGCTGGTCCGCCTGCTCGACTCAGAACCGGACTCAGCGTCGCTGCGCCCGTTTGCGGCAGAGTCTACGCTACCATAGCGTCTGCCAGGGGAGGAGAGGAACATGGTCAGCGAGGTCCCACCGCCACCCACCACCCCCTGCTGCTGTGGGGACACTGGCAGGGAGGCTCTGTCCACCTGGATGGGGCTGGCACTTTGGGCTGAGTTCTGCCACGTCTGTGTTCCCAGCCACCCCACACTCCACTGCCCAGTTCCCAGCAGGGACAGCCAGGGATGGGGGGCCCCAAACCCAGTGAGGACAGAGGAGGGCAGTGACCCAAAAGAGTTTGAAAACTTCCCAGTGAGAAGGAAAGGCTTGGATGAGGCCAGCGCCACCCCGCTCTTCCTCACCTCATCCTTCCCTCTGTCACCCACCGCACTGGGAGCGCCATCCCTGGCGTCACCCTGGGGATGTGCTGGCCTCTGTCACCGGCGGGGGAGGTTGAGAGAGCCGGGCCCAGGGTGAATTGGCTGTGGCCACTCTACCTGATGGGAGCCTGGTCTGAGTAGTCCATCTCGTAGCTCTGCATGGAGTCAGTGTAGGAGTCGCGGGAGCTCTGCTGCTGGTGCCTCATGGGGTACTGGTGCACGGAGGCGTTGGGCTGGGACGTGGTGTAGTAGGGTGGGGGGATGCTGTTGCTGGTCTCGCTGCGGTAGTCACTGTCCCGGTCATCCACGGTACTGTCGGGGTCATCGTCTGCAAGGGGCGACAGTGAGTGGGGCAGGGGATGGCCCAAATCTGCCCCCACCCTGCACAGACCCTTTAGTGCCACCACTGTGTCCCCACCGCTGTGGGACTGTGCTGGGGAAGTGGGCCTAGGGCAGGATGAGGGGCGAGCTGACATGTTATCAGCACAGGAGGGGTTTGGGGGGATGAGGGGAAGGTGGAGGGGGGATTTGGGACATACAGAAGGGGGAAGAGGATGGGGGCAGGGACCCTCCCTCTGCCCCACCGATGTTCCACCACAGAGGCAAAGCCCGAGATGCTCATTGCCACTGGGACACCACAAGGGCACAAAGCCCCATGGTGCCATGTCCCCACCAGCCCCTGGGGACAGCCCTGCCCAGGACAGGGCACTTGGTGACACTGTCCTCACCCAGTACAGAGTCATGGCACAAGGCCACAGGCTAGATCCAAACTCCAGGTCCTCTGAGCCCTGGGCCAGGGAAAGAGGGATGTGCTGGGGACCCCCAGGCTGGGAAGAGAGGATTGGGCAGGATACTTACTCTGCTGTTCTCCCCAGCCAAAATAATTCCAGTTGCCTACAAAGAAAGGGGCAGAAACAATAAAGATGGAGGCAGCTGGCTGGGAGGAACCAGCATCTCCCCAGAGGGCACACTGGGTTGGGGACACTGCCCTGGGGACAGCATCCGGGACGGGACACACTGGCACTGGGACACTGCCTGGGCCTGAACATGACAACTCCAAGCTGGACTGGAGACAGTGCCTGGGGTGGGCATGGTGCCACTGACCCAGGCTGGGGACAATGCTATGGCCAGGCATGGTGGCACTGACAAGGGACAGGGCCTGGGGTTGGGCACAGGGGCACCAAACAATGCATGCCCCTGGGGTGGTTACAGAAGAGGGAACTGAGGCATGTGTTGGAACAAACTGAGCTGCCACCCCAAATCCCTCTGCAGGGCCCCCATCCAGCAGCCCTCAAAACCAGCCTGCTGCCCCTTGCCCCAGAGGAACTATCCTCATCAGCCCCATAGCTCCTACGCCCTGCTCCCCTCCACCCACAGGAAGGCTCAGCCACTGTGGAGCTGAGAGACAGCAGAGAAACACTGGCAAACACAGGAAGGACAACAGGAATGGAGATGGGGACCGGGTATGGAGTGAAGTTGAACCCCACTTGGGTTGGGGTCCAATGCCCCAAAGCAGATGTAGAGCCCACCCCTTAAAATTCCTCGGTGTGGGAGTGGGGAGAAAGGAGGGTGTGGGGGTCCCACAGTGGGGCAGGGACAGGGCAGCACTTACAGCACTGTGAGCCATGCACAGGCAGAGGCTTTTCCTGCTCCTCCTGGAAGGCATACTGGAGAGAGAGGGGCTGGTGAGGGCTCCTGCTGGCAGCACTGCCCCTGCCCCCTCACCCCAGGCCTGGCAGCACTCACATCATCCTGGTCCCGCATCGCGTTGAGCTGCTCCAGTTTCTTGGCCCAGTACCTGGCTTCCTCCTCAGGGATATCTGCAAAGGCAAAGACCCCAATTGGTGCACAGACCTCCCCCAGAACAGCCCTCAAGCTTTTGGGGCCACAGGGTCAGACCTCAGCCTCAGCTCCAAAGCTCATGAGCACCCCTGGGGCTGAGGGCGAGGAAAGACACAGCCTGGGCCTGGGGGCCAGGGATGGGGCACCCACCCAGCGGCAGCTCAAAGCGCGTGTCGAGGAGGATGCGGTGGAAAGTCGGATCCTTGGTGCCTGAAATCTCATTGTCGGTCATGATGACCTGGGAGTCCAGTGTGAGCCATTCCCCAGGGCCCTCCTGTCAGGTAGAAATGGAGAGCTCCCAGACCCCCATTTCATTTCCCCACAACCCCAGCACACAGGGTGTGGCCCCAGGCAGGATGGGGAAGGCTCTGCCTGGCCCAAAGGACAGCTGGGGGTGGCACATGTCCCTTGGGGTTCAGCCTGTGCCTGCCTCCCTACCTCATTGGACTGCCTGATGGTCCGGAGGGGGATCCACACCGTGCCTACCATGGTGTCCCAGATGAGTCCCTTGTTCCACACCTCCACAGTCAGGCCCAAGTCCAGCCGATTGATCTCACTGGGGACAGGAAAGGTATCAGGTTACTGCCATGAAGTTAACCCCCTCTCAGGTCTCAGCAGCCTCCTGGGACCACCCCATCTTCTACCCGTCCCCTTGAGCCCAGGACTCAGGTGAGCCCCTCAGGTCTGGGGTCAGGACAGTGGGGGACTCCCTGTGTTATTTGTGGGGGGGAGCAGCAGGGATGGGGGAGGTCAGGGGACCCCTGGACACTCACAACATGAAGTCCTGCTCCCAGGAGGGCAAGTTGCCCCGCACTGCAATGGTTGTGCTCTTGACATTTTGCACCTTCAGGGTCACGTAGGTGTTAAACTTCTCTGTGGGAACAAGCAGAGGGCGAAGTGACCCTCAGTGTGTCCCTACTCTCCGACACCACCCCCTGCCACCCCCACACACACTTCCCTCAGCACCCCAGTCCCAGGAGGGATCCTACATCTGCCAGGGCTGGCAGGATGTGAGCCCCCCGCTCCATCCAGGGCACCCGCATTTGTGTGTGTGTGTCCCCAACTTGCCAAATAGTGCCTCCAGAGCTAAGGGTCCCCTCGACCCCCTTCCCCAGCCCCTCCTCTGATTCTGCCACATCCAACCAGCCCAAGAGCCCCCCACCCTCTCCCCTCAGGTGGGCAGGCAGGTGGGGTCTCACTTACCTTGGGGCCCATCATACTTGGCCTTTTTAACTGCAGGGACAAAGGGAGGGAAGAAAATCAGGCTGAGACCCTGGGGAAAGGCTGGGGATCCCCACCAGGGTGTCAAGGTGGTGGGAGGACCCCAGTCCTGGTTGACCCCCATGTCCCCCCCAGCTGCCAGGAGGGAAAAGTGCTGGGATCCCCCATGCCAAGTGAGGGTGAAGGATCAGATATGAGTTGGAGGTGGGCATCAATGAGGAGAAAATGCTCCCCCAAAAAACCTGCTACTCTGGGACAGCTTGCAACCCCAAATGACCAGCTTTCCTCTGTTGAGGGGGTGTTACCCCCCCCCTCACCCCACACTTTTGATTTGGGATTTATTTGGAGAAACAGATGATGTTAGCATCCATATCCAGAGGAAAATCTGTGGTCTGGGGAATGCTGTTCCCCACTCGAGTCCCTTCTGGGTGGTACCAGCCCAGCAGGACCAGGGTTAAGGCTCTCCCAAACCACTGGAAGAGGAAACCCAAACCACAGGAAAACCGTGTGGGTAAGGGGCTTGTAACCCTCCCTGACCCAAAGCAGCCCCAGGGGTGGTGGAGATGCCCCTCCCCCCAAAATCCTATACAGCCCCAAAACACCCCCATTGCATCCCAGCCCTGTCTCCCCCATGGGGGCACTGTGGGGCTGGTTCCCATCCTTCCCATTGAGGGGTGCAAGGAGCCCTCTGATCCTGCTCAGCTCCATGGGAAGGCTCCCCCAGTTCTGGCTGACACCCCCAGCTTTACCCCGCTGGGTGGGGGTCGGTCCCCAGCTTTTGGCTGCAGTGGTGGGGGGCAAAAGGAGCCGAGCACAGCCAGGTACCGACGCTGCCAGTGCCGGTGGGGCCAGGGTGTCCTCGGGGCTGTCGGGAGGGGACCAGGCGGGGAGGGAATGACACAGCACCCGGAGAACACTTAAATGACGCGGGTGCCAGCGGGTGCAGGACCAACGTGACCGAGCAGGGATGAAAATAGCCCTGGCGACATCAAAGGTAATTTGATTTCGGAGACGTGCCACTCGCCAGCCGCTTATCACCCGCCACCAGCGCTGGAAGGGACGTGAGGCTGCCGCCAGCACCACGTGCCTGGCAGGGCTGGGAGGAGGCCACCAGAAACCTCGGGGAAACTGAGGGAAGGGAAATCATCGCCTCAGAAAACAACCGGGGACCCTTTGACTCGGCTGCCTGCCCTGTGCCACCGAAAGGGTGACACGTTGGGTGGCTTTTTGCCCGAAGGAAGGTCACCAGCTACGTCACCGGCAGCCATGTTCCCAGGGAATCACAGGGCTCCAGGAGCTGCAGCTTCACTCAGAGATGGGGAATTCACACTTGGGGGGTTGGCACAAGGCTCCGGGATCCCAAAGATCCTCCAGTGACACCAGGCTGGGAGCCTGGGAGCTGTCTGGGGATGACTGGCACCACTGTGTGTAATAATTATGTAAATGAAATATAATGTATTTATACATTATATTATACAGATTATAAATTGATATTATTCTATTCTAATGGAGCATTTGGAGCCAGAACCTGCCTGTGGCTGACAGGGATCCCCCTTCCCCCGGGCCCAGGGGCACCCACTACTCTTCACCAGCTGCTGCTTCCAAAAAGGAACGGGAGAGCAGAGGAAGGAAAAGCTCCAAAAATACCCGAGCTGACAGGAACAAACAATTACCCAGGGAACACGTGGCTTTCCTGGCTGTCATCTCCTGCCAGGGAGAAGTCCTGCTGTCACCATCTGCGGGATGTGATGCCCTCCCATCCATCAAAGGGTCCCCAAAGCTGGCACAAGGGTGGCGAGACCTCGGGTGCCACCCTGGGGCTAAATTCAACCTGAGGCCCCAGGCAAGGAGCTGAGGACAGTGTGACACACATGTAACATCAACAAGCTGGGATCTTCCCAGGCTGGGGTGATCTGGCTCCTCTCAGGGGATGTTGACCAGTTGGGGAAATTGAGGCAGGAGGCAGCTGGCAGAGATTGGACTGGGAATGGCATGAAAACTGGGCTGGGCTGTTGGCATGCCCCAACAGGCCAATGCTCTGCCTGTCCACACATCCCTCTGTACATCCATCCTGCTGTCTGTCCATTTACCCTTCCCTCCACCCACCCATCCCTCCAGCCATCCACCCATCCATCTGCCACCCATCTTGCTGTCCATCTATTCTCCCACCACTCTATCCATCCACCCATGCCTCTGTCCATTTTCCTGTCTCTCCACTCACCCATCCTTCTGTCTCTCCATCCATTGGCCTGTCTCACCCATCCTTCTGTCTCTCCACTCACCCATCCTTCTGTCTATCCATCCACTTGCCTGAGTCCACCCATTCACCCCACCACCCACCATTTGTCTATCTCCTGTGTGTCCATCCCTCTGTCCATCCATTTACCTGTCTCTCTGTGCACTCCCCTCTCTGTTCACCCACCCATGCCTCTGCCTGTCCACCCCACTATCTGTCCACCACACACCCATCCCTGTGTCTATCCCCCATCCCCTCTGTCCTTCATCCAACCCTCTGTCCAACCCTCCATGCACCCCTCCATCTATCCTTCCATCCGTCCACCCACCCGTCTGTCCTTCCATCCACCCCTCTGTCCTTCCTCTCCCTGTCAGTCCACCCGCCCACCCCTCAGCCTCCGTGATCATGTCTCCCGTCCCCTTCATCCATCTGTCCCTCCGTCTCTCCATCTGTCTCTCCAGATGCCCATCCGCCCGCCTGTCCATCTGTCCGTCTGCGTCCCGCCACTCCAGACACCCCCTCCTGTCCCCACTCACCCCACACTCCCAGGTCACTCCAGTGCCTGTCACACAGGGACAGCCCCAGGCACAAAGCCCCCCAGGCGGGGCAGGGAAAGCCTGGGGGAGGCTTTGGGGTGGCACCCCCACCCCCGGGACCCCCAAAAATAGCATGAGAAGCGTGACCAGCGAGTGGTGACAGGGCGCTGGGAGAAGCCCCAACCCACTCGGAGCTGTTTCTCAGCAGCCACCCCCAGCGCCACCAAGGGTGTCACCACATGTGACAGTCCTTTAAGTGGCAGTAAAGAGGTGCCCTTCTGCCAGAGGAGAGTACCGAAATCTGGGGCTGGCTCGGGGGGGGACACAGGGGCATGCCAGCTGTGGCACTGCCACCAGAGAGGGGGCTGTGACAGAACCTCAAGGACATGTCAGGTGGTGGTGGGGGCACAGCCCCCATCCTGACAATCTCAGGCAGCACTAAGACAGACCCATTTTCCTCCAGATTTCGCCTGGGGTGGGGGAATCCCAGGCACTCTATGCCCCACCTTGTCCCAGCTGTCACCCTGCCACCTCCATCCTATGACCCCAAGACACACGAGTGCTACCCTGTCCCCATCAGGATGTCATAGGGCCTTGAGAAGAGGGTAAAGGGACCCCCTCCCGACTTCTGTCCCCCCATTACTGAGCATTCAACCCAGACTGACCAGCAAGGCTGAGGCCAAGCCTGCAGGACTCATTTGGGCACCGAGTTGGGCAGGGCTCAATGTGCTGGATGCAGGGATCTCCTGCCTGAGCACTCCCATCAGCTCATCCCAGTATGGGGTGACCAGCACCAGATTCCCTCACTGGGCACACACCAGCACCAGACCCCCAGGCTCCTACCCTGACCCCCCCATCTGCCCTGACCCCCACCAGCACCCCCCTTGCCAGGTCGGGCAACACCTGCAGGGGCATAGGGGGCTGCAGGAGGTGGGGCTGGGGCTCGGGCTGTAATTTGAGGGGAGTATTTAGGGGTTCACAGAGGGAAGTGGAGAGAGTGTGGGATTTGGGGTGCATGGGGTCTGTTCGGGGGAGTGGGAATGTAGAGATACATAGATAGGGATGGATGATTTTGAGACTGGAGGGATTTTAGGGGTCGGGGGTGCTTCAGGGTGTAACTGGGGGTTGGGGATCGATGTGGGGTGTTGCGGGCACATATGGGGTGTTTTTTATGAGGGGGTGTTTGGGAATGGAGAGGGCTATGTCTGCAGGATGGGGGTGCCTGAGGATAGGCGTCCTGGGTGGGGTGGGGTTCTGGGGGGGTTGGGGAGGGGGGTATAGGGGGAGAGATGCGATGGTGGCAGAGGGGGTGTACGGGCAGGGGTGTCCGGGGGCTGAGCACATGGAGGTCTGCGCTTGAGGGGGGTGTGGGAAGAGACGTGAAGGGGGCGGGATGGGAAGAAGGGGGCTCCGAGGGGGCGGCGAGCTGGAGAGGCTGGGGTGGGCGGCGAGGGGGGAGCCCCCTCCCCACGGCGGGGCAGGGCCACGGAGGGAGCCCAGGGGGGTTTTATAGGAGAGCCCCTTCCCTCCCCGGCGGTGGGAAGTTATGGGGGCAGCTCCCGCCCCACGGCGCTGGGAGGTTATGAGGGAAGCCCAGGAGCTGTTCCGGGGGGAGCCCCCTTCCCACAGCGGGACGGGAGCCGCGGGGGGGGAGCCAGGGAGGGTTCCGGGGGGAGTCCCGTCCCCATGGGGCGGGGGGAGGCGCGGAGGGAGCCCCGTCGCTCCCGGCGGGGTTTTGGGGTCAGGACCAGCGTTCGGGGGGATCCCGGGGGGTTCCGGGGGATCCCTGTGCGGGCAGGGCGCGCCCACACCCCCGCCCCTCCCCCACGCCCGGCTCCCGCGCCGCGCGCGCGCCCCCGCCGGTTCATTCATAAATCCACGCGCCGGGCGCTCGTGAATGGAGCCGTTCCCACGACCCCCCCGCCCCTCACCGCCCCCCTCCTGCCCACACTCCCCTCAGCCCCGCCAGCCCCGCGCTCCCCCCTCTCCGCCCCGAGCACAGAGGGGCTGCGGGACGCGCCCCCCGCCCGTCCCGTGCCCCGTGCCCCGTGCCCCGGTACCTCCGACGCAGAGCAGCGACATGGCGCCGGTGTGGGTGCCGGGGGCCGCGGGGGGCGCGGGGGGCCCTGGCCGCCGCCCGGCTCTAGCGCGCCGCCATCTTCCCTCAGCACCGCGGACAGCGCCTGACGTCACCGCCGCCCCCGCCCGCCCGGCGCCGCCCCCGGGCCCCGCCCGGCGCCGGGGCCCAGGCGGGTCTGGGGGCCCGGGGGGGGCACGGCACGGCACCGCCCGGCACACCGGCACACCGGCACGGCACGCCGGCACGGCACACCGGCACGGCACGGCACGGCACGGCACACCGGCACGGCACCGCCCGGCACACCGGCACACCGCCCGGCACACCGGCACGGCACGCCGGCACGGCACGGCACCGCCCGGCACACCGGCACACCGGCACGGCACGGCACACCGGCACGGCACGGCACACCGGCACGGCACGGCACGGCACCGCCCGGCACACCGGCACCGCCCGGCACACCGGCACGGCACGGCACACCGGCACGGCACGGCACGGCACCGCCCGGCACACCGGCACGGCACGGCACACCGGCACGGCACGGCACGGCACCGCCCGGCACACCGGCACGGCACGGCACACCGGCACGGCACGGCACGGCACGGCACCGCCCGGCACACCGGCACCGCCCGGCACACGGGCACAGCACGGCACAGCCGCACCGCCCGGCGGAACGGGCGGGAGATCCTGCCCGAAGGGGGGGACGGTGCTGCTCGGGGGGTGCGTCTGGCTGGCTCGTACAGCCTTGGGGGGCTGTGGTGCCTCCTTTCCCTGGGAGGGTGGAGTCGTCTGGCTGGGGTGGGGGGAGCTGTGTCCTGCCTGCACAGCCTTAAAGGGGGGGTGGTTTTGGGGTGCAGAATTTACCCCACCCCCCCGGCATGCTCCCCCGGGGCCGTGCTGGACATGCTCAGAGATGGGTCTGAGCAGGTGCGGGCACACTGTCGTTGTCACCCCCCATTGTTGTCCCCCCTCTCCTCTGGGCCACCAAATGTGACATCCCAAAGAAATGCTCAGATATGGGCAGTGATCCCAGCTCAGGGGCTGCAGAAGCTGCTGTGGTCCCAGACAGGGACCAGCACCCAGCTCCAGGTGCTGGCCCTCATGGAAGGGGTCCCACATGAGAGTAAAGCAGAGACCTCCACCTCCATCACTGGGGACATGAGCTCAGACAGGGCTCCATCCTGTCCCCGTCTGCTTCCTCTTGCCGTGGAGCCAGGTGATGGGCTCACGCTGCCATCCTGCTGATCCTGGTGGCTCTGTGGCACAAGCAAAGGTGTCACCATGTTACTCCCATGGGATCATTGCATCTTGCAGGGACCAGCAGAAAGTGGCATCAGGAAAACCAGGGGGGAAAGAGATGCCAAGGGAAACCGAGGCACAGAACAGCAAGGGAAGATGTGCACACAAGGGTACCTGTGGGAGTGAGTGCCCTGGCCTGACCCTTACACTGGTCTGTCACCTCTAATGAGTGGTCCCAAACGAGCAGCAGGGCCTGACCCTCCCAGAACAGCCCCAGGCCTGGGGTGGGTCAGCCCATTGACAGCACAGTACTGGAGCCACTGGTGGCAGGAGAGATGGCAGCTGGACATCCATGTGTGCCCTCACACACCTGCACACCCCCCGTTACCCCCACATGTGCACACACAGCCCTGTGAGGTGACAGCCCAGGCAAGGTGACCCAGTTTGGGCAGCAGGGAGGCCCAGCTGTGAACAGCCCCACTGCCGGGTCCCTCCCTCCTCCAGGGACAAGGCCTTGGGGGATACTGCAGGGACGGCCCAGGAACTGCTACGGTGGGCAGCAGTGGGCACAGCCCTTCCTGCCAGGGAAACTGAGGCATAGAGAGCTGGGCGTCACACCAGTGATGAGCCAGAGGAGGCAGCATCACCCTGGGCAGTGCTGAGATGCCAAGGCAAGCCCCCAGGGCCTCAGGCTGGAGCAGCTGGCTCAGCACCAGCCCCTTCCCCAGCACATGCATTCTCCTGGCTCTCTGCTTCCCAACAGCCCTGCCCCAGGAATGGCAGAGTGGGCCCATGCCAGGGTGGGTGTCAGCACTGAGGCCACCCCCCTCCCTCCCACCCCTCACTCTGGGGGGCTCTCACCCCCTTCTGCCCCCCATTGCCTGTCAAAGCACTTCCAGACCCCCACCAGGTCCAGGTGATGCCCCTGGGGATGGACCAGGAGTGTGTGCGACCCCCAGCTCTGGCATGGCATTTCCACAGCACTCCCCCCCACAGCCACCATCCTGGCAGGAGCTTCGGGGCCCCCCCAGACACCCCCAGAGCCCTTCACCACAGCCAGCCACGTGCCAGGGGCTCTTGCCACCAAGGCCTCTCGATGTATTTTTGGTGCCATCTCACGGCATCTCCTCCCTGCCAGCCCTGGGGCAGTGGAGCTGCCTCTAGTGGGACGTGTCTGCTCCGCTCAGCGTCAGCGCAGCGCCCGCGTGCTGGCACACGTGTGGCACAGACACACATGCTCGTGTCACACACCACACACAGTCATCACACACACACTCCTGTCACACACACACTCCCGTCACACACACACTCCTGTCACACATTCCTGTCACACACTCCTGTCACACACACACACTCCTGTCACACACACACTCCTGTCACACACACACTCCTGTCACACATTCCTGTCACACACTCCTGTCACACACACACGCTCCTGTCACACACTCCTGTCACACACACACACTCATGTCACACACACACTCCTGTCACACACACATAGTCCTGTCACACACACACACTCATGTCACACACACACTCCTGTCACACACACGCTCCTGTCACACACTCCTGTCACACACACACTCATGTCACACACACACTCCTGTCACACACACACTCCTGTCACACACACTCCTGTCACACACACACTCCTGTCATACAAACACTCCTGTCATACACACACTCCTGTCACACACACACTCCTGTCATACACACACTCCTGTCACACACACACTCCTGTCACACACTCCTGTCACACACACACACTCCTGTCACATGCACTCATGTCACACACACACTCATGTCACACACACACTCATGTCACACACACGCTCCTGTCACACATTCCTGTCACACACTCCTGTCACACACACACGCTCCTGTCACACACTCCTGTCACACACACACACTCCTGTCACATGCACTCATGTCACACACACACTCATGTCACACACACACTCATGTCACACACACACTCATGTCACACACATGCTCCTGTCACACACTCCTGTCACACACACTCCTGTCACACATTCCTGTCACACACACACTCCTGTCACACACACACACTCCTGTCACATGCACTCATGTCACACACACACTCCTGTCACACACACACACTCCTGTCACACACACTCATGTCACACACACACTCATGTCACACGCACACTCCTGTCACACACACACACTCCTGTCACACACACACACTCCTGTCACACACACTCATGTCACACACACACTCATGTCACACGCACACTCCTGTCACACACACACACTCCTGTCACACACACACTCATGTCACACACACACTCCTGTCACACACACACACTCCTGTCACACACACACACTCCTGTCACACACACTCCTGTCACACATTCCTGTCACACACACACTCCTGTCACACACACACACTCCTGTCACATGCACTCATGTCACACCACACACTCCTGTCACACACACACACTCATGTCACACACATAGTCCTGTCACACACACGCTCCTGTCACACACTCCTGTCACACACACTCCTGTCACATGCACTCATGTCACACACACACTCCTGTCACACACACACTCATGTCACACACATAGTCCTGTCACACACACGCTCCTGTCACACACTCCTGTCACACACTCCTGTCACACACACACACTCCTGTCACACACACACTCCTGTCACACACACACACTCATGTCACACACACACTCATGTCACACACACACTCCTGTCACACACTCATGTCACACACACACTCATGTCACACACACACTCCTGTCACACACACGCTCCTGTCACACACTCCTGTCACACACTCCTGTCACACACACTCCTGTCACACGCACTCCTGTCACACACACACTCATGTCACACACATAGTCCTGTCACACACACGCTCCTGTCACACACTCCTGTCACACACTCCTGTCACCCACACTCATGTCACACACATAGTCCTGTCACACTCATGCTTGCCTGCTTGTGCACACACACACATATTCACATTATCGCCCACCACTTTAAAGCCACCTTTTCCAAGCCAAACAGCAATTCTGGAAGATTCCAAACAGGAAGATTTTCATCATTCAGCTCAATCTGTCTGACCCACCCCTCCCCAGTGCCCACTGCTGCCCAATGCCACCCTCCTGCCTTGGTACCCAGCTCTGAGCTGCAATCATAGCTCAACTTTGGGTTTATTTTCTGCCCCAAACCCTTGTTTGGATGAAAAAAGTCTCACTGGAAAGGAAAGTGTTCATGAGAAGCTCCAGAGTTCTTTTCCCAAGAAAAGGTCTGGCTTTTGATCAAAATTAAGGATTAAAAAAATAGTGTTTAGGAAAAAAAAAAAAAAAAAGTAAATCAGGAAGTAATCTCCATGCCTCGAAATTAATTATTTCCACAAGCTGAATTGCTGCAACCTGCCCCTGGTGCTGCTTCCCTTCCCACACAGCCACCCCACCCATCCCAAAATCCTTCGGCACTGTGCCTGTGGTGGTGCCCAAGCACCCTGGGCCCCGAGGTAGCAGCATGGCTCCATCCCCAAAGCTTCTTGTCTGAATAACCCCAAATGTCATCAAATCTCCAGCTCAGCATAAACTCAGCTTCTCCTCTGACTCCTGGGCCTTAAAAGCAAAAAAAACCCAAAACCCCAAACTTCCTCAAAAACTTTATCAATCCCTGCAGCAAAAGCCTGGGGTTGGAAAGTCTGCAAGCAGCAGGTGGGAGGGCAGGGGGCACAGGGGGCACAGGGGGCATAGGGGGAAGGCTGGGCACCCAGCAGGGACCAGTTTGTCCCAGTAGGCAGCACTGGGAAGGATCTGATTGTCCCTGAGAATAACAAAGCCAGAGGCAGCTGTTCAGCCATGCATGGAGGAGGGGGGGGTGTCAGCCTACAACCCCCAAACTCCAAATTAAATCACAATTACTGGGGGAAGGAATGCTAAATGGACATGGTGACACGGACAACTGAGAGCACCTAGCACTCACGGGGGTCAGGATTCCCTGTGGCAAAGCCCAAAATCCAGGATGGCTCATCCCTGGGTGGGGAGCAGGGAGCAGTCTCAGAGGGAAGGGGACAGATGTGACCCCCACTGGGGTCTTTTGTGGAACCCCACAGAGCACGTGGGAACAGTGGGGCCAGAAGGATGTCACCCCTGAGGCACCTCTGACCTCCTTGGGCTGGGTCATGCTGGGACCGGGGTGACAGGGCCAGCAATCCCCAGTGACCAGATCCTGCCCTCACACTGGGAGCAGAGATCACCCCCCACAGCTCTGCTGGTGTCCAGCTCCCCCAGATCCTCAGGTGAGACTCCCACACATCCCCTTTTCATCCCTGAGTTTCTACAGAGCTAGAGGGGAGGAGAAAGGGAAGGAGAAGGAGAAGGAGAAGGAGAAGGAGAAGGAGAAGGAGAAGGAGAAGGAGAAGGAGAAGGAGAAGGAGAAGGAGAAGGAGAAGGAGAAGGAGAAGGAGAAGGAGAAGGAGAAGGAGAAGGAGAAGGAGAAGGAGAAGGAGAAGGAGAAGGAGAAGGAGAAGGAGAAGGAGAAGGAGAGGAGAAGGAGAAGGAGAAGGAGGAGAAGGAGAAGGAGAAGGAGAAGGAGAAGGAGAAAGGAGAAGGAGAAGGAGAAGGAGAAGGAGAAGGAGAAGGAGAAGGAGAAGGAGGGTGCCTCCATGTGAGCACATGTGTGTTGGGGGACACGGGACAGCTCTGGAACAGGTGACATGGGAGTCCATCACCCACATGGTGACATGTCGGGGTCACTGGAGCAGAGGCTGGCGGGCTGTAGGTGGTACCTGCAGCAGCCCCTTCCCTGGGCAGACAAAGCCAAAGCAACTCCCAAACCCTGCCCAACACGTCCCTTTGCTGTTCCGCCCACCAAAGTCCCTCTGTCCCGTTGACGTAGGTGCTGTCCCTGTGGCGCGTCCAGCCGCTGGCACAGCCTCTGCCCGGCAGTGACCACCCACCAGCCCACCCAGAGCAGCCGACCCGCCTCCCCGGGGGCAGCCCAGGAACTCCCGAACTGGCATTATTCCTCGCCTCCATCCAGCTGCTTTTTCCCAGGGCTGGGAGCTGCCCTGGGTGCTTTTGGAGAGGAAAAAGTACCTGTGATGGCACCGGGAGCAGGGCATCACGCCAGCCGCCTGCCGGAGTAGCCGGTGGGGATGGAGGCGGCAGGCGGGGCAGCGGCACCGGCGGCCGGGGGCTCAGTGAGGTGGCAGCTCTGCTACGACGTGAGGGCCAAGACCTGGTGGATGGTGAGTGAGGACAGCCGGGTCAAGGATGCAGGGGCACCCCTTGGCTGATTGATTTTGGAGGGGGGAAGCTGATCGTGGGCAAAAGAGAGACTTGGGGCCAAGGACAGGAAGGTTGTGCCACGGCCCTGGCTGGGACCAAGGCAGGGAGGGAGGGGTGGGGTGGAACCCCTGACCCATGTGTGCTCAGTGGTCATCTCGCTGCTCCAGGGGTTTGGATTTCTATTGTTTTCCACTGATCCCAGCCTTGCCCTGGGTCCCAACCTAAGTGTCCTTGCCCCAGCTCACTCCAGCTGCTTTACTCACATGGTTTTGGAGAAATCTTTGCTGCTGGCAAGAAACAGCATCTCCCTTCTTGGCAATGAAGCTGTCTGCTGATGTGAGCCCATCCCACCTCTGCCAGCCCTGTCCAATCCCTTCAGCTCCTGTCCTTGAGATGGCACCAGCAAGGGGGCCTGGGTGTCTGTCAGTCTGTCCATCCCCCAGCACCTGCTCCCCTGCAGGGGCTGTGAATTGCCTTAAAGTGGATTTAAGACTGCTTTGGGCACAAGCCCAGACTGCTTTTGGGAAGCAGAACCTCTCTGCAGCTTCACAGCAAAATCTTCAGCCAGGGGATGTAGTCCCCAAGCTCCCAGGAACCCATCACCCTTTGCAAGGGACCCCATGGATCTCCAAGGACAGGATAACTGGGAACAGGCTGAGCAGATTCCTGCTAGGAAGCATGAGCCACTGCCCTCAGGCTTGCAGGAACCCCAAAAACCCAGCCAGAGCCAAGTCCTGGGGACACTGGGGTGTCCCCCTCCTCATACAGGGATGGTGCCTGGCATCATGCCAGCTCTGCTGTGGCTCAGGCACAGAGCACAGGGAGAGGAGATCAGATCCTGCCCTGCACGACCCTGCCGTGGGCAGCTGCAGTTTCCAGGGCAAGAGGCTGGGCCAGAATCAAAGGGCTGGAGGTGGGGGGCACTGGCAGCACCCGTGCCCAGCGGGAGCGCGGTGCCCCTTCCTTCGGGAGCACCCACGCTGCCCCAGCATCCCACTGCCCTGCCTGACGCTGAACAGAGCCGGGGCTTCAGAGCAAGAAAATTGTTCCTTTGAGGCAGCCCCCGCAGCCCCGCGCTGGCGCAGGGACGCTGGGTCGCGCCAGGACACGGGGGCGGTGGGTGACGCTCGGCCGGCCGGAAGAGGGACTGGCAGGAGCCCAGGGCCTCTGTGGGGTGTCAGGGTGACCCCATTGCTGCGTGCCCTGCAGTGCACCCACAAATGCTGGGTTCCTCCCGGGCAGCTGGTGCCATGCCACTCACAGAGTTTGTGAGGGTGCAGAAGAGGGGTGGGTGCCAGCACAAAGGGGAGCCTAAAGCCCAATTCAGAACTGTCCTTTGAGCTCCCTAAGCTCACATTTCCCAACGAGGGGACAAGCACATCAGCTGCCTGATCCACCTTCTGTGCCTGCGCCCCTGGGAGATGCCAGCAGCCCGCAGGACTGTGTGTCCTCATCCTGGGTGCAGCAGCAATTGGGAAAACTCAGTTTTGCTGAATCAGGCCTAAGTGGAAATGCTTTCACCAGACACAACAGATGTGGGATTCTGCAGCCTCTCACAGCTCCCATTTTGCCATCTATGGCTGGGAAAGTGTGCTGGGAAAGGCTGGAGCACACCAGGAGCTGGGTCCAGGTCAGCACACAGTCCCAGACAATTTTGCCTCACAGGTGTTCACCACTGCACCCACTCTGGCCTGCTGGGGGAAACCTGAGACAGGAGTTTTCTCAGCATTTGGGGTCCCTCCTACAGGTGCTTTGTTTTACTCCGTTGCAAACAGAATCAAATGAAGCTTTCTGAAATGGACCTAGTGTCCAGGTTTTGCCTCAGCCCCTCCCAGCACGCCCAGCTCCCAGCACACATCCATGGCTGGGGGAGAGTGTGTGATGGATTGACCAAGGAAGAAAAAAATTAATCAGGCTGGAGGTAGCTATGAATTACGTGGCTAAAAATACCTCTGCGGCATCTCCTGCCGAGACGTCCCTGAGCAAAGCCCCAAGGAGCCTGAACCTCTGCTGTCACGCCATCGATCACCCCCTCCTCGCTGGGCAGGGCCAGCATCCGCACAGAGGGCTCGGTTGGCTCCGGCACAGCCGATTCACTGCCGAGCCCCGGCAGCCATGCAGAGCTTGATCCGTCAGTGCTGCCGCACGAGCCCCTGAGTCAGCAGGTATCGAGCGCAGGGCGAGGCGTCCATCCATCCATCTCAGGGAGCTCGGGAGAGAGGCAGGAGAGAGGCGGGAGAGAGGCAGGAGAGCTGCTCTCCATCATCCTGCATGGAATGGCTCTGTCAGGCACTCACAGCTGCAGTGGCAGCAAGGTGGCTGGTGCTGCCGGGGGTTGGTGCCACCCGTGGCCCCTCCGTGGCCCTGTCCCTTCCAGGGACAAAGAGCACCACGATGGTCACTGGTGGGTAAAACCAGGATTGTGCACCCCTCCAGCACAGCCCGCGCCCGGTGAGATGGGGGTGGCTGCGGGGAAGGTGTAGTGGCACATCCAAGTGCCACTGAGCTCTTCCCGTGGTTCTGCTGGCTTTCTCCCAGCTTCCAGGGGAATGCTGCCCCCATCCCGCAGAGCCAAGGGCCCGCCATCACCTCAGGGTCCAAAGCCACGGGGTCCAGCCCACCGGCACCCCCCAGAGAGGGCACCAAGGTGTCCCCAGGGTACAGGTGGCTTCTCCAGGGCCGAGGCACTGCCCAGGCGGGGAAGGCCACGGGCGGTAGGCGCCCTGCGGGCACTCGCCGCGCGTGGGCACTAGATGGCAGCAGCAGAGCGCGCACGGCAACGGGCACGGGAACGGGCACGGGAACGGGCACGGGAACGGGAACGGACACGGGAACGGGAACGGACACGGGAACGGGAACGGGAACGGGCACGGGAACGGGAACGGGAACGGGCACGGACACGGGCACGGGAACGGGCACGGGAACGGGAACGGGCACGGGAACGGGAACGGGAACGGGCACGGGAAGGGGCACGGACACGGGCACGGACACGGGAACGGGAACGGGCACGGGAACGGGAACGGGAACGGGAACGGGCACGGGAACGGGAACGGGCACGGGAACGGGAACGGGCACGGGCCACGGGGAATGGGCACGGGAATGGGAATGGGCACGGACACGGGCATCTGCACCAGCACTGGCATGGCAACGGCACGGGCTCAGGCACGAGAACGGGCACAGGAACGGGCACTGGCATGGGAATGGGCGCGGTCAGTGGAACGAAAACTGGCACCGGCACCAGCACCGGCACTGGCACTGGCACTGGCAAAGACACGGGCACGGGCATGGACACGTCACGGGCATACTTAGCCTCGGGCACCGGCACCGGGCGGCAGCGTGAGGCTCGGGGCACCCCGCGGGCCACTGCAGGGACAGTTCGGCATGAGCACGGGGATATCGGGGGTTCCCGCTGCCCATCCCTGCCGTGGGACGCTCTGCCGTGGCCCACTCAGAGAATTTGGGGCAGCTGAGGAGGGGACTCGAGGTTTGTGGGTGACGGTGGGCCCGGGGGCGTGTGGGGGTGTTTGCGGAGGGGCGGGGGGAGATGGGCACCCTGGCCAGCTGGCACCCAGTGTGTCCTGGGGCACACTGATGCCTCCTGCCCTGGGTGCCACACTTTCTGAGGGGGCTCCCCACACACCCCAGCACTTCCCAGGTGCTGCTCTGAAAGGCAGGGAAGAACCCAAATGGTTTTGCAGGAACACCCAGCACCCAGGAGAAACTGGAGCTGTGGGAGAAAGGTGCTTTCCTGAGCAGAGGGGGGAAAACCACACGTGCTTGTACACAGAGGTGTGAGGTGCCCACACACACACGTCTGCACATGCACACCACGTGCAGAGGCACATGCACACTAACTTGGAAACACACGTGCATGCACACACTCCTGTGCACGCCCGCACACACGCACACAGAGCGGACACAGGCACACGCACAGCTCCTTGCACACACAACAACCTGCTCTGGCACACCTGGGCACAGGCAGGTGCCCGCACACAGCCATGTGCCCTTCTGTGCACATTTGCAGAGCTCACACATGCACACACATGCACAGCCCTTCCCAAGGTTTCTCGTTAAAAAGTACCCGCATAGGTAAATAGGGGGCAAGGCTGGGGGCCGCGGGCGGGGCTGGGGCCAGGGCAGTCGCGCTGGGGGGGCTCAGCCCAGCTGCTAATGACCCACGGCCGGTGCCAGCTCTCTAATCCGTGCAGAGGTTCAGGACAAACTGTACCAGCGATTATATAAACCGACTCGCCTCTATTTATTTAATTCCCTTTTATTTATTTATCGCTCAGCCAATTGAAGGCAGGGGAGTGTTGCATCCCCCAGCCCTCTCCCGCCCGGGCCAGCCGGCACCGAGGGCTGCTGTGTCCCCTGGAACCCCACGTGTCCCCCCGCCACAGAGCCCTGGGGTTCTGACACGCCGCGTGGCCTCTGCCACAGGCCTGCCGTGTCCCCTGGCGCTCAGTGCTGCCACAGGGCTGCCGTGGGTCCCACACCCTGTGTGTCCCCTGTCCCCGCCGTGTGTGCACGCGTGCTCCTCAGCACGTCTCTGCTGAGAGGACAGCGGTGCACACACACCTGAACAGATGTGCTAGCACACCTACGTGTGCACACGCATCTGCACACGCACAGGCATGTGCACGTGCCCACATGGCCACACGTGTGCCTCCATCCACATGTGCGAGTGCATCCGTGCGCAAACACCCCCGTGTTTGCACACTAGCACCACGCAGGAGGCAGCTGCTCTGCCAGCTCCTGTCCCCCGACCCAGGAGGTGACATGAGGACACGAGGCCCCAGCCATGTCAACAGCCCGCTGGGGCCCAGCCTGACAGCTGGGGGGGTGGGGAGGAGGAAGTCCCATGGGGAAGGCACGGGACTCTCTCGGGGTCCCCCATGTTCCCCTGGCACACAGTGGCACACTGAGCCGATGGGCTCCCACCCTGATCCCCTTCTCCCTTCACATGGTGGGGCTCAGGAAGCAGCAGAAGGGAGCACTGGGGGGTGCTGGACTGCACCCTGCCTCATCCACCCCCTCCCCACAGCATCGCCCACCCTTGTCCTGCCGTTACATAAAGGCCTGGTGACAGTAAATCAAGGGGCAAAACGTCTCCCTCGAATTAATAACTGACTTCCTGCGGTTGCAGATTCACCCTCAGCGCCTGTTTGTACCCCCCTCTTCCCACCCCCCCTCCTGGGTTAATGCTCCCAGGCGCCGTTTGCCATTAACCAGCTCCAGCACCATGCAGAGTGAGAGGCTGGGGCCCAGTTATCCCAGTCCAGCACAGGCAGGGATGTGGTGGGAGCCTTGCCTCCACCCATTCTTGTCCCAGTGTGGCAGGAGTGGGGACCTGTGGTTCTGCCACCTTGCCTAGTGCCCTTGGCCATGGCACCCCATCAGCTCCTGTGTAGGGCCAGGGCTGGGGACACAGGAAATAATGGGCCATGGCCTAGGCTCCCTCCTGTCCTCAAACCAGTTATGGGGTCGTTCCACACTCTCCACACCCTTTCCCGCGTTCCTGCAGGCTGCCCAGATGGAGTCTGGCAGAGCCTGGTGATCTCCCTGTCACCAGCATCGCCACCCCTGGATCTGTGTCCTTCCCCCAGCAGCCTCCCAGTGCTCCCTGCACTCCCATTCTGTAACTGGGAGCAGGCCCTGCTCGCCGGGAGCTGGGACTGGAGCAGCGGCCAAGCCATTGTGCTGTGCCGCTGACTCGTGCGGGAAGAGCGGGTGCTCCCGGATGAACCCGGCTGGCGCAGCCGTTTCCTGGTGATTTCTTCTATATTCAAAAAAAAAAAAAACCAAACAAAATTCTTCTTAAACTAGTTAAGGTTGCTAAGAGACAACAATGTGCTTTATATGGTGCCTTATTGACAAAGCCCAGCTCTTAATAAGCTCCAAAATGAACGGCGAGCAGCTTGGGAAGCCCACACGGCAGGGCCGGACGCTGCACGCCGCCGCCTCCTTCCTCCCGCAGAGCCCCCCTAACCCTGCCTGGCAGAACCAGGGAAGGGCCCTTCTCCCCCAGGGCTGGGGCTGCTCCCCGCTCTCACCCCCATCAGCTCCCCCGGGAGCCCCAGCCACCGCTGGGGTCCAGCCATGCCCCGCTGGCACTAGCAGCATTTCGGAGCCGCCTGCTTGGCACAGGTTCAGTGCCGAGAGCCGCCTCCACGCCCGTCTGCCAAACACCCACCAGCCCGGGCGCAGCCGGAGATGCCGCGGCTCCCTCGGGAGGGGGAGCGGAGCCGGCTGGATCCACGCTGCCCATGCCAGGCACGGCGGGTGCCTGGTGCCACGAGCCCTGTGCGGGGAGCGAGCCCGTCACAGCGCGAGAGCCAAGCGTGACGTGCGGGGCCTGCCGCGGTGCCGGCAGGGTCAGGCTGTGCTCCTTGGCACAGGTGCTGAGCACCGGGGCTGGGCCCGGCTCTGCCGCTGGCATGTGCGGGCAGGAGCGGGCAGGCCCCGGTGCCAGGCAGGGCTGGCAGCCAGCTGGCACGGCGGGGAGGCTGCGGGCTCTGCGAGCAGCGGGCACCACCCTGGAGCTGGTGAGGGACAACGGGGGGACAGGCTGAGGTCAGCCCTCCTGCCATCCACCTGCTGTGATGAGCCACCCACAGCATGTCACGGTGCTGGTGTCCCCAGGGGAATGGCCCCTTCCTGGGGATCCCAGCATGGGGGACAAGGAACGGGCAGGAGGTGATGAAGGTGACAAGGAGCTGGTTAGGGGGCAAAGCGAGAAGTTTTGGGCTGAGGCCAAGGGCACTCTCAGCACTCCAGTGTCTCACCCTGCCACAGCTCCCAGAGCAGCTCAGCACCCTAATTTTTCCCTGCACAGATGATGTGGGTGCTCCCAGTATCCCCACAGTGGGATGAACCGGGCCCCAAGCATCTCCATGGCTCCAGCTCCAGGTGCTGGCTCTGTGCCCAAAGCAGTGCCAAACCCAACCCTGGCCCCGCCACAGCCTCAGCCTCTGAGGAAAGGGGATGCTGCAGGCTCCTGGCTGCTCCCAAAACAGTCCCAGAGGAAAAACACGTGCAGGAGCACACGTGTGAGGAAGAGGAGGATTTGGGGGGGTGGATAGCACCCCGTTTGCCCTGGCCCCGGGCACTGGGGCGTCCGTCAGCACATGGAGCCTGGGAATGTCGGTGGCTGAGTTGACTTTGGCTGGGGCCTGCTCCTGCCTCGCCCAGCCCACGGCGGCATTTCCCAGCGCCAGCCCCCACAACCTGGAGGGGATCCAACAGCCCCATTCCCCCCACGTCACTGCCCCTGGCACCCCTGGGCACCGGAGGTGACAGGCACAGGCAGCAGGATGGGGGTACCAGCCCACAGCTCCTCAGGCTCACCCATCGCCCCCTCCCCAGAGGGCTCGGCTCCCCTTTCCCCAGCACCGGGGGCAGGTGGGGGCCAGGGCCGCATCCCTGCCTGCCTTGGCCACGTCCCCAGCTTTTCAGCTTAGTGCTCAAATCAGCTTGTGAGGTGCCGGCTGCTTAGCACCCAAATCCCCAGCCAGGGCTAAAAATAACCCCCCAGGCCCGGCGGGTGGCAGCTGGCACCGCTCAGCACTGCCTTGGCACCGCCATGGAGGGGCCCTGGAAATGCCACTGCTGGAGTGGGGCAGGGACAGGGACCGGCAGGCAGGAGCTGGCCCCATCCCTCACCTGGGTACCTTTGTCTACCATGGGCTCAAAGCTCCTGTCTACAGGGACAAAAGAGGTGTCAGAGGGGAAGGTGACCCAGTATGCCACCAGTTCTTCCCACTGGCACAACTGGGAGTGGTGCCAGGTATAATGGCCTTGCAAGTGAGGCTTTTCTCCGCTGGCAGCCTCTGCAGTAATCCAGGAAGGAGTCTGGGGGGACACTTTAATGTCCTCATGCTCTGTCTGTGACATGGGCGCTGTCCTCACACCCCCAACCACCCTTGTCCCTGGCACAGCCCCGGTGCCCAAGCAGCCTGTGACGAGTTTGTGCAGCCTCAGCCCCCAGCCAGGGGAGGAATGTGGAAGTGCTGCTGCTGGGACCCCTCGGCTGGAGGGAGCAAGAGGTTGTGGCTGTCTGTCCCCTCTGCCACAGTGGCCACCACCGTTGGAGGAGGAAAGCAGAGCTCAGGGAGCCTCAAGCCGTGTCCCTGCAGCGAGAGTTGTCACCTGCCCTCGTCCTGGCCACGGGGCACTGCCTGCACACCTGGGGGACAGCGAGGGGGACAAAAGCCCCCGAGCTCCCTCCGCAGCCCCCGGCGGCCTGGGCCGTGCCGTGCCTGTCTGCAGCACGCTCGGAACATCGCCGGAGTCGTCACCGGTTTAAAAATAGCGTCTCAGCAGAGTGCAACCACGTTCCCTAAAAGCCATGTGGTTCAAGTTAGAGGATTAATTGGAAATGCTTATTTTGATTTGCAAAGTGATTGGATTTTTCCAGGGCATTTTGAAAGGAAAAAAGTCTGAATTTAATTATCACTATTCCAAAAAGCACCATGGGACTGAGTGTTTGAGGTCGTCTCATGTTTGCTTCACACCCCACTCCAAAATGCAGGCGGGCTGTGGGGACGTGGTGGGACGTGGTGGGGGTGTCCTGCTGCGTCCCATTCCTGCTGTCAGGCCAGTCCTGGCTCCTGGCCATTCCCAGCTCCCGGCCATTCCGGACACGAGGGACTCGGAGTGACCAGCGGCCATCGGCCAGCCCTGGCGTGCGGCACCCGGCAGGATGAGAGCTCAGGGGGAACTGTGTCAGCACAGGCCAGGCCTGCTTTGGGGAGGGTTTTCTTTCACCAAGTTGCTTTGTTTTTACCAAAATGGATTTTTAACAGTAATTGCCTTTTTCTTCTTTCTCAGGGAAAACATCATTTTCAATTACATTTCTCTGGGTTTCCATTGAAAAATGAAAAGCAAATGCTCTTTCTTGCTGGCAAAATGTGGAAAAATGTCTAGGAATATTTTTGTCCAAATGAAAACAGTTTCAGTTCTTTTTCAAGATCTCTTTTTTCCTGAAAAGAAACCACAGTTGCCTTCCCAGTTATTCTAGTCAGACTGGTTTCGAGACAGACTTCCCAGTTCCAAGGCTGGAGCTGGGTTTATGGTGCTGCGGGGCTGCTGTGGGGTGCCAGTGCTGCCGTGGCCTCTCCACGGCTGGTGGAAGGATGGGGCAGGAGCGGGGTGACACCTGCACCAGAACTTTGGCAGGTCTGGGATGCACCAGGCTGGAGAGACCCATGCTCTGCGCAGGAGGTTCGGGATGCAGGGGTTTGGAGATGTGACCTGAAACCCACATTTGTGAGACACTTTGGAGCCCAGGCATTGCACTGCACTCACCACAGCCCTGCTCCTGTCTCAGTGTCAGACACAGGCGCAGCATGGGGGGTTCAGGGGGTGTTGGGGTGTTTGGGGTGTCAGGGGTATCCAGAGCCCACGGCAGGGCTGGGATTCGAGACTCATTTTGGCACATGCTGGACACAGCAGAGTACCCAGAAGGGCCTGCTCACAGCCAAAAACCCCCTGGATTCAGAAACATTCCTCCATTCCTCCAAAATACCCTTTATTTGGAGGCTCTTTCTGCCTTGAAGCTCCCCCTGGCAGGTCTGGCCTCAGAGCTGGCTGGGATGCAGGGCACACAGGGATGCAGGATGCCCCACGATGGAGGCTCCGGCTGCAGGAGCAGTTGGCTCCACACATCCCACAGTCCTGCCAGGCCGGAGGAAGGGGAATACAGAAATCAATGTTCAACATTATCACTGGGCTGAGATTTGGCTCGGCTTCCTGGCCCTTGGCACTGCCTTCCCCCTCCTCCCCGCTCTGGGAGCACTGCCAGGATGGCTGGGCAGGTGGGGAGTGCCAGCGCGGGCATTTCGGTGAGAGCCCGCAGGTCCTGCTGGCTCTGTGCTGCCAAGTGCCCTCCTGCACACCTGGGCTGGGCACCTTCCCCTCCCCTGCTCAGCCAGGGATGCTCCCTGCGCAGAGTTCGCCCATGTCCAAAGTGCCACGGGAGCAGGAGCGGTGTGCGAGACCCCCTGTCTTTGCCACGGCAACAGCTTTCACCCCAAAAGGCCCCAAAATGTTGATTTTAAAAGATTCAAGATCCAGCAGGAAAATCCTCCCCCACGCATCTTATTTGCCCTTGCAAGTAAGGAGCTGTGCCTCAGTTTCCCCTCTTGGAACACAAAGGGACGAGGAGCTTCTCCTGCAGCTCCATGGGAATGGGACAGCAGGGAGAGATCCTGCCTTGGGCTCCGCGAGGCAGCCTGGGGTGGGGAGCACAGATCCCCTTCTTCACCCCAAAACTGCTGAAGGGCTGGGCTGAGCCCCAGGGCAGCGTTTGGGTGCAGCAGCTGGGAGGCTTCAGCCCCAGTCCTGCGGGAGAAGGAACAGCCCCGACGCTGGCAGCCAGCAGAGGATGTTTGCTCCCGCTGTCACGTGCCTCCACCACATATTTAGACACCGGAGCAAGCCAGCCCCGGTGACAAACATGGTGCCACTTGGGTAAACACAGCCCCTCGGAGGCGATGCACCCGGGGCCACCATAGGGAGGGACCCAAGAAACCAGGAAAAAAGCAGGAAAGAAAGAAAGAAAGAAAGAAAGAAAGAAAGAAAGAAAGAAAGAAAGAAAGAAAGAAAGAAAGAAAGAAAGAAAGAAAGAAAGAAAGAAAGAAAGAAAGAAAGAAAGAAAGAAAGAAAGAAAGAAAGAAAGAAAGAAAGAAAGAAAGAAAGAAAGAAAGAAAGAAAGAAAGAAAGAAAGAAAGAAAGAAAGAAAGAAAGAAAGAAAGAAAGAAAGAAAGAAAGAAAGAAAGAAAGAAAGAAAGAAAGAAAGAAAGAAAGAAAGAAAGAAAGAAAGAAAGAAAGAAAGAAAGAAAGAAAGAAAGAAAGAGAGAAAGAAAGCTGGCAGAATAAAAGGGAGGAAAAGTGAAAAAAAAAAAAGAGGGGGAAAGTGCAGGAAAAAAAAGGCAAAAAAGGAAAATGAAAGGCAAAAAAGCAAAATGAAAGGCCAAAAAAAGGAAAAATAAAGGCAAAAAAAAAAAAAAAAAAGGCAAAAAGAGCCAAGCGATTGTCTTTAAAAAAATATTTTCCTCCCAGCTCGCTGCAGAGCGGCTGGGCAAAACGCCGGGAGCCGAACGCCCTGTTTTCCTCGCTTCCTATTAGAAAAAAAAAAAAAAAGCAAGCAGCAAAGCACCACCCAGCAGCCCAAAGCCGGGATACAAAGTCCACTTGTGGCCTGCGCTGCACCCTCGGCCCGGGCGGCAGCTGGGTGCTGGCGCAGGGCGCCTGGCACACAATGGGGGCTGTTGTTGCCGGAGCGGGAGCTGGCGGCGGTTCAGGGCTGGGCAGAGCATGTGCCGGCGGCCAAGAGCTGGTGGGGCTGGTGTTAACTCTCCAGGCCCTGCTCTGAGCGCCCCGAGTGCGAAACAGGCGGGGAACAAATGCAACCCCACCGAATTCCCTCGCCCTGGCACAGGGCACGGTGGGCAAGGTGAGGCGTTTGTCTTAATGCCCCCAGCCCCTGACCCTGCGATCATTTGGGATTTGTGAGCCAAGGCTGGAGCAGGACCACGAAACAGCCCCTGTACCCTCTTCCCAGGGCTATCCAAGGCCCCCAACCCTGCAGAGGGTGTCTGGCCCTGGCACTGACCCCACGGGGTCTCACAGCGCCCACCGTGCGCTGGGCACCTGCCTGGGGGCAATGCCCAGCCTTGGGGCACTTTCACAGCCAGCAGCACCCACATCCCTGAGTGCCACCACATCCCCCAGGGAGCCCCTGGCACGTTACAACATCCCTTGGTGCCTGCTCCGTGTGCCCAGGCTGGTGCATGCCAGGACACCACGGTGTGGGTTGTCACGCCAGCTCTGGGGTCCCCTGCCACCAGCCTGGGGGTCCCCTGCCACCCTGCCACCAGCCTAGGGTGCTGCAGGGGGGGTGACCCTGCAAACCCCGTGTTCAGACAGAACATCGCATCTCCTGGTGCAGCTCAATGCCCTGTGCTAAACACTCGGGCCACGTGCCCCCCAAGCCTGAGGTCCTTGAGCTGCAGGTGGGGGCTGCTGTCCCCCCACCAGTGCCTCACGCAGCCCCCCCAGTCACAAATTCTGCTCTGCTGAGCTGCCTGGTCCTGCTAATAAAAAAAATAATAAGGACATGGAAAATTCTATAATATCCCTTTCCAGCTTCTTGGATTTGGCTTTCGTTAATTCGAAGCAGACCCCGGGGGGGGCAGAAGGGGGGAATCAAATCAAACCAGAATCACGGCATGGAAAGCCAGTTTTCACAAAAAAAGACCCAAGCCAGCAACCCCAACATTTGAATGCAGCAGGAAAGGGAAAAAAGTTTAATATGTGCTTAAAAACAAACGAGCAGTGGTATCATTTTTAATTAGGAGCCTATTTTCAAAGCCCTTATTACTTACAGTACGCTCAGCATCCGAGTAATTTTCCTCTCTCGTAAAATCGTGTCAGGGAAGGGGGAAAGGGAGGGAAAATGAGGGAAAGCGAGGAGGGGAAGGCGAGGAGGGAAGGCGAGGAGGGAAGGTGAGGAGGGAAGGCAAGCCCTTTGTGCGGCTGAGAGCTCAGTGAGGCGAACGTCCATGCCAATTTGTCTGCAGTAATTGGTTTAGCTGCAGACAGAGGCTGGCAACAGAGTCTACGAGTTGCCAAACTTTTCCTGGGAAAGGGACCCTTCACCTAATATCACTTTTGGGTATTCCGCCCGTTTGTGTTGCTCCGGGACACGTCGCTGTGTGCCGGCACAATTGGAAGCTCCTTCTGGAAAACTAATATAATAATTCTTTGCCGTTCCCCTCAAACTTTCTTCTTGCAAATTCCAGCCCAGTTTTCTCCTCTGGCAAACAAAATCCTCAGAAAAACCATTTCCTACCACAGCAAAGGCCTCATCTAAGGGCTGCTGGAGGGTCCAAGGCCAGCTCTGGGCTCCAGGGCTGTGCTGGGAGTGCGAACCCCACACCTGGCCCCGGTGTGGAACTGGTGCAATGGGCCAGGGTGGTTTTCCATCGCTGCTGCCGGGTGCTTGCCCTGGCATCGCCCTGGAGCGCCGGGCCGGGCACGCACCGTGGGAAGGGGGCTGGGCGGGGGCTGAGCCGGAGGTGCTGGATCCGACGCGGAGCAGGTACCTCGTTACCTCCCCGCGCTTCTGTTTGCTTTGGCAACTGATTAAAATTCCCCCAGGATTCCTTCCCACTTCTGTTGGGGCTCCAAAACACCACCAGCAGCTGCTTTTATCCTCGCCAGGCCCAGTTCCTGGGGACTGAATCCCCCAGGGGACAGGGTGCCAGCTGGGTCCCCAAAACACTCGCCGTGCTCGCCGTACCCACTGCCCGCCACTTTCACTTTCAGCTCCCCCAAGCTTCCCTGCTCCTCTGCCCTCCCCTCCGTATTTGGGGGGATTTTTGTCCTCCCCTCACCCCTGGGTGCTGCTCCCCTTGGCACACAAATATTTTGGGGAGTCCCCCTGGCACTGGGGCGCTGCTGGGCTCAGTGTGGTGGTGCAGAGCCACATCCCTGTGCTGGGGATGTCACCGGGGTTGTGGCACTGGGGTGCTCCTGCTCCCAAAACGGAGCTGCAGGGGCCAAGGGGCTGCCATGGCAGCGTGACTGTGACATGGGGACAGTGGTAGGACCCCCCTCTGCCAGCTGTGTCTGCAGGGAGGAGACAAAAACCAAACTGGGATTCACTCACTCCAAACAAAGAGTCAAGGCCATATTCCTCCCCATTCCTCCCACTCCAAAAATTTCCCCAATTCCCCAACACCAACACGACAAACCAGCCCTGGGAGAGTGGCCAGATTTGATTTATGTCTTTTTGCAGACAAAAAAAAAAAAAAAAAAAAAACCAAAAAAAAAAAAAAAAAAAAACCAAAAAAAAAAAAAAAAAAAAAAAAAAAAAAAAAACAAAAGAGTGAGGAAATGGGAAATGTTTCCTGGTTGCATTTTGCATTTGGGGTTTAGTTGTTTTTGGGAATTTTTTTTAAACGAGTGAAATTTCTGTGTTTGCAAGAATTCCTGGTGCCTCCATCCACACGTGTCCTGGCCCAAGCACCAGCACAGGGAGGGCAGCAGCACCATGGGCCCGTGGTGGTGTTTGAAGCTATTTGGAAACCCCCCCAAAGTCCTTTTTTGATTAAAACCAAGTTTTAGGGTCATTTTGGGGAAGCTTTTCTCCGGTGAGGTCACGGTTCCCTGTGCCACACTGTGTGAGAGCAGGCAAAGGGCTACACAAGCTCTTTGAGGGCTGGTTCCAACAAATCTAGGGGGAAAAGGTGATGTTTGAGCCAATGGAAAAAATACAGAGTGGGGGGAAAAATTAGGGATTCATATTATTTTTTTTTACATCTAACTTGCAGCCAAAAAAACAACAAAAAGCCACAGCAAAAATCCTAAAACCCCTTGAAATTCCTGCAGAATAATTCCCTGAAATCTGTAAGCAATTTTTAAACTGAAATCCCCTCCTTGTCAGCAACAATTTCACTAGTTAAAAACCTGCTTTAGAAAGAAAGAGAAAAGGGGGGAAAAAAAATCTCTTTTCATTGCACGTTTTGGCTTTGAATCGAGCCAGGCCAGACCTCTGCCTGTTTGGGACTCAGGCCAAGAGCCATATGCAGGAATAAAGTAAATAAATTCTGGTCAAAACCAGAATATTCTCCTTAAAAGTTATTTTAAAAGCAAAGAAAGGCAGCAACAAAACTATCCCAACATAGATTATTTCCCTTTCTCTCCCTCTTTCCAGAGAGGGACGTGGCTCAGCCGTGCTGTTGCGCCCAGCCAAATGGGACCTTGGAAAAAAACCTGTAAAAATGCTAAAAATGAGCCCCAAAAAAAGGGTTAATGAGGCTGGGGATGTTTTCCCGTGGCGATGGGGGGGCATCCAGCCCTGTGCTGCTCCACGGGTATCTGCACCTCCTTGGCTGAGCCCAAAAGTTGGCATCGAGGTGTCTTAGCAGCACAAATCAACCATGAAATGCCCTTTAGAAATAAAATCCAGCTTTGAGGGGGGGGCCCACAAATTTCCACTTGTTCCAAGCACTGCTTTTATAGACGGGGGGTCGTGAGCTCACAAACAGGCCGGGATAAAAACCCCTGGAATGAACAAAGGGCCTGATCCAGCCACTCCCTGGAATTGGGGTAACTCAGCTTCCACCTCCAGGCTTTAATCCTTTTGAAAAACCACTTGGAGGAACAGAACTGCGCCCCAAATCCACCCCACTCTTTTTGTTTTATTTGAGGCAGCAGGGATGGCCTGCACAGGAAAATTAAATTGGGTTTGGATTCCACCCCCATCCTCAAAACACTGTTTACAGGCAGCCTGGAAACACAAAAAAAATAGGATTTTTGTATTTTTAGTGTTTTTCTGCCTAGGGGTTTCACCAGGAACTGGGCTTCAGGCTGAGGGGCTGCAGGGAGCCGGGGGAGTGGGGATGGTGGCCACAGGGTCTGGTGACAGCTCTTGGGCCCTATGGGCAGCACAGCCCACGGCACCCCAAATCGTGCAGCACCCCCGGGCCCGAGTGACCTCTGGTTCAGGAGTCAGGATTTGGGGTGCCCTTTGCTCTGCCTTCAGCCCTGCCAGTGCCAGGTGCCACTCACTGCACTGAAATTATTTCCACCCTCGGCCAGGGCTGTTACGGTTCCTGCAGGATGAGTCCCCACTGGCAGAGGAGAAATGGGATCATTTTGGGGGGACAGACTGCAGGATGAATTTGGGGTGACACAAGGTGTGCCCCTGGGCCACTGGAGGCCCACGGGGATGTCTCAAAACCAATGCCAGCAGCCCTTCAGCCCCAGCTTTGAATCACCCAGGAAATATTTTAGCAGCATTACAAAAATAAATGACCATGGCAGTTGTTTATTTATAATAAATAAATATAAACAATTATTTATTATAAATAATAACTTCTTTATCACGAAGAAATAAATAACCCCTTCCCATCACCCTGCACCCCAGGGTCTCGGAGAAGGGAAAATAAAATCCCAGCCCTGCCTTTCTCTCCCATTTTCCCTCTTCGCCCACCCTGGCACTGCCAGCCTGGCACGGCCCCGCAATCTCCCACGGCCTGAACCCAAATATGCAAATATCCAAATACCCAAATACCCAAATATCCACATCACCCCCAAAACACACCAGGCCAGGGGAGACGAGGAATCACCGGAGAAAAATAAAAAGCTGGCAGGAGAGAGGGAGCTGCCAGCGGGCACCACGGCGGCCTTGGGAGCGGTTAAAAATTGGCAAATTCTTCCCAGGGTTTATTTTTGCGCCGTATCGCGCTCAAAGCCGGGCAGAAAATGCAAACTGTGCTCTGCGAGCGGAGTTGCCGCCGAGTTTACATTCCTCGAGGCTTCTGGAGCTGGGACGAGGCGAGGGAACTGCTCATTTCAGCCTTTTTTTTTTTTTTTTTCCAGCTTTAAAACAGGGAAGTGGCTTTTTTGGGGGGGAGCAGATGGTGATTTAAAAAAACCCAAAAAACAACATGAAAAAAAGTTCTAGAGGTTTTAAATTTAAAGAATTTTTCTTTTCTTTTTTTTTTTGTAGACAGCTGGAATAAAATTAGATCTCATTTCCATAAGGCCGATGGCCGTACTTGTGTTTGACAAATAATTCAGTAAATATATGCATATATTATATATATATATGTATATATGTATTATATTATACAATATCCTGTGAATGTACAAATTAATGTCCGGTATCTTGGTATGCATGTGGTGGGTTTAGCAGGCAAAGGGGATATGG
Source organism: Vidua chalybeata (assembly GCF_026979565.1). Lineage (NCBI taxonomy): Eukaryota > Metazoa > Chordata > Aves > Passeriformes > Viduidae > Vidua > Vidua chalybeata. The sequence continues at coordinate 1,067,422 of NC_071556.1, read as the reverse complement.
GGGATGGATAAAATAAACCTCCCATGTATCCAAAATCCCTGCTAAATTTGAGCTGAGCCCTTGTAAAAATGATCAGGTTCAGAGTACCCCCCTAAAAAATATATATATATATACATATATATATATATATATATATATAAAAAAAAGGGGGGAAATGTATGGAATAAAAACTAGTGAAATGACTGAGTAGTTCGCTTTAATTTTATTTTTAAAATATACAATAAATTATTTAGCATATTATTTATCACACTGAAACCATTTGAGCTCAAGGCAGATGGAGATTATGTTCCTGTTTGTTCAGGACTACAGAGCGTGCCGAAAAATCCAGGCACATGATGCACGCTTCGGCCCTCAGCAAACTGAAAAAATATCTAATTTTTGTTGCCTTCCTATAGAAAAAATATGGTTATTTGAAAGGATTAAGAGATTAAAGGATTACTCGATAACAAGGGTTAAAAATCCAGGTCCAGACACAAAAGGGGTCGATAGAAATGAGGGAATCGCCCTCCCCCCCACAAAGCGGCACCTCCTTCCCCACAGCGGCACCAAACCCAGTGCCCGGGTCGCTGCCAACTTCTGAGTGGGACTGGGGAAGGGGCAAAGCCCCCGAGGAGCCCAGCCCCAGCGCAAAGCAGCCTGTGGCTTTAGGAGACGGGGGGCAAGCCGGGGGTGTTCCTGGGGAAGGGGTGAAGGGAACACAACACGGGAGCGTGGGGGGACAGGGATGGGTGGGGAGCCCTGGAGGGGATGGAGGATGCTCGAGAGGGCTGGAGTCGGGCAGGTGTCTGCCCCCAGGGACAGGGGGGTGGCAGGGAGGGTGACCAGGGCAGGTGTCTGCACCCGGGGGTGGCGGGGGTGACCAACGGGGTGTCCGCACCGGGGGAACTGGAGTGACCGGGGGGTGTCCGCACCGGGGGTGCCGAGGTGTGTCCGTGGAACGAGGGGGTGCCCGTGTGCGGGGTGGGATGAGGGTGAGGGCGAGTCCCCGCGGCGCGGAGCCGGGGCCGTGCCCGGGGGATGCCCGGGCTGGGAGCTGGCGGCCGGGGCTGAGCGGGGCCGGGGGTGCCCGGGGGATGCCCGCGGCGGGGGCGGGCGGTGGGCCCAGCGCTGCCCGCGGCTCCTCCCCGCGCTGCGGTAGCTCCGCACCGGGGCCGCGCCCCCCCCCCCGCCTCCCCCGCGCCGGGCAGGGCCGGAGGGGCGGCCCCGCAGCCAGCCGGCCCCGGGGGGGCCGCGCCGCAGCCCCCGCCACCTACCCGCACCATCCGGGGGCCGCCGTCGCGCTGCCGGGCGAGCGGGGCCGGAGCCTTCCTCCTCCTCCTCCACCTCCTTCTCTCCCTCCTCCTCATCCTCCCTCCCCGCCCCCGCACCGGGAGCGTCCCCGCCGCAACGCCGCCGGTGCCCCGGGCGAGGGGAGGAGGCAGAGGAGGAGGAGGAGGCGGGGGCGGCGGCGATGGGGCCGGGGCGCTGCGGGCTGCGAGGAGGAGCCGTGCCCGGCCGGAGTGGGGCTGCGCCGGGGGGGCGCGGGGGGGATGCCCGCGTTGCTCTGCCGTAGGCGCCGCCCGCCCGCCCCGCTCCCGGGCTTTATTTTTAATTTTTTAATTTTTTTTTTTTTTTTTAATTTTTAGGAAAAATTTTTTTTTTTTTTTTTTTTGCTTGCCTTCCAAAAATACCCATCGCAACCCCCCGCCATCCCCCAGCCCCGCCACCCCCGCAGCGCATAAGGCCGGCCGGGCGCGGGCTCCGCGCTCCCGCCGCCCGTCACCGCCGCCCCGCGCCCCCCGCCCCGCAGCCCGGCCCCCCGCCCGGAGCATGGCCCCCGGCAGCGCGACGGAGCCGGAGCGAGGGTGACCACCCGCGGGGGACACTGTGCTGTGCCGCTGGCCTCGGAGGACTTTTGCTACAATTGCCATCATTGTTATTATTATTATTATTATTGGGGTTTTAATTTTTTAATTCTTTCGCGGGGCAGCGGTTTTTTCCTCCTCCTTCGGCGCGGTGGAAAACACACGTTTTAGACCAAAATCCCAAACCAGCCCATCCATCCTCATTGCTTTGCGCTTCGCAGCAACTTGGAACCCGTTAATTGCACTTGGCGATGGTAGGTCCCATGACACTTTCGTTTTCTCTTCTACTTCCCCCCTCTCCCCTTCACCCCCCCGTGTGCGTGTGTTTGCGGGTGCCCCCACGAGCAAAAGTTGCTGCCGGGGAGGGGGCGGCGGGGCGAGTTTAATACGGTGTCGGGGCGGGGGGGAGCGGGGCGGCGGGGGCGGGCGGGGGGAAGCTGCCGCCGTCTCTCCTCCCCCTGCCCACCCGCCCCGCGGTACTGGGGGGCGGAGGCGGCGGCGGGAGCCGCCCGGCGGGGAGGTCGCGGCGCGGCGCGGGGGGAGCCTCCGCAGGCAGCGGAGGACTGGATGGAGCTGAAAATGGCCGCTAAAAAAGGGGCGGAGAGGCCGCCAGCCGCACCGACTTGAACTTGGAAGTGACGCCCGGGAGGGTCGCGCTCAAGTCCGCGCTGCGCGGGGCCGCCCTGCCCGTACTGGGGTGGGAGAAGGGAATCACCGTGCTCGATGTGAGAATAAAAACATTTCCCCCGGCCCCGTTGTGCGGGGCTTCGCCCGCTTCTCCTCCTGCCAGGCCACGGGGGGAGCGCGGCGGCGCGGCCCGAGCGGCCCCGGGAGGATGCGGGGACCGGGCCCGCCCGCCCAAGTTTGCGCGGAGCCGCCGCATCCCGCGGGGACGGAGATGTCCCTGCGGGGGGAGTGTGCGGAGTGAACCCAAGCCCGGGCGGGGATGGGCCGCGGGGGTCGGCAGAAGTTGACAGTGGAAATTAGTTGTGCGGGAAGAGGCGCTGCGGGGGCTCGTCCCCGCAGAGGGGAAAAAAAAAAAAAAAGGCCAAAAAAAAAGCGGTTTTCTTATTTTTTTGGGGGAAAGAAGCAGCGCTAGAGCCGCGGCCCCGCGCCGGGAGCGGCCGCGCTGCGGGTCAGGTCCCTGAAGGGACAGGCGACCCCCGGTGCGGAAGGGGAGCGGGGCGCGGCCCCCCCGGGCCGGGAGGTGCCCGGGGATCCCCTTTGTGTTCCGCCCGTGGCGCTCCCCGCGCGCTCTCTAATTAGCGTCATTAGCGCCCGCGATCGGCCAGGGCCGGGGGGTTGCGGAGCGAGAACTTGCGGTTTGGAGTTTGCCGGGTGCGGACTCCGCTTTTTTCACCTCCCGCTTTCTTTGTGCGGGGGGGGGGGGGGGGTTGCGGGACTCCCCGGGACGAGGGGGGAGCGCGGGGCTGCCCGTGGCGCTTTCTTCCCGCGTGGCACCGTGATGCTGCCGCTGGTTAAATAACGCGGGGCGGGGGGGGATAAGCGTCTCCGCGGGATGAGCGGGATGCGGCGGGGACGGCGCGGGGCCGGCGGGGCGGCCCCCCCGCACCGGGGCTGGGTGCGGGGAGTAACAACACCACCACCCCCCCGCGCCGGGGCCGCTGCTCAGAAGTTGCACATGAATCTGCAGGGTTTTTTCTCTCTCATCGCCGGATTGGCTCCGTTTAGTTAAAAAAAAAATAATTAAAAAATAAAGCCCCCAAAACAAGCAAAGCCGGGCGCTCCGCGCTGGCCGCGCCGGGCCGAGGGGGGATTCGCCGTCCGCGGGGGCCCCGTCCCTCCCCCGCCCCCCCTGCCCCGCAGCGCCTCGGCCCTGCGAGCCAAAGGGGGTTCCTACATCTTTAAATGGGATGTAATATTTTGGGATGGGCTTTTTTCATAACGTCACTTCATTCCTCGCTCTTTTTTTTTTTTTTTTTTTTTGTCCTTTTTTTTTTTTTTTTCATTTTCTCATTCTTTCTTTCCTCTCTCTCTCCGCTGCCTGGGTCTCGGATGGAGCCGCTTCCCTTCTAACTTCCCCGCCATCCGTGCCTGCAGGCTGGGTGCGGACCCCCGACCCCCCCCCGGGGCGAGCATGACCCTTCTGCCTCTTTAAACCGCCCCCCCAAAACCCCAAACAAACAGCAACAAAAAAGCGCTTTATTTTCCAAGGGGGGGGGGGGAAATTTTGCTTTTTATTTTTAATTTTTTTTAAGGGTTGGTTTGTTTTGGTTTGGTTTCTTTTTTTTTTTTTTTTTTTTTTTTTTTTTAGTTTTTTTGGCGGTGGGGTGGAAGTTGGAATCTTTTTATTTCCTCCTCGGCCCCCCCTCCCGCGGGGCCGCCCCCCCGTGCCCGGCTGCCCCCCCCCGGGCCCCGCAGAGCCGCTCCGGAGGAGAGAGAGAGAAAAAACGCCCGGACTGCTCCAGCCTCCGAAATGACTCAGTAACTTTTACGCCTCGAGTCTCAGCCCTGCAATTAGGCACTTTCCCAGCACGGCTCGGGATGTATTCGTCTCCTCTCTGCCTGACCCAGGTAACCGGGACCCCCCCTCCCCGTCCCCCTCCCCCCAATTTGCTCCTTTCGCTGCAACAGACTTTAGCAGTTGCAATACAAAAAAAAAAACCAAAAAAAAAAAAAAAAAAAAAAAAAAAAAAAAAAAAGAAAAAAAAAACCAAGAAAATGCAACACCTCCCTCCCTAAAAATAATCATAACAGAGAAAGACGGGTTGGGGCCGTGCAGGGCTGCTCAGAGGAGCCACGTTCCCCTCCTGTCCCCCTCCCTCGCCTTTTGCAGGGTTTTTTTTATGGTGTTTCTGGTGCTTTTTGGGCTTTTTCAGCCTTCACTTTCACTTGGGGCGTGGGGGGGTTGGAAGATTGCGTTGTGGTTTGGGTTTTATTTTTTTGTTCGCTGCGTCCAGCGGTGGGTGGTGCGGGGAAGCCGCCGGCTCTGGGGGTGAGGGGGGACACCGTGGGGTGCGGGGGGTGCTCGGTGGGCTCGGGGAGCCTGGGGGGGTCAGCGCTGCAGGCTCGGGCTCGGCCGTGCTGCCTCTTGCGTAGCGTGAAACTTTTTCTTTCCCTCCCCCCAGCCTGGCTGCACATGGTGGGGTGCAGGGGGTGGGGGGGGCACGGGCATTTTGTTCAGAACCCTCCAACTTTAGGACAACGGGCACCTGGCCGTGCCACGCTGCGCTGGCGGGTGAGAGGGCAGGGGGGCTGTGCACGGCAGGATGTGGGGGGGCACCCCTCAGTGTGAGAGACGAGGGGCAATGCCAGCCCCGTCAGGGTGTCGGGGTGACGAGGGACAGCCCCAAGCCGTGCGTGGGGACACTGATGTCACCCCAGGCCACGCCACCGTGGTCCGGTGGCACGCGGCAGGGCGGCTGTGCCTGGGCCCACGGTGCAGGCAAGTGGGGCGTCCCTGCAATCCCCCCCCACCGGCCGGGATGGCCGCAGGGGGGAGATTCAGTAACCCCCCCTGCCCACAGCACGACCACTGCGGCTCTGCCTTTGCATTGTGCTTATTGATCGCTGATATTTATTTAATTATTGAGCAGGCAGCTTTCTCTGCCTCGTAACCTGTTCCCTGCTGGCAGCTGCTGCCCGCTCCGGGCCCGGCCTCGTGCTGCACCCCACGGGCTCTGCTCTGGGGAGGGGGTGCTGCTGCAGGACCCCCTGCCCGTGCCAGCCCCCTCCCTCGGCACGGAGCTGCGGGCTGGCTCTGGCTCTGCCTCGGGGCCGCGCTGCCCGCGGGGGTCCGTGGGGTCCCCTCGTGGCTCGCTGAGCTGCGGGGGCAGCGCGGGGTCCGGCCCCGGCTCCCCCCGGCCGCAGCGTGAGGTTGGTGAGGACACGGGCAGGGTGGGCAGCGCCAGGGCTGCTCAGATGACCCTGAGGTGGTGCTCCCTGTTGTGTGGTTGACTTGGCAAGGGTCACACCTCAATCTGGCTTATTTACTTCTCTTTCTTTTTTTTTTTTTTTCTTAACTCTTTTCCTTTCTTTTTCTGTTTCTTATTTGTACTTTTTCTTTTTTTCCCTTCTAATTTTTCTTTTTGATTTTTCCCTTGCTCTTTTCCTTTCTTGCTTGCTTGATTTCTTGCTTTTTTATCTTTTTTTCCCCCTTTTTTTTTTCTTTCTTTTTCTGCCTTTCCTTGCCATCCCGCCTTTCCCACCCTGACTCCATCCCTCCCAGGGGTCCCACCACCTCCCAACCCTCCCAGTCTCCAGCTGGTGCTGGGTTGGCAGCGCCTGTTGTTGCCAGCTCACGGTGCTGGTGTGATGTGGGAAGCCGTGCGGGCGCTGGCCGGGCCGGGGCTGGCAGGAGCCCTTCTCCTCACAAACCCGAGCTGGTTTTTCCTCCACGGATCCACGGATCCTTTGCCCCACTGCCCGGGCACGGAGAAGGCTCTGGTGTCCTCCCCGTTACCCCAACACAGGCTCAGCTCCAATCCAGCCCGGCTCGGATGGGACCAGCCATCGTCCCCAGCTCCAGCCCAGCCGTTCCCATTCCCGTTCCCGTCCCACCCGCGCGGCGGGCAGGCTCGCCCGGGCTCGGGAGCTGCGGATGGTGATGTGGATACATTGGAACGTGCGCGGGAGCCGCCCTGCCTTAGCCTTTGCGCATCTCCCCACCGCCAGCACCGCCAGCCCCTGGAGCCCGGCACGGCCCTGGCACCGCGGGACCCCGCGGGCAGGCAGGCACCCTTCCCAGCCGGAACGGGCCCGAGCTGCAGAGCCCAGAGGCACCAAAATAGCCCTGGCAAAGGGCTAATAGCCCGGGACACGCTCCTGGCCATGGCCTCGGCCGTGTGTCCCGCCAGGCTAGAGGGTGGCTCTGTGCCCTGCCCAGCTCTGTGTCCCTGCCGGGGGACTTCCTCTCGCTTCCGCAGCTCACCTCTGTCCCCCCTCGGGGCCAGGCCGGGAAGTCAGGAGGGAGCCACCGAGATTAGCAGGGAAGCAGCACCGGAACCACCGCCACGCACGAGGCCTCACCCTGCCCACGGGGAAGCAGGGCGGGGGCCGGGGGCTGTCCGGCTGCCCAGGCTTCAAAATAACCCTGGAGCTGAGCACCTGCCAGGGACCTGCACGTGTGTCCCCTGGGAGCTGCTGCCCAGAAGCCGAAGGGATTTCCAAAGGGTAACAGTTATCCTTGGCTCCTGGATCCACAGTGGGGGGATATTTGGGATACTTCTTGTGGGGGAATATTGCAAATTTTATGACTAGTGATGCTCCTAAACCTCTGGCTCGTGCCTGGTACCTGGAAGTGCTCCCAGCACACCCCCAGCCCCCCACCCTGGTTCCTGCAGGATGGGAATGAAGTGAGATGGGCACCATCCTCCAAGGCCACCACAATGTTGGAAACCAGGCATCCCACCAGGGTCTGGTCAGAGACCCTCTTCCCTCTGGCAGGCTCCATGCCTAGGGGTGCAGAGCTGATTTTGGGGTGGCAGAGGCGATGCACCCACACTGCCTGACAAAGAGCCAGTGGCCAGGCACAGACCCCCGTGTGTGCCACAGTCAGTGGCTCAGGATCCGAGGGGCGTCGGGGAGCACCTGGCTAAGCTGGCCTGGCACAAACCTTGGTACCAGCAAACGGGCACAACTCGGGCCTGGGGGGTGGAGCTGGGCTGCCAGAAGCATTGCAGCCACGTGGCACGGTCACAGCCACATTTCCAGGCATCCGAGGGGATCCCACCTCTCCCCGGCCACGGCCGGGCTCCACACATCACTGGGCTACCACCACTGCTGCAGGCATCTGGCTGGATCGGGGAGCTGCCTGCTGGGCACATCTTATGGGGCATCCTTTGGCAAGACCCCTTCCCAGTAGTGCTGGGGCTTTTCAGCACCGGTGCTTGCCTCCTCCACCAGTAGCTCCGGAGAACTGGTTTCCAGCCGGGAGCTCAGATCGGCTGCCAAAGGATGGGAGCAGCAAGCCGGGCATGGCGGGGGAAGAGAGGGAAGGTTGCAACACACTTTCAATTCTCCCATCTGCTGAGTATTGTTTGGGAAAAACAATGAGGCTGTTCTTTAAATGCAACCTTCAGGAGATCCTCGCTTTCCCCGCGGCGCCCGCCGTGCCCGCCTGCCCTGGCGAGCCCTGCCCCGCTGCTCCTGCCTGATCCCATCTTAAATCCTCACCCGGGAAAAACAGATCCTGCTTTCAGGGAGGTTTCTGATGCTGGATTGGAGGGCCAGAACGGGCAAGCAGGGAGAGACGGGGTAAAGCCAGCTGCGTGACGGGCTGCTGGCCAGCACTCACGCTGTGCCGGTCTCCCCCTCATCACCTTGAACTTGTCTGGTGCCTGGTGCAGTAAATCAGCTGCCCTTTTTCCAGGTACCTGCCGATTTCTCCCTTCCCTGGGCAACCTCACCCTGCCCATGGTTCCCTCCCTGACCCTGGTTCAGGTCCCTCATGCCTACAGTGCTCTCAGTACCGGGGCAGGGAGTGATCCCACCGTGTGCCCAGCGCTGTGGGTGTGCGCACGCCTTTGCAGACTGCTGAACAAAGCCCAGCTGCCAGAGCCCAGAGCCCTGCCTGAAGCTCTTGGAGCAATTGGGATTAGCTCCCTTTTCTATTTCCCTGAGCCTGGCAGGGCTGGGGATGGATGCTAGGAGTCGGAGCCTGATCCTGTTTTGACCCCTTCCAGGGAGGGCTGTGTCATGGACGGTGTGGCCAAGGCGGTGCTGGTGTGGCAAGGCTCGCTGGGCAGAGGAACCATGGCAAGGACTGGCCCAGCCAGCCCTTATCAGGACACAGCAAAGAGTGAGAAAGGCGGCTCCCCAAGGAGCCCTGGGCAGCCCTGGAATGGGGAGCTCAAGGGCCCAGGGGAGAACTGCCACATTGGCACTGAGGGATCCATCCCGACAGTGGGCTGTGCACAGTGAGGAGGCCCTGAATAGGGGTTTGGTACTCACAGGGAAAGGGAGGGTCAGTGTGTCCCACCTTTGCAGGTGGTGGAGGCAGGTCCCGGCCAGGCAGAGCTCTCTGGGAATGGCCCCAGGGACAGGGACAGCTTGCCCTGTCTGCTCACCCACCTTCCTTGCCCAATGGTGCCTGTGCCAGCTATCCCTGTGCCTGGCCCCTGGACACATCCCTGCAGCCCAAGGGGTGCCCGTTTTTCCCCCCATCACTGCTGTTGTTCCTGCACCTGTTCTAGCCACAAGCCAAGCCCTTGGTGGCAAGATGGGGATGGTGATGGTGGGGAGCATCCCCAGAGTCCCTCACTGGAGGGGAAGGAGAGTTGTCAGGGAGGTAAAATCCCTCCCTCTGAAGCTGGCACACTGCCTGCCACCCCCGGCCGTGCTGTGGCTCCTTGGCGCAGGGATGGCGGTGCCAACACAGAGCATCTCCGAGGGGGCTGGCTGCTCGTGGGAGGGGGCTGAGGGGGCTGCTGTCCCCATCAGTCCTCACACCCAAGCTGGGAAGTGCAGGCAGGGCCCTGGGATGGCGGGGATGTGCTCCTTAGGGACCCATGGGGAGAGGATTTCTCCCACAGCACCTTGGGGTGTGCCGGGCAGGTCGAGGCAGGGTGGCGAAGGCGATGGGAGCAGCCAGGGCACCAGTGGGTGCTGAGCCCTGCCAGAATCATGTGGCATCACTGGTGACATCCACACAGCATGGCTGAGGGCTGCTGGTGGGGCTGAGTCTGAATGGGGCAAAGCTTCATGTTGGGCCAAGAGTGCCTAGTACCAAATCCTCATGGATTTTTGGTACCAAGATGCTTTTGGATGCAACAAATTGGTGCAGGCAAAAGCCTGAGCTCAGCCTCCCTCCCTGCCCTGGCAGCCAGACACCTGAGATCTCACCCTCGAGAGGGGGTATGCAGACCCCTGAGACGTGCCAGCTGCAGGGAGGGGATGCACAGGGTACCCCCGGGCATCCCGGGGCCTGGCTCGCACGCGGGCGGGCGGCTGAGCTCTCCATCCGTCACGTCGGCCCTGGGCAGGCATCCCCCGCGGCCGGGCGCTCTCTGCCAGCTTGGCTGGGACCCAATGCCCTGCGCCGGCCGCCAAGACCCGGAGCTTCCCAAGTCCTGGAGAGGAGCTGGGAAAGGATCCCGTGGCTCAGGTGCGGCAGCGCTCACGCGCTGGGGGACCTGGGGCCAGCCACTGCCAAGGATTGATTTCTCAGTTAACTCACCGCTGCTCTAAAAGCGCATTAATCCTTCTTCCCCGGCTAGCAGCCAGGGCTGGGCAGAGTTTTGGGCGAAATCCCCAGGTTTGGGCTTTGGGCTGCCTGCCGTGGACGTTGCCCTTCCCACCACCACCACCACTTCAGCAGCACTGCCTGGCACGGGAACACCAGGATCCAGCCCTCCTGCTGACCCCTCTTCCCTGGGAGCTTATTCAAGTCCATAGCCGGGTGGATTTTTTTAAAACTGGAGGTTTTATTTTGTTTTTTAAGAAGGCTTTCGCTCTCCTTGCAAAGGGCCCCTGCATTCCCTTCACGGGAAAATGGTATTTGACCGGCTGTTGTCCAAAAAACCCCCAACATGTTTCTGATCATGAAAAACCAAGAAATATTTTTGCTTTCAAAGGAAAAAAAAAAAAAAAAAAAAAAAAAAAAAAAATACATAAGAGAGAAATGTTGATTTTCCACCCAGACATTTCCCCTTTCCCCAAACCAGCCCTGAAAAAGAGAGGGACCTCTGCTCTCTCCACACCCCAGGATGTCATTCTGGGGGTACAATCCCACAGTGGATGTCACCCATCTGGGTGCTGGCGGGTGATGGCAACGCCAAGTGTGTGTCCCTCTCTCTGCTCAGACCCCCTTTTCCAGGTGCTCCCACATTGCACAGGCATGTGGGGCTGCCGGGAGGACGGCGAGCAGCGGTGACCTGCTGGCTGTCCCCAGGGAGCCACCCATCACTGTGTGCTGCGGAGCCGCCGCCGCCAGCCCGCCTCGCCCCGCTGCCACAGGCGACAAGGCCTCTTGGTCCCACGGTTGCCTGGCGGGAGCTGTGATATGCCGGATCCCGCACTCCCTCCCGCCGTCCCTGGCTGCTGCCCAGCGATTTGGGAAAGCGAGACGGCGCAGGCTGAAATGTGACCCCCGCCACGCTGCGCCGCAAAATCTCCTTTAGTAACCTGTGCGCCAGGACAGCGAGCGCGCGGCGTGAATACCAATGAGGGGAAAAGTGCCGAGTAAAGAGTTTTTGATGGAAATGGCATCGCATGAGAAAGAGAGCGGGAGCGAGCGGGCGGGTGCGCGCCCGGAGCCTGCGCTGGGCGCGGGCACAGCGGGGCACACACGTGTGCGCACCTGCGGCCGCGAGGTTGGAGGCTGAGCGTGGCAGGGTGCCAGGGTCGTGCCACCCTGGCGAGCACGAGGGAGATGGAAATGGGGGTGATGAGCGGAGGGAGCTGCGAAGCAGCAGCTGAGGGGACACGTGGCAAAGGGTTGCTACGGGCAGCGTGTCCGCAGGGTCCGGGGCACTTCCGTGGCACATCGTGGCCCCGGCCACAGGGAACGGCTCCCGTCCCCCTGCGCAGTGCGCTGCTGATCAAAGGCGCAGGCGGGGAGGGAGCGGGCCTGTGTGAGCAGCGCCCTGGCCGCGCGCCACCCCACCTTCCCGCTCCGCTCCCCCGGGAGTTTGTTAAACAAATTTCTCTAATTGCACAAGCCAAGGAGATTGTTGGAGAAAAAAGCTGGGGAAATTCCCCTCCTCTGGGCCACCCCTTTCCCGCTTCCCCCGGGGCAGCTGGCGCAGAGAGAGCAGGTCCTCCCCACGACCCCCGGCTCTGCGGGAGGCTGTGACCCCGACGCCTGCGGGGCGCAGCTGCGGGGTGTCCTCATGTCACCCCTGCCTACGCAAGGACGTCCCCTGCTCGACCTCTTCGCAGTCGGGTTACACACATTCCCTCCCGTCCAGCCCCCGGGGTCAGAGCCTGTCACCTAACGCGGTGACACCCAGCACCGCCGTCTGCCCTTCCCGGCTGGCGTTCTCCATCGCTTGGCTGAGCACCCCTGGAAACGGCCTTTGTGAGCCTCCCGTGGGCAGCCCCTGACATCGAATCCCGCCGGATTAGCGAACGTACGGGATAAAAGCCTCGGCTTGGCGGCAGTTCTGTGCCGGGTGGGGGCTGAGGCGGTGGCCCTGCCAAGAAGGGACGATGCGCAGCCGGGTCCTGCCCTGGTTCTCGCTGAGGTCATGGCTATAGATAGCCCGGGAGGGCGCAGCGCCGAGGGCAGGATCCTCGCGCCCTTGCCAGCTGCACCGAGAGCCCTGTGGGCACCCGCTGCCTGGGAAGAGACGCTGCCAGGGCGCTGGGGGTTGCTGATGGACGGGTTGGCTGGGACAGCCACTGACCATCGCCAGGTGACAATCTGGTGCTGCAGGGTGTGACCCTACACCTGCAGCGATGCTCAGACCCAGCCGCTCTCCATCCTCCGTGGTGAGTGGGGTCCTGCAGGCTCCGCTGACGCAGTGACCTGGGGTGGCTTTCTCTGTTGCTTCCCACCATTTTTCTTTCTTTCTCTGCTCCCAAGCAAATGCCAGGCTGGGGCACCCCCACCCCCAGGGTACACCCATGGGTGCAAAGCTGCTGGGTCAGGAGTGCAGGGCCAGGGTTTGCCCCCTCCAGCTGCCCAGTCTGGGTGCAGCTCAGCTCCCCGCAAAGCCAGGCAGGTGTGTGCCCAGGGTGCCCCCGCCAGCCCCATGGGGCTCTGGAGCGCCGGGGTGGCTGGGAAAGGCGTTGTTGATGAGGGCACTAAAAATAGAGTGGGACTGGGATCTTAATGGGACTTTGTGGGAAACCTGGAAACATTTTCTCATCCCCATAAATGAGTCCAGATGCATTAACGATGACTGCATCGCATCCTGAGGTACCGCCGGAGGGAACCAGGACGCGCTCACCAGCTTCCTTGCCTTGCGGTGGGGAATTGGTTGGGGAGAGGAGTCACCAGCAGCAGCCAGGGCTGAGCCATGACTGCTGTGTCCCACGTGAGGACAGGGACAGGAGCTTGCCCAGCATGACCTTGGTGAGGACCTCAGACCCCATCCCGGGGTCTCTGTTGCCAGTGCCCGTGGGCACTCACAGCTGTGCTGACAGCATGCAAATGTGCTTGGGTTGGTCGTGGCACCGCAGCCCCGCGAACTCTCTGGAGCCCCCCAGGCCCTGAGGTGGCCAGCAGGGGGAGGGTGAGATGATGCAGGAGGGCTCCGAGTCCCAGGGCCAGTGGTGCTGGTACCCCAGTGTGCCCTGTGGTGGCATCGAGCTGGTGGGATCCAGCCCGTCGAGGGGTTTTTCCTGTTCCGTCATGGAGTTGTGACAGGGGCATTGGCTCTCAAAGTGCCGACCCCACGGCAGGACCTTGGACTCCCCTAGAGGGTGGCTTGGAGCCAGCCTGGGCAAGTAGCCCAGGGCGGGTGGCTGTTGGAGCCCACGTCACGAGGCAGGTTGGCACGGCCGTCTCCGCGGTATGGCAGTGTCACTTAGCGGTTACAGCAACACCCGGACGGCAAGGGCAGTCCCACCCCGGGCCTCAGTTTACATCCAGGTGGGGAACGACACCCGGCACGGGAGGAGGGCACTTGCCCCCTGCCCAGCCCAGGCTGCTGACCCATCACATGGGGAACAAGGAGACCGGCCACAGCCACCGGCCTCCGCGCCGGGCACCGCCAAGCCCAGTGTCCCAAACAGAGTCCCTTTGTGCAGGTCAGCCCCCACCCACTTCTGTCATTTGGGAGGCGTCCAAACCCCTCCCGAAATAGGACCCAGCCGGGCTCAGCCTTTGAATTTGCCCAGGAAGGCTCTGCTGAGCTGCCGAAAGCAGATGAACATTCCCCTTCCACCCCATTGAACTAGTCCCATCCTTCAGTGCTCGGCTTGCAGGGTCTGGCCAGGATCAGAGCTGACCCTTTGGGGACAAGCCCAGCCCCTTTGATCTTCAGGCACCACCCGTGCCTCAGTTTCTCCATCTCTCTGTGGAGGGTCCTGGCAGGCTGTCCCGAGCACTCAGGGAGCTGATGAGATCCTGGAGGAGGGGCTGAGCCTTTGACACATCCATGGCACAGCAAAGGCACTGGGGCTGTGGGGGGGCCACGAACTCTTCACCTCCATGGCCCCGGGGTGGCTGATCCTCCTGCGAGGTCGCCGATTCCGCAGCAAAAGGCTGGGGCTATTTTTAACCACTGACTTGCTCCAAGGATTGGATTTGCAGCGGAGTGAGTCCCACAAACCCATCACAGCACTGCCCATCATGGGGTGCAGAGATATCCCTGCGCCAATCCCCCCAAGCAGGCACCTCCAGGAGGGAGCTGGGGACACCGCTCTGCACCCCCACACTTTTAATGGTGCACGATTAATCCCCCTCGGAAGGCCAGGACAAAGCAGGCAGGGCTAAAAATATGTTGGGAGGGAAATAAAACCTCCTGCGTCAGGGGCTAAAGCTGGGCTCAGAGCCCTGGGCCCGGTGCGGGGGGGCTGAAGGGACCCTTTTTGGTGGTGCCCCCCCCCCCCCAGAGTGAACAGGGTGCTGCCAGCCCCAACACATATCCTGCCTCAGTTTCCCTCTGTGCGCCTGGGAACACATTCCGTCCCCAGGTCACATCCCGGCAGCTTCCAGGCTAAGACCCTGGGATCTGGGATGGGCAAGGTGCTGGGTCTCGGACACTGCAGCCCCCGCTGTGTGCCAGGAGCAGGGATGGTGGGGACGGGCCACCCCCAGGGCCCCACGCTGACGCAGGGCAGGGCGGAGGAGCTAGCAGCGCCAGGACCCGTTGGCAAAGCTTTTTTTTTTCCAGTTCCATAAAACATTTTCCTTCCTTGGAGCCCCGGGGGGGTTTCGGCTGGGAAGCCACGTGGCTCTGGTGCTGCTGGCCACAGGACGCTTCCCAGGACAAGGGGGCATCTCCTTGGCCATGGGCTGGGTCGCTCTGCTGCTTCCAGACCTCTCTCAGACCTCAGCAGTCACCATCGCATCCTGCCTCTTCTGTGGGCTGGCCTGGCAGGTGACATGCCTCAGTTTCCTTATTTTTGGAAAGGCAGCGCCTCACCCTGGGGGCAAGTGGGGTCACCCTGGGAAAGTGGGTGAGCCGTCGGCTCCCAAACCCTAAAGGGGATGCACAGAGACGGCACCTGAGGAAACTGAGGCACGTGGGAAGTCCAAGTGAGTCTCCAGGAAGGCAGCGAGTGGCTTTGGGCTCTCAAACAATCCAGTCTCCCTCAGCAGACCCCTCCTGGCTCCTCCACCACCCAGTGCTAGCTGTGTTGCTACCAGGTACATCCCTGGGGCATCAGTACCCCTCCCTGCAAGCTGGGCATGCTGCTCCCCAGTTTGGGGTGCATTTAGGAAACCCGGGGACCAGCAATGCCAGTTGTTGTTGGGGTGGGGGTGCACACAGGCAGACCAGAGGCGGTGCTGGGCACGGTATCGGGGCATGTACCATGCTGCTGGAGAAGCCCCCTCCGGCTCCATCCCACCTGGGCCACCCCCAGCTGCTGTCTGCGGGGCGGGCTGTGCTGGCTGGCGGGGGCCCAGGCAGCGCTGGCACCGGAGCCCGGGGCTGCCAAGAGAGCTGCTTTTCTTCCTGATGTTTTCCAAAGCTACTGGCAGGTTCTCTGCCGCCGCGGCCTCCTGTGACCCGCGGCCTCGGCGCGCTCCCCGCGCCCCCGCTCGCAGCCGTAGCACCTGCGAGGGCGAGCGCCGGCACTGCTCCCGCCCTGGTACGTAGGCGCGGGCAGGTGGGCACCGGCCCGGCCCCGGGGGCGGCGGGGACCTGCCTGCTCCGGGGTGGCTCAGAGGACCAGGCGGGGCAGTTTTGGGCAGCGCCAGGTGTGGGGACCCCAGGGCGGTTCAGTGAGGGGTGTGTGATCGCTGTGGTCCCGGGTGAGTGGTGAGCACCGGGGGCTGTACGAGCCCACCCATCCCCTCCGGGGCTGATCCTGAGCGGGGCTGAGCATCGCGGCAGTAAATGAGGGGTGGGAGCCCCTCTCTGCCCCATCTGTGCTCACCCTTCCACGAGAACCCATAGTGGGAACAGCCCAGCCCACCCAGTCCCCAGCCATGCGTGGGTGTTGGCTGGGGGATGCTCTTGGCTCTGGGGGGAAAGAAACCACAGAATCTGGAGAGAGAAACTGCGGGGAGCCTGCACGGCGTCCTGCCTTCACCTGCACCTGCACCAGTGGTGCCAGCCAGATGCCCTGGGCACCGAGGCTCTGTGCCCCGGTGTGGGCTGAAGGAGGGCTTTTGCAAGTGAGGGGCTGGGTCAGCCAGGAGCTAGGGGGTAACACGGCTGTAACAGAGTGTTCTGCCCCACGGGCAGCTGTATGCACAGGCAAGGCCTGCACAGCTCGTACCTGCCCCGGGAGCCTCAGCTGCCCCCGTGCCCCCTCGCTGCCCCGCCCCTGCGCAGCGCTGCCGCTCTCTTTTCCGGGCCGGGGAAACGCGTTCCGATGCAGAGCAGGCCGGGACGCCCGGCCGCGCCACACCGGCGAGCAGCAAAAATTATGAATAAGCTCTTGTTAATAAATACTTTATGATGAATCCAAATAGATTTCCTCCTCTGGAGCAATTATTGCAAAATGGGCTCTAATAGGGTGCAGGGCGGCCCCGGGAAGGGCTGGGTGCCTTTCAGGGCCTAAGTG
Source organism: Vidua chalybeata (assembly GCF_026979565.1). Lineage (NCBI taxonomy): Eukaryota > Metazoa > Chordata > Aves > Passeriformes > Viduidae > Vidua > Vidua chalybeata. The sequence goes on along the minus strand of NC_071556.1, from coordinate 1,050,992 downwards.
CCTCCTTCCATCCCCTCTAATGAGCACTTCCCAATCATTTGCATCTGTCTCGGCAACAGGTCTCATTACCAGGTTAACTCATTACCCAGAGCCGCTTCGGTGAACAGTTATAAGCGGCTACCGGAGACTCCAGTCCATGCTAAGGACATCTGCGGGCTCTGATGAGGAGAAAGCAAGTCCCCGCTGTGCCCTTTTAAGGTACCAGGATTTTCAGGATTATCGGAACCTCTGTAGTCGTATCCCCACTTGCCACCATGCCAAGGCTTCCCATGGGGGCACGGAGCCTGGCGCCCGACTTGCCAGCCCCTGCCCGGGCTCGTAGGGCCGCGGGGAGCAGGACCTGGCAGGAGCGGCGGCCGTGGGAGCCGGCAGCGGTTCGGAGGTGTGCGGCTGCTGGAGGGGCGGCTGAGCATCCTTTCATGGATAAACCCTGTGTGGTCCCTGCAGGGCTGCCATGCAGTGAGGCTGTCCCGCATCGCACCCTGACCGTGGTGGGGATGGCATCCCGCTCCTCTCTGCAGCCGAGACCGTGCTGGTGAGGAGTAAGACAAATCGCCGAGGTGTCTGACCCCTCCTGTCCCGCTCCTCCTCCTCCACCCCTCACCCCAGCGCCTCCCCCGTGAAAACTGCTCGGGAATTTCCTGAGGAAACGGGTTTTTTTCATAGGAAAATTCAGGCTGTTTCACTGAGCCCGACCTGTTTGGACAAGGCACTGGAGCGGAGGATGCTCGGAGGGTGGCCAGCCCATGCCGCGGTGCCCGTGCCAGGTGCCGTGTCCCTGCGTGGCACGGAGCATCTCCCCTGGCCCCGGAGTGCAGAGCCCCAGAAGAGGCAGCACCTCAGCTGTGCCCCTTCCCAATCCCTGGCGCCGCCAAACTGTGGGCTGCACAGGAGTTAATCCTCCATGGCATGCCCAGCTCCACACAGAGTGTCCCTCCTTCCTCTCCCCACTCCACCGCAAGACAGAGCCGGACTTGACCCGTGCCTCAGTTTCCCCTCACAGCACCTGGCATGGAAAGCCAGTGCTCCAGCAGCCCCTGGAAAGGGGGTGCAGGGGGGCCCAGAGCAGGGCCGGCAGCACCCGGCGCAGGCGTGCTCCTGCCTGGGTTGCAGGGCTTTACAAGCCTGGGTTGGATGAGGCCCAAGCGCAGGCCCTGCTGCCAGATTCCCATCCGGAAATGCCCCGGGAGCAGCCTCGTCTGGGGTATTGCAGCACGTCTCTGCTTCCCAGCCCTGCAAAGGAAAAACAGCAGGAGAAACACTTAACCAGTCTTTTGCCGGCACTCAGGCTGCTGAGCTGGGAATCTGGGACTGGGACGGACAGACAGTGCATCCCTGCCTCTGCCTTCCCGAGTGGATCCAGTGCGAAGCCAGCTGGTGCCAGCCAGGATGGTGTGCACCCCTGCACGGCTGGGGACGGTCCCCACGTCCTTTAGCGTGTCCCCTCAGCCCCCATAGCAGCCACTGCCGTGTGCTTGTCCTGATGCCCCCCAGCCGCCCTCGCCTGCCCTGCTAAAGCGGCTTAACCGCGGCATCGCGGCGCGGGTTAAGCCGGGCGGGAGGGAAAGTTGGCGAGGGGCTGATTGGCTTTGGGTGCAGCTCCCGGCCTGCCGTAATCCCGGGGAAGTCGGGGGGGCTGCGATGGCTTCGGGGTCACCGAGGGCTGCAGGGGATTCTGCACACAGCGGGTTTTTGGAGGGTTTCGGTTGTGGGTCCAAGTGAGAGCTGCGAATTCTCGGCACCGTGGTGGGGGAGGGCACAGAACCTGGGGTTAGCTGCTGCCGTGCCGAGGCAGAGCGCCGAGCAGCCCCCGGCCCCCACAAGGAGCACAAGCAGCACCCGAGGGTGCTGCCTCACCCAACCCAACCCGGATAACCTGGTTCCTGCCACGCTTCCCTGCAGTGGTGTCTGGGGTGGCACTCCCCAAGCGGAAGATCAGGGATGGGGACAATGGCGCGGTGTCCCCCCGGCCCTGCGGCCAGCCCTGCTGCCGGCTGCCTGGGGAGGGTGGCGGGGCCAGGGGATGGCAGCAATTTGTCGGGCTTGTCTGAATAACCGGCCACCAAGGAAGATCAGCCGCCCACCGCCCCGGCCAAGTATTGTTTTTGGAACTCACTGCTGCTTTTTTCGGCTCCTGTCTTACTTTTCTTTGACCTTCTTCCCTGATTTAAGACACATGCCCAGCCCTTACCCAGCTGCACTGAATTAGCGGCTGCTGCTGGGGAGGGAAGAAGGAACCAGAGCCTGTGGTGGCCCCGTGAGCAGCCGGTGGGGACAGGTTCCCCAGGCAGAGTCGGGTCCTCCATGCAAAGAGGGATTCCTCTAGCAGGATGAATCCCCTGGGCAGGGACGGCTCCCCAAGGTTAGGATGGGTTTGCCTGCAGATTTGGGTCCCTATGGGTACAACGGGCTCCCCAGTGAGGGGACAGTCCCGTGTCCCTTGTTGGGCATGGGAGGGACACCTGTGGGGCCACAGCTTTTTGTCCAGAGAGGGGCTGGTGGCCCCCAGAGGTGGCAGGGTCTGTCCCATGAGGAAGGATCTGTGTGTGCAGACTTTTGGGGGGTTAGTGGGGCTGTGCCGGGGGCTGGCAGTTACTGGTGTCTGTGCTGGGTTCAGGGACAGTGGGGTCTGCACTGGGATGTCTGTGTAGGGGTCACTGGTTCAGGGGACACCCAGGGACTCACACTTGCTGTTGTCAGGCTTTGTGCTGAGGGAGCAGATTTAGAGTTAATGGGATCTGTGCTGATCTTGGGAACAAGTGGGAGTTAGCAGGGTCTGTATGGGGCCGATCCTTGCTGGGAGCCTGTTTCAGGGGACATTGTTCCCTCCAGGCAGGGTTACTCTGGGACACAGCTGCTTCGCCAGGGAATGGCATCGCTGCTCTGGGATGAGTGGGGCCAGATCTGGAGCGTTCGCTCCATCCCACAGCCACAGCTCTGTCCTTTCCCAGGTCCTGCCCGTGGCCACCTCCTCACCTCAGAGCAGCACTTGCCCTTGGCACCCTCCCCAGGCATGACCCTGTGGCATGGCAGTGTCAGTTGTCACCAGCCACCCCCCCTCTCAGCCCTGACACCCTGCAGCAGGAATCCAGCTGAGCTCCTTCCTCCTCCTCCTCCTCCTCCTCCTCCCCACAGTCATGAGGGACCCTAAGGGCCAAATCCTGTCCTTGGGGACCAGCTTGGTGCTGCCCTGGCTGGACACAGGGACGTTCAACCCTCTGCCTGCTGCTTTCCAAGCTGTGCTGCTCCTCCACCAGGAAGGCTCCCAACACCTTTCCATCCCATGGTGGGGTTGTGGGCCCCCAGCCAGGAAGCACTGATTTTCCAAATTGGAAAAAAAAAAAGGGATGCGGGAAGGAGGGGCCAGGGATGGGGATGCATTTTCCTTGTTTTCTTTTTGGGGCTGGACTCATCCAGCAGCGCTCACCAAATGGAAAAAGGCAGTCAGTGCACGTCTTGTGTGCCGGGCCAGGCGCCAGCTGCCGGGCTGGCTGCAACTGGGGCGAACTGGGGGAGTTTCTCACTGGTCCAGAGGGAGTGGAGAGGTCCAAGGCACCCACAGCTTGAGTGGGAGCACCCGGCATGCTGCAGGCATGGGGGACCCGGCACTGGGGTGTTACGGTCTGGCAGCGCCTGACGCCAGCACAGTGGCTCTGGTGGGCTCAGTGTCAGCTGGGATTTCAGGTGGGATTTCTGCACCTGGTGGGAGCAGATCCTGCAAAGGGGAGAGGGTCCAGGTGCTGCTGAGGTGGCCGACCTTATGCAGAATCCTGTCCCTTTATGGCACTGGCTCCAGTATTGCCCAGCCACTCCATGCAGGTTGTTGGCCTGGGAAAACTGCAGCCAGCGGGATTTATGGAGGTCTGCTGGAATGGGGATAACCTCGCTGTGTGGTGAGAGGATCCCCAATCCTGGTGGGCATGTGCCTCTGCCACAGCTTTTTATTCTGGTTGCACTGGAATACAGCCCAGTGGGAATGAGCCTGGCAAGTCCCCAGGGCTCCACAGCCACCTGGGGAGGGAGCTTGGAGGGACTCAGCCAGGAGTGACCCCCTGTCCCTCTGCTCCCACAGGATGAGTTCCACCCCTTCATTGAGGCGCTGCTCCCCCACGTCAGGGCCTTTGCCTACACCTGGTTCAACCTGCAGGCCCGCAAGCGCAAATATTTCAAGAAGCATGAGAAGAGGATGACGAAGGATGAGGAGAGGGCGGTGAAGGACGAGTTGCTGAGCGAGAAGCCGGAGGTGAAGCAGAAATGGGCCTCGCGCCTCCTGGCCAAGCTGCGCAAGGACATCCGGCCCGAGTGCCGCGAGGACTTCGTGCTCTCCATCACGGGCAAGAAGCCCTCGTGCTGCGTCCTCTCCAACCCCGACCAGAAAGGCAAGATGCGCCGCATCGACTGCCTGCGGCAGGCAGACAAGGTGTGGCGGCTGGACCTGGTCATGGTCATCCTCTTCAAAGGGATCCCGCTGGAGAGCACCGACGGTGAGCGCCTGGTCAAGGCGGGCCAGTGCACCAACCCCATCCTCTGCGTCCAGCCCCACCACATCAGCGTCTCTGTCAAGGAGCTCGACCTCTACCTGGCGTACTTCGTCCGTGAGAGAGGTGGGTGCTCGTGTGCCTGCAGGGCAGAGCCTGGCTGTGCCCTGCCACAGCCAGATCTGGGGGGTTTGTTTTGGCTTTCCCTCCCCGTCTGTCCCATCCCCATCTCCAGCTGGGGACACTGTTCCCCAACACCTTTCCCATTGCAGACCTTGCAGTGCTTCCCTCTCCAAATTGCTTCTCGGGTGGGTGCCCCCCACCCTAGCCCCTCTCCCCCAGCCAGAACTGATCCCAGCTGCCCAGGAGCAGGAGCACACAAAGGTCCCTGAGGATGCTCCTGTCTCTGGGCATTCCCAGCATGGAGTTTTGGGGGTTAAACCCAGAGCTAACCCCACATCGTGTGCCTAGCTGAGAGGAGTGGCTGGGCAGCCCGGGCAGGGAAGGGGCAGCCTGTTCCTGGTGCATCCCCAAGGGCTGAAGCTGGAAGAGGTCCAGCAGTGCCCATTTGCCATGGACTAGGGTGCCAACCAGAGCAGGGACGGGGCAGCAAGGCTGGCTGGACAGGGCACAGCAATAACGTTGGTGGGGGCAGCTCCTGCTGTGCCCTGAGGGGATGCTTGTCCTGGCCAAGGACTTGCTGGGAGAACTGGCTGCTTTCATTCCAGCAAGGAGGGTCAAACCTGCTCTCAAAGCCATCAGTCAAAAGGGGGAAACTGAGTCATGGCATGCAGGGCAGGCAGCAGGTCTCAGTTTGGGTCCCTGAGTCATTGTCCTCACTACCACCTCACGTCACGTCCCCGCATGCTGGGAAGGGGAAGCTCATTTGTAGGGATTTTACCCGGGCAGGTTTGTTGTCCCTGGCTGGTGACCTGCTGGCACAGACACGCTGCCAGCAGCTGGGGTCCCCCACAGACCCTGCCAGGTGTGTGAGGAGCCAGGGGAGATGCTGTGTGAGCCCGGCTGAGGGCTGGGCTGCTGCACAGGGTGGGTTCACAGACAGCAGGATCTGTGACTCATAGCCCTAGGGGCAATCAAGGGTCTCATGCCCACCTCTGGCCAGGCCAGGCTACCCAGGTGTGTGGGGGTAGCAGGATACTGGGCCCTTCCTGGCAGCATCTCCTGCCCATGCCCACAGCATGAGGTGATGTCCTCTGGCCCTGTGAGCCTACCCTCATCAGCACAAGAGCAGAGGGAACGTGGGGCTGTGGCTCTTTGCCTGGTACTGGCCAGAGCCCATGACAGACAGTGATACCACAGAGCCCACTGTGGTGCCAGCAGTGCCAGCAAATCAGGTGCCAGTGTTGTGAATCATGGTGGGCACACGCTCTGCCCAGCCATCCGTGGGCTATGCTGGGTGTCACTGGGGAAACTGAGGCAGAGCGAGCATGTGACCTCCCCCACTACCCAGGGAAGGGGTTTGGCAGGACTACTAGGCCCTCGTGGCTTTGGGGAAAAGTGGAGTACAGCTTCGAGCAGGGAATAGCCAGGGCCAGACCCTGCCCCAGGGCCCAGGCAGGATCCTGGGCTGGCCTGGGGCACATCCGTGGTTGTACACACGTGTGCAGCCAGGACCTGCCTGCCCAGCCGTGTCCCTGGTGCGTGAGCACGTGTGCTGCCAGCACCTGTGCCCACGCACATGACACGCCCGCTCCGTGGCACCAAGGGACCCAGCAGGGCACTGGGAAAGGTGGGTGCTCTGCTGGGCATGGGGGGCCCGGGGCGCAGGCTGGGGGCTGTGGGTGTCCTGTGCACCTGGGCAGGGAATGGGGTGTCATGTACTGGGCTGAGACATGGCCGTACTGGGCTGAACTGGGGCGCTGCATGCCGTAATGGGGTGCACCCTGTACTGACTGTGCTGGGGTTGCTGCATACTGGGCTGGACTGGGGGCACCTTGTGCTGGCTCAGCCGGAGGTGTAGTACCACACTGGGCTGGAGTACCCTGGACTGGGCTGAACTGGGAGCACCCTGATGCTGGACTGGGAGCCCTACAATGGCCAAGCTGAAGGCAGGGACCAGAACCCCCACAGCCTCTGCAACGGGTCCCCATTGGCACCTGGTGTGCCTCACTGGGGTGCCGTGCCGGCAGCCTCCCTGGCCATGCTGTGTCCAGCTGCTGTCCCCAGGAGGTGGCTGCCCCTCTCCCACCCCCACCCCTCCACTGGCGACCTTGACCCCAGTGTCTGGGTCCCCAGCAGCCACAGTCACCTGACTGTCTAATTGGGAACACAGCGGCTGTAAATACTCTCTGATAAGGCCTGGCAGCCTCTCACTTTCACTGTTAAGGTCGCTCTGGCCCTGGTTAAGGGGGACCAGCATGGGCCAGGAGCAATAGCGTGGGACCCCTGGAGTGATGCAGGGTGCTGGGTGCTCAGCATGGCCTGGTCCCAGCCCACGGTGGGCATGTTCTGTCAGGCTGTGGCTGATGGGAGGGGTCTCCAGCCTCCCACCTTGGTGGGGAAACTGAGGCAGGGAAGAAACCACCACATCGATGGGACCCTGCATAGCATGGCCAGGCTGCTGACAGCGCTCCAGGGGTGCCGGGGATCACTGCACCGCAGCCTTTGTGGGATCAGTCTGCTTCTCCCCGCCTGACATGCTGCCCTCCTGCTCCCTCCTACCTGCTCCTGCCCGGCACACTGCCCGTTCTTACCTGCCCCCTCCTGCCTGATTCTGCCTCCTCCCTCCTTCCTGCTCCCTCCTGCCTGCCCGCTCCTGCCCTCTCCTGTCTCCTCTCACCCGCCTGCCCGCTCCCCCGCGCCGCCCGCAGCATCCCCAGCCTCAAAGGCAGGGGGCTGGGAGGGTCTGTCCCGCGCAGGGCCCCCCCGGCCGGGCGGTCCGGGCTCCCCGCAGCCCCCACAGCACCGTTATCAGCCCGAGCACGTGCGCCCGCGCTCCCCCGCCCCCGCCGCCCGGTTTTGCCGGTGTCAGCACAATTTCCCAGCCGCTGCTCTGGCAACGCCGGGGAGGGGGAACGGAGGAGCCCCCGGCCCTGCGCTCCCCACCCGCGGTCTGGGGCAGCCTTGGCAGGGGCTGAGCGCCCGGACGGCCCCCCCCCGGGCCCATGTCAAAGGCGAGCTCTGCCCCTCGGCTCTTCCCCCTGTCCTCGGCTTTCCGTGCCCCCGGGTGGGCAAACTGAGGCAGGACTTGTGCCAGGCTGCGGGGAAGTCCCGTCCCAGCCCTGCTGGCCCCGGGGGTGGCCGTGGGGTGCAAGGAGTGCCATGCGCCTGGGTCCTCCCCAGAGCAGCACCGGCCCTGCTCTCATCCTGCACCCAGCCCTGCAACCGCCACCCCGGTACCTTTCGGGCAGGATAGGATCAGGATGGGTGCGGGATTGGAGCAGGGTTTTGCTGAAGGATGAGTGCTGGATGTGAGCAGGGCTGGATGCAGGATGGATAGAGGATAGGAGCAGGGCTGAACGCAGGCTGAATGCAGGATGGAAGCAGGGCTGGATGCAGGATGGGTGCGGGATGAGTGCGGGGCTGGGTGAGGGCTGGGCTGTGCACACTGCAGTGGGGGAGGGGACGGCGCTGCAGCCCAGAGCTGAGTGTGCGGCGGGGGGGGGGGGGGCGGGGGGGCTGGGGGGAGCTCGGAGGTCGCTGGTGAAAGTCAAAAGCATTGCAGTAAAATGGTAATCAATCTCCCCAGCCGATGGTGCCAGGACCTTCGGAGCATTACAGAAAGATTCCTCCCAGCAGCTCCTGTCGGCAGCAGCCAGTCTGGGGGGGACAGTGCCCCCCTCCCTGCACCCTCCCACCGGTGCTCCCCACCTCCATGGGTTCCCTTGCTGCTCTCTCACCATGGTACCTCCATCCCTGCAGCCCCATCTATGTATCCTTGTATCCCCATGCTGGTAGCCCCCATCCTTGGACCCCACCCAGGTTCCCAGAGCCAGGGAGAGGCAAAACAGGGACAGTGCTGGCTCCTCGCACCCTCTGAGCTTCTCTACAGCCCCCTCCCCAGCCGTCATGCTCAGCAGGGCAGGGGGTCCAGGCTCTGCCCTGCAGTGAGCTTTTCCTGGCAGTGCCCCTTGGCTGAGCCCCCAGGCCAAGCAGGGTGGGAGCAGATGGGTGCCCAGGGCAAGCAGGCAGTGGGCCCCAGGGTGGCATCGAGCTCCTGGCCCTGGCCATGCCGCCGCCAGTGGACAGCACCTGGGGGGAGGCAGGGACCCCCGCGCTGTGCCAGCATCTGCGTCCTCCACCACCTGGCAGCCCCTTATCTCCCCCCACCAGCCTCACCGCTGGGTGCGGCGCGAGGCAGATGGCACCAATCTGCCGGGGAGCCCGTGCCAGGGCTCTCGTCCCAGGCGCGCTGCGGCCGTGCCAGGCCGGCCGTGCCAAGCGTCTGCTCAGCCCCTCCAGATGGAAGGGCAGGCGTTTCCCTGGGCACCGCCGCTCCGCCAGCCCCCGCGCAAATATTTATCGCCAGGGTCATGAGAAGATTGATGGGGTTCACAATATTTGGGATCTGTCAGTCGCAGAGCTGGGCACCGGCGGGCAGGCAGGCTGGAGAACCCCCCAGCACACAGATGAACACGAGCAAACCCTCCCCCTGTTCCCGGTGTCTCTACTCCCAGCCAAACAGCCAGGGAGACCGGGGTTGAGGGGAACGAGGTAGGCAGAGCCCAACAAGTCCAGGAGGAAACCCCTGGGGAAAGGGCACAAGGATATGAGACAGCAGAGAATCCACGGGGGCTGGGTTCCTGGCCCCAGGGCTGCGTGCTGCAGAACCGGGATGGAAGGCGGCTCCCCAGGGTGCCACCCCCCCCCGCCACCCCTGTCTTCTGCAGCGTCACTGCCCGGGGTGCCGCTGCTCCTGGGCCCGGCCCCGCTGCGAGCCTGGCGCTGGCACGGCCGGAGCAGTTTCCATGTGCTCGAGCTCTCCGGATCGATGTGCCGGCGACCTTGGGGAGGTCAGGGCTTCCCCGGCTCTCCCGCAGTGCGCCGAGCCGGCGGCGTGCCGGAGCCGGACGGCTTCCCCGCAGTGCCCGCTGCCAGCCCCGGCCTCGCGTCACCGCTGAAGCGAGCTGCGCCGTGCTCAGCCCTGCCGCCCCGGCAGCGTGAGCGGTGCCTGCCGGGGACCTGGCACGGGGTGCCACGTCCTGTGCCGCCGGAGGGGACAAGGGGCCAGAGTGGTTCCGCGCACCGTTAGGCACCCGATGAATAAAAGATGAGCGAGCTCCTCTCACGAGCACCTGCCGTCCCCCGCCCTCGCCACCCGCCGTCCCCCCGCGCTGGCAAGCGCCGTGCCCTCCCCGAGGCCGCAGTTGCCATCCTGGCCAGGTGCCCGGCTTCGTGCTGCGCTGGCAAGGGACAGCTGGGGCGGCAGATGCCCACGGTGCTCCCTCCCGCCCGTGGCCACGGGAGAGAGGGAACAGACGCCGGCAAGCCCCCGGTGTGCCCCTACACCCCCGATCAGGGTTGGCACTGCCAGTTGGGGCATGGGGACGGTCCCCTGTCACACTGGCTCCTACACTGGGGTCTTGGCCAGTCCTGGGGAAGGGTTTGAAAACTGCTGCCTCAGCCCTGCGTGGTGGTGGTGCAGGGGTTGGTTTTGGGGGAGCATCGGAGGGCCCATGGTGTGGGGTGCATCGGACTCGGAGGGGGGTGGCTGGCTGTGCTGTGGAGCTATGTCTGCCACAGGGCTGGAATTGGTGGGGCAGCAAGATAGTGGCAGCATATTTCCCTTTCCCTATCCCTTTTCCTTTCCCTTCCTCTCCACCTTAATTTCTTCCTTCCTTTCTCCCTCCCTCCCTCCCTTCCTTTCTCTCCTTTCCCTCTCCCATCCGTCTCTCCTCTCTCCCACCTCCTCCCTGCAGCTGCGCCCCCAGGTACTCCCAGCCCAGGGCGCAGGGGCTGCATGCCAGCACCCCGCATGGGAGAGTCCCAGGGAAGGGGGGGCTCCTCAGCCTTCCCTTTGTCTGTCCCGCTCTCCCCATCCCTTTCCCTGCTGTCATCTGTCCCTGCTCGCCTCCGCGGACGCCGGCAGCCCTGGATGGAGCCCAGGCCTGGCAGGGCTGAGCGAGGGGGCGGCCGCGCCGCCCTCCTGGGGGGGTTCCCCCCGGCCGCTGCCATCTCCCCGTGCCGGCCGGGGTCGGCCGAGGACAAACCCGCTCGCTCCCAGCGCCGCTCGCTTGCAGCCGCCGGCCAACGTGCTCGCGCCTCCCAGGCTCCCGCCCGGGCCAGCTGGCCGCGGCCGGCGTACGTGGCAGCGGGGCGCGTCCGTCCCCCCCGCCACCGCCCCGCCACCTCGGGGGATGCCTCCGGCCAGGACCTCCCCGGGGCTCCGCTCGGCAGGGGGAGGAGAAGCTGCCGCCCCCGCAGCGCTGGTGGCCGAGGCCCAGCAGAGCCGCCTCACCCCGCGGCCCCGCAGCGCTCCGGGCATGGGGCATGGCGGGGCGCTGTCAGGAGCTAGGGGGGGGGGGGGGGGGGGGGGGGGGTCCCGCGCCCCGGCGCGCCGGCCGGCCCGGCTCAGCCAGGATTTACCCGGCACACGCGGCGGTTCAGGCTATTATATAAAGGAGGTTACACAAGCAGGACTGTTCCGGGTTTATGTAAGGGCCACCCCAGCCCGGCGGCAGAGGGATGGACAGTGGGACGGGCAGTGCCACTCGGACCTGGGGGTCACTGTGAGACTGGGATGAGGAGTTCTGGGGGTCTGACAGGGCAGGGCCCCCAAATCACACCCTCCGGCAGCCTCGCTCGCCCCAGCCCTTGCAGTGGGATCTGCCCCACGGCACATTGGCTCCCTCCGGTCTCCAGGGGTTTTCCATCCTGAGCAGGCTGTTCACTCCGGGCCCTACTGGTCCACGTGTCGCCATGGCCAGCCGGAGGAGTGCAGTGACACCTGAGGACGTAAGGAACATGAGGCAGGAGGGCAGTTCCCCCCCCAGCCAGCCCCAAGGGAAACTGAGGCACAGGACAGAAGCATGCTGAACCCTCTCCCATCCGCTGCCCTCGTCTGGCAGAGCTGGGGAAAAGGGGGAAGGCAGCTGCCCTCGATGTGGGGCTGGGACTGCTCACACCGGCGCCAGCAGCTCCCCCAGCCCCCGGCATCCTCCAGCCTCTGCGCCTGCGCCGCTGCCGGTAACACCGTGCCCTGTTACCGTCAGCGCTCGGGCACCGAGCCAGGGCTCTCCCGCAGCTGCGCCAGCCCCGGGGGGCACCCGGCCTGCAGTGACACCCCCCAGGGCCGGCCCTGCTGCCCGGGGGTCGTTCCCACGCGCTGAGACCGCGGGCGGGTGTCGCTTGGGGCCCGGGGGCACCGTGCCAGCCAGCGGGGCCGGGGTGCGGGATCCGTAATTCAATGGGTGGCACGGGGCCAGGCTGCCAGCGCGGCCCGGAGCCCAGGCAGCCCGCGCCCCCCCGGACACACACTTGGCTATTTTTAAAAGAGATTGGATCGACCTGTTTGGGCACTGAGCACTCTCCTCTGCCTCGCCGGAGACGACCCCGGCACTGAACCCCCTCCCCGCTGAGCTCCCCACAATTTGACAGCAGGACCACCCCCATCCCACTTCCATCCCCCATGCCGGCCTCCCGGAGGGTGGAAGGCACAGGATCAACGAAGCAGCAGGGGCATGGGGGAGCTTTACAGGCTTCTTCCTCCTCTGTGGTGCAGTCGAGCCACTTGTTGGGTCCTGGATTTGGAGTCTCCCCAGAACACCCCTTGTGGGGAGCACGGCCCGTGAGCCCGGGGCTCCCTTCGCCATTTTAGCGCGCCAGCCGGCGCAGGCGGCTGTCACATGGCGGTGAGAGCAGCGCTTGGCCCGGCCGCCCCGCGCCGAGGAGGCAGCCAGAAATCTGCTGGCAAGCTCGCCCGCCCGGCTACGGGGAGCGCCGGGGGTGCCGAGCCCCGGCCCGGCCTCGCACCCACCACCTCCATCAGCCCGGGTACGAGGGGCCAGGGAGGGGCCGGCCCTGCTGCCAAACCTCCGAGCTGGGGAGAGTCCCGGCTGCTGCTCGGGCTGCTGTGGGTGGAAGCGGAGTGCTGGGTCTGGGGACAGGTCCCCAGAGTCCCTCAGCAGCAGGGGCCGCTGAGGTGGCACTGGCGGTGCTGGGTCAGGGTGGTGCCGTGGCATGGTGTGGGGGTACAGGGACGTGGGGCCCACCTGGGGCACCCGGGGCTAATGATGGCCCTCCCGGGTGCCCTGGGGGATCAGGGACCAGGCCGGGGTGGTTTGGTGCGGGCAAAGGTCCATGTGGGGCACCTCAGGATGAGTGGTGGGGGTCCCTGAGCTGAGCCCAGCTGGGCACCTCAGAGGCACCAGGCGAGGGCATTGCCTGGGGAGCTACCCAGAGGCCAAGCTCGCCAGGATTGGGCAAGTGGGGCCATCTGGGAGGCAATCGAGGTCCCGGGGAGCCCTGAGGCCATGGTGGGGGGCTGTGGGGAGCCGGGCCGGCCTCAGGCTGTGACCGCCAGCCTCCGTCCCGCGCCTTGGCCGGGCTCCACGCTAACCACTTCCAGAGCCGCCGCCAGATTTGTTGTTTTTAGAGGCGAGGAGGGGCCGTGTCCGGCCACGGTGCCCGTGGATGAGCGGGGGGGGTCCCCAGCCACTCCCCCATCCCAGCTGCTTTGTGCCCCGCTCGCTCCCACCACCCACACCCAGTAGTACTTGGGCACGCAGCTGTTTCAAAATGGGGGAATAGGGTTAGAAAAAGAGAAATTAAGAGAAGGGAAGGGAAAAAAAAAACCCTGTGCCCGTCTCCAGGGGGAGTTTCTGCTCCCTAAAATGGCTGCTTGGAGGGAGCCAGGGGTGCGGGCACAGGGGGGATGGTGGTGGGGAGCAGCATCAGGGCAGGATGCCATGGCGCTGCCAGCGGGGTGCCAGGCTGGCACGGGACGGGTGGAAGGGACCACGGCAGCTGGGCAGGGAGACAAAATGGCTGGTTTGGCATCGGCCTTGAGCAGTCCCAGGGGGCTGTGGGCACACGGGGGTGTCAGGCTGGGAGATGGCACAGTCCCACTGCCCCCATGGGTAACCTGCCTGATGGGCAGCACACAGAGGTGTCAGGGTGAGAGGTGGCATGGGGCCCACATGGATAACTTGCCCAACCAAGGACAACCAGTCTGGGAACCACATGTGAGTGCAAGGGACTTGAGGGGAGAAAAAGGAGGAGAAAAACAGGGAGAAAGGGAAAAATCTCAAGGCGGGCACATGGGCTGGCAGTTGCAGCTGCGTGGTTTTGTTGGTGTTTTTGGATTTTCTCAGCCCTTTCCTGACATCCGCCAAGGCTTCCAGAGGGAAATGCTGGAGGCCAAGGGGTGGGGGGAGGAGGAGGATGGAGAAGCAGGGGGAAAAAGGAATACGGGGGAGAAATACATGGCAAAGGCTATGGAAGGGCTTTGGAAGCAGCCAGGTGAGGAAGGATGCTCCTCATTTCAGTGTCTGGGCTGTGCCAGGCTGTGCCAGGCTGGGCCTGCCAGGCTGTGCCGGGGCCACTGAGCTCAGCACCTGAGCCAGGATATTTTTAGTCAAGAGGGAGCAAGGCTGGACGGGGTTCCAGGGGTCAGAGCAGGTGCTGTCCCAAGCCCTGCTGCCCTGCAGGAGCTGGGCAGAGGCAGGACAAGGTGCCACAGGTTGTGCCATGCTGCAGTGACACTGCCTGGTGGGGCAGCACTGGGTCACAGCTGTGGCTGGAGAGAGGAGAGGAGGCAGGAGGCTGGAGCAGGGCCAGGTGAGCATCACCCAGCCCAGCACTGGGGTTCCCCTCCTGCGAGGAGCACTGCCCAGACCCTACATGTGGGGCTCCTCTCGCTGGTGGGGAGGGCAAGGGGGGGCTGGTTGGTGTCTGTTCCTCAGTGGCTGGGGACATGCCAGCTTGGTGGTGGCCCTGCTGTGTGGTGAGAGCTGCTGGGCAGCCTATGTCTCAGTTTCCCCCAGCAAGGCAAGGGGGGGCAGTCAGCTGGTGGCAACCCTGGCTCACACTGGTACAGAGGCTGCCACTGGCATGGGGGGCTCACCCTGGGGCTTTGCCTCTTGCAGATGCAGAGCAGAGCAGCAGCCCCCGGACAGGCATTGGCTCAGACCAGGAGGACAGCAAACCCATCACGCTGGGTGAGTGCAGCGGGCAGGGCTTGGGCAAAGGACAAGGGACACCCCAGCCTGTCCCCAGGGTCCCTGCCATGGCGGGGGAGGGGGGCCTGTGACATACAGTCAAGCTGCCAGCCACTGCCAGCCACTGCCTGGCCCCTGCAATGAGCTGAGCATAGCCTTAGCCTTGTCCTACACCCAGCAGAGTCCCATGGAGGCCACAGCCCTTGGGGACAGCAGCTGCCATGGAGGTCCCACGGTGGGGGTGCAGCCCCAAGCCCTGCCAGCACTCTCAGCCACAGAGAAACAGAGGCACTGAGCAGGTCCAGGGCATCTTCAGCAGAGGCAACCAATTGGGGTGGTCTCTTGCTGGAGCAGGGAGCGGAGTGGAGGCTAAGGAGGGGGACAGATGGGATTTGGGGTGCCCTCAAGCATCGCCACAAGGCAGTGCAGGATGGGAGGGGTGGTCCTGTTGCCCCCTCAGCATGCCCTCCTCTCTCCCACACAGATTCGACAGACTTCCAGGAAAGCTTCGTCACCTCGGGGGTGTTCAGTGTCACCGAGCTCATCCAGGTGTCCCGAAGTGAGTGTGACTGTGATGCCACAGCCCGACCCTCGGCTGCCTGGGCACAGCAGCATCCCAACAGCCCCCCCCCTCCCCACTGGGCCCCAGTGACCCCCCCCTCTCTCCCTGCAGCACCGGTGGTGACAGGCACAGGGCCAAACTTCTCCCTGGGGGAGCTGCAGGGCCACCTGGCCTATGACCTGAACCCCTCCAGCACCGGCATGAGGAGGACACTGCCCAGCACCTCCTCCAGCGGGTAGGTGCCAGCAGGGCTGTGCCAGGGCGGTGCCGGGGCCAGCCAAGCACAGGCGTGGGGAAGGCAAGGGGGAGCCAGGTCCTGCCACGGGCTGGCACTGACCCATGACAAGCTGGGAGAGCTGGGGGTGTTCAGCCTGGAGAAAAGAAAACTCCAGGGAGACCTCAGGGCCCCTTCCAGTGCTTAAAGGGGCTCCAAGAGAGCTGGAGAGGAAGCTTGGACAAGGGATGGAGGGACAGGAGAAGAGGGAATGGCTCCCACTGCCAGAGGGCAGGGCTGGATGGGATATTGGGCAGGAATTGTTCCCTGGCAGGGTGGGCAGGCCCTGGCCCAGGATGCCCAGAGCAGCTGTGGCTGCCCCTGGATCCCTGGCAGTGCCCAAGGCCAGGTTGGATGGGACTTGGAGTGACCTGGGATAGTGGAAGGTGTCCCTGCCCATGGCAGGGGTGGAACAGGATGAGCTTTAAGGTCCTTTCCAACCCAAACCATTCCGTGATCCTGTGACCCTTCCCTGTCCCCAGGAGCAAACGGCACAAGTCGGGGTCCATGGAGGACGACATTGACACCAGCCCTGGGGGCGAGTACTACACCTCCTCCAACTCCCCCACCAGCAGCAGCCGCAACTGGACAGAAGACATGGAAGGGGGTAGGTGCCATCTCCTTACCAGTGCCCTTCCAGTGCCCCGGGGCCCCCATCCTGCTCCCAGCATTCTGCAAACCACTGCCAGAACCCCCTGTGACCATCTGGGCGCTGCCCATGCTGAGTGTCCCTATGGGCCTTAAGGTCACAGGACACACTGGCTGTGGGGGCTGCGGTGCCACCCTCAAGTCCCACAGAACATCCCTGCTGCTTTTCCATGGAGTCTGTGGGGTTGCTCTCAAACCCCCCTGATTTAGGCACAGGCTTTCTGTAGGTGCCCAGGTGTGTCTGTGGCCCCCCACTTTGGGCCGGACTCTGTGGGGGCTGTGGTGGTGCTACAGGGACCCCCATTTCAACACAGGCTCTCTCTGTAGGGCCAATCCAGCCTCCAGCCCCATGCCTGGTCTGGCAGCCCCACACCACTCTCTCCCAGCCCCAAGTTGGCTCCCCCAGCCCCACATCACTGTGGACAGCTTTCTGGCTTGGTGTTTTTTTTTCCCTTTCCTGTCTAGACAAGCCCCAATTAGCTGTTCATTAAGAAAGGGGGGGCTGGGCTAATTAAAGCGATGCTGCAGGGCTGGCACAGCAGCTCCCACACCCTGAGGTGCAGGCAAAGAAGCTGCTTCTCTTCCTCCTCCCTTGGCTCTTCTCCTGCCTCCCCCAGCAGTGGGGTGGGCTCCACACCAGCCCCCTAGCCCTGCCAGAGCCTGGAGGTGCCTGGCTGGAGGGCTAGAGGCACCGATCCTGTTGGAAGGGGGTTTGGGGGATGCAGGTCCAGCCCCCAAACTGTGTCCTGTGTGTGGAGGGACTGTACCCCATCCTGTCCCGTGGGGCTGGTGCAGGGGGGGTCCTGGGGAAGGTGCAGCCCCCTCCCCAAAATGGTGGCATGGAGGCAGGAGGGAGCTGTGCCAGGGCATCTGTCCCCTGCTGGTGGCCTGACCCGGGCAGGGGTAAGGGTGGCTGGTGGGGGCCTCAGTCTTGGCAGCGGGGAGAGGGGCTTGGCAATCCTGTACAGGATGTTCTGGGAAATCCTCCTAACGCCCGACTGAGAAAGGGCTAAACCCATTACCAGACCCGGGCCAAATGGCCAGAGCTAAAGCCACGGTGGCAGGGGATTAATGTGCCTGCCACCCCCCCCGCTCAGCCCCATGCCCTGGAGTGGCCTCGGGGACCTGGGCAGCTGCTGCTGCCAGGGGTCTCTGGGGTGATCACCCCCATGCCGGCACCTCTCTGCCTCCCCAGGAGCTCCTGTAGCCCCCAGCCCCATGTGCCAGGGGAGGTGGCTGCCATGTGGGGGCTGCAGGGTCACAGTGGCATCCATGAGGGCTCCCACCAGGGTGGGACACACACACAGAGCTGCGTGCACCCGCATGCACACACTTGCAGGAGCACGCACCTGTGCACGGCTATGCGTGTACACACACAGGTACAGAGCTCTGCTGGTACAACACTTACACACATGCACACACATTCATGCACACAGCAGTGCCCCCAGAGGTGCCCACACAGGTACCCACCCTCCTGCCAGCACACAGACACATGCTCACAGCACCACCCTCCCCATGCCCACCCTGACCTCGGAGTTCCCCTTGCCTGCACTGAGATGGCAGCAGCCATGGGATTTGGGGTCCCATGGCAGGTCCTGACGTTGGACGCTGCTTTCCCCAGGCATCTCCCCCACTGTGAAGAAGACAGAGATGGACAAGTCCCCCTTCAACAGCCCATCACCCCAGGACTCCTCGCCCCGGCTGAGCAGCTTCACGCAGCACCACCGTCCTGTCATCGCTGTGCACAGTGGTGAGTGTCCTGCCAGGGAAACCGAGGCACAGAGTGAGCGCTGAGCAGTCGGGGGGCTGGGGCAGCCACTCGCTAGTGACACAGGTGCGTGTCCCCTTTTGCTGTCGCCCGCAGGTATCGCCCGAAGCCCGCACCCATCGTCTGCGCTGCATTTCCCCACCACCTCCATCCTTCCCCAGACGGCCTCCACCTACTTCCCGCACACGGCCATCCGGTACCCGCCTCATCTCAACCCGCAGGACCCGCTCAAGGATCTCGTCTCGCTGGCCTGCGACCCGTCCAACCAGCAGCCTGGACCGGTAAGGACGCAGCCTTGTCCGTGGGCACCGGGGGCTGCTGCCCGCCGGGCTGCCCGAGGAGAATCCCCTGGACCTGCGCCGCCGCCACCTCTGCCGCCGCACGGGGGGGTCGGGGTCTTCTGGTGGCACCGACGGGGTGTTGTCTGGGGCTGAGCTCCAGCCGTGCCGTGCGTTGGTTCAGGAGCGCTGCTGTGCCGGCTCACGTTGGCACCTCGTGTCTGCGGCGATGGAGGTGCAGTGCCCTGGCCCAGCGTGGGGCACTGTGGGTGTTGGGGCGCTGGGGCTGAGCCATCAGCCGGTGTTGGGGTGTTGGGGGTGAGCAAGGTGTCTGCCAGGGGTGCGTGACCATCTCCTGGAGTCACCGTCCGCCAGCATATCCAGGAGAGTGATGGGCTTGACATGCCCCATCCACCTGCAGAGCCCACGGGTGACCCGTCAGCTCCTCTGGAGCTGTACCCGTGTCCCCAGTGTCCCCGCAGGGGTGGCAGAGCCACACTGTGCTGCTGTGGGCCTTCCCTTGCCACAGTGCCCTGCACTCCCACACACCCAGTGCACCCCACAGACATGGGACGTCACACACCCCACACACCCATCACCCCACACCCCATGCTCCCATCACCAAACAACCTGTGTAACCAGCACCGTGCACACACAGCAGCCAGCGCGTGCAGCACCCAAACCATCACCTCATACACCCAGAGCCCCCAAGACACAACACACCCCACCCCACCAGCACCCCACATACCCCATGAAGGGCACCCTTCATACCCAAAGCCAGAGCCTGGGGGTGTTCCTGCTCCCATACTGTCCTGTGCCTCTCTTTGTCCTCCCAGATGCAGAGCTCTTGGGGACCCCCTCTGACCTCTGCCCACCACTTTCCTGTTTCCCCTCACCAGCAGGGGCTGATGCCAGGGTGAGGGGCATGGCCACTGTTACCCTGTGCAGTGGGTCAGTGCTGGGCCGATGGACACCAGAACAGGAGTAGCCCACGGCCAGGTTGGGCATGGAGCACTGATGCAGGAGCCTTTGGAGGCTCTGGGTGCCCCTACCCCTCCAGGGAGTGCTTCAGAGACCCCCCTGTCACTGTAGAAAGGGCTCCCAGCTCCAGCGTGCGCCACTGTGGGTAATGTCCCCCATGGAGCATGGCCTCCACAGTCCCCCAAATCCCTCCTGTCCCGCCGTCAGTTCCTGCCTGCTGCCACCGCCGACCGTTCAGGGCTGCTCTGAGACCCACCAAACTCATGTCCGCAGTGAGGGACACCCCGTGCCTGTGCCAGGGGTGTCCCCGGGGCTCCCTGGCCGTGCTGGTGTGCGCGTGCATCCTAATGGCTTGTGCTGTTTGTTTTTTGTCTGTGTTGTCCCCAGTTAAATGGAAGTGGTCAAGTGAAAGTGCCCAGCCACTACCTGCCCACGCAGATGCTGGCGCCGCCACCTCCCCCCGGCATGCCCCGCTTGGCCGTCTCTCCTGACACCAAATCCACCACGACAACTTCCGAGGGAGGGACGACCTCGCCGACATCACCCAGTAAGCACCCGCGGCGCCCACCCTGCTCCCCGGCCCGGCTGGCCCCCTCCTCTCGCAGCCCCCCAGGGTGTCCCCCTGTCCCGGTGCTGGGGGGATGTTGGCGGAGGTGGCCTCCCCGCAGCCGGGGAGAGGGCGGCAGCTGGCACGCCATGAGTTTGCTGGGTCTCAGGCAGGTCGGAGCGGACAGGGTTTGGGCAGGTGGCCGCTGTGGCCACTGAGCCAAGGGGTTGTGTGCTGGTCCCGGGGACCAGCTCGAGCCCCTTGTCCCTCTGAGCGTGAGTGGAGCCGTGGCAGGGCTCTCCAAACCAGTGTCCTGCCCAGACCCTCAGTGTGGGCAGTGCCATCGGGGAGGCCATGGCCTCTCTGTGTCTGTTTATCCCACCATGGTGGTGGCTGCGCTGCCGGGAACAGGGAGCAGCTGGCACGCGGGTGGCACTGGGACTAGGGACAGTGTGCCTGGTGTGTTGTGTGGGCTGTTGTACTCTTGCTGCCATGGGGGTCCTTGGCGCTGGAGATTCTGGTCTTGTTGGGGGTGTGAGGTGACACCAGAGCAGGGACTGTGTGCGGGTCCCCCAGAGCCCTTGGCAGGTGGCGCCTGGGAGCTTGTTACCACGATGGCTGACAAATTCTTTGCCCTCTCCTCTACCTCAGGGGCCATAAGTGCCTTGGCCAGGAGGGTTTTGGGTGCTGGGCCCAACAGCCAGAGGGGAGCTGGTGTCACCCCAGACTGGCACGGGGGTGTGTGCTGCAGTGGTGGGACACTGTGCCGTCGCCACACTCTATGAGGGGCTTGTTCCTGTTCCCATCCTGATGTACACATGGGACATGGTACCCCAAGTGTCTGCTGTGTCCCCACACAGTCAAGCCCTGCCTGATCGAGCCATTGTCCCTGGGTAATGGGCCATGGCTAATTGCCAGCAGCTGGTCAGCAGGTGTGGAGACCCCATGGCATGGAGAAGCCAAAGCCTGGACAATCTGGAAGGGACAGCATGGGATGGCCTGGCTGATAATAGGGTCACAGCCTTGGGGAGGGACAGAGGAGTGAAAGTTCCTGCAGGCTCAGGGAAGGATGCATTAGGAGGACACTGGCTGTCCCCAGCTGGCTCCAAACCCCCATTCGCCTTGGCAGCACTCTGCTTCCAACAGGGCTGAACCCAGAAGCTCAGCAGGACTGGAGGTCTCACTGCTGGATCCCCAGCTGAGGGATGGAGGTGGCAGCAGGGTGACGTGGCCAGGTGGAAGTGGTGGCTGCCATTGTTCTCCCCGTGGCAGCTCAGCTCCAGAAGCCACAGCGCGGGCACAGCCAGGGGCACCATCTGCGCCTGCACCCCCGGGCACCTCGCCCCTCCAGCCTCAGTCATCACCCCAAAAGCACTGGTGGTACCGTCCGAGCACAGCAGCCCTGGGTGCAGCACCCCTGGGCTCCATTCGCCTGCCATCAGGTCACAGCCAGGGACGTCGCCTGCTCGCCAGCACCGGGTGCCAGGGAGCTCCGTCCCAGCAGTGCCAGGGAGAGGGCCGGGCCTGGCCCCTGGGGGGACAATGGCAGTGCCACCTGCAGCCCCGTTAATGAGCTCTCATTTGTTCCCCAGCCTACTCTGCACCAGGCACGCCCCCTGCGAACCGTTCCTTCGTGGGATTAGGACCAAGGGATCCTGGGAGTATCTATCAGGCACAGGTGAGAGCGGGGATGCTGCTGGGGGGACCCTCCTGCCCTCGCCCCGGGCACCCTCGCCATGGCATCACCGTGGGCATTGCCATGGGCATGGCCAGTGCTGGCATGGCCATTGTGGCTGTCACTGACGTGACATTGCTGATGTGGGCTCCCCGCCATGGTGCCCCTGCCGTGGCATCACTGCTGTGGCATCACTGCCATGGCATCGCTGCTGAGGGCATTGCCACCATGGCATCACTGCCGTGGGCCTTGCCACCATGGCATCACCACCGTGGCATTGCTGCCATGTTTATTGCTCCTGTGGGCATTGCTGCTGTGGGCACTATCATGTTTATTGCCACTGTGGCATCACTGCCGTGGGACATTGCTGCTGTGGATGTAACCTCTGTGGCCATTGGTGCTGTGACCTTGCCACCATGTCTGAGGCCACGAGGAGTATCACCACCGCAGTGGCATCACTGCTGCGGGCATTGCTACCACTGGCCTGGCCACTGCAGACTTTGCTGTTGTGGACATCCCCACCATGGCATCACTGCCATGGGTGTTGCTGCTGTTCGCAGTGCCACTTTGGGCACCACTGCTGTGTACGTCATCATTGTGGGGTTATTTCCATGTGCTGTCACCATGGGCATCACCACCATGGCATTGCAGCTCTGGCACTGCCACTGCCAGCTTTGCTGCTGTGAGCATCACTGCCTTGGCATCACCGCTGTGGCCCATGGGCATTGCTGCCGTGGCATCCTCACTATGGGCACCCAGTGACAGGTCTTTAGGCACTGCTGGTGGCTCAGGGCCACCACAAGTCCTCCATCATAGAGGGAGGTCACTGCTGTGCTCTGGCTGTGTCCTGCCTGGCACCACCTGGCACTGCCCTGCCTAGGTGCCCAGAACATCACCAAAGGAGCAGCACCAGGGCCATGGGTCCCTTTCTGTGTGGCCACAGGCACTGCTCTCGCTTGGCTGTGCCTGTGGCCACTCCAGCTGCAGTGGGAAGTTGTGTGTGCCTTTCCAGGAGCTTTCCATTAGTCCTAGATTCTGGAGCTGGCACTGGTACTGCAGGCAGTGCCACAGTGCCAGGACAGGGGTGGCAGCTCCTGGCATCACTTGTGACACGAGCGGTCTGGCCTCAGCATTCCCTGCAGGGGCAGCTGCAGCCTTGCCTGGCAGGTGACACGGGTGACAGGACAGAGGGATGGGGTGTGGACGGTGCCGTGTTGGGGCACCCTGAGGTGTTGCCCTGGCTGGGGGAGTACTCAGGGTGCTGTGCTGTGCCAGGGTGTGGGCACTTGGGGCTGTGAGCAATGACGCAGGGTACCTGGGGGTGCTGTGCTGTGCCAGGCTGTGAGATTTGGGAACCACGAGCTGGGACACCCAAGGGTGCTGTGCCGTTCCAGAGGAAAAACACGGGGGACCCGGCTCTGATCACAACCTCCACTCTGCCTCAGTTTCTCCATTCCTGCACCCCAAGGGCCTTGGGTCCCTAAAGAGGAGACCTGGGGCAGCACCAGGAGAACCTTGGAGGAGCAGGGGGCCAGAGTCCCTGTCCAGAGATAGGGGTCAGAGCCACTTGCAATCCCAGGACCCCCAAGGTCCCTGTGAATGGGTGTCCCTAGTCATGCCTGGGGAGGCTCGAGGATGCTCTGCCTGGGGAAACTGAGGCACGGGGGAAGGAGGCGGTGTCCCAGAAGGGGCAGCTGAGACCTGCCGTGCTCTGGTCATGTGTGGCGGGGCCTGGAAGGGTTAAGGGAAGCAGCGGCCCCGAGCTGTCTCGTTTCCAACGGAAACCAGACATGAGGTAATCGGGAATGAACTTGAACTTGGGGCTGGGGGGGAAACAATGGGAGGGTGGCAGGGGGCCACCTCGCGGGGTCCCCAGCCGTGCACCCCCCTACCTGTCCCCAGGTGGCACCATTCCTTTTGGAGGGTCTCCCTTTGCCGTGAAGGTGCAGAGGGACCGGCCCCAGGGGAACGCGGGTGGCCGCGGTGCGGAAGACGGACAAACTCAGCGCAGGAGTGGGGACGCCAGCCCCGTGCGCCGAGCAGGGGACAGCACAGGGACAGCGCAGGGACAGCTGTCTCGGGCTCTGGGGACCGGCGGGAGGACGGGGCAGCTCCGGGGGCAGAGCACTAACGCCGGCCTCTCTCCTCTCTCCCGGCAGTCCTGGTACCTGGGATAACCGCCGCCGTGCCGCCCCTTCGCCTCCCTTCTCTGCTTTAGGCACCCCCAGAGGAACATCCCCGTCCCCGAGCACCAGGCCCAGCCTTGCGGTGACGACGGAGAGCGCGGCCTCACGACGACGACGACGACGACAAGCAAAACCCACACCCGAAGGAAAGAGCAAGGGAAAGGAAGAAGGAAAAGGGTCATACTGTTTTAAAATGGAAAAAAAAAAAAAAAAAACCAAACCCACAAACAAAAAACAAACAAACCAACAACCCATCCCAAGAGGACCTTTCCCCCCACCCCGGCGATGCGCCAGAAAACAAAGAAACAAGAAAAAAAAAAGAAAAAAAAAAGAAAAAAAAAGAAAGCAAAAAAACACTATTATTTACCCCGTCGGCCGGCGCCGCGCTGAGACCTGACACAAGCGGTGCCAGCAACGCCTCCCGGAGCGGCTGCGGGGCCGCGGCGCCGAGCCCCGCCGGCCGCTCGCCGAATATGCAAACGGCTTTGACTCTCTCGTTCTTGCCTCTACGTGAGTAAAAATGATCAAACCTTCTCCGCCGACCCCCCCGGCCCCAGACTGTCGGGGGGCCCCGGGGCTGGGGTGGGGCGCGGCGGGGCGGGCTGGGGAACCCCTCCCGCTGCCGCAGCCCCGCGGACCGGGCGCGCTCGCGGTCGCGGCGGGTGACGCTCCGTGCTGTGCGAGCGCTCCGGGGACGGTGACATCGTGCTGCGGTGACACGGGGACGGTTACGCGGTGGCACCGTGGATCGAGCAGGTGGCACAGGAGGAGGGGGCTTGTGACCACAGAGGGTGCATGGGCACGGCCAGAGATGGTCGCGGCGGCGGTGGCACCTCGGTTCCCGCGCGGACACGGTGTCGGGACGCTCCCACCACGGCCCCAAATGTCACAGCGGCGGTGGCACCCCGATTCCATCGGGGACACGGCACGGGGACTGTCGCAGCCCGGCGGCCACCGTCGCGCCGAGACACCGGTCACCACCTCTCTGGTCGCCTTCCTCCCCCAAGCCTGCACCGGGCCGAGCCCCGTGTGTCCCCACCCGTGTCCCTGTGTCCCCGGCGTCCTCGCGCCCGGGGGGTTCCGCGGGGTTGGGGGGGAGGGGGCCCGTGCGTCCGTGTGTTTGAGCTATGCATTCCTGTGGACAGGTACCAGGTGGGAGGCAGGGTGCGCTCGTGTTGCACATTTTGTAGGAAATGCACTTTTAAGAGGGAATCATCAAAAGAAAAAAAAAAAAAAGAAAAAGAAGAAGAGAAAAGAAAACAAAATCACAAAAAAAAGGAGGAAGAGGAGAAGGAGGAGGTGGAGTCCCCGGCACCGGCTTGCCGGGACGGCTGGTTTGGGGTTTTTGGGTTTGGTGGTTTTGGTATTTTGGGGTTTGTTTTTTTTGTGGTTTTTTTTTTTTTTTTTTTGGTTGTTTTTTTTTTTGTTTGTTTGTTTGGTTGGTTTTTTTTTGTTTTTGTTTTTTTTTTTTTTTTTTTTTTTTGTTTTTTGTTTTTTTTGGGGGGTTTGTTTTTTTTTTTTTTGGATACAAAGGATGGAGCAAAGAAAAGAAGCCCGAGCGACGGCGAGGGCTGAGCCAGCCCCCGGAGCCCCTCGAAGTCCCCCGGAATCCTCCGGAGCCCCCGGCCCCGCGTCAAGTGCCTGAACTGCGGCGGGGAGGGGTCCCGGCCTCCCCGGAGGAGCCCTCGGCCGGGGGCAGCGCGGGAGGAAGCGCTCGGCCGTCCCCGTCCCGTGCGGTGACAGCGTGGCCGGGAAGGGGACGCAGGGACGTGGCAGTGCCTTAGAGCAGAGGGACCCCCGCGACGGCCGAGGCGAGGAGGAGGACGAGGATGAAGGTGCCCGTTGTCCCCAGCGAGACGAGGAGACTGGTCCCCAAAGGATCTCCGGTCCGGGGACACCCGAAGGGTGGTGATGGAGAGAAGCCGCCGTGGGATGTCCAGGAGCTGGGAATGTCACCGAGGCCACCGTCGCCACTCCGTCCCCTGGCACCCAGAGCCGCCCCGAGGACCACCGGCATCGCATCCCCCACCCCAGTGGCCCCCGCTCCCCCCTCCGCTTCCCCCCGCTTCCCACCCCCCCGGGACGGCACAATGAGACACCGGGGAAAGGGCTGACGCAGGAAATCCCGGGAGACAGAAAAATAGTAAAAAAGGACAAGAAAAGGAGAAAACCCACCAAAAAAAAGGAAAAAAAAAAAAAAAAAAAGAAAAAAACAACAACAAAAAAAGCGCTTGGCGGAGAGGGAAACCTGTTTTTTTTTTTTTTTAAGATCTGAGAAAAGAAACACATAAAAAAAGACAAAAAGACAAAAAAAAAAAAAAAAGAAAAAAAAAAAAAAAAGAGACAAACTGCATGGTGCTTTAACAGGATCTGGTGACCTGGCTCAACCCAGCCGCGGCTGGCTGATGCTGTGCATGGCAGACTCTTATTAACCGGCTCTACCTTCCCCTTCAGCAAAAGAGAAAAAAAGAGGAAAAAAAAACCAAACAAAAAAAATCTGTATAAAAGAAAAAAAAAGCCGTAAAAAAAAAACACACAAGAAAAAAAAAAATCCATGTTTTCCTAATTTGCACGAAATTTTATACCACATGATGTGCCTTGCCTTCGAAGCCTAAGTATTACTGGACCCGATATCAGTGCGAGGGAGTCGCTGCATGCCCGGGGCTCCCGGGGGGCCGGGGGGGCCGGGGGCCGCTGCCCCCCCCCGCCTCCTGCATGGCTTCTTCTCGGCCGGAAAAGTCCCTTTTTCTCTCTATTCTTCTTCTTTTTTAACCGATTTTCCCCCTCAGAAACGTCTTCCAGTTGGTAATACCGATGCATCCTCTGCGCCAACACACCGGAATATGCAATAGCTGTGGGGGGGCCGGCCGGGGGGGCGGCCACCCCTTTGCTTTGCCTCTCTTTTCTTTGTTTCCCTTCCCTTTTGGGGGGTTTTGATTTGTTTTTTCTGCTTCCAGCAACCAAAGGCAGCGAGGCGGGAGGCGGCAGGGACCCCCGGGCCAGAGACCCCCCCGAGACCTCGGGGGGGGACGCGGTGTCCGGGCGCGGCAGGACTGAGCGGGGCGTGCTGGGCTCCGTGCGGGGACGAGCAGGGATGGAGGGAGAGCCGCAGGGCTGATCCCTCGGGCGGGCCACAGCGTCCCACCGCTCCCCCTTAGGGCACCCCCACTTTTTAATTGGTTTTCCACGGGGCGCAGGGCCAGGGGGGCTGAGCCTGGCTGCTCTCGTGACAGGAATGGAACCGTGTGAATGTAGCTTTGCCCTCCCGGGCTGGTGTCAGGGGGGTCACAGCCTGCCCCCCACCTCCACCCCATCGGCTTCATCCCCGGGGTCCGGCTGGCGCGGCAGGGAGCGGCAGGAGGTGCCTTCTTGCCGCCGCTCCCTGCTGTGCCCGCTGCCGAGCAGGGGCCCGACACCCCCTAAAAACCCTGAATTTGCCTTAAAACCCCAGCGTTCCGCCGGCTGGAGAGACTCCCCGAGCTCCCTGAGGCTGAGAACTGACGCGGGTTGTGACACCAGTGGGCGGGTGGCACCGGCATCGCTACTGCTCGGGCATGAAGAAACGTCGTCGTCAACAGTTTTTGATTTTTGTTTGTTTGTTTGTTTTGGTTTTGTTCCTTTTTTTTTTTTTTTCCCTTTTCTTTTCTTTTTTTTTTTTTTTTTTTTTTTTTTTGTGTCCAAAAGTATTAATAGGGGATGACGGGGTGGTCGCGTCCCGCCAGGTTTCGCCCAGACTTGAGGCTGGTTTGAGGGTCGCAGACCCCTGGGGGGAGCCTCGGGAGACGCTTCTTTATGCAAGGTGCAGTATTGATTTCTGCAAGGACAATGCAAGGAGGGAGTGGGGGCGGCGTCCAGCTGGGGGCGGGGGAGGGGGGAGGAATGAAAAATAGAATTAAAAAAAAAGAGGGGGAAAAGAAGACAATTTTTTTTTAAAGAAAGAATTTTTTTTAATAGATAGACAAAAAAAAAAAGGGGGGGGTTAAGGCTGGAAAAGGCTCAGCTCAAAGCAAAAAAAAAAAAAAAAAAAAAAAAAAAAAAAATTAAAAATTTAAAAAAAGCATTTTTAAACGGTGACAGCGACAGCGGAGGGAGGGAGCACGGGCCACCGGGCAGCCCCTTCGGCCAGCCCCGGGGAGGCGAGGGGCGCTGGCGCCCCTCGGGCCTGGGTCCCCCCGCCCCGAGGAAGCCCCGGAGCCCCTGTCCCCTCTTTGCTGCCTCCCCACTCCCCGGGCCGGCTGCAAGTCCGGCCGGGCTGCGGCCGCAGCCTCCCAAAACCCGCCCTCGGCAAGAAAAGCACCTTAAACCAAATTTTAAAAGACAAAAAAGAATCAACTCGACGGCCCCCCAGCACGTAGGGCGGCACTGGGGGGGCCGTGCCGGGGGCTTCCCCTTGCGGGGCCGGGGAGCCCCCCCGTGCCCCCGGGGTCTTTGCACTGCTCCCCCGACACCCCCCGGGGCCGCACCCCCGGCTCTGCCCAAAGGGAATATGCAACACACCCCGCTCCCTCCGCGTGGGAGGGGGGCGCCACTCATTTTATTATTTCTATTTTTTTAATCATTCTCCCTTCTTTTCTTTTTATCTTCTGGCGGCCTCGATGGCCACGGTCGGGGTGAGCGCAAAGCCGGGGTGGAGAACACCCCATCCCTGGGGAAGCTCTGGGGGGGTCCCCCGCAGGATGGGGATACGAGGGGGCTCCGCTCGACAATCACCGCGGGGGTTTCATGCACTACAGTCTCTCCTAGAGGGTTTTTAGTCGGGCTCGTCGGCTTAAAAAAATTAATTAAAAATAGTCCTTGTGACCTATAAATAAAACAAATAACCTGTACATATATATATCCATATATATATATATCCATATATATATATCCATATATATGTGTATATATATATATATATCCACATATATATATATATGGGGCTGCAGGGCCGGGGGGGCGCGGGTCCCCACACAGTTAAGGTACTTTAAATTGCAAAGGAATATATATATATATAAAATCTCACATATATATATATATATATATCTATATATATATATGTCTTGTTTGGTGCGGTTTGGGCTTTTTCTTTTTTTTTTTTTTTTTTTTTTTTTTTTTTACTTTGGTTTTTGTTTGGTTCTGGTTTTGTTTTGTTTTGGTTGGTTATGTTTTTTTTTTTTTTTTTTAATACTCGGAGTTTGGAATTTGCTGCTTTCTGCCCCCCCCGGGTATCCCGCCACTGGCTGGGATGGGTACCCCCCCGTGATGGGTGCCCCGGGAGAGACCCATGGGTGACCCTCTGGGTCCCCTGTGCGGTGCCTGTGGGTATCACTGTGGGTGCTCCAGGTGATACCCGGGGGTGTCCCACTGGGTGCCCCACCTGGTGCCCATGGGTGCTCCTCTGGGTGCTTCTCTGGATGCTCCAGGTGATGCCCACGGGGGCCTCTCTGGGTGCCCCAAGTGGTGCTCAGGGGTGCCCCGCAGGGTGCCTCGAGCAATAGCCACCGACGCCCCTCCGGGTGCCCCAGGCGATGCCCACGGGTGCCCCGGTCCATGGGTGCCGCGCTGGGTACCCGCGTGCCCCGCTGGGCGCCCCGTGCGATGCCCTGGGGGCAGGCGGGAGGTGGAGCCGGGGTTGGGGGAAATCCCACCCCCGGGCAAAGAGCGGCAAAGGGAGAGAAACCGCCCCAAAAAGGCGCCGAGGCGGCAGCCGGCCGGACCGCGCCTCTTACCCAAACCAAAAATCCCGCCGCAGTGCCTCCGCGCCGCCGGCTGCCCCGCCCGCCTTTTCGGGGGGTCCCCGCTTCCCCGGGGGGCCGGGGGTGCCCCCTCCCCGCAGTTATATTTTACTCGTTCGCCGGATTCTCGCTTTCGCTTTGCCGCAGCCGATACACACCGCGAGCGCACCAGGGCCGCGAGCCGGGGCCGGGCCCCCCCGCGCCCCCCGCGCCCCCTGGCCCCGCATGACCCCCCCGAGCCCCCGCTCGCCTCCCTGGTGCTTCACGATATTTGATTATACCATTGTACGCAGCCATTACCCATAGCGCCGCTCCTGCCTACATACACTTACTGACCCTGATACGGATTTTGGGGGTTTTTTTGGTTTTCTTTTTTGTTTTGTTTCTTTTGTTTTGGTTTTGTTTTGGTTTTTTTTCCCGGTTTTTTTTTTCTGTTGTTGTTGTTCCCCCCCCCTCCCCTATGCAAAAAAGAGAAAAAAGAGACAAAAAAGAAGAAAAAAACAAAAAAGAAAAAACTGACACACAAAAAAAGATTAAAAAATAAAAAATAAAAAAAAAAAAGACAAAAAAAAAATGTATAAAAATTAAACAAGCTATGCTTCAACTCCAGCTCGCCTCCGCCCTTCCTTCACTGACCCGGGGGAACTGAGGCACGGTGCCCAAGCGGGGAGAACACGGGTGTCCCAGCGGAGGAGGAGGGCAGGGGGGGCACTGCGGAGAGCAGAGCCCTGCCCCGCAGCGGGCACCCGGTACCCCGGAGGAGGGACCCCCAAGCACGGCTGCCCCTAGCCCGCAGAGGAGGGTGACGGAGCTGGGAGCCCGCAGGGCGCAGCCCCAGCCGCAGGCGGAGGGAGAGGACACGTGGGGACAGGGCGTGGGCGGGGGCAGCCGCGGTTCACCTGGGAGTTCAGAGCTGCTGCCACTTCCTCTGCTTCAGACCTTGGCCACGGGACGTCACCACCTCATGCGCGTGACGTCACCGCCTGGCGGTGTGATGTCACTGCCGTTACCCGTGGGTCAGCATTGGCCGAAGCTGCGCTCCACCGCCGCGGTGCCCACGGTCGCTGTCCCCAAGCACTGCTCAGGACAGCCTCAGGGCGAGGCCCCCTCGGGGCTCCCCAGCTCCCCGTGTCCCCTCAGTGCCCTCCCCTCGGTCCGGGCTGGTGTGGCAGCGACGTGGCTGGACACTGGCTCTCGCCCTGCCGAGGGCGCTGGGGTCTGGCACCTTGTGGAACTTGTCCTTGTCCCCTGCCCAAGTGGCACCCAGGGGTGCCGGACAGCCCCTCCCCCGCACAGTGACACGACACGCTTGACACCGGGGTAGGCTGGGGAAACCTTTAGTGGGCACGTCTGGGGAGGGGACTGTCCTCGTCCCCCCGGGCCGGGACTCCCCGCCGGCTCAGGGTTGGGGGGCACGGGGAGA
Organism: Vidua chalybeata; assembly: GCF_026979565.1. Classification (NCBI taxonomy): domain Eukaryota; kingdom Metazoa; phylum Chordata; class Aves; order Passeriformes; family Viduidae; genus Vidua; species Vidua chalybeata. The sequence goes on along the minus strand of NC_071556.1, from coordinate 1,020,340 downwards.
CCCCGCTGCGGCCCCTGGCCGCCGCCCTCCCCGCTCAGCTCCGGCGAGCTGGTGATCCGCGCCGGGTCTTGGTCACAGCCGGGCCGGCCGCGGGGCGGGAGGTGCCATGGTGGCCGCGGCTGACGCCGAAACCCGGCGCGGATCTCCGGCCCGCGGACGGGGTGAGGGTGCGGTCCCCGCCAGAGGTGCTCCGGAGGGGGCTGAGGGGTGCGGGGGGACTCAGAGGGACGTGGCCTTGCTCTGCTGCTTGTCGTCGCTCAGCTCATCCCAGTCCACAGCCGCCCGGTTGACGTGGCCGGAGCGCCCCAGCCTGCGGGAGGAAGGGAACGTCGGTCAGCCGGGCACTGCACCGGCACCGCGGCCGTGCCCCGTGAAGGGCACCGCGGAACAGCCGCCTCCAGCCATGCCGAGGGCACAGGCGGAACGTGGCCACCCTCGAGGGAATCCGAGCCCCGCTGTGGGGGGTCCCGGTGCTGCCCCGCGGCACCCGGGCTGTGGTACCTGTCACTCCCCAGGGTCTCCGCGTGGTCGTTCTCCTTCCTGCGAGGGGAGAGAGGCTGAACGGTGCCCGGGGACAACCCTGCCCCAGCCCATGGCAACCTTCCACGCAGTTTTCCCCTGGCCAGCCCACCCCCCCCCCCCCCCCCCAAATCCAACCTCTTCTTCCTGAGATTCCAGAGCCGGTTAAGGAGCAGCACCACAAAGACGACGAAGAGGAAGACGACGACGGCCGTGAGGCCAATGAGCCACGGCTGGAGCACCTTGGGGCCCGTGCCTGCGTGGCCAGGGGACAGGCAAGGGAAAAGACAGGGATGGAGACAGTTTCAGGGGAACTCCATCCTTCAGGGGATGGGACCCCCCCACGAGATGGGACCCCCCATGGGATGGGACATTGGCAGACACTCACTGTTCCCCCTTCCCAGTGTCCCTTGGGTACCAAGGAAGCCACTCCTGACACAGCTCACCTGTCCCCAGTGCAGTGGGGAGCACTGGGACAGCAGGTGGGTGTCTCCAGATCTTTCTGCTCTACCCCTAAAAGTTACTGTTGGAGCACTGGGACAGACTGGTCCCACTGGAAAGGTCTCCCAGGAGCTGACCTGATGACGGGGTGGGAGGGGGCCTGGCCACCTCCCCAAGCACCCCGGGGCACAGCGGCACAGAGGGTCCCAGGGGCACCTACCAGCCTGTCCCTGGGCGGTGGAAGCGAGGACGAGCAGGACCAGGAGCGAGAGGGGCTGCAAGAGCTTTGGCATTTTTGGGCGGAGGGCTGGGGCACGTCTGGATCCTGCTCCTGGAGGTGATCTTCTGTCACCTGCTGCTATTGTGCCTGCACTCTGCACCCAAGGCAACAGGTGCCTTTATTGGCCCCAAGAGGACAAAGTGGCACCAAGCACCATGGCAACGTGACTCCTGTCACCCCGGCAGGTGGTACCACTCCCCTGGCTCGGGCACCGGCACCCCACTGCATCCAGTGCCCACCACCTCCAGGAACACAGTGGCAAAGGACAGGCGTCCCTGTGCCCAGGACTGGGGACCACCCCCAGGGTAGGCAGGTGGATGGAGGCAGAGACAGACGGGTGGGTGGGTGCACAGGTGGAAGAACAGATGGGTGGAGAAGTGCCCACTCTGCCTTGCTCCCCCTATCCCCTGCTGGCAGGGCTGGGGCAGATCCCATGTGGATGGGGCAGCACAGAGGGGTGGGCAATGCCAGGCCACCCCCAGCCCTCCCCTGGGCATGATCCAGCTGCCCCCAGACATTCCCAGGTGGGACTCCACCATGTCCTCAGGGAGTGTGTGCCTACGTACTGTCAAGAGTGAAACACTCACAGGATTAGCTCAGGGAGGCCCACCCACCAGGACACAAGGAAAACTGAGGCAGAGGGTGGCCACCAGCACCCCAGGGACAGTGGACTTTGGCAGGGCCAACCTGCCTGTGGCAATTCCTCAAGGGGTGAAGGAGACTGGGGGCACAGGGATCCAGCCTCAGCCTGGGTTAAAGACAGGGGCTGCAGGTCCATAAAACAGCCCCCATGCCCAGTGCCCTTACCCAGAACCCAAGTGAGGCTTCAGGGTGCTTTGTCCCCCAGGACTGGTTTGGGGTCACCTCTGGGTGCCACTGAGCATGGTCTGGCAGTGCCAAGGCATTGAGGGGGTGGTGGGGGCACAGCCAGCCTCAGCATCCAGCTGTCCATCTGTCAGTCCCTACCCATGTGCCAACACTGACTTGGCCCATCCAGAGGAGTATCCATTTGTGCACGTGTGCACCCGTGTCCGTGTCCTCTGCCACCACTGGCTGTGCCCCTACATCATGGGTTTGCACCCCCAAGCACTCCCCTATATACACCCATGTGCCCATGGGCGGGGGTGGCACGGTTGTGCCAAGGGGTGCTGTTACCCCAGGCAAAGGTTGGGATGCCCCAGCCCTGCCACCCCCCCGCACTGTGCTGGGCCAAGGGGCGACCAGGGCTGGGGCAAATGGCTTTATTGGCGTGACAGCCCAAGAGGAGCCCTGAGAGCAGCGCTAGGGCTGGGCAGGGAGGGGGAGGCTGTGTGCCAGTGCTGGGCAGTGCCTACGGCCAGGGCCACATCATGACCCAATGGTCAGGCAGGGCTGCAGGGTCCTTCTGGTGGCAGGGGTGTCCCCTGACCCTAGAAGAACGTCTTCGGGGGGGAGTCGGCAAAGGAGATGGAGCTGCGTGGAGCGAGCGGCCGCAGCGGGATGTCCGTGCCGGGCAGGATGCCGCTGCCTTCATCCTCCACCTTCTGCTCCACCAGCACTTCGTCCTTCTCCAGCCACTCTGCCTCTGGCACGGGGCCTTCGGCCATCCCTGCCTTCTCCTCCGGCTTGGGCCCAAATGCCCAGTCTGCAGGGGCAGAGACGGAGCTGTCAGCAGCACTAGCCCTGCCACAGTAGGCAGGGCTCAGGTGGGGGGATCCCCCTGGCCCCCTGCCCACCCCAAAGCCCAACCCCGCTGGGGGTAGCACTCACCAGCGAAGTCGTGCACCAGGTCCTTGATGAGGTGCCCCACGATGGCATATGCCACCACCAGCACCAGTGTTGCTGCCATCATCAGGTAGAGGACATGGCGGGGCAGGTGGATGCTGTCCAGGGCAGGGGGCTTGTAATCCACGTACAGCACCCCATCCTCCTCAGGGGGGGACTGCAGCAAGTGCCGTGGCCCCCGTGCCCCCCCAGTGCCAGGGAGGGGAATACCCCCCACCAGGGCCATGGCCAGCTATCCCTGCAGCCCCACCTCAAGCCACTGAAGCCTTTGCCAGGCAGGGGACTGCAGGGGGGAAGTGGCATCAGGGTCCACAAGGCTCCTCGGTGCTGGCAGCTCACAGGGACAGTGGTGTCCCCATGGCTGGTGGCAGTGCCACTCACCCGCCGACAGAGCTGTGTTGCTGAGAAGGAGCTTAGCACCTGCTAATCCAGGCACAGCCTGGCTGCCTCAGCACGGGAGGTGACCAGTGGGCTCCGATGTCGGTCACGGTCCCCAAATCCTGCCCCTCTGGGAACACCACTGGTACCCCTGCCCCCCTGGGAGTGAGGAGTCACCTGCAGCTGGAGAACTCCTTAAGACAGGAATGGGGAGGGATGCCCGAGGTCGTTCCTCCCTCCCCTGGGCTGGGTTAAATGCCTCAGCAGGCCCTGGATCCCTGGAGCAGATGGCTGAGATCCCAGAGGACACAGCACCCTTGGAGCCGGGGGAGATGGGCAGAGGGGATGGGGATGCAGCCTCAGCCAGGGGGGCTCCCACGGGGCCCCCTCTGCTGTAGAGGGAAGCAGCCCATGGCAAGAGGCTGCCACCTTCCCAAATGGCTGCCACATGTCACCCCAGCACCCAGTATCACCTCCCCAGGGCAGAGCAGCCTGCAGAGGGGTGTTGAGTCCATGCTTCCCCCAAAAGCAATTCCCCCCACACCAAGAGGGTGGAGGTTTTAGCCCAGACCAGCAGCAGCTTTGAAGAAATCCCAAACACTTCCCAGCACAGGCTGAAGATGCTGGTGGAGTTCAGTGCCAAGTCAAGGCTCAAGACTGAGCCCGGCTGCAGTCCAGCACCTCCCAGCTCTGTTGCACCAGGTCACCCCTGCCAAGACCCCAGCCTCAGAAATGCATTTTGTTCCAATTTTGTCTTAAAAGGTGTTGGGGGAGCAGAGACAAATGTTGGCACAGAATGACTGGCAAACAATCCTGCAAAGTCTGAGTGAGTTACCTGTGGAAAAGCTGGAGAGCAAAGGTGGGGGCACAGGGATCCAGCTTGGTGATAAGTGGGGACAAACAGCCTGGCAAACTCCAGGGTGCTGGGGCACAGTGCCAAGAAGGGAACAGTGGAAATGATAACGTGGCCTGGGAGAAGTCACCCATCTCACTGTGCTGGGGATGGATATGACACAGGGACAGCCCAGAGCCCAAAGTGCCAGCTGGGTCCTGCCCATCACCCAGGGGCTATGGAGGGTGAGGGAAGGAGGACAAGTAACCCGTAACAGCTGCTGACTCCAAACAGTGTGAAAGCATCAGATGTTTGTCCCCAGTGCTGGGGAAGTGCAGTCTGGAGCCCCTCACCCTCCCCATAACACACAGGTGACCCTACCCAAAGCACTCAGGTACATGTCACTGACTCTTAGTGTGTACAGGTGACCAAAACTGGTCACATTTTGACTAAGAGCCCTTTCCATGGGGTCCTGAACTGCGTAGGACTGGGCCATGGCCAGGGCTGCCCCTTGGCTGTGGCCCTGAGCACCAGAGCCCTAGGGATGCTGACCTGGCTTCAGGGACTAAGAGGATTGAGCCTGGGAGTGACTCACAGGGAGCCCTTGGACAAAGGGAAAAGGTATGCCCAGCAGGATGCCAGGTCCTGCAGGGCAGTGGAACCTATCAGGGCACCTCACACAGATCATCCTCCTCCCCAGGACTGGGGTTTCACCTCATGCCATCAGGGACCCCACTCTCTGCTCCTCCCAATGTGGCTGGACTCAATTTTAAAGGTCCTTTCTAATCTCAATGGTTCTATGACTTCATTTTGGCAGCCCTCAGACTCCTGCCCAGCACTTGACCCCACAGCACTGCACTCCACACCTGGGCACAGGTAAATCACAGCTCGACTCACTTCAGCTTCCTGTGCCAGTGCTTTATTCCACGCCAAACCCCAACCCCCAGTGCCCAGGCTGGGCTGACTGAGGGATTTGGGTGCCAGTAGCAGCCTCAGCCCTCCTGGCCCTGGTTAAACACGGGGGAAAGCCCAGGCAGGCTCTGCCTCATCCTGCCCACCCTAATGGCAGCGCCCTTCCCTGCAGAAAAAACCCAGCCATATCTTCCCAACTTTGCCATGAAACAACCCCCATGCTGGGGCAGAGGCTGCCACAGGCTCAGCTCCAGCTTGTCCCAACAGGAGAAGCCAAACCCACTGCGCGGGCGAGGATGGCCCCGGCTCAGCAACATCACTGAGAGCAATTCCGAAGCACCCTAACACCACAGCCCACAAGAGAGGGTGCCCAAAGCCCATCGTAGCCCCCAGCGAAGCTCAGCTGGAGAGAACTGAGCTGCCGACAGGGCAGCACCAACCCAGGGCAGGCCCAAGCCCTGCAGAGCCGCAGCAGGCCCTGACGTGCCAAGCAGAGCCCACCTGGTCCAAGCCCCAAGCCATGCTGCAGGCAGGCAGCGCTGATCCTGGCAGGGAAAAGGGGCAGATCCAGGAAACAGTGGCTGGCAAGGAGTTGTGGGGAGGCAAGTAGCAGCTCAGCCCGGATTTGGAGGGAAAAGGTGGCTGTAATTGTGCCAGAGAGCAAACCCAGTCCCTCCTCCAGCTCTGCATGGCAAGGCACAGATCCACCACTGGCAGCAGGAGGGGCTGGGAGGCAGCACACCCACTTCAGTGCCCCCAGTCCCGGCTCAGGAGGAGGCCTGCAGCTTGCAGAGCCCGTCAGCATACTGGAACTGGGCGCCGTTCTCATACTCGTACATGTCCAGGGCCACCTGGCAGCTCTCGCGCACCACGCGCTCCTCGTCGCCGGCGAAGGCGCGCAGGGCCCGCAGGCAGGAGGGCCGGGCGATGGCACCCAGCGCCTCGGCGCACTCGTGCCGCACCATGGGGCTCTCGGCGAGGCTGCACAGGGCGGCTGTCAGCTGGGGGACACACGCCTCGTCCTGCAGCTGCCCCAGCACGTAGCCGATCTCGTGGCGGAACAGCGCGCTGCCGCAGCGCAGCCCTGTGGGGGGGTGGGGGGACAGTGAGATGGGATACCCTAAAATTCAACAGCATGCCCCAAAACAACGCCTGGATGGAGCCCCCACCTGAAAGCTGGAGATGGCAAGGGTCACCACCCCAGCCCCATGTACAGGAAGGGGTGTCCCACCCTGCTCCCAGATCCCAGCCTTGTCCCAGTGCCTCCTAGGACAGCAGCACCCACCCCCCAGCAGAGCTGCTGCCCCACACCTGCCCAGGTTCTGCCCCACCACATGATATTCCAGGGGATGGCAGCATGGTCAGGGACCTCAGCCCTCTGGGACCAAGCAGCTGGAGCAGGAGCTGACAGACCCATCTTATGGACCTCAACAGTCCCAGATGGCTGGAGAGCCTGAGCCACTTCCCTCAGGCTGGGGGTGGGTCCCAACAGTTCCTGGGCTGTGGTCTGCCCCTTTCCCACTCAGGGACATTCCCTTCTCCAGAACTATTCCCAAACACCAGCAGCCCCTGAACTTCCAGACCAGGAGAGCATGACCCCAAAAACCCCAGAGCAGGTCTGACAATGGGTCAGACCAGCTGGTCCCAGACCACCATCACAGCCAGTGCCCTCCCTCCCTCAGGGAAGGGGGTCTGGAGGGTGACAAGGGGACTCTGGAACACCCAGCACCCTGTAATGTAGCAGGGAACAGCAGCCCTAGATACAAACATGTGAGAGTAGCCCTGGCAGTCCTGGATTTGGGAAGGGCTTGTCCCAGATTAGCCTGGACAGACCCACAGTAAGGACAGGCCCTCACCTTCTGCCAGTGCCAGCACAGCAGCCTGGCCCCCCACATTCCGCAGAGCAAACATGGCCCGGTAGCGCTCAAACAGTTCCTGGGACTCATCCAGGAGGATCTCCCGGAGCTTGGCAACATCTGTCTCCTCAGCGGGGGGAGCAGGATCTACAGAGAGGTACGGGCTGCTGCCTGGCTTCTCCTTGTTGTTCTGCAGCCACTCCAGCCTCCTCACGGCCAGCTGACACGTCTCTGCCACCTGTGGGGACAGGGACACGGCCCCGGCTGCAGAACAGCACTGGACAGCGCCAGGAGAAGCCCAGCGCACAGCAGGATGTCACTGTGATGTCCCCACCCACCTGGCCAGCGTGGGACCTGCCTCCGAGACCAGCAGTGCTGCATCCCAGAGGAAATGACCCCTCGGGAACCTCACCTCGACCACAGGATCCTGGGAATAGCGTTTCAGGATATCCAGCACGTCGGGGTTCCCAATAGCACCCAGGGCTTCACCTGAAGGATGTACCAGGATGTAATCAGGGCGTCTGTGGGACAAGAGCCCTGCTGTGTCCTCTGGCAATGCCTTGCCTTGCTCTGAAGCACAGACACAGGCTTAACTGATGGATCCCAAATGGGGCAAACACGGGCACAAGCCAGACTGACCAATTCCAAAGAGGACAAACACGATGGGAGAAGCCTGGCCAGCAGGAACAGCAGAGCCTGACCAACCTGTCCTGTCAGGTGTGGCCAGGGACGGTGGTGAGATGTTACCTGACTCAGGGTTTGACATCCAAGCCGGATCAGGCCCCCACGAGCTGCTCTGTACAGTGGGGCGAGCACCTCAAGCCCCACTTGCCAGCCAGCCCCCTCCCCTGCCCCCAGAGCCGCAGGAGCTGCTGCCGTACCTGCCTCGTGCCTGACCATGGGCTCCTGGGCCGTGTCCTCCAGCACGCCGATAAGCACCGGGATGGCCGCCTCGTCCTGCATCTGGCCCAGGCAAAAGGCCAGCTCGTGCTTCAGCAGCGCCGAGCCGTCCCCAAAGGCGCGGCCGATCCACTCCACGGCCGCGCGGCCGCCCAGGTTGCGCAGGGTGAAGAGGGCCCGGAACCGGGCGGGCAGGGGCTGCGCCGCGTCCACCAGCGTGCGGCCGATGGCCTCCACCTCCTGCTCCGTCACCATGGCGCGGGCAAGCTGGCGGCTCTGGGGGGCTCCTCGGTCACACTCCTGCGTCCGGGAAAGGGAGTCAAGGCGCGCCCTCCGCCGCCAGCGGGTCCCGTGGCCGGGGGCGGGACGGCCGGGAAGGGCCGCGGCCCGGCTTGTGCCGGAGAACCGGACCCCGGGGCCGGGGCTGGCCCCACAGCGCGTGTCCTCGGACACTCGGTTTCACCGGATACCCGGGACGGACATAGACCGCCTGCCGCGACCGCGGCAGACGGAGCCGCCGAGCCAGCGGAAGCGGGGCCCGAGAGGAGCCGCCGGGCCGGGGGATCCAGGGGGGTTCGGGGAGGGCCCGGCGCTGCCGGCGCCGCACTCACCGCGCGCCGCCATCTTACTGCTCCGCCACGTGACCGCCCGGCGGCCGCGCCTGCGCAATACGCACGGGCGGGGCCGCCCACGAGGGGGCGCTGCCTCCCCTCCACCCGAGGGCGCTGCGGCCGCCAGGGGGCGCTGCCCAGGCCGGATGGCAGAGCCGGGCAGGGCCGCAGGGACTCGGAACCGCGCCACAGCCCGTCCGGAGAGGGACCGGCCTGCCGGGCTGCCCAAACCCCTCCGGAGAGGGACCGGCCTGCCGGGCTGCCCAAACCCCTCCGGAGAGGGGCTGGGGTGTTCCAAGGAGGCCAAAATTTCTCTGGAGAGAAGCAGAGGGTGCCAGGCTGGGCAAGGCCCACCCTGAGAGGGGCCTGGGGGTGTTCCAGGCTGGGAGAAATCCCACTGGAGAGGGTTTGGGCAGTGCCAGGCTAGGCAAACCCAACCCTGAGAGGGACCTGGGGTGCGAGACTGGACAAAATCCCTCAGGAGATGGATCAGGGATGCCAGGCTGGGCAAAATCACACTGGAGAAGAACCAGGGGTGCCAGGCTGGGCAAACCTCTCCAGAGAGGGGCTCAGGGTGTTCCAGGCTGGGTAAACCTCTCTGGAGAGGGGCCAGGTGTGGCAGGCTAAGCAAAACCCCTCTGGAGAGGGGCTGGGGAGTGCTAGGCTGGACAAACCCTCAGGGCAGCACATCGCTGAGTTTGTGGATGCAGTTTAATTCCAGGCTGGTGTCAGCTCTTGCAAGTCACCACCTCTTCCTTCCCTCTCCTTCCCATGTGTGTTTACACAGCAAGTTTCAAACCTCCAAAGGAGTTTTGCCTTATTTCAAGGCTCCTGCTGAATTTGGTCTAATGGAGAGGCCTTGAGACAGAGGAAAGAGAGATCCCAGCAGCCGCCCCCTCCCAGCCCTAATCCCCACTGTACTCCCACAGCACACAACACACCACCAAACAGTTTAGATCCTGGGAGAAAGAATGGGCACAAAATACATTCCACTGCCTGAAACCTCCACAGCAAACCCAGCATGAGCATGACATGGCCACCCCTCCCCGCCCTGGGCCCGCCTGGTACAGCTGGTAGCACTGGGCCAGTTTGCCGGAGTCCATGGTGAGTCTGCAAGCAGAGATGTGCGGGGCAGCTGTTCCCCGGGCCCATCAGCCCTCCCCGCAGCTCTCAAAGTACTGGCACATGAGCTCACGCACTTGCTCAGCCCGGGTGTCCTCCATGGCGGCCGGCGCGGGCTGGCAGGGCTTGGGCAGCTCGGTGGGCTCGGTGCCCTCCAGCCACTCCTCGTTGAAGGGGTTGTCGTGGGCCTCGCAGACGTTGTGCAGGATGCAGCAGGCAAGGACGAGGGTGGGCAGCAGCTCCAGGCTGCAATCGTCACACTTGAGGAGGATCTGCCAGCGCGCCTTGAGGCGCAGGAAGGCGTTCTCGATCACGCTGTGGGCCCGCTTCAGGCGGTAGTTGAACTGCAGCTGGCGCTGGGTGAGGTTCTCGTCCTCCTGGTAGGGCTTGAGGATCCAGTCTTGCAGGGGGTACGTGGCATCGCCCAGCAGCACATACTTCTGTGCCTTCCCCATGAAATGCTTGGGAGGGTTGGGGCACAGCCGGCCCTCCTTGGCCAGCACCCACAGGCTGGAGCTCTCCAGGACAGCGCTGTTCTCCATGCTGCCTGGAAAGGCGGTGGAGACGTCCCAGAACTGCCCCAGCCCATCCACGGTGGCCTGCGTGAGGATGGAGTGCCAGCCCTGGCCGTTGCAGTAGTCGGCGGTGAGGCGCAGGGGCGGGTGGATGGGGATGTGCAGGCTGTCCAGTGCCCCGATGCAGTGCGGGAAGCCCCAGCGTGTGCAGAAGATGCGCACCATGTTCTCCAGCTCCTTCTCGTCAGGCAGCCGGAGGTAAAGCGGCTTCAGCAGCAAGACGACAGCATAGCTTACCTCCCGGACACAGCTCTGCACTGTGGAGGGCCCCACACCGAAGAGCGGGCTCAGAGTCTGGTACTCCACGTTGGTGGCCAAGTGCCACAGGGCCACAGCCACCCTCTTCTCCAGTGGCAGGGTGGGGTGGAAGTGGGCGCTGTGCGGAGCCAGCCCAGGCCGCAGCTGGTTGCAGATGTAGAAGAAAGTCTCCTTGGACATCCGAAACTTCTCCAGCCAGTCCTGGGGCCCAAACTCCTTCAGGACCACCTGCTCCCACCAGTCTGTGCTCCTGAGGCTGGGCCAGGCGCGGGGGTAGAAGCAGCAGCTGGTTCTCCTCCGGTGAGCGATGAGGAGCTGCAGTGCAGGGGGGAGACAACAGCAGTGTGAGACAGTGCTTCCCTGCGCTTCACTGGGACCCACTTCTGAAGACCACCCAGCTCAAGAGACTTGATCAAGGCAGGAGGATGGCCAGTCTCAGGTGGCCAGTGGTCCCAACTGGTCTAACACCAGTCAAATCTTCCTGTTCCTGGGAAACCTCACTGCAAACCCACCAGCCAGCAGATGTGACTCTAGACAAGATGCTCAGTTGTTGCAGACGGAGTTTTCTGGAAAAGCCCTTTTTCGGTGTGGCCATTTCCTCTGGGGGTTTGTATTTTAATGAGCATTACTGGATTTCCAGCTGCTGAGGGAACTGTGGGCCAAGTCCTGATTTGGAAGGGGGAGAGAGCATCCCTCAAAGGTGGGAATCATGATTTGGAAGGGGAAGCTCCTGGACTCTCCACAGGAATTGTTTTTCTATTATTAAATTCTACAATGCAACTTCAAACTAAAGAGTCTTTAGTCACCTTCTTCAGCCACTGCCCAGGCCAGCAGGTTCCTCATGTTCCCCCCCCCCAAGCTTGTCCTTGCAGCCAGGGATCCCTTGTATTCCCCCATTGCATCCCCTACCTTTGATGTCACCCCTTCCTTCACGTCCCTAGGTCCGCTGCATCCACCATCCTTTGTGTCCAGGATCATATCCCATGTCCATCAAGTCCCGTCCTTTGTGTCCCTGTCTTTGTGTCCCACAGAACCCCCACGTTCCCCATCCACACCATCCTTTGTGACCTCTGTGTCCATGTGTCCTTCCAGTCCCACATCCCGTGTTTTGGGACATGTCCCCCACCCTTTATGTCCCCCTTGTGACTTCCCCGTGCTCCCCATCCTTCCCACCACTGTCCTTTGCATCCTGCTCCTCCCGTCAATTTTTTGTGTTCCTGTGACCTGTGTACCCCGTGCCCCAAATCCCCCATGCCCATGTGTTTCTTACGTCCCCCGTCCTGTGTCCCCGTGATCTGTGCCGCATCCCCCCATCCCCCATATCGCCGTGACCTCCGCTCGTCTCCCGTATCCCCCACCCTTTGTGCTCCCGTGATTTCAGTGCATCCCCCGCGACCCCCCCATCCTTTGTGTCCCCGCGATCTCCACGTATCCCCTGCATCCCCGCACCCTCCGTCCCCCGTGACCCCGTCCCCACGTCCCGTGCAGTCCCCCCCCCCGCGGCGGCCCCGCCCCGGTCACCGTCATGAGCCGCTTCTGCCGCTGGCTGTAGTAGTGCCGGAGCCAGGCGCGCCGCTGCGGCCCGTCCCAGCCCCCGGCGCCGGCGCTGCTCCCGCTGCCGGCGCCGCTCCCGTTGCCGGTGCCGTTCCCGGCCATGGCCCCGGCGCGCCGCCGCCGCCGCCGCGCCAGCGCGCACAGGAGCACCAGCAGCCGCTCCCGCATTTTCAAATCGGGAGCCGGGGCCGCCCTGGAAGTGATCGGCGGCGGGGTCACGCTGGCACCGGGGGGCGGGACGGGGTGGCGCCGCTCCGCTCCGCGCGGCACGGCTCTGCACGGCGGCGTACGGATATCCCCATCCCTGCCTGCAGCTCACCGTACAGACATCCCCATCCACACCTCACCGCACCGTCCTGCCCATCCCCATCCCCACAGCACCATCTCCATCCCCATCCCACAGCAGCACCATCCCCATCCCCATCCCCATCCCCATCCCCATCCCCATCCCCATCCCCACAGCACCACCATCCCCATCCCCATCCCCACAGCAGCACCATCCCCATCCCCTCCACTCTGCACCATTCTGCACAGCTCTGCCATCCCCATCCCCACCACCATCACCTGCTCTCACCAAACCATCCCATCATCCCCCATCCTCACCTGTCACCCTGTTCTTTTAAAAGTTTTAAAGTTCTTTTAAAAGTTTTCTATGCCTTCTGATGTTTACATATTTTTACTAGAGTTCTCACACACTGTTCATGTAAATGATTGTTTTGCATTCTTCTTTGTAGGAAGAGAGAATTAATAGACTGTTGGTTTGACCAGTGTGGTTGGAGAGGTAGCAATTTCACCCTCCAATCCACTGTCACTTTTAGAATTCTATATATTGCGAGGGCAGAAATAAAACTTCCTCTTTTCCTTCTTTTACATCTTGAGTGAATGCATGAGTTATTTCATGTCATAGTGTGACACTCACCACCATCCCCATCCCAGCTCACTCCCTTCCTGCCTCCAGGCTGGGCTGGAGAAGGGTCACTGGGCTCAGCTGCAGCAAGGACTGGCACTACAGAAACAAGGAAAACCGCAACAACAAAATCCCCAAATCTGCCTTGGATTTGCAGGAAGGCTAGAAAAGGCTGGAAAAGACTGGACAAAGCTCACTGGGTTCAGCTTGGGCAAGGACTGGCACCAGAGTGACAAAAGGCCCAACCACAGACAGGCAGTGCCAGTGCCCTGGTGGTGCCTGGTGAAAGGAATAAGATGAATGTGTCTTTACAAACAGACTCTGTGAATCTGTTTGTAGATCGGGCCAGGGATTTGTAGATAAGGAAGTAACTGGAGAAATAATCAGTTTCAGAAAGTGTTACTAATTCACAAGGACTGCTGCTCAGCCAAGGTCCTGCTAAATTCCTGAACTTGGAGAAGAAGAACAAAGACAATAGAGCTATGAATATCATATGTTAAACAAAGGGGAGATGCATGTTAGAGGGGGACATACAGTAGGCAATTCAGGAGATTAGAAGCTTCTCCACTTCAGCCAGTGGAGAAAGGGAGAGGGTGATGGGGCCATGAAAATTAGGATCCCCAACAACTTGAGAGGCCCCATGGGAAATGCCCCATGGCCTTTCCCTTTGTTCACGAATAAAGTTACAGGACTCCTCTGTCTCCTTTTTGGACATAAACCTCTCGTGTCTAGAATTTTTCTGTACACCTGGGAGTAATGCCAGGGCCTGGATGGTATCCCAAAAGTGGTGCCTACTCTCCCAAAGTCCGTTTGGTTTCCAGACGTGCCATGGCAGGGCACATCCCATAGGTCTCCTGAGACAATGGACAACATGGGGATGCCTGCAGGGGAGTTGCTGGGTTCCTCATGGCCCGAGCCCAGGATCTGCTAGAGGGAATCAGCTTGAGTTCTGGAGGCAATTTGGGCACCACAAGGTCAGAAGGATCCAAAGGATCCATCACCCATAAGGGTGTTGGAGAGTGTCCCAAGGAGGGACACGGAGCTGGGGAAGGGGCTGAGGAGCGGCTGAGGGCACTTGGCTCGTTCAGCTGCAGCACAGGAGACTGAGGGGAGGCTCCTCGGGGGCTGCAGCTCCTCCCGAGGGGAGGCAGAGGGGCAGGGGCTGAGCTCTGCTCTGGGCCAGGGACAGGAGGCCAGGAAGGGCTGGAGCTGTGCCAGGGCTTGGCATGGAGCTCAGGGAAAGGTTCTTCCCCCCGAGGCTGCTGGCACTGCCCAGGCTCCCCAGGGAATGGTCCCGGCCCCGAGGCTGCCAGAGCTCCAGGAGCGTTTGGCCAGCGCTCTCAGGGATGCTCAGGGTGGGCTTGGTGGGGTGCCTGTGCAGGGACAGGGCTGGGCTGATGATCCTTGTGGGTCCCTTCCAGATCAGGATATTCCACCAGTCTATGAATTATTCTGTTCCTTCTCAGGACTGCATTTATCAGCGGTTTCTTGTTGAAAATAACATACAAGGGAACCTTAAAGAGAGACTTGATTATTATGGGAGGCCGATCTCAGCAGTCCACGATTATTATCAGGGCTTGCATGCAGCTTGCTGCATTGCTGCAGTAGGACCAGAATGGGTGGCTGTGCTGGGCAGGGTAACAGTGACACGGTCACTGGGGTCACCAGAGCATGGCAGATGGACAGCCTGGGGGGAGGCTGCCCGCCAACAGGCACCCCGGGCCCCCGGCACCAGCCCCTCTGTGGGCATGGGCAGGAACTGGGCGGGTCCAGCACACACCAGCGCTGAAGGGCATGGGGCTGCGAGCTCTCCTGCAGCACCTGCCCCGGCTCCTCCCAGGCCATGTGCGGCTGAGCTCTGCGGGAGCAGCAGCCCCCGCCCCAGTGCCCTCCCAAGAGAGGGGTGGACACACAGCTGGCTTCCCCCCACCCACCCCACAACTCACTGGGAAGAGCAATGGGGACCAGAGACCAGGAATGGGGGAGACACAGACACTCTGTGGGGTCGTGGGGGGTCCTACACTGAGTCACAGACAATCTCTTGGGGGGGGGAGGGCGGTCACAGGAATCCCACACCTTCTGGAGGGGCCAGGAACAACCCCCAGAACCCAAGAGGCCCTCCAAGGACCTGAGGAGCCCCCTTAAGGACCTAAGAACCTTCCCCAGAGATGCAAGAACCTCTTCAGGGATCAAGAAACTCCTGCCCCCCCAAAGGAGGGAGCCCCCCCAAAGACCAAGGCACCCCCTGAAGGACTCAGGGAGCCCCTCAGGGACATGATGAGTCCCTTCCCGGGATCAAGACGCCCTCCTAAGAACCCCCCAAGGGCCTCCTTAAGTTCTCAAAGGGTCCCTCAGAGACGCAGCAGTCCCCGGCCCCGTGCCCTCCCGGGAGGGACACACAGACACCGGAGCCCGGCCATGACGTCATGTCGTGGCTGTGACGTCAGCGGGGCCGTTGCCATGGCGCCGCGCGCCGCCGCTTCCTGTGTGTGTTCGAAGCGGCGGGCGGGGCGCGCTCCCGTCGTGCCCCGCGCGGGGGCGGGGGCGGCCGCCATGTTGTGGAGCGGCGGGGCCGGCGGGTGCTGACGGAGGAGGCGGAGCTGGGCCGGGCCGGGCCGGCCGGTGGCACCGGCACCGGAGCAGGTACGGCCGGGGCAGCGCCCGGGGCACGGTGCGGAGTACGGCATGGCACGACACGGCGTGGCGAGGCGGGGGGCCTGCGGCAGGCTTGGACGCCGCACTTTCCCCTGCGGGCACGGGCCTGTGGGCCGGGCCGGGCCGTGCGGAGGGGCCGGGCCGGACTGGGCCGGGCCAGGCGGGGCTGGTGGTGCCTTGCCTCTTTTAGTCCCTTTCTCCCTTCCTCTCTCCCTCGGCACCCGGTCACCGAGCAGTCCCGCTTCTCCCTCCCCGCCCGTTGCGGCCGGGGATGGGCCCGATCTGTGCCGGTTCCTGCGGGCCCAAGCGGGCTGTGCCCCGTCACGGCGGGGCCGGTGAGCCCCAACGCTCCGGAGTGTTTGGTAACGGGCATGCCGCACCTGACCCCGGGGCCGGGGCTGGGCAAAGCAGCTGGAAGCTCGCGGTGTAACCCCTTCGCTCGGTCCGTGTGCCCTCGGCCGCTGGGGAAAGACGCAAAATAACGGAGCCTGGATTAACTCTGAGTTCTTGATCAAGTTGATAATACAAACGGTAACAGAGATTTCAGTGGTGTGGATCTGCCAAGCAGCAGCAGAAACTTTGGCCAGCAGTCTGCTGTTTATGTACAGCACGGGTGGATGGACCCCTGCCCACCCGATGGCTCCGGGGTCTGAGGGAGCTCCTTATCGCTGTGTGTTTCATCAGGGCGTTTGTAAGCTGCTGTTGACATTTCACACGTGGGATTTGTATGCAGGATCAGCCTGAGCTGAAGGTTCTGCTGGGGCAGGGAGGTTTGTCAGGTTATGCTGGCATCACCTTGGGAAGGTGTTGTTCAATTCATGCCATGGAGGACTGTTTTCTCTTGATTTGTAGCTCTCTTGAAGACTTTGTGCCCGTTTTCTTGTGAAGTGCTGATTCTTCCTGCATGTATTTTATGATAGCACCCCAGTATTTGGTGCTGAGGGTTCTTCAGAGAGCAACAAATCCTCATTGCAGACTTCTAGAACCTGAAGGAGCCAACAAAAAAGATGGAGAGACTAAGTACAAGAGCTTGCAGGGACGGGAGAAGAGGGAATGGCTCCCACTGCCAGAGGGCAGGGCTGGATGGGATATTGGGCAGGAATTGTTCCCTGGCAGGGTGGGCAGGCCCTGGCCCAGGGTGCCCAGAGCAGCTGTGGCTGCCCCTGGATCCCTGGCAGTGCCCAAGGCCGGGTTGGACACTGGGGCTTGGAGCAGCCTGGGATGGTGGAAGGTGTCCCTGCCATGGCAGGGGGTGGAATGAGATGAGCTTTAAAGCACCTTCAAGCCCAAACCATTGTGGAATTTTATGATCTTATATTAGCCTGGTTTTTTTTTTTTTTTTTTTTTTTTATTATTATAATTAATACAGAAGCAGAGATTTCTGGGGCTGTTGACTGAGGTTGTCATGTTTTTAAATTCTGTGGTTTATTTTTGTAGTTTGTCCAGGGGCAATGTTGCATCTTCAGTACCTTAGGTGTTATGGTGAAGCAGAGTTTTGGATGCTTGTCCTTTCAGTAAAGCTGCGAGGACAGGGCTGCTGGTGTATTTTTAATCTTTGCTTATAGTGCCCTGACTTCTCCTTTACTGAGCGTGTATCCATAAAGCTGCTGCTCTTAGCTGTCTTTACCCACTTGAAAGTACAAGATAATTGAACCACTGTCTTCTGTGGATTTTTTGAAGGGAAACTGAATGTTATTAAAGTCAGTACCCCTATGAAGAAATGTGCTTAGAGAATAGAAACTACTAAACAGAAGCAAACAAAAAGCCCTGAAGGTTCTGTAAGTTGTAAAATGCAGACTCTGTAGCCTTTTCTTGTCCTTTTTTCTGCTCGTAAGTCAATCCTCTTTGAGTCTGGAATGACCAACATGTAAAAACTTAAAAAAATCTTCTAAGGACCCTGTGTCCCTAAGATCCAAGTACTTCACTCTCTCCATCCCCACTTCCTTTTTATTAGCCCCCCAGGTTCAATCCTGGGCCCAGTGTTGTTTAACTCATCCATCAGTGGTTGGATGAAGGAGTTGGTGCCTCCTCAGCTGCTGACACAGAGTGAGAGCAGTGGCCAATCCCCCCCCAGAGCTCTGCAGCCCTGTAGAAGGGCCTGGACAGGCTGGAGAGGTGGGCAGGAAGGAACTGTCAGAACTTCAGCAAGGGCAAGTGCAGGATCCTCCACCTGGGGAGCAGTAACCCCAGTCCAGGCTGGGGGCTGACATGCTGGAGAGCAGCTGCGGAGAGCCCTGGGTGTCCTGGTGAACAAGAGACTGTTCCTGAGCAGCCGTGTGTCCCGGGACCAAGGGGCCAGTGAAATCCTGGTGTTCATTGGGAAGAGCATTGGCAGCAGGTTGAGGGAGGTGGTCCTGCCCCTCTGCTTGGCCCTGGTGAGGCAAATCTGGAGTGCTGTGTCCAGTTCTGCTCAGGAGGGACATGGAGCTCCTGGATTGGGTCCAGTGGATGCTGTGGAGATGCTGAAGGGACTGGAACATCTCTCTCTTCAGGAAAGGCTCAGTGAGCTGTGTCTGTTCAGCCTTGAGAGGAGACACAACTGTTCAGCCCTCATCCTCTCTCTTGGTGTTTGCAGGGAGGGCTCAGAGTAGAGACCAGGCTCTGCTCCATGGGGCCCAGCAATGGGACAAGAGGAAGTGGCAGGAACTGATACCCAGGAATTTCCATCTGAACATGAGGAAGAACTTCCCTGTGCAGTGACTGAGCATTGGAACAGGCACCTGCCCAGGGAAGGTGTGCAGTCTTCCTCACTGGAGATATTCCAGAAGTATCTGGACACAATCCTGTGCTGTGTGTTCAGGGATGACCCTGCTTAAGCAGGGAGGTGGCACCAGATGATCTCTGTGTTCCTTCCAACCTGCCCCACCCTGTGATTCCCTGTAACAGTGGGATACGCAGGGCAGCGGTGGAGACCCCATCCCTGCAGGGATTTAACAGACATATGGATCTGGCACCTGGGATATGGTTAGTGGTGGCCTTGACAATGCTGGGGGACTTGACAATGTTGGACTCTGATCTTAGAGGGCTTTTCCAACCTAAATGAGTCTTTGTTTTTACAAAGAATAATTAAACAACTCAATGTCTTCTAGGTGATTACCAAAATAGGTGTCATTATATGCTGGTTGAAAGCAGAACCTTTGTTTCTCCTGTCTGTCCAGTGACTTGTACAAAACATGTTTGTGGGTGGAAAACTGCCACCAGGTGAGGGTGGAAACAGAAGTGAGGATGGAAACAGGGCTGTAACTAGCCCTCTGTGGAGGCCAGTGACTACCCAGAGCTTAGCTCCTGTGTCCAAGGGGAGCTCCAGGGGCCAGGCAGTGTGGAGAGAATTGTGGAGTTTGATCGGGCCCTGCCTCATGAGAGGCACATGTTTGGCACTGGTTATGTCCTGGACTGAGATGAAATCTCAAAGCCGAACATTGGAAGGTCCTTTCTTTGCCAAGAAGTATCTTGGGGGAATCATACCCAGCCCCTTCCCCAGTGCAGGAAGTAGCCTCCAGCACCTGCAGGAGGGATGGGGTTCTGTGCTGTGCTGCCTGAGCACACGGGAAACAGTGGGAACCTCTTCCACTGGCAAATGGGAGCAGCAGAACTTGCTCAGCACTTGGTGTTTCTCAGGCAAGACCTGCTGGGGCTGAACCTGCTCTTCACCTGAGCTCTTGGAGCATCCCTGAGCCAGGTGACAGCCAGCACAGCCCAGGGTGCAGGTGCTGCTTCATCAGGTATCTTGGCCAATTACTGCATCTCTGAAACGGGAGTGTTCCTGCTGCTGCCTCTCATTTGTTTCGCTTTTGTAGCAGATAAACCTCTTCAAGGATACTTCTTGTTAATTAGGGCCTTTTGGCCCATGGGCAAGAGGTACCATCAAAGTGACCCCACGTGTTGTGCTTTGTTTCCCAGTGAAAGGCTTCCTGCGCTGCTGAGGGCATCGTGCTGTATTTTGTATTCCCTGGGAACAAGTGCGTCCCTCTTATTTACAGAGCATCGTGGTGAAAAGGTGAAATTATCACTACCTGCAAGCAATAAAAAGGGGGCTTAATAGTGGTGATTTTCTGAGAAATCCCCTGCTGAGTGCATGGTTGTCATGTCTGCTTGGCTAAGCTCTGCACTGCCAAGAGACAATAGTACGCTGCAGTGGGATGTGTATTGAATGAAAACGTCATCTATGAAGGTAAAATAACAACCCTACAATTCTCCTGACTTATTAAAAACAGGCTGAGGCAAATTTGGAACCCCTCAGCAAGGGGCCTGGCTCCTGTGTGGCTGCATCAGTGGGGTGCCTGCTGGTTCTGATTGCTGTGGTTGCCCAGTATTTGAGTTTCAGCTGAATGGTTGAAAATAGTCTGGTCTTTGGAGTACAGGCTTGACTGTCATCTTCCCATGTTTTTTCCTTTAGTTGTGGAGAAAAAAAGGGATTTAGGAAAAACATCTGTGCTGAAAGCAATGGTGATACCTGAGCATCATCTGTGTGAGAGGCAGCAAGAGTGATGTTCCTGGTGGGCTTTCTGGAGTGTCCTCTTCGAGAGCACTTGCATTTAAGAGCAACAGTTGTGTATACAAAAATCCTGGTGAAAATCTTTTGGGCTTGTAATGGCGTACTGAGATGATTTATTAGCCATTAGGAAGAAATTGTTCCCTCTGAGGGTGAGCAGGCCCTGGCACAGGCTGCCCAGAGCAGCTGTGGCTGCCCCTGGATCCCTGGAAGTGTCCAAGGCCAGGTTGGATGGAGCTTGGAGCAGAAGGAGGGGAGTGGAAGGTGTCCCTGCCCATAGCAAACAAGATGAGGTTTAAGGTGCCTTCAAGCCCAAACCATTCTGGGATTCTGTGATTAGTGCTGGCAGTGTTTATCTTTGGTAAAGACCTTTCCAAAGACAGAGATTTTGCTGTTTCCTGAAGGCCTTACAACCCTGACTTTCTGCTGGCTTGTGATAGTCCAGGCCACAAGCAGAGCTCTGTGTCATGAGCTTTACATCCTTGGCTCCCGCAGGCTTCCTGCAGCCCCAGTCATCAGAGTGCCCTAAATTTTTGTGGTTTGCTAGTCAGAGTTTCTCTGTCATTGTGGTGGGATTGTGCATCGCTTTGGGATGGTGGACATGAAGCTTTATCTGAGCTTCTGAAGTTGTCATGGAGGGCTGTGGGAAGTCTTGAAGCTTGTCTCTGAGTGCAACTGGAGGTACAGGTCAAATGTTTGTCACCTCTGATCTGGATTGCAGGTTGGGCCTGTGCCTGTGAGGAAAGGGGGATATTTTCTCCCTGTGAGGAAGGAGAGATGTTTTCTGCCATGGGAAGTGAAGGGAGGCACAGATCACTGTGCATTTCACTTACATCTCCAGCTTCTGGACTCCTGTTCCAGACTGGGTGGCTGAGTACAGGTAGGAGATGCAGTCACTGGAGACTGTTTTGGCTCTGCCCTTGAACCACTCTGCCTTCAAATGAAACTGGAGTTCAGTTTGTGAGTATTGCTGGTCGCTAGAAGTTGGCACTTTTGGAACAGGGGCATTGTAAGGCTGATGGCAGTGAGTGCATAAAGGTGTTACTGAGTGCCCAGGGCAGGAGGTGCTTGACAAGATGCTTTGGAAAGGCAGAAAAACATGGAATTTTGCAGGACCTTCAGTGAAGAGCAGTCACCTACATCTTATGCTCTGAAGTACAATGCTGTGGTGTGATGGCGCTTGCCATAGTCCAGCATCTTGGATTTTGGTGTAGTATTGAATCTTCAGGAGTGTGAGGACTAACGGTGAAGATCCCACCTGACACCATAACACCGGAGTAATTTTTTACTTGCCATTAGTGTGATCTCTGTCGTACAAAGCTGTGAACGTGCTTCTCTGATGAGGGCAAGGCAGCAAAGGTTGTAGTTTGTTTTGAAATAAAGCTTTAGCTGCTCCCATTTCATAGGGGTAAATGGCTGATTTTATAAATGCTTCTCACACTATTCCCTAGTAAATTGCTGGGTAACAAATTCTATCCTTGTAACTTTAAAAAGGTAAACATTGGCAAAACACACAACTTTAACTTTTTGTGCTATTGCTGGTTTGAAAGTGGGCCAGTTCCTTCCAGTTTGCTTGGTTGGTGTAGTGTTCCTGTGGGTTAAATGTGGACAAGTTCTGCTTGAGCTTGGCCAAGCACAGAGTATCTTACCCATTCCCAATGGCTGCCCTGTGAAGCCTTGGCATTCTGAATGCATTCCTAATAGTCTTGACCATTACACAGCTAAAACCTATGGCTTAGCTTTTTTTTTTTTTTTTCCTCTTTTCTCTTACAGCTTGTTCAAGAGCCTCTAAAGGAAACTATAACTGGTAATACTCTGCAGTACTCCAGGCTGAGGCGGAGGAGATGCTTACTAAACCAGCCAAAAACATCAGCCCTTTGGGGCTGTGTTAGGTTTTTTGTGTGACGTGGTCAGTACCTGGATCTGGCATGAGGAGGGGCAGGACACTGCAGCTGCCAGGGATAGAGGAACTACCATTTCTGCTGCCAGCTGAGGGCTTTGCCTTATTGATTTGCAAGTCTTGTGATCGGGTTTAGTCAAATCAAAAGAAGATGAAAACTTTGGATTTGGGGAAGCAGGATATTTAGGTTTGATTTCAAACCCTACAGGTCATGACTTGAAGGACTAAGTACTTGTGTACTTTTCCTCTTAGCAAATGATGGGACTATTCCAGAGAGCTTGGAAATATTCAACACCTGAGTAGTGACATGTTTTTACCTTAATACAGGCCCAAAGAGCATGCGGCATCTCTGGGTGTGGGTAGGCGCTTGCTGACTACAAATCTGGGGTCTGTTTAGGACTTAGTAGTAAGAAAAGCTCCAGGCAACCTTTTTCAGATTTGAGATGCTTCAAAATAAAGCATCAACATAACGTTGATGGTATTTAAGTTACCAAGACATCCTTTACCCCCTTTGGCACTGTGTAAATTAGGAAATATATTCAGCTTTACATCTACATTTACATTTGCATCCTGTCTTTGGTATTCCGATTCTCTCACTTTTGTAAGAACCTCTTGTGTTAAATGCTTACCCACCCAAATACCTTCCAGAAGAGATGGTACATGAACAATTTCTGGAATAAAAAAGGGTCAGGAATCATCCAGCTCTTGAACTGCTTGAGCAGAGCATATCTGAATTGATACAACCAACCTGCATCTCTTACACCTCCTTCAGTGTGTGCTGGGAAATCCAAACAGGTACAGCCTGCCTCAAACCACAGAAATAATTTTGCAAAATTACTGCCCTTGTTTCCCTGCCAGGCCTGGTGTTCTGCATGCTGGCTTATTAAAAACACGTCCATTCCAAGAAAAAACACTTCTGTGTTTGAATACACAAAGGTTGGGTCAATAAAAAGAACAAAAGGCACTTGTTCAGCACCATAACTCTGCCTGTAAGTATTGTTCTAAAGGTAATGAGCTGTGAGAGAATCCAGCCAATTCAGAGACAGTACAGAAGGTGCATGAAAAACAAAGTCAGAATACAAATTCTTCTCACGGAATCCAAACCCTTCCACCAAATCCCACCTTTATTCTCCAAGCATGGACTGCATAATTAGTGACAAAATAGTGTCTGAAGAATACGTAACACATGTAGCTCCTCAAGATCTTTTATTTCTTCAACTTAAAGGGAACTTGAAGCCCACATATTATAGAATCATTCAGTCTGGAAAAGCCCTCTAACATCAACTCAGACCATGCCCCCAGCACTGCCAAGGCCACCCCTAAGCCATGTCCCCAGATGCCACATCCACACAGCTGTTAAATCCCTGCAGGGATGGGGATTCCACCACTGCCCTGGGCGCCTGTGCCAGTGGTGGCTCATGCTTTCCATGAAGAAATTCCTCCTGATGTCCCACCTAAACCTCCCCTAGCACAGC
This sequence comes from Vidua chalybeata, assembly GCF_026979565.1. Lineage (NCBI taxonomy): Eukaryota > Metazoa > Chordata > Aves > Passeriformes > Viduidae > Vidua > Vidua chalybeata. The sequence goes on along the minus strand of NC_071556.1, from coordinate 996,909 downwards.
TTGAGGCTGTTTCCCTGGGAGCAGAGCCCAACCCCCACCCGGCTGCACTCTCCTGTCAGGGAGTTGTGGAGAGCAAGAATGTCTTCCTTGAACCTGTTTTTTCTCCAGGCTGAACTTCCCCTCAGCTGCTCCTGATGCTCCAGCCCCTTCCCCAGCTCCATTCTTCTCCAGACATGTTCCAGCCCTCTTGTGAGAGGTTCAGAACTGTCACCAGGATTCGAGGTGGGGGCTCATCAGTGCCCAGCCCATGGGAATGGTCACTGCCCTGGTCCTGCTGGCCACACTGTGGCCGATACAAGCCACATACCATTGGCCTCTTTGCCCACCTGGACACACACCACTTCATGTTCAGCAGCAGTCACCAGCACCCCCAAGTCCTTCTGGCAAAACCTTTTTTATTTTACTTGCTTTGGGGGAAATGGACTCAGTTCCCATGGACAAATTTAGAGAAAGCAAGAGCATACCACAAACCAGAGGTGCTGCTTGCTGCCTGGGCTTGTTAGTGGCACGGGTTTTAGGGTAAAAACATGTCACTATTCAGGTGCTGAACATTCACTGCTGTGTTCTGCTGTGCGGTCTCTCAACTGTTCTTTTGAACAATCTGTGCTGTGTTTCTGAGTGAAAGTTGTAGGTGAAATTTGGGCAGATGGGAACTGAAAAGCTCGATAGTTAAATGTGTTTCAGATGCAGAATTTAAAATGTCTCTTTGCTGTGGATCTCACCAATACTGTGCTGAGCCATTTTGGGAGGACACTTAAAATGTGTGGTGTTCCCTGGCTGATCACGCTCCTCGTGTGGGTTCTGCAGGCTGAGCTCTCTTACTCATGGCGTTAAAACAACAACACCCCAAAAAAAGAAAAGGGGGGAGGGGGCATTTTTTTGAACTGTTTCATTTGAGACACACATTTGGTAGCTTGTGGGTCGATAAGGGCGGTACTTCAAAACAAGGGAGAGTATTTGATATGGCATACATTAATTTTTATTTTCTAAATCTGCTTTATTAATAGCATCACAGACTTTTCTAACTTTTCACTGCAATTATGTAGTCTCTGCTTCATTTGGTAGAAGCTGATCTCTGTTAAATTTGGGAGCTTTCTCCAGTTTTGACGCTGAAAGAACATATGGGAGTAATGTGTTAAATTAAAAAAGAGAAAAGCTTGGGGGGAGGAGGTGGTAGAGGTAAGCAGGTGTGATCAGAACCAGCTTGGCACTGTCTATTTCAGGGATGCTTCTGTAAAAGTGTTGGCATGCTTAATGTTAAAGAAGAAAAACATTTCAGCATTTGTAAGAAGTCCAAGTTTTGGTACTGAAAAATGGTGTAGCTCAAGGAACCACAGGATCTCCTGAGTTGGAAGGGACCCACAAGGATCATTGATCCCAGCCCCTGTCCCTGCACAGGCACCCCACCAAGCCCACCCTGAGCATCCCTGAGAGCGCTGGCCAAACGCTCCTGGAGCTCTGGCAGCCTCGGGGCCAGGACCATTCCCTGGGGAGCCTGGGCAGTGCCAGCAGCCTCGGGGGGAAGAACCTTTCCCTGAGCTCCATGCCAAGCCCTGGCACAGCTCCAGCCCTTCCTGGCCTCCTGTCCCTGGCCCAGAGCAGAGCTCAGCCCCTGCCCCTCTGCCTCCCCTCGGGAGGAGCTGCAGCCCCCGAGGAGCCTCCCCTCAGTCTCCTGTGCTGCAGCTGAACGAGCCAAGTGCCCTCAGCCGCTCCTCAGACCCTTCCCCAGCTCCGTGTCCCTCCTTAGGACACTCTCCAACAGCTTTGGGTCCTCCTGACCTTGTGGTGCCCAAAGTGCCCCCAGCACTGGAGGTGAGGCTGCCCCAGTGCAGAGCAGAGTGGGACAATCCCTCCTTGGACCTGGTGCCCCCAGGACAGGGTGGCCCTTTGGGCTGCCAGGACACAGCAGTGACTCAGATCCAACTTGCCACTGACCAGGACCCCCAGGTCCCTTCCCACGGCGCTGCTCTCCAGCCTCTCATTCCCAGTCTGTCCCTGCCTCCAGGGCTGCCCCATCCCAGGGCAGGATCCAACACTTGCCCTTGTTAAACATCACACGGCTGGGGATTTCCCAATCCTCACATTTGTCAGGGTCTCTCTTTGGGAGAGACCTCAGGGTCTCTCTGTCCTTGAGAATGTCAGCAGTTCCTCCCAAGTGAGTGGCCTCACCAAACCTACTCAGGACCTTCCAGTCTGGCCCCCAGGTCACTTACGAAGACATTTGAGAGAACTGGCCTTAAGATGGAGCCCTGTGCAACCCCATTGGTCACCACCTTGATGTCACCCCATTTCCTGTAACTTTCTGAGGTGCAAGGCCATCAGCTCTGCAGTGCAGAGTCGGTGTGCTTTGCCTTGTTTACCAGCTTATTTCACAGAGTATTTTAAAACTTCATCACATCTTACTGAATTGCAGCGTGTACTGCTGGACCCCTTGTAGCTTGGTAACTTGCCCCCAGTTTTTAACTGTAAAGCCCTGGGCAGGTCTGTGGTTCCTGGAGGCAGCCTCTTCTCAGGAGGGAGTGGGAGACAGTGCAGGGTTGTCCCTGAGCGGGGCACTGTGCAGCTGCTCCCTGGGCAGCCTCCTCCCAGCACAGCCTTTGTGTGCAGTTGCCTCCAGGATTTTAACACAAGTTTGTATCTTGAGGCAACTCCATTTGTGCAGCTGGGACTCTGGCCAGGTGCCATAAATGTTTATGCAATAACAGGAATGAAGATCCCTTTATGTTCTGCACAGCCTCGAGATGCCTGTGTGTTATGGGGATTTGCTTATGTGTTAGTTGTACCTTTGCCTTTGGTCATGTTTATCTTGGGTTGAAAGACCAACTTGATGTTTCCTCTGGTGTTTTTGTGCCCACGTCAGCTGTGGACAAGGCACATGAGGTGTGTAATGGGTAAGACTGGACCCTGGGGGTACTGCTCTCTGCCCTTGGGGCTTGGCAAGGGCTGTGACTGTGTATTCTCACACAAGTGTCAGCTCATTTATTTTTTATTGATGCACATGTTAATTTACCAGGCAAATCTCAGCTATGAAGCAGCCCTGTCCTAAAATATATGCTTAAAATATGTGCTTAAATGATGGTAACGTTGCTGATAGACTGCATAGCTATATGAGTGAGCAAGCTTTGTGCCAGCCAGAAGGCGTATTTGGGATAGTGCAGGCATCAGACATGGAATGTTCACTGGGACTACTAGATCCCTGGTATGTTCCTCCAGTGGGTGGTGTTAAAAGTCTGCAGTACTTCTGACATGGCTAAAAGCATCTGACCTTCAGCACTGCTCCTGTGCCCCTGACCTGAGCAGTGGGACAGGCTGTAGTGGGATCACAGAATCTCACAGTGTTTTGGGTTGGAAATGACCTTAAAACCCATCTCATTCCACCCCCTGCCATGGGCAGGGCCACGTTCAGTAGACCAGGTTGCTCCAAGCCCAGTCCAACCTGGCCTTGAACACTTTTATGAATAGGACAGACACACCTCTCCGTGCAACTGGTGCCAGTGCCTGGACAGGATAGGCTGCAGGTGCCTGGAATTTTCATGCCCATGTCCTGAAGGATTGCCAAACTCTGCTGCAGGGCCCGGGGGCAGTCCCTGCTCCAGGTGGGGTGGGGACTGGCTGAGGTCCTGTCAGACACAAAATACCAGCTGCCTGCATTCTTCAGTGTCACACAAGTTTGGTACCAATGCTCTGGATAGGAAAAATGGTCTCAAGTTCAAAGAACAGGCTTAGGAGACTTTGAAGAGGTTTTTCAGCATGGAGAAGTGTAACATTTTGTTGTTCTTCTCCTGTCTGTTGCAGCACACTAGTTACTCCTTGGACTTCGCAAACAAATTCCTGAGCTGGCTGAGCTCTGCAATCAGCTTCCCACCATGGATCAGGACTATGAGAGACGTCTCCTACGCCAAATCAACATACAGAATGAGAATACAATGCCTTGTGTGAGTACAGATGGGCTCAGGCTCACTGTTATGTTGTCTGTCTTACTTGTGACTGTTTTCCTTGAGCTTTTGAAAGACCTGGGACCTCTTCAAAGCAAACCACAGTCTTTTGTTGGGTTGTGAGCAGGTGTGAACTCCTCAGCTGTTCTATGAATACCCAAATAGCTTGACTTTAAGAGAGCTTTTGAATATATAACCTCAGTTCAGGTTGCAAAAAGGGGTGAAGATATTTTTGTGGAGTTCAGTAATACCTTTTTAATACATAATCTCAGCAGCTACACATGTAACATAAAAAATTGAGGGCTAATGAACTAACCAACTGTAAGGCTTGAGGAGTAAGTTCAGTGTCTTCTTTTCTTCAATTCAGGTAGCAGAGATGAGAAGAACCTTGACACCTTCCAATTCTCCAATGTCTTCTCCTAGTAAGCATGGTGACAGATTCATTCCCTCAAGAGCTGGGGCCAACTGGAGCATCAACTTCCACAGAATAAATGTAAGTTTTGCTCCCTTCTCCTACAGCTCAGCCTTGGAACTGAGGAAGTGGTACTTTTTGTTTCGGCTGGCATGATTGTTCTGCTTACCTTCTGCACCATGCTCTTCTGCTGCAGCAGAAGAGTTCCACTGAGTGTGTGTCCTCAAACCCTATGCTCCCTGCATTTGCTATTTCACCATATACCCTGATTTTTCTGTATGGTGATGGCATGTTTCTCCATTTCAGGAAAATGAAAAATCGCCAAGCCAAAACAGAAAAGCAAAGGATGCTACATCAGACACTGGGAAAGGTGAGACCACCCTTCTACTGCTTGGCAGTGCCCGGAGCTCTTATTGCAAACTGCTGGGGAAGTTAAGGCCATGCTGGCACTTTCATGCTTGTGCCAAAACTCATGCTGGTGTTTTGAGAGATGCCCACATAATGAGTGAGTACCAGGCCATGATGTGGGCATTTGATGGGTGTCTGGATGCAAGAGGCTGTCTCTATGCCTTGGTTTATTGTGTCATGAAAGCACTTCCCTGATGGAGTGGAAGGAGGGGAAACTTGCTACTAATCTTGATTCTAAATGGGGGCCCCAGGCTTATTAAGAGACTCCGTGAGAGTACAAGTTGTAGAATCCCAGACTGGTTTGGGTTGGAAGGGACCTTAAAGCCCATCTCCTTCCACCCCCTGCCATGAGCAGGGACACTCCCTACAAGCCCTGTCATGCCTGGCCTTGGACACTTCCAGGGATCCAGGCTGTTCTGGGCACCCTGTACCAGCCCCCCCCCCACCCTCACAGAGAACAATTCCCTCCTGTTATCCCATCTAACCCTGCCCTGTGGCAGTGGGAAACCATTCCCCCTTGTCCTGTCCCTCCAGGCTCTTGTCCCAAGTCTCTCTCCAGCTCTCCTGGAGCCCCTTTAGGCACTGGAGGAGGTTCTGAGGTCTCCCTGGAGCCTTCCCTTCTCCAGGTCAGGCACACATGATCCTGGTTCTCCCTGCTGTTCCTGCTCTGAGCTCTCTGCTGAGTGCCTGTTTGGCTTTACAGATGGCCTTGCCTACTCTGCCTTGCTGAAGAATGAACTCTTGGGAGCAGGGATCGAGAAGGTGCAGGACCCCCAGACAGAGGACAGGAGGCTGCAGCCATCCACCCCAGAGAAGAAATCTCTCTTCACTGTAAGTTGGTTTCTTTCATTAGCACCAGTGGAGGTTGTGTGTGGTGCAGGGCTCTGCCAGGCTGCTCGTGCAGTGAGTCGGTGTTGGAGCTTGGCTGAGATAAGCTGTTGAGAACAAATGTGGTGGCCTGGAAAGGGAACCTGAGTATGCAGCAAGCAATGTGCTTCCTGTGTTTGTGCTGGCAGGAAAGCTGTGTGGAACCAGGCTTTTTGTACAGTGTGGTGAGAGGCCAAATCAGTCTTTTGGACCTGAATGTTGCTGAGGGGTTTTGTATGGTTTTAGAGCACCTGGGAAAGGAAAAACTGGGTGTTGGAATTAGCTTGGCGCCAGTGCATGTTGGGAGTGATACTCCAGGCCTTGGGCGTACCAGGGTCCTCACGAGGTGTTTCTTTATGCAGTACTCGCTCAGCACAAAACGCTCCAGCCCGGATGATGGCAATGAGGTCTCACCCTATTCCCTGTCTCCTGTCAGCAACAAAAGGTAACACTGATCCTCTGCAAACTAAAAGAAGGGAAGAGCTGCGACAGAGGGCTCAGTGAGGTTCTCTAGGACTTATGTCTAAAGCTCTAAAATAAATGTGAATTGGGTTTGGAAATCTGGAGAGATAGTAAATAAAACGTCAAGTTCTAAGAATTTCTTCAGATGCCCAGCCTGTCTATGTGCTTGACATGTCTTGGTCAGCTCTCAGTAATTAGTTTACCTTTCTGCTTCATAGCTCCTTTGCAGAAGCAGAACCTAATTCCTTCCAGTCTTGCTGCTGAAAAAGGGTTGTGCAGCCTTTTTGTCTCTGCATTTCTGTAGAATCTTCAGAGTGCTCTATAAAGAGTGGCTGCACCTGTGCCTCCCATCTGCTATGATGTGCAGATTCCTCTAGTTGTTTTTTTATCTGTTTTTGTAAACAGTCAGAAGCTGCTAAGATCACCTCGAAAACCAACTCGAAAAATCTCCAAGATTCCTTTCAAAGTGCTGGATGCCCCAGAGCTTCAGGATGACTTCTACCTGAACCTGGTGGACTGGTCCTCTCTTAACGTCCTCAGCGTTGGCCTTGGGACGTGTGTTTACCTGTGGAGTGCTTGTACGAGTCAGGTAAATGGTCATGAGTGTCTGAAGATTGAATTGCCCATTGATGTAGGGTTTTTCCAGCATTCCAGGGCTATGGAATGTACTGTGTGAGGGCTTCAACACTTGTCACGCTGTATCCCAAACACAGCACTGGTTTGTGAGACAGCCAGTGTGACAAAACCACGTTTCTTACCCCATTCTTCTCTCTGAAGGTAACACGGCTGTGTGACCTCTCTGTGGAAGGTGATTCCGTGACATCCGTGGGCTGGTCAGAGCGGGTCAGTATGACACTGTTGGCAGGGACAGCTGAGACATTGGTCATTTAGTCATTGTCATCATAGCTGTAATTAACTCCCTGAGCTTTTTCTCTGCTAAAGAGGTTTTTCTCTGCTAAAAGAGAGGGAATAGAGAGCAGCCTCTTGTATCTTGAGGTTCTCGAGGCGTTGCTAAGAGGAGTGGGAGGGAGAAGGAGCCAGTTTGCTTCTTCAGCTCTTGACAGTAAAATGTTACAATAAATATATTCCAGACAGGCTGCTTGGGGCTCTCAGTAGGGAAAACCATGTCAGGTGAAAGAACTCTGGATGCTTTCCATCTCGTGGGATTTATGTCAAGTCTTCTCCTCAACTTTCAGTTTTCTGACTGTACTTCCTGGCTGTACTGATCCTGGCTCTCTGTTTGTCCAGGGAAACTTGGTGGCTGTTGGCACTCACAAGGGCTTTGTACAGATCTGGGATGCAGCTGCAGGAAAGAAGCTCTCCATGCTGGAGGGACACACAGCCAGAGTCGGTAAGGAGTGGGGAAGCAGAGGGTTCTAAGGGGTCTCTTCTTCCTGATGGAACTTTGTTAGCCAGGGATCTGCTGGAAATAGAGAACTCAGAGCACCAGGATTGATATTTATCCCCTGTCTTGAGCAGGTTCAAAATATTATCATCTCATAACTCTGGTGTTCTGATCTGAGTGTGATGGTGGTTGGGTGTTGCAGCAGGTGTTTCCTCCTTGCTTGAGGCTTTTTGGGTTTGGTTACAACATCTCTTCACTGCTGCTGGCTTCCAGTTTCAGCCCTGCTGGCAGCTTCACACTGAGATTTCCACTTCCCTTTTTTGGAGGGCTGGTTTTTTCTACTCAGAGATGTTGTGAATCTAAACTCTGGGGTGAGATTTGGGAAATTCATGCAGTTCCCAAGATCTGTTCCTGTGCTTTACTGCACTGTGAAGTGAGATTGGTAATACCTGCAGTCAGCTGTTCAGTGGAACCTCTATTTGTGCCCTGATCTAGGACTCCAGAGAGTGGATGTAAGGGAGTTCTGTAAGGAGTGGTTTGAGGTTTGTTAGGTTCGTTTTTTTTTTTTTTTTTTTTTTTTTTTTTAACCCTGGTAGCTCTGATGGCTGCATTTTGCTTAGCAACTGCTGCAGGACTGGAAGGGTTGGATTTGATAATGTGACCAGCAGGACCAGGGCAGTGACCATCCCTCTGTGCTGAGCACTGCTGAGGTCCCACCTCGAATCCTGGAGTCAGTTTTAGATCTCCCACAGCAAGGAAGACATTGAGGGGGTGGAGTGTGTCCATAGAAGGGAACAGAGCTGGGGAAGGGGCTGAAGCACCAGGAGCAGCTGGGGGAGCTCAACCTGGAGAAAAGGAGGTTCAGGGGGACCTTCTGGCTCTGCACAACTCTCTGACAGGAGGGTGGAACTAGGTGGGGGTCAGGCTGCGCTCCCAGGGAGCAAGGGACAGGATGAGAGGACATGCCTCAAGCTGTGCTAGAGGAGGTTTAGATTGGATATTGGGAAAATTTTTTCACAGAAAGGGTTATAAATAATTGGAACTGACTGCCTAGGGCAGTGGTGGAGTCACCATGCCTGAAAAGTGTTTTAAAGATGTGTGGATGTGGCACCTGAGGACATGGTTTGGTGGTGAACATGGTGGTGGTGCTGAGTTGAGGGTTGGACTTGGTGACCTTAGAGGTCTTTTGCAGCCTCAGTGACTCCTCGAGCAGTCTCCGAAGCTCTGCCCCTGTTGCAGGTGCCTTGGCGTGGAACGCGGACCAGCTGTCGTCCGGGAGCCGGGACAGGATGATCCTGCAGCGGGACATCCGCACCCCACCCCTGCAGTCTGAGCGGCGGCTCCAGGGACACAGGCAGGAGGTCTGTGGGCTCAAATGGTCCACGGACCACCAGCTCCTGGCCTCTGGAGGGAACGATAACAAGGTACATTCCTTCCAGGGGGTCACAGGAAATGTCAGACCCCCTTTCTTTCTAGGGCAAGGGCACCAGGGGTAGTTCAGGTTGGATATTATCATGTTGCTGGAGGTGTTCAAGGCCACGCTGGACAGGATGTGCAGCAACCTGCACATCAGCAACCTTCCACCTAGTGGAAAGTGTTCCTGCCCATTGCAGGGGATGGAACTAGATAGGCTTTGAGGTCCCCTCCAACCCAAACCATTGTATAATTCTATGATTAGGGAAAATTTTCTTTGCTGAAAGAGTGGTTAAGCATTGGAACAGGCTGCCCAGGCAGTGGGGGAGTTGCCATTCCTGGAAGTGTTCAAAAAACAAGTGGATAGGGCACTTTGCAATGTGGTTTACTGGGCATGACAAGATTAGGTTAAAGGCTGGACTTGATCTTAAAGGTCTTTTCCAACCTTAATGGTTCAGTGATTCTTTAAGGATGTTTGGCCTCTCTGAAAAGGACTTTTGTTTTGGTTGTTGGACTATGACCAAACGTAAATCATGCTAAGCTTCTACTCAGTCTTCTCTTCCTAATAAAATGAAAAAGGCAAATTTAATTTTGCTTCTGTATTTGGCTAATTAAATCTCTAGCTTGGCTCAGGGGGTTGAGTTCAACAAAGCCACTGCTAAGCTACCCTTCCTGGCTTTGTTTGGGTAGTGTATGGTCACGTTTGTTGCAGTAATGTTTGTATGCAGCAGGAAGCTGAGGTAGAGCTCTGCGAGTTCTCATACCTGTAGCGCAGGCTTGCAGCTCACTGAGCACCATATGGGAGAAGCATCTGTCACAAAAAAGTGGTGTTCCAAGCTCTTTGGAGCGGGTTGCTAGGTAGGGAATGTGCCCAGTGCCTGTGTGACAGCATGGTTGGAAGGAGTTCCTCCTGCTCAGAATAACTCTTAATGAACTGAGCAGATTTCTGGATGTATTCTGGAATGATACAGCCAGAAAGGCAACAGCAGGGTCTGAGGCCCCCTTCAGTGATGCCGTTTCTTTAGATTTATTCCCTTATCTTAGGGCCTGTTCCTGCCATGTGGCCTGAGGGTAGGACAGCTCCTCAACTGAGTTTGGTGCCAGGGTGGTTGTGACTGCCCCATCCCTGGAAGTGTTCAAAGCCAGGTCAGATGGGGCTAGGAGCAACCTGGTCTACTAAAAGGCATCTCTGCCCTTGGCAGGGATTTGAACTGAATGAGCTTTAACCAACCCATACCATTCCATGATTCTGTGAAGTGCAGAGTGGAGCTGTGCATGTCTGAGCAGCGCTATGGGAAATCAGCTTGTTTCCCAACTGCCCTCATCAGTCCCATTGTGCCTTGTGGGTGTAGTGGACACATGACTGAGGCACAAGTTTGATTGTGTCTCTTCTCTCTGCCAAGCTCCTTGTCTGGAATCACTCCAGCCTGAGTCCCGTCCAACAATACACAGAGCACCTGGCAGCAGTCAAAGCCATCGCCTGGTCCCCACACCAGCACGGGCTGCTGGCCTCGGGTGGGGGCACAGCCGACCGCTGCATCCGCTTCTGGAACACGCTCACGGGGCAGCCCCTGCAGTGCATCGACACCGGCTCCCAGGTGTGCAACCTGGCCTGGTCCAAACACGCCAACGAGCTGGTGAGTCCTTCCCTGTGGTGGGAAGCGTGGCTGAGCATAAGCCAGGTGTGCCCAGGTGGGCAAGGAGGCCAAGGGCATCCTGGCTTGTACCGGCAAGGGTGTTGCCAGCAGGGCCAGGGCAGTGACTGCCCCCTGCAGAGGCACCTCAAATGCTGGGGTCAGTTTTGGGCCCCTCACAACAAGAAAGACAGTGAGGGGCTGGAGCATGTCTGGAGAAGGGAACAGAGCTGGGGAAGGAGCTGGAGCACAATTCTGTTGAGGAGCAGCTGAGGGAGCTGAGGGACTCCAGCCTGGAAAGAAAAAGGCTCAGGAGGGACCTTCTCTCCCTCTGACAGGAGGGTGGAGTCAGGTGGAATTCAGGCTCTTCTTCCAGGTAACAAGCGACAGCACAAGAAGAAATGGCTTCAAGTTGCACCAGGGGAGGTTTAGATTGGATATTGGGAAAATTTTTTCATGGTGATCAGGCACTGGAATGGACTGCCCAGGGCAGTGGTGTAGTCTGTAGACTGTTGGACTTGATGATCTCAGAGATCTTTTACAGCCTTAACAATTGCATGATTCTATGATGTGTGTTCCCCTCTCCCCTTTCAGGTGAGCACCCACGGATACTCCCAGAACCAGATCCTCGTTTGGAAATATCCCTCGCTAACTCAAGTAGCAAAGCTCACAGGGCACTCTTATCGAGTCCTGTATCTGGTGAGTGATGGCTGTGGCTCTAGCTGCTCACCTGGCTGTAGGTGTGCTCAGATGGCACCCAAAGCAGCAGTGCCAGTGGCACCATAAGCTGTCTGGGTGAAAATGTGAACACTGCCCATGAGCAGTGGAAAACTCCATCACTTTTCTGTGCCTGCAAGGGACGCTTGGATTTGCTGCTATGGAAATGTGAGGCTTTGTTAATGATAGCAAAGCCTGCCAAACTCTCCTGAGGAAACATCTGAGTTTTCTTCTAAGAAAACTCTTCTGAGCCTGGAAAAGAGAAGGCTCCAGGGAGACCTTCCAGTGCCTAAGAGGCTCCAGGAGAGCTGTAGAGGGACTTTGGAAAAGGATCTGGAATAGCAGGACAAGGGGAAATGGCTTCAGACTCCCACAGGGCAGGGTTAGGTGGGATATTCGGAAGAAATTCTTCCTGTGAGGGTGGTGAGACCCTGGCACAGGTTGCCTAGAGCAGATGTGGCTGTCCGTGGATCCCTGGAAGTGTCCAAGGCCAGGCTGGACAGGGCTTGGAGTAACCTGGGAAAGTGGAAGGGAGTGCAATGAGATGAGCTTTAAGGTCCCTTCCAACCCAAAGCGTTCTGGGATTCTGGGATTTTATGAAACACAAGCCTCTCTCCTTGCTCCCAGAAGACTTCCACACCTCTTCACTGATGACTGCTGCCCAGGGAATTAAACATTTGTTGTGGGTAATCCCAATCCATCTCATATCTGCTGTTACTGTTACATGGGGGTGTCAGCAGTTCACAACAGAGTTGACAAACACTGATAATGTTTTGGGAGGTAGATCCCAATGTAAGCAACCAATACAGCCAGAAAATCCAGTCATATCATCTTCCTGCCTTCAGGCATGTTGATAATCCTGGGAGGAACAGCCTCAGTTAAACATGGCTTGGATTTCTTAACACAAGTATTCTTTCCACAACACTCCCCCAGTGTGATCCATAGCTTCACCATAAGGTGCCAGTGCCCAAATTGCACCTGAGGCTGCATGAGGCACCTGGAGGCAGAGGTAGCTGGCTTCTCACCACGAGTAGGAAGGACAGTTAAATCTCTCCTGCATTCCAACAGAGTCTTGTTTTCAGCCTCAAAAATGTGATGGGTGCTAAAGGTTGTTGTCTTCTCCTTAGGCAATGTCCCCTGATGGGGAGGCCATTGTCACAGGAGCTGGAGACGAAACCTTACGCTTCTGGAACGTCTTCAGTAAAACTCGCTCGACAAAGGTAAGGCCAGGCATGGGGGCAGCTGCCTGGGGCAACTCAGGCCAAGTTGGTTCTGCTCTGCTGCCTCCTCTGTGATCCCCTCCTGCAGATCAAGGCCTGGGGCAGTGAAGGATTCAGCTTTGCTGAGATTTAAGTAAAAAGTCACCCTGTGTGCACAAGGCAGGTGTGATACAACATCCCTCTCCAGGCTGGTCCAGGGCTGCTGAGCAGAGCAGCTGAGCCCTCAGGTGACAGCAGGCTGGGAGAGCTGGGGGTGTCCAGCTGAAAAAGAAAAGGCTCCAGGGAGACCTTACAGCCCCTTGTAGTGCCTAAAGGGGCTCCAGGAGAGCTGGAGACAGACTTGGGACAAGAGCTTCAAGGGACAGGACAAGAGGAAATGGCTTCCCGCTGCCAAAGGGCAGGGTTAGATGGGATATTGGGAAGGAATTGTTCCCTGGGAGGACAGGGAGGGGCTGGAATGGATTTCCCAGAGCAGCTGTGGCTGCCCCTGGATCCCTGGAAATGTCCAAGGCCAGGCTGGACAGGGCTTGGAGCAGCCCATGGCAGAGGGTGGAAGGAGATGAACTTTAAGGTCCCTTGAAGCCCAAACCATTCTGTAATTCCATTATCCCCTGCCTCTTTACAAAACTGCTTAAAATGGGGGTTTAGATGAAAATGGAATCATGGATTCTGACAGTGACAACTCAACATCACCAAAAGCAGATTGTGTCTGATGCTCTGAGAGCTTTCTTGGGTGCCTGGCCAGAGGGATTTGGAGGAGGAGACTGGGGCGAACTGGCATTGCTCCTGGGGGTCCCCCACTTCTTGCTGTTTCTGGGGTACAGCTGCCTGCAGAGCTCTGGGAATGGCACTCTGGCCAGCTGTGCACTTGTTACCATTTGGAAGAAACCCATGGGAATATTTATGGTGTTGGACTTTGATTTGTGACCTGGGATCATGCCCTGAGCTAGAGATACCAGATTAAAAACAAATCAACCCAGAAGCACGTGGAGTAACAGCTGTTTACCCCCTGCTTTGTCTTCCCTTGTCAGGAGTCTGTATCTGTGCTCAACCTCTTCACCAGGATACGATAAACCCCCTCCCTGTGCCCCGGGACCTACAGCCTGACATTCCAGGATCAGACCACTCCCTCACCGTGCATGGACCTCCGGAGCCCAGCCAAGGGGAGGGAGAGCTGTGGGACTGCAGGAGGACCCAGCTCATTAAATATGTGCTTGTGACCCACAGGGCTGGGCAGTATTTGGGATGGGGTGGGGAGGGGAGGGAACTGCCAAAGGTTATTGGATTCATCCTTCATAAAGGGAAACGGGTACAAGAGAAACGTTAACCCAGCATCCTCCAGCTGTCAGGATGGTACTGGGGAGGACTCATGTGACATGGACCATTGAGACTGGACCGAGGCCATCCCCACTGCCGTTGTGTGCCTCCTGCAAGAAAGGAGCATATCCTTGCTGCTGTGGGAAGGGGTTTGACATGCTGCTCTGTGTCCCAGAGTGACACCTCTGGAGGCAGGAGCCAGCCAGACTGGTCCGGTACAGCTGGTGCGAGGGGCACAGCTCCAGGCTGAGCATCTAAGGGCTTTGTTCATAGCCTGGCATCCCCATTCCAGGAAGAAACTGGAGAACTGCCTATTTTCTTTTTTTTTTCTTTGTTTTTCCCCTCAGACAGGTACTGTAGTACTTAACATGATCATTCCATAAGACAGCTTGATTTTTTTGGGCATGCTTGACAGCTGCCTCTGAACAAATACACTTTGGGGCTCTAGACTTTGGAGGAGACTTGAAAAAGCTTCACCTCTAAGGGAGCAGATTTGGGAAGTTCTGCAGTTGCTGTTTCATGTTCTGGGCTGATCCTGGGAGTTACCAGAGAGCAGAAGCAAGGGCTTTATAAAAAAAAGAAACCCACCCAACCACCTGTGCATGTGGAGCTTCCTTCGGTGCCACTGTGTGGGTGCCTTGCTCTGGAGTCTCCCTGAGGCCAAAAGCAGTTGGGATGTGTTTGAGAAAAAAAAAATCCTAAAGATCTGACTTCTGGGGTGAGCAGGGCCTCTTCTGGCTGGAAGAGGGGTTCTCCTGAAGCAGGGCTGCAGTGTTGCTTTTTTCTTCTCTCCAGGTCCCACACAGGGCCCTGCTGTTGAGTTTTGGTGTGTGGTTTGGGGTTTTTAGGTTGTGTGGGACACACAGTTCTGGCTGGTGTTGGAGCCCATGGGGTGTAACACAAATGCTCTCTGTGTGTGTGGTGCTTTTAATTTAAGAGGAGCTGTGAGGCTGCACAGCCTTTTCCATCTGACCTGTGCCTGCCCTGCCCAGGCCCTGCCTGCCTCCTGCCCTCTCCCAGCGTTGCTTCCTGTTCCCATGTGGAATTCCCTGGCTGTGTATATAGACTTGTCTTCTCTCTGTAGATTGCATAGGTAATGCTTTCCCTTTCTTTTTTTTTTTTCTTTGTTGTTTTGTCTCCCCTCCTTTCCCTAAAACCACGTGGTAGGAATATGATTGCCTGTCCCCAGTACCACCAGTATTGTTAGGGTGAGCCAAGGTGTGAGAAGGCCACTCCAGCCTTGACCACATGTGCCATCACCCCAGTGCCTGGGTCAGGCTGGTGGTGCTGCACCTGCGTCACACATACTGGGAGTCACTGCTGAGAAGCTGGTGCTGGAAGCCCCCTGGCAGCTCTGAGTCTCCCAGGCCCACAGGCCACTTTGTCATCTCACAGTCTCACTTGCCACCAAAATGGAATTTCCATGGAGTTTTTGAAACACTGTTTGAGTGCAACTGCTTTAGTGTAGCTCTGGCCGTGGGATGTGAGGCATGGTTTGAAGTCAGCCCCGGGCCTGTCTTGTGTTTTTTGTTCCACTTGTGGGCACCGTTCCACATCACCGTGGGTTGGGAGCATCCCAAAGCACCCAGGAGGTGTTAAATTGAGTTGGATCACTCAGCTGGGAAATGAGTTTGAAGTAAAGGGTCACCTGCAGGAAGAGGTGGTCTGTTGTGGGTGTCATCATCTGGGCAAAGGGCCATTCAGGGGGGCTGGGGAGGCTGGTGGCTGTGCTGTGGATTTTCCTGTTGTGGATTGCCTCCTGCTAAATAGCACTGTGTAGACCCCCAGGACGCACTGCTTTCTCCTCTGGGAGGGTGTAGGTGCTTGGGTTGGGGGCGCACAGGAGGTCTCAGCCCATTCTGGAGCAGGACACCCGGCTGGAATGTGTGGTGAGTGTGGTGATGTTTGGGCTCCCCAGTGCCCTGGGGCTCCACAGGAGTAGAATTGCCTCTCATCCTGTGATGGGGGAACTTCCTCAAGGAGTCCCAGAAGATGCTGGGGGGAGTGGCAGTGCTGTGGAGTGGGCACTGCAGCCACTGCCTAGTGCTCCCAGCTGCAGAGCAGGGATAGCTCCTCATTGCTCTGTCCCCTCTTGCCAAGGACTTTCCCAAACTACATACATCTTGTGTCTACATCTCACTTTTCTGTCTGCCTTGGGAGCAGGTTGGCTCGTGGTAGCTGCTCTTACTGCACTTGGCAGGGAGGCTGGTGATTGCCAGGCCAGGGTTAGTGATTCCTAGGCCAGGGTTAGTGATTCCCAGGCCAGGGCTGTTCTGTTGGTGACAGAGCATGGCAGGAACAAGCTGCTCACCCTGACCTTGCTGTCAGCCCAGTACTGCCACCTTATCTGCCCTGCTGCCAGCTGCCAGGCAGGGGCTCCCAGTTGTATCCATGTGGAGGTCGATGTATGCAAGTGTCTCAGGGTGTTATTGTCACCGGCTGCTGAAGAGAGAAAAGGGCAGAGCTGAGGTAATGTGTTAGTGTGTGTGACCTGTGGGCACTGGCTCGGGCACAGGGTCCTCCCAGAGCTGGGTGACAAAGTCTGTGGCATTGTATCCCAGGTGTCATGTGATGGAAAACAAACATGGAGCACGCTGTAACTTCTTCATGTAAAGCAATTGAACTGGCATTAAACAGGTTGTGAATTTACTGGGATTGGTCTCCATGGTTCCACTTTGCTTCTCCACAGCAAAGGGTGCAGCAAATCCCCAGGGTCCCCACCCCACCTGTGCAGGTACCAGCTTTCTTGGCACAGATCTCACCTGTGGTTTATTGCTCCCAGCTTCCCACTCTTGTTTGCTTTCCTCCTGCTGGGAAAGGGCAGAGCCCCCCTCCCTGCCCTGCCCTGCCCTGTGCGCCTTGGCATGGCAGGAAGGAGGAAAAGGGGTCCCTGGCCTGGCACAACCTTTCCTTGGTATGGGGCAGTTGCCAGGGTATAGCTACAGCGAGGCTGGGAGTGCAGAGCCCCTCGGTCCTCCTGTCCCCGTGCGGGTGGGACCCTCACGGGGGGGCACCCCCTCCCTGAGCACCTCTCCAGTGGAGTACAGCCCTGTGCCCTGGCCATCTGCAGGGCCCTGGGGCTCCCTGGTGCTCCCCACAACTCCCTTCCCCTTTGTCTCCCACTGTCACCAGCAGCCAGTGTCCCGGGGGTCTGCTCAGGGTCTTCTGCTGCTCCCTGGACCCCTGGGACATCAGCACCTGGAGCTGCCTCCCCACACCAGTCAGAGTCAAAGCCCCTGGTCCTGCTGTGTCCTGGTCTGTTCTGGGAAGCAGGAGGTGCATGGGGAACTGGTTCATGTTCATCCTGTGGCATCTGGCCCAGCAAATAATAAGTATTAATATAATATAGATTTTTATTAATCTTTATTAATAGAATATTCTGTTCTCTGTGCCCCTGCCTTGCCTGGGGCTTGGCCCCCTCTGCCTGCTCCCTTTTGGCAGGGGGGGCTGGCTGGGGGTTGGTGCTGACTCCAGCCCCCCTTCCCTGCTCTCTGCCCCACCGGGAGCTCCTTGGGTCTCTTCTGCTGCTGCTCAGGGTGGGCAGACAGGGAGAGATGGAGCCTCTCAGCCCCGTGGGGAGCTGGAAGGGACTTGGTGACAGAGCCCCCCCGAGAGGCCAAGGAAGGGCTCAGAGCAGCCCCTGAGCCCCAGCTGGAGCTCTGGTCATGGTCCTCAGTGGCCTCATGTTATCTTGTACCTGGGGGGAGGCAGGGTGAGGAGGAGTCTCTGCTGGGGACAGAGACCCCCCCCCCCCCCCCGCCATGCCCCCCACTCACTGCTGTGACAGGTTGAGGTCTGGCCCAGCCCCCACGAAGGACAGCTGCTGCTCCAGCTCCGCGATGCGCAGGCCGATGTACCCCGAGGACAGCAGCAAGGCCACCATGCTGGGGACAGGCCAGCATCAGCCAGGGTGCACAGGGTGGCCACATGGGGCAAGGAGCAGTGCCACGGACAGGCCCCCATGTGCTCGCCCTGGGCATGGGGGTCTGAGGGGACCCTGGCCTGCCTGTGCCACCCTGGAGAAGGCTGTGTCAGTAGGGATGGGGACCGGGGCTGTGAGCGGGTCCTGGGGACTCACAGTAGCAGGTAGATGATGATGATGATGTTGAGAGAACTCAGCTGGGGGTTTATCTGGGACCAAAGTGCAGTGGCCCAGGCCCAGAGCACGGCGTGGAGTCCCCCTGTCAGGACAAAGCAGTGTTAGTAGCACTGAGAGTCTGTGCTCGGCTCTGCCAGGGTGTAAACCCCCAGGACCATCCCCCCCATCCCAAGCCCCCTGACCCACCCCAGAGGCCACATGTCTCTGCTGAGGGCACCCCTTCGCTGCTGCGGGGAACCAGCAGGGCCACCTCGCCATCCTCATCCTCTGCTTGCCTTGATCTCAGGTTTGCCTCATCTGCAGGTGACCAGGAGACACTCCATGAATGCCCCAAGGAGGGGTCTAGGTGTCCTGGGGGCACACGGGGCCACAAAGTGCCGATCCTGCACTCCCTGGAGCTCTGGGGATGCTGGTCGGGGGGGCAAGGGCGCACTGTCCCCCCCAGACCACGCGTGTCTGGGGAGGAGGAGCAGAGCCCAGAGCTGCCAGTGGGGCACGGATGCCAGCGGGGACACGGGCAGGGCTGTGAGCAGGCAAGGAGTGCACTGGGGTGGCCACTCACCCGGGGCTTCCTGGAGGCTGTTGGGCTCCGGGGTGCTCTGCTCCAGGGCTGATTGGCTCGAGATCTGGAAGAGGACAAGCCCCGGTCATGATGTGTGTCCTCAAGGCACCTGCCACACTGCCATGGGGACACGGGCAGGACCTGATGGGACCTTCTTGTGTCACCCACAAGAAGGGAGGGTCCTGGGGTCTGCGCTGCCTCGGGCTGGGGCTTTTCATGTTCCCCCTCTCATGTTTTCCCAGGGGCCACTGCACCCAGCCCACCCCATCCAGGGGGCTAGGACCACCCCTCCTCCTGTTGTACCCTCCTGCCCTCCATTCCCTGGCCTTACCTGAAACTTCCCAAGGGTTTTCTCACAGCTCACTGAGTCTCGGGGGCTCTGGCCACTGTCCTGGACAAGGAGAGATGAAGGGAGGTGCCCTGCAGTGTATGGATGGAGCCCCCCTGCCCATCCAGTCCCCGTGTACCTGCAGGTGTTTGCACACCGACCTCAGGAGCTGGTACGTGGCCTCTCGCTGGCGCAGCGACACAAAGAGGAACTGCCAGGAGCAAGAAGGGGATTTGTGCTAGAGCTGCCCCCTCGGTCACGGCCCAGAGCCCATGGGGGCCGAGACACTCCAGATAGCCCCAGGTGAGGCTGCCCCAGCACTGTCCCCGCTCTCACCTTTTCCCCCTTGGCCGTGCGGATGCTGATTGCGTTGGGCACCAGCAGCGCTGTGTTGGTCTTTTTGAGGGCTGAGATGGAGGCGACAGGGACCACGGCCTGTGCCAGGGGGAGGGGAACAGGCTGTGTCACCGTGTTCCCGGCTGCCACCTGTGCCCCTGCCTGCCCCGACGGTCCCACGCCCGCTCCAGCCCCACCTTGATGTCCTTGAGCAGGAGGTTGGAGTGGAAGCAGATGTGGCGGGAGGACACGTAGAGGCGGCCGTGGTAGGGCATTTCTCTCTGCCAGGCGCACGAGAAGCAGCCCAGCAGCACGTTCTGCTCGGCGAGCTCCCCGAAGGCCCGGCGGTAGCTGCTGTCCTGCTTGCTCAGCTGCGGGAGGTCGGGGGGTTGGTGCTCGGGGCCGGCCCTGGCACCGCGGGCGCCCTACAGCCCCTTGCTCCATCACCACGTCTGCCTCGGAACCAGGACGTTCCCGCCCCAAAAGAGCGTCCAGCCGAGCCCATGGGGCTGGGGTCCTGCTCCTCAGCTCCGGTACCCCAAGACTCACCGAGGGGGATGGGGGTCCCTGCCTGCCCGTGGCCGCCTGCTCTGTCTCCTTGCAGGAGGACTCATAGGTACTGGATCTGGAAGAAGGCATTGGAGGGGGTGACTCGAGGGGCACAGGTGGGATGTGGGGTTGGGGTGCGGGATGCGCCCCCATGAGGGGCAGCACCCACCTGGTGAGCTTGGGCTGCTCCAGCTGGGCACTTCCCCTCTCCTCCAGGCTCCGCCACTGCTTCTCCCCCAGCACCTCCCGCCTGCTGCGCCTCAGCTTCCCCGGCATGAGGGATGAGTCCGACAGCTAGGAGAGAGGGGGCAGGTTGTGGGGACAGTCTATTCCTGCAGCACAGCAGATCCCAGTGTCACCAACCTGTCCCTCCACCGGGGAGGACACCGGGGAGGACGGGGTTCAGGCCACGCCGGGACCGGGACAGCAGAGCTCACCCGGTCTCATGACCCCTTTGCCTGTCCCATGGTATGTCCTGGCTGCGACCCCCGTGGGCAGCAGGGGCTGGGGTGACGGGGAAGGGCTGACACCTGTTCCGGCGGGTGACGGGGAAAGTGATCCCCGGACCGGGGGTGCCAGCGCGGTGCTGGGCGCGGGAGTGCGCGGCCGGTCCGGCTCCAGAGGGGACGGGAATGCGGCTGCGGCCCCAGACCCACGCGCGGCCCCAGAACCCCGTCCCGGGCAGGCCCCGCGCGGTACCTGCTGGGGGGCACAGCCGGGGCCCCCCGTCCCGTCGGAGCTGTCCCGCTCCCACTGCTTCCAGCGCCGTTCCTGCTCCGCTGCCACCTCCTCCTCCTCCTCCTCCTCCTCCTCCTCCTCCTCCTCCTCCTCCTCCTCCCGAGGAAGGGCAGCGGGCGGGGCCGGGAGGCGCGGCAGGTTCGTGGGAGCGGCCAAGGCAGCCCCAGCCCGAAACACCCCGGGGCTGCGCGGGGTGAGTCCCCGCGGGGAATGCGGGACCGGCCAGCTGCCCCCAAAACAGCTGCAAACGCACTCCGGTCCCAGCAGTGCTGAGAACCAGCGCGGCACAGCCCCAGACCCGCGGCACTCTGCAATCCTGGGGCATTTCACAGTGGGCACCCCGCAAACCCGGGACATCCCGCAGTGCCGGGACACCGCACGCCTGCGTCCACCCCGTGCTCGCTCCTCTCGCTCCCGCTCCAGCCGCCTGGATCCCGTTCCATTCCCGGCCGCACTCAGGGTGTCCCTCCCTGCCCTTGGCCACACCCTGTCACACCCCCAAGCCCCCTGCACCCCTCTCACCCCACACTCGTGTCCTCCGTGCACACAGGACCCCACAGCCCCCATGGGGACCCCACAGCCACAGGGGTTCCGTGCCAGCCCACCCAGAGGGCACACACGGAGCTGAGAGTGCAGAACAGGGCATGGACGGGGGCCATGGAGAACTCCCGACATGGAGCCAGGCTGGGAGAGCTGGGGGTGCTCCCCTGGAGAGGAGAAGGCTCCAGGGAGAGCTCAGAGCCCCTGGCAGGGCCTGAAGGGGCTCCAGGAGAGCTGGAGAGGGACTGGGGACAAGGCCTGGAGGGACAGGACCCAGGGAATGGCTCCCACTGCCAGAGGGCAGGGCTGGATGGGATCTTGGGCAGGAATTGTTCCCTTGCAGGGTGGGCAGGCCCTGGCCCAGGGTGCCCAGAGCAGCTGTGGCTGCCCCTGGATCCCTGGCAGTGCCCAAGGCCAGGCTGGGCAGGGCTTGGAGCAGCCTGGCACAGTGGAAGGTGTCCCTGCCCTTGGCAGGGCTGGCACTGGATGGGCTTTGAGGTCCCTCCCAACCCAAACCATCCCATGGGTTATGGAATAACCCCGGCACCCTCCCGCTCACAGCCCGTGTGCACACAGCACATCCCTGCACACACGCGTGGCACAAACAGGTACACAAACACAGGATTGTGTACGTGTCAGCCATGGACACGATCACAGCCATGGGCGTGAACACACCGTTCACACACACTCACACACACACTCACTCACACACTGTTCACTCACAGTCACACACACTGTTCACACTCACACACTGTTCACACTCACACTGTTCACACTCACACTGTTCACACTCACACACTGTTCACACTCACACTGTTCACACTCACACACTCACACTGTTCACAATCACACTGTTCACACTCACTCACACTGTTCACACTCACACTGTTCACACTCACTGTTCACACACACTGTTCACACTCACACTGTTCGCACTCACACTGTTCTCATACACTCACACTGTTCACACTCACACTGTTCACACTCACTCACTCACACTGTTCACACTCACACTGTTCACACTCACACTGTTCACACTCACACACTCACACTGTTCACACTCACACTGTTCACACTCACACACTCACACTGTTCACACTCACACTGTTCACACTCACACTGTTCACACTCACACACACTGTTCACACTCACTCACACTGTTCACACTCACACTGTTCACACTCACTGTTCACACTCACACTGTTCACACTCACTCACACTGTTCTCACTCACACTGTTCACACTCACACTGTTCACACTCACTCACTCACACTGTTCTCACTCACATTGTTCACACTCACTCACACTGTTCACACTCACACTGTTCACACACTGTTCACAGTCACTCACTCACACTGTTCACACTCACTGTTCACACTCACACTGTTCACACTCACTCACACTGTTCACACTCACACTGTTCACACTCACACTGTTCACACTCACACACTGTTCACACTCACACTGTTCACACTCACTCACACTGTTCACACTCACACTGTTCGCACTCACACTGTTCTCATACACTCACACTGTTCACACTCACACTGTTCACACTCACTGTTCACACTCACTCACACTGTTCACACTCACACTGTTCTCATACACTCACACTGTTCACACACTGTTCACACTCACTGTTCACACTCACTCACACTCTCTCTCTCTCTCTCTCCCTCCCTCTCAGTCCCCGCCCCCGCCGCGCACGGGCCGCCCCCATTGGCTGTCCCGTCGCGTGGGCGGAGCCCCGCTCACGGACCAATCACTTATCCGCAGCGCTGCGCGCGCTCCGTTCCGCGCGCGGGGCCGCCATGGCCTCTGAGGGGCCGTCCCTGCCCCGCCCCTCAGGGCCCCCCTCTGCCCCTCAGGGCGCCCCTCTGCTCCTCAGGGCCCCCCTCTGCCCCTCAGGGCACCCCTCTGCTCCTCAGGGCCCCCCTCTGCCCCTCAGGGCGCCCCCCGCCCCTTAGGGCCCCCCTCTGCTCCTCAGGGCCCCCCTCTGCTCCTCAGGGCCCCCCTCTGCCCCTCAGGGCACCCCTCTGCTCCTCAGGGCCCCCCTCTGCCCCTCAGGGCGCCCCCCGCCCCTTAGGGCCCCCCTCTGCTCCTCAGGGCCCCCCTCTGCCCCTCAGGGCACCCCTCTGCCCCTCAGGGTGCCCCTCTGCTCCTCAGGGCCCCCCTCTGCCCCTCAGGGCACCCCTCTGCTCCTCAGGGCGCCCCCCGCCCCTCAGGGCCCCCCTCTGCCCCTCAGGGCACCCCTCTGCCCCTCAGGGCGCCTCCCGCTCCTCAGGGCACCTCCCTGCCCCTCAGGGCACCCCTCTGCCCCTCAGGGCACCCCTCTGCCCGGGGACGGGTGGGAGCAGCGCCGGGCTCCCCCCAGTCTCCCGTGCGCCCCCAGACCTGCTCCAACCACAGCTGTGGGTCCCGCACCTCAGAGCGGAGCCCACCCCCGATCCCGGGGCCGTCAGCGCTGTGGTTGTTTTCTTCTCTCCTTTTTCTCCTCCTTTATAAAGTGCCATTTGTACGTATTGACCTTACAAAAGCAGGTTAAAACCTCGGGCGGAGCGCTCCCCTCTTGTGGGGCTGCCCCGGCCTGGCCTAGGCCCTTCTAGTGTTCATTGTGCAGGTGAGAGGTGACAGGTGACCCTGCCCCGGTGACACCGCAGCAGGGACAGCCTTCATTGGCCCGGCGGGGTCTGGGACACCAGAGTCCAGGATGGGGACATGAGGTCAGGGTGGGAATGTGAGTCCAGTGCAAGGAGACAGGGTGGCCCCCAGTGCAGGGGAACCTCCAGACTCGGAGCGTGGCACCGCGGTGGCCCAGGACATGGTGGCTGAGGACACAGCCCCGCTCAGTTGATGGTGCTGCTCTGGCTCTCTCCCTCAGTGCTCCCAGTGCCACTTTCAGGGGTCCTTGCCCTGCTCAGCCCCTGCAGGCTGACAGCACCTGGAGGAAGAGGAGGAAGGGACAGGTCAGGAGAGATGGCAGCATGGGGTGACCCTCACGTGCTGGCCTGGCCCTCCTGGACTCTTCTGCTAGCACCAGGGGCCTGACCCAAGCAGCACAAGGGGTCTGTCCTGTTCCCCCACCCCACAGCGAGACACTGGCACCCCAAGAGGCAGAACAGGCACTGAGCAGGAGTGTTGGCTCCTCAGCCTGCCAAAGGTCACCCCATAGTCCCCCACGTTTGCTGCCACCCCTTGGAGCCCCAGGGCCAGTGTGGCCATAACCAGGCCAGGGGGCTGTTGCCCCCCAGAAGGGCACAGCAAGCAAACATAGCCCCTCTCTGGGGGCAGCAGAGAAGTGAGACAATAGCCCTGCCCTGTGTCCTACTATGAGGGTTCCCCTGCAAGCATGGCCACAAGCCAGCCCAGTAATGACAGCGCTCTCACCGCTGCTCCACTGGGGCCATCTACAAAGACACTGTGGCTTTAGCCCAGGCTAGCACTGACCACAGGGCTCCCAGTGCCCCCAGCCCCACACTGGGCTGCCCCCAAGCCCTCAGCCCCACTCACGGTAGCGGATCCGGATGGGCCACACCATGATGGAGCACAGTGTGGTGACAGCGGCGACACCGATGCCACCAGTGACCAGCACCATCACCCAGCGGTAGAAGTCGACACAGGCAGGGCAGCACAGCTCAGTCCTGTGGGGGACAGGCAGGGACGTGGTTGGAGGCCAGGACTGGGGTCCCAGGCTACGGGCAATGGTCCCACATCCTCAATCAGAGTCAGGACTGGATTCCACTGGGATGCGAGGGGAAGGCCCAGGGCAAGGATATCCCCAGGGTATGGCTTGGGCCCTTGTGCAAGGCCAGGAGAGAAGGTGAAGAAGGGTTTAAGACAAATTAGAGCTGGACAAGAGAAGCCTCCAGGGAGAGCTCAGAGCCCTTTCCAGTGCCTAAAGGGGCTCCAGGAGAGCTGGAGAGGGACTTGGGACAAGAGATGGGGGGACAGGACAAGGGGGAATGGCTTCTCACTACGACAGGGCAGGGTTAGATGGGAAAGAATTCTTCCCTTTGAGGGTGAGGAGGTCCTGGCACCGGGTGCCCAGAGCAGCTGGGGCTGCCCCATCCCTGGAAGTCTTCTAGTCCAGGTTGGACAGGGCTTGGAGCAACCTGGTGTAGTAGAAAGTGTCCTTGCCCATGGCAGGGGGTGGAAGGAGATGAGCTTTAAGGTCCTTTCCAATCCAAACCATTGTGGGACTCTACAAATCCAAGCTGGTTCCCTCCCGTGTCTCTTGCTCCAACCCTGGAATATTTCCTCATGGCCCCCAAGCGATGGGGGTCCCAGCTCTGCAGAGACACTTACGGGCAGGGGTGCAGGTTCTGGATCAACATCACAGCCAGGCCATTGGCCATCTTGTCCGTGAAGCTCATGGCACCGTAGACAAACGCGCTGCTGTGCTGCGGGAGGAGAGGGAACCGCGCTGGGCCACGCAGTGCTGTGTGCCCTCTCATGGGCAGAGCCCTCACTGCAGCAGAGCACGGGGCACAGCACTCACAGGGCACAGCAGACGGGGGCCCAGCAGAGCCCCCTCCCAGCGTCTCCATCCCCTAACCCTGGCCAGCACCCACTCCAGACTGTGGGTGCTGTGCCTGCCATGACCCCCACTCTTGTCCCAGGAGCAGTGGCTGTACCGTGTTGGTGCCGATGAGATCTGCAGTCATAGACAGGGAGGTGACCAGGATGGTGGCTGAGCCGGCCCCGAGCAGCACCGCCAGCCCGTAGATCTCATCTCCTATTGGCCTGGCCAGGGCCACCCAGGAGGCAAAGGCCAGGACCACCAGGATGCCCACAAAGTAAGTCAGCTGTGATGGGGACAGGCAGAGGGAGAAGGGGGAGTTCAAACATCAGCTGGCATTTGGTGAGGGAGGAGCAAGCAGGGAGGACACGAGGCCAGCATTGCCCAGGACCCATGAGGGACAGCCTTGGCTCTGTCCCAGCTGTATTTAAACAAGGAGACCCCAAAAGCAGGTCTTTGCTGTGCTCCAGGCTGTTCTGCAGCCCAAGGGTTGAGCCCCAAGCAGAGTTGTGGAAATGTGTCTGTGAGGGCGAGGGACACACCACTGGCACCCAACAGCATGGAGGGGACACACTAGGGGAGCAGGTCCCTCCTGCTGGCATTGTAGACCGTGTGCCCACCCTGGCCAGTGTAACCAGACCCCACCTCTGTCCCTGATGGGCACCACAGGGCTCTGCAGCCCAGTCAGGCCTGCATGGACATGGTAACTCTGGGCCAGCACTGCCTTCCCCAGCCCGAGGGATGTACAAGACAGGCCCCTGCCACCATCCCTGTCCACCATGCCCAGTCCCAGTAGGACCCAGATCCCCATCCCTGCCCACCACACCCAGTCCCAGCAGGACCTATGCTGCAGTGGGTGGTTGCTGGCAGAGGGTCCATGAGGGGTCCCTGCTCTCCAGCTCAGGTGTGCCAGGAGCTTTGCTCACAGCCAGGATTTGGCCCCTGGTGCTCTCCTGGCATCAAACTCCAACCTCTCCAGTGAGACCCTGGACTCACATTCCGACCAATCCATTTGTTCACAGGTTTCATGAGGAACGAGGAGAGAAACCCACTGACGTACATCACTAGGGGAATGGTGGCAATGTACTTCTGCAAGGGACAAGGACAGGGAGATGAGCCCCAGGCCACATCAGGACACCTCACATACCCCTGGACCTGCCCTGCACCCACCTTGGAGAGCAGCAGCGAGTTGGTCAGGTACATGGCAATGTAGGTCTGGGACAGGTTGACGATGAGGCGGGTGGCCATGTAGAGCACTGCGATCTGGGAGGGGACAGGACCAGGGCATCACCGCTCAGCCTGTGGGAAGGACCTGCCCTGCCCAGCTGTCATGGCACAGGTGCCCAGCGGGAAGGGGATGGCCCCTCTGAGGGGGTGGATGGGTCCCCAGAACAGCTCCCCTCTCCATCCCCATCCGCTCCTAAGCAAGCCCCATGGCAGCAGCCCAGGCCAGGGGAGTCCTGCCCAGCTGTACCTGGTAGAAGGAGGGCTCCAGCAGCCAGTCCTTCCAGAGCAGCAGTGGGTGTGGGGGGCCCGAGGGCTCCTTGTGCAGCAGCGGGGTGCTCTCCTCTGGCTCGGGTAGCACCCCTGGTGGGTACGGCTTCTCCTTGGTGCCCAGGTGGAAGATGAGGGAGAACACGGCCCCCAGCCCCACCACGATGAGGGCCAAGTTCTGGTGAGGCAGTGGGGGTGAGCACAGCAGGGGGGGCAGCCCACCATCAGCCCCCCAGCAGTCTGGAGGGTAAGCAGGCGTGCCCAGACCCCACGGAGGGCTCAGTGTGGCTCTGGCCCAGTTGATGAGGTTTTAAGGCACTGCCCCCTGACTCCCTCCAGTACCTCCCCAGCTGAGCCGTGGGAAGAGGGAACCCCAGAGACTGTGCCTTGCCACTCACCCGAAACACAGGGATGTCCTGTGGGCCCAGGTGCTCCGTGTGGTCGGGCTGATCCGTCTGGAAGTTTAGCAGGAGCCAGGTCAGGCCGTACACAGTGATGTTGGCCATGACAGTGAAGGCATACCTGAGCGGAAGGAAACCTTGGGGTGATGCAGAGGGATAAGCATGGGGACAGCACAGCAGGACACCTCTGCCCACAGCTGCCCTCCAAGCCAGATGTGCTACAGCCTCTGCACCCCAGTGTCATGGCTGAGGTGACACCTCTGAGGGCACAAGGCACCTGGCCAGGCCTCAGCCTTATTGCTGCAACTCCCAGTGTGCCCAGTCCAAGCCTCGGGGCATGACTGGGAGGCAACCAAGATCCCTACAGGTCAGTCTGTTCCCCACCCAGGCACAGCTCACCTCTGCTTCAAGGATGCCAGGAGCTGCCTGACCCAGTACCCCCAGAGTGGGACCACTTGGACCCACGGTTACCCCACATCCTCCCTGCTCACCCTGCTCCATGGAATAAACATCCCATCCCACATCCCAGTCCTGACAGAGATGAGCCAAGTGCACTGCCCACCTGGCCCTGGAGACATCTCACCTCCAGAACAGTACCAAGAGCCATGTCCAGCTCTCCTTGAGGGCATCTGGGAGGGACAGTCCCTCCCCTAAATGCCACCATCCATTCCCAAAGGAGAAGTGTCCCCAGCTCAGGGAAGTGTCCCATGGGCTGTGTCACTGACATCCCTGGCATCAAGACATTCCCTCCTGGCAGCAAAGACTTTGGGCCACCAACCCAGGACCAGAGTCTTTTGGCACATCCCACAGGACACCCACATGGCCCAGTCCTTGTCCTGCCATGCCAAGGTGTCTGGTGTGTCACAGCACCCAGGGACCTCCTGTCACACAGTGATGGGACCCGGGGCAGCTCCCCCAGGCCCAGGTGACCTCCAGGTGTGGCTGTGCTCACCTGAAAGCTGTGAGCTCCACCTTCCCATGGTCACTGCTCACCAGCTCGGGGATGAGGGCCAGGTGGGACACCTGTGTGGCTGCCCACCCAAGCTGGAAGATGATGATGAAGGGGAGGTAGTAGATGAAGGCTGCCCATTGTGGAGTGCTGTCTCTGCAGGCCAGGCAGGGGCTGAAGACAAAGGGAAAGGACACGAGGACACAGGTGGTGCCTGGGGAGAGAGTGGAGCAGTGAGAGGCTGCACACCTGGCTGGGACTCCAATGTGACACACACAGCCCTCTCCAGGACAGGTTCTACCCCAGAGCTGGGGAGGGAGGTAGGTTCCTTCCCCAGCCAGATGAGACACGTGGAGCTCCAGACCCCTCCTCAGCCCATCCTGCACAGGGAATGTGGCACCCAGCCCAGACAGACACCCCCCAATCAAGGTCCTTCCCCAGCACAGCACTGGCACTGCCCTGTCCCCTCAAGACACCATGACAGAGCCTCAGTGTCACACCCACAGACACCACGAAGTTCTGGCTGTCCCCAGGTGCAGATATCCAGTCAGATAACCCCTCCCTGCTGCCTGCCCGTGGTGATATGGCACCCCTAGGCTGGGAGGGCTCTGGCTGTCCCACGGGCACTGGCTCCACATCTGTCTCCACGTCCCCTCTCCCGTGGGGCTGGCAGAGTGGGGCTGGCAGAGAGAGCCGTGCTTCCACCACACTCACAGACACCACCCGCAGCATGACAGGGTGACACAGAGCCACGGGGGCTCCGGGAAGGGCCCGCTGAGTCAGGGACATCAGAGCCAGGCTCCTCCCTCTGCTGTGGCAGGACAGCCACAGGGACGCAGCCTGGGGACGCCGCATATGGGGACCCTGCGTGGGGCACACAGGCCAGCCTGGCCTCGCCCTCCCGTTTCCCAAAGTTACAGAGTCTATCTGCCAAGTGGCTCCACAGACCCCCAGGCCCCGATGCAGAGCCTGGTGCCCTGTCCCACATGTCTCCCTGTACTGTCCTACATGTCCCCAGCTTCACTGTGTGCTGATGAAGTGCTGTTCCTACAGCTGAGGGGAACCTGCTTTGCCAGGTCCCCAAGGTACCCTCTCCACTTTGCAAGAACCTCTCTTCCTCGTGAATGATTCCTCTTCCTCCCATCCATGAAGGGGAATTTCTCCTCCTCCTCCTCCTCGCTCCTACACAGCACAGCCATACATGCCAGGGCAAAGCCAAGGGTAGCAGTGACAATCCCAGCCCAGCCCCATCCATCCCACCAAAGGGTGCTGGGTTCCCACACTGGCTCACAGTGCTCAGCTTTGGTGCTCCAGGACCTCTGAAGGACAGGGGACTCAGGCACATGTGGTACCTGTGCCCCAGACAAACCAGAGGCATGGAAAGGTTCATGAGGGCTCAAACCAGCCCAGATCCTCTCTGTTCTCTGGGTTTTAGCTGGGCCCAGATGAGGGGTGAGGGTCCCAGGGCCCCACAGAGTCAGGCCCTGCAACCCTGTTGGGCTGTGAGGGCTCCCAGGGGAGCGCTGAATCAGGAGCTGTGGGACCCAGCTGCTGCAGCCTCCAGAGCTGCTCCTGTGCCCACCCATGAGCCATCGCCACCTGCACAACCACAGGAGTGTCACCTCCTCCTCGCGGCCCCTTGGGACAGGCAGTGTCCACCACCAGGGTCACCCCACTGGCCACCCCATGGAGCTGTGCCCATCTGGCACACGGCTGCATCCCAATAGCCATGTACCCCAAGTGTCCAGGAGTGGCTGCACTGAGCCAGAGGGGTCCTGCGGACCCCCTGCTCTCCCAAGCAGGGCCATGGGAGTCCAGCCAAGACCATTCTGCCCCGCCTGCAGCACCCCCTGGCAGGCAAAGGCCCAGCTTCTCATCTTTGGCCCTGCGGAGCAGATCACGAGAACACCCGGCTGCTCAGCACAGGCGCCTGGGGCAGGGATTTTGGAACAGCACTGCCAGACAGGCTGAGACAGGCAGCAAAGAGATGCTCACCCTTCCTCCCCACTGCGTCAGGAAGCTGGACCCCATAAAAGAGCTGGCGAGCAGGCAGGCACACCGGGGACCGCCTGTGGGAACCCCTGGGGCTGCGTCCGCCGTGGGAAGATGCCATGATAGCAACTCGTGGTGTCTCCCCCACCCCGAGGCTGCGGTTTCACAACGTTTCCTCTGATCTGAGCATGGGTTTGCCACCGGACGAGACACCCCGCTTCCACACAACACCCCTCGCTGCAGCGTGATCAAAGGAGCTGGATCCGGTGGGTTTGCCACCACCGCTGGTCACTCTGTGGTTAGCCAAGGTGGGCGCCAGGGAAGCCCCCACCTTGGGAATAAGGGAATAAAGGCCTGGAAAACAGCCTGAGTACCTGCTCCAGCCTGTGCTCTGCTGCCTGCAAGGCCCGAGTTAGCATTTCCCCTCTGTGCTTGCCGGGTAGCACCCGGCTGGAGCAGGGGGACGAAACAGCTCCAGCCACTTCCCTAAATCCAGGGTGCCGATGCGGCTGAGGCTGGGGCAGGGGTGAAGCTGCCCCTCCAGCACTCTCCCTGACTCACCAAGCCAAGCTCCGGCAAGGTCAGACGCCTTATCAGGCTGCCGTTGGGTTGCACAAAGCATTGGTCGAGATAAATTTGGGATCAAGATAAGAGGAGCCATCCTGCAACCGTCCTCCCTCCCCGCGGGTGTGCTCTGGGCGAGGCAGTGCCCGGTTGTTACCGAGGATTGTTATCAATGGCCATTTCTTCCATCAACTGCCCCGTCCCCAGTGCCAGCTAAGCAGGATGTGCAGGCTCCTGCACCAGTCACGGCACCAAGGATCCTTCTTCAGGCCATGCTGTCCCCTCAGAGAGGAACCAAGGACCCCTCTCTACACCACACTGTCCCCTCAGAGAGGGACCTTGACAGATGGGTCCCCACCAGCCCCTGCACTCCATTGCATTTTTTGACCTAGGGCAGAATGCAAGACAAACCTGTCAATAATTCCTGTGAGCCAGAGCCTCCTGTGCATCCCATGGCTGTACCCCGCTGCTGGCCCCTGGGATGCACAGCCCCAGCACAGCCAAGGGCCCCACACCACAGGGTCCCCTGCCCTGGGGACACTGAGAGCTGCTCAGGAAGCACCTGGACTTTTGTAAAAGCCCAGATTTTACTGATGGTTTTGACTTGGTTTTGCTGCAGCTCCAAGGTCTGAGCACGTGGCTTTCACCCCAGCTCGCTGCCACCCACACACACAAAGCCTGAGGGACAGTGGGGAGTCCCCAGGGTGGGATGGTGCCCAGGCAGGACAGGGATACCATGGTGCCCCTTCCCCATCCAGGCTCAGCATCCCACTGTCCCCTACACATGGAGCAGCTCTGTCCCTACCTCAGTGCTGCAGGGGATCCCAGAAAGGCACCTCCCAGGTTATCCCCTCCTCACAAGGCACCCCAGACCCATTTCCTGTCACCCAGGGCACACACCAGAGCCCCTTCACCTTCCACAGGGCACCCCAAGAGCCCCCAGGGCAGCCCTCCCTTCCATGGAAGAGCTGCTCCCTTCTACCCCAGGGCACACAATTCTGCTCACCCCTGAGGCTGCCCCTCTCCAGCTGGGGGGACCCTGTCCCCACCTCACTGCCACATGATGGTCCCCCTCCCTAGAAAGGCTCCCACATCTTCAGGGAGACCTCCATGCCACAAGGCACCCTGGTTCCTTCCCGCTCCAGGGAACCCCAAAGGCTCATCCCCCAACCCAGAAAGGCACCCTTGGACTTGTTCCCCCTCTTCCAGGGCACCCCAGAAAGGTACCCTGGGGCTGATCCTGTACCCCAGAGAGGCTCCTCCACGTCCCCACAGCAGAGTGTCCCCCACCCATGCCCCCCAGCAGAGCTGCTTGGGGCCAACCCCCTCCACCCAGCATCCCCCACTGTCCCCCACTCTGGGCATCCTAGAAAGGTTCCTCCAGGGTCATCCCTTTCTTCTTAGGGCATCCCAGAAAGGTTCCCCTGGGTAGCCCCCACTCAGGGCACCTCAGAACTGCTCCTTGGGGTCACCCTTCTCCCTTCCGGGCACCCCAGGAGGGTGTCTCCCACCCCCCGGCACCCCCGAAAATCTCCCCCAGGGTCACCCATTTTCACATGTCACCTTAGATAGGCACTCTCGATCACTCCCTCAGGACACCGCAAAAAGACTCCCCCAGAGCCATCCTCTCCACTTAGAGCGCCCCAGAAAGGCTCCCCCAGGTGACCCCCAACCCAGAGCACCCCAGAAGGTCTCCCTCACAGCCACACTCCTCCCCTCCCCTAACCAAAGCCCCTCAGGGTTACCCGTCTCTTATCTTTGGCACCCCAGCAGTGTGTCCCACCCAAGGCACCCCAGAAAGGCTCCCTATGGCCATTGCTCTGGATGTCCCCCAACACAGACACCCCAGAAAGTCTCCCCCGGAGCCATTCCTCTTCACTTAGAGCATCCCAGAAAGGCTCTGCTGGGTGTTCCGCAACACCGACACACGGAAAGCTCCCCCGGGATCATCCCTCTCTACTCACGGCACCCCAGTAAAGTTCCCCCCTCGGATGTCGCCCACTCAGGACACCCCAGAAAGGCTCTCCCGGCGTCAGCCCTCTCCACCCGGCTCCCCCCATCAGAGCTCCCGGTCCCCGCACCCTCCGCCCAGGTGTCTCCGTTCCCTCCGGTCCCCGCACCCACCGGCCAGGTGCCAGCCCTTCCTGCGGCCGCAGCGGCCGCAACCGTGGGCCCGGTCGGCCTCGAAGCCGAGCAGGGGCGTGCAGAGCCCGTCGGCCGCCTGCCCGGCCAGGAGCAGCCCGCCGGCCGCGCCGTGCCCGTAGCCGAGCACGGCGTGCAGGAAGGGCAGCAGGTAGGTGAACCACAGCGCCGAGCACGCGTCGTTCAGGAAGTGCCCGCACGCGAAGCTGAGCCGCGCCCGCAGCGGCAGCGCCGGGCCCGGGGACTGCGGGGACCGCGGGGGCTCCGCCATGGTCCGGCCCGAGCCCGCGGGGACAGCGCCGGGACGGGTCCGGCGGGAGGGACCGCCAGGGAATGGGAGGGGACAGGGAGGAGGGAGGAGATGGCAGAGACAGGGAGGGACGGGCCGGCTCCGCTGATCCTCCGCATCCCCCGGGGATCCGTCCTGGGCGGGGCGGCCAGGGCAGGGGGAGGCGGGATGGGGGAGCGCCCAGTTACCCCAGTTACACCAGTGATGCCCGCACAGCGGGTGAATGCCCAGTTACACCAGTGCTGTCCCCACTCCCATCCCACGGGACTCCACTGCTGTCCTCACACTGCTCCCAGACACATCACAGCTGCCCCCACGCCGTTCCCAGTCACACCAGTAGTGGCCCTGTATTGCTCCCAGTCACACCAGTACCATGGCACTACTCCCAGTCACACCAGTATTACCCCCACACTGCTCCCAGTAACATCAGTGCTGTCCCCTTACTGCTCCCAGTCATACCAGTAATGTCCCCATGCTGTTCCCAGTTGCACCAGTATTACTCTCACACTGCTCCCAGTCACATCAGCACTGTCCCCACAGTGCTCCCAGTCACACCAGTACTGGCCCTATACTGGTCCCAGTCACTCCAGTGCTGTTCCCAGTGATCCCAGTATTACTCCCACACCCCCAGTCACTCCTGCCCTGCCCATAGCAGTCCCGCAGACCCCAGCACCCTCACACAGCTCCCAGTCACACCAGCGCTGCCTGTAACAGTCCCATTACCCACAAGGGAATGTCCCAGTCACTCCAGTACCTCCACACTGCTCCCAGTGACCTCAGTACCCACCTCAGCAAGGGGATGGCCCCCATGCTGCCAGTAGGCACCCCAGAATTCCAGTGACACCAGTATATCCTTGCTGCTCCCAGCAACTCCGGTATTCAAGTGAGGGGTCCCCATGATACCTGCAGTTGTCTGAGTTCCAGTGATCCCAGTCCACCATCACACTGCTCCCAGTCACCCAAATACTCCAGTATGCACCTAGTGGGGAGTGTCAGACTACAGCAGTGAGGGTACAGGGATTGTGGGCACTGGAACCAGTCAGCTGGGAGTCACTGGGACACTAGGATGACTACAGATGTCATGGGGACCCCCTGTTTGGATGGGCACTGGGGTTAGTAGGAGTCATGAGGGGGTTCTGGGGTGACTGGGACATTCTGGGTAATGATGTGCCCGGGGCCATTATGGGCCCCAACCCGAACCACTGGGGTTGCTGGGGACAGCGTGGTGTCACTGGGACCACTGGGACTCTGGGGTGGCTACTGGAGTCATGGGACACCCCCTGTTGGGTGAATACTGGTGTCACTGAGAGTAGTGTGGGCTTACTTGGGCAGCCGGGAGCTCCTGTTGAGTAGGTACTGTTGTGACTGGGACCAGTATGAGCAGTACTGGGAGCACTGAGACCCTCTAGAGTGGAGTATTAGGGTCACTGGGACTCTGTGGTGACTACAGGCATCATGGGGATCCCCAACTGTGTGAATACTGGAGACACTGGGAGCAGACTGGAGGTCGTGGGGGACCTCCCCTTGTGTGTTTAATGGAGTCACTGGGACCAGTATGGGCTGTACTGGGGTGACGGGAAGCAGTGTTGGGGGAGTACTGGGGTCACTGGGACTCTAGGATAAGTACTGGTGTCATGGGTACCCCCTGCTGGGTGGGTATTGGGATTGCTGGGAGCGGTGGAGCAGGGTAGCTGAATCAGTGGCTCAGCTCCGAGGTGGGCACTGAGGTTACTGGGAGCGATGGGAAGACACTGGGGTCACCGGCACGGGGCGGCGGCGGTGGGACGCCGCCATGGCCTTGCCCCTTTAAAGCGCTGCCCACAGAGGACCGCAGGAGGTGCGTCCCCACCTCTTTGTTGTTGCCCCTTTAAGGCGCTGCCCTGCCACAACACTTCCTTGTCCCCACGCCGGCTGCTGATTGGTCGGGCCGCCAGCAGCGCGCGCGCGCCGCGCCCGACAGCCCCGGTCCCCCTTCCGCCGCTTCCCTCTGACGTCACCACATCCAGCCAACCCGCGTCTGGCTGCGCTCAGCGAGTCGGCGCCGAGCGGCCAATCGGCGGCGGTGCGGCGGGAGCCTCGTTTGCATAATAATAGAGGGGCGTGGTCAGGTGAGCGGCGGCGGCGGCGGGTCCGGACGGGGGAGCCTGGGGGGATCCTGTGGGGGGATCCTGTGGGGAATCCTCTGGGGGAGCTCCTGGGGGGGGGAATCCTGTGGGAAGGGCGTTCCTTGGGGGGCTCCTGCGGGGTGATCCTGTGGGGGATCCTCTGGGAGGGGCGCCCCTCTCGGGACTCCTGGGGGGGCTCGGCGAGTCGCGGGTTATGAGGGCGAGCCCATTGGGGCGCTGCGATGGGACCCCAAGAGGGAGGGCGGGACCGGTGAGGGGGTGCGAGGGGCGCGGAGTGTTTTGGGGATGAAGCTGTTGGGTCTTGGGAAGGGGGCTTCCTGCGGGGGAGGGCTCAGGGGTCGCTGGGGATCGCGGTGGGAGTGGGGCCAGGAGGATGAGCCCGTGGGGGCTGCGATGGCACCCCCAGGGAGGGGTGGGTCAGTGGGAGCGGGCTGGAGCCTGTGCCGGGATCCTGGGGGCTGGGGCGGGTGGAGAGGCCAGTAGGGGGCTGGCTGGGAGGAGATGCCGTTCGGGGAGGGGTCCTGTGATTTCTCCACGAGGGAGACGCCTCCGAGGGGGGGTTTCGGCAGGGAGACCCCGGTGGGCACCATCACCCAATGACAGTGCCAACTGTGCTCTGTCCCCAGGGTGCTGACCGAGACCCCTGCCCATGGCCCACAGCATCAAGCAGCCGCCTACCGCCCTGCTGTAAGTGCCACCACCTCCTCCCTGTTGTGTGTCAGTGCCCCTGGTGAAAGAGCAGCAGAAACTCACCCCCTTCCAAGCCTTGAGGGTGGTCTGAGTGTGCTGAGGAGGGATTGTCCCACTCTGCTCTGCACTGGGGCAGCCTCACCTCCAGTGCTGGGGGCACTTTGGGCACCACAAGGTCAGGAGGACCCAAAGCTGCTGGAGAGTGTCCCAAGGAGGGACACGGAGCTGGGGAAGGGGCTGAGGAGCGGCTGAGGGCACTTGGCTCGTTCAGCTGCAGCACAGGAGACTGAGGGGAGGCTCCTCGGGGGCTGCAGCTCCTCCCGAGGGGAGGCAGAGGGGCAGGGGCTGAGCTCTGCTCTGGGCCAGGGACAGGAGGCCAGGAAGGGCTGGAGCTGTGCCAGGGCTTGGCATGGAGCTCAGGGAAAGGTTCTTCCCCCCGAGGCTGCTGGCACTGCCCAGGCTCCCCAGGGAATGGTCCCGGCCCCGAGGCTGCCAGAGCTCCAGGAGCGTTTGGCCAGCGCTCTCAGGGATGCTCAGGGTGGGGTTGTTGGGGCAGCTGTGCAGGGACAGGGCTGCACTGATGATCCCTGTGGGTCCCTTCCAGCTCTGGATATTTCAGGATTCTGTGATTCTAAGCACATTGGAAGATCAGAACCAGCAAGGGCTGAATTTCTCTGAGATTTGTGCTGTCCTGAGTTGTCCTTGGCCCTCCTGACACGGGGACTGGCAGATGGGGAAGCGCCTCAGAGGTGGAAGGAGGTGGATGCCAGAATGAACTGGCTAAGGAGGAATCTTATCTGAGATAACTTTACTTTTCAAAGCATCCTTAGGCATTCGAGGAATCTGGATCACAAGGGGGGAGGGTGATCTGTCTGGTGCTGGAGGGTGTCAGCCTGTTCCTGGCGAACACGATGATGCTGTGGACATCACTGAGAACATTGCTCTTGGAGCTGATAAAGCCAAAGGCTGGCCATGACCCTGCACAACCTCAGAGGGTTCTTTTTACCCAGGAGCTGGAAGAAGAGGTGGTCTCACACATTCCTGTGGGTTTTTTTTGTGAATGTGGGGGTGTTGGCCCATATTCAGGGCACTGGTTGGCCTCTGATCCTGGTGGAGGGACATGTCCCACTTTTTCTACAAAGGCCACTGCAGTGTCAGGCTCTGTTCTGGGGGCTTGAAGAAGGGGCCCCCTAAGTTAACTGCAGGGATGGCTTGTCTGGGTGATAAATGGAGAGCAATAGCTTAGGGTCTCTGCAGGGATTGGGGTTTGCTCCAGGTACATGATGTGGTAAACACAAGGGAAATTCCAAGGTGCATCCTGAGCAGGTTGGGATCACTGTGGCTTTTGGCACGTGCGTGCCAAGGCTTGTGTTTGGTCCTGGGCTGGTTCTCAAGTCTGGGTACTGGGTTGGAACCCAAGCGAGCATCATTTGGTGATACTCAGGAGCCCTTTGTGGCTCCCCTGACATGGTGAGGACATTTCCAGCAGAACAGGAGCTGCCTTGAGGACCCTGGGGTATGAATGGGACAGAGCTGGGGGATGGAGCCAGCTGGAGGAGGTGCCAGGGGGTTAGGGTGCCCCAGGGTGATGCTGTGGTGGGACACAGAGGCTCTACCCACCTGGGGTGCCCTAACCCCCCGGCACCTCCTCCAGCTGGCTCCATCCCTCGGGCAGGGAGGCTCTCCCCGAAGCAGCAGCTGATCCATGAAGCCGTGGAAGTGACCTGGGGAGAGGGGCTGGGCCCTGCAGTGCAGCCGCTCGAGGTGTCAGGGAGGTGTCACAGACAGCACAAACCTGCTGGGGTGGTTCTGGCCAGAGCAGCTCAAGCCAGTGCCCTGCCCTCATGCTCTGCCTCCTGGGTTCCTGGGATGTGGGTGATGCTCCCAGGTGGTGCCCCTGGTGCCATGATCCAAACCCCTGTGGCTCCTGCTCCCTTGCAGAGTCCCTTGGGACTCCTCACCAAGGTGTGTCCCAAGCCCAGGTGACAGGCAGGGATGTGACTGTCAATGTTACCTGACCCCAAGAGCCAACCCCCATCCAAATGTCCCTGACGAGTCCCAGGGCTGCCACCAGACCTCAGGGCAGCTTTAGTGTGCAGGGCTGCCCTGCTCACAGTGCTGGGCTCTGCTTCAGTGCCATTGCTCTGCTGTAGCCTCCCCTCATGGGAAGAAGGGCTCCATAGCTGGGTTTGGGGTTGTTTGACTCAGGGGGTGCGAGGTCATGCTGCTGGGGCATGTGTCACTGTTGGTCCCCATGGTGTCCCAGCCCTCTGACAGTGTTCTGGTTGCAGACATGCCACGGGCAAGGCTCAGCATGGGAACTTCGTGGTGGCCATCAAACAGGAGAAGGGGGAGTCGGCGCGGGTGGGCGGCGAGAAGCCAGAGGAGGAGGTGAGTCCCAGAGCCCGTGTCCCTGCTCACACCATCCCTGGGAGTGGGGCCCAAGGTGCCCAGCCCAGGGCTGTCCCTGCCCCTCCGCTTGCCCTGCAGCAGCCCACATGAGTCTGTGGCTGTGGCCACGGGCCAGGGAAGGGCTCAGACTTTGCCTTGAGGGCTGCGTGGGCCTGGCGGCTGCTCCTGTGTCCCACTGATGAGATGGTTCTGATCCCTGATGGGCTGTCCTTTCCCCATGGGTGCCAGCCGGTGAAGAAGAGGGGCTGGCCCAAGGGCAAGAAGAGGAAGAAGATCCTTCCCAATGGCCCCAAAGCCCCTGTGACGGGCTACGTGCGCTTCCTGAACGAGCGGCGCGAGCAGATCCGCACGCAGCATCCCGACCTGCCCTTCCCAGAGATCACAAAGATGCTGGGAGCAGAGTGGAGCAAACTGCAGCTCTCAGAGAAGCAGGTACTGGCCCCCAGCGGAGACCCCCCAGGGCTGAGCAGCTCCAGAGCCTGCTCCCCAAACCCCTGAGCTTGCTTCAAGAAAGGTGCTGGGCCCAGTGCTGAGGAGTGGAAGCTGGGCAGGGAGGGGTCAGCAGATCCTGACAGGTTGGGTTGGGTCAGGCTGAGGCCCCTCTGTGACCCACCA
This sequence comes from Vidua chalybeata, assembly GCF_026979565.1. Classification (NCBI taxonomy): domain Eukaryota; kingdom Metazoa; phylum Chordata; class Aves; order Passeriformes; family Viduidae; genus Vidua; species Vidua chalybeata. Next base: position 957,834 of record NC_071556.1, on the reverse strand, counting down.
CAGCGGTACCTGGACGAGGCGGAGCGGGAGAAGCAGCAGTACATGAAGGAGCTGCGGGAGTACCAGCAGTCAGAGGCCTACAAAATGTGCACGGAGAAGATCCAGGAGAAAAAGATCAAAAAAGGTGGGTTGTGTGAGCAATGGCTTCAGGATCCAGCCAGGTGCTGCCAGAGCCTTTCAGGGACATGAGGCTGGGCCCTGGGGTGACCTCCTTCCTCCCCTGCAGAGGACGTGGGTGCAGTGGCCGTGAACACCCTACTCAACGGGCACCCGCACAAGGTAAGGCCCTGTCCGATCTTTCCTGTGGGGAAACTGAGGCACTCACACTGCTGGGCTGGCTGCAGGTGTGGGTGGGCAGAGGGAGTTCTGAGGCTGTGAGTCCCAGGTTCCTGGAGGGGTGGGAGGCAGAGCATAGCCGTCCTCCCCCCTCACTTGCCAGACAGGGCCAGCCCTCACCCTGTCCCGGTGCCCTCATCAGCCCGGCCCCAAGGTGATGGGGTCCCCTCTGGTGGGCTCAGCCCTACCCAACCTCTCCCTCTCATCTCTCAGGCTGGTGAGTGCAGCGACACCTTCTCCACCTTCGATGTGCCCATCTTCACCGAGGAGTTCTTGGACCAAAACAAGGGTAGGGGCTGTGGAGGGTCCTTGGGAAGCCCGTGTGGAGGTTCCAGGTCCTGGCTGGAGCATGGGTATTGGTGACACAGCTGCTTGGAAGAGCTGTGTTTGGCCTGGCTTTGGGTTTGGGATGAGGGGGGTGTCCAGGGTCTGTCCCCACGGACACGGTGCTGTCCCACAGCCCGGGAGGCCGAGCTGCGGCGCCTGCGCAAGATGAACACAGAGTTCGAGGAGCAGAACGCCATCCTGCAGAAGCACACGGAGAGCATGAACTGCGCCAAGGAGAAGCTGGAGCAGGAGCTGGTGCAGGAGGAGCGGCAGACCCTGGCCCTGCAGCAGCAGCTCCAGTCTGTGCGGCAGGCCCTCACTGCCAGCTTCGCCTCCCTCCCCATCCCTGGTGAGTTGGGGGCAGCCATGGGGCCCCCCAGCTGCTGGGACCCCTGCCTGGGCAGAGGGGCACTGAAGGGTCCCCGCATCCCATGCAGGGGAGCACTGTGGGGCAGTGGGGTGGTGGTAAGTGCCCATCTGCTGCTGGGGTGGGATGCTGCAACACCTGGGGAGCTGTCCAGGAAGCCCAGGGATGTGACAGCCAGCTGGCTTCCCTGTCCTGGGGCAGGGCAGGCTGGGATCCCTCCTTCTCTGGATCCACACACACACAGCTGCACCCCAGATTGGCCCAAATCCTTGTGTTTCTGGGCTTGTGCCACTGCAGGAGATGGCATCTGGCGCTGGGATCCCTCCTGCAGTCCCCAGCGCATGAGCAGGTTGGGCTGGGGACCTGCCGGCCCTGCTCACTGGGCTGTCACCTCACAGGCACTGGGGAGACCCCCACGCTGAGCACCCTGGACTTCTACATGGCCAAACTGCACAGTGCCATTGAGAGCAATCCCCTGCAGCATGAGCCGCTGGTGCTGCGTGTCAAGGAGATCCTGTCCCGGATTGCCAGGTGAGTGCAGGGCTGGGACCGTGGCACAGGTGTCCCCATGGCACTGCAGGGTTGAGCTCCAGCTGGTGGCGATGGGAGCTGAGCAGGAAAGGTGTGGACAGAGATAGGCAGAGATGGTGCAGCTGCTCCAGGGAGCTGTGGGAGAGGGAAGCCTAGTCCCTGAATTCAGGAGGTGTCTCCATGTCCAAAGATGCTGATCTGTTGGAGCAAGTCCAGGGAAGCTCACAGAGATGCTCCACGAAGGGGCTGGAGCCCCTCTGCTCTGGAGCCAGGCTGGGAGAGCTGGGGGTGCTCCCCTGGAGAGGAGAAGGCTCCAGGGAGAGCTCAGAGCCCCTGGCAGGGCATGAAGGGGCTCCAGGAGAGCTGGAGAGGGACTGGGGACAAGGCCTGGAGGGACAGGACCCAGGGAATGGCTGCCACTGCCAGAGGGCAGGGCTGGATGGGATCTTGGGCAGGAATTGTTCCCTGGCAGGGTGGGCAGGCCCTGGCCCAGGGTGCCCAGAGCAGCTGTGGCTGCCCCTGGATCCCTGGCAGTGCCCAAGGCCAGGCTGGGCAGGGCTTGGAGCAGCCTGGCACAGTGGAAGGTGTCCCTGCCATGGCAGAGGGAGAAGCTGGATGAACTTTAGGACTCTTTCCAATCCAAACCATTGTGGAATTCTGTGACTCAGCTATGCTTTTCTCCCTCCTCAGTGAACACTTGTGAGAGGACCAGTCCTTCCAGACCCCGGACCTGGCTGGACCCCAGGCCTGTCCCTTGGAGCTCACTCAAGGGACAGTCTCTGCAGGGGCTCTGGCTGCTCCCCCTACCCCTTGCACCTTCCTGCAGCCAGGACCCCCAGCCCTGACCACCCGAGCCACGGCTGCACAAGTTCCAGGGACCTTGAGCTTTGGGGGACAAGCCGTGACAGGGCTGAGAGCCCAGCTGGGGCAGTGCTGGGAGAGGCTCAGCATTGGTTTGAGCACTCCTGGTTTTCCCCTAGGCCCCCCAGCCATGCCTTGCCAACCAGGGGCTCCCTGAAGCCTGACTGGGGCAGGGGATGGTGGGTTTGGGCCTGGAGTGAACACATCCCATTAGGGTGAACTGGGGCTGTGGGGACTGTGGAGTGACCAGGACCCCCTTGGTCCTGGTGCTGCCTCCTGTTCCCTGGCCAGTTTGGGAGCCCCTTGGTCCCATCCCAGCAAGGGCATGAGGGCAGCTCCTTCCCACCACCTGCCTCAGCTTTTATTTGATGGGTGCCTTCAGCCCCTGCCCCTGTCAGCCTCCTTCCCCTCCATATCTGGGACCAGGCAGTGAACTCTTGCAAACAATAAAACTCTCTAGGCCAGAGGGGAGCTGGAACTGTGACCCCCTCCTGGGGAAGGAAGCAGAGGAAAGCTGGGACTGACCCCCTCCCATTGTGGGGACTCCTGGAAGAGGGGAGCTGGGACTCACCTTGTCCTAGGGTGGGGACCCCTGTAGCAGGGGAGCTGTGACTGACCCTTTCCTGCTTGCAGGGACCCTGGGTGTGCTGCACTGGCTTTTGCCTCCTGCCCCTTTTGCCTGAGCCCCCCTGCTCTTGTGGGACCACTGTGCTGGCAACCGGGGTCAGGCTTGGTGTCCCCGGGACTGCCTGTCATTAATCTCAGACTGTGTAATTAGAGAGTGTCTTATTTTCTTACTTAGCACTACATGGGCCTGGCCCTGGCCCTGGGTCTGACGGGGACCGGGGTGTTCCCACCCCTCCCTCGCTTGCCGGGCCTGCGCTGTGCATCTGCCATTTGCCATCTCGTGCTGCCGCTCGGCTGGGGATGGAGATGGGAGCAATAAATGTGGGAGAAAACCGCTCTGGTCTCTTTGTGTCTGTGCTCAGCGGGAGCTCTGGAGCTGATCCTGGGCTTGATTGTTGGGGTGGATCCGTGGGTGACAGCCCTGAGCCCATCGCTGCAGCCCCCAGCCCCGGCTGGGGAGGAGGTGATGGTGCTGGCTCGGGGCCGGGGCTCTTCCTACGTGGCAGAGCTCACCCGATCCCCGCGGGTGACCTGCGCCACCGGCTCAGGTTCCCGGCTGCGGGGATCACCTTACGGCCGGCGGGGAGCCAGCCCCATCCATAATTCAGCAGCGCCGCAGGGATGCAGCGGGCGGGCAGGCACGGCCGGCAGCCCCCCGAGGGCGGCCCCATGGAGAACGGCGTGAGGCAGGAGCCGGGGACCCCCGAGCTGCCCGGCCCCACAGCCCCCCGGGCTCCCCGCGCCCGGCCCAGGCTGGTGTTCCACACGCAGCTGGCCCACGGCAGCCCCACGGGGCGCATCGAGGGCTTCACCAACGTCAAGGAGCTCTACGCCAAAATCGCCGAGGTCTTCGACATCTCGCCCACCGAGGTGAGGGGCTGTGGCCTGGGGCGGGGTCTTCCAACCAGGCAGGGACACCCACCCTGAGGCACTGTCTGTGGCCTGTGCTCCCCCCAAGTCACCAGATGCTTGCAAATGTAGTCCCCAAAATTTTCTGGAAGAGTGTTATGGCCTCAGGGAGTGTTATTTGCTCTTCTGGGGAGGGCTTGGGGGCTCTGTGCTTCAGTTTCCCCCCCGTATGTGGGCAAGGAGCTGTGGCTGCAGTTCCTGGCTGAATCCAGCTGCCTGGAGCTGGGGGAAGGTGCACAGGGATGGGCAGTGCAGGGTCCCCAGGCAGGCTGGGGGTCCCTGGGCCCCTCTGTTCCAGCAGTGCCCAGATCTGATTGAATCCCCCTGAACTGGCCATGGCTCCCCTGACACCTCTTGCCCTAGTGGGGTGTCCCCAGTCCCTGCTGATGGGGTTCCCCGGGGCAGATCCTCTTCTGCACGCTCAACACGCACAAAGTGGACATGCAGAAGCTGCTGGGGGGACAGATTGGCCTGGAGGATTTCATCTTCGCCCACGTCCGGGGTGAGACCAAGGAGGTGGAGGTGACCAAGACAGAGGACGCACTTGGCCTCACCATCACAGACAACGGGGCCGGCTACGCCTTCATCAAGGTGAACCCCCAGGGAGCAACCCAGGGCTGGGGCAGCCCTGGGGACTGTGGCCCTGCAGGTGACATCCCCTGTGCATCCCCTCCCTGGCACCAGGCTCCTCCCTGACTCCCCACATCAGTCCTTCCCTGGGTCCACCCTGGCCCTGGGGATCTCCCCTGCCGTGGGGACATTTGGAAGGGCTTCCCTGCCTGACCTGACTAGCAAAGGGCATGGGACCACTGAGGTGGTTGTGCGTGGGTTGGGATGGGGGCTGTGTCTGACTGTCCCCTTGAGCCGTGTGGTCGCTGTGTCCCTGTCCCACCGTGGTCCCCAGAGGATCAAGGAGGGGAGCATCATCAACCGGCTGCAGACAGTGTGTGTGGGGGACAGCATCGAGGCCATCAACGACCACACCATCGTGGGCTGCCGGCACTACGAGGTGGCCCGGATGCTGCGGGAGCTGCCGCGGGCTCAGCCCTTCACCCTCCGCCTGGTCCAGCCAAAAAAGGCCTTTGGTGAGTTGGGAAGGTCCCCCTGCTCTTGCCCTGGGAACCCTGGGATTGTCCCCAGGCCCCTGTGGCCCTGCAGCCCCTCCCCAGCGACCGAGTGCCTCCCAGGGTTTAGTGCCCCCTGTGTGTACCCCTCTGCACCCCCACTATGTGTGTGTACCCCACAGCCCTGGGACACCCACATGCAGGTGCCCACACCTGCTCGTGCCCCCGTGGGCACCCCCTTGCTCTGTGAGCGTTGCCCAGAGCATCCATGAGCACCTCATAACCACGAGCATCCCCCCCGCTGCACCCCTGGGTGTCCCTTACTGCCCCCCCCCCCCCCGTCCCACACACGGCTCACCCTGCAGTGCCCCTGGGGGGCTGGGGGATGGCCGGGCAGTGGCTGGGGATGCCCGGTCCTGCCTCTGCCCTCACCCCCCGTCCCGGGGCACAGACATGATCGGGCAGCGCACACGGACAGGCAAATCCCCAGGCGAAGGCAGAGTGGCCAGTGGGAAGGAAACGCTGCGGCTGCGGACACAGGGTCCGGCCGTGCTGGAGGAGGGGGTAAGGTCCACCCGAGTCCCCCATCCCGAGCCTATGGCTGCTCACCCTGTGCCAGGGTGGGGATGAGCATCCCCGTGCCCCTGGGTGCTCCCTGCGCTGCCCAGCACTCACCCCCGGGCGCCTCGCCCCCAGCCCAGCCCCTCCGAGGAAGAGGATGCCCGGCGGGTGGACGATCTGCTGGAGAGTTACATGGGCATCCGCGACAGCGAGCTGGGTGAGGAGGGGGCCTGGACCCTGACCTGGAGCTGACCCTGCTCCTACCCCTACCACTGACCTGCCCCTGTCCTGACCCTGCCCCTTCCCCAGCCCCTGCACTGACCCAGCTCCTCCTCCTGCCCCACCAGCTCCTGCCTCTTCCCCTGCTCCTGTCCCAGCCCCTCACACTGGCCCTGACCTCCCTCTTCTCCCGAACAGCCTCGACGATGGTGGAGGCTGCCAAGGGCAGCCCCAGCGTGGCCCAGCTTGCCCAGGGGCTGGACTCGGTGCTGGGCGAGTTCGCCTTCCCCCAGGAGTTTGTGGCCGAGGTGTGGGCAGCCGTCTGCCACCCCAAGGGGGATAAGGAGTAGCTGGGTCACTTTTATCCTCTCCCCACGCCCCCACCTCATCCCCACCCCATCTGGGGCTGAGGTGCTGGTGGGGGTCCCCATCCTGTCCCCCACACCCTCCTGAGCAGCACCTAGATCTGTCCCTTGGCTTGGGGGACAGAAGGCACCCAACCCAGCCACCTTCCTGAGGATCCCCCTTGCACATCCCCCAATGTGGTGGGCAGTGGCTGTGGCTCATTAAAGGAGAGACTGGAGGAGAAGGGCTGTTGCTCTGATTGTCAGCAGGGTGGGTTCCTCCCAGGTACCTTCCCGGGGCCCCCCCGGGTGGTCACCCCCAGCAGGCACCAAGAGCTGCACGAGCTGTGCTTTATTGGGGACGGGGAGGGGGAAGCAGCCCTGTGCCCCCTGACAGCACTTTGGCTATCGGGCTTGTGAGGGGGGAAGCCCCTGGATGCAGGTAATGAGGATCCCCTGTGGGGGTGGGATGGGGATGGCCATGTCCCCCTGCCCAGTGCCCGTCCCCAGGGTGCTACTGCAGGACAGAGCCGGCAGTGAGCTTGCGGGGCAGGGAGGGGCTGAGGGAGACTATGGAGGCCCGGGGGGGCAGCCGGGGGTACACCCGCTGCAGCACGGCCCGACGGAACAGGATGTACACCCAGGGGTCCAGGATCTGGTTCCAGGTGACCATGCGGATGTAGATCAGCAGCATCTCCTGCGTGTCCGTGGGCAGCACCTGGGCCTGGCCAGGCAGGTGCTGTAGGACCGTCTGGACAATGAAGATCTGGGGGGAGAAGGGGACAAAAGTGTCAGTGGAGAATCCATGAGCTGCTCCAAGGTGGGGAAGTGATGAAGGTCGAGGCACTGAGCCCCTTGGAGGAGTCCTGGCCCGGCTTGGGGCACTGCTCTGCCTGTCACCAGGGGCCAACTCGGGGTGTAGAGAGGTGGCAGGGGGACACTGGCAGGGGAGGTCTTACCAAGGGGACACCCCCAGGCCTGGAACCTCCCTAGCGGGGACATGGAGAGGACACCATGAAAGCTGGGACCTCACTGTGAAGGGTGGGGGACACCAAGCCCCAGGAGGGACATTGGAGGGAGGTGGGGGGAGCACACCAAGACTGAGACCCCACAAGGAAGAACAGGTGACACAAAGACCCTCACAAGGAGGAACAGGGGGGACGTGAAGACCCAGGAGGGACACGGAGGGGTGGTGATGGGGCACACCAGGACAGAGGCCTCACCAGGAGGGGCATCCAGCAGATGGTGGCGATGATCATGATGCCCACGAGCTGCACCATCATCTCCACCTCACTGTCACGGCGCCGCTGCACCGACTCGCGGTCGTGGTAGACGCGGCAGAGTGTGACCACGCTGACGGTGTTGAGGACGAAGGAGAGCAGCACGGAGAGGATGCCCAGCAGTGCAAAGAGCAGGCAGAAGATGACGTTGCCAGTGTCGGGCAGGAGGGTGAGGAAGCACCAGGAGCCAGGGAACTGCAGCGTGTAGCGCCCCAGCCCGAACACCGGCAGCAGTCCCAGCACGCAGGAGAAGCCCCACACCAGCCCCACAATGGCCCAGGCGCGGCGCTTGGAGAGGCTGGTGGAGCGCGAGAAGGGGCGGTTGATGCCCAAGAAGCGCTCCCCGGCCATGGTGGCCCCCAGCAGCAGCGGGCACTGCCCGAAGAAGACCATGGAGAAGCCGAGGAAGTTGCAGAGGTGGCAGCCAGGGTCGACCTTGGCCCAGGAGAACTTGGTGAAGTGGTAGGGGATGATGACCGAGGCTGTCACCAGCAGCCCCATGAAGTCTGTGACCACCAGCCCACAGAGGAAGATGAGGAAGGAGGAGCGGGCCTGGCTGGAGAGCTTGCGGGAGGAGCTGACCAGGACGCAGAGGGCAAAGAGGTTGGAACAGAGGCCGATGAGGCCGAAGGCCGTGGAGAACCAGGGTGAGGCGATGCTGTTCTGTGCGCTGGCACGGCCATCGCTGGCATTGAACACCCCGAAGCACGAGTCCGCCTGCCTGGCCGTGCTGCTGTTGGGGGGCTCCATGTCCCGCACGCCCTCCTGCTCCTTCCAGCAGCCTCAGGCACCCACCTGGCTCTGCTCCATGGCTGGAGCCCCCCGCCGCTGCCAGCACCAATCCCACCTCACCCTGCAGGGGGAACAGAGGGAATTTAGGGCTGCTCCCTGTGGCCAAGCCCACCCATCATCCATCCTGAGCCTGCAGATACGGGGTCCTCCAGGGTCTGCGGAGAGGGACATCAGGGTGAATCCCCAGCCCATGGAGAGGGACACCAGGGCAGGACCCAGCTCATGCCGCCCCCAGGCACAGCTGCAGAGGGTGCCAAGGGCTGCAGCCCTACAGCTGCTGGGATTAACTGTCCCAGGCCAGGAGCCACATGGGGCTGCAGCCACGAGTCTGAATCCTGGCACAGCGGGTGCTGGGGGAAACTCAGCTTTGACTGCCTGGCTCCCTCCTGCCCCAGGGGGACATAGCCAGAGATCCCTGGGCCATCACCCTCCATCACGGTGGGGGACACATCTGAAGGATGAAGGCACAGAGTGGCTGCACCACAGCATGATCCTGACACTCTGCCTGAGCGTAAACCCCTGGCTCATTGTGAAGATGCCCCATTCCTTCAGTGTGGTGGGGAAACCTGAGGTACAGCTTCAAACTTGTACCTCAGGTTTGCTGTGCTGCAACCCTGGCATCGTGTCCAAATCACAGCCAGTGTGGGTGACAGACCTGCTCTGCCTTTCTGGCACCCCTCAGAGTGGGAGCTGTGAGTTTGTCACCAGGACAGTGGCTGTGACAGGGATGGCCGTGGTGGTGGACAGCCTGGTCAGTGTCACTCTACCTCACTTGGCCTGGGAAGCATCTGGAAATCATAGACTCAAGGAATATCCTGGGTTGGAAGGGATCCACAAGGTTCATCAAGTCCAACTCCTGGTCCTACATGGCCCTCCATTGCAAATTAGTCCAGGCTGCAAATGGGATGATGTGGGACAGGACAGAGACGTGGCAGCAGTAGGGACTGGACAGCCTGGGGCACAGACCCCCACAGGGACCACACCCCCCCTCTTCTCCTGGGACCCATTTCTCCAGGCTGTGGATGTTCTTGCCACCCCACTTCCCCTCCTGGCTGACATGGTCCTCAGCCCAGAAGCCCCAGTAGAATGCCCGGTGAGATGCCCAGCCCTACCCAACATGCCACCCCTGCAAAGCCCCCACTACAGTGCTCCTCCCTCGTGCAGGGTGGCGCTGCCACCTGTCTTCTGTCCCTCATTGAGGTTAAACCTCACACCAGCTCTGATCATTGCCAGCCCTGGCTGTTTGTCCATCACTGGCCTGGCTCTGGGTCCCCATGCCCTGCGCCTCACCCAGACACCCCTCACTGCCAACCCCTCTCTGGCCCCTGGTGCCAGGGTGGCCCCAGGGCTGGGAGCCCCTGCACACACCCGAGGCATGTGCTGATCCCACAGCCCGGCAGGGCTGGGATGGGGCCAGGCATTGCAACACCCTCCGGGGCCTCATCCCGGTGACACGCGGGGCGAGGGCGCCGGCACCCTGCCCGTGCCCGCGCCGGCCGTGTCACGGACCTGCAGCCCTGGGCAGCAGGGAGAGGGCCAGGGATGGTGCTGGTGGCTCGGCCCCATCCCTCTCCTGTCCTGTGTGGGGGGCTGGCGGAACATGGTGGTGAATCACTGTGAGGGTGGGCCTGGCTTTTTCCATGAGCCAAGAGTGAAAACTCGCTGCTGTTTGTTCTCACTGGGCCCCGAGGGACCGCGTCAGCCCCAGAGGCATCGGCCCTGCAGACACGTGGTGAGGTCTCAGCATGACATTCTAAGACCCTAAGGAGTCACCAGCCTTTCCCATGTCCTCTGAGAGGTGACAAAGTCACCCCTGCCCCACAGTGGTGCCACGTGAGTGCCTGGTGTGACAGTCCCACTCCAGCTGCCCCTTGCCATGTATCTGCCCACACTGTTCCCAAACATTTCCCCTTGTCCCAGGGTGCTCCCTCTGCTCCCTGGGGTTCATGCTGCCCTGCTGTCCCCGTTACCTGGGTGCTCACAGCCACAGGGTGCTCCTGGCTGCCCACTGGCTCACTGTGGCAGGGTATGACCCCTCCCTGCAGTGCCCAGTGGTGGGGGGGTCTCTTTGCAGTGGTACCTTGGCCAGGCAAGGAGGCAGCAGCCCCAGAAGCTCCAAATCCCACCATTATCTACATCCCCTCACTGTCCTCCCTTCACCTCCTGCCTGACAAGAGCACAGCCTGGACCCCACTATGGCCTGGACAGGGACCCTGGGGCTCAGAGGACTCTGAGGGCTGAGCAGCTGGGACCCCCCTGTGCAGAGTTGCCTCAGCTGGGCACAACACTTAGAGAGAATCAAATATTTACAAGGGGCCACTCAGCAGCTCCAGGGCTGGGAGTGAACCTCTGCTGTGCCAGAACACAACAGTGCTGCCTCTGGGAAGGGGCTCATGTGGGGGTGGGGGGTCCCCACTTGCCATTCCCCCCATCACAGGGGGATGCAGGAGGATGGACACATGTGGGGACAGCAGGTCTCTGAGCCCAGGGACTGCCCCCACTGACCCCCTGTGCTCGGGCGTGGGGTTCTGGAGCCAGCAAAATGGATGTGCCAGGGGAGCAAGGGTTTGGCAAGGGGTGCTGGGGTAAAATTCTGGAGGAGAGGAGCTAGCTCTGAAATGTTCTGTTGGAGGCTGTGGGGCACTGGCAGTGGGGTGTAGGGGGCTCCTAGCAGCACCGCAGGTTTGGGTCCTGCTACAGATGCACCAAGGCTGCCCTGCCTCTGCTGGGCACTGCTTCCTGCCCTGGCCACATCCGAGGGGAGGGAGGGAAAGGCAGATGGGGAGTGTGGGAAGCTGCTCCTTATCAGCTTCTGCCCCAGCTCACGGCTTCCCCAGGCTTCCCCAGGCAGGACTGGGCATGGGGCCTGGACAGGGCTTGCAGTATCACGCTGGGGTGGGGGCTGGGAGAGACACCACACACCTGCAAAGGGACCCCCAAACGAGACAGCAGTGTCTCCCCCACACCCCATGGTACCCTGGACCCGGGGTCTGCATCTGGATGTGGTGCTTAACCACAGGGCAGCCATGCAGAGGATGCTGCAGGGCATTTGCATTTATCCCTTGTGTGGCCACCCTCTGCTCGCTGGAGCTTTCCAGGACAATGACCTTCCTGCATGATCCCTCCTGTCTCCACAGCCTGATGTTCCTGGTGCAGGTGGTCCCATGGGACACTGTGTCACCTGTCAGGGATGGGTGTGGTCCCACTGCCACCTCCCTCCAGCCTGGGGCTCTGGGAGATCAAATCAGGTCGAGGTCATCAGCTAGGACAGGAAAGACCATGGGGATGAGGACTTGGCAGGGCAGCAGTGTTTCTCCCTGGACCCACAACCGTCACAAGGACCTGCTCCTGAGGAAGTTGGCCTGGTCTCTGTCAGAGACATCCCTAGGACACCCAAGACAGAGGACATTTCTGGGAAGCAGTGACACGCGGGACGAATCCTGCCAGGCATGATAACTGTCCTCGCTGTGGCCCAGGGCAGAGGTCCCTAGCCTCTCGTCTGACTGCGAAACCATTGACTGGGAAACATCCCCATTACAATCTCCAGGGCCCCGGAGCCGGGCAGGCGGTGGCTGGAGGATCAGCCCGGGTGCCCTGGAGTGCAGAAGCTGGGGCTCGGCAGCCCTGGGGCACCAGGGTCCCCCGCACCACGGCCGCCTCCGCCCGCAGCGTCGCGGCATCTCGAGAGCTTCGAGGCTGCTGGGCCGCCCGTTCCGACAGCCCGAAATAGACCCTTCCTTTTAGGCCCTTTCCTGAGCCTTTCCTCGTCCTTCTCCGGCTCTTCCCAGAGGAGCCAGCGGCACATGGGGGCGGGGGGCGGGTGGCGGCGGGCGGGGGGACCCGAACCGGCGGGGGAGCTCCGACAGCAAATCCCGGTTCCGACGGGACGCCGAAGATACGGCCGTCGCGGACCCTCGGTCCCGGGGACAGACAGACAGTGGGGGGAGCGGGGACACCATGTGTCCGTCCTCCACTATGGGGTCTCCGCTTCCCCTCCCTCGAAACGCCCCCGATCCTCGGGGCTGTGTGCGAAGTCGGCCGCGAGCGCCCCGAGAGCCCTGGGAGCCGCTGGAGACCCGACCGTCCTACACAGCCCCACGAGCCCCGCACAGCCGCTCCGTTAGTTCCAACTCGGCGGTCTGTCCGCCCATCCCCGTCTCTGTCCGTCCATCCCAGCCTTCCGGGCTCTTTGTCCCTTGGCCCCGTATCTCTCGCTCCCCTCCAACGCCTCCCTCCCCGCACAGACCCGAGCCCTACCTCGCTGCCGGCGGGACCCACCCGGCTCGGCTCGGCTCAGCCCTGCCGGGCTCGGCTCAGCCCGGCTCGGCTCAGCTCAGCTCCGCCGCGGGGCGGGGGAAGGCCGGGCTCGCCGCGCCCCCCGGAACCGGCCCCGTCCCTCTCCGCTCCCTCCCTGCTCGGGTCGGGCCTTCAGGCGAGGGTGGCCCCCCGGCCCCATCGCCCCCCGTCCGGGCAGCGCCCCGGGGTCCCGACAGCGTCCCTCCGGTGCAGCCCCCCCGGTGCCCAAAGCCCCCCTGGCGGAGGCACCCGCGGCTGGGTCCGTTCGGGGCTGCGCTCCCGCCCCGTTACTCACTTGTTTACTCGAGCGAGTCCCTGCCCGGGCGGGCTTGAGGCGGGGGCGCTCCGGCCGTGCCGCCCCCCCGGCAGGACCCGCACCGCGGTGGGGTCCAACAGAGGGGGCGTCCCCGCCGAGCCCCGCAGCGACCCCGGGACCCGCGAGGGATGAGGCAGCTGCGGCTCCGGGCGCTGGGGTGGGTCCCAGGGTGCTCCCGCAGCCCCGGCCGTCCCTGCCCTGGGGGATTCAACTCCCGGGGGTTTTCCCAGCCCGGCATCTCCGAGCTCGGGATGTCGCTGCGCTGTCCAAACCCGAGACCAGCAGCGGTGGCACGTCCCCAGGCAGTGTTCTCTCCCATGGTCTCAGGACGCGACAGCCTCGGTTGCTGCTCCTCGTGCTCCGCCGAGGAGGGGCAGACCTCGGCTCTGGCCTCAGAGCTGGGAGCGCCGGAGTCCGCGGGGCCCGCAGGGACATCCCGTCAAGGCGAGCAAGGGGCACAGCGGCTCGGCGCTCACGTGGGTGCCCAGGCAGGTTTTCCTAGCACCGGATCGGCAGCGAGGGGCTGCAGAGCCCATCATCCCGCTATCCCTTAGTTTGGAGCAAAGATTGTCGCAGCGAAAGCCCCGGCGGAAGGCAGGGCCAGCCCGCCGAGCTGGATCGCGCTGGCCCTGAGTGCCAGGAGCAGGAGCGGCCCCACCGGCAGCGGAACGCGCGGGGCTCGGCCGCTGCTGTCCCAGGTGGGGCCGGGGTGTGCCCGGGAGCAGCTGAGCCCATCACGGATGATGGGACACGGGGCAGCTCCACCGACTGCCCCGCCCGGGCGTGACCCGGACGAGCCGCTGTGTTCCCTGCACAGCTCAGGGCTGCGCCGTGGCAGCTTGTCCCGTGGACAAGGAGGAGCGCTGAGAGCAGCCAGGTCAGGGGAAAGTCGTCAGGGGCTTCAGTCGAGTACAGACCCTGATCTGGCCCCAGGACATGCCCAGAGGCTGCAGCAGCTCTCGGGGCTCAGGCTCCTCTGGCTGCTCAGTGACCCCATCCAGGGCCTGCAGTCAGACATGCAGGGAAAATGCCGTGCCTGGAAGAGGACATGGACCCAGTTCCAGCTGGAGATACAGCGGGACGTTTTTGGGAGAGTTCCCCCACCTCTGTGTGTGCCCAGGAGGGAAAGGCACGGGCTATGAGAAGGGAGGCTCTGCCTGGCAGCTGAGCAGGGAGGGCACCAATCACCAGCTTTGGCGTTTGGGTTTTTTTCCTCGTTTCCTCCTCCCTGGCCAGGCCTTCACTCACTTCCTGTGCTGAGCCCTGAAACCCCCCCTGCACAGGCAGCAGCTGGAAATAACTGCCAGGAAGGAGAGGCCAGGGAACGTGTCCGGTGCAGCTGCTGGCCCTGGGGATGTCTGGCAGCATGGGGAGGGGGTACCCATGTGCAGGACCAAGGCAGTTAGGGTCCCCCACCCCCATCTGCAGGCAGGCCAAGCCCCACAAGTGTGGGTGACCAGGGCAGGAACGGAAGCCTCCTGAGCACCAGCTCCCATGGTGGCTCTGCAGCTGGATCCTGCCAGCAGAGCCAGGACAAGGCAACACCCCTGAGCCATGGGGCAGCCCCCAAGGGCTTGAAGGCCCCTGCACAGCAGGCTTGGCTCTAGCCTAGTGCTGGGGGACCTGGGCAGCCCCCTAAGTCCCTGCACCATGGGCCTGTACTGGGGAGAGGCTGGATGCAGGTAGGAAATGGCCTCTTGGGGAAGCTAGGGCAGAAGCTTCTGCACCCCCAGGCACTACTCACCAGCACCTCATCCTGCCTGCCTGAACGGGCATATCCTGGGGTTTGGAGGCTTGTGGGGATGGAGCCATGTGGGGTGATCCCAGAGGAGTGTAGCTGTGCCCATGGTGATCATCTGGTGGGACCAACACCAGCCAGTCCCACCTCAACCCTGAAGTGCCCCTAAGGTGCCAAAACCCGTCTCAACATCACTAGAGGCCCTCAGGAACCCCTACCTCATCAACAGGATACTGGAGAGTGCAACTGCTTCTTGCCCAGGGCAGGGAGAGCCTCAAAGGCATGGGGTGGGAGGGACTGCAGGCTCTGGAATCCGGATTTTCCCCTGTAAGGAAATATCCCAACCAGCATCCCTCTCCTCTGCTCCACCAGAGCAGGCGCCGTGCAGCACTAAAGGCTCCCATGCCCCAGCCAGGACTGAGGGATGTGGCAGTGCTCCCAGGCTGGGGAAGCCAGATCCCAGGGGATGACGTGCCAGGAATAGGGCCTGGGAGAGGGTGAGGGGCCCCTCTATGAAGCAGGACACAGGGCAGTGCTGAACTGGTCCAGTCAAGAGCCCTGTGACTCCAGCTGGGGAGCAGCAGCTGGACTGGTCTGGCACTGATAAGGGGGAAGAAGTGTTGGGATTGGGAGCAATGGGGGTGCCCATGCCCAGGATCTCATGGCTAAAATAACCCTTATTTTATTTATACCAAAGTCTCACGGTCCTTCATGATAAATTTAAAGACAGAGAAAAGCCTCAGGAACATGCCCAGTGCTGGGCCAGGCCTTGGGGCCATGCAGCAAACAGTGTCTGTGCCGTGGGATGAGAGCCCCTGCCCACCCCTGACAGGTGTCTGAGAGTGCCGAGCCCTCACCGGCGGTACCGGTAACGCTTGAAGTGGAACCAGAGCTGGAAGATGCCATTGGCAAACTGACAGCGGAAGCCGTGGCGGTGGGAATACTCCCACTCCCTGTTGACGATCTTGAAGGCGATGTCCTCATAGGGTGGCCCGGCATGGAAGCGCAGGATGGCAAAGTCTTTGTTGTCCTGGCAGGCCTCCAGGAAGTACTCGGGCGTCGAGCGCTTGTCAATGAGGTCGGGGTAGAAGATGTTGAACTTATAACCCTGCACGATCTTGGGGGGAGGGTTGTCGAAGTCATAGTGGGTCTGGTTGTACTTGTTCCACTCGAAGCCTGTGTGCACACGGTTGAAGAAGCGGGGCTTGCGGGGCCGGTACTTGTCAGCCCACAGATAGGCCTTGCCCGTGAGCGGCATCTCCACGCTGAACTGCGCCTCGTCCGCGCCCATGCCCTCCTTGGCCTTACGGAAGAAGATGTCGTCAGTGCTCTCGGAAGCGTCACCTATAGGGGAGGAGAGGTGACATCAGGTTCTGCAATGCCAGCCAGGCCTGGGCCATGCGACACTGCTCCAAGGCATGCAGAGAGAAGGAGCTGCTGTGCGGAGGATGCAGAACTGGATACAGGAATGCACAGGCTGCCCTGTGGTCTCTGAGTGAGCACTGGGCTGAGTTGTGCAGGAAAACTCAACCACAACACCCCTCCTGCCTGTCTGCACCCAAACACCTTGGTGGTACTGAGGCAGGTCCCCCAGGGAGCCACAGCAGCCTGAACACCATCTCCCTGCTCCTGCCCAGGCCACGGTGCCCTTTGCTCCAGGGGCACCCCTCTGCCAGATCAGCTCTGGGTGCCTGACTCAGATCCAGCTCTTGCCCTTTCCTGAGGGCAGTGTCCCCTCCAGTCCTGCACGTCCCCCATGCTGGGCAGGCTGCAAAGGTGGTGGGCGCAGGGCCTGCCCTGGGGCTCACCTGTCACCTGGAGCTGCTGGCGCAGGAGCAGCAGGCGGTGTGTGTCCTCCTCGGCCTCCAGCACGTGGGCATCGAAGGGCAGCTCGTTGGGGCCCAGCAGCCGGGGGCTGTACTTGCCCGCGTCGTAGTCATCCAGGCTCTGCTGGATCAGATCCTCCTCCATAAGCACGGCCTCCCCCTCCGCCTCTCCTTTGGCCTCTGTGTCTTGCTCTGCCTCTGGCTCTGAGGACGGCCCTGGCTGTGCCTCAAGGCTCTCCTCGGGATCCAGCCTGCATGGAAGGGAGAAGAGAGGACTGGGACGGGGATGGTACCCTCGTTGGCTGCTCACCTGAGCTCTGCCTCGGGAAGGGTGAGGGCACAAGACTGCTCTGTGCCTGGGGACAAGCCCAGGCGTTTGCTCACCTGTCACTGGGGGAAGCCGGCTCCCGCTTGATGATGGGGAAGAGCGGTTCGCTCTCCACACCCTGCTCCTGCTTCAGCTTGTACAACTTCTGACGCAGCACGTCCTGGTGCCGCTCCCGCAACCTGAGAGAGGAGAGGAGCTGTCGGGTCCCACCCAGCAGAACCACCTCACTCCCACTGCCCAAAGCTTTGACACCCACCTCCATGGGCAGAAACCTGCCAGGCTTGGATGGCTTTGGGCTGAATAAGCCCCAGTTCAGTTCTCTCTTGGAGATCTCACTAAACATCACCACTGCAGAAGGGACTGGGTGTCCCACCCTGCTCCCCCTCTTGGAAATCAGCCATCTCAGAGAAGGTAGAACACCCTCCCCCATTCCCTCCTCCAACTGGGTTTATGCCTCCCCAGCTCTGCCCATGCAGGGTCTGCACTGCCCCCACTCTCTGCTCTCACCTGGCCCGAGCCATGTAAGCCTTCAGCTGCTGCAGGAGGCTCTCCCAGTACCCGATGTCCAGGTTGGGCCCTCCCGCCCGGATCTTGCTCTCAATGCCCTGGTACAGGGCTTGCAGCTGGTTGTATGTCTTCCCCTTGAACACGGACTGCACATCGGAGCTGACCGAGGCGTTGACACCATCCCGACGCTCCCCTGGACAGGTGAGGGCAGCCGGTCGGTCTCCGGGCTCTCAGCCACACTCATCCCGGTTCTGCTGACAGGGGGCCAGCGCACCCCAGCCAGGGACAGCTGCCAGACCCAACAGCCTCCATCCAGCAGGTCCAAGAGAGCCCCTCTGAGCCTGAGCACACACAGTGCCCTATGTGACCCACCACTCAGAGACCCAACACCCACACCAAGCTCTGCTCTCCTGCTCACCTGGTCCTCCTTTCCCGGAGGCCTCCAGCTTGCGGAGCTTGGCTATCTCATCCTCCGTGATGATAGTCATGTCCCTCCAGAAGTCCACGTTCTTTCCTTGCTCCAGCTCCATGTACACCTGCAGGCAGAAGACTCATCAGGCACCTGCTCCACACCAGGGGCAGGAGAGCAGAGCTGGTAGAGAAGCTCTGAGCCTGGCAGAGGGGCAGCAGAGCAGGCACCTGGATGTCCTCCACCAGGTCCTCCATGTCGGAGACGGTCAAGCCATTGAGGAAGGTGTAGGGCTCGTGCATCTCCACAGCCAGGTCATCGTCCTCTGCGCTGATGTACTTGGCCAGAAGATCAATGGGTTTCGCCCTCCCATCCCGAATCCGGATCTTAGACCTGGCGAAGGCACAGGAACAGAGGGACAGTGGGGGACACTGAGCAGTGCCATCCTCTGCTCCCTGCCAGGCCTGGCTCTGAGCAGGTGCACACCTACCGCAGCTTGGCCTGCTGCAAGTGGAAGTTGTCCTCCTGTTCTTCCCACGTTTTGAAGTGCTCTGCCTCCTTCTCCCGCTGCAGCATCTCCAGCTCCTGCTCCCGCATGGCTTTTTCCCGCTCCCGCTCCAGGCGCAGCTGCTTCACCTGCCCAGGGTGACAGAGTTTGAGGCCACTGTGGATGGGGCCCCGTGCAGACACCTGCTTGAGGACACAGCCATGACGTGACCTGTCCCCGAGTTGCCTTGGCCCCTGCCATCAGCCCAAGCTCCTGGAGAGTGGGGAGCCAGCGGGGCCAGGTTGCCTGGGCTCACTGCCAGCCCTGGGGGAGACAGGGGACACAGGCACAACTGAGTGCCTCAGTGTCATGACCTGGCATTGTCTTCCTCAGCACCTCCTGAGCTCCTGGGCTCAAACCTAAGGCAAGAAGTTTCTCATCCTGGAATAGCAGGAGTCAGGGTTCTATGGCCCCCACAGTCCTACAGGACTAGACACAACCAAGAGAAGAAAATGGGGACTTCCCAGTGAGAACCAGGCTGTTCTGGTTCTCTGTCAGACGGTGACATGGAGAGGACATCTTATCCCACCTTCTGCAGCTCCAGACGATTGTCTTCCTGGATTCGCTTGTTCCTCTCCTTCAGGTCCTTCTCGTCCAGATGGCTGATCCCTTTCTTTTCCAGTGCCTTAAACAAAATGGCAGAGGGAAGCTGTGAAACCCAAGGACCTCCACAGACCCTCACTGGCCAGCAAATGCTACTCCCTTCACCCATTTCTGCTGCTTGAGTGAGGTCTGATCCTGTGGAAAGTCTCTAAATCACTCAAATGCTGCTCCTGAAGCCCCTCAGCAAACCCAGGCTCAGCCCATATAGCCCATCTGGCCTGGTGAGGTGAATGCCAGCATGAAAGCATAATGGAATCATGAGGGAAGGGACCTTAAAGATCATCTTGTTCTACCCCCTGCCATGGCAGGGACACCTTCCACTATCCCAGGCTGCTCCAAGCCCCGTTCAGCCTGGCCTTGGGCACTGCCAGGGATCCTGGGGCAGCCACAGCTGCTCTGGGCACCCTGGGCCAGGGCCTGCCCACCCTGCCAGGGAACAATTCCTGCCCAATATCCCATCCAGCCCTGTCCTCTGGCAGTGGGAAGTCACTCCCCTTGTCCTGTCCCTCCAGGTCCTTGTCAAGTTCCTCTCCAGCTCTCCTGGAGCCTTTGTTGCCACTGAAGGAGCTCTAAGGTCTCCCCAGAGCCTCCTTTTCTCCAGACAGCCTTCTCTTCTCCCTAACCCTGAACACCCCCAGCCCTCTGCCGTTCCTGTAGCCAAAGTGCAGCATTCCCATTACCATCTCCATGTCCCTGACCCAGTAAATGCCACCCAGCACTCAGCAGCTCCAAGACCCTCTCCTGTCCTCGACCCATTTTCTCTCAGCGCCCTGGATACAGACCCCCGCTGAGGCACAGATCCCCCTAACTGCCCCTGCCTGTTCCATTTGGCTGCAGGGCCAGGGCAGAGCTCACCTTGCTCCAGATGAATGTGCCCAGCAGGTTGTTGTCCCCGAAGGGATTGTCGGTGTTGGTGTAGCCCATGTACTCCTCACCCCAGCCCATCTTCTCCCGCTTCTTTCTCTCCTTGGCCTCCTTCTTGGCCAGCCTCCGTGCCCGCTTCTCCTCGGGCGTCTCCAGGGCCTTCATCAGAGCCGCCTGTTTCTTCTTCTCCTCCCTCAGCCTCAGCCGCTCCTGCAGGCTCAGCTGCTGCCCCGGCTCCTCCCGGGGCCGCGGCGGGGAGGGGGAGCTGACGGAGGACACGGAGGACTTGGATCCATCTCTCCTGCGGCGCCGCTCCCGGCTCCGCGGTGCCCTGTCCCGCCCGCGCTCCGGGCTGGAGCCGGAGGAGCGGCCCCGAGACCGTGAGCGGTGTTTCCTCCGGTCCTTACGGTGCCGATCCCGGCTGCGGCTTCTTTTCTTCTTTTTCCATTTCTGTCTCTCATCGCCGGAGTCCGAGCTGGGGGGGAGCACAGCCAGGCTTCAGCGGGAGGAGGGCACGGCCGTGCCGGGCACGGAGCGTCTCCCGCCGCAGGTGAGGCCGGCCCAGCACCGGCGCCACCGGCAGCGCCGAGACAGCGAGGGGTACCCGCACCCCCGGCGCTGACCGGCCCGGGCCGGTGTCAGCAGCGCTCGGGACCGCCCTCCCGTCCGCCCCCAGTCCCCGGCCCTACCCGAGAGCGGCGGGACTGAGCTCCCCCTCCCGCCCCGCCGGGCCCGGCGCTGCGGACAGCAGCCGGATCGGGCCCCGGCACGCCGGCCCCGCTCCCCCACAGCCACGGCGCGGCCGCCCGGGGCCAGGTGCGCACTCACCCCGAGCTCGGCTCCCGGCGTCGGCCCCGACTGCGGCTCCGGCTCTTGCTCTGGCTGCGGTGTCGCCGCCCGTGGCTCCCGGAACGCGAGCGCCCGCGATCCCGCTCCCTTTCCCTTTCCCGGTCCCTTTCCCTTTCCCGCTCCCGCTCCCCTTCCCGTTCCTTCTCCCGGTCCCGGTCCGAGCGGCCGCCCCGGGCCGGGCTGCGCGACCCGGAGCCCATCGGCAGCGGCGGCTCCGCCCCGGGGCCTCAGCTCACCAGGCTGCCCCACCGTCCGCCTGCGCCCGCCCCGCTCCAGCAGCGGCCCCGGCGCAGACAGGCGGGCGGCGGGCAGCCCCGTGCCGGGGGCGGAGCCTGCCCCGACCCCGCCCCTTCCCCGGCCCGGCCGTGCCCGCGGCGCCCTCACGGAGGGAGGCGGAGAGCTCAGCACGGAGCGCAGAACGCTTTATCGGAGCGGGGTACAGAGCTCTGCAAAAGGGGCTACCCGGAGAAGCAGGGGGAAAACCTTCAAAACAACCGAGAAAAGAAAAACAGCGCCCAGGCCTCGAGCCCCGGAGCAGAGATGGGATCACACCCCAACAGCGGCGTCCCCGCCCGGCCGCGGCCCCGCCGGACATTCGGCACGCGGTGCACGCGCAGCGCGGACATGGACACGTGTGGGAACAGCGACATCCGCGGGGACAGCCACCAGGACAGACGGGGGTGGGAGCAGGGACAGCCTCCAGGACAGGCTTGGCGCGGGTAGGCATGGACAGAAAACCCCTCAGACGTGACCCCAGACACCACCTCAGCCCTGGCTTTCTTCTTGTCCATTCGGGAGGCGCTGGAGCAGTGGCTGGCAATGAGAAGGGGAATGCAGGGGCGATGGAGCCCTGCAAACGCCTCTGCCTGCCTTGGACCAAGGCCTGTGAGTGCTCTGGCTTCACTAAAAAACTCCCCAACGTGAAATTCCAGCACACGTGGCTGGAAAGGCAGCAGCAACCAAAAGCTGCATCCTCTCTGCGTGTGTTGAGGGTCTCTACGAGCTCCTGCGTTTGCCCCAGAGCCTTTACAGGAACCTGCCTGCAAACTCAAGGACAGAGATGCCCATTTTCTCCTGCCAGCCCCGTACCTGAGAGCTCACCTGCAGCCCCAGCACCAGGCAATGGTCAGGGCATATCCCACAGAGTCTGAGATCCCAGCTGGGACCATGGGGATGAAGGACAGCAGTGGCACAGACCTGTGCGGGAAGGGGCTGTCCTGCGGGGTCAAATCTCAGAGTACAAGACTTGTGGTGCCTCCTTTAATGACGGAGAGCCTGGACAGCACTTGCTGGGTCACTAAAGGGAGCCTGGCAGAGAACAGCACCTCATGGCAGATGGAGGAACACTCGGAACAAGGATGCTCTTTCCCACAGGCAAGTGCCATTCCTGCCCAGGCAGCACTGGCAGTGCCTGTGATACGCTCCAGAGCTTCTGCTACTCCCATGGCCGTGCAGAGGGGGCCAAGAAGAGCTCTAAAATCCAAGGTCCTTTAGCCTCTGTGGGAAGCAGTTCCCCAGCACTGGGAACTGCTGGGACAGGAGGTGACATGGCAGGGATTGTGCCAGCCTGAACAGGGGCAGTTTCCATTTCAGATCAACATCTGCCTATAGGAAGGTTCCTCCTTGTCTCCTTGACAAAGCTGTTCTAAGCCTTTGCCTGTCCTCTTACAGGACCACCCCAGCCCATCCAGACCTGCTCCAAAGGGTCCAGCATTACAGAACTGCACAAGGATCATCTCAAAAAGGGAAGACAATTCTCTGAATTGAATGAACATGCTGCAGGAGCTTTGGGTTCAACCCCTCTCTCAGAACCCAAGCACAGCTCTAGCTCACAAAGCTCATTCTCTGGGACACTCCCTGCACACGCACCAAGCAGCTTTAGAGCCCCTAGAAATGAGGGGAAGTAATAAAATCTCCATCAATGATGCCTGAACCATCTCAAAAAAGATGCTTGATTTCAGGTGCCTGGAAAGTCTTGATGACGCCAAACCCTCCAGCCCCTGACTGAGGTGGTCCCAGGGCAGGGGCCTGGGTCAGAACAGCTCCAGCCCACCCTGGTTCCATCCCAGAGCCCCCTCCTCCAGCACAGCACCCAACAGCAGCAGCTGCAGCAGGGATGTGGCTTTCTCTGGCCATTCTACACACACTGCTGGAAGAAAAAGAAGTTGAATTTTTAGCTTTTTGAAGCTCCTTGCCTTGAGCCCAAAGGCAGGTGAGGCTGTAGGCTCCCATTCCCCTCCACCAACCCTTGAGCCCCCTCAGCCTGCAGAGCCCCCTGGGTGGCACAGGAAGGCGGGATGGGACAGGAGCTGCAGCTGGGAGAACGAGCTGCCAAGCAGTGACAAAGGGGAGAGTTTCTTGAGAGACTTTTGATAGACTATTTGGTAAATACATGGATACATGAACAGCAGCAACTTGCACAATCCCCACACTGTGCTCCCAAGAAGCACAACTCACAGCCTTCTGCATCTACAGACAGGGAAGGGAAGTACAGGTCCTGTATTCTGGGCAAGAAAAAAACATCAATTCCTGAAGCTTCTCAATAAGTTCAGTACAGTACAGTACAGAAGGAAGAGCTTCCCATCAGCCCAGCTACCTTCTGGGACCCAACATAACTGCTCCTGAGTGCTGCTGTGAAGAGACTGTGGGGACTGAGGCCTGAGAGCGGGGTCCCACTTCCCCACCCTTCCACCTGGAATCCCAAGGACAGTGAAGATTGTAAAGGGAATAAAGAGACTCTTTCTCAAGCGAGGTTCATAAAGCACACAAACAAGACCTGTCTCCCTCTGGTCTAAAGGATTTCCTCTTTTCTGTCTGGGAGATGGGGACAGGATTGCTGGATTCCAGACTATGCTATGTGTCCTGCTGATGGATGAGCCTGAACACTATCACGTGACATCAAATTCTCACCTATAGCCCGCAGCCCTTGCAAAGCAAACCCTCTCAGACACCGGCAGCAGGGATTTCCACCAGCAGATGTGACCCCAGGCAACAACCAGTCACCCAGCTTTCTGTCCAAGAGTCCATGAGCACAGCAGTGCTGGCATAATTCCATGACAGAGCCAGACTCCCATCCCTGCCTCCAGCGGGTGGACGTGCCTTTGTGTCCCTGCCTGCCCTGAGGGGCAGAGGGGACGTGTGAACCCAGTGTCCGTGACCCCAGGGTACAGCCACGAGCACGTGAGGGACTGAGTGGCTCAAGGAGGATGCAGGGTCTGGACAAGCCCCATGTGGGCTGGGCAGAATGGGGAACTTGCCCTCCAACGTGGTCAGGCTTGGGAGGTGCCCAGTTCCCTTCTGTCCGTGCCTGCGGGGCTGGAGCAGGCAGTGGCCAGTTGGATGAGGTGTGGACTCCAAACACAGAGGGAGGGGTGGCGCAGCAGTGCAGCACAAGGTGAAGGTGGAACCCATCACGACTTCGAGGAGAGCTGAGGAGTCCACGTCGCTGTCACCAGGAACTGTGTGCACTGTGTGCTGTCCCGCACAGTGTCACAGACAGGAGAAGTCACTGGAGAGTTTGAATCCAAGTGAATTGGCATGGCTACTTTGGACTATGGTAACATGGGAGCAATTCTATTCCATGGCCTTTAATACATTTCATTTTCATAGCACCTTTCATCCCAGGGTTTAAGTGCTGTAACGGAAGCAGGTACTGTGCACCCATTAGCACGGGGGAAACTGAGGCACAGAGTGGTTTAGTGATTCGCCTTGGGCCACTTGGAAAAACCGTGGCAGTGTCTGGACAGCCTTAAACCTCCTGACTCCCTCAGTTGGTGAGACCACACTGCTGCCTCACATGAAGCCACTCCGCTCCCTGCCCTCCCCAGCAACGTGCTCCTACCCATTCTTCGGTGAAGTCTCATGCTCCTTTTTGATGCACAAATACATGACCAAAAAAAAAAAAAAAAAAAAAAAAAAAAAAAAAAAAAAAAAAAAAAAAAAGTGCAGTAAACTAAATGTTTAAAAAAGCACATTTGTGCTGTCTCTGTGCAAAGATAAGAGAAATAAATACATGATTAAAAAATTAAAAAGGTTCACAGTATCACACATGGATAGGTAGCTATGGTAGTGCACATCTGGAAAACACTGTGTTACTACCCAGGATTCTCTACACCCAGCTAGAATTCTCTGCTGGGAGCTGCGGGTGAGCGGGTGGTTTCTTTGCTGCCCATGTCTGGGGTAAGTAGAAATACATGGTTATAGTTTTGCTCCATTCTGAAACGCAGTGCCCGGGATCCTGCAGTGCAGCAATACTGGTGTCAGCAAGCTCTTCCCCATCCCGCTGGAATGGCTGCATCAACGAAAAGGGAACACATCGACCTGCAGAGGGAATCGCTGCTCTCTGGGACTCCTGTGTCTGCATAGAGATTACTGCAAGAGGCAGAGAGAACAGAATCACAGAATCATGGAATCGTTAAGGTGGGAAAAGACCTCCAAGAATACCAAATTCAGCCATCAGCCCAGCACCACCACCATGTTCACCACTAACCCATGTCCCCATGTGCCACAACCACACATCATTTGAACATTTCCACGGACAGTGATGCCACCACTGCCCTAGGCAGCCTGTTCCAATACCTGACAACTCCCTTTCAGTCAAGACATTTTACCAAATATCCAACCTAAACCTCCCCTAACACAGCTTGAGGCTGTTTCCTCTAGTCCTGTCCCTTCTTCCCTGGGAGCAGAACCTGACCCCCACCTGGCTGCACCCTCCTTGTCTGGGAGTTATGGAGAGCGGGGTCTCCCATGAGCCTCCTTTTCTCCAGGCTGAGACCCTCCAGCTGCTCCTCATCACACTCGTGTTCCAGCCCCTTTTTCCCATATCCGCTCACTTCTCTGGACATGCTCCAGCCCCTCAATGTCTTTCTGGTTGTGAGAGGAAAGAGGATCAACCCGTGTTGATCAATAGGTCTGTGTCCTGCCAGCTGCCCAGCACAATCAGAGGCTGTTCTACATCCTCCAGAAATGGCAACGTATCTTGGAAACCTGAGGTCCCCAGAGTTTTTCCTGCACCAAACAACTGGGAATAAGCCACAGCCCTTGCTGAGCAGGCCAAGGCTCTGCCAGCACAGAGCTGACCTGAGAGGCCGCTGGGCTCTGCCGCAGCCATGCAGGAGCCCCATGCTGCCAGAGGCCAAGCTGACCTTGCAGGGAGCACAAACTCTGACCTCGACCCACCGGGCACCCGGCACACGGCTGTTGGACACTTACTGTATCGCTCTCCTCATCGGAGACAGAGTGGAGCTGAGTGCTATAGTGGAGCGGGGAGTAAACCCAACTCCTCTCGTCTGTCGGCTGCCAGAGTGGCCAGAGACGGCAGGGAGAATGCAGGGAGAGCAGCAGCAGAGCAGGGAGCAAAGGAGAGAAGAGGAAAAAATAAAAGGAGAAAATAAAAAGAGCAGGAAACAATACAGTAAGAACAGCTGTCCACCTGGAGGGAGAGCACTGAGCCCAGAGCCAGCTCTCAGCAGAGGAGCCCTGCTCATCCTCAGCACGTACCAGCTCCCTGCCAACCGGGACACGGGACCTGTGCCAGCTGCAATGGGGCTGGCACACCCTCTCCTCTTGTAGGGACAGAGTTTTAGAGCTTTTTAGATGTCAGGGAAACCTCAGGTCCCGGCCATGGCATCAGCCCAGCTCCAGAGAAACTGAGAGATTTGGGAAGTGACTTACCTAAGAGTAGTGACAGTTCTGGGTTCCTGCTACCCGCTACCAGCTCTCACCCTCCCATTTCCAGAGCCCTGTGCATGCTACAAACTGATGTCCAGGAGGGCTTTTACAGGGAAACTGGATTTGTTTGTTGTGCTTTCCTCCTTCTCTGCAGAAGGCAGCAGAGCTGGGGTGAGACCATGGAGGATGGTGGCCACAGAAAGGAAACAGTTATTGCTGAGATCTTGGGGACAGTGGAGTGATGGGAACAAGTACAACACAGGAGGCAAAACACAACTGGACCCTGGAAAGAATGAGGGGAAGGAGGTGTGCCTTGAGGGACAGTTACCATAGCACTGGGCATTGCTGTGAGAAGACACACTGCTGCCTTCACAGCACAGATTCAAGGGCTGGTCTCTGCTTCCAGTGTTCCCAGGGGGGCCCCATTTACACTGCAAATAGGCTCTTTTGTCTCCAGAGGAGCTCCCACAGATAAGAAACTGCCCCCTTTGACCCAGCCTGGCATTTGCAAAGGTAGAGAAGCAGAACTGGGTGTTTGGAAAGAAGCCTGCAGTGTTCCCAGCCCAGGAACTGAGTGTGACAGTCTACAATGTACAAGGAACTACAAGAAGCCAGAGAAGCTTTGAAGCACTGGGCTCCACATGCTGAACCCCCCAGTAACTGCAGCTCCATTAGTAGAGACTGCTGGGAGGAAGGGAGGCTGAGAAGTCCCTGTCTGGAGCTTCTCACAGGACTCTGTCAGAGGTACACGAAACATCCCCACCACATCAAGCTTGTCCTACATCCTTTTTCATCCATAATGGTTCATCCATCCTGATTGAACCACATGCTCCAGCCAGTCTCTTTCAGAGCCTTTTAGGAGCTTCGATGCATGTGGGGGAACTGCGGGAGATAAAGGAGCACCCATTGCTTGGCATTACCTCTCCCGGTGCTAGAGCAGCCAAACCCAGCTGAGGGGCAGGAGGGGCTGCAGGAGGTGTTGCCTGTTTGCCCAGTAGCACCTTCCTCACGCCATCAGCAACAGCCAGGGGCACATTCCTGCCCCTGCTTCCCCATGCACCTTGCCTGTAACCTAAATGAGAGCACCAGGCTGCACCAGCGAGGCTACCAGCACTGCCACCACCCTCTGGGGACAGCAGCTCTCCCAAAGCATGAGAAGGTAAATGCTAAACTCCAGAACAATCTCAGGTCTAGATTCAGCCCCTAAATGCTCAAATGCCTCCCTGCATCTTTTGGAAAGGAAAATCCTCCCTGCTCATAGAACACCTTCAGTGAGGAGGGAGCACACTGGTGATGCTGAGAAGGGCTGGAAAGCTGAAACCAGCCCTAACTCAGCACCAGCTCCTGCCTCATTTGGTTTATGAGCTGCTCCCCACAACCCAAAACAGTTCTGTTTGCTACTGGAGTTTTAGGACCATCAAAACATCTTAATGGTGCCTTTAAAACCCTCTTCCTGGGCTGAGGGAGCTGAGCTTGACATCACCTATAGAGGCCTCGGTGCCTGTCTGCCCAGATCTGGTACTAAGAATCACAGAACAGTTTGGGTTGGAAGATCACCTAATATCCCCCCTTGCCACGGGCAGGGACATCTTCCACTATCCCAGGCTGCTTCAAGCCCATCCAATCTGACCTTGGACATTTCCAGAGAGAGGGCAACCACAGGTTCTCTGGGTAACCTGTGCCAGGGCCTCACTGCTCTCAGTTTTCCCAAGGGCAGGGTGACACTACGGCCCATCCCAGGGTAGGAGCTGTGTCACCAGTCTGCAGAAAAGGGACAGAGCTCATGATTCTCTCAGATCCTACACGGAGATCCACTGGTGTCATTTCAATATGCTTCCCCCATTTCTGCTGGGCTGGTTCCTAATGCCCACTCAATCCAGAGCCCCAGCTGTTGAGAGAAATGGGATGCTGGCCCCAGTGTTTCAAAGCTGCAGCTCTGCTCCCCTACATGCTGTGCTGGTGTGGTCACTTACAATCCCAGAGGAATGCGAGGTAGTTCGGAGTCTGCGCTGGCGGGGAGAGTAAATCCAGTACCTCCCATCTGTGAACTGAGTGGCCCCAGGACAAGTGAGGTGAGAAAGGAAACAGAGGAAAAAAAGGGTGATGTGAAAGAGAGGATGAAAGAGAAAGCAAAAAACAAGGGTTGGGCAACTCCAGGCCTGAACGGGTGAGCAGGTGGGAAAGCCGTGCAGGGAAGAGCGGCGCCCATGCCCTGCCACACTCTGCACTTTTATTCCCTGGGGATAAAGAGGAGAATGAAGTGCTCTCCACGAGCAGACTTCCAGTCATCAGATCACAGTCTCCTGGGACTGGCCAAATCCTCCTCTGCACACACCATCCCGTCACCCACCACTGCCCCTGAGCACTCCTGCAGGAGCAGCTGTGGCACTACTTGAGCGCACGCGTGCAGCCTCACCCGAGCTCCAGCTCAAGTGGTTTTCCAAGGAGAGTGCCCATGGGAACTCAAATCAGCTTTTCCCTTCATCCCAGCAGTGATAAACACTCCACAGCACACAACACACATTTAATGCAAAACTCAGACTCAGATGAAGTATGAAATGCTGATGAGCAGTCAGTCACACTCTCTGTGAACACGCTCTTCAGAATTTTCTCTTGGATAGAGGTGTCCCTCAAGCTGGGGGCAGTCCATATGCCCAGGGACAGGGAGGAAGAGCAGCTGACCCTCACTAGAAAACACTTGCCAGGGGAGCAGGCAGGATCTGCCTGCACACAGCTGCCATCCACAGGTAAGGAGGGGGCAGTGTTAGAGGAGCCGTTTGCATTTTGAACAGCATGCATCCAACCCCAAACAAGCTGTAAAACAGGGCTGATTCCTTCCACAGCTCCCACAAGCCTCAGAGTGACTCGGCAATGAGTGAGCAGCTCTGCAGCAGGGTCACAAGAGCCCAGGGAAAGGCCAATGCTGCATTTTAGTTTAGGAAGGAACCCATCGCATGGGCTCAGGTCGTGTCCAGCACCGCAGAACCAACAGCAACAAGTCAGAGCAGAGAGGAGCCAGGCACCTCTTTTAATGAGGGTTCCAGTGCCCAGGCACGAGAAAGAGCTCAGCTCTCACGGGACAGGCACTCAGCTGTGCTCTGGGAATCCATGGGACAGGTACATGTTGCTAAAAAAACCTCTTCTCTGGTCTGCAGAAGTTGCTCAGCCATTGTGGGAGCTGAGTGAGGACCAGCGCCAGGCTCCACGGCACTCTGCTGCCAACCACCAACTTACTCCCTGGCTCAGCACTAGACTCCCACTGCATCACCTAATGCAGCCTGCAGGGAAAGGAAAAGCCGGAGTTCACCAGAGCCCAAGGTCACCCTCTGCAACCACCTCCCTCTGGGTCTAGGCCATGTTTGTGTCAGGAAAACAGCCAAGATATCTGGCTGAGGAAGGATAACCTCTGTTGCACCCACATCATCTTGGCTTGTCCCAGGAGCAAATGTGCTGGCCTAGATAAACACTTGTGCTTGGAAGTAGAGCAGCACAGCTACAGCTACATCCACAGCAGGAGTGCCACCTGTGTGAGCCCCACTAGATGCTGTTCTGAGTTCTCCAAGTTTAATCCAGTTCCCTGCATTCAAAAACCCACCTAGCACCGAGGTCTCAAGGTGCTCCACACCAAGATGGTGCAGGGCAGCCACTGCCCACCCGACTGCCTGGAACGGATACTGACAGCCTTGTCCAACCCTTCCCATCACCCCCCAAGGGTCAGGTGGAGAAGGTCTCTTACAAAGTATATGTCTGTGACTGGCACGTCGTCTTCATCCGAGGCCTGGCTGGCTGGCTCCGAGGCCTGGCTAGCTGTCTCCACCTCTACGGTGGCTGTGGATGTGACAATGGCACAGGCTGAAGAAGCTGCCTCTCTGCAGAGGGGAAAGAAGTGACAGTCTAGTCACTGCAGTCAGGACAGGAGCAAGGAAAACGGATTTATTAGAGGAGCTTCTGAAGATGCTGTGCTATCACATCCTGAAGGGTCACGTCAGGGCAGGGCAGGTCAGTATTGTGCTCATTGTCACTGAACACCCATAGCTCCAGCAAAGCTGGAGCCCAGCAAAGCCTCCAGCATAAGCAGCCACAGCTCAAAACCCACTGTATGGGCTCTGCTCAACACTCACTCTTTGACTTCTTCTTCAGGAGCTACAATCTCAACGTCACACTTGGGCTCCAGCTCAACACTGATTTGCTGAACCTCCTCCTGGACCCGCACCTCCTCATGTGACCTAGAAACCAAAGGGGAGACAGGTCCAAAGACTCAGCTGGACATGAGTTATGCATAGCCCTCAATTTTAGGTCAGCCTGAATCAGTCCAGAGCCAACCAAGCCTCTTGTGTAACTCTGCCCCAGCACACAGCTGCTGCTGCTGCTGCTATCGTGGCACTGGGCTCCCAGCACAGACTCAATGGCTGATTTCAGCTCAGAGGGAGCACTCAGACCTCCCAGGACTGAGGGTTTGGATAACCAAAACTCCCAAGAAAAAGTCAATCCTGGAAGATTGCAGCATTCAGGAATAACAAAGTGGGAAAAGAGGACAAGAGAAAAGGAGTTAAACAGACAGTGCAGCAGGAAAGATGGAGTATGGGAGCAAAGAACTGGCCTCCAGGGAAAACCTGTGTCCAGAGTTAGCCTGGAACCAGGCCAGAGCCTCTGACCTCTTCCAAGACTCTCACACCAAAGCTGCTCCAGGGTTGAGATCAGATTTATCTGCACACTCTGAACTGTTTCTGACAATCTTCACTTTAATACCTCATGCTATTAAAATAATTACTTGTGTTATCAGGGCTGGCTGCACTGTCCCCATGGGAAAGAGAAGCAGGAGCCTGCCCAGCTGAGGGGCAGCTGTCAGAGAAGGGCTGAGCTCTGGGTTCACTGACAGCATTGCCCTACTTGGGGCTGGCTCTGACCAGAGCTGGGGCCAGTGGGCAGCACTTCTGTCCAGCTCCATGCATGGAACTTGCTACTCTTCCTCACAGGGCTGGACCTCAAACCTGGACTGAATTCCCCAGCAGACCAGAATAACCAGAGGTGTGACACATTCTTGAGCAAATTGGGTAAGGTTTTTACCATCTCATCTCAGGAATGTAAATTCTTGCTTTAATAAATTTGTGTCTGCACTGGTTTTTACCAGGGGATCCCAGAGAGCTCCACAAGTGCACAGGTCCCTACTCTCCCAGGAAGGGCACATGGAGGCACTGGCATTAGAAAGGGACAAATTAGGCAAAAACCAGCAAAGGTGGCCACACCTGCAGACAGTCAGTGTAGCTCTGGCAAATCTGTGACAGACAGATCTACTCTGACCAAGCCACTGAGCTTCCTGAACGCTCCCAGGTCACTCTGATTCACCTGACCCATTTCTGGATGAGCAGTCACATACTACAGCAGCTCCCTCCCTCCAGGAGGTACCATTGAGTCTGAACTATTTTGGATGAAGTCAATGCATTTGGCTCATGGGCCCCACCACTGGGGCCTGGATTTAAGTCTCCAATTTTCAGCAATTTCTAACACTGGCTTCTGCAGAATATGAGGTGCTTCACAAGTCCCTGACACTTCTCACAGTGAGCAGGTCCCTGTCCTCCAGGGATAGGAATTTATCAGGATTCAGCAACGTGCAGCATCCAGAGGGATCCATTAGGAAATACCAAAGAAAGGGATTTTTTTCACAGTGCTTGTCAACTGAACTCAGCAAATCACTCAAAGCTTGGAACAGCAGTAGATGCCTGTAATGTGGGGCAAACCCTCATCTTCCAAAGACCTTTCCTTCCAAGCACCGAACATTGACTGCAGGGAGAGGACATCAGCCTGTCAGGCTCCTCTGGCTATGGCACATTCTAGGACTGAGTCTCTGATGTAATTTCAAAGCCTACTACACCTACACAATGTCCTAGAAAGCGAGAGCAGAGCCAGCAGCATCCGCTGGCTCCTCATGCAGATCCTGCTGACATGGACAATGGGGTAATTTTTACTGATGCAAAATAATTCTACAATAACGCACAATAATTTAATGATGAGAGCCTCTAAAATCCCACACCCCTCCGCAGCACAGTATTTCTGTCCTACTTTGCCCTTGGCTCTGAGACACCACAGGAGGGAAAAAGCCTCACAGATTTCTGAAAACACTGGAAGCTACTTCTGAGGGGACTGAGGGTGCTCAGGGCCTCACAAAGTCAAAGTCCTTTCCCTTTGCCCAGGCTACAAGCAGATGCTCAGAGGAGGAATGTTCCTGCTGTCAAGGCTCACTTTCTTGCTTAAAGGAACTTAAATGACCTTCCTTGACTCTGGTGCTGGGTGGGTAAATTTGGACAACACTGTTGACCCCTTTCCTATCAAATAATTGGTATTTTCAAAGCACTAAGAGATCTGCTTTGCAAGGAAAATTCTGTGTAAGAAGTGGGGATCATCTGATTGCAGAAGCAGCTCAGCATCCATGCCAAAATCCTGGAGCTGCTGAAATTCCCACTCAGCCCTCTAAGCGACCTTTGCACAGGGATAAACATGAAGTCTCTGTGCAGCAGAGAGATGAGACAAGAAGACAGGAGACCCATTTCTCACCTGCCATCCTGCCCCGAGGAGTGTGTACGCCTCCTGTGGAAAGAAAACAGAAGAGTTTGGAGGAGCAATTTAAGCCAGAAATCCTGCACTGTCCCCATATCTACCTCCACATCCCATGAGGGAGATGTTCTACTTAACAGCTGACACTTCTTCCAGCAATAATTAATCCCATCAAAGCTGTGTCTGCTTGCTCCCAGGAGAGATTTAATTAAAATCGGTCATTAGCATTCTAGAGTGCGGATCTGCAGCACAGAGAGCAACAGCAGCCACTCGACACCAGTGGGAGCAGGGAAGTCTCCTCACCTGTACCTGGGCTGCTCAGAGGTCTCCGAGGGGGATCGCTCGGGAACAGAGAGAGATGTTGATGATAGTGTCGTGGCTATGGAGGCTGTGGTAGCTTCTTCAAAGGAAGGAGGAGTGCAAGGGAGCAGGTCTGGCCTGCCTGCTGGCCCACAGTAGGGCAGGGGAGAGGCAGGAAGAAGAGATGATTAAGTCAAACACCAACACTTCACCTACACCAGCCTCGTGTGAGGCTGTTCCACCATGAACCTGCACACCCCCACTGGGACTGGGCACTCAAACCACAGGCAGGCAGAAGTTCAGCTGGGTCATGACAGCCTCTCCCAAGGCATCCTCTGGAGAGAGCCAGTCAGCACCACTTCCAGCACAACAGGCAGGGAATAGAATGCCAATTAAGATTTCTCACTGGTGACCAAAGCTGGATTAAAGGCTTGGATCACCAGGGATAAATATCCAAGTGAATTAAGAGATGAACTGAGTGTTCAGTGCTTTGCACAGGGAGCAATCCAACACCCATGCACTGGAAGAGCTTGTCCTCCAGCACTCAGCTGTAAATGCAGGCAGATGGAAGTGAAGGAAAGGCAGCACAGACCCAGGCCATTCCTCTGTTTTCCAATGGCAAGATCCTGCCTGTTATAACTGCCCAAACACTGTCATTGGAGTGCTGCAGTTCCCAGTCACCGCCCCCGCCCAAAATCTTTTCTTAAAGGGTAGAAAATGCAACTTTGTTTTGGCTTTGGGCTATGACTTATGGTGGCCCTCAGCACCAGTAATGTCTTGCAGCAGTGATGCAGGCGACCATTTTTACTGCAGAACCCCACAATGCTGCAAAGAAGGGATTTGGTCTCCTTTGATGCAGAGGTGTAGCATCAAGTACCTGCTGGTGCTGTGACAAAACAATGCACTCTTACCTTCTTCCCTGTCCTGGTTAGGTTTAGCACCTGCAAAGCACAGCAAGACATGCAATGAAGAGCTATCCGTGAGGAAAGATCTGCAGTTGGTGCACAGTGGGGAACTTGATGAGAACAAGGGAGGATCCTAAAGAACTGCTAGAAAGAGAGGGTAACCACAGAGCCAATACCCTGAGCGGGGCTGTCACCTTCATCGTCGAGCGTGGGGTAGCTCCTGGCCGCCCGCAGGTCGTACTGGGTGTCGTCCTTCTCGGAGGCCAGCTGGCTGGCCGAGAACGCCGCCATGGGACCCGCCGTCTTCACAGCCAGCAAGGCACCGCGCCCTTTCTTCGAGGGGGACGACTTCAGAGCTGGAGGAGGGAGGGATGCAGGGAAGGTCAAAGTACCGCCACCAGCTGCTGTCACACTGATGGCGTTTATCCCTTCACAAGGAGAGGCTCTGCCCTCACACACATCCCTTCTGGACTGAACCCAGGTCAGGTGCATGGGCTGGGTGAGAGCCTGAGCAGACCAAGGCAAGCTGTGACAATCTGAGGGCTCTGCAGTTCTCAGCTTTGCTCTGTATCATGGAATGTTTTAGGTTGGAAGGGACCTTAAAAACCTATCTCATTCCACCCCCTCTGTGGGCAGGGATATGGGCACTAGAGCAGGTTGCTGCAAGCCCTGTCCAACCTGGCCTTGGACACTTCCAGGCACAGCTGCTCTGGGCAACCTGTACCAGGGCCTCCCCCACCCTCAGATTTCCTAACTTCTAATCTAACCCTGACTGCTCAAAACAATTGCCCCTTGCCTGTCACTATCTGCCTGTATAAAACATCCTTCCCCCTCCTTTTTCTAAGCCCCCTTTCAGCACTGGAAGGGGCTCTAAAGTCTCCTAAGAGCCTTCTCCAGGCTGTACACCCCCAGCTTTCACAACTGTACCGCTGCAAAATCTTGCTCAGGCTCCACCCCAGACTCTTTGTGAAGCCTGCAACAGCAAGGCCAAGGTAAAACCTCAGAGCACAACAGGCCCTGAACTTAGTACTTACAGGAATTCTTTCGAAACACCGTGTTGGTCATGAACTTGAAGAATCTCTCTGCATAAAAGCTGGGTCTGTGTACTGACACCGTGTCCTACAACAGCAAGAAGCAATTGTTTAATTTTAAAATGATCCCTCAAGGCAGAATTTCTGTAACAACCAAAACAGTCTTTTTTATTCCAACATTTAGCACTGACAGAGCCTTAAAATGGAAAGGCTTAACTGAAACACTCTAATTAATGCTATAAATAACCCTGAAGCATTGCCTCTGATTGCATTTGATTATATTCTTGCTGTGATTTTATAATGGATTTTGGTGATTTTGTTCCTTTGTAGACTTCCTGGATTTTCTTTAAACGCTGCCCTGATTGCATACATGTAATTTCTTCTGGCTTTGCTGGCTGCCATTCCAATCAAACCTGGATACCTTTGCATGTCACACAGATACCCAAATTCAGGCAAGGGTCTCCAAACATTTCAAATGTTCTTGTTTAAAATAGTAAAACTGAAGCTCTTTCTGCTTCTGATGTTGGACTGCGCTTCCATGACTTGGCATCTCCACATTTCCTTTGCCACTTTTAAGGGAAGCCAGGAAATGCAAGGCTGAAGAATGGTTTCCACATCCAAGGTTGTTCTTTCAGAAACACACACCTGGCTGCTGCAGGAATGAAGCCAGCATGGAAACATGGAAAGGGATTTGCTGGCAGAGAGCTCGCTGAGGTGGAAACAGCCAGTCACCAGAGAGAATAGCACAGGGCTCCTGACAGCCCAGGAATCCTGGTGTCATGGGAGACAGGAGCAGGGGAGGAAAGCTGTGAGCATAACAGCTCAGCGTGTGAGGAGCTGGATTGAGCAAGGAAACCTGGCTGGGAATAAATGGCACCACCCTGCTGTGCAGGAATGAGGGGCAAGAACTGCTCCTTTCATCAGCTGCAGCTGTGCCAGGTCAGGCTCCAGAAATAGCCACCAAGTAATCCTGCGAGGCTTGGACAACTCCTGCCTCTACACAGGCACTCACCCCATCATGGACAAGGGCCTTCCAGGTGTGTTCTAACTTCTTGATGAACCTAATTCCAAGAAGTGGAGAGAGAAATAAAGATATAGAATCAGGCATGCACTCTGTACCAAGCCCCCTTTCATACCCTATAGGCGATATCCCTGAGCTGCCAATGTCACCAGGACTGAGCTTTCTCCAGCATCTCCCCCAGGAGGTCAGGACTGCCTGGGAACATCACAGGGAAGGAGGAGCTGGGCTGGAAGAAGTGAACCTTCCACTCCTGGATACATGCTTCCCACACTGAGGTGGGAAACTACTTCTTTATGAGCAGCTTTATGAGCAGCTCGTCAACCTGGACAAAGGGCTGTGTGTCCCCAGCTATTCTAAGGACATGATGGAAGCCCACAGACAGCTTGGGGCAGCCATATCTACTCATCCTCACTGTCTCCAGGAGAGACATGCCCCCTGCTTTCATTTGGTACTAAAATAGATGTTATCAGCCAGAAAAGACACACTGTGTGGTGGTTTCTCTCCTCACCAAATGTCAATTTAATGCAAAACCAACACACACTGCCAGGTTACCTACCTGTATGACTGCAGGATATCTATGATTCCTACGTGCAGCAGGAGACGCTCTCCTTTGCCATTCACCGCTGGGATCCCTCCCATCCTGCAGGTAAAGCAGAACTTCAGCAAGTGCAGCCTCAGCCAGAGCACCTGTAACAGCCAAGCTCTGGGGAAGGGCAACAGCAGCTGTGCCAAGGGGCTCTGGTGTGGTGTCAGACACATTCTAAAACCAGTGTGCTCACTTTGTGCACAACCATGGGAGTCACTGACTGACCTGGCCTGACCTCAGGTGTCCCAGGGTGACTGCCTGCATGGCCAAACACCACTGTCATGACAGAACCTGCATCGTGTGGCACAGCTCTGCCTGGGCCAGAAAGCACCTTGGAGTTTTCTCCCGCCTATTTTATTCCGGGGATCAGGTTACTTATTGGGTCAGCGAGAGCTGTCTGCCATTAGGGCAGTAAATCCTTAAGGACAAAGGTATTCCCAGTCCTATCCACACTAATGCCATCCTGCCAAAGCGCAGCAGCCATCGGCACCA
This sequence comes from Vidua chalybeata, assembly GCF_026979565.1. Classification (NCBI taxonomy): domain Eukaryota; kingdom Metazoa; phylum Chordata; class Aves; order Passeriformes; family Viduidae; genus Vidua; species Vidua chalybeata. The sequence continues at coordinate 920,773 of NC_071556.1, read as the reverse complement.
GCACACAACCAAAGCACAGGAGTGCCAGACACTCCTTCAGGCAGCTGCTGCAATTATTGATGCTGCCTGAAGGACTGGAAACACCACAGTATTATCTCAGCTCTCAGGACTGACCCTCCATCAAACCCACAGCAGCTGGTTTCAGACAGCAGCAAGCAGCAAACTCCACCATTCCTTGGCCCAAGAGCCAGGGAAGGGGGCAGAATACCAGGTCAAGCACAACACAGGCTTGGGGCAACCCCCAGCATCCAGCTCCAGCAGTGACTCCAGCACTTGGCAACACTGCTGTCTGCTAACCCCACTGGGATGGCCTCAGGGAACTGCCAGGGATTCCAGAGGTCGGAGTGATGGAGAACTCCAAGCTCCTAGGGACAGGCTGATCCCTACTTCTGCTCCAGTGTTTGGGTGCTGAGCTAGAACTGAGCCAGTGTCTCCTCCCCAGGGAATGGATGGATGTTTAGAGGCTGTTACACGAGCTGACAATCTACAGCCTGGCCTAAAACAAGAGACTTCTGTAAGGCCAGAGCCTTACAGAACTATTTCCCACCCTGGCTTCCCCCTTTCCCACCACAATGGCAGCACTACCAAAACCCCAGGAGAGCTGCTCCCTTGAACAGTTCTGTGGGCCTCATGAGGGATTTCCCACTCCAGCCTCCACCTCTGCCCCTCCCAGCAGCACGAGCGAGCCCAGGTTTCACCTACGTGTCGTCCGTGTCTATGGACTCCCCCCGGGCAGCCCCTCCCTGGATGGACTCCATGGCTGTGGAGTACAGGGCCTTCTGCCCCACGGGACGCTTCTCGTCCGACGTGCTGTGGGCTCCCTCCGACAGCTGCTCCCGCTCATGCTGGTCTATGTTATGAACCCCAAGCAGGAGGCTGTAGTCCATGATTTTAAAGCTTTCCAATACCTACAGGTTAATATTGAGTTCAAGAACAAAGACAAAATATCAAGCCAGCAGCAGAAATACAGTCCCCTAAGCATGGAATCAAAGCAATCAAAGCAAAGCATCCCATCCACATCCCCACTAACAACTCATCTGACAGAGCCTGAAAGTTTCTAAACCAACAGTCACCTCTGGGCTTGACTGCACAGAGTTTGGCCATCCCACAGTCACAGCAAAGGCCCAAAGGCTTGCAAACAACACCACTGTATCTGCTGCACAGTGACTGGGAAAATGCTCCAGCAAAGCAGCTACAAGGGGAGCAGGCTGCCAAAGTGTGATGCACCAGGCAAAGGAGCACAGCTTCAGTCCTCAGAGGCTGCCATGAGATCCAACTCTACTGCTTGGCTTTCAGGGAAAAAGGCAGGAGAAAGGATTGATCCTACTCTGGGGTCAGCAGATTAGCAAATTTCTCAACTGGGAATTGCTCTTCCTCATGCCTGAGAGCCCCAGAATTTCTTACCCTGTCCCTGAGCTGCCCCCTCCTTACCAGACAGTCTCGCTGCAATGTCTTCACCAAAGCACTGAAGGTGTCTGCATCCAACATCAGGCCCTCGGGCATGTCTTGGATGAAGTCCAGATCCTTGTACGTAGGGCTGGACTTTTCTTTTTCCTTCTTGGATGCCCGGCGTTTGTAGGTTGAACCTTTGAGGTCAAATTTCAGGTGCATTTTCACCACTCGAGGCAGGATGTTGTTCATCACGACCACGCGGATGTTTTTGCCCCCGGACTGCACACAGTACAGTCCATAAAACTTGGGCAGCAGTGTCCGAGGGTTCTGGTTCAGATTCTGTAGCAGGGGTGGAAAGAAGCATGGAGAAAGGTCATTTGAGCAGAAAATTCCTGCCATGTTCACCACAAAGCATGTCAACAGTTGGAGTAGGGATTCTTTGCTGAGAGGTTTTCTGAACTTAACAGGAGCTCAGTGTATGCATTTGACAAAGTCCTGCATTTCGGTGGCTTCAGGACCTGAAAATACAGGGACTAAGATGTTCAGCACTCTCTGGGCAAATAACCAAGTCCAGAAATCCCCTGCTTTCCCCAAGTACAGCAGCTAAAAAAAGGAAACCAAACTGGGAGAGAAATAAACACAGTAAGTGGGAACTTCAAGCTTAAAAATAACAGCTCTCCTTATCTCTCCACCAGTGTCAGAATCAAGAACCGTTCTCCAGCCCAGAATAAACTACGGACAGGGTTATTTTTTAAACAAAACAACATAAATGTTTTCCTCCTGTTGCTGAGTCGCTTTATAAAGAAGTCAACCAGAAAGCACGGATATCCTGTTCTGCTGTCATCTCCTTTTTTTAGGCAGCAGAATAATTAGGAATGACATGACAGGCAGGATTTGCTTGTTCAGCTTTGGGCACATTTGGGAAGGAAACAGAATTTCTCTGCATGCTGTGTCAGGAAAGACAGACCTGACAGGTTCTGACAGACAGCAGAAACGTGACCATATTAAAATTTCATCCCCTCAGCTCACCCACCTGGGCACAGCAGTGAGCCCTCTTGGAGACTGCCAAAAGTAATAGAGGCAGGTAAAAGGAAACAGCTTTAAAGTAACTCAGGATGAGACCACCCTGCTTTCTTTCCCTGACTCCTTTGATATGAGTGGTTTCCCAGGAGCAGCAGGGTGATCAGGGGTAGCACCACAGAACCCACAGACAATGGAAAGCTGCAACAGGTCACTCAGAACCCTGCATCAGACAGGTAAGTTCTGTTTAATTCACTGACTGATGATGGCAGGATTAACAATGCAATTCCAAGAAGCAATTCCATTCCCACTCAAAACCCCACACCTGATTTACTACACACATTAGGCAACAGGCAGTGCTTTCCAAGAAAACATCCTGTCCAGGAATGTGAGTGTCATCTGCAAAAGCAAGTGATTTACAGACTCTCAGGATGGTCTGGGTTGGAAGGGACTGTAAAGACCATTTGGTTTCACCTGTGCCATGGGCAGGGACACCTTCCACTGTCCCAGGGTGCTCCAAGCCCCATCCAAACTGGCCTGGAACACTCCAAGGGATGAAGCAACCACAGCAACCTCTGAGCAACCTGTGCCAGGGCATCCCCACCTTCATAGGGAAGAATTTCTTCCTGGCCTAGCTGTCACTAACACATAGCCATCCATAACCTGCCTCTCTTGGGTAAATTTTTCCCAGTAAATATTGAGCAAAGAAAGGATTTTCACAGAACCAGTGTAGGATCACATAACCCCACTGCACCAGGCACACAGATGGGGCAGCAGCATTGCTTCTCATCACCTTCTCCCTGGCATCTTCACAACAAATCAATCTCTGGTCGTTGTAACTGAATGTCAAGAGTCCTCATCCATAAATCTGGAGCCTCCAGCACAGTTGTGCAGGGAGACCAGCTCCTGGTTTTTACACCAAAGCAGCAAGTTTGGGTCCAATTTACTTGACCCAATGCAAGTCTCTGGGTCTCAATATCCTGCCTTGCCAGACTGATATGCAAATCTGGCTGGTACCTTGCGGGGCCTCCAGCTTGGAATTGCTGCCAGTGGGAGTCAGGACAATCCTCAGAGTAATGGTCAAACAGCAGGAATGGGAGAGATTCAGGGACAGCAGTGCTTTCCCCACAAAACCAGCGTGGTTGCATTATTGCCTGGAGAAAAGGAGGCTCAGGGGGGACCTTTGGCTCTCCACAAGTCCCTGACAGGAGGGTGCAGCCAGGGGGGGGTCAGGGTCTGCTCTCAAGGAACAAGGGACAGGATGAGAGGAAATAGCCTCAAGTTGTGCCAGGGGAGGTTTGGGTTGGGTATTAGGGGAAATTTCTTCACGGAAAGGGTTGTAAAGGATTAGAACAGGCTGTCCAGGGCAGTGATGGTGTCACCATTCCTGGAAGCATTCAAATAATGGGTGGCTGTGGCACTTGAGGACAAGGTTTAGTGGTGACCATCATGGTGCTGAGCTGAAGGCTGGACCTGATGATCTTGGTGGTCTTGTCCAACCTTAAGAGTTTTCCTATTCTATGATTGCAACCAGCAGCCATCCCCAAATGCAGGCTGGGGCAGATGCACACTACCAAGTGAAGAGGAATGAACTAATTCTGGGAAAAGGACACTCAGAAGCACACATCTGGGAAGCCATTCTGAGGCTATAAATGCTTCCAAACTACAGCACAATTACCTGCCTCATGTTTACCCACAGATTTTGCAAATAATCAGTAGGATTTGTGCTTCTGGGACTGGCTTCATGACATCCTGTTAACACTGTCCGTGGCGTGGGGGGCAGGCCACAAGACACCCAGGTTGAGGACATGCCCCGTGAGATGCTCTGCCATGACAGAAAAGCTGCCATGACAAAGCTGAGCTGGGTCTGAGGTCCTGGGTGATACACACCATGTAGTATCCAGGAAGGAGCTTCTGCAGGAATTCAGCTTCCTTGTGCATCACAGTTTTGATGATGAATTCATCGTCGCTGGTGACATAGAAGAGGGAGCCGCTGGCCCCAGGGTTGGACAGCTCGATCAGAGGCTCGTTACATAATGAATACTGGTGAGAAAAAGAAAAGAAGGTGATGTTTTAACCCCCATTTATTGCAGGTTTGAGTTCTATGCCCTCAAGAGCCTTCCCTATCATGTCGTCTCCCCGGGAGATTAAGGGGTAGCTAAGCTCAAGTGAGAACTATTTTCATTACAGGTTTGGTCTGAGCAACCAAACGGATGGACAATTTATAATTAGAGACTAAGATTACAGTTCAGAGCATCCCAATTGCTCAGTATCCAACTAATCATCTGCTTTCAGGAACATCCAGCCTTCATAATGACATCTGTTCCCATTGTGCCTGCACGCATGTATCACATTCAGGCTCTTTGAGCACAGCCCAGCACATGCTGACGAGCACAGAGGATTCCAGGAGACACCACAGCCTGCTCAGGGAACCACATATCACTGTGCTGGAGGGAACACAACACACTGGCTGTTCTCAGGAGCCTCCCCTGGCCTTGTGCTCCCCTCTTCCCTGCAAAAGTCAGTGCCTGATTCACAGAATCCCAGAATGGTTTGGGCTGGAAATGACCTTAAAGCTCATCTCATTTCATACATGGGCAGGGACACCTTCCACTGGACTAGGTTGCTCCAAGCTCCATCCAACCTGGCACTATTTTTACAGCCACACCTCACTCCATCAGTCCTGCTAAAAACACATGACAAGCCTTATCCCAGGTGTGCAATCAAAAGAGATGAGCCCTTCTCAAGCACAGCAAAGAGTTCTGCACTGGGACCTGAACTGGGAGAGCACATCTGGTCATCAGGACACAAACAGCAGGTCCTCAAATAAGGACTTGCCCAGCAGCAGAGGAAAAAAAGGAGAAATCAAAGCAGGCAGATGCACTTTTTAGCTCAGTGCCCACCCAGATAGTGCAGGGGTCAGGTGGTTCAGGGCAGGATCACAGAACTGCCCAGTGAGAGGTGAGATGGGGAGAGGGAGGTGATCAGAACAAGAAATTAAGTGCTCATCATTATGTAATGAAAATGGCTTTCAGCTCTGCGCAGATTAACAATCTCAGACTTGATCAAGCTAATCATCTCATGCATAATTAAAAGCATTTGCTGCTGTGGCAGGCAAGAGACAGTCAGGAGAAGCAAAAACAACAAATCAGAGCCATGACCTTTGCAACTGAGGCAAACTCCTTGCCTGTCCTCAGTTCTGAACACTCATCCATCAGGCAGCACTGCCTTGGCTGGCACAGGAGGAGATCACTGTTACCCTCCTACCAGGCACTGGCACGGGTTTGTTTCACTGGTAGGTGTCCAGCTGCGACCACCCCCATCTACAGGTGAAGTCACACAAAAAGGCCTGTTCCAAAAGGGGAGGATGTACACTCATGGATGTGTTTCCTTCCCCAGTTCACAGAGAACAGGTTATCACATAAAAGCAAGGGCCCAAATTCAACCACAGTGCACTTGAAGCCCCAACAGCTTGTACTCCAAGGTATTTGAAAACCAGCCTTTCCAGCTCTGAGGAGCTTTTGAAGCACAAGAACAAGCCGTGGTTTATTCTCCCTTTTTAAGATGATTAACATAACTACACTCACATAGCTCTCCAGTGAGTACACAAGAAAAAATTCCCATCTTTGTCCTTAGAGCCGCAGGGGACATTACAGTGTCGCACCCAGCAGAACACAACTCCTTTGGCTTGTAAACACAGTAAGTTATTGTTACCACAAGGACCAGAGAGGGAAGCCCATTGCAGGGCTTACACAGCTCACACTGTGTGCAGGTTGTGGCCTCCCTCCAGTACAGACTGGCAGCTGCCATTCAGCAAACTCAGACTTGGAATCATGGAGTATTTTGGGATGGAAGGGATCTTGAAGCCCATCTCATTCCACCCCCTGCCACGGGCATGTACACCTTCCACTTCAACAGGGTGCTCCAAGCCCCATCCAGCCTGGCCTGGAACACTCCCAGGGATGGGGCAGCCACAGCTTCTCTGGGCAACCTGTGCCAGGGCCTCCCCACCCTCATGGTAAAGGTAAATAAAGGAGGACAAGACAGAAAAATCTAAAAACATATCCATACCAGATAATCATCTGGACGAATCCCAAAGAGCTCTCGGAAGTACCGGAAAGCCACTGGGGCATAGGTCTTGAACCTGAAGTCAGCGTAGTGGTGAGCCGGGGTGAGGTTACTGCCTTCACTGCACAGAACACACACATGGGCACAGCCTGTTACCACTCACCAGACATGGACAGTCACACCAAAGCTACTGTGTGTTTCAGATGCACTGAGCCTTGCAAAAAGACATCTTTGGAACAACCACCACCACCTTTCTTCTGTGGTAGGAAAACAGGTTTCAAACTCTCTGCCGAAGTCTATTTCCAGAGATTAAAGGTACAACCACTTGCCAAGCAGAATATATTTACACAGGGAACATAACTTTTATGAGCTTTGTTTATTCACAGTTAGAGAGCTCCCAGAAGGAGTTGCTTTCATATAAAACATGGTATGATTTTGTGGAAGAAATTCTAGATGGACAGCTAGGAAGACATGCACGTAGGAAGGGTAACAAACTGGAGTGCACAGTACTGCATCCTTCACTGCGCTTCCCTGCAGGCCAGTGCACTGCAGATTCCAACACTTCTCACTGTTCTGTTTATATATCACGGAGCAGATTTAAAACATTCAGAACATGCAACTCTGATCTAAAGACAGATGGAAGATCTCTTGAAAAATCAGTGAGAGCACAAGAAAAGAAGTAATTTGTGCATTCATTTTTTTCCCCTTCTCCTTTACCTTGGGAAAAAAATGCTCTCCACCACGTAGAAGTCCTGCATCAGGACATCTCTCTCTGGCTTGGAGCTCAGATTTCCCACAGTATATCCAATCCCCAGCTGGATGGCCCCCTTCAGAGTGGATGAGGTGGTCTGGCAAAAGGAAAAGAGCAGTCAATGAGCATTTCACAGCAGATAATCACAATAACATCCCCTGCATTACAACACAGTCATGTCTGTGTTTTCTGTGGGGTCATCTCAGGCACCACATGCTGCTAATCAAGTTTACCCAGCTGCTGAAGAGATTAATTAGGGCTTCAGATTTGCTATTTGCAGGATTGTGCTGCCCAAGAGTGCTGCATAAAAATCTCAACCAGATTAATAACTACTGGGTCATAACTTCTCTCAGTCTGTCACCCACACTTGGGTGCCTTCCCCCACTCCCTAGACCCAAACCTTTTTGTAGGTGGTTTCCCCAGAAGCATCCACGCTTCGATGGCCAATCTTCTTTCCTTGGCCTGGCTGTCCTGGCAATGAGGGGCCCTACAAGGAGAGCACAGGGAAAGTCAGGGCACAGGCTGAGCTGCCACCAAGTACACACCGGGCAGCACAGCCACATCCCCACACTGTACTGCACACAGGGATCATGGTACTGCTGGAGAATACCCTGCAGAGTGCCAACAGGTGAAACTGAAGCTCTTTAAATTATACTTCCACCCTTGAAGATGAGTTAGAATAGCAACACTCCACCTGACACCCCCACTGCTCGCTGCAGAGCCCTCAGCAAAGATGCTGAGCTTGGAAAAGATCCAGCTGCCAAGATTCCCCTGGTGCTTGACTGCAGTTTCCCATTGATTTAAAATCCCATTGATTTTAAACATTGACGTATTAAATCAAACAACCACAGAGACTTATTCTTAAAATCCCACACCCTCAGGTGTCACAGTGACACCTCGAGTTTTGCTGGAGAGATCAGAGCCAGCTGATGGGGACAGCCCAGCCCCACTCACACTGAGATAATCCATTTAAGCAAGATCTCATCTGTTTACAATTCCAAAGCTGAGCCCACACAGGGTGAGCCACAGGAATGTCTCTTCCACAAGTTTTGAAGTTTACAGAAATGCTATAGATTGCCAGCACTTCAGGGTGACAAACCTGCTCCTGTGTCCCCTTCTCCTCTCCTACCTCCGAGTCTGCCTAGGCCTTTCTTTGCCAACCCAGAAGGCAGCAGGTTGTGGCTGCTCCTTTAACAGCCTGGTGTAATCAGGCGTTGGGAAGTTCCCTGCAGCTCCTTTTGCAGCCCTAGGGACTCTATTCCACCACCAGTCAACACTGCACCCACACCCAAGCTCTCTGCCAGCTGATCCCCATGGATCCTGGAGCCCACCAGACAGCTAGAAATGCTGGTGAGAGACCAGCACCATTTCGGGGTTTGCTACGTTGCAGAACAGCTTTGGATGTTCCTTTGAACAACATGCAGAGAGATCCAAGGTCACTTCCCAAGTGACACTGTTCTATCCCTGTCCCTCTTGAGTGCTGCACAGACCCAGCTCCAAACCAATGGCTCCAGCAGACAATGGATAATTTTGCTCAGACTAAGAAGTTCTGTGTACTTTAGCTTTTGATCAAGAGCTTGCAGTTATTTCTGGTCAATCTGCTCATACTTCTCATACTAAGGGCTAGCCTGAGCTCTCCTTCAAAAATCCTATTTCCTACCCTATTTTCTTAGCAGAGCCAGCCTTGCTTCTGAGTGCTCCTCCCCTAGCAGCTGTGAGCAGCATCACAGCTCAGCCTCTCCTTCTACCAACCTGTTGGATCTTACTCCACACAAGCCCAAGCTGTGCTGTCCTGCCTTGCCAATGGCTCACCATCATCCTGCCAGTGTGATGAGCAGACACAGGCAGGGGAAGGCACTTCCATCCTAGGAATTGCAGTGACAAAAGTGTCTTCCAGTCTCCTGCTCTGTCTGTGGCTGTTTTCAGGGCAAGATAAAGTGGCCCTATTTGTGCATTGAATGATGCAACCACAGAAGCTGAGCTTCCCACTACACATATTCCTGTGCAGGTACAAAAGAATCAAGTGTCACATTCCAGGCAGTTTTATGGGAAGATTTTGCTGTTCATGTACACAAATGCTCATCATCCCAGGTGAAGAATGGGAAGAGGAATGTAAAAATTTTGACCAAACAAATTTGAACATGATGCCCTAAACCATGAGTGTGGGTTTCAGGGAAAACCTTTCAGGCACAGAGCCTCCTACTAGATTCCCTGCTGCCAACTGTGAAGTTTTGCTCCAGAAGGTAACAGTGACTCAGAACCTGTGACCTGGAATATCTACAAGAGAAGATGAGTCCCTGGAGATGTTCCCCTGTTTTAGGGCTTCACAAATCACAGCCTCCCTAACTCACTCCCAGTAGGTAAGTGTGGGAATCAGAAAAATAGAAACTTCCACAGACATGGAAGGGTTTGATTTGCAGCCTTGGGAGAAGCTTGGATTGATGTAAAAATACAATACACAGGCATTAAGCAGAAAAATCATAAACTTATGTTTCTGTAGTTGTAAGTAAGAATATACCTTAAGTAAGTGAGAAACTGTATTAATAAGATAATGAAGGGTTTATAATTTAGGGGTGTGGTTGTATAGCATAAGCTGAGAGTTTAGAAGTTATAATAGAAGCATATGTGTATACATATGATAATAGCCCATTGGATAGAAGTATCCACAGTGCAGCAAAAGTAAGCAAAGGTGATAGGTTAGAAAAGCAAAATAAACCCTGTGGCAACTGCCTGTTGGTTTAAAAAGTTATGTATTGCCTTGTCACAAAGAAACTTGTGACTGCTTTGAGCTATGACCAACTGCTTGCTCCTTTAAAATCTCACGGCCTCTGAGACTGATGTTTATCTGAGCAATAAATCGTTCTTAGCCTGAAAATAGTCCCATCCCTTCATTAAAAGCAGTGACAATGATAGGTAAGACCCACCACAGAGGCCTGGGGATGCCCAATACACGCACTCTCCCACCTCCAGGTCCAGGTGTGGAAGAGGTGCCCTAAGTCAACGATGCAGAGGCATCATGGATCACACAGCCAAAACCGGCCACATGACGGGCATAATCCCTCCACATCCCTTCTGTGGCTGCAGTGGTGCCAATGAAGGGACCCCAGAGACCTGCCACTAATTTTATTTCTCCCAAATAACAGATATAGATTTTGCAGTAATCTCATAAGTATTTTGAAATGCAGTTTTGCTCAAAAAAGGCAGCAGAAGAGTCTCATAGACCTCTGTGTTCTCATTTCTCAACACAGGATTGTCCAACCCAGCTTTACACATCTCACCTCAGTGATGGCTGTCTTCTTTGGGCCCAGACCTGCAGATAAAAGGGAAGAGCATCAGGAAAAGTAGGGACATCCAGTAAAACCCCCCAACCCAACCACTAAAACTCTCAGAAAACAGCTTATTGTTTGTCTTTTCAACTACAGCAGCCAGCCTTTAGACCAGCTGGTTTTATTTGGTGTTCAGCTTCACTAGTGCAGGAATCTGATGGTACAGGAGTCACCTGAACAATTTCATATTCAGAAGCACAAAAGTGCACATTTTTTCCCAGCCACAGTATTTCCTAGAGGCTTCAGCAGAGAGGTCTTGGAAATCTCTGCTGCCCCATTAAGCAATGGGTCCACGCTATGCTGAAGAGCTGGATCCACACAGAAACCCAGAGAGACACTCCTGAAGCTGTTTTCCAGCCACTCAGAAGGCACTTGACAAACTATGTTGATAATTGAATATATTTATAGAATCCCATGTCCAAATATATCACACAAATGAATGCATCATTTATCTTTATCGCTGCCTCAGGAGAAGCCACTGCTGCTCCATTACAGCCAACAGCGGAAATCAGGCTTTTGTCTCAAGCTTTCAGGTATATAATCAGAGCTGGAAACACAGGCCCAGGCCCTCTGGCATGAGGCCATCTCCCAGTTCCCAGCCTGAGTTTGTTTTTCTGAGTTTTTCCGAGCCCAAGTTTGCAAGAAGCTCCTTAATTTCAGACAGCAGGGAGCACAGGTTCCCGTGTGGAATGTGGCACTGTGAGATCCAGCCCAGCTGGCTCCCGAGAGTGACCATGAAGGATCAAGAGCTGCTGGAGAGGAGCTCCCCACACCACCCCAGCACCTCTGTGTGCACAGACCAGTTCTCATGGGGGAGTCTCCTGCACAGAACACAAACTCAAGGGACAGCTTTAAGGCCTTACTTCTATGTATGAGTTTCCCTGCTCGTGTCCTACAGCGTTCCTACAGGCACAGATCCTTATCAACCCATAATCCTTCAGAAAGGGCTTAAATTTGCAAAAGACCATTGAGTGCAGTTTTGAGTTCATCTGCACTCAAATTAGGGGGTGATCATCTCTGGAATGGAGTGGGTGTCCTCTGTCTCCTGGCTGGAGAGCAGGAAAAGCCCAGAGCACCCAACTCAACTTCTGCTGCTGCAGCATCTCCCCCATTTGGTGAAGGTTTACCCATGGTACCTGCTCAACTCCCTCAAAGAGGGGCAATGATGCTGCTTGCTTCAGAAGGGGCCTGAGCAAGAACTTGGGCATCAGTACCTGAAGGAGCTCCAGGAGAGCTGGAAAGGGACTTTGGACAAGGGCCTGGAGGAACAGAACAAGGGGGAATGGCTTCCACTGCCAGAGGGCAGGGTTAGATGGGATATTGAAAAAAAAATCTCCCCTGTGAGGATGGTGAGGCCCTAGCACAGGTTGCCCAAAGAAGCTGTGGCTGTCCCTGGATCCCTGGAAGTGTCCAAGGCTAGGCTGGAGGGAGCTTGGAGCAACCTGGGACAGTGGAAGGTGTTCCCTGCCCATGGCAGGGGGTAGAACAAGACGAGCTGTAAGGTCCCCTTCCAACCCAAAACATTCCAAGATTCCATGAGAATGGGATGACAACACCAGGGAAGTGTGTGACTCAGTTACATTTTGGAAAATATTTCAGATTCTGGAAAGCAAATAAAAAGCAAACCCAACAAGAAACCCTTGGTGATCATAGGGGAGATGAAGCTGCTCTGACTCAGAAGTGCTGCAGGTGTCTCACCATCCTGACCTCCACAAACTGGGCAGCTCCTCATGTGAAACAGGTCTTGTCACGTGGCATTTGGAGCAATCTGCAGAGCACCCTGGGCTGCAGCCCGGCCTGCGGGGCAGAGCCAGGGTGGCATGGGAAAAGTCACTTCTTGTTACTCTCTTTTAAACAGTGCCCAACTCCTGCCTCAGGAACAGCCACTGAAATGCCACTCCCTGTGCCACACAATCCCACTGCAAACAGGCAGAGAGAAGTGAGCAGAGTGGGACCCCGAAGGGTGCAGAGCAGCTCCCCTCTGTCACGCACTCAGGCTGGGTTCCTTCAGGTGAGGGGATGTCACTGACACAGGCAGGTGACACACACCACGAGTGACATGAACCTGTCACTCCTCCAGCTCTCAGACTGCAGCACCACATGGCTCAGGACCACTGTGAGCTCAAACTGTGCTGAAAAATTTGTTCTTTAGCCTAATCCAACACAATTTTGTGATCATTGAACAAAACACCCTGCAATGGCCAGGAGAGCAGGAAATATGGCTCTGAGTGAGCATTTGGCTAATGAACTTCCAGGGCACAAGCTGAAGCAGTGCTTCCAGACCACGGGGGAATCCAAAGGAGCTAATGCTGCTCCAGCTTGAGCACTGGAAATCTCTGGGAATGCAGCACAGCTGAGAGCCCTGGGCCAGGGGAATGTGCTCTCCCTGCACGGCTGCCACTGCTCTCCTGCTGCACTAATCTCGTCTCTGCACTTTGTCACAATTCCAGAGCAGGAGATTATCTTTAATTTTGTGATAATTACCACAAGCCACTTTCATTCCTAGCTTTTAAGTGTCTGCTGCTGTACATGTACCAAATGTGGAATCTACACCAACCATCCACACAAAGGAAAGGTATTGGAGGCAAGGAAGCACTCTGGGAACATCTCTGGGAGAAATGATGCCTGATGTGGCGAGAGCAGCCCCAGCCAAACTTCCCTCTGCCCCCACAACTAATAAAAAGCTTTATAAAATCAACTTGTCTAGTCAGAAAATGTAGAAATCTTCCACTGACTCCTCTGTGCATGGCACATGGCTGTGCTCCTCTCAAACAAGCTGACAGATGGTCTGGCAAAATCTGATTTAACTCCAGCTCCAGGGGTTATTGAGCCACGAGGCAGCGCTGGGGTTTGCAGGAGCAGGAGCACTGCTGTGGGAAGTTCTGACACTTAACGAGGTAATTGAAACAATTCTTATCCGATTTGGTGTGGCTTACCAGGCCGTGCTCAGAAATGTGATGAGAGGTTCTTGAAGGGGAAACCCTGAGATGCAACCCCAACTTTCTGCCCTGCCTCCAGTCTGTGCCTGGGCTCTGCCAGGAACTTCATGCATGCTTGACCTGCTGCCTTCAGTTCTGTTCCCATCTGTGCAGAGCTTTGAGGGACCCTGTCCCAATGCTTGAGCTTCCATGGAGCCTCTAAAATAAACACTTCAGTTGTGGCATTCAGCAATTCCCATCTCAGACTTGTGTTTTTTCCATATTCACAGTCACATTGGACATCTCCACCACTAAGCTGATGCCCTGCAGGACAGGTAGGTATTTCCTCCTGGAAAGCCACTGCACAGGAAAGGGCTCAAGTTTCAGCTCTACCAGCTAGAGGAGCAAAACCTCCACAAAGTAAGGGTGGGGAGGCCCTGGCACAGGTTGCTCAGAGAAGCTGTGGCTGCCCCTGAATCCCTGGAAGTATTCCAGGCCAGGCTGGATGAGGCTCAGAGCATCCCAAGATAGTGGAAGGTGTCCCTTCCACTCCCCCCAAACCAGCTACGGCAGGTTGACTTGCCAAAACCCTTCATCATCAAAACAGGCATTAGAGGCTTCTGTCCACTGGAAAGGAATTTCTTAAAAGGTTTACAAAAATCCAGCAGAAGCCTAATTTAAGATCACAGAGTCCTAGAATATCCTGAGTAGGAAGGCACCCACAAGGACCACTGAGTCCAACCCCTGTCCCTGCACAGGCACCCCACCAAGCCCACCCTGAGCATCCCTGAGAGCGCTGGCCAAACGCTCCTGGAGCTCTGGCAGCCTCGGGGCCGGGACCATTCCCTGGGGAGCCTGGGCAGTGCCCACATGATCTAGTAACAAAGTTTTCTTTATAAGACAGGTCTATGCACACAGACATATAAATTGTAAGTATTTGATGCTTGATGATGCCCTAGAGAAGTCAAAACAAATCTGAATAAGCAGTGGTCTCCTTTCTCTGATCAGAACTGCTGCCGCATCTTTATTAAAAGCTTCACTTTATTTAAGGGTTTATAAGGACATACAATGTGACTGGAACTAAAAATATGTGAAAATATAAATGCTACATAAGCTCCTTGGCTGGAGGCTGCAACAGCATGATTCTCCCAGAAATCCAGCACACCAGAGACCTTCAGTTTGCCACTTGCACCCAGCCTGGTCTGGTGGAAGGTGCCCCAAAGAAGCATGCCTATCTTATTTTTCACTTTCTCCATTGAGAAGATGACAATGTGACATACCTGAGCAGCCCATTTGGACAATAAGGGGATGTGGAGACTGTAACCAGAACATGATTCCCTTTTCCATCAGACCCCTAATATAGACTCGCTTGGTCAATGCCTTACAGGCAAAGGCAAAAACAAGAATGCCAAGACAGGAGCTGTGGAAGTTAAAGCCCCTACACATGTATTTCTATCGAAATATAGGCAGAAAGGATGGAAATTAAACACAGCCATCACCATCAAAAGAGATGGCTGTTACTACCTGTAAGAGATTGCTTATAAAAACAAATTACAACTAAGGGAGAGTGGGGAGAAGGAGATTCAGCAAATAATGGAATGGTGTGGGTTGGAAGGGACCTTAAAGTTCATCTCATTCCACCCCTTGCCATGGGCAAGGACATCTTCCACTAGACCAGGGTGCTCTGAGCCCCCTCCTTGGACACTTCCAGGGATGGGGCAGCCATATCTGCTCTGGGCACCCTGTGCCAGGGCCTCAGCACCCTCACAGGGAAGAATTTCTTTGCAATATCCCATCTAACCCTGTCCTCTGACAGGGCATACCCGCTTGTTCTGTCCCTCCAGGCCCTTGTCCAGAGTCCTTCTCCAGCTCTCTTGTAAGCCAGAAAACATTCCCGAGCTGGGAAGTAGCCCCTGAGCCAGAGCAGCAGCCAGCTGGGCTTCCCAAGCAGCCAGCAGAAGCATCAGGCTGTATCTCAAGGCAAGGCAAAAGCAATCCCTGAATTTCTTCTCACATGCCACACACGTGGCTCCAGCTCCCAGCACATGGAGCAGCAGCACAGGGCAGTCCTAGGAGGGGAGGGGACACCACAGGGAGCAGAAGCTGACTGAGCCACTCCTCAGAGAAGGCAGCTGAGAACAACCTGCCCTTCCCAGGCACCTACTTCCGATCATTAAACATATTTTCTTCCCATAATTCAACACAATTTGATTCAGATGAGAATCAAGTAAGGCACAAAATTAAATTAAAATTTTGGGGTTTTTTTTCCCCTTATATGTACCATCTCTTGGCAGAAAGAGCTGTAGCTGTTCAGCACCCTGGGCATGGATCACTGCTCCTGCCATCTGAGAGCTTCGAGAAATAACACAGAAATAAAGCAACCTGAGATAAATTCTGCTTGTTATGTAGAACCTACATAAAGCTTTACCATCTAAATGTATCTATTTTTCTCTGCAGTGCCAGACTGACTGACTTTTGGGATCATCCACACAAAACTGGTGCTTGTCAAACCCAGCCAACCCGCTCTACTGCCTGGTCCACCCCATTATTCATCCCAGTGCTCAGGCAAGGCTGGCTCCATCCCTATGGGCAAGCATATAGGAGGAGGAGAAACCTGGCTCTGATGCACCTGCAGCACAGGTAGCTCAACATTCCTCAGGACACTTTAGCCAGCATCCAAAGTCCAGCAGCTATTTGCAGCAGAAATGATGGCAGCACCAGGCAGTATCCAAACTGGGCTACCAGGAGTAGCCAGAGATAAATAATCCTGTTTAATCCCACCTCAGTCACTCTGACCTCCTCCCTGTCCTCTGCTCGTTCTCATCACCCACATGGGCTCCGAGCCTTGTTTGAAGCACACAGGAACCACCTTCACATAAAATGACATTTTATGCACACCATGATCTGCTGCCCCAGCTCCGTGTGCTGCACTCTTCCCATGGCCTTTGTCTTGTTTTTCTCAGCAGAAACGCTGGGGATGGGAACAGCAAGGCTTGTACAAATAAATGGCTTGTACAAACGAAGGGAAAGAGCTTAATGTGCAGGCTGGGCCTCGGGGCACTGCTGTGCTACCTGCTGAGAGCAGTGACATGGCTGACCCCTCCTTTCCACCCCAGGCATGGACATGCTCTTCCATTAAATGGAGACAGACAGGCACAGGGAGCCCCAGTCCTGTCCCAGCCACCCCCTCAGGTTTCTGACCCCCAGACTCCAGAAGCTGCTCCCCTGCTAGCTCCTAGGGATCAGCACTGAACCTCTATTTTACAGCCCAGCTCGGCTGATCAAAGCAAACTTCCAGCTTATGGAGCATCAGCACTGCCAGGGACTGCCACAAAAGGATGTTCTGCAGTAAAGGCATCTACCAGCCTGGTTTATTTTTGGGTTTATGCAGAAACTCTTTCTGCCTCAAAAATAAATCTGTTTATCCCAGCTCAAGAGGCAGAGCAGAAGCTGAAGACGCAAGCAGAGAGTTAACAGGTCCCTTCCTCATCGTCAGCTGCAGGTGCCACCACATCCAGGGTGCAGCATCCCGGGTGCAGCCCTCCTCAGGGAGCTGAGCCAGGACATCACCACGCTGGAACATTTCCTTAACAACTCCCCGGAAAAGCACTTACAGCACCAAAGCCCAATTACACTGAGGAATGAGCAGGACAAGACCAGGGAAATGAAATTCAAAAAGAACTGATTTGTTTTCTTGTTTTGGATCAGCTGCATGTAGAAAAAGGACAATTTTGGAGTGCTGAGCCCAAAGCGTGTGACACGGTGACAAATAGCAAAACAAAAATCTCATCAAAAGCAGCACACAATAGCTGCCACCCAGCAGCGGAACAGGCTGCAGCCGCTCGGCTCAGTAATTATGCAATCCAGTGGGATGTTCGGGCAAACATCTGCTCCATGGGAAAGGTGCAGCCTTATCTGAACACCGTGTTCCTGCTCCCTTCCACACGCTGGCCACAGGAGGATTGTGGAGTGGAAGAACACACGCTCCCCAGCACGTCCCCCGCGGGCAGTGGGGGCAGGAAGGCAAGAGGCTCCCAAGGTCAGACACCCAGCAGCGGCGCTGGGAATGCCGGCCTCTTCCCACCTTCTGGCTTCTCTGTTTATTACAACCTGCAAGCCCAATCTGCCAACCAGCACTCACAACAAAGCTTGATCAGGATTAGAGACAGCAAACATGGAGCAGGAAGTGTCACCTCTGCAGGACTGAGCCAGTTCTGTGCCTGTGATGACACTCGGGCACAGAGGTGCCACACTAAAACCACGACGCCAATTTAGAGCAGGGCCATAAAAGGATGAAGGACTTTGAAGCCACATTCCTCACAATCATCCAGAAGAGCCAGAGCAACATTCAGCTGCCCTTACCTTTTTTTCAAGTGTAGGATAAGCTTCAAATCCCCTACTAGTAGGTTACAACCCACTGACTCTGCTCACTCCAGCATCTCCTGCCTGCCCAGAGCTGTGGTTTGGCAAGAAGAGGACAAAGAACTGCCTGCTGCCTTTCTAGTTGTGTCGCAAAACCACTGGGGACTTGAATGTAGCACGTGGCCCCAGGCAGCCCCTGAGACTCTATTCTGTGTGCTCAGATGGCATTTCCAGCTGCCACAAGGCCCCCAAGAGCCACTTCTCAAACCCACGTCAGAGAAGCACAAGGCAGTGAAGGAATTCACTTCCCTCCTTCATTTTCCAAGCATCCCCATCCCCCTGCCCACAGACTCCTGCTGAGAAGCAGGATCCAGGACCTTTAACATGTCCTACCTATGTGCAGGGAAGGAGACTCACCTCCATCCTCCAATATGCTGCTCTCCCAATGCCACTAATAAAGAGGGAGAAGCTTGAGCTGACTAATCTGAGGTTACACCCTGCCTGCCACAGCCAGAACAGTTGTTCTGTCCCAAATACCCAGGGCTTCCATCATGGCACAGCTCAGGGCTTTGGCTGCCTGGGGCTTAGTGTCAGTTCAAAACACCTCCCAGCCAGGTAGAGATTAGTGTTGCTGGAGCCTCTTCACCAGTTCCTTTTGGAACTCACTAGCTCTGTGAGGATACTTCAAGGCAGATGCCAGGCAAAGGACAGGGAACTGCTGGAAAAAGATATATTCACTGTGGTCAATCCCAAAATTTCTTATGCTGATAAATAGCACAGGATATTGTTATTGAGAGGACAAACCCCCTTTAACTAGAGCAGGAGGATGCCTTTGCACATCAGCTTGGCTCCCTTTCCAATATTCCTTCTCTGAGTATCCTGCAAAGGATCTCAGCCTGTCTGGGGGGAGCACTGGCAATGCAAAGGAATCATTCCAGCAGCCTGCAGGAGCAGTAGCACAGCAGACACCAAGAGAGCTGGATTGCAGGCTGCACAAGACAGCGACAAACTATCCCCCTGACTTTATCTCTCAGCCCTGTCTCCCTCCAGGAGGGATTGGCCAGATAATTCGTAACTTCCACTGTTTACAAGTGTCTTCCTCAAACAAGACTGGCCCCCTTGCTCACTCACCAGCAGGAATTATTCTAATCTAATTTAGCTTGAGAATACAAGAATGCAACCCACGAAAGATATCCACCATTTTCTGACATTCTAAAAAAACATGTTGAAGTCCAGTTACTATAGTCAAAGAAGGTAAGGAAATCTATTTGAAGTTTCCCAATAATCACCTACCACAACACCAGGACACAGAGATGTCACCACAGCTTTAAACCTGTGGGATCCCAGCATCCCAACCAACAGCAGTCTGCAAAGGGAAAACAGCTGTTCTGACTGCAGGCCACCCTTCACAAGATATCCCGAAGATGCACCTGGATTTTTACCTAGTGGGGCATTTCCTGATTTACTCTGTAGCCAAAGCTGCTCGGCTAAATCCTGTAAGATTTAATTCCACTCTGCCTAACATCACCTGACAGAGATTTTCTGAGGGTGCTCAAGCACTGGAGACTTGAAAGGGGATTTCAGAGCAAGGTTACGTACAACATGCGTCACTGGAGATAAAGTCCTTGTACCCAGCCTGATGGGAGCAGCCAACAAACTACTTTACCAAACACTTCCAGGTTGCCACAGGTGCTGCTGACAACACTGCAATGTGGAGCTCTGCATCCCAACGCTGAGGACAAGGCCTGGGTGGGAAAGGAGGCAGGGACATCTCTAACTGCTACCTGTCTCAGAAACAGATGTCCAGCCAAAAGCATTAGGTTGCATTTCCAGTTTTTAGAGTGTGAGTTTGTGATACAGCCCTCAAAGGGCACATCCTCTGCACAACTCAGACATGGTTTTCAAGTTGACCAGGTAACAATGAAAACACACAGTTAAGAAAACATGCTTAAAAAAGCAGAGCAGTGACACATCCAGTCAAGGTTTGACTTGATAATCTTGCAGGTCTTTTCCAGCCTTAATGGTTCCGTGATTTTGTGACCTATTTCTAAATAAACCTGAGTTTTTGCTGATGTAAAAAGGAGAAACCCAAACTCTCCAGGCTGCAGATACAGCTCATCTGAGCTGGTTTCTTGGCCTCATTCAAAACTCACTCTTCTAACTCTACTGCTTCCCATCAGCATGCCTGCCTGGCAGCACCTCACCACCTTTGCTGCCTGTGCCTCTCCTGCACCATCCATCCAGATCCCACAGCACAACAAAGTGATGGCTGGCTCTTTAGGAGCAAATTCTGCTTAATCCATCCCAGCTACTGAAAATACTTTCCTCCAGGTAGATCCAGATGGATTCTGGGCTGTATTGAAAGAATTGTGACCAGCAGGTTGAAGAAGGGGATTCTGCCCCTCTGCCCCACTTGGGTGAGATCCCACCTGCAGAGCTGCCTCCAGGTCTGGGGTCCAACATCAACAAGATATGGAGCTGCTGGAGCAAGTGCAGAGGACCTCTGCAGCAAGGCCAGGAGGCCCTCTGCTGTGAAGCTGAGGGTGTTCACCTGGACAAGGCTCCAGGGAGACCTCAGAGCCCCTTGCTAACCCTAACCCTAAAGGTGCTCCAAGAGAGCCAGAGAGGAACTTTGGACAAGGGTTTAGAAGGACAGGACAAGGGGGAATGGCTTCCCACTGCCAGAGCACAGGGTTAGATGGGATATTGAGAAGAAATTCTTGGCTATGAGGATGGTGAGACCCTGGCACAGGATGTCCTCAGGAGCTGTGGCTATCCCAGCCCTGGCAATGTTCAAGCTCTAGTTGGATGGGGCTTGGAGCAACCTGGTCTAGTGGAAGGCATCCCTGCCTGTGGCAGGTGGTGGAACAAGATGATCATTAAGGTCCCTTCCAACCCAAACTGTTCTGTGATTCCATGATCCCTCCCCTCCCTGGACATGCCAACAGCTTCACTCTTCCCCAGACTGAGGGGGATGGTAGCCAGGAGGGGTCCTGAGCCTCAAGTCTTCGCCCCAAATGGGGCTCTGTGAGCAAACTCCCCCAGAGCCACAGCAGCTCTGGACAGACATGTCACTGTGCTGTCAGACTCAGGAATGACCACCAGGGCAAAAGCTACTGACACAAGGTGTGGGGAGTTGGAGGTTAAGAATAAATTTCTATTATTGCTCATTTATCACGTTCTTTTCTCACCGGCCTAGCTAAGGCCTTCTGCTCTCTGTGACTCAAGTGTTTTGGTCAGGTGCTCCTGTTCTGCTCTCACAAAGGCACCCGAACAGATGGAAGAAAACAAGCCACAGCAGAACAAGCTCCAAAGATGGAGTGTGCTGCCAAAAATTGTAACTCAAAGTTTCTGCAAGTCTCTCCTCTCCCTGGGATCCTGGCTGTAGCATGGTAGCCAGTGACTCAGCTAGGAGCCGAAAAGAAGATACCTAAAAAACAATGACATTTCAAAAAATACTTCCAGAGCTCTTACTAGGAAATTCAAACAGGTGAGACATAAAAAGAGGGCATGAAGAGATAGCCTGCTGCCCATGCTGGGCTACAGGAATGTCTCAGTTGTGTTACACCACCGATCAAGGACAACCTCCTACAGTGCAGGGAGCCACAAGCTGAAGGACAGGCTGGCTCTGGCACAGTCCTGGAGCCTGCTCAAAGCTGGGGCAGTAAAACAGCTTCTCCAGCCTGGCCTGGAGGACTTGCACTTAAGAGGCTGAGCCAGGAATTTATTACTTCTGTTTAACCAAGTGCAGCAATGCCCATTTATTTATTCATTTGGGGACCAGATCTCCAGACTCTGCACAGGTATGTGCTCAAATAAAGATTCAAAAGAAGAAAAAGCAAAATCCAAAAGAGCACTCAGGCTCCCAAGGTGCTGCTCAGGCAGAACTGAGGCTGTTGCTGAGCTTGTTCTCCTAAACTCCTGCAGGCACTGGGGACCCTGCAGATTGCTGGCACTGTTTTCCCCAAGGCTGAGCATACACTTGTACCCAGCACAGCACAAACCCCTCTGGGAGCAGCACCAGTTTGGGCTGAGCTTGCACAGGCCACGAGATGTGCCTCAACCTTGGTATTCCTGCACTTGCACAGGACAGAGGAGGGGTCAGGTCTCTCTGAAGTGATGTTGTGGTTTCTAGGATGTGTCTGACAGACAACCCTTAACAGATGAAAGACAACATGTTACCTTGGAGTTGAACCCCAGCCAGCTGGGTCAGCTCTCTTCCCAGCTTTCCAGAGCCTCCAGATCTTGTGCTGTGGGTTTCAGGGCAGCTCTTCTCCAGTGAAGAGGAGGAGGAAAGGCATGCCTTCAACAGAGAGAACTACAATTAAAGAATACTGACTGACTACAACTAAGAATATTCCTGTCCCACACAGAGTTGGCAAGACCACTCTGCCCAGGTGGGATGTGCAGGTGGGGTGAAAACAACCTTAACCAGGGAGGCAGAAAGCAAGTTTGGGCATCAGGCTTGAATTCCCAAGAGACTGATTTTGCAAAAACACATGTGACCACCTCAAGAAGAGCTCAGGCTGGCTGCCTACACAGCTCATAAATGTGCACTGAAATCACTTTGTAAGTTCCAGATGCAACTGGGAACAACTTCTGGTCTCTGAGGTTCTCAAACAGCCCTGAACAACTTGTACCCTTCTCAGGGTTTTACTCAGCATCTGCCCAACACAAGGAAAAACCTGGGATACCATATGAATCATAGAATCATTAAGGTTGGAAAAGACCTACAAGGTCATCAAGCCCAACCTCTGACTGAAGCTCACCATGCCCACTAAACCATACAGCCAAGTGCCATTTCTACTTGTTTTTTGAACACTTTCAGGGATATCATAACCACCACTGTCCTGGGTAGCCTGTCAAGGCCTGACCACTCTTTCAGTGAGGAAATTTTTCCAGTGTCCAACCTGAACCTGCCCTAGGCCACCTTGAGGCTGTTTCCTCTCCTCCTGTCCCTGTTCCCTGGGAGCAGAGCCTGACCCCACCCCAGCTGTCCCCTCCTGTCAGGAGTTGTGCAGAGCCACAAGGTCCCCCCTGAGCCTCTTTTTCTCCAGGCTTGAGCCCCTCCAGCTCCTCCAGCTGTTCCTGGTGCTCCAGACCCTTCTCCAGCTCTATTCCCTTCCCTGGACACACTCCAGTCTCTCAATGTCTTTCTTGTAGTGAGGGGCCCAAAACTGACCCCAGGATTCGAGGTGGGGCCTCAGCAGTGCCAGCACAGGGGGGCAGTCACTGCCCTGGTCCTGCTGGCCACACAACTCAAACCAGCAGCATGGAGTGAACTTCAGCTTAGCATTTCTGAACTACACAGAAGAACTTAATGAGTTCTTTAACCCTGTTTGCTAAGACTTCAATAAAACAAGAAATAAATTCGTTCCCCTGAACCATAACACTACAAGTTTGGATCAGCCAAACCTACCACTACCACTCACCTGCAAAAGAAAGGGGGAACAGCACAATCTGCTCCTCTGTTTGGACAGAAACAGAAGCCACAGCCAGGCACATTGACATCAAATATTCCCTCCAAAAAGCATCTCCAGGAGGACAACCCAGCTGTGTGCTCAGGCTTCTCCTCCCAACCACTAGTGCTCTGGTTTATGGTGGTGGTTGTGGAGACACAGGAAGAGACAGAGGTGTGTGGTGACGCTGGCCAACACACACACAGCAGTTCTCATTGTGCAATAAAGGATTCTGCAGGCTGACATGGGCAGTCTCGCGGCTTAAGGTCTTCATTTCCTTGCTCCCAATCCAGTAGTGTCCTTCCAAACCAGATGGCTTCAGCCTCCAGCTCTGTCCCACCAAGCAGCAGGGCTCCCCAGCTGCACCAAAGAAGCCGAGCAGGCTTGGGCTCCTTTCACAAAGCACAGCAGAAGGGCAGCTGAGAGGCTCGGAGCAGCAGGGAGGGAAGGTTGTCCATGGGAAGAGGAGAAGGCAGTTGTGATGAAGCAGAACCATCCTGCAGGTACCACAGTCCCTTTTAAGGATGGGCCTGACCAAACTCTACAGTTTTGGATGCAGCTTCCTCTTCATTCCTCTTCCCACCAAAACGGGTGCATTGGTTTTGCCTGCACTTCAAGGTGAGTTATAAGGCAAAGGAGGTTTGGAGACTGTTTTCTTGTCAAGTCAAAAGCAGGACCTCTAAATAGATAACATTAAGTACCAGGCAGCACTTGCTACTTCTGACTGCAACACACTCCTTTTTCCTTTAGATGAGGAGCTGCCATTCAGACACATCTTATCCCTCCCTTCCACAGGCCTTGAATTAAGTCATTTTTTACCCCACCTCACCCTTACAGATTAAGTTTTTAACCCACTTCACAGCAAAACTCAGCATTTAAATTTAATTTCTTCAGCTGCTGTAAACCCCCCTCCTTGTTTCTCTAGGTCACAGTTTGCTCCTCATGCTGAGTGAAAGTCCTCCTTTCACTCCCAGTTTTCAGTTTAGAAAAGATTAAAAATAAATCCAATCATTGAGTTTTAAAACCTGGGAGTTCAGGGAGCCACAGAATGTCTCTGAGATTGTTATAAACCTTAAATCTCATCCCCTGTGGAAGCTCATTGCCATCCCATCCATGCAAAAACAGAGCCTGCACATATTAAACCGAGTTCCTCCCAAATTGCCACGTTTCTCATTTTCTTTAATAAGCATTTTCTGGCATTATCAGTCCAGAAGCCACTTGCTCAAAAGAGTGTCCCAGATAGTTAATCCACCAGTGACTCCTGCCCAATACTGAAATGAAAACAAACATCCAACCCTCTGAGACTACAGAGGAAAAAGCCTGTCAGCAGTTCTCTACCATCAAAATTAATTTAAGCCTGAAGAGATGCTGAGAAGAGTGTTGAGAAGAGGTATCTTGGAATTTAAAAAATCTATATGCATATCAGTCAGTATGAGGCTGCAGCCTCACTTTGAATTCTGGAGGCAGTTTAGGACCTACAAAATCAGAAGGATCCCAAGCTGCTGGAGAGTGTCCCAAGGAGGGACACGGAGCTGGGAAAGGGGCTGAGGGCACTTGGCTCGTTCAGCTGCAGCACAGGAGACTGAGGGGAGGCTCCTCGGGGGCTGCAGCTCCTCCCGAGGGGAGGCAGAGGGGCAGGGGCTGAGCTCTGCTCTGGGCCAGGGACAGGAGGTCAGGAAGGGCTGGAGCTGTGCCAGGGCTTGGCATGGAGCTCAGGGAAAGGTTCTTCCCCCCGAGGCTGCTGGCACTGCCCAGGCTCCCCAGGGAATGGTCCCGGCCCCGAGGCTGCCAGAGCTCCAGGAGCGTTTGGCCAGCGCTCTCAGGGATGCTCAGGGTGGGCTTGGTGGGGTGTCTCTGTTCAGGGACAGGGGCTGCACTGATGATCCCTGTGGGTCCTTTCCAGCTCTGGATATTCCAGGAATCTATGAAAAGCTACAAAATGCAACACAATATCCACCTCCTGAAAAACTTCATTGTCTTGTAATGTCAGTCAGAATTATAGGGGAAAAAACATTCCATTGAGCAAAGGCAATTGTTAATCTTCCAGATTTCAGCTCTAATCACTGAACAAACAGTCCTCACCAACCACAAAAACCACCCCATAACATGTGCTATTAAAACCCCCAAATAATCCCCACCTGTTAGGTAAGAGTGAAACCCAAGGCCTTATTTCTGAATTCCACCTCAGCAAGTGTCTGTAACTGAGCATGTCATTAACAGTGACAAGCACAGCTTTGAGACTTCATTTTCTGCTCTCTCTATTCCAGCTTAGAAGTCAGGGAGTATTTTACATCTCTACAGTTTGCATTTCTGCCAGCAAATGCTCTGCGTTTTGTACACTGCCCCCGTCAACACACAGCCAGGCAGATGGAGAGAGCAGCACCCAACACGTACAGAGAGGAGGGAAACTGTCACTTTGCAGATGACACCCAGTTAGAAGTGACATTTAAAGAGAAGACAAATGGTTTCAGGTATTACATCTGCCCTCTCGGCTGCATGTGGGACTGAGCACACCACCCCTTCATCCTGGCAGAAGGATGCAGAAGCAGCTACACTGACAGAAACTGCGGAATCAAGAACGCAGAGAGACAACCAAGTTCTGCATCAGCATCCAAGTGGAGTGACTGTGATTGCTGAAGTGCCATCAGCACATTCAGGGAAGGAACACTCAGCCAGAGGAGGATTTCAGCCAGCTCCCTCCCTTTGAAAAATGCAATAACGGACAATTTTATACTGAAAAGTCCACAAAATCTGGTCCATCAGATGTGCAGAGAAACTACGGAAAGAAAAACTACTGCAGCATCTTTGTCCTCAGCTGCTGCATCCTGCTCAAAGCAGAGGCTTTGGCAATATTTCCTTGTGTCTTGGCCCAGGTCACAGAATGTGCCAAACATGACAAGGCAGCACAAAGACAGGCAGATCTTCCCTGGTATTTTAGAGCATTTAACAAAGTCCATCACTTTTGCCTTGCAGAGGACTCTTCCCTCTCCCCCCATTAACCCACGTGGCAAATGCCATCAGTGTCACAAAGCCAGGGTGAGCTCCAGTTTGCAACCCTGCACTGGGAAGAGAGCAGCACATTCTAAAGACCCAACCAGTGGCCATGGCAGGCTCCAGCTCATCACCTTCACTTTACTTTGTACAATGCACATGTGTGTTTCTAGGCCTTATGCAAAGCCTGAAAGTTTTACTTAAATCCCTCCGTTTTTCAGGACCTCAAGTAAAATCAATGGACACCAGAGGTGACAACTCACTTAAGCTGGGCTGTCCTCTCTGTGGGATCCACTGTGGACAAAGTGGTAACAAAACCAAGCAGGCTCCAAGGGCAGAAACCAGCCATGTCCCATCCCAGCTGTTGTGACTCCCAAAATTTTATCAACTATGTTGGACAAAGCAGGATACACCACTGCTGGTGGCTGAGCCTGAACTCTGCCAGAGTTCCCAAGTGTTTGGACAATGCTTTCAGGCACTCGGTGGGATTCTTGGGGTTCTCCTGTGCAGGGCCATGAGCTGGACCCAATGATCCTTGTGGGTTCCTTCCAACCCAGGAGATTCTATGACTCTATGGTTTCTGGCACTGTAGTCAGCTGGGAGCCTCACAGGACTTAGGAGATGAGTCTTGAGCTTTGAAAGGACTTCATGAAACCTCTCAAAACTTGCCAATTACATAAAAGTACTTGAGTGCTCTAAACCCTTGGTGAGTTGTATCAATGCACCAACCCAAACTGCTCCCACTCAAGTTGCTCAAATTGGTGCCAAGTGGCCTGAGTTACCTGAGCTCAGACAGCCTTGAATGAGATAAAAATCCATACGGAGCCATTCTGAGCCACCTCCATCACTGGAGGGCTGACAGGACCAGCACTGAACAGCACCTGAAGCAATGCTGTGAATGTACTGCTGCCCAGCTATAATTGGTGTAAAACCAGGTAAATTCCTAGAGCTCAGGAGGATGCTGTTAACTTGCCCTTAAAACAGAATCACAGTTCCATCCACAAATCAAAAATTCCACCCCAAAAAATAATTGAAATAATTGAATTAAATCACCTTGAAGTCATTCATCTGATGCACAGAAATAACACTGTTTCGCTGTACTGTTGGAGAGCTATATTTGATTTTTCGGGTAGGTAATAAACAGGCAGAGAAGCCTCCCAAGGCCACAGGATGCTCCACAGATCAAAAGCAGCAAGATGAAGGTGGTCCCCCCTCATCATCACCCTGCAACACACATGGCTGGGATAGTTGCCCATCCTGCAGGAAAGGGAGGAGGGAGAGCAGATTAACGTGACCTACATTACTCCTTTAAATATACAGGAGAATTGCTTTTATTCTACCTCATTCATTCCTCCCTGGCCTTCCTGTCCCACATAGGGCTGGCAAGACCCCGCTGCCCAGGTGGGATAAACCCAACCTTAACCAGGGAGGCAGAAAGCAAGTTTGGGCATCAAACTTGAATTCCCAAGAGACTGACTTTGCAAACAATGCTCTTTCAATGGAGATGATACATGTTTCTGTGTCAGTCCTCAACTCCATCAGGTTGCACTTCACTGGTCCCAGTGGTTGTCTCAGACACTGGAAATCTGGACCTTCACTTACTTGGGGTGACAGAATATAAAGCAGCAACTGAGAACAGCAAATGCCAAGGGAAAGAAAAGTCTAACCAGCAATTTAAACAACATCTTGTCAGGCAGCAAATGAGCAGGCAAAACAGTCTTTACTAATTCTACTCTTGCAGAAGCACAACATGGTCACCAGCACAGTCTGACACATCCAAGACACCCATTTTGAAGGGCAGCATCCTGATGTGCCCAAATTTTGGGTCACACTAAGGACATGCTTGTAACACCAGCCCTGCTAAATGACTGTGAACTCAGATCCCTGGCCCCAAAAGCAGCAGAACACTTCTCCTATGGAAAAAAAAAAACATGAAACAGCTGGGGAATTACTCTGATTTACTAAATTCAGTGAAGGAGTAGAGACCCGACTGGCTCCCAGCCTACCACTCCCTTCCTCTGGTGAGCTGCATTTTCTTCAGGAGATGGCTGAGGTCAAAGCGCTACCAGATCTTCTGGAAAATAAATTAGGACGTGTCTGCCACGATACAGGAACGCAGACAACTTGAAAAACTTGAATGTGAAGAGTCAGCAGTTTGACAGAGCTTTGTCCGAAAAAGCATTACTGAGTTTAACTGAAGAGTTAACAGCTGCTGTGCCTAAACAGGTCCTCAGAGCATGAAAACTCATTTTGTAGGAGCCACCAAGACCCATGCAAGAGCTCCCACAGGAGAGCAGAAGCAGGAAAGCTTTAACAGCGGCAGCCAGAGCACGCAGCAGGAGCTGAATCAAGCCTCATTCCCTGGCGTGGCTGGGAGAGGTGAACATTATGCAGTAAAGTGAAAAGCAGCATTTGAGCTCGGTGGAGTCTGACCAGTCTGAGCGAGCTCCCCACCAGCCACGGTGCCAGTGGCACCGTCCCAGCAGCGCTGCTGCGTTTTAATGACCACAAACAAGGCAAAGCTGTCCTTGTCTTGTAATCCATTAATTCCTACCAGTTCAGGAGACCGAGCTGTTTCACCCAGAACAAAGACAGGAGCTGCTGCCCGTGCTGTTCCCTTGCTCAGCTAATCTCCAGGCCCTTTCAGTCACAGACATGGATCTGCCCAGGCTGGTCTTGTGACAAACCCCGGGCCATAACCTGGTTCCCTCTTCTGGATCAAGGAGTGCCTTGGGCAGCAGGAGCAGCTACAGTTGTGCTCCTGGAACGTGGGCCTTGCCTTTCAAACACTCCTCATGCAACAGGCAAGTCTTCAACGATGAAGGCAAACAGCTGGTTTACAACTTCTCTTTTCTCCCAGGAAGTCTTCCCCACCCTCTCCAGCAGCAATTTCTACAAAGAGAACATGCAGGTTCTGCTGATTACAAAGGGGATGAGGACTGGGCTGCCTTGATGAGTCGGCAAAGCATTTATGTTCCTCACACTGAATGCAAACTGCACAGGCAGTGGTTGGACACAGCAAACTTTGTTTCCTGCAACTCCAGATCCAAAGTCAAGCAGTCATCCAGAGGGACAAAACTTCTCATAGGCATCTGCCAGAGATGCAACTGTAAAGAACATGCCAGCTCCACGCTATAAAAGAACACAACTCTTCTACACACGTGGATTATTCCAGCCTGCTTCTGTGTTACAGTAAATACTGAAGAGAAACCTTCACATCACACACTGACTCCTTAGCTGTACACATTTGTGGTTTTTTCAATAGAATTAGAAAAGAGCAGTAGGCTTGCTACAGCTGAAAGCTTGCAGCCTTCAAAGAAAGCTGGAAGAAAAGCTAAGGGACTTGCAGCCTCTCCCCAGAGCTGCGAGATAAAAATGTGTCAGGGTAAGTGGTGACCAGCGGAATGGGCAGGGCTGGGGCAACGCAGCAGATTGCCAGCTTCAGATTTCCTCCCCACCACAGCATGTCCCCTGACTCAGCCTGGTAATTCACCACAAGCCAGTGCCAAAACCCACATGTAAGCTGGGGAAGCCACAAGAACACACTATGGAAGACGATGACACTTAATTAGGGGTTGACAGCATTTTCTGCTAAATATGTGGGTGAGGAGACAAAGTAACAGAAAAGCTGCTCTAATCACTTTAAGCTTTTTAATTACAAAAAATGCTTTCCAGAAAGTCTGGAGGTTAACCCAGCTGTTGGCATCACTGAAAAGGTCAAACAAACGAGTGCCAGGCTGCTTAGGAAGTGAGTATTTCTAAGACCTACCTAAGAAGGAAAAGCCCCAACAGCACCGTATGATCACTGGCTTGTACAGGGCTCTTGGAGAAGCCAAGCTCCTGTCCACAGACTCAGTCTGCCAGTTCTCCCCAAAGGAGGTGGAGAGCCTGGGAGAACTGGCAGCTGCTTTCTGTTTGGCACATGCTCCCCAGGCAGGCAGAGTGAGCAACGCTGGGCTCTGCTGAGGTTTACGCTGATGGGGATCAAGACCAAGCCCACTTCACACATGCCACAAGTTTGTTTTTTTACATGACCTTTTTTCTTCTGGTGCTTTTGTTTAATTTCAGCATTGAACAGTCTTTGGCTCCCAGGCCTTCACAGTGCCTTGATTTCCCTCTGCTGTGCTCATGTCTTTTCCTGTCTGTGAGTGCATTCCCGTGGCAGAACAGCCAGCAGCAGGGGCTCAGCATGGCGTGTGTCCTCACAGCATTCGAGGAAAACACAAGTGGCTGCATAGGCACCCTCAGCCAGCAGCAAACATCCAGACCATGCTTGGCCAGGAATTCTGCTCTGCCAAAGACTTACAGAATGCGAAAGTACTTTTCTCCTTTGAGTTCCTGCACTCAAAACAGATTTAGAAATGGTGAAATACCACAGAGGTGTGCCTATCTAACAGTAAGTGCTTACAGGGAATCCACACCAAACCACTAGGGCTTTGCATCTGCACAATGCTTCTGCCTGTCCCACACACATGATCAGACAATCAGTTCGATGTGACTAAAAAATTATGTTGTTGGGCATATTCATAAGGTGACCCAGCTTGTAGGCCTGGGAGATGGGTTAAGGACAGCAACACTGTCACTGGGTCATTAAATAAATCAAAGGAGACTATCAGAGATCTTGGCTAGAGACTTGGAAAGACTTAATGGGAAAGGAAATACCCCACCTTGCCACCTGCTGCTCTGCTGCTATTTATGAGCTTCAAGGCCAGTCTGGATGGGGCTTGGAGCACCCTGGTGTACTGGAAGGTGTCCCTGCCCATAGTAGGGGGTTGGAATGAGATAGTCCCTTCCCACCCAAACTATTCTTTCATTCTATGATTCAAACATTCTGAGTCACTTCTCTTTCAACATAAGCATCTTGAAGAAAAGGAGGTGCCAAGGCCTCTGTGTTAAACCAGAGAGTGTGTCCCAAAACTGGCAGCCTACTCCAATACCTGCTGCTCCCACTGTCTTCCCTGGGATCCAGGGGAGATCTGTGATAGTGCATCCACGGAATCAGACCATCTGGGGAGGCAGGATCTGCTTTGGCTCCCACTTTCCTGCAGCCAAGATGCCAGAGGGAGCATCTCCTGCTTGCGACATGGCCAGCAGCTCCCTCCCCATGCTGTGGATGGGAGCACTGAGTATTCAATTCCACCTAAACAAAGCCAACCCTCCTTGCACTGGGATTAGTAAATATTTCCCCCTCCCACTCTGCTTCTGACATTCCCCAGTGCAGTGCAAAAGGTGCAGTGATCCTGCTTTTTGAGTCACAAGTTAATGAGCCCCACATAACACCTGCAGCTCCCACACACACAGATGAACAGATCTTGTATCAGAAGGTCCCAGCAAGCACATAGTACTGCATCCATGTCGGGAGTGAGGAACCTGCCAGGCTTCAAGAGATTAATTATGGTACATGGGAATAAGCTTGGCAGCCCAAAAGGATGGATGGGAATAACCAAACACTGACAAAGCTGAAGCAGCAAGTGATGAGAAGAGCTCTCAAGTCTTTATCAGGGTATCACACAGCCACGGCAGGACTATTTCTGGAGTCAACTGGTGCTAACTGAAAGATGCGTCCATGAAGGAAGAGAGTGCTGGAATTCCTGCTGCTGCTTTTCAGGCTATAACCACCTTATATGGGAAGACCATATTTCTTAAGACTGTGCATCTGGCAAGAGCCCATAATGGTCATGTCAGTGAATCACTTCAATAATAGTTCCCAAATTACACACTGTTCATACTGAATCCACTCAGGTCATTCCCTGAGGAGCTCTTCCAGAGAGGCTCATGTGCCTCCCAAGCGGGATGCGGCAGTGGCAGCTCTGCCAGCCTCAGCCCCAGCAGTGGTGGAATGGGCTGTTACATACAGGTCAATGCCAAGTGCTGCTTAATGAAAATGAGACTAATCATTGCCCATCCTGTGTATTCTCAGAAACTCGTTCTCCAGCCTACCCTGACACCAATACCGGCAGGCTCAGCATCCCTAGGGCAGTGCCCACATCTGCCTGCTGTGCACACTGCCCTTCCCAGCTCCCAGGCTCCATCATCCCAGCTTCCTTACGTGCTTCCAGCCGATTCATATCTTAAAGAACAATTAATTTGCCAAAGCAGCCTGAATTCTATTTTCATTGCCTTCCTCCTTCCCTGCAGCTGAGCTGTGACTTATTGACTGTGAAGTGACTGCAGGGTCTTTAAGAGTTCAAGGCACAGGGTGTTTTTCTGCCTGTTCCTGCCTGGCTGACTCCCTCTGTAATCATCCT
Organism: Vidua chalybeata; assembly: GCF_026979565.1. Lineage (NCBI taxonomy): Eukaryota > Metazoa > Chordata > Aves > Passeriformes > Viduidae > Vidua > Vidua chalybeata. The sequence continues at coordinate 888,238 of NC_071556.1, read as the reverse complement.
CGCCAGCACCATTTCACGCCACAGAGGCATGTGACATCCAACTAAGCTGTGAACCATAATCATGCTGGGGATGATGTTTACATTTGATTTTTCCTCAAGCTGATAAGCTCTCTTCAATTTCCCCTCTCCATCGAGTTGGTATGAATTGAACTGCTTATGCCCCACAGGGTGAAATTCTTCTCTTATCTCTAATCTGCTCACTAAAAAAATTGCTTCCAGCAACCCTTCAAAAGTCACTTCAAAGTTATCACTGCTAAGAGGGAAGAGCTGCAATACTATTCCCGGGCTGTCGCAATCAACGCTCCCCAGTGCTTTTTGGAGACAGCCACAGAGGTGCCACCAGCATAAAGCACACCTGGCTCTCCCCTGGCTGGGGCCAGGATCCTCATTGTGCTCCTTCAGCCAGAGGTACAGCAAGACAGTTGTCCAACACGAGTGAATTCTTGTTAAATCATTTCAGTTCCCTAAAGCATTAGAATCCAACCTTGAAGAACATATTGGAGGCTTCTGCTCCAGCTCTAGACCATAAGTGATGGGCAGACTGAAACCTGTGTAATAGGAGACCTGACCAACGGAAATAAATCCAACGTCAACTCTACTTCCCCATTAGACTGAGAATTCCCACTTTAGAAAGGAGATGGTGGACAGTAGACATGACAGTTCTGCTGTCCAACACTTGGACAGTGCCAGTTTTTTTGTAGCAATAGATCTCCCATAACTCAACCACCCTTGAATAAAACGTTTCCAGATCCTGTGTCTCCAGACTGCACCTGGCTAGAGGAATGGTGATGCACCCTTTGCTTACCCCACCATCCCTGCGATCAGGGTACCCCAGCCTAAACAAGTCCAGTACTCACCTGTCACCCCACAGCTCTGTACTCCCCACACCACCTCTGCTCTTGCCTACAGCTCACCAGAACCCTGAAGTCCCTCCCCAGGGCATGAGGGTACAGATTCAGAGAGAAGGCACAACAAGCATCTGCACCCATTAGATTTTGAAACTCCCTTTCAACTAGCTGGTCACAAAACTTTTAAAAACTTTGAAGCCAAGGTCTCAGGAATGAACGAATTGGACCTATGTGTTCACGAATGAGCCCTGCTGCTGGCAGTAAGTGAGGTTTTCTCCCTCAAAGCATGAGATTTCCAAAAGTTCCCTTCAGAACACTCTGTACCTTAAGACACCCTACTGCCAAGGCCTCCCCAGCTTCCAGCCCTTCTCCAGGCAGTTTTACTCCTGTACCAGACTAACTGGTAATTTTTCTATAATTACCGAGGCTTGAGGAAGGTCTTTGCTGGCCTGACCCACAGTCTGGATTAACCCTGCCATGTTGCTGAACAACACCCACATGCCTCCTCTCCAGCCAGGAATCAGGCAGCAGGTTTCAGCCATTCTGGTGACCCTTCATCAACAGCACGTGCAGAGCAGTGAGCACCAGGGGAGCAGCACAAAGCGCCCGTGTAGGTGGGTCATGGGCACTTCATCACCTCCACACAGCAGCGAAGGCACCAGCATCATGGGGATCTGTCACCCAGTTCAGACCATGGAGCACAGTGACAAGCCCAGACCCACAGCACAGCCTACCTGTGTGGGTGCAGCCATGTCCTCCCACAGCCCACCAAAGGCCACCTCCATCCCCTAGGGTTTGCTCTTCTCCAGCAAAACTCATTTGCTGTTGTGCACGTTGTCCCCAGCCCCCCGGGAGCTCCAGCTGCAAGAGCAGCTGAGGCCAAGTGACACAATTTGGATGCTACCCAAGTGAGGAGTAAGCAACTTGACTTGAGAAATCAAAGCATTGGTGAGATTACTGGCTCTGTTCCATCTTTTTTACTACCAGTGTAAGGTAAGACAGCCTACAGGTTCATAAATTCAGATTTACTTGCTCATGGAAGAAGAAAAATACATGCTCCCTGCTTAAACCCTTCCTGAGCAACAGTCTCCATGAACACTTTGCCTAGTCCTGAGCAACAACCTTCTATCCTCCCCAAAAACCAGGTATGTGACAAAGAAATCAGAAGGACAAATTATATTTTAATTGTTCATTGGTGTCCCTCCCCATGGCAGAAGGGTGGAACAAGGTGGGCTTTAATGTCCCTTCCAGACCAAACTGTTCTGTGACTCTGATCAGCAAGAGGTTCTCTCTCACTCCTTTGGCATCACACTCCCAAAAAGAGGTCCAAGGGTGTGTGGGAGCATAGCAAGCAGCCTTGGGAAGGCAGGCTGCAGGCTGCCAGCCCCTGCATTTCTTTGCAGGGAACCGCAGCAGGACGGCTGGGGACAGCTTCCCTCAGCCCAAACCTCGGCACCTTACCCAAAGTTACACGCTACACCCACAGCCCCAGCATGGCAGATGACATCTGCAAAACGAGCACCGCTTCCACTGTAATTAGCTGGTTCTAAGAAGATCTAATGATGCTCATTTAAAGGCCTGATGACACGAAGATCGCTGTCATCATAGCTCTGAGCACCACGGCCTCCGGCAGGTGCCCGGAGCTCCGCGTCGGGCCTGCGCAGGAACGTGTCAGCCCGGCAGCAGCAGGGCTGAACGTCACGAGCACGGCTCAGCCAGCAATCCTGAGGCTGTTAATGAACTAGAAATAATTAGGCAACGGTGGAGACGAGGGCAGGCGCACAGGCACAACTCCATGGTTCCTCCTGCCACTTAGGAACCCCAAACCTTCTCTAATGCCGCTACCGGGCTCGCTTCGCTCTGGGCCCTGACAAACGAGCCCTCTCCGGCGGGAGGGACCCCAGCCGGCGACAAAGCCCCCTGGCCCCGCTGCCAGGGTCTGCCTGACCCCCCGAGCAACCCCTCCACCCCGACCCGGTGTTCTCCGGGGAGCGACCCCCGAGAAGGGACGGACAGGACGGTCCTGCCAGGGCCTTCCAGGCCCAGCCGGGGCCGGTTCCGGGGCTGGGAGTAGTGCAGGAGGTGGCCGGCCTGTGCCTCGCTCGGTGGTCCGGGCGTCGCCGCTGCCCCTCGCAGCTCCGAGACTCCCGAGGACAGAGGCAGGGGAGCCCCTTCCCGGTGTTCCCCGGTGTCTCCTGCCGGGGGCAGAACCATCCCGAGTCCGGGGGAGAAGGGAAGCAGCAGTTGGACGGGACCACGCGGTGTCTGGGGGGGGGGCGCACTCCGGGGAAGGGGGGGGGGGGGCTGGACCGAACCACGCCGAGCGCCCCGCGGGGGGGCCCGGCCGGGGTTACGGCTGGGCTGAACCACTGCGAGCCGGCGGGACACGGGGACACGCCGGGGCCCGGCCGGGTGGGGGACAGCCAGGGGCGGCCCCGATGCTCGCGGCGCGTTACCTCCTGACGCGTCCGGTCCCCCTACGCCGGCCTCCGGAGTGATGGCACCGGCACCCGCCGCGGCCGAGCCCTCCGCCTCCTCAGGCACCTCCAGCTCCATCGCGGCCGCGGGCAGGCGCAGCCCTGGGGCAAGACAGGCCCCGGACAGGCCAGCGCCCGCCGCCGCGCTCCTCCCGGGTACCGGCCGCGGCGCGGGGGACCCTGGGAGCGCCGCGGACCATAGAACGCGGGTGGCGCCGCGGCCAGACACGCCCCGAACAGTGCCGGAAGCACAGCGGGGCTTTTCCGCCGGAGCTAATTGCGATGCGGCGGAGGGCTGTCGCGATAACCGGCGGGCTGTGGCATTCGACGGGGGCGGGGAGGGACAAGGGAGGCCGCAGCAACTCCCGCCGATCCCTCACGGTGCGGCGGCCGCGACACCTCCGGCGGAGGGGGAAACACCACACGGCCGGGGGGCGGGGCCTGCGGCCACCATGGCACCGGGGCGGGGCTCCGCGGGGGGCGGGGCCTGCCTGCCAGTTGCTATGGCAGTGGGGGCGGGGCTCCCGGGGGCGGGGAGTCTGCCGGTCGCCATGGCAGCGCGGGCGGGGCTCCGGCGGGGGCGGGGCTCCGGCGGGGGGCGTGGCCGGCCTGCACGCAGAGCCCGCGCCCCCGTCCCGTCGCGCCGCGATTCGCACCGCGCTCCCCCCGCCGGACCGGGGCCCTCCAGGAGCCTTCCTGGTGCCAGGCGCTGCCTACCCGTCCCGCGCCCCCCGAATCGTCTCCGAGAGCTCCCGGTAGCCGCACAACACGCCGGGCTGGACCGGGCCTGCCGTGCACCGGGACCCGGACACGCTCCCTCCCCCCTACGCGGCCCCGGCGCCGTTCAGCGCCGCCGGTTCCCAGCCCAAGCCGGGGCCCGGCTCCTCCCGGCCCCGCGGCACCATCTAGTGGCGCCACCTGGCCCAGGTCAGCCCCGGGGCGCGGGTCAGCCCGGGCCGGCCCCACCGGTTCTCGGAGCCCCGGGGCCACGCGTGTCCCGGACAGGTAGCCGCTGCTGGGGGGCAACGCTGGGGCCACCGGCACTAATGAGGCTGCTCGGCGGCGCCGGCCTCCGCCAGAAGGGCTCCCGACTGCGGCTGGTCCTGGCTCCCCGCGGGGCTCGGCCGGGAGCAGCCGGTGCCGAGGAGCGAGCGGAGGGGCCGGCGGCGGCATGGCTCCGGCTCCGGGCTGGCGGCTGCGGGCCGGCGGCTTCCGCAGAAACTGGTCCCCCCACGCCGCCTCGGCGCTGGGCTGGGAGCGGTACCGGCCCCGGAGGGAGGCGGAGAAGCGCGGCGTGGACCTGATCGCTGTCACCGCCGGAAAGCGGCCCGGCGGGACGGGAGATGACGGGGACCTGGTCCTCAGGTGCGGACAGGGGCAAGGGAAGGGAAGGAGAGGGGGCAGCAGCCATCACCAGCTTCTCCCACACCTCCCAACGCTGGCCCCCGTGCCTGTCCCCTCTGGGGACAATGGGTAACGCTGGGAGGCTTTGGAAGTCTGGGGCAGAGTCCCACCGCTTCCCTGGACAGGACAAGGATTGGGGTGGAGGAACCCCTATCTGCAGGCACCACCGCCACCAGCATCCTGTGAGCCTGTCCCGGTACAGCACTGGGAGGGCGATCAGTGCAGGTGGCTGAGCCACCATCACGGTGGAGAGAGAACACCAGGGACAGCCCTCCGGGAGACCTGCTGTGCCCGGGAAGCTGCCACCGGAACCCCCTTCCTGCTCCTTCCCCGCTGCAGGCAGAGTCTGGGCCACAAAGGGTTACGCAAGGCACCCTGGAGTGACACCACTGCCACCAGCCCGGGAGCTCAGCTCCTTCCTGGTCGGATCCCAGGCTCGGTGAGTGCCTAATTCTGTCCCCGGGATCTGTCAGCCCTGCTTTCTGGCTTTCAGCCGTGCTTTCGCCGGGGGAACTGGCCATGCTTTGTCCCTCTCTGGCTGGCTCCAGGACCTAGTGACCTTTCTGGAGCTCTGCCCCATGGCAGGGAGATAGCCCGGAGGATCGGAGCTCCACGCCCCAGGGCTGGAGGACGTGCGTCTCTACTGCTGGTTTACGCTCGGTCCGGGGCAGCCCTTCCAGAGACCTTTACGCAGAGCAGGGGGTCGGGATCAGCCCATCGCTCTTTGGGTGGGGTTGGGATAGAGCAGCCTCTGGAGGGATCTGGGACCTCAGTGCTGCATGGCCAGAACCAGACAAGGAACGAGTGGTTTTGCAGCACTGGCTGAGAGCAGGTACCTTGCTGATCCCAGGAAGGCTTTGAGGTTCTCAGGATGAGGAGCCTATCGGGGGAGGGGAGTTGGTAAGCGTTATGGGTGGTGGGGTTGGCTGTGTGCACAGCTGGGGTGGACAGTGTGTGTCACTTTCCGATAAAGGATCCCCCGACTCGTTGTGTCCCCATGGCGGGCATTGTTGGTGGCGTCACCCGGGGCCAGGCACTGCCCCGAACCAGGGACTTGGCCATGGGATGAGCTGCCCCAGCACAGCTTGTCTTTGTTTGGCTTCAAAACCCCTGGGAAGTGCTGCCACGGTACATGTGTGGGGCTCCCAGGGCTGCCGGTGTCCGGTGCTGGGTGTGTTGGGCTGGGCCATGGTCAGCTCTGCCCAGATACTGCCTCTCCCTGCGGGGCCATTCCAGGTGCGGGCTGGTTTCTGTCGGAAACCGGCTCAGCCGGCTCCTCCTGCTGCCAGCCTCGGCCTTTGGCTGGTGCAGGCCCTACGCCAGGTCTTGGGGGGAGACTGGGGACAGGGACAGGGCTTGGTGGCACCGTAGGCACACTGCCTGTGCCACTGGAGCTGCTGCCATCCCCATGCTGCTCCAGCCACTGCCTGGGGAGAGCAACGGGCAGCAGTGGAACGCAAGTTTGTGGCCAGTTTGTGGCACCACGGTGGTGGGACAGTAGTGGGGACAGTGAGGGGCTGTATTGGGTGGCATCAGGGGTGGCTCTGGCACAGCAGATGTCACCACCCTAGGGAGGGGAATGATCTGGCTGCTCCAGGTTGTTGTCTCTTGGACCTATTGCTCACACTGTATCACCTGTAGGTGTCCAAGGAGCACAAACAACACTGGTGACACAGCTGAAACCACCCCAATGCCACTCTGGGAGTTCCTGTTCCTTATCAACTTTCCCAGTGCCAGGACAGTGGGTGCTGCCACACGAGTCCTGCCCAGCCCCAGCTACCCCCTGGTCCCACGTGTCCCTGGGTGGCAGGGAGGCACTCAGGCTGCTTTCAGCAGCTGGTGACACAGAGGGGACTCTGCCCTCCACACCCGTGGCTGCAGCCTGCCTGTCAGGTGAATGATTACCCCAGGCCTCCCCCAGCCCGCCCCAGGGCTGCAGTGAGCTGGGTCTCATTTCAGGGGTCAGGCTGGTCTCATTTTGGGGGCAGCCCCAGCTGCCTCAGCACCGCTCCAGCCGGGGCTGCCCACAGGATGTCCTTGTGCCAGGGCTGTGCTGCCTCACTTGCCCCAGGGCTGGCTGCCCACTGCCAGATCCCTGATGTGGCATCACCCAGGCATTGCCTACGAGGTGTCTCTGCCCTACCGAAGCTGCCCTGTGGCCAGTTCCCAAAGGGCTTGTGGAGGTTTTGAGCTCCCTGTGACACCAGTGTGGGCATCCCTGGCAGGGCTGAGGGTGGCTGAGCTGCGCTGGGGGCTGTTAGGAATGAGCACAGCCCTGGCACAGCCACTCCAGAGCCCTCAGACACCGTGGCCGTGAGGTGCCGTGGGAACTGAGGGTGTGCAGCTTGGAGAAGGGTGCTCAGGGAACCTCACTGTTCTCCCAAAAGGAGATTGTAGTGAGGTGGGGATCAGCCTCTTCCGCCAAGTGTCAGGACCAGAGGAAATGACCTCAAACTGCACCAACGGAGGTTCGGATTAGATAGCAGATAATTTTTTTTTCACTGAAAGAGTGGTCAGGCAATGGAATAAGTTGTCCAGAGAGGTGCTGAAGTCATCATCCCTGGAAGCATTCAAGAGGCATCTGGATGTGGCACATGGGGATATGGTTTAGGGGTGATTATGGTGGTATTGGAGTGACAGTTGGATTTGATGTTCTTGAAGGCCTTTCCCTGCCTTAATGCTTTTATCATTCTGGCCCTGATCAAAGTGGCCTGTCCCTGTCCCACCCCACGGGAACTGGTGGGAGGCTCTGGTCCTGCTGTCTCCCACCATCTTGGGAACCCATGTCTCTCTGGGTTCATGCTGACATTGCCTACAGGGAACCAGGAGCTGGTGGAGATCCCTGGTTCCATCCCAGAAGTTTCAGACTCAAAGGGACATTATTCTGTCAGTCAGGCTTGTCTGCCTTAGGTGGAAAACATTGGATTTGGGGAAAACCCAGAGAAACCAAATGGTGAAACTGGGGCAGTGATGCTACCAAACCAGCTGGCAGAGCTGCTGAAGCCCAGAGTGGGTGGACAGGCACTGAAACACCATCCAGAGCAGCACCCCAAGGCCTGCCAGCTCCAGGAGGATGGAAGGGAGTCAGACCATAAGGATTGCATGGACAGCAGGTCCCAGGCATGGAGATGAGTCCTGTCCTTGCCCTGTGTAAACCCCCCCCCCTTCCATGGACCCATGTCTGAGGGGATGGAGATGGATCCCCAGGGGGTGATTTCATGGTGCACAGAGGCAGCTCTGGGTTTGGAGCCAGGCAGGGTTAGCTGGGGTGTGACATAGCTGCCAGTCCCAGTGTCCTGGCACCGTGGGGCTCTATCCCCTGCAGCCTCACAGTCCCTGGTGCTTATGGCTCAGGTTTCCTCTTTGTTGCAGCCTGATGTTGGATTGAGGAAGGGGCCAGCGGCTGCAAAGAGGAGCCGGAGCCAGTCAGAGCCCCCCAGCCGTCCGGCTGCCACCGTCACTCTTCCCAGCTTGTGCTGGTGGGTGCCCACCATGGAGGAGATGGTGATCTGGGAGCAGCACACGGTGACCCTGAGCAAGGTGAGTGTCTCCTGGGGTGGCCCCACTGTGGGAGGGGATGGGGTCTGTGGGGTCAACTCTGCCTGACCCCCCCTTCTGCCCATGCCCACCAGGACCCTCACCGGGGCTTTGGATTTGCTGTCTCTGGAGGCCGTGACCATCCCAACAGGACAACCGGGGACACAGCGGTGTTTGTTTCAGATGTGGTGTCTGGGGGACCAGCAGTGGGTCAGCTCCAGTGAGTGCATGGGGACATGGGGCCAGAGGGGGTGCTTGCTGCCAGCAAGGGTGGGAAGGATGGAGAATCGCTCCTGCTGGGACAGAGCCAGCACCACTGTTGCCCTGCCTGGCTGAAATGGGATCCCTTGGAGTACACTCACCACCCCACCAGATCCCTTGGCTGGGAGCTGTGCCTGGGACAGAGTCTGAGCTGCATTTTCCCTCCCAGGAAGAAGGATCACATAGTGATGGTGAACGGCCTTTCCATGGAGAACGTCCCATCCTCCGTTGCCATCCAGGCACTTAAAACCTGTGGCAAGATCGCAAACATTGTGAGTGTGCTCTGTGGTGGGATGGGGGCTGGCGTCACGCTCACGCCGTGCCTGTCTCCATCCCAGATCCCCTGTCCACATGTGCCCAGGGTTTGGGGCAATTGCTGCAGGGACATCTCCTGGCAGGCACAGCTGTACCCACCATCCTCTTCTGCTCACTTTGCGCCTGCAGACACTGAGAAGACCGAAGAAGATTCACCTCCCTGTGAGCAAGAGCAGCCCTGGGTCCCCTGCTGTGCCCCGGCAGGTCGACTCAGATGACGAGTACAGGCTGCACCGCTCCCGGGATGACCTGGATCACAGCCAGGGCTACGATGGGGACTCATCCAGCGAGAGGAGCTCTGGTCACCAGCACGATGACCGTCGCCACCACAAGCTGGTGTCACGGAGCCGGAGGCGAAGCCAGGACAGCAGCCACTGGATGCAGAGTAGCTCAGATCAGAGAGGCCAGGGCCGACATTGCTCCTTTGGTCAGAACGGGGACACCAACGGGCTGACCCTGGTGTCAGGCTTCAAGCGGCTGCCGTGCCAAGATGTGCCCATGAAGCCCATCACGTCAGTCCTGGTGAAGCAGAAGCAGAATGAGGGTGAGGCCCCCCTGTTCCTGCTGTCCCTGGGTCTTGGTGCCTGATTTCTGGCCATGCCTTCCCCCAGGGAGGAGATGATAGTTGGGTGGGTGCCAGGGCCTGGCTGCAGCAAGGGGATAGTGCATGCCATGCTGGGTGCACTAAACCACCTCCTGCCCTCAGCTGGGGGCTACAGAGCTCAGCTTTGTGGCTTGCCAGTACCCCAAGGGGAGCTGGGGCTTGTAAGGATGCTGCCGAGTGGGGATCTGAAGGGGGTCTTGCATCTGCCTGGCTCTGCTACCATCACGGCTCTCTCTGGTGCAGAGTATGGCCTGAAGCTGGGGAGTCAGCTTTTCATCAAGCACATAGTGGAGAGCGGGCTGGCGGCCAAGGGCAACTCCTTGCAGGAGGGAGACCTCATCCTGAAGGTATGGGGGCCCCGGGGTGCAGGGCACTCACTGGGAGTCTCATCTGCCCCTCTTTGGCAGGCTTGTCCCTGGCTGGTGTCACTCACTGCCAGGGCCCAGCCACAGCCGTGCTGGAGGCAGTTCTGCCTGTGCCCACTCCCTGTCCCAGCCCCCCTGGATGTCCCAGGGACCCTGCAGGGGCTCTCAGGACCCAGCTCCCTGCTGCCAGGGCTGGTGGCATGTCCTGCTGACACAGTGGAGTTGTGTCCATCCCACTGTCCCCACAGTGTGTGGTGCCCCAGTGTGTGTCTGTGTCCCTACTAGATGACAGCCATAGGTGTTTGTCAGATAAAACAATACTTAAAGTTATTTGGGGAGGAGGAAATAGAAGAGAGGGAGACCCTTTGTTTGCACACTTGGTCCAGGCAGACCCGTGGCTGCTGGCAACTGGTGCCAAAGTGACTATGGGGTAAACAGAAGGGATTACATCCCACAGTCTGTTGGGAAAAGCAGCTACCACTCAGGGAGATCTCAGCCCCAGGGCCTGCTTGGGGCCTGACTCCCTGCACCAGGCCAGGGCATGGAAGGACAGTGCTGGGCCCAGGGCAAAGGAAAACTGAGCTTCAGGTATCTGAGGGGTCCGTGCAATCCTGCCTGCAGGCAGAGCCCCAGGCAGGTGGAAGTGGGTGTTAACAAACCATGCTAATGTTTCCTCTGTACAAAATGAGGTCACATTGGGAAGCAGCCAGGAACAGGGACACGGAATAGGTGAAGCTGCAGGAGCTGGGGCTGGGCTGGAGGAGCTGGGAAGGGACCAGGAAGATGGCAGTCAGAGTATCCCATTCCCGTGGGATGTTCCTGGGGTGGCTTTCCCAGGAGCAGGTGCCCCAAGGCCTCCCACTCTGCCCCTCCAGATCAATGGTGTAGCCAGCCAGGACATGTCCTTGGCTGAAACTCAGCAGCTCATTGAGCAGACAGAGGGGATCCTGACCCTGCTCATCCTCCGTGACCACCGGCAGTTCCTGGTCAACATCCCTGACGTTGACAGCCAGAGTGACAGCTCCCAGATGGACGGTGAGGGGACATGGTGGCAGGGCCAGGGTCACATACACAGCATGAGGGCTACATGGCCACTGCTGCATCTCCCTTCCTGTGGCTGCAGATATCTCAGACATCGACTCTGAGCTGTCCCATCCACCATCTCCAGAGGCCTCCCCACGACCTCCAGCTGCTGCCAGGACAAAATCACGGTAAGGCCCACACTGTCCCCATGAGCCCCTCTGTCCCCTGGCAGATCCTTCTGTGTTCTCCACCTGTCTGGGATGCTGGTTCTCCATTCCTAAGCCAATATCTCTGGAGGGGGTACTGCCATGCCCAGTTTGCTCTGCTGCCTCCACTGCCCACATGCCTGAATCCTGCTTGACTTTGTTCCAGGGAGAGGAGACGATCAAACAGGGAGCCTGTGGCCAAGGTGACTGTAGCTGATGCTCAGGGTCCAGGTGAGTAGACTGGGCACTGAGGAGGCTCCAGGCTCCTGTGCATCTCCACTGCCCAAAGCCCTGGCAGAGCCATGCCAGGGGTCTCTGTGCCTTGGCACAGCCACTGCTTCTCCTAGACCAGCTCTCCTTCCTGCAGACCTTCTGGAAGCCGTGGAGCAGGATAGGCACAGCCCCCACACCAGCCTCACTGCCCGAGCTGCCCACAAGGACGGGTATGTCTGCAAGAGGCCAGGGAGGAATGGCTGGGGGACATGAGGAGCTGCTGTGTCACAGGGTTGGGGTGACAGGGTCAGCGCCTCCCTGTCCTGTCCTTGCATGTCACCACTGGGCTGACTGTACTTCCCTGTGGCAGGTACAGCACCAACTCCAGGGTTGTGCAGTTTGTGAAGGCCAAGAGTGTGGGGCTGCGGCTGACGGGGGGGAACGATGTGGGCATCTTCGTGTCGAGCGTGCAGGAGGGGAGCCTAGCTGACAGCCAGGGTGTTCGGGAAGGTGACCAGATCCTGCAGGTACCTGAGGCTGAAAATGCTCCATATGCTGCTGCACCTGCACTGGCCCCAGCTATTTTGGGTCCATTATCTCCCAGGGTATCACCTCCAGGGTGACAAAGACCACTTTCCTCTCCCACTCTGCCCTGGGCACTGCTGTCCCTGGGTCCCCTGCTGGTGCCTGTGCCCTCTGTCCTGCTGGCAGGACCATGTCCAAGTGCTTTTCTGTGGCAGGTGAATGACACCAGTTTCCAGAACCTGACCCGTGAGGAGGCTGTGGAATATCTCATGGCTCTGCCCCCGGGCGAGGAGGTCACGCTGCGTATCCAGAGCAAGCAGGACAGTGAGTGGTGACCAGGCTCATCCTAGGCTCATGCCTCTCCATCCTCTGTCTCTCCTGGGCAAGCATCAGACATGCTAGACTTGCCATGGCCCTTCCTGTCCCTGCAGGGTCCTTTTTCCCCTCCTCCTCCTCCTCCAGAGTGCTGATGGGAGGGGACCAGACGATCCCAGCCCTGTTTGTGCCTTGGCTTCCTGGAGCACAGGGGCTTTCTGGGACTTTGGCTCAGCCTGGAGGGGCCAGTATGTGCTGGCAAGTCAGATCCTACTGTTCCCAGCATGCCTGAGAGTGCCATGGGAGGAAAAGATGTTCCTAACACCCTCCTTAGCAGCAAGGGCTACTGTGGAGCCTCCCAGCCAGCCTAGTGCCTTCCCAAATCTCTCCAGCATCTTCTCCCTCAGCCATCTCCTCCCCTGATGGTCCCTCTTGCCCTGGGCTTCAGTTTACAGGAAGATGGTCTTGTCCAACGTGGGTGACTCATTCTACATCCGGACACACTTTGACTTTGACAAGGATACGCCGTCAGGGCTCAGCTTTGTCCGTGGGGACGTGTTCCACGTGCTGGACACCATGTACCGGGGCAGGCTGGGGAGCTGGCTGGCTGTGCGCATGGGCAGGGACCTGCAGGAGCAGGAAAAGGGCATCATCCCCAACCGGAGCAGGTAGGGATGGAGCCAGGAACAGCCCCTAGAAAAGCAGAGCCAGAGAAGGCTCCTAAGTGAGCTGAGGCCATGGATGGTGGGCTCAGTGAGAGGCAGGGCCAGGGCTGGTGGGACAGTGGTGGGAAGCGTGGGCTGCTGAAATCCCTCCTCAGGGTCGTGAGGCAGCTGACAATCAAGTTGTCCAAAGTCCCAGAGAGAGAAGTCTAGCACAGCCTCACCTGGTTGTGCCACCGAGCAGGGGTGCCAGCTTCTCCTGACCTGCTCCTCAAACCCGGAGGCTGCAGGTCCTGAGCCCTCTCCTCTCCCAGGGCCGAGCAGATTGCCAGCCTGGAGTCGGTGCTGAAAGCCACATCTGGTGCCAACCCCTCTGGGGCAAGGGCTGAGTTTTGGAAGCTGCGGGGCTTGCGGGGAGCCAAGAAGATGCTGCGGAAGAGCCGGGAGGACCTGTCTGCCCTCACAAAGCAGGGGCGCTACCCACCCTATGAGAGGGTGGTCCTCAAGGAAGGTGGGCAGCAGGACAGCCTGACCTACCTTGGGGACATTGCTCCTGGGGCTGCCCTGCTGTGGATGCTGATGGCCCCTCCTCTCCTGGGAAGAGCAGGGCGAGTTGCAGGCCTGGGGGCACCATGGGGAGCAGGGCTGGGTGCTTGGGTGCTGGGAGCTCTGCCCTTGCCCCCAGCCACCCTGAGCACCTCTGTCCTCCCACAGCCAGCTTCAAGCGGCCAGTGGTGATCCTGGGCCCCATCGCAGATATTGCTGTTCAGAAGCTGAGCAGGGAGCTGCCCGAGCTGTTTGAAATTGCCCGTAAGTGCCCCCACACTGGGGAGAAAATGATATCCAGCAGCCAGACCATGTGAGAGTTCTTTACCTTTGGCTCCCTCCCTATGACACCCCAACCTTCCTAGGCTCATTCACCCTTTCCCCTCCTCTCCCTGAAGGACACAGCCCTGGGGCTGTCAGAGATGCAGCCCCTCTCATGCCCCATCTCTGTGTCCTGCAGCAAGCGTGCCCCGAGATGGGGCATCGTCCAAGGTCATCAAGCTGGACTCGGTGCGGCAGATCGCAGAAAAGGTGAGACCTTTCTCATGTCCTTGGAACCAGCTGGGGCCTGTGGAAAGCCCATGGCCCTCATCCCTGCTTCCAGCAGGGCTGATGGCTGTGCCCTGCCCCAGAACAAACACGCCTTGCTGGACATCACGCCCTCGGCCGTAGAGCGCCTCAATTACGTGCAGTACTACCCAGTGGTGGTGTTCTGCGAGCCCGAGAGCCGCCAGGGCATCAAGGCCATGCGGCAATGGCTGGCGCCCGACTCCAGGAAGAGCTCCCGGCGCCTCTATGCCCAGGCCAACAAGATGAAGAAGTATTGCAGCCACCTCTTCACAGCCACCATCAGCCTCAGTGGCAGCGGCAATGCCTGGTACGAGCAGATCCAGGACATCATAAGGACACAGCAAAGCCAGCCAGTCTGGACAACAGCAGAGCAGGTACAGGGCACGGGCTCTCTGTGGCGAGGCTTGGCCTCCTGGGGCTGCAGCCAGGCAGGTGACTGGGCTGAACACAGCCCCCCATGGCTGAGGTCTCCATCATCCCCACCCCTCAGGCAGATATAGCAGGCGAGGACAGTCTGGACCTGCTGAACCCACCGAGCACAGCGGCCTCAGGCTACCTGACATGCGACAGCCACGCCAACAGCGACTACGACGACACGGATGGGGAGGCTGGCGCCTACACTGACGGCGAAGCAGAGGATGCCTATGACCAGCCTGGGCTGGCCCGTTCCTCTGAGCCAGCACAGCTGGCCCCAAGCCAGGGCCTGGACTCCTCTGAGCCAACACAGCTGGCCCCAAGCCACAGCCAGAGCGAACAGGTGGGTTGTCCCAGACTGGTACAAGAGCCTGGTGGGGCAGAAGAGGGTGGCACAGTGCCTAGCTCTGGAGGCGCAGGGTGTCGCCTTTGGCTGCTGCAGGGTCCAGCTGCGTGTCCATGCCCAGCTCTGGGTGTCCATGGGCAAACGCCCCAGGCTGGGGCACAACTCCTGCCCTGCCCCTATCCCTCCCACCTCTTCTTCCCCAGGTGCTTGAACGGCCACAGCAGGGCAGGCGCTATGACAGCATCAGGTACCCTGTGCCCCGGGGTGGGGATGGCAGCTGCCCAGGGCTGGGGGCAGTCCCAGAAGGGCACTGTCCCTGTCACGCAGAGCCATCCCCACCCTTCTGTCCCCCAGGGAATATGAGCACGAGGCGGTGAGAAGGAGGTTCACACGGGCCAGGGATGACTCGGACCAGGATGAAGGCTACGAGTGGGGCCCAGCCACAGATGTTTAGTGGCACTGCTGGCCTGTCCCTCCAGACCAGCCCTCCCACAGCCCTGCACAACTGGGTGCAGGTGACAGCTCAGGTGGTGCCCCTGTGGCCAGGCTGGGCTGGGCCCAATCCTGCTATACCCTGCATCACCAAGTGCCTGCACTACCACGTGCCTCCCTCCCTTTTGGCCACAGCCGCTGCTACTGGAATAAAAGGGATATTTGGATCAGGACCGGCTGTTTCTGGGGGTGCTGGGTGGCAGCATACAAGGGATACTGTGCAGCAGGGTGGTCCTGCTGGGACCCAGGCACCTCCCTGGCCAGTGGCCCTGTGTACAATGAGGCATCACAGGGGGAATTGGGGCCTGGAACCACTGCAGGCCAGGGATGTGCCCCCGAGAGCTGAGCCTCCTCTGCTGCAGCCCCCCTGCAGCTCCTCAAATGCAGCCTCCCATATTTCCCAAAATTTTTATTTTTAGGGCAACCAAGCACACAGGCGCAGCCAGGTCAGCACTGCTGCAGCCCTGGGGGCCCAGAGAGCTGTGCACAAAAAGGCTCAGAGCCCCAGGCTCCCGGGATGTGGGGCTGGGCAGTGCCATGTTCCCTTCTGCTGCTCCAAGGGCTGTGGCTCTGGGCCAGGCTGTCCATGCAGAGTGATTCAAGGCAGCACCAGGGAAAAGCTGAAGCAGGTTCCCAGCTTGGTGCAATGTGCCTAACGGAGAGTTTGCACACCAACAGGCCTCTGGCCAAGCCACAGGAGTAGAGGAGGTGCCAAGAGTGCTCCCGCCCTTAAGGCCAAGTCTGGGAGTTGCTGGGTGTCACGCAGGGATGCGAGCGTGCACCCACACAAGGCTGCGTGGGTCCGTGCTACTCTGGGGCTGTGCTGGCTGAGCTCTGGAGTTGAGCTGTGCTTCCAGCACCATCCCCACCTTGGGAAAGGCACCATTGGTCAGTGTAAAAGTACAGTAGTGAGTGACTGGATGGGGGAACTTTCACATAGAGCCCCCTCTCCTCCCACTAGCACAAGGCCAAGGTGAGGGACCCTGTGCAGCAGCAGGACAGCCACTGTGCAGGCACTGTGAGGTGGGAAGAGGTAATTGGAGGGCGAGAGGTGCCCAAAGCATGGCACCACAGGCCTTGATGCTGCTCAGGCTGGGTATCAGTCCCCAGTGCCCCACTGTGTCCTGAGTAAAACAAAAGAGGTGCAGACTTTGGCCCTGCTGAGGGCTCAGATGCAGGGCTGGGTCAGAAGGCAGAGCCAGTCCTGCCCCTGCAGCCCTGGGCTTGCTCCTGCCTGCCCCAGGCATGGTGGCTCAGAGGAAGAGGGGCTGCTCCTGCCCCGTCAGCAGACGGTATGTGGAGGCTGGCATGGTCTTGATGTGCACCTAGGCAGAGAGGCACAGATTAGAGACCCCAGCCTGGGCTGGAGGGTGCTGGTGCACAGCTCTGAGCCCAGCGGCTCCATGGGGGCCCGGCTCACCTCGCTGACCGCCTCAGTGAGGATCTGGATGATCTTCTCATGTGGCGTGGCCACCACGCTCTGCCCGTTGATCTCGATGATGCGGTGCCCCACACGGATGCCACCCCGCTCCGCGATGCCCCCGCGCATCAGGCTGCAGATCTGGGAGCGGGGAGTGCTATGAGAGCAGGGCTGTGCCCACAGCCCAGCCCTGCCACCACTGCTCCAAACCCTCACAGGCCCGTAAGGCTCCTGGCCAGAGCTCTGCCTGGGGTGCACACCTCCTCCAGCCCCTGGGCACGTAGGGAGGAAAGGGGTGTTCCTGTGCATTGCTGCCACCAGAGTGATGTGCTGAGCTGGGGCCAGGGCAGCCCCCAGGATTTTGTCCCCCTGCGGATTCACTGAACCCTCCTGCTCCCCCTCAGGCTGGGGCTGCAAAGACTGAGCTGCTCCCTGGGGCAACAGGAGAGACCACAGCTCCAGTCCTAGGGGGAGCACCAGTTGGTGTGCGAGGTGGCTGTGGCACTCACCCACCCAGCTCCCACTGAGCTCAGGAATGCCCCTCTCTGCCTTCCCAACACAGCCACAGGAGAGCCCAGGGTGACCGAGGTGAGGGGGGCAGTAGCTCAGGCACAGGGGACAGCAACAACTGTCACTGAGATCATGCCCAGAAAGCCAGGAAGAAGCCACCACCCTGAAAGCAAACAGCTGCAGAGCACCAGGGAGAGGGATACAACCAGCAGTGCTGCAGAAAGGCTGTGAGGAGCTTTTTGCTGTGCACAACAGAGCCCTGTGACCCCTTGGCCTGGGCAGGCACATGCAGTGTGGGAGCTGAGCGCTGGTCCCTGGACACAACCAGCTCTGCCTGTCCCTCAGTAGATCCTGGCCCAGCTCCCATCCCACGGGCACTCACCACGCCGTTCTCAACACAGAAGCCCAGCTGGTACTTGGAGTCAGGGCGTCGGATGACAGCCGTGGTGACAGGGGGACAGTGCACAATGTTCAGTGTCACCTCCGTCTGGTGCTTCAGGTCCTGGAAGGTGGGATGGGGCTTGGTCAGATTTTGGAGAGCTATTCAGACTGGATGAGGGGTTATGCAGCCACGTTGTTCATGTGAGGGCTGAGGATTAGCAACTTGTTTTCAATGGTGAAACTGAGGCACACAAAGGGATACTGCAAATACAAATCCAGGGACAAGAACTTACAAACCCAGCCCAAGACATCCCTGACCCTGAGGCTATGCTGTCCTTGCTTTCAGCTCCTTCCCATCCTACTGAGAGCTAGATGATGCAACAGGTTCCCTTCAGGACAGGTGCCTGCCTCCTCCTCCACCCTCCTTTTCAGGCGGGGCCACAGCAAGTATACTCCCCAGCTTTGTCCCTGCCTTCCTCCAAGCACTCTGAGCAAGAACTGCCACAGCCTGCAGGACAGGTATGACCTCTGCACACCTGCCTCCAAAGCTGGGGGCCCCAAGGGACTCCCGGTGTCACAGACAATCCCAGATCACTCACGCCGGTCCCCATGTCCCTCTTGGGGTGAGGCAGGAGGTCACCCTGCCCTGGCTCACCCGGATGATGCTCTGGCAGGTGCCCAGGGGCAGCCCCACCAGGCTGGTCCCGTTGACCGACATGAGGCGGTCCCCGATGCTCAGCTCGCCCGACCGCTCCGCGGGGCCCCCGTGCATCAGGTTGGCAATGACCACGGTGGGCAGGATGGAGCCCCAGCCCGACTCCACAATGGCGATGCCCAAGATCTCCCCCTTCTGCTTCCGGATGCACACCTGGGGGGAGAAAGGTGGGTTACACTCCTAACCTCCACCAGAGCTGTGGAGCACGTGTCCCAGCCCACAGCTGCACTCACAGCTGGCTGGGATGGGGTCTGGTTTTGTAGGGAGCACCTCAGCTGCACAGGGAGCCATGGAGTGGGTGACACAGAGGTGCCAGTGCGTTCCCCACATTGTCCCCACCCCTCGGAGCAGGTCTTACATCCTTGCAGTTCTCCTGCCGGGAGAAGTGGGTCAGCTCTGTGTTGTACTGCTCCTGGTCCTCCAGGGTACGGCTGTACTGGCGCGGGCTCAGCTCGCTGGGGTCGATGCTGTTGGCCTCCAGGAAGCGCTGGTAGGCCACGCCGAACGCCTGCCCGATGGCCTGGGCGATGACCTGGGCCTGGAGAACCACAGGGGCTGTTCCTGCCTACGGCTCAGGGCTGGAGCCAACAGCTCCCAGTGCCCTGCAATGCCCAGCACAGGAACCATCCTTGGGAGCTCCAGGGTGTCCTGGCCCTTCCCTGCTGGAATGGGCCCTCCTGTGTGGAGCCAACCCTCTCCTGCACTTTCCTCGCTGGGGTTCTGCGTGGCAGAGATGCTCAGGCTGGGCTTCTGCCCTCTCTCTGGTGAGGAGGGAGGGGTCTCTGCTGCAGCCCCAGCCCAGAACACCCAGTTATTACACTGGGATGGAACTCAGGTCCCCAGGGCCACCCGCCCACACCAGAGACCCGTGTGCTGCCTCACATCGGGCGAGTGGAAGACGTGGCAGATCATCTTGTAGAGCCGCTTCTCCTCCGCCACCTCCGAGCGCCGCGGCAGCTTCCGGCGCGCCATGAGCACCACAAGGGAGCCAATGTCGGCAATGTAGGAGATGGTCTGGAGGGAGTGGTCCATCATGGCCTCCTGGCAAGGGGAACAGGCAGAGTTCAGCCCCCTCGGGGCTGTCAGACTATGTGTGCACCCCAAGCCTGCTGGCACTGTGAGCAGGAAGGGTTTGGCTACGGTGCTGGGATGTGGCACAGCTGCCCAGCACATGCTGGCCAGAAATCATGTATGTGCCAAAAGGTACAAACAGATCCTTCATTAAGGACTCAATTGTGTCCCTGGGTGTTGCCAGGGGACAGGACAGCTCTTCCCTCTTGCTATAATGCAGAAACTCATCCTGAGGCAAAGAGCTCTCCAGATTTCAAGCCTGGGATCCCCAAAGTTCAGTCTGGGATCCCAGCAGCTCCACAGGAGGTGGAGGTTGCATGGGAAGCCTTGTGCAGCCAGAGAGGCAAGGACATGACACAGGATGGCTATGAAGTGACACGTTTCCCCCCCCAGACGTGTCCTCATCCATAGGCTATCACTGGGCAATACCCAGCTGGTGTGGGAGCAAAGCTGAGATCCTGAGACCAAACAGGAATATTGAAGCAGCCACAGAGCCACATGGTTACTGCTGTTCCTGCTCACCTGAGTGTCAGCAGTGAGCACCTTGATCCTCTGTGTGGAGACAAACAGATCCACCTCTGTCATGGGCTGGGACTCCCCCTCAGGTGCCTGCAGAGCAATGGAGAGGTCACAGGAGCCTGCTGGGACCCAGCCCCACAGCCAGGTGCCCTCAGGTAGATCCTGAGTGCTGCCCCACACCCACAGGGGGCAAGGCTCGGGGCAGCCATGCCCCCCATCCCTCCTGCACCTTGATCCTGTCCACCGCCTCCTGGGCCTGCGCCATGCGGACGCTGGTCGGGGGATTCCTCTCCGAGGCCAGTTGCGTGGAGCCCAGGTACTTGGCCCCAAAAATCACACCATCCAGCAAGTCCTCTGGGTCACAAGGGCCTGGAACTGAGGCGTTGGGAGGTACTGAGCAGACGCTGCTCCCCCACCTCTAAAACTGGGGGTACCAACTCCTGCTGCCTTGTTAGCTGCATTCCTACACATGATGAAGCAGCTCAGTGCTTGGAACATGGGCACATGGCATCACCAGGGGACCAGGGCTGTTTCCCCCTTCCCTTGGGAACACATGGCATCCCTTTTCCCAAGTATAACCCCCTCCCTGATCCCTGACACACCTCCATTTCCTCAGCAAAGGCTCAAACAAGCCACATGGAGCCTGGTACACCCACTGTGGATGAGTGCAGAGCTGGCTGTTACCTCCCCAACCGGGACCCTGGACCATGCCCATTCAGGGTCAGAGCAGGTGGGGCAGGACTCCTGGATGCTCTTGTTGCTCAAGCACAGAAGCAACTCACCCTCTTTGAAGGCTGGGCAGGATGATGCGGATTCCCTGATCTGCAAAGCAATGAGAGAGCAAGTGAGGCTGTGGCTGGGACCTCAGGGATTCAACCTGCCTGGCCCTGGAGCAATGGGACAGTGGGCCCTGGAGCGAGAGCAGAGCGTCCCTGGGGATGGGGGAAATGGCCTAGGGTTCCAGGGTTGGACAGGGAGGAGCAGGGTCCTGGAGCAGGAGGGGAGGATGGTACACGATCCCAGGACCAGAGGGGCTGTTCAGACCCACCAGCCTCTGCCCCAGGGTACACATGAATCAGCCAGCCATACAAGCATGGGTTCAGGGCCAAAGCTGGTACCAAGGGTCTTGTCTGAGCAATCTCGCGGCGCATGGCCCTGCAAGACCTGAGGAAAGTCGTCCCTGGCTCTCCTTTGCCCCCATCCCAAACCCCAGGAGGGATCAGAGCCAAGGGGCATGTCCTGGCTCCTGCTGCCCCACCACAGCACAGTGCACTCACAGTCACAGCACCCTGAGGAGGCTGCTCTGTCCCGGGGACCAGAGCAGAAGGCAGGGCTGCCCACGCCGGCTCCGGGGAACCTTCCCGAGCATCCTCGCGGGCAGAACTGTCCTCACAAAGCCCCTCTCTGTAACACCAGCTACCAGAAGGTTCTTCCTCTGAGCCCTCTGGCCTCCCCAGCCCTTCAGGCTTCTCCACAGTAGCTGGTTCCTCCTGAGCCTGCATTATCTCCAGGTTGGTGCCAGCCAGGACATCGGAGTGGGCCAAGGGGGTCTCGGCACCAGCCTCGGGAAGCCCCCCCTCATAGCACAGGAGGCTCAGCAAGTCCTCCCGGTCAGCCTCGGCGAAGAGCAGCCCGTGGCAGGGCCGGTCGCAGGCGGAGTGCCGCGGGCAGCAGGGACGCATCGCCAGGCCCCGGCCCGTGGCCACGTGCAGCGGGCACGGCCGGCACCTGCCCGGGCACTGCCCGCGGCCCCGCCGGGCACCAGCGCCCGAGGGGGATGGCGAGCCCTGCTCTGGGACGGACGGGCAGTCGCGGAGGTTGGGGTCGAGGGTCTCAAGCTGAGCCAGCAGCCCTTGGATCTCCGAGGGCTCGTCCTCCACCTCCTCGGTCCACTCGGCCCTCGGTGCGGGGCGGGCGCGGGGCTCGGGGGTCTCATCCAGCTCCATGCCCGCGGGGTCGGCGCTGCTGGGGGTCCGGGGGCGCCCCGTGCCGGGCTCCCAGCGGGCAGAGCCCCGCGGCGCCTCGGGCACCGCCTCCGCTTCCATCGCCCTTCCCGAGCCCCGGCGCAGCTCGGTCCGTCCGCCCGCGCCTCCCGCGAGCTCCGGGGCTGCGGCGGGCCCCGGCCCTTCCGGCCCGGAGACGCTGCCGGGCTGCGGGGGGGTACGGGAGAGCTCCTCCGGCCGCCCGCCGTCCCCACAGCGCCCAGGGGCGTCCGGTCCGTCCTCCGTGTCCATGGCCCGCGGCTCCGCGCTCTCATCGCTGCTGCCGCCGGGGGCAGGGAGCGCGGCCGCCTGGAAGTCCATGGTAATGCCGGTTTCCATGGGGCCGGCGGCTCGGGAGGGGCCCGGGCCGGGCGGGCTCGGTCACTACCGGCACCTCCGGCCGGGACGGGACGGCCCCGCCGCCGTTTCCGTTCGCGCCGCGCAGGCGCGGCCGCGGCCCCGCCCCGCTCCCGCCGTGCCCCGCGCCCATGGCCGCCCGGGGGCTGCTGCGGGTGGTGGGAGCGGTGCTTCGCGCCCCGGCCCGCGGCTACGCCAAGAAACCCGGTGAGGCCCGCACGGGCACCGGCCTCGGCCCCGTGTGTCCCCCCGTGTGTCCCCCCCGTCCGTCACTCCCGTCCGTCACTCCGCGCCCCGGTCCCGCGCTTCTCGTCCCTGGTACCGGCCCTGCCCTACCCGCGCTGTGGGCCCCGTGTCCCGGTCCCAGGGCCCTTCCCTTGGTGCTGGCGCCCCAGCTCCATTCCTCGTGCCCCCCTCTCTCACCCGGCCCCTGTTGGCGCCCTGCGATGCCCTTGCCCTCGAGTCGCCATCCCTTCCCCTGCCTGCGTCCTTCACCCCCGCCCTCACCCTGCCTCACCCTGCCCTTTTCCCCACAGCCGCCAAGTCCAAAGGCAAGGGTGTGCCAAAGGAGGCGTTGAAGGGGCCGGAGGTGTGCACCGACCCCACCATGCTCGCCACCCACGCCATGGGGGTCAACTACTTCAAGGAGGGTCCGGAGGTGGCCCTGAAGCCCGACTCCGAGTACCCCGACTGGTGCGTGCTGCCCCGCTCCCCTCTGTCCCAGAGATGCCGTCCCAGGGGCTCACAGCTGTGTAAGAGGGACAGAGAAGTGTTCTGCGAGGAGGCAGACTGCCTCTCTGCAACCCAGACACCTTCCCCAGGGTCAGGAGACAGGAGTGGGTGCACTGTGGGGTGAGGGATCTGCGCATGCTGGTCACTCATGTCGTTTGCTCCGTCCCGTGCTTGTCCCTTTGTCCTCCTTGCCGCAGCCTCACATCTTCTGCATTCACCCCCAGGCTCTTTAAGATCCACCTCGGGCCCCCCAAGAAGCTGGAGGAACTGGACCCTGACTCGCTTGAGTATTGGAGGCGCCTGCGGAAGTACAACACATGGCAGCGCAACAGGTTGAAGAAGGGCAAGAAGCTGTAGGTGCTGCTGAGCTTGGGGCTTCCCTGTGTGCCAGCACAAGTGGCACTGGGACCTACCCTGGCTTTTTGTCTCTTCTCCTTGCTGTAAATAAGAAATAAATCTCTGGTGATGCTGATTTCTGTAATTAAGGCTGTGACAATGTCAGACCCTTGGCAAGCTCGGTGCAGGTGCCCTCCATGCCAAAGGCTGAGGCAACACAGGCCACAAGGTCTCAGGTTTTTGGTCACAAAGAGAGCCCACACTGCACACAGGTCCTGTTCCATCACCAGCTGTACCACGGCAGCTGGGGCTGAGGGCTCTGTGGGGATGTGGGGTGGGGAATGACCCACCTGTGTCACTGCGTCTCTGGCCAGTGGATCTCGGGGCCTGAGTGTTGGGATCTGTGATATTTAAATGCTCCTGAGATATTAGAATGTCTCTGTGTTTCAGCCCCGCTGCCAAAGAAGGAGTCGTAATTCGTCTGTGCTGGTTTTCAAGGTTGTTTATTTCTTCTTATCTAAAATATTTTCTCTCTGACCTGCAGCAGATCTGTCTCGCCCCTCAGTGGGTTGTTACAAACATTCTATACTAGAAATTGTGCTATATTTACAATAACGTGCCAATATTCATCACCCATGTTGAACAGTGTCACCAGCCTAAACCAACAGAAAAATGCCAACACCACAGTGAAACATGGAGGGCATGAAGAAGAAAAAGGACAAGGCACGCCCAATTTTCCTCCATCTTGCCCCCTTTGAACCCCTTATCTAGAATTGTAAAATTCTACTTTTCACATGTGCCACACTAATTACTACTTATATCAAACACTCAGAGCTTGTAATTCATCCTGTAAGATTGAAAACTCTTTTCCATGGACAGAGATCAGAGACAGTGTCTCTCGGGGCTCTGTACAGGGGGGCTCCTCACCCCCTGCCAGGGTCCCAGACCTTCCAGAGCAGCCCTGGATTCCCACACCTGAGCAGCCTGTGCTCCCCAGGGCTGGAAAGATGGGGGCCAGGCTTTGGCAATGCTGTTGGGACAGCAGGCAAGGTGAGGGGGGGACATGGTGGCCTGCTGCAGTGCCACCCTGACACTGTGCTCGCCTTTGCTTCTCCAGCAGCAGGAGCAGTGGTGCTGGGATGCCAGGGCTTGGCTGGGCTGGATGGCAGGGTCTTCCCCACAGCAACAGGGGCCTCACCGCCTTATCTCTGCTTCTCCTTGGGCAGCTTCAGACTGGCAAAGCCCAGCAGCTTCCTCTGGCCTCGGTTCTGCCTCTGTGTTGGGCACACCTGGCTGAGAGGTGCCTCTGTCACCTGAACTCGCCTCCACCTTGGACTCACTGCCCTGCAGCTCCTTCTGGGCTCAAGCTGGGCTCTGGGGAAAAGAGGTGCCTGTGGGTTCCTGCAGTGAGGAAGGGACAGGGCGGCCTCTGCCTGGCTGGGCCTGGCCCGGTGCCGGTGCCGTGTGCGCTGTTGACAGGCCCGGGCCGCGCCCAGCTCCCCCGGACAGGGGGTGGCAGCTCTGCGCCCGCGTGCTGCACAACAGGAAGGAAGAGGGAGGGAAGCAGAAGTGCTGTGCTGCTGCGCGGGGGCAATTTTGGGGGAGATTTTGGGCTGAACCCTCATTTCCTCTGTGTGGGGCTCAGTGCACAGCCTCGGAGCTGATGGGGCTCGGCCATACCCCGCAGTGAGTGCCCATCCCTGCCTGGCCTGCAGCTCACCCTTCCCTCACCACCCCCAGTGTGTCCAGATCCCAAATCCAGCTGCAGGTGAGCAGACGGAGCACCTGGGTCCCTGTCCTCTGGCTTGGAGCCCCCTGCTTGGGTGAGTGTCACCCAGCTGCTCTGGCAGCTCAGTCCTGGGGACAAGGGCCCTTCTGGGGTGGGTTGTTGGGAAGGGACCTGAGAGGAGGAGGGAGCTGTCCCTGTCCAGGTGGTTCATGTCACACAATCCTTTCCCAGGATTCAGGGCAAGCTGAGCTGGGTCCCAGTCTCAAGACCCCCATGTACCTTATGCTGACCCCCCTGTAGGCCCCTCATGGTGGCTCCAGAGCCACCATGGAGAGGCCTGGTAACAGCAAGGGGGCTGCTGCTGCCCCACTGGGGCCTCTGCCAGAAGGAGAGGGGTACTGGGGCCACATTCTCTGTGTCACCTGAAAGGACAGGGGCTATCCCTTCCTTCTAGTTCTGTGTACCCCAATCCATGAAGGTCCCTTTCCTGGGGCCAGGCTAAAGTACCCTGGCTCCTTGCCCAAGGCTGGGGGTGAGCGGGGTCCCCTGTGCCACCCAGCTGATAGAGTGGCAATGCGTGTCATTCCTGGCTGGCTGCGGGTGGCCAGATCCAGCAGGGCTGCCCAGCCAGGTCCCAGCACCTCCTCAGGCTCCTGACACCAGGGATCTCATTGTTCTCCCCTCTGAATCACCCTGTGCCCAGAGGGGGCCAGTGGGGCCCTGTCACCCCGTCACCCACTGACAGCTCGTCCCCTCAGCGTGCCCAGGAGCGATGGGGGACTGGAGCATGCCCATCGGCTCGCTGGGCGAGGAAGTGGTGGCCCGGCTGTGTGAGCTACTGGATAACGCCGGCCGGGGCTGGCGCAAGCTGGCTGAGCTGGCCGGGGCCGAGAAACGCTTCAGGTGCAGGTAGGGCTGGCGGAGCCTTGCCGGGGGCTGTCCCCGGTCGGGTCACCACGGGCACAGCTCTGCCGGGGCTGAGTGAGGGGCGCACGGGTCAACTCCCTCCCGGGCTGGGCTCCCATCCGCCCCGAGGGAGGCGGCTGTGGCTCTGGCTCTGACGGCTGCGGGCGCTTGCAGTGCGGAGGAGCTGGAGATGTGCTCGCTGAAGGTGCTGGAGCCCCGCGGCAGCCCCACACAGTGCCTGCTGCAGCTCCTGGCCGAGCGCGACTGCACCCTCAGGTACCTGCTGGGCTGCCTGGAGCGCATGGGGCACGAACAGGCCTGCCGGGTCCTCAGCTCCGCCGGTACGGACGGGCAGCGGAATGGAGGGGAGCTGGAGGGGCTGGAGGGGAGCACCGGGGGCAGGGGCTCAGCAAGAGGAAATGGGCATGGGGGCGAAGAACAGCAATTCCTGTTGGGGGTCTTGCTCTGGTAGTGAGGTGCTGGGCAGGCAGGGTGGAGTTGGATGGATGCAAAAGGGTGAGATAGGATGGGATGTGGTCTCATTGGATGGGACAGGACAGATTTGGACAGCATGGGATAGGATGGGATGGGATAGGGTAGAGCAGAGTGGGATGGGATGGACTGAAACAAGATGAAATGTGTAGATGGGATAGCACTGAATATGCCAATGGGACAAGGTAGGATGAGATGGTTGGGACAGAACAGAGGTGTGGGATGTGATAGGATGGGCTGGGAGAGGAGCATCTGTGGTGGGTGGGGGTGGGGCAGAATAGGATGGGACTAGATGGTATGGGGTGGTGCGGGACAGGGGACTCAGCCAGCCCAGGCTGGTCTCTCCTCTCCCACAGTCCAGGATGTGATTCGCATCACGGTGCAGCCAGAGTCGCAGGTGGTGGTGGAGGGGACACAGGTGTCCCTGACCTGCTGTGCGACTGGCCCGCCAGGGCTCGCATACCAGTGGTTCTGTGGGAGGCAGGAGGTGAGGTCCCACTGTGCCACATTGAACAGGGTCCCCACACCCTGCCCATGGTGAGGGATCCACATGGGCAAGAGGGAGCACATTACTCCTTGGCCTCCTCCTGTCTTGTAGGTGCCTGGAGCCACATCCTCAGAGCTGGTGATCGACACAGCCACTCCCGCGGGCCAGCCTGAGTGGTACATCTGCCGGGTGAACTGTGGGGCCACCTTCACCTTCTCCAGGTGGGCTCATGTGCAGGTGGAGAAGAGCAGCAGCCCCAGCTCAGGTGGGTGTTGAGATCTCTGTCCCTGGGCTGGCAGCTTTGGGCACCACTTGCCTGATTGGGACATCTCCTGCAGGACACCTCTCACCCCATCAGGACGGGGATGGGTCCTGAGTGGTATCATTTGCTATGTAAGGCCCTGGCTCAAGTGTGAAGGTCTCTGGACTTGCTGGGGTGATGGTGCCCACAGAGGAGCCACATGTCCACATGTCCTATGTCCTCCTCCATGCCTGCTGCCTCATGCCATCTATGGGTGCCAGGGCCTGTGGGTGCAGAACCTGGGGCCTGGAGCAGCACTGCAGAGTGCTGCCATGGCTGGGTGCCTAATTTGCCCCCCTGTCCCTTCCCCAGCCAGTGGCTACTGCCCGAGCATGGCAGGGCTGCAGATCCTGCGGCAGCCGCGGCCGTGCCGCCTGGCCGAGGGGGACACGCTGGCGCTGGAGTGCCGAGCCATTGGCAACCCCCCGCCCCAGTACCAGTGGTTCAGGAACCGGCGCCCTGTGGAAGGGGCACAGGCACCCCAGTTCCAGGTATGGAGGGACCTCTGGCATGGCACAACATGGTATAGCATGGCACAGTGTGCCACAGTGCAGCGTGGTCTGGCACACTGCCCCAGCCTCTTGCTCTGTCCTGCTGGCAGGTGAAGCTGGTGACAACGGCCGAGCGGGGCAGCTACTCCTGCCACGTGTTCAACCTCTTCCACGAGGTGTGGAGCCAGGAGGTGGACGTGGAGATTGGTGAGGGCCCCTGACAAACCTCTGTGACCCCCCCCACCTGCTCTGTTCCCCGTAAAGCCCTCATGGCTGCGCAGTTTTGTGCATGCTGGGAGCTGTGCATACTCCCATGCTGGGAGGTGATGCCATACATAGGGTCCCTGATGTCCCCTCTGCCACAGGCCCACGGCTCTTCACTTCTGGAGGCTCCTGGCAGGAGGGGGATGGAGGTGGGTGGAGGCAAAGTGGACAGATCTGTGCTACTCTGCCCTGGCACTGGAGGACCCTGGTACAGCATTTCTCTCTTCCCAGGCTCCCTTGAGCATGGCAGCCCTGGACAGCTGTATGGTAAGAGCCTGCCCAGGAGGGGCTGGTGGCCCTGGGGGGCTCTGACTGTTGCCAGTGTCACCATTGTCACCCCTTAAGACTTTACTTGGCCAGGAATGCTTTGGGTGCAGCATACTGGAAGAGTGAAACAGCAGCCCAGCCCCAACCCGAATTAGGAGAGCAGATCAGCACCTTAACCCTCAACCCAAATCCCCAACCCTCACCGTTACCCATAACCTGAGGGTTCAGGGGTCAGCGAGGCAGGGATGCCATAGGGTACCTTGGTACCCAGGGACCGTGATGCTGGCCAGAGTTGGGTGTCACCTCTGTGGGCTGTGGGCAGCATGGAGAGCAGGCGTGTCCCACTTTGTGACAACACCTCCCTCTCCTGTCCTTGCAGCCACAGACAAAGTGGCGCTGCTGATCGGCAACATGCACTACCTGCACCACAAGCAGCTGCAAGCGCCCATCATGGATGTTCACGCCCTCAGCGCCCTCCTCTGCCAGCTCGACTTCAAGGTGGTGTCACTGCTGGACCTGTGCAAGGCTGAGATGCAGATGGCCGTTGATGAGTTCCTCCTCCTCCTTGACAAGGGTGTCTATGGTGCGACAGCACCCGCCAGGGTGGCTCCAGCCCAGGGGGAGCTGGGTGGTTTAATGCTGGTGGAGTCTTGGGGCGCAGCCAGGCAAGAAGCAGGTGCTGGCAGGTCAGGGGATGTCACCATGTCACCTGCCCTCTCTTCCCCCAGCAGGTTTGCTCTACTATGCTGGGCACGGCTATGAAAATTTTGGCAACAGCTTCATGGTGCCCATTGATGCGCCCAGCGCCTACACGTCAGAGCACTGCCTGTGCGTGCAGCGGGTGCTGCAGGCGATGCAGCAGCGCCGCACCGGCCTCAACATCTTCCTGCTTGACATGTGCCGCAAGAGGTGACCTGGCCCTGCCACCTGCCTGGGGACAAGCTGCCACTGGGGGAGAGCCAGCACAGGGACCTGTTGCTGGTGGCTCCTGGGGGCGGGTAGCGGGGCACCCCCAGGGTCCCATCTAAACCCACTGTCTTTGTCTAAATGCCCCAAGATTTCACCGCCCCTGTGAGCTAGCAAACACTGTAATGGGTGGGCAGAGGGGCACAGAGCAGCCCTTAAGGTCTGGTGTGCTTTGGGGTGGGTTTTGGTGGGGGGACAGGTTCTCGCTCTGTCCAGCTTCTCTTCTCTTGCAGGAACCTCAATGATGACATCATCCCGCAGGTTGGGGCGCTGGAGGTCACGGCCAACATCGTCTTTGGCTATGCCACGTGGGTCCCCTCCCACCATCCCCTGGTACAGGCAGTGGGGCTGTCTCCCTGCCTAGCTCAGGGGCTCAGACCCCCACGGCTGCATCCTTCCACCCTTGATGCTGGAGGGGTTGGGCAAGTTGGGCAGTCCCTCACAGGGCAGGGAGGTGCCCATGGCACTGCTTGGCTTTGGGCAGCGCCTGCATGAAGCTCCAAGACTCCTCCAGAGCACAGAGGTTTGGCGTGGTGATGCTTTAAGCATTCAGGATCTGGCCATGCTCTCGCCTGTCCCCAGCACATGGCCAGATGGTGTGATAGGTACAGGAAGAGTGCTGGGCACCCAGCTCTGGCTTCCTTAGGGCTGTCATCCTGTTGGGGGCCAGTTCCCAGGGAGTGCCAGACCCCATGACAGATCCAACCACTGCCCTGTCCCCGCAGGTGTGCGGATGCCGAAGCCTATGAGCTGAGCCAGGGTGAGCTCTCCAACGGCATCTTCGTCACCTTCCTCAAGCGCTGGCTGCTGGAGGATGAGAAGATCACGGTGCTGCTGGACAAGGTGGCTGAGGGTGAGTGAGGAGCAGTGGGGAACAATGACCCCCCTGGTGGCCCCTGCCAACCCCCCCGTGCCCCTGCAGACATGGGCACTCTGGAGATCACGCGGGGCCGGCAGGCACTGGAGCTTCGCAGCAACCTCTCAGAAAGACGTGCTCTGACAGACCCCATCCACCCCCCGGGCCAGGATGAGTCCTCTGCCAGGAACCTGCAGTGGGCCAAGGCTCACGGTGAGTCATGGCCACCCTGTCCCAAGCTGGCATCTAGAGGGGGGACAGCCCCAGGAGCAGAAAGAGGCTGTGAACATCTGCTGGGTTCCTCCCACCTGGAGGAGAAACTGCCGGCTCAGAGCCACCAACCTGAGGACAGGAACTACACGTTGGCAGCCCTGCTCTGGGGTGACCCAGCGGTCACCTCACCTGTGGGTACAGCTCCAACCCTGAGCCCCTGCAGGTCCCAGCCCTGTGCTCCCTGTCCCCTCCCCAGTCCTGCCGGAGAGCCGGCACCTCCGCTTTGACTGCGGTGTCACCGTCCAGCTGGGCTTCGCTGCCGAGTTCTCCAACATTATGATCATCTACACGCGTGTGGTGGCTGCCCCCAAGGACATCAGCAAGTGTGAGGCCCGGCTCACTGATATTCCCGAGGTGGGAGCAGCTGCCGAAGCCCCCACCAGGGCAGCGCTGGGGAATGGGGGGGAAGCCGTGGTGGTCTTCATGTGGATGCCATCATGGCAGGAGCTGGATGTGGACCTCAAGTGCACCAACAAGGAGAGCCCGGAGGAGCTGGGCAGCCCGCTGGCACCCGTCTGGAGCCTCGGCTGCCCCTCCTGCTGCCTCTACAGCCGGATCTGTGGCTTGCAGAAGCTGCGGGTAAGAGCCATGGTGAGCGGGGGCCGGTGTCAGGGGCACGGTGTGACAGGCCGTGCCAGGACAGGAGCCCATGGTGCTGGTGTCCCTGCAGCAGGAGCTGGCCTTTACCGTGTGCCTGCAGTACCGCTACCAGGGCATGGATGACTTTGTGGAGGAGCAGCAGCGGGTGAATGTGGGGCGGCCGCTCATCGCCAAGCTCAACCTGCAGTGGGCGGCCCCCCCCTCACCAGCCCACAGCCCCCTCTGCCCCTCTGCCCCTGGGAGCTGGGGGGTAGGGGAGAGCTCATGCATCAACACCCCTGAGGAGAACCTGAGCCCCGAGGGCCCCAGCTCCCACACCCTGTAGAGGGACAGGGAGGCCCCAGCCCCGTCACCTCAGTCCCCTGGTGCCATGCCTGTCCTGCTGGGGGACCAGGGGATGGAGGGGGTGCAGGTGACATGCACAGAGGCTGGCCTCCATCCTGGCCTGTGCCAAGGGGTGCAGGTCTCACAGCACAGCACGACTGGGATTGTGGGTCCCAGCCACATGTCCCTGGCATGGCAGTGCCACCCCCACATCCCTGAGCAGTGCCACCCCCACGTCCCTGGGCAATGCCAGTCCCACCTCCCTGGGCAGTGCCAGCCCCACATGCCAGGCCACCACTAGGCAGTGCCAGGGGCAGAGTGCCCAGAGACTACGGCTCAGCGGGCTCGAGGCGTCATGCTGGGGCAGGGCTAGGTTCGTTCAGGCCTGGGAGAAATAGAGAGAAATAAGCAGCTTAGGGGGCAAATCCCGCGGGAGGAGATTACAGGGGGTGGGAGCGGGAGGGCTCCTGCTCGGCCACGAGGAGGTGGGAGCATCCCCTGGTACCCCCAGCGCTCCCAGCAGCACCCACTCCTCACAGTACAGCCCCAGGAATCGGCCCCGGCCGGGCAGTGAGCGATTTCAGGACAGGATTGGGATCTAAGGGGGGAAAAATTGCCTTTTTGCTTGAATTTTTCCCACACAAACTCCCACACGCTAGGGCAGGCTCCAGTGGGTATCCACCGAGGAAAGCACCAATAAAGCGGTCCAGCCAGGCGGCTCGGTGCTTCTGCGCCCTGCCTGCGTTTACACGGCATTTTTGGGGTCAGAAATCTTGCCCGTTCCTGCAGGAGGTGCAGCGCAGCACCGGGCGCACCCACGGGAGGGAAGAGGGGTACCACGTGCGGGTACCCCGACATTCCCTGTGCCACCCCAAGGAAAACAGCTCATTTCCATAATTCACACAACCCCCAGCCCCAAGGAGCCGGGGAGGCGCATCCTCATCGCGGGGCCCCTCCGCGCTCTGGGGCGGCGGTTGCGGGGCCGGCCTGGGGGAGCACCCTCGCCCCAATTAGGCTCCGATCAAACGAGCCGGGGGTGCGGCGCTGCCGCTCCCAGCGCCAGCCGGCCTTTGTTGGCGCTCGGGAGGCCGAGGGGTGCCCCGGACTGGCGCCAGCCTCGGCAATTATGTCATGTGAAAAGCGCAGCCCCCATTGAGCGCGTCCCGTCCCCCGGATCAAACCCCATTACTTCCGCAGCCGTTGCTTCATTATCTGCCGGCCGGAGCGCGCCTCGGCCGGGGCGCTTCACCCCATTAGCTGGGCCGGGGAGCATCGATTATGCGTTTAATGGGTTGTTAAAGGTTTAATTGTCGCTAACGAAACAGACGAGCAGCAGCAGCCGGGGGACGGGGCAGAAGGAGAAGGGTCTCGCCGGGGTCAGTGCCTCGCCTGGCCCGCTGGCATCCCGGCCAGACCCGCCCGACCCCGGGGCTCTGGAGACGTCAGAGTCCGGCCCCGGGGGGTTTGGATCGGGGTGAGACCCCGGGCTGGGGGGGGGGGGGGGGGGGGGGGGGGGCTGCAGGCGGGGGCGCTGGCACTGAGCGGGGTCTGGGCCGGGGGGACGCGGTGGGGATGGGGCTGGCCCAGCACAGCTACGGCTTGGGGCTCTTGTCAGGTCCGGAGTGGGAAGATTTTCTGGGGAAAAGCGCTGGTGGGGGGAGGATTGTCCCTCGTCTGGCTCCTCCAGGGACCGCGGCACCCCAGGAACCCAGGACACTTCAGGGCATCTCAGGGACCCGGGGCACCCACTCACCCAGGAATAAACCCCCCGTCTTGCTGTCCCAGCACCTTAAAGCCACTGTGGACTCAGCCAGGTGCTGGGGCCGTGCTGGTCTTTGCCATGGTGAGGGTGCTGCTGCCACTGGCTGTGCCCTGAGCTCCAGCGGGTGGGCAGATGGGACAGAGCTGCAAAGACACCCTGAGGACATGGCACCTTAACACCACCCCCAGCTCCCACCTGGCAAGGAACACTGGCAAGGGGTAAGCCAGGTGTGGTGTGCCCCAAGAACCCTGTTGTGGTGACCCCAGGGCTCACAGCTGGCCACCTTCTCTCACCAGGGCTCTCGGGGGTCCCACTGCTACCCATCCTCCCACCAGCACAATTCCAGCAGCCCTCTGCCACTGGTGCCTCTGGGAGTGTTAAGGTGGGGGGCAGTGGGCACAGGCCCCAAGGGACAGTTGAGCAGGGGAAGTGTGACAAGCTGTTGTGGCCACGGAGCAGCACAAGCTGGTCCCAGGTCACCTGTGCCTGGACCTGGCCCAGCCCTGCACGCAGCATCCCCAGGGAGCAGGGCAGGAGGGTGCGCAGGGATGGTGCTCCCATGCCCCCATGGAAAGCTCCTTTCTGGCAGAGGCTTGGCAGCCACCGTACTGAGGAGGGCACGGCATGGCCGAGGCCCCGCAGCACCCGACTCCAGCACGCAGCAGCCGTCCAGCTTATCTCTTTACTCACAATACACCCGTGCTCTCGGCGCATCTCCCAGCACGAGCAGCAGCGTGCCCCAATGCAGCTAAAACATCCCCCCAAGTACTCCCTACAAAACTAGAGCTTTCCGTTCAGTTTTGTTTAAATCTGCAGAATTAAAAAAAAAAAAAAAAAAAAATGGAAAAGGGAGGGGCTGTGGAGAAAGGAGGTGTCCAGCTGGGCTGTGGTGGGTGGCCAGGTGGCACAGTGGAATGCCTGAGTCTCAGCCAGGTCCTCAGCTGATCTTGGTGCCTCAGAGAGGCAAAGGAGCTCTCCTGGAGTGCTTCCCCCCAGCCGTGGGGTCCTGCCAGCACAGCGAGTCGCTCCCCTGACACCACCAGTGCTGGGTCAGTGTGGGGAACAGGCAGCCCAGCATCCATCCCTGCCCGGTGCCAGCTCTGGTCCTGCTGAGCACCCGCTGTCCTCCCTCACCCGCCGCGGGGTCGAACCAGTGCCGGGGCAGGAGAGTGGCTGGGGAGCTCGGAGGGGAGCGTTCATCAAATGGGCTGCCAGGTCTTGTCAATGGTCTGAATGTGCTCCTTGGCTTTCATGCGGAGTGAGGCGATGCTGGAGCTCCTCTGGTCCACCTCCTCCAGCGGGTACTTGTCCACAAAGGGGGTGCCGCACTGGTAGGGCGCGGGGGCCATGGGCTGCATGCCCTGCGCCATCGGTGGGGGGGTGTTGAGGAAGGAGTGCCCAGCATAGGGGGCCTGCAGGGCCTGGGGGGCTCCCATGAAGCCAGGGATGCTGTGGACCGTGGTGGCACTGGAGATGGGGGACGTCAGCCATGGGTCGAGTGGGAGGGAGTTGCTCATGGGCCCCACGTTGGGGGTCATGGGGGGGCGGTTGAAGGAGAGCACGGGGGTGTCATGGAGTTTCATGGAACTGGCCTCCATCTTCTCCTGCCTCCTCCACTTGGCTCGTCGGTTCTGGAACCAGACCTGCGAGGTGAGAGCCAAGGTGAGCTCATTGTGCCCAGCTGGACCCTTGCAGTGTGCCCCATATACTGTGTCCCATGCAGGGTGCCCCATGTCTCTGCCCCCAGGCAGGGTGCCCCGTTCTGCAGTATCCCATGTGGGGTACCCCACAGGGAGTGCTTGAGGTGGGGGTGTCCCATATGAGGTACCCCATCCCACAAGGGCTGTCCTACAGGGCTCCAGCACCTCTGCCAGACCTCTCCCACAAGCCCCAGAGACCAAGGACATCTCCAAGGTGTGGATGTGAGAGGTGTAAGCACACAGCCCTTTTTGCTCCATGGGAACCTGCATCCTGGTGCTGCAGACTCCCAGCAGTCCGTGGGACAATGTTATCCAACCTTCCCAGCCCCTGGGTCTCAGCTTTTATAAGTTAAACAGCCACAGTTGTGCCAAAACCAGCAGGAACAACAGGGACCGGCAACCCAAATCCAGCGGGGACGTCTGGCCCCGTGGGAACTGCTCATTAAAGTGCCGGTCCCCATGTCCCCAGAGCAGCACAGGGCACAGGGGTCTGCTGCAGGAGGTGAAGGGGAGGAAAGATGAATGGCTGGGTGGGAAAGGGGAGGGTTCTATGGGCTGCTCACAGCTGTTGGTGGACACTGAGCTGCAGAGCTCAGCCTGGAGAAAAGGAGACTCAGGGGGGACCTTCTGGCTCTGCACAACTCCCTGACAGGAAGGGACAGCCGTGGGGGTCGGGCTTTGCTCCCAGGGAACATGGGAGAGCACAGGAGGAAACAGCCTCAAGCTGTGCCAGGGGAGGGTTAGGTTGGAGATTAGTGGAAACTTCTTCCCTAGGGCAGTGGTGGAGTCCTCATTCCTGGAGGGACTTCTAAGACGTGGCACCTGGGGACATGGATTGGTGGTGGCCTTGGCAGTGCTGTGGGACCAGTTGGACTCTATGGACTCAGAGCACTTTTCCAACCAGAACGATTCTGTGATTCTATGAAACTGGTTGTTGCTCAGAGACCTCAGCAGAGGTATCTCTATGGTTTGGACCCCCACAAAAAAGGCTGCATTGAGGCTGAGGCCTGGAGAATTCAGTTCATTTGTTTGGGGGTTGCTGCTTTCATTCACAGTGAGTTTGTTACTTCAGCTCCCTGACCCTGTCTCCCTCCCTGATCTCACCCCATCAGTCCAGGCATGGTGGGAAGAAGATTGCTGGGACCCCAGGCTCTTTCCAGGCTCTGCTGTCACTGCATGAGCCTCCCCAGCCCCACTACCTCACCAATCTGCCCTGCTTCAACAAGCTTAAAACCCTCAAACCCATGAGGATCTTGTGCTTTCCCAGCCCAAAAGCCTGGAAGGGGCCACAATCAGCCAAGGTGGGTTTTACGGCTGCTTTCCCATGTGAGCAGCAAGAGGGATGGGAGCAGCCACCACCAGAAGGGGGAAAAATTTCTGAAAACCGTCTCTGTGCCCTAACGGAGCCTCTGACCCATGGGCCCAACTGAGACCTTGTAAGTCAAACTGGGACCCCATGGAGGAACAAGGCTCAGCCATGAAACCCTATCCCTGGCTTTGCTGGGAGCAGCTGGCTCTGCAGATGCCACTCCCATCTCGAGCTGTAGGGAAACTGAGGCACAGAAGGAGGCATTGGCACTAGAGCTGAGAGCTGAGCAGAGCTCTCTGGCACCTTGGGGTCCCTCTGCCACTGCTCAGGGACAGATCCAGGGGGCTGGGGTGTTGCCCTCCCTACCTGCACGCGGACCTCTGGCAGGTTGACCTTCATGGCCAGCTCCTCGCGGCTGTACACGTCAGGGTAGTGGGACTTCTCGAAGGCGCGCTCCAGCTCATGCAGCTGGTACGTGGTGAAGGTGGTGCGGTTCCGCCGGTGCTTCTTCTTGGGCTGCTCCTCCTCGGCGGCAGCCGGTGGGGTGCTCTCGCCGTCCCCTGGCTTCCGCAGCTCACCCAGGTCCCCCTCGCACTTATTCAGGAACATGGTGGCACCTGCAGGGGCACCGCAGAGTTAGAGGGGCGTGGGGGCTTTGGGTCCTGCATGTGTCCCCAGCCCAGGGATGGGTGGACAAGTAAAAGGAGGATGGGAAGGTAGGGTGGCCCTAGGAACAGGTTATGCAAAGGCATAATCCTCTCTGCCACAACAGAGGATCCCAGGGCTGTGGTGTCCTGGGGGCTGATCCACAGTCCCAGCGACTGACCCGGGGTCCTGGGGACTGACCCAGAATCCAAGAGATGCCGCACACTTGGCTCTGCTGTCAGATGCCCCTGGGCCAATGAACCTGCTGGTGCTAAAAGTCAGATTTCCTCTAAAATGGAGGAATTTATGAAAGTGCCATCACAGAGAGCCAATCTGATCTCTCTCTGCCCTGGCCTGGAGGGGACGGCTGGGTTAATTCCCTCCTTCCTCCCCAGCTCCTCTTGTCCAGCCTCTTCTGTGGTGAAGGCTGGCCCTGGAACGCTGGAGGACCCAGTGTCAGTCCCCAGGCTGGGCAGGAGTGACGCGGCACTGTCCCTCAGCTAATAACCATTTTGGTGACGCTTATAAGCATTTTCAACCCTCGCAACGTTTCATCTTTAAGCTTTTTATCCGGCATCTGAAATCTTCCTGCAGTATTTGCAGGGGATTAAGGGTCTCTTTCCACTGGGAGGATGTCGGCAGACATGGAAATGGGGCAGAAAACCGTAATCCTGGGGCAAGGGGAAGGCACTGCATTGCCCAGACCCGCCAGCAAAGACTCACCTAATGCTTCAGTGGGAGTGGGGAGGGAAAAGAAGAGTGGGCTCATGCTGGGAGGGCGTAAGTGGGGGTCCTAGAGGGCAGCAAGCAGGGGCTGGGTGTTGGGTGTTGCCAGGCTGCACACACAGAGGTGTCTGTGTGGGGGTGCTGTGTGCGCACTGGGGGCGTGCGCTGTGTGCCTGTGGTGGCTGTGGCCATGCCTGTAGCTGGGCAGGGGCTCAGGGGTGCTCAGGGGTGCTGCCAGTGAGGCACAGGTGTGTGGGGGGAACATGTGGTGGGCTGGGCATGCGGCAGAAGGTACAGAGCATGTGCATGTGCGGGGATGGGGGTGTGCGGGGATGGGGGTGTGCGGGGATGGGGGTGTGCAGGGTGGTTTGTGCCACACAGGAGCAGTGCCAGGGTGCAGTGCCTGTGTTCCATGCACACAGCACATGCTGTGCGGTGTCTGCACTGCTGCATGCAGGGCACAGTGTGTGTGTACAGGGCTCATGCAGGGCGTGCACGGCGCCATGAGTGTGCAGGGAGCACAGTGTGTGTGGGGCATGCACAACCTGTGGGCACAGGAGCTGTGGGCACCCAGTGTGTGCAGTGTGTGCAGTGCACATGGCACAGGCAGCAAAGGCATGTGCAGAGCCTGTGGCACACACCATGGAGTGCAGCACATGCAGTGTGTGCATGTGTGTGGCAATGTGCAGTGCCTGCCTAGCGTGTGCTGTGTGTGTGTAGTGCAGTGCAGCCAACACGAGCAGTGTGTGCCTGGTGCTGCTGTGGTGTGCTAAGAGAGTGTGCTGTGGGTGTGTGGTGTGGGCAGCATGTCCAGTGCAATCAGTGTATGCCCAGGGGCTGTGTGTGCAGGGTCTGCAGGGTCTGCAGCGTGTGCAGTGTCTGCAGCATGTGCAGCATGCGCAGCGTGTGCAGTGTCTGCAGCGTGTGCAGTGTCTGCAGCATGTGCAGCATGTGCAGGGTTTACAGTGTCTGCAGCGTGTGCAGAGTGTGCAGGGTGTGCAGGGTGTGCAGTGTGTGTAGGGTGTGCAGCGTGTGCAGTGTCTGCAGCATGTGCAGGGTGTGCAGTGTGTGCAGCATGTGCAGGGTGTGCAGCGTGTGCAGGGTGTGTTGCACACCCAGTGGGTGCTGTACTCCCAGAGGAGTGCACATGTGGTGCTGTGTGTGCAGGGAGTGCAGCACGGTGTGTGTGCCTTTGGGAGCTGCAGGCCCCCCTGATGCCCACAGCCCTTGCGGGGTGTCTGTAGCCCCAGGGGCTCTGGGTCCAGCCCAGCAGTCTCAGGGTGCCTCAGGGGAGCCACAGGTCAGGGCAGAGGTCTTGGGTGCTGCACCCTGGGGTGCCCCAAGGCAGCGGTGGCGGGCGGGCTGGGGGGAGCAGGGGCCCTTTTGTCACTGTGTGAGCATCACAGCATGTTCTGGGGTTGGGGACACAGGGAGGGCATGGGGTCCCCCACTGCCATCCTGGTCTCACTTACCTGCTTCTCATTTGCGCAGCTCCACACCTGCAAGGAGAGGAGAGAAGGGGGCTGAGCACCTAGAGAACCCTCCTGGGGCACGGACCCCCCAAGGGACCCAGCACCCCATCAGGATCTCCATCTGCCTTGCCCAGCCATGTCCCACGGTCCCATGGAGCAGTGGCGGGGAGCCAGAGCTGGGGGAGAGCTGGAAGGAGCTGGAGCAATGGGAATGGGTGAGATGGGCACTGGGGGGATGAGCGAGAGAGGCTGGGGGGGGCTGGGGATAAGATGGGGCAAGCAGGAGAAGAAGAGGGGCAGTGGTGGGGGGACAGGGCTAAGGTGCAGAGACAGAGCCCCATGGTTAACCCCCTGACACCATCAGAAAACAAGAGGCAAAAACTTCCCAAGGAGCAGCCAACGCTGACCTGGGAGCACAGATGAGCCAAGAACAGCAGAACACCGGAGCAGCAGTGACCCAGCAGCAGGGCGGCACCCCAGACCCTGCGGGATGGGGGCAAGGGCAGCACCCCCGCCCCAATCTGACTCGGCCTGGCTGGGGGGCACAGAATGTCCCTGAGTGGGGAACAGGGGGCATTACAGATCAGGCTGGGGGGGCATCAGCACCAACCAACCACCCCATTTTCCCCATCCTCCAGGGACTGGCCTCAGGACTCCCAAGATTTGCCAACAGTGTTTTGGGAATCCTGCCTGGAAACAGGCCACGCTGAGCTGGGGGTGGGGAAACTGCTAAACTCTGGCTCCTGAAGGACAGCTTCCTGCAGCCACTGCCATGCTAGCAGCAATTTTCAGGTTTAAGCCCTTAAACTGCAAAACTCTGCTGGGAACCATAAGGACCCAATACCCCCCTCTCCTCGATGCTCCAGCCCATGGTTTTCCTGCGAGGGCTGCTAGCTGGGGGGAGGGAACAGCTGCTGGTAAAGACACCCAAAAAAAGCAACAGAAATGACATTGAGCCCTGGTCAAAGTCGGTAAAAATCCCTCACTTCCTGAGCACTGCAAAGCAACAGAACATCAGTGAGGACAGGTGGCCTCCCCAGTCAGCAGGGGATGTAGAAGAGACAGTCCAGGGACAGCCCCACCTTCCACTGGGACCCCATTCTTTGCCTTTGGAAGCCCATCTGGGCACCAGAATTTGACTCCCTGGGCTCAAGCCGCCTGGGATGGGTGGTCGGAGCATGGGTGGCTCCTGCCCTGGCTCTGTGTGATTCAGGGCGAGTGACATTGGTGGGCGCCCATACCCGCTCCTGAGTCCCCAGGGAATGGCACCAGCCCCGTCCCCAACACCAACCCCAGGCACACCTTGGGGACACCCACTCCCTTTCTCAGCATCTTCCCTCAGCGCTTTGTCCCGAATTGGAAAAAAACAGCGTTACCTGCTGGCCCCAACTCGGCTTTTCCAGGAGTATTTAACTTTGCTGGTCCCTCCCGGGAACCAAACAAGCGGCTCAACCTCACCAATCTTGCAGCTTTGGCAGCCAAAGTTGCCTCTAGTCTTCTTATTTGTCACAGAACCGCCGTGCTAAGGCTCGGGAGAATCTTTATTTAGTGTTGCAGATGTCACCAAGGCACCGCAGATTGGAAATGAGTCCAAAGGATTAAGACGAGGTTATTAATTGGAGGCCTTCCCCTTTAAGAATGATTGACAGTTACTTTCTGGACAAGTAATTGCTCTAAATGTCCCCCCAGCACGGGTCCGGGGGGGCAGTGGCGGACAAAGCCCCGAACTGCCTTCCCCACTCGGATTGTCTCCCCACAAAGGCGTCCTGCTGGAGTTTGCCGTGTAATCCCCTCATTACGGGCGAGGAGAAAGAATTAGAAACAGGGGGAGCGGAGAAGAAAGGATGGAGGGGGAGGGGGCAGGATTTCCTTGGACTGCGGAGCCTCTGCCCCAGGGACGGGGTCCGGGGCAGATGCCCCAACCTCGGTGGGATGGGGATCCTGCAGTGATGGGTGTTGTCCCCCCTGGACAGGGATGGCGAGCCTGGGGGTGGCCCTGTGACAGCGTGGGTGGCCCTGTGGCTCCCAGTGATGCTGCCTGCAGAGCCCTGCCCATGCAGGGAGCAGAGTTGGGGACAGGTGTGGGGACAGGGATGGGGACCAGGCATGGGGTCCAGCTGTGAGGACCCAGGGTGTGGACACAGTCTGGGGACCTGCTCTGGGGTCTGGCTGTGGGCCCAGGTGTAGGGACCAGCCATAGAGACCAGCCCTCCTGAACAGCCTTGGGGACCTGCCTTGAAGACCAGGCAGGGAACACTCATGGGGGCCAGAGCAGGGGAGCAGGCAGGAGGGCCAAGTGTGGGGAGCAGCCATGGGGCAGTGCCCATGGGGACCAGGCGTGGGGATGAGTCATGGACAGGGGACTGAACACTAGGGCCAGGCATGGGAACACCCTGTGGGGATCAGCTGTGGGATCCAGCTGAGGGGACAATCCCTGGGGGGTGCCCATGGGCCCTGGCCTAAGGGAGTGTGGGACAAAGGCAGCCAGGCTGAGGGGCAGGGCTACCATTCTTCTCCTCCCCACTCCCACTGCTGCTCCTGGGCTCCAAAGAATGATGGAAACATCATGGTAGAGGTCCTGGGCTGTGCTGGGGGATGTGCTTGGTGCTACCCACAGCCCCCATCATGTGGGATGGATTTTGCCCTTTTCTTTCTTTGCTCACTTTTACTTTCTCCCAAAACCATCTTCCTGCCACCTGCAACCGCCGCCACCCCCGGGCCTGTCTAGGCTTCCTCCTACTCCCTTCCCCTCCTTGCCACGCTTCCCCTTTCAGATGGCAAATGTCACTGTGGGGGTTTTGGACCCCAGCACCCTGTGCCAGGTGGCTGCTGGCCCCTGAGAGGGTCTGTGCCCTCCCCACCAGAGCTGCTGGTGGCGAGACCCCGCAGCCCCCTCTGTGTCCTGGTGTGGGCCCTGAGGCCATCCCGTTGTCCCGCACTGGGGTTGTGAGGCTTCACCTGCTCTGTCCCACACCTCTTTGGGGACTGTGTGGTGTTGTCTTGGGGATGGCATGCCACTACCCTGGGGACAGTGTGCCACCACCCCAGGGGACAGGCTGGGGTGCCGTCCTCACTGCCCTGGGGACAGAAAGTCCACACCCCAGGGATGGCACGACCTGCACAGGCAGCCCCTGGGGATGGGGTAACAGCCCTGTGCCATGCAGCGCTGCAAGAGTGCAGGGGAGAGCAGGGAGCTGCTGCCTGCAGAGGTGCTGGGGACATCCCTGGGCAGGGGTGATGTGTGGGGCAGGGGCCATGTGTGGGGCAGGGGTGCAAACTGGATCCTACTTGCCCGGATGCCCATGCTGGCCACTGTGATGAGTGCAGGAGCCGTGTGCCCCACACTGATGGCCCTCAGCAGGTTTCCCCAGGGTGCCCCATTGGCCCGGGGGTGCAGGGAGGTCCCCAGGGTGCCAGATTTGGGGGCGGGGGACGGCCCAGCTGCCTGGCCCCGGCGCTGGGCGCACCGTGCCGGCCCCGCGGCTGCCACAAGGTGTTGCCTCGCCCGGGGGGAGGCAGCAGGCTGATTTGCCAAATGATTATAATTGCCTTTTAGGAGCAGATAGCAAATTGATTTGCTTCCTTGTCCAAGGCCCGTAATCGCTTCATCACTTTAAAATATTAATGCTATACTTCTTTGCTAGTTTCCCAATTACCCTAATTGAAGGCAAATTGGTTAAGAAGGTGCAATGCAGAGTATCAGGGGGTTTAGTTCACTCAAATGACAGTTTTAAACCTCCCTAATCCTATTAGCGCGCAAAGCTGCTAACGCTTAGAGACGCTGCGTCAGCTTACCGGGGCGGTGGGGCCGGAGGCGGGGGTCGGGCCGGGGGGCGGCCGGGGGCCTCCAGCCTCACGTGACCAGCTCGGCCGGGGATTTATCACTTTTTTAGTTCATTAAGAGGCCTTTGGCAGGCGGGGAGGCAGCAGGGGTGACCCAAAAGGGTGCTGAGCGGGAGGCAGGTGGCAGCATGGGGAGGGCGGGGGGGCAGGACGATTAGCCAAGGAGACCTGGCGGAGGGTCCTGACCCGAATCCCAGCTGGCGCTGGGAGTCCCCATGCAGCCCCACTGGGAACACTGGGAGAGGGCTGCCCATCACAGCAGGATGGGACCCTGATGTGGAGCGGGGATGGAGGACTGAGGTGGTGCTGGCAGAGCTCGTTGGGGACCTCAGTGCCACCATCCCAGCAGCTGGCACTTGGTGGCGATGTGGGGTGGGATCAGCGTTGTGCTGGGCGACTCAGCTGCTAACACCCTGTCAGGATCTTGGCGAGGGACTGGCGTGGCACAGGCGGTCCCATCCCAAGGGTAGGGATTGTGCCTGAAGAGAGAGTTCCTAAATTCTGAAGAAAAGCTGGTAAACGGGGATGAGACAGCAGGGATGATGAAGTCAGCAGGGACAGTGGGGCCACCACACATCCCGAGGCTCCCCGGTGTCAGGCCCAGCCTGTCTCATGCTCCTTGGGACGCTCCGGCAGCCACCAGCCTCCGGACCGGTACCCGGAGGGGTTCCAGGGGGAACTGGGCACCTCGTGCATCCGGGGACTTCCCTGCTCCGTGTGCTCCAGCTCCTCAGCGGCGGCTGAGCCCGACGGCTCTGGTGGCAGCGCTGAGCTCGGTGACAGCTCCCAGCCCACCCGCGCTGGATGCGGCCGCCCCCTCCCAGCCCGGCCAGCGCGGCCGTGGGCAGCCCGGGCAGGGCCGTCCCCGCAGCCTTTCCGGAGCAGATGGCAGCGGCGTGGGGAGGATGGAGGCGGCTCAGCGCGTCCTTCCTTTCATGCACACACAGCGTGATTCCCGGCGGCTCCGGCTCCGGCGGGAGGTGCTGCTGGGGCCAGCGCTGGCCGTACATTTTACACGGGTTCAGCGAGCTTAGTCCTCGGGGACAGGCGACTCAGGAAGATTAGACCTCGCTAAAATAGGCAGGTATTAGTGATCTCAGCAGCCCCCGGCCTTCCGGCGCGGCAGCATTTAAGCCAGCGCTGCTGCGGAGCGCCCAGGGCAGAGTCCCTGGCGGGGCAAGAGGCAGCCGGGCACCCTGGCCCAGCCAAAGGGATGCCCCTGCTGCCCGCACTGCTCGAGCACGGGAGTAAATGCTCCTCACCCGCTCCCGGTGCTGTCCCCAAGGGGTAGCCAGGGTGATCACTGGCTCCCAGTGGGAGCTGCTGCAGAAGGGGGGACGGACCCAGTGGCCAAGTGTCCTGGGCTGGTTGGTGGCTCGGGGGACATGGGGCAGCCCGGCTCCAGGACTGTCATCATATCCCCTCACCAACCAGGACAGGAGCTGTGTGGGTGCGGGATGTGGCAGGACGACCAGAATGGTGCTGGCAAATGCTGAATTTATTGAGCCGAATGGTGCACGGTGCCAGGTCTGGTGAGGGGGGTAACAGTGTCAGAGACCTGCCCCATATGGGCAGGAGCACCCCGAGAGGGACTTGACCGTACCGGCTGGAGGGGACCCAGGCATTCTGCACCCCTGCACACCCTGGGAAAGCAAGTGGGAATGGTTTTGGGGGAGAAAACCCACGCCTAATGTGTATTGGGACCCGCACCCCCAAGTCAAGGCACCCAGAGCCTCTGCATCCCGTGGCTCCCGGGGACAGGGGCTGCCGATGTCACCTGCGGCGGGGCGGGCAGCGGTGCTACATCAGAGCGCACTTCTCCCTAACCTGATCCACGCCGCCCAGAGCGCGGTCCCGCAGCGCCGGCAGCTCCACCTGCCGCAGCTTCGCCAGGAAGGCGAAGGCCCCGGCGCTGCCATCCTCCTCCTCCTCCTCGCTGTGCACCATGGCTGCCAGGTCCTGCGGCAGCTCCACCGCCCCTCCAGCCATGTGCACCTGGGCGTCGTCCCGCTCGTCCTAAACGCGGGTGGGAGAGGGTGTCGGGTGGGGACAGACGCGTTGCCTACCACGGTGGAGCGGGGACGGGGGACAGCGAACAGCCAGTCCCAGGGTGCTGGGGACACGGCGGGATTCCAGGACTGTCCAGTGCCAAACTCGGACGCTGGATGGACAGTGGTCAGCAGATAGAAAGAAGGAGACAGTGGCCATCTGCTGCCCTCTTCAGGAATCCCTCCAGTCCAGGGGAATACG
Source organism: Vidua chalybeata (assembly GCF_026979565.1). Classification (NCBI taxonomy): domain Eukaryota; kingdom Metazoa; phylum Chordata; class Aves; order Passeriformes; family Viduidae; genus Vidua; species Vidua chalybeata. The sequence continues at coordinate 843,429 of NC_071556.1, read as the reverse complement.
GCAGCCGGGGGCCTGGGGCTGTTCCGGGAGATGTAGGGTCAAGGGGAAGCCCCGGGTCCGCAGACAGGCTGGTTCTTACCTGGGCCAGGTGGTACTTGTCTCGCAGGTGCATCCGCACCGTGGCCCGTTCTGCCTTCCTCTGTGCAAACGCCTTGTCCCGCTCGATCCTGCAGCAGGTGCCACACCATCACCCTCTCCTCACTGAGCCCCCCAGGACCACCCCGACCCCGATCACCCTGGTCCTCCTGCAGAGCGGGTCTAGGGCAGGAGGGAGAAGGTCTGAGACCCACAAGAGGGTTCAAGTGGGGATCTGGGAGCAGGAGCCACATTCTGTCCACCCAGCTCAGCACCCAGATTCAGAGGTGGTTGATAAAGGCGCCCATTGCAGGGACTCACTCCTCCTGCAGCCTCTCATCTCCCTGATGCTGAGCTGCTGGGCTCCTGCAGCACCTGGTCCTAGGGAGGTGGGACCCGAATCCAATCCCATACTGACCCCCATTCCCCACCCTTGGCTCCAAGGGTGCTGGGTGGAACCACCCTGTGGCTCTGACATTGGGGGTTCCCCTCGTCACCTGTGGTGCACGAAGGTGCTGTCACAGCCCTGTGCCAGCCCCTCCATGGACCTCCCATGCTGTGGGGGAGACACACTGAAGGGCCCCAGCTGCCTCCCTGTCCCTCTGTCCCTGTCCTGTGCCACCCTGGGGAAAGCCCACAGCAGGTGAGATCCTGATTCTGGAGTGCTGGGGGACCCTAGTGACCTGCTCAGCCCCAGCAAAGCCTTACTTCTCTTCCAGCAGCTGCCGCTGGTACTCCTCAAACTCCTCGCGGGCCACGCTGCTGGGCAGCACAGCCGCCTTGTCATCCTTGGGGGCCCCCTTGGGTGACTCGTCCTTGCCCCCCTGGAAGCTCTTCAGGGCAGACGTGAAGAAGGAGGCCATCGTGGGTGGTGGTGGTAGCTCTTGTCCCAAGGTGCCCACCGGGTCCCAGTGCCTGCAAGGTCAGTGGGACCAGCCCCAGGGGCACCGCGGATCAGGGCGGATTAAGGCATTAGGAGGGGAAGGCACAGCCAGGGTGGAAGGACCTTCCCTTCGCTGCACCCAAGGGTGCTTGCAGGGGACAGTGGCAGTGCAGGGGGACAGCAGGTGCTGCCACATCACAGTGATGGGGAGTTGGAAGGAGTCATCGACCTGCAGCACTGGGTCAGGCTGAAGTACTCCCCATGGGTCCAAAATTGGGTCAGCACCCATGGGGCCGGGGCAAACCCTGAGGAGAGCCCCATGCCGTGGGCACCCAGAACCACGCACACAGGGGGATTGGGGGTGCAGGAAGTCAGCACAGAGGAGACACAAGAGGATTAGCCAAAAAAACCCAGTCGAGGGTCAAAAGACTGGCAGCAGATGAGGCGGTGGCGGTGCACACCCGCCCGCGGCAGCCCCGTGCCCCCACTAATCCCTGCTCCACCCAGACTCGAGATTGCTCGGCAGCCTGCGGGGCTGGGGGCTCCCCACGGCTGGGGATGTGCCCCGTGCCCGTAATCTATACGAAAGCAATTCCCATACAGCCTCTGATTAAAGCATAATCCCCTGCTGCACAGAGCCCTGATGGGAGAGGGGCTGGATGGCATCAGGGGTTCCAAGGGCCAGAGCTCCTGGCCTCCCCAAAGCCTTTCACTGGGCTTTGTCAGGCTCCAAGTGAGAGATAGACCTAATTTCACCCCAGAAGCTTAAAGTTGCTGTTGAACTAATTTCTTTGGTTTAATCAAAAAGCCCAAATCCATGTGGTTTAGCTGGCTGTGCCAGCATTTCCGTGTGGGGCTGGGCGCTGGGGCAGGGCTGAGTCAGGGTGGGGTCTCATCCTCCAGTGAGTGGAGATGTCCAGTCCTGTCTCCCATCACTGGGAGTCACAGCTTGGAGGGACCCCACATGCAGCATCTGCTCCTGGGGCTGAGCACAGGGGGTGTGGGCATGGCTCCCTTGGGGCCTCTGCTCCCCACTGTGATGGGCAAGGGGAGATCAATCCCATGGCAACCTTCTCTGGGTTGTGTGGTGGGTAGAAGGACCATGCTGGGATGGAGGGAGGCTGCCGCCCCATCTCCACAGGGAGAGAGCAGCACTGCAGGCCTTCCTGTTCCTGGCCCTTATTGCCCTGCCACTCCCAACCCTGGAGGGTCTGGGGGCTTCAGGTCCTGTGTCCTGGTAGCAGGATGGGGGTTAAATGTCCCTCAGGTGCTTCAGCTCCTTCTGCAGCTTCTCTGTGAGTTTCTTGAAGGACGGGCGCTTGCCTGGCTCCAGCTCCCAGCAGCTCTTCATCAGGGCATAGATGGTGGGTGGGCAGCCCTCGGGGGGGTCCATGCGGTACCCCTGCTCCAGCAGCTCCGTCACCTCCTTCAGGGCCTGCCAGGATGGAGAAGCCAGCTGACAACCCCCTTCCCTGCTCTGCTCAGGGAGCAATGGGATGTCCCTGTCCTGTCAGTGCCAGTGGGGTGTAACCTGTGGTGCTCCCTGGCACAGTGCTCACCAGCTTAGGGTAGGGTGCCCGTCCAAAGGAAAAGGTTTCCCACAGGAGGATCCCGTAGCTCCACACGTCCGACTTGGAGGAGAATTTCTGTGACAGCAGGAGAGGGGGAGGCTGAAGCCAGCTGAGGGCTGTGCTGGGTCCCTGTACAGTGACTGCCCCCTGTCCCCCCTCAGCTCCCCAGGGTGTGAACACCCCCCAGTCCCATCATCTTGCCCCAGTTCCCACTGCACACCTGCTCAGGACAGAGACAGAATTTTGGGAGATGCAGGGCTGACTGTGCCAGAGGCCACCGTGGGGCAGGAATGGGTCAGTGAGAATGGGAACAAGCAGGGGCAACCCAAGGGTGTGAGATGTTTTGGAAGGACCCCTGGCCAACCCTGTCCCTCTCACCGTCCCTCACATTGTGTTTCAGGGCCTCTGGTGCCGTCCACTTCACAGGGAGCAATGTGGCATCTGCACCCTTGGGGTTGACCCGGGCCAAGCCGAAGTCGCTCACTTTGGCCACGTTCTCCTCAGAGATGAGGATGTTGCGGGCAGCCAGGTCCCGGTGCACCAACTTCTTGGACTCAAGGTAGTCCATGCCTTGAGCCACATCCCTGCCACAACCGAGTGAGACAGAGCCGTGTCACCGAGTGTTCCCTGGGGCTGCACAGGGGGATGCAGGGCCCTGGATCCCAGCCCAGAGGAGTGAGGGGAACTTACAGAGCAAACAGGAGGAGCTGCTGGGTTGGGACGAGCGCCCGGCCCCGCGTGCGCAGGAAGTTCACCAGGTTGCCCTGACAGAGGAGGATAAAATGTGTCAGGACCAACAGGATGGGGCTGCCAGAAGACTTTGCCTTCTGCAGGTGCTGCAGTGCCTGGCATCTGCGATGACTCAGCCTCCAGACAGGGATATTGTTCTCAAATCTAAGTGGTGATGGGTCCCACTGGCTGAGGAGCAGCCAGGTGCTCTCACCTTGCTCATGAACTCCATGACAATGTAGAGGCCATTGTGCAGGATCACTCCCAGCAAACACACCAGGTTTTTGTGCCGGACCTTCCTGGAATGGAAGGAATCTGAGTCAAGGAGGTGCCTGCTCATCCTGGGCCACAGGCAGGGTTGGGCCACACCTCCACGGAGCACTCACGTCATGGCAGCTGTTTCAGCGAGGAAGGCCTGGGCAGTCACATCGCACTTGATGTTCTTCACAGCCACCCTCTGCCCCAAGTACTCGCCCTGTAGGACATCTGGGAGAGCATGGGAGAGTCAGGCTGAGCCCCCCATGCCATGAGATGGGGAGGGGGATCGGGCAGTGCCCTCTGGGGAAGCTGCACCTGGGGAACCTCCAGCCCCATCCTCTCACCTACCTCCGAACTCGCCTTGCCCAATGCGGTCTCCCAGTGTGAGGTGCTTCAGGTTCAGCAACCAGCCAGCTGGGCACGGGCACAAGGGCAGGTTAGCAGGGGCCACCAGTGGGGCCTTGTCCCTAAAATGCAGACCACAGCCCCCTCTCACCATCCCCTACCTTTGGCCAACTCCTCCTCAGCTGACTTCATCCCAGATTTTGGTTTGGGCTTCACCAGCTTGGTGCAGATGGCTCCCTGCTCCTTCATGTAATGCTGCCAAGGGATGAACAGATGGAGGTGATGCCAGCTCTTACCTTCAGAGTCAGGGTGTCCAGGGAACAGCTTTGGGATGCTCCACAAGACCACACCATCGCCACCCTTGAGGACAGCCCATGTCTCAGCCTTGCTCCCCTCTGGGCACAGCCAGAGGAACACCATGATGGACCACAGGGGTTTGGGGTGTTACTGGTGTGGTTGAACCCCTGGCAGGTGCTGCAGCAGCTGAGGCAGTTTGCAGAGGCAATGGGAGAGGAAGCAGCCAAACAGGATGGGACAGGATGGGAGAGGAAGGGATGGGACAGGACAACCTTCAGAGTTTTCAAGTGGGGCCAGGGCAGCTGAGAAAGGAAAGGAGACACCCAAAAGCTGTGTCTATAAGAAAACATGAGAGTGCAACTCCCTGGAGAGGAGACAGGGTGAGAGAAGGACCACCAGGAAAAACTCACTGGAAGGGCAAGAGCACACACAACAGCCTGGGAGCCCTGTGGGGTCAGCAGGTGAGAGGGGGCTTTGAGTGGAAGGAGACACAGCAAAATGCCCCAAAGTCCAGGGGAGGCAGAGGCCACCAGGCTCTTCCTGCTATGTGAAGCACTGAATAATCAGGGATAGGAGTAAAATGTGGCCCTTGGCCGGGGACTGTGACTGCAGCTGGCACAGCTGGTTTGCAGAGACATCCTTGGGATATCCCAGATTTGCCCATTGCACCCCAAACCGGGTGAGAACCACAAGCATTTGAAGGGGATAGAGAATTATACCAGGTGAAACACCAGTGGAAACCACACAGAACAGGGCAAGGACCTGCCTCTGTGTGAGCCCGTGAGGTCCTTGCCCTTCTCTGGCACTGGTGGGACCCTCTGCCCGGGAGGTCTCACCTCAATCATGTCAATGAGGTTGGAGAAGTACTGCTGGCTGTCGATGCTGAGCGTGTTCTCCTCGTGCACCACGCGGTAGTGGATCACCTCCTTGCCAAAGCTCACGCACAGCACGTAGTCACCGGGGTGCCGGACAGACTCACGCACCAGGAACAGCCCGTCCTCGGGGGGCTGCAGCTCCTGCACCGCCTCCATCCCTGAGATCTTCCCGTGGAACCAGCTGAGGAGAGGGGCATTGGAGAGGGGGCTGAGCCAGGGGGCTTCTGCAGGGACAGCAGCGAGATGGGGAAAGCAGAGCCCCTGCCAAAGCTACACACACCCTACTGCATGAAACCCCTCTCCATGGGGTCCAGCCAAGCTGGGCTGGCACAACTAGGGCTCCTTAAAGCCAGGTACTGGCCCCAGCAAATCCCTCCATCTCCAGGGCACGGCTATAGGATGCTCTGTCCCCAGCTGCGCCCCCAAAACATGGATGGGGGGGAACATGCTGGACTCATCTGCTGTTGCAGCTCGCAGGGGCTCAGCTGGGTCCCCCGGGGCCCCTCAGTCACCCCAGCTGTACTCACGGCATCAGGCTGAGTTTGGGGTCGGCACGGATGGCCCCGCGCTCCCGCAGCGCACTGGCTGCCAGCAGCCCCTCCTGCCCCGTCTCGTTGTGCCTGGCGCGGTACCAGCCTTTGCCCTGGGGATGAAAGGGTCTCAGAGCAAGGGAAGGAAGGGCGGATCCCTCTGGGAAGGGAGGGACTGGCTTTGACAGCTGAGCTGATGACATTGGAGTCCCACTCCAGCCATGCCCTCCCAGCGCAGCGTGTCCCTGAGCACCCGCAGCTCTCACCTCCACGGCCTCAATGATGGTGACCATGTCCCCCTTGCGGAAGGCCAGCTCCCGGGGCTTGGGCTTGGTGTGGTCATGCTTGGTGACACACTGTGTCCCGGGGGGCCAGTGCTTCTGCAAGGAGAAGCAGTGTCAGTAGGGACAGCCGAGAGCTGGATCCCTCTGCTTCCCCCAGGCACCAGGGCCAGCCCCAAGGACCATCTGAAACCTTGGCTGGGGACCAGGGGTACTGGGCATGAGCCCTCCTCCACCCCACTTCGGTCCTGGGGGCACACCGGGGTCCCCCCGCTGTCAGCTGGCATTGCTGGTGTCCCTGTGCAGCCCCGCTCACCCCAGACATGGCCAACCGTCAGCGCATCAGGGACTCCCTGTCCTCTCCTGCTGCCACCTGCAGAAGAAACCAAAGGGGCTGTGGAGGGACAGGGCTGAGCTGGCTTGTCCCAGGTCACGGCTGCTGTCCCACAGACTCCCCTGGCCAGTGCAGCTCCTGTCCCTCACACAGCCTCACACCATGGAATGGAGGAAGAGGCTGAAAACTCTGCCTGTGCCAGCTGTGTCCTGGGGACGCTCCTGTCCCACACACGGCTGGGAGCAGGATCAGCACTCTGCTCTCTGCCACCAAGGAGGGGCCCCAGCTCTCACCAGCTCTTCTGGCACAGCAGGAACCCAGCACCACAGCTGTGTGGGAGTAATGTGGTTTTACCAGGAGCTTTTTCACCTCCTCTTTCAGGAGCTCCGAGTCACCAGGGCCCCCAGAGGCACCAGCCACGGCCCTGCTGACGTGGGATGCAGCAGGGCTGGAGAGGGGGCTGCCTGGCACTGGGGACACAGGGGAGGCTGGGCTGAGGTGGGACTGTCACAGGCACTGGCTGTGGGATGATTGCACAATGTCCCTGTGCTGCCCCTGACACCAGCTAGTCATGCTGGGATGCATATGACAGCTTTGTAATTTAAAATGGTGTGTCTTTTCCTCCTTCATCCCCACTGTCACCTCCTTGGGAGAATCATAGAATCAGGGAATGGTATGGTTTGGAAGGGACTTTAAACCCCATCTAATTCAACTCCCTGCCATGGCAGGGACACCTTCCACTATCCCAGGCTGCTCCAAGCCCCATCCAACCTGGCCTTGGACACTGCCAGGGATCCAGGGGCAGCCACAGCTGCTCTGGGCACCCTGGGCCAGGGCCTGCCCACCCTCAAAGGGAACAATTCCTGCCCAAGATCCCATCCAGCCCTGCCCTCTGGCAGTGGGAGCCATTCCCTGGGTCCTGTCCCTCCAGGCCTTGTCCCCAGTCCCTCTCCAGCTCTCCTGGAGCCCCTTCAGGCCCTGCCAGGGGCTCTGAGCTCTCCCTGGAGCCTTCTCCTCTCCAGGGGAGCACCCCCAGCTCTCCCAGCCTGGCTCCAGAGCAGAGGGGCTTCAGCCCTCAGAGCACATTTGTGGTGTCCTCTGGCCTGGCTCCAGCAGCTCCACATCCTCCTGATGCTGGGGGTCTCAGAGCTGGAGGCAGCTCTGCAGCTGGGGTCTAATCAGAGCAGTGCAGAGGGGCAGAATCCCCCCTCCCCCGCTGCCCACACTGTGGATGAGCTCCTTGGAGCAGAGATGACTTTGCTCCTTCGGAAGGTGAGTCACAATCACTGCTCTGCATCACTGCTGTAAACTCCTCTCTGTGGCAGTGCGGATCTAAGGACTGTCTGATTCTGCCGGCCCATATCCACAACAACAAAACAGGGACAATTGCAGCAGCTACAAGGTTAGTATTGGAAGGCAGCAGTTTTGTCTCTGCCAGAAGCCATGGTTAGTCAGCACTGCTATCCCCTTGCTTTGCAGCCCATCCATGGCACACATGTTGTCTTGGTGAAGCTGGGGCTGCACAGGCAGCCACTGTGTGCCTGCTCCCCAGCGGGCACAGCCAAAGGCTGCCGTGACCGGGTGCAGCTCAGATCACTTCCAGGATGGTGAGGACCTCATGAACACAGAGCTTCAGAACAGGGTCTGCTCCATACCCCTGCCGAGGTACATCCTGTCCAAGGAAGAACGTGCTGGCTGAGCCAGGAGAGCTGATGGCAGCTCTGACAACTGTCCTTCATTTTATGCTGCTCCAGGACAGAACTTTCAGGTGAAAAGCAGCAACTGTTTGGTCAGTCCTGCCCCCGTGTGCAAACAGCAGTTGGTGCTGGGAAGGGACAGATCCTCCACTCGAGCACCAAAGGGAAGAGCTCCTCCTCTGCCCAGCTGGCCCTGGGCTGGGGTGATGGACACACACCCCCACACGGACACTGCTGCCAGCAGAGCCTGGACACCAGCCAGTGCCTCACCCAGGCACCAGCAGGGACAGCAGTGAATCACCTCCCTCCTGCTGACTCTCACATGCCATGTCCTAAAGCAGCTCTTTGCTCCTGGAGGTCTTTGATCCATGAGATTCCCATCACTGGAATGAATGTTCCCACAAGCAGAGTGTGCAGGCAGAAAGCCTGAGAGGAGATATTTGTCCCCTTCTTTGTTTTGGGGCTGTTCCGTACTTTTATGAATTGGCAAACCTGAGTAATTGCAATGAGGTTGAGAAGCACAGAAACATAGTGGGGTATGGTAGAGCTGTCCCAACCCTGGACTGGAGAGCTCAAGCTTATTCCCCAGTGCACAGTTACCCCAGCCGAGGCGGTGCCAGCCCTGACGGCACTGTGACAGGAGGGGACACCGCCCGCTGCTCCCCGGCTGCGACGGAGCCGCGCTGCGCCCTCCGCTCCAGAGCACACACCCGGTCGCCCTGGCTGTCACTCGGACAGAGGGCAGCTCCAGCTGTTCTGCTGGAAAACCGGTGACGCGGGGCATCCCCCGCTGCCTACCACGCTCAGCACCGTGCCCATCCCTCCCTGTTGGCAGAGTGGGCAGCAGGGCGGACGCCTCGTCTGCCCTCAGCGCCCCTCGGGCCTGGCTCTTACCTCTCAGCGGTGCCCATGGGTGGCCGGGGGCAGCGATGTCAGGGGAGCTCACAGCTGAGCCTGGACTTGGATTCCTGAACTCCTGGGGAGTCTGTCCTACACAGAACCGAGCACTACGTTCAGGAGTAGCTCCCAGGCAGAGCCGGGGCCCAATTTCCTGATTTCTCTGCTGTTGAGGCTGTGATGCAGCGCCCGGGCGGTCCTTGCGCTGGCGCCGCCTGCGCCCTCAAACCTCCGTCAGAAATGACTCATTATTTGACAACACTTAGAGCAACTTCTGCCCTTTGAGGGCACAGTTACACACCCTGGATGGAAGGGAACTGGAGCTCACCAGATCCTGTCCCCTGTGGCTCTGTGGGGGAATCCCCCTGCACACAGGGACAGCTGCTGTCACCACTGCTGGCCTGGCCAGAGCAGTGACCATGGAGTGGGTGCCTCTGGTGGCAACAGCTCTCCAGGGGGACTGAGTCCTCGGAGAGGAAGAGCTGGGACCAGGGATCCCCAAGTGTAATCTTGTCTCAGCATCGACTCTGTGAGCCTCAGAGCAGGTTGATCCCAGGCCACTCTTCGCTGTTCCTCTGGGGGTGACAATCCAGAGGCACCACGGGTTGGGACAGGCAATGGCACAGAATCCTTTAAATGAGTACTGCTCATGTCAAAGAGAAGCAGCTTATCTGTATCCTGCAGCATCCACACAAGTGGGGAGGGAATAACCACCGCTGCAGTTCATCATCCCAGCCACAAAACCAGACACCAGTTCTGCACTAAAGTTCAGCATTTCCAATATTCTGAGCAAAATGGTGAAAAAGAAGAAAATGCCATTGTAGGCAAACACCAGATTTCATTCAGGGGTCTTGGGACCTTTTTGGGTGTACTTTTAAAAAAAATTAATAAAATGGGGTTTAAGCTTTCAGAAAACATTGGCAATTCAAGGGCAAAGGCAGTGTAGAAGAAAACTCATCCAAACTAGCAGGTACTTTCAGGTCCTGGTTATATTTTTCCATACACAAACAACTTCCCCAAGCCATTCAAGCCAGATTTCTCATAGGATTCTTGGGGTGGGTTTCCCCAGGAGCACTCCTTGCATTATTCCCTGTATTTGTAGGGATGGATCCTTAGAAACCTGGTCTGTTCTGGCTGGAGAATAAACACATGAGTTCACCCTTACAGCTCTGTGCTGCACTCCCAGGATCTGCACAAGGCTCCCTGTGACAAACGGAAAAGTTTTGTGCTTTTGGGTTTTGCCACATCTGGCCGTTGTTACAGACATGACCATGACGGGCTGAAGAACTCGGCGTCACACACAGGGAGCACTCCCTCAGATGTAATAAATGGGCTTTCCCTGTCCTGCTGCACAGCTAGCAGAGATTCCCATGTGCTTCTGCCTGAGCTGGTGTCCCCTTTCCATCCTGAGGTGTGCCACCCAGCCAGAGCCTGAGCCTTTAACACACAGAACTTCAGCACTGCCTTCTCCCTTCTCTGGTGCAGCAAAGGTGACACCCGGCCCGGTGGGTGCAGCTGAACCACTGCGTGCCCAGGCCTCCCAAAGCTACAGAGCCAAAACATCAGGACTGTGCAGCCCTTCCCAAGTCACTGAGTAAATGGGAATAGAATGGGAACATTTGTCTCACATTCTAGGCTGAGGCTTTGTCTACTCACCAGTCTTCCTCCTGGCATCCTGCATTTGGGAGAGTGAAGCTTAACATCCTACACAGAAAATTACTGAGCAGTGCCATTTCTGACAAAATCCAAGTTATCCAAAGGAGCAGAGTTTGGAGGTGGAGAGATGGGCAACAATATTTATCAGGAACAGCACACATTTTGTACAAAAAAACCATCTCCTGTCATCTCAGTAGGATCTGGGCATTAGCAATCCCAAAGCCACAGGCTCTCTTTTGCCAACCCAACCCCTTTCAGTCCTCTTGGACAATACCACTGGATTCACCAGAAATGTACCTTCCAGCCTGAGGAGTCTAGCCTGCATTTCAAACCTTCAAAAAGGGAACCAGAAAATGGCAATAAGTCATAAAAGCAGACTTGTCTTTGACATCCAATCTCCAGCATTTAAAGGGAATGTCACTGAGTTAAAACATGCTTTATCACAGCAAAAATTTATATTTCCACCCAGAAATATAGAATCACAGAATCCCAGAATGATTGGTGTTGGAAGAGACCTTGAATAACATCCCTTTCTAAACCCCTGCCAAGGGCAGGGACACCTTCCACTATCCCAGGCTGCTCCAAGCCCCGTCCAGCCTGGCCTTGGACACTGCCAGGGATCCAGGGGCAGCCACAGCTGCTCTGGGCACCCTGGGCCAGGGCCTCAACACCCTCACAGGGAGGAGTTTCTTCCCAATATCCCATCCAGCCCTGCCCTCTGGCAGTGGGAGCCATTCCCTGGGTCCTGTCCCTCCAGGCCTTGTCCCCAGTCCCTCTCCAGCTCTCCTGGAGCCCCTTCAGGCCCTGCCAGGGGCTCTGAGCTCTCCCTGGAGCCTTCTCCTCTCCAGGGGAGCACCCCCAGCTCTCCCAGCCTGGCTCCAGAGCAGAGGGGCTCCAGCCCTGGCAGCATCTCTGTGGCTCCTCTGGCCTGGCTCCAGCAGCTCCACGTGCTCCTGATGTTGAGGGCACAGAGTTGGAGGCAGCTCTGCAGGTAATTGTTGGTTCATTTGCAGAGAGGATCATTTGAAAGGCTTTTTCACCCTGAGTAAGCTTTAGGTGATGCCTTAAGCTCACCCTTCTGCGAGCGACTGTGTCCAGCACTAGCTCAGGCACTCTTGTACACCTGCATCTTTCTCTCTGCATCACCAGGAGCCAGACTGCTGCCTCCAGGAGCGATTCCCCTCTGTCCCCAGCAGCCCCATGGAACAGTGCTGACAGAGTATTTTCCCTAGACCTGTGCAGAGCAAATAACAATGCCTGAATCTCTGCCCCAGCAAGAAAGTAGAGCCTGGGCATGGTCAAGAGACAAGTGGAAGATGCTTAGCTGCAGCTGAACACCCAGCTGAGTTGGTGACACCCAGCCCCCATGTCAGGGCAGCTATTTCATGGGGACACACCAGGCCTTGGCTGCAGTGTCCATGCTGGTTTGTTGTGTGAAGCACACAGAGGCTTGTCCCACATCTGGCTCTTGGTTTTTTCAGCCATCTGTGTCACTTGCCCCGAATGGGGACTGCTCCATCAGTTAAAATCTTTAGTATCTGGTATCATAACTTGGCTCCCATTACTAGCAGCACTTGTGGCAGTATCCAATGGCTTTACTTCCTAATTTCTAATGAGGAAATATTTTTGCAGCAGATTAACCTTTTCATCCTCTTTTGATCTGACTAAGGTCAGGATAGAAAGTGCTCAGGATATTTTAACACTTCCCAATTTTTCTGCTTTACCAGTAACAGAGGATGATAACTGGGTGGCAAAACAAAGATCACAATCAAGGCACGAGTTTATGGCAGCACTGAGTGTACAGGGGGACAACACCATTTCCAGCAGAGCTCAGGACACTGGGTTAGTTCATACAACGGTCATGTAGTGATGGGACAAAGGGGAAAGGCTTTAAACTGAATGAGGGTGGGTTTTGATGGGATATTAGGAAGAAATATTTTTGGTTATGAGGTTGTTGAGGCCCTGGCACAGGGTGCCCAGAGCAGCTGTGGTGCCCCTGGATCCCTGGCAGTGCCCAAGGCCAGGCTGGATGGGGCTTGGAGCACCCTGGGGTAGTGGAAGGTGTCCCTGCCCAGGGAGTGGAACTGGATGGGCTTTAAGGTCCCTTCCAGCCAAGCCATTCTGGGATTCTGATTCTACAAAATAATGCATCTATGTAAACATCTATGGAAGCTTTGAAATACATCTCTCTCCAATACATTTTTTATGTGGTCTATGACCTTTATCCCAGAATATCTAAGCAGAACTTTCTTTACACCCCCCAGAATTGTACTTAAAGAAAAAACAACCTCATTTCACAATAAACAATGTAGAAACAATGTTTTTCAGTAAGTTCTAAAAAGGAATTCAAAATACTCCAAAAAGCCTGAAGGAATGTGAAAAGTGATTTGAAACAGAACTTTAAATTAAGAATCACAGTATTCCACAATGGTTTTGGCTGGGAGAGACCCTTGAAGATGATCCAGTCCCACCTGCTGCCATGGGCAGGGACACTTTCCACTACACCACATTGCTCCAAGCCCCCTCCAGCCTGGCCTTCCTTGACCACTTCCAGGGATAGGACAGCCATAGCTACTCTGGGCAACCTGGGAGCCAAGAACTCCTTCCCATCCAGCCCTGCCCTCTGGCAGTGGGAGCCATTCCCTGGGTCCTGTCCCTCCAGGCCTGTCCCCAGTCCCTCTCCAGCTCTCCTGGAGCCCCTTCAGGCCCTGCCAGGGGCTCTGAGCTCTCCCTGGAGCCTTCTCCTCTCCAGGGGAGCACCCCCAGCTCTCCTAGCCTTCAACAAATATATGAAGCTGAAGCCTGTGGCAATTCTCTTGCTATCTGCTGGTGTCACATCCAACAACCCAAGTGTCCAGCTCTGGTTCTCTCCAATGCACTCTTTTTCCAGGTACCACTATGACAGCAGCAAAGCTGTGCTTGCTACAGCTCGGTCAGCTTTGTTCCAAACCACTGAGAAGGAAGTGTCTCCATGTCTGCACCTCGCTGAACAAACAGCTCCCAAACAGCCCCTGGAGCCCAGGATCCCTGCTCCAAAGGGTGGGGGAAAACCCTAAACCCACACAACAAAACCTGGCAGCTTCAGGCACTTAAGGCCAGAGGACAGAAATCTAAAGTGACAAAATGTTAAAAGGATACACATGATACCAGAGTGTGTGTGGGATTTATCTCTCTTTATTATATCTCTCTATATGTTTTGCTGTGGGAAGAATTTCTTCTAGAGCAAGGAGTGGGAGGAAGGAAACATAACAGGAGGAAAGGAACTGTTGCTACAGGCAACTCGACTCTTACACAACGGTGCAATTTCTGTAATGGTTATGGAATCACAGAATCATTAAGGTGGGAAAAGACCTCCAGGATCATCAGGTCCAACCATCAGCCCAGCACCACCTCCATGTTCACCACTAAACCATGTCCCCAAGTGCCACAGCTACACGTTTGAACACTTCAGGCATGGTGACTCCACCACTGCCCTGGGCAGCCTGTGCCAGTGCTTGACCACCATTTCCATGACGTTTTCCCCTATATCCAACCCAGACCTCTCCTGCTGCAATATGAGGCTGTTTCCTCTTGTCCTGTCATGTGTTCCCTGGCAAAGAGACTGACCTCACCTGGCTCCACTGTCCCATCAGGGGTTGCACAATTTTAGAGAATTATAGTACAACAAAACTACCTGCAACGGTCTATTTAAAACACAAGATATCAGACTAACCCAGGACTTATTACAGGCAAAAATTGCAATCATATAAGCATTATTTCATACATGCAATGTGATTACTATGCAGCATTTCTTGTTTGTAATTTTTTCCAGCTCCTTCACCCTCTGCTCTTCTACCTGTCTCTCTTCTTTTTACTGTGTGCATCAAATGTATTTTTTCAGGATTTCAAATGCTCTGATTATGTTTTTTTTCCCCTCAAAGCCATAATTTTTAAACCATGCCAGGAGAAGAAGGAAACAAAATGATAACAACCCAACTGAAATGAAGGCTGCTATATGGAGGAAATACACAGAAATACACAGTTCATCCCACACACTATGGAAGATGGAATTTTAAGTTATTTAGAAGTTCATCACCCCCACTACACCATACACAGAAATTAAGCTTATATTGCAAAACCTCACCTAAAGCTACAGTAGCAAGTGCCTTTGAAAATACAAAACCAAGAATCTGGTGTGCAAGCTGAAGCCTTCTTCATCAACCTTTTGCCCTGAGTCACAGAAGTTTCAGGCAAGACCGGATACTTCAATTTTAATTTAATCTCAAATTGGATTCCTTTTCATCATATTTAACATGAGCAACTGTAGGATTTTAATATTTGCTTATTTGATATTGATCAAGAAAGCCAATGCTCTCATTGCACAGTCAAGAAAATTGCAACTGTTTATAAAAAAAAAAAAGTAAAGAAAAAAATGTATAAAAACATGTAAATTACCTTTCCTGCTGCATATCAAACCAAGAACAACTGAGCAAACAGGATGGGAGAGGGCTTGAGTTGTGCACTGTACAATTTTATGTGCTGCAATAAATTCTGTGGTTTTCCACATAGGCAATAAAAAATGGGACAGAAGAGTCAATGGCACATAGAAACACTGAGCACATGTAGCATTACATTTCTAGACAGGAGGACTCTCCTTTGGTGGGACAAACCTCTCACTGTCAGCGTAGAGAACCAAATTAACCAGTACCCTCCTGTCAGTGGCTTGGCATGGAGCTCAGGGAAAGGTTCTTCCCCCCGAGGCTGCTGGCACTGCCCAGGCTCCCCAGGGAATGGTCCCGGCCCCGAGGCTGCCAGAGCTCCAGGAGCGTTTGGCCAGCGCTCTCAGGGATGCTCAGGGTGGGCTTGGTGGGGTGGCTGTGCAGGGACAGGGCTGCACTGATGGTCCCTGTGGGTCCCTTACAGATCAGGATTTTCTATGGTTCTATGCTCCTCTCACTTTGATAAATCCCTTCACTTAAATCTGAGCAACATCAACACAATTTCTGGTGTTACTAATGATAGAAGTATAATAATAAATGAAATGTACTCCACATCTCTCAGTTGCAGTGAGAATCTTCAGTATCCCACTGTCAGGGACATTCAGCAAACTGGTATTAACTGCACTTCTCTCCCTGTGCATAATTTCATTACAGTCACTGAATCCCAGAACGGTTTGGGTTGGGAGGGACTTTAAAACCCATCCCATTTCACCCCTGCCATGGCAGGGAGACCTTCCACTACCTCAGGGTGCTCCAAGCCCTGTCCAGCCTGGCTTTGGACACTTCTAGGGATCCAGGGGCAGCCACAGCTGCTCTGAGCACCCTGTGCCAGGGCCTGCCCACCCTCACAGAGAAGAATTTCTTCTTCTACAGTAAAGAAGAGTTCCTGGCAGCTTACAGTCTCTAAAGCATCCAACTTACCTTCCTAACAGGGATCTTGCAATCCAGGTTCATCTGTAAATGCTAGAGATGAAAAAGGAAACCCATCACAAAAATGAATATATTGCAGTCAGGTTTTTAACAGTAAACATCAGCAGGCAAAGAATTAAAAACATGCTTGAAAACTATTTAAATAATTCTGAAATCTTGCTTTACCTGAAGTAAGGAAATGTGAGAAGCTGATCAACTGAGCTTTAGATTCTCTGGAATGAGCCCACAGTTACAGCATCTGAGACTTCCCTTAAAAGCTTTTCTATAAATAACAACTGTGAGTGTTCCGAAAAGCAACATGAGCTTTGTAGAAGTCAAGTGGGAGTGCCTGGGGCTGGAAATACAGTTCTGAAAAATCCATAGAATCACAGAATGGGAGAATGGTTTGGGTTGGAAGGGATCTTAAAGCTCATCTTATTCCACACCCATGGGCAGGGACAACTTCCACTATCCCAGGCTGCTCCAAGCCCCATCCAGCCTGGCCTTCGAGGGATCCAGGGGCAACCACAGCTGCTCTGGGCACCCTGGGCCAGGGCCTGCCCACCCTGCCAGGGAACAATTCCTGCCCAATATCCCATCCAGCCCTGCCCTCTGGCAGTGGGAAGCCATTCCCCCTTGGCCTGTCCCTCCAGGCTGTTGTCTAAACTTCCTCTCCAGCTCTCCTGGAGTTCCCTTTAGGCACTGGAAGGGACTCTGAGCTCTCCCTGAATCCTTCTTTTAAATCCTTGTTTACAAAAAGTCCCATTCTCTCTGGAGAGGATTGAAGTGACATGTTAGAAGTAAAAAAGCAGACAAACATGCTTTCCCTTTAGCCAAACCTTGCTACTTCTCTGGACATTTGCCCATTCTTGGGACTCTGCCTTGGGGTTTGCAGCATTTTGAAATTAATTACTAGACTGCTTTGTCACAGGTTGTCAAACTACAGGAATGTATCCACTTTTGTGGGAAATTTGATTACATAAATAGCCAAGTAAGACATTATATTTGCTTTTTTATCACCAAAATGCACACACCCCCAACAAATCAAATCTTCGACCTGACCTTGGTGGCAGAGCTTCCTTGGGATGAATGTCAGGAGAATGAAGAGCTGATTTCAGAGCTCTTTTCTAAAAATGTTAATGTTCTCAGACAACTGAGTGCATGCAGGATTTTACAGCTGCCTGGTAATCTTCTTAACTGCAGTAATCATACAAGAAATTCTACTTCAAATGCACACCAAGAGCTGAATATATCACCTCTGTCACTGAGATGGAGTCTTTGGGGTCTCCATGGATATTTCTGTTCTTTCTTGGCATTTTCCCATCACTCACCTGCTGCAGTTTGATGGCCAAGTGCAAGAGGAGAAGTTTTTTTCCCACCTCCTGTCACATCTTTTATCTGAGTGTAGGATTCTGGCATTACTGTCTGAATACTAAACACAAACCCATTGCAGCTGCACTCAGAGCTTACAAGGAAGTTGGACATTTTAACCATCACCATTTCCAATCTGAGACACAAAGCACATCCTTCAGGATAACTAACCATGACAGTGACAGCAGGAATTTCTCACCAGGATGTATTTTCTCAAGGTGTACATACTTATTCCTTAATAAAATATTGCCACCCTATTGAATAATAGTGACTTTAAAAGCTCCCAGCCACGTTACACTGCAATTCAAGACAGGAAGGAAATGCAACATCCATTGACTCTGCAAAGGGCTCTAGAAAGAGCCAACTGAAAGCCCCACAGAGAAATTTAACTGGAGCACAATTCACTCACATACATTGACAGGGTTTGTCACCACGATGGAAATGTCTTAATTTTAAAGCTTATGGGAAGTAGCAATCATTTAACAAAGCATTTCTTATAGCAGATTTTTTTGAGTACCTTGTGCACTCAGGTATGCTCTCTTGAAGATTATCTCCCTTTCCTGGTGCTAGTCAATCAGCTGCCTGTGTTATCATGGGCATTTTCCACGCATAAATAATACTTACATTTGGGGTTCTTTTTCTTTTATCTGGCCTTGCTTATAATAAGAATGGGAAGAACAAAACTTGATCTCACTGGAAATGAAGATTTAATTTAGATTTTGAATCTTAATGTATGATTTCATAAGTAACATTTTCAGGAATTCACAAAATGCAAATAATCTAAATGTGTCATCATCTGTCCCAGCACTGAAAACAGTATTGGCACACAGAAAAAAAAAAAAAAAAAAAAAAAAGCCTGACTAATACATAACCCTACATGAAAGCCCATAAATGTGTATTTGAAAAATCTGAGTAAGGTGATTATGCACAAAATAAACCAGCATGGCATAAGTTCAACAGCTTGATCAAGCATTGTTGAAAAATAATGTTGTAAAAAAGTTAAAAATCATGATGAATATATCTGAAATCAAAAGCCTCACACAGCAATTTGTCCCACAAGGAAAGTGTCAACCTCTCTTACTCAGTCATGTCACACAGGATGTACACCCAGCAGACCTCAAGGTACACTTTCAGAGACAGTTGTAGTCTGCTTCAGTTTTGTCACCTTCTTTTCACAAGTTTGCTGCTTCTTTCCTCTATTTTTAGCAGTTTGTGAATGAAGAAAACTGGCTTAGTAATTCAATTCTTAGCTGTTTAGGAAGACATCCCTAATAGCATTTAAGTTAAAAATCCTTCATACTATTGACAGCTGTTTGTTCCTATGAAATCTTCCCCATTTTTTTCTATTCCTTCTCATTAGAGCAATTATTAGAGCAGCTGGTAGTGGTGGATTAAATTCATTACATTTACACCTCTAACCCAACACCAAGGCAATGCCTTTGCTAAAAGCTTTGCTTTGTTAAGCAAAAGCTTCTGCTTGAGCACCTGGCTGGCACTCAGCCTCCCCAGTGTGCAACAGGTAAAGCTCAAGAGGCACACCTGGCAAAGTTAGAACCTCTGCACAGGTGGGCTGCAGAGGGGGTTCGAACCAATCTCATGAAGTTCACCCAAGGCGAAGCACAACTCCTGCACCTGGGTCAGGGCAACCCCAAGCACAAACCCAGAGAATGCATCAGGAGCAGCTCTGGGAGAACTTGGGGTGTTGCTGGGCAAGAAACTCAACCTGCCCTGGCCATGGGCACTGACCCCAGGAACCCCCCTGGGCTGGGCTGAGCCCCCAGCGTGGGCAGCAGGGGAGGGGGGATTCTGCCCCTCTGCCCCGCTCAGGTGAGACCCCACCTGCAGAGCTGCCCCAGCCCTGGGGAACAACAGCAGGAGGACGTGGAGCTGCTGGAGCCAGGCCAGAGGAGCCACAGAGATGCTGCCAGGGCTGGAGCCCCTCTGCTCTGGAGCCAGGCTGGGAGAGCTGGGGGTGCTCCCCTGGAGAGGAGAAGGCTCCAGAGAGAGCTCAGAGCCCCTGGCAGGGCCTGAAGGGGCTCCAGGAGAGCTGGAGAGGGACTGGGGACAAGGCCTGGAGGGACAGGACCCAGGGAATGGCTCCCACTGCCAGAGGGCAGGGATGGATGGGACATTGGGCAGGAATTGTTCCCTTTGAGGGTGTTGAGGCCCTGGCCCAGGGTGCCCAGAGCAGCTGTGGCTGCCCCTGGATCCCTGGCAGTGCCCAAGGCCAGGTTGGATGGGGCTTGGAGCAGCCTGGGACAGTGGAAGGTGTCCCTGCCATGACAGGGTGTGGAATCCCTTGGATCCCTTCCAACCTAAACCATTCTATGATTCCAAATTTTTCCAATGGTAAGAAATCTTTCAAAAATAAAAGGCAATTCCAGACTCTCCTAGAATCTTTGTGCATTGGAAATACAAATTTAATTGTAATTATTTCTTTGATGATGGTTTTATCAACTACAAAGCTGTAGTTAGGCTTGACAGATTTTAAGCTTTTTATCACAAGTGGACGTGAATGTCTCCATGACGCTATACATCAGATGCTTTCAATATTGCAGAATATTTCTGAATAGGTTATTGCTCACACCACTTTTCCCACCCTTAGCTTCCTTCCCTCTGTGCAGTTCTCAGGATCAGCTGCTGCTAAACTGTTCATGCCACATTACCAGCCTCAGCAAAGAACAGTTACTGCTGAGTAACTTCAGATGCTCACCTGGTCCCACAGACAAACAGACCTGTCACATCCTCTCTAAGACCGAGGAGTAAGTACTGGCGCCCTGCTGTAAGTACTCTAGGACACAAGTAGACATTGGGAAAAACTCCAGTAAAGACAACTGTGAATGACTACACTGTGATCATGTATGTGCATGATCTTTTTCCCAGGCCACATGAAAAATTTGACAATTCTTGTGCTCAGACATTTTCAAAGCCATAACTCAGAGAAGACATGAAGTGCAATGTCCAAAGATGAATGAGCACTTGGAGCAAAAGATTTTTAGAGACATCAACTTGAACAGTCAAAACCAATTGCCAAATAATTTTCAAGAATATTTTAAGAAATAACACTTGAGGTTTGATTGTGCTCTAAGTTACTGGGTTTTTCTGAAGCGTTAACTTTATTTCCCTGTTAGCTGTAACATCAGTCTAACTTTTGAGAAAAATGTGATAGAAAACCTTTGTGAAATGGTTTGGTTTCATAGCATTAGATGACAACTTTAAGCTAGGAACTTTTGGCAAAGCTAAACAACACAGATCATGCCACGTTGTCCCAAGAGCTCATTTACTGCTGTGAATTGACTTAAAGCATATGCTGCTATCATAGTTTTTATTTCAGAAATGTTTCTGAAAGAGCTTATCCTTGATGTACACCCTTCTAAAACATGAACAGGCTCTGTGGTGTTCATAACCCCACAAACGTGTCCCACCTCCCGAGGCTCCCCGGATACGCTCGCACCTGCTCCTGCGAGCCCCCAAGCAGACACCACAGAGCCCACATTGACGTGGTTTGCATCCTGCAGGGCTCATGTTTCCTCGGCTTCCTGCCTGCTGAACAACGCCTTTCTTGTTGCACTTTTGTCATTCTAAGTGCCCCTCGTATGACAGGGTAACAGATTCATTTCCCTTTCAATGAAAGTACTGTTTTTCTATTAAACATTGTGTCCTCTGAATATAAGTGGAAAAATTTCTTAAACATTCAGATTAAAACCAAAAAAACACCCTTTGGAGTCACATTAAAACCTGCAATGTATAAAAAGCTCACAAGCACTGGTGGTTTGATGAATTTCTCCTTCACTGCCTCACACTGCTGGTGTCCCTGAGGCTGGGTTCTGTCACCACGTGTGCAAGAGCTAACCCACACGCCAAGTCAGGGTTTTATCACCATCCTGCAGAACAAGGTGCCAGGCCCCTCACAATGCTGGCACACCTGGGAAACAAGTACAGCCTTGTATACAAAAAGGTAACACAGAAAAATGACACAGAAACGGGTGATTGTTCACTCACACTTCCATCTTGTAATTCTTAATGCGCACCTGATGTCTTAATCCAGCTCATTACACCCTCATTCACACAGACAAATTTCCCTGAGGGGCTGTTTTTTAGCATTATAATAATCTAAGGCAACTTTAGACTGTATTTTTATCCTATCATCAAGTTAATATTTAACCTTACACTTGATTACAATTTCTGCATGAATCTGTTTCAACAATTGTCAACAAAATAGGGATTTCTGGTGTTCTGTTCCTAGGGGCTCCACTGCTCTGCACCCTGTTCTCACGGGGTCAAGTTGCTGTGAACTTACTGTGAATTTTGTAAACTTCATCTGACATCACTACTGCAAGAATTCACACAGAACCCATTCATTTTATACAACCAGTCCAGTCTTGGCTGCAAGACTTGCATGTGGCACGGACTGAGAGGATCCTTTCCCACTCAGGATATCCCAGGAATCTGTGATTCCCCATGTGGAAACCTACCAGTGTCATCAGCTCTTTGCTGCCCTGCAGAGCACACCTGGGGTAGCTGGTTTAGATCCAGGTGACAACACTGCTGACACATGTGCTTGATTGGATGCACTGACCTTACCAAGCACTAAGACCTAAAGACCCTTCTGCCCCAAGCTGTTTGTCATTTAAGTTTTCAGTAAGGGACAGACTGAGCACTACAACAAGCTTAGAGCAAAGTTCAAAGAGGCCAGGCAGTTCCTGGTACATCATGTACTTGCTCTGAAAAATGTGCAGGTTTAGATGTGGTAACTCCTGGATTAAACATGTGTGAGATGTTGCAGCTCTTTGCAAACTGCCCTTTTGTCCCACCACAAGCACCAGCTGTCACTGAGGTGGCAAACGGGGACAGTCACACAGCTCAGGGGGGAATCCCCCCCTCGAGGTTTGTGTCTCTCAGCTGCCTGAGCTTCACACACCACTCCAAGGGGGAGGCTGACCCTGGTTCCAGGCATCTATGGACACATCAATAACCAACTGCCAGACTGAAGGCATCCCAAAAGATGCATTCCCATACTTTCATACAAATTAAGTTAGCAAAGAGCTGTTTAGCACATCAATATACATTGCTTCTTAAAACAAAAGGAGGTTATTTAAGAAAAATCAGAAGAATTCAGGTGAAAAAAGAAAAACCATCTAATTTTAAGTTCTAAAATAGCACCTAATTATTCCACAAAACTATATTTATCATAGAAATATTTGCATTTTACCTGGAGAAGAAAGTTTTTCTCATTACTAAAAATAAATCTCAGGGGAAAAGAGAAATATGAGCCAGTTCTTAGCACTTCTTACTTTCTCAACAGGACAAATACAGGAATTTTAGTTACAAATATACTGCTCACTATCCCTTGTTTTTTTAATATATACACATTGAGGAAGGTATTTTTAGAATCCCTCAAAGATTGTACCTGTTGAAACCTTCCCCTACCTGCTCACCCCACATAAAAAAAAAAAAAAAAAAAAAAAAAAAAATCACTGATGGAGTCGGATAAAATTCATCACACCTTAAAAAGGAGAAATTCTAATTCTGTAACAGTTTAATTTCTCAAATTCAGTGCTACAGAAATACCTGTTCTAGCACAATTTCAAGAAATTAAGGAGGAACACTTACAGTTCACAGTTAAACTCATCATATTCTCTCAATAAATAGAAATGGAAAGATATTGCTTATGCACTCAAGGTACTTCAAATCCTGTTTGGAGACATGATTACCACAGAATCATAGAATCATGGGATGGTTTGGGTTGGAAGGGACCTTAAAGCCCATCCTGTTCCCCACAGGCAGGGTCACCTTCCACTAGACCAGGTGGTTCCAAATTCATCCAGCAGATTTACTGCAGAACATGCATTAAACACAACTTATTAATGAGAACTGAATTTCTGACAAGAAGGAGACATTTCAGCAAGAAGGTTGTAATTTCACACTGAAAAAATTATTTTTCTCTTTACATATAGAGAGACTTCTCCAGAAAGAGCCTCTGGGCAAGAACCTCATCCCCTTCCATGACTGAAGGAAGTTGTTTGAAGTGTCTAAATTGAGAACCTACCTGCACTACCTGTACTGCAAGAACTTTCAGATAAAACACAGACATACAGAAGCCATGGATGCTGGATTCCAGCAGCAGTGGTCCTTCTTGCTCTTCACTGTTGCTCACAGATATTTGTTGTTCATGACTAATTATCCCGTATACAGAATTCCAACAGAAAAACAGAAAAAATAGGAATTAAGACAACTGTAGTAAAAATAGTCGTTTTTATTTGATTGCTATGGCAGAGAGCAGATAATTCATAAATTTAATTTCTTATTTTGCCTCAAATGGAGCATAGTTGTTTCTAGAAAAACACTTAAGGACATCTTTGTGGTGTTAGAAGGGAATGGGTGGGGAGCAGGAGCAGGATAATTGTGCTTACTCCAGGGGAGCAGGGAAACAGGAGGAATTACTGACAGCAGCTCTGAGCAGGAAGGTAGTTTTAATTCATTCCTATAAGAGGTCCATTCCATTTCCAAATGGTTTCTAACCTGAGTCAACCCAAAATTAGATTATGTTGCAAACTTCTAAAGCAAGATACATAATCTCATTAAAACTTACAGAATCCAATGTTCTTGCCAGCATGACAGGTACCAATTCAAATGGTAATTTTGCAACTGAGTGGTGGGGGGGGGGGGCGTGTATGGAAGTAAGATTTGTTAATTTTGACTCTCTAGAAATAATGAGGTCTGGAACACTGATAAAAAAGAAACACAACATCTCACCATTCAAATGAAGCAGGTGAGGTGCTGAAGTCTAGAAGAACTTCTGACATTTACTAGAGAGTCAAAGCTGATTCATTAACTCATTATCACTCATTAACTCTGGCAAAGCCTAGAGATATTTATTGACTGAAACCCATTGTATTACTGAAAAAAGCTCATCCCTGAAAAATGGAAGTCTGAGATCAATCCCACACACAGCAACTCCTTTAGTCACTTTAGTCAAGGATGAGGATTGTCCCACTCTGCTCTGCACTGGGGCAGCCTCACCTCCAGTGCTGGGGGCACTTTGGGCACCACAAGGTCAGGAGGACCCAAAGCTGTTGGAGAGTGTCCCAAGGAGGGACACGGAGCTGGGGAAGGGTCTGAGGAGCGGCTGAGGGCACTTGGCTCGTTCAGCTGCAGCACAGGAGACTGAGGGGAGGCTCCTCGGGGGCTGCAGCTCCTCCCGAGGGGAGGCAGAGGGGCAGGGGCTGAGCTCTGCTCTGGGCCAGGGACAGGAGGCCAGGAAGGGCTGGAGCTGTGCCAGGGCTTGGCATGGAGCTCAGGGAAAGGTTCTTCCCCCCGAGGCTGCTGGCACTGCCCAGGCTCCCCAGGGAATGGTCCCGGCCCCGAGGCTGCCAGAGCTCCAGGAGCGTTTGGCCAGCGCTCTCAGGGATGCTCAGGGTGGGCTTGGTGGGGTGGCTGTGCAGGGACAGGGGCTGGGCTGATGATCCCTGTGGGTCCCTCCCAGCTCAGGTGCCCTGACCGCTGTCATGGAGCCAGAGCTTCACACAGGCTGCAGTACCGAGGCCAAGCAAAGCCCTGGCACCTTGATTGTCTGTTGGCCACCAGCCTGAAAACATCAGAGTCACCAATGACATCTGTGTGTCCGCACAGGTCCGGGAGCCACAGACACCCGAGCGGCCCTCGACGGGGCCACTGCGTTCCGCTGCCTACAGAGGGAGTCGAGGCTGGCTGGCACAGGAGTCAGGGAACCGCAGCAACGCCCACACGGAGGAGAAAATCATGCAGTGGTGATAAAGCAACTGTGTGAAGTCTGTCACAGAGGTACTGCCTGGCAATAAGCACATTGTTGGAGGTTAGGATTTTTCCTTTTATTTTTCTGTCAGGGAATTTTCTCCCATTTGTTTTCTGATGGTTATTGGCAATACTTTAGAGACAAAAGATGTGCCGGGGGGAGGAGGAGGGGGAAGGATGCAGTTTGCTACTACCCCTTAGCTGGGGGGCTTTCTCTTGGGAAGGACAGAGACACTGCGACATTTTAGCTGGGGTTGAGGGGCTGGGCTCAGCTCCTCGCTCGCTGTTGGACCGCGGTGAGCCAGTCAGGCTCTGGCTGTGGGGAGAATTCGCTGCCACCGCGGAGTTCCGTCCTGCACGGTTCTCTCCTTACCGTGGGTGAGCTGCTGCCCTCAAGAGCAGCTGTTGAACTGGGACCTTTCCAACACCCGACCTCACTGGGAAGGGGACCCCGACCACCTCCCCCTCAGGAGGGAGCGTCTCTGGCTGCTTGCGGCAGCTGCTCGTGTGTGCCCGTGGCAGACACCTGTCTTTCAAACCAAGACACATTCAGGTCTGTCCAACAGGATATCCTGTCTCCAGTGGTGCTACAAACAAATGCTGAGGAAAGAGGCAGCACAGAACCCTCCCTCTGCTTCAACTGTCGGCCCCCAGAATAACCCAAGCCTGTCATACTTTGTCCTTTGATAGAGCTCTTGCTCAGCCTGCTTTTTTTCCCGTTTAATTTTCTGTAGGCGCAACATCTTGGAGCATCCCACAGATTCAGTGCCTATTCTCAGGATCCTCGCCCCCTCCATCTGTGTGGAAGCCATTCCCTCACAGCCTCACTGGCAACCCAAGCTCGTGCAGTACAGCAAAAGGCAGCAAACGATCAGTTCCTATTCAGTAGCTTTGTGCCGCTTCAGATCCAGTATTTGGTTTAAATTGTCTCTCCAGGTTGAAGAGTTCCAGCCTGCTCAGCCACTCTTGCAATGGCAGCTCTGCTCTGCTTTTGATTTTCAAAAATGTTTTTTTGTTATTTTCACCAGCCCCAGGCCCTCCCCACTTCCTACATACCTTCTCCAAGAATCACAGAATTGTTAAGGCTGGAAAAGACATCTAAGACCATTAAGTTCAACCATCTACCCAGCACCACCACCATGCTCACCACTAACACATGCCCTCAGGTGCCACATCCAAAAAGTTTTTGACCACTTCCACTTCCCCTGCCCTGGACAGCCTGTGCCAGGGCCTGACAACCCCTTCTGTGAAGCAGTGTCTTGAAGACAAGAGGAACAGAACTGCATGCCATCTGTATCCTGAGCACAGGTGAATCACTATAATTACACAAAATAGTAGCATAATGTTCTCTGTCCTCTATTTTTGTTCTTAATGTCTGACATTCTATAAGCTAATGCTCTGCAACATCATGAACTCCAATATTTTGCTCCTGAGTGGTGATGGCCAGCATAGTTTCTCATCTTGTGGAAAAGCCAGGAGAGTTTCCCCCTGGCTTTACTTCTGTATGTTAACTATTCAGTCAGACATGATGGCTTCCTGTAAGTCCTCACATCTGCCCTACAGAACCGTGGATTATGTCACCTTCCTGCTCATCTATTTTTCAGATAATGAATATACTGACCTAGACCTCACTGTGAAGTTTAAAACACACTGTGTGACTCCTATCACACCACATCACCAGCATCACTTCCTATAATCTGGCTGAAATAACTCCTCACACAAGAGGGAGAATTCAACATAAAACTCACCAGAAACAACCCAAATATCTTAATCTCCAACCAATTAATTCCAAATTTCACTGTGGTTCTAACAGACATTAATACATAGAGGCAATTGTGTGCTGGATCCCAGCACTTCTTACAGCCAAGAAATTAGGATTCAATTAATATCATACTATTACAGAGCTGTAAGTGATGCATGTATTCTGAGAACAAAATGTTTTCCTACAATTCTGTTTTCCTAGTGGTCCACAAAAGCTATGGGAATTGAAGTCTTCAGTCCTAGAAGGGATTTCTCCCTGTATGAACCACACAGTTTGTTCTAAGAGGTAATCTGGTGGCCCCATGGTTCTCACCCTTCTCTACACTACACCAGGCACAGACAGCATTTCAAACAACCTTTCCTAGCTTAAAACCCTTACTGACAATCTTGATTTGGAGCAAGAATAACAAAAGGTGGCACATCAGGTCCACAGACTTGCTATCAGTGGCATTAAACATGGACCAGGTAAAGAATTGCCACAGTGGGCAAGGAGGGCTTATCATTGGGATGTGTTTATTACGGGAGCTGGATAATGGTCCCGTCCTTCCCCTGTCCTCTGCAGAATGACTCCTGTGACCATGGAGCATCCAACAAAGGTTATGAGCATTTTCTGTTGCAGCACAAGTATCTCTGCCTTTGACTGGGGCTCCTTGACAGCTCACAGGACTCCTTCCTCCTCCAAACATCCTATCCTACGCTTGGTAGTAATTTGGTGCTTGCCCTTAGAAGTAAATCCTTTGGTTTAAGACAAATATCTAATGTGTATTTTCCTTTTACTTTATTTCTTGTTATAACTCCACTTTGTGATCTTTATGGCAAAAGAATAAGTAGGTCATTAGTAGATACGTTAAATTAGACTGGAGAAATTAGCCTGGGGAAAAGGAGGCTCAGGGAGGACCTTGTGGCTCTCCACAACTCCCTGACAGGAGGGTGCAGCCAGGTGGGGGTCAGGCTGTGCTCCCAGGGAACAAGGGACAGGAGGAGAGAAACAGCTTCAACTTGTTCCAGGGGAGGTTCATGTTGGATATTAGGGGGAAATTCTGCCTGGAAAGGGTTGTCAAGCTCTTACACAGGCTGCCCAATGCATTGGTGGAGTCACTATCCCTGGAAATGTCTGAAAAATATGTGAATGTGGTACTTAGGGACACAGACTTGATGATCTTAGAAGTCTTTTTTCAACCTAAACAATTCTGTGATTCTAGGAAATGCTAATGACAGAGTGGGTTGGAGATGTTACAGCACCATGTGTACTGATGATCAGCCTAGGCAGTATTCTACTCTCCCAAAGCTTCACAAGCTGACAGTTTTTTCTTCAAGATGTCAGATCTTGAAAAAAAATCGACTCCTTTATCAGATCTCCTGACCTGGACCCAGTGCAGACAAGCCTCATGCTTTCAGAAAGAGAGCAAAACATTGATGTATCCTCATAGACAAAAAGCTGCTGATGAATTTATTCATCCTTGATGCCAAAGCAGAGATACTCCTATGAAACTGATCAAAAACATTCTATGAGCTCTATTGTCTGCTGAAGTGCTCTCAGTACACAGATTAAAAGAGCAAATCAAAGCAACACCCTAGTTAAGCAAACTCCAAATCAGCCCAGTAGTTCAAAGCCACAAGTCTGAACAAAAGGTCTGTTTTTCCTTGGAAAGCATTAGCAATGTATGTCTGTAATAAATCACATGAGATGTAAAGACAATGACTCACTTCATTATCTTCAAAGTATGAGAACAAAATATTCTGCTGAGACAAAAGTCTCTCAGAAATGCTGATACCCACTGCACTTTGCTCTCTGGTGGCAGCAAGGAACAATAAAACAATTCCAAGAAACCTCCACAAAACAGAACTGCAGAGATTACAGGATTTCAGTCTGGATTTCTGGGTTATACATGCTCATCTTACAGCTCCAAAAAGGCTCCCTTTGAGGAATAGGCCTGCAAATTAAACCTAACATCTCAAAACTAAATATGTGCAGAGCTGAGGAGCACACACGCCAGCAGTAAAAGTTCTGGTGGCCAGAAGGAAGGAACCCTGTGGGACATGGCAATCATTTCTGTGGATAATCACAAGGGTTAGTTCAATGCATTCCAAAACTGACCTCTACTAAAAGCAATAAAACCCTGCAAAATCTTCATAACTTGACATTGTGCCATACCAGGAAATTTCTAATTTAATTCACTCAGAGCCCTTACTGCCCACAAGCCACATTCCTTCCTTCTTGAAGCTGCCTGAAGTACTTACATCGGACAGGTCTATTTTATCTGCTCTATCAGGCAGCCACAGGTGACAGGAACCAATTTCTCCTAAAATGATCAAAAATCCTGACTCTAATCCAATAAATAAGTGTAGTTGATGAAAGCTCAGAAATACAACCATGATGTCCATGGGCAGGGGCCACAAAGCCCCTGCCCAAGGATGCAGCGCTGCTGGTGAGGCATTCCTGTCAGGAGTCCCTGGGAATTACTTGGAATAACCTAGACCAAAAGCTGAGATTTATTAATCCTGATGCACTATTACTTCCAGAGTTACACTAGGAAAAAAATGCAGCAGTAAAATTCAAACTGCATTGAATTGTGGTGTAGCAAAGGAAGTTCCAAAATGGGGTTTTATTTTTACTATCCCATCATCCAAAATCCACATTGGGATGCCAGGATTAACTGTAAAGGCATGGAGAACACTGAAGTTAGTGACAATTAAGTCTTTTGAATTAAACATATGCCACACAAATCATAGAGGATCTTAATTTCTACTGCCTTGACTGTGTAATTGGCATACAAGAAACACTGAGGAGCTGGAGCATGTCCAGACATGAGAATGGAGCTGGAGAAGGGTCTGGAGCACCAGGAGCAGCTGAGGGAGCTGGGGAGGCTCAGCCTGGAGAAAAGGAGGCTCAGGGGGGACCTTGTGGCTCTGCACAACTCCTGACAGGAGGGGACAGCCGGAGAGGGGTCAGGCTCTGCTCCCAGGAACAAATGACAGGACAAGAGCAAACAGCCTGAAGCTGTGCCAAGGAAGGTTTAGGCTGGACATCAGGAAGAATTTCTTCCCTGGAAGAGTGTTGAAGGGTTAGAACAGACTGCACAGGGCAGTGGTGGAGACACCAACCCTGGAAGTATTCAAAAAATAAATTGACATGGCCCTTGGGGATATGGTTTAGTGGGCATGGGAGGATTAGCTTAAAGGTTAGACTTGATGGTTCTGAAGGTATTTCACAAGGCTAATGATTCTGTGATAAGCAAATACCATCAATACTGGTTGCCAGCTAAAACTGCCCTGGGTTTTAATCATGTTCCCTTCCTGAATGTTTGCTGTTAGGACAGGCTGGGGAATAAGTTCCTCTGCTGCCAGGCAGGACCACAGCCTGGCCCAGTGACCTGGACTGGACAGGGCCATAAGGGACAGCTCACCTGGGCCAGCAGCACAGATGCTTTCATGGGAGTTTGCTCTCTGGTAGAGTTCCCTCCACAGATGAATTAGACTTAAACTGTACATGCCCGAGTACTTAAAAAAAAAAACCCCAAAAAGCCAACAAGTAAAAAAAGTTGTATTTAACAAACTCATCTTCCAGGCAGAGAATGTAGTGATATACCATTTTAGCATCACCCTGCAGCCAGGCAATTTGTAAAGACAGACTGACTAACGCAGGTCAATCCATGATATAATACTGAGGCCACAACTGATTAGACATGGAACTGAAATAAAGTCACACAAATCAGACAGAAAATTCCAAGCAAATAAACAAATAGCTCTCAAATTCCTAGCAATTAAGGATTTTAAATTGCAAAAATACTTCTTGCCCAGCATGACCAGCCCAACTCTGTAATCTTAGTATGCTACAAAATAACAAATAAACGCTGAATTTTTGTAGGTATTGTTTTAGTTACTGTCTCGGTTTGGAAATAAATTAAGGAGAAAATGCTCTGAAATTAGTGTTTCCTCTAAAGAGAGGGGCTCCAGTAATGCTTTTTTTGCCTATGAGAAATGAATGCCAGTGGGTGAAAGTGAAAAAAAAAACCCTAAACTGTTTATTAACGAAGGAAAAAAACAAGAGGGTGCCCGCAAGTCACAGAAAAGGATTGTATAAATGCTAGATATGGAAGTTTCAAACTCTTAACTCCCATCCCCCAGCAGAGCGCTGGCTGCGAGGCAGCGACGGCGGCTGCGCCCTTTGTCTCAGGGAATGGGAGGAACGGGAGCTTACGCAGCCACTCGGCCGGAATAGATGAGAATCTTTCTGGCACTGGACTCTTCCTCACAGCAAGAACAACTGGTGGTTTTTTAGGGTCCTCTCTTGTGTTGGTTCAGCTTCTCCGAGATCGGTTCGGGGCAACCCAGCTCCTTGAACGGAAAAAAAAACCCAAAATCGAAACAGTTCAGGGGAAAAAAAAAAAAAAAATCCAAAACCAAAAAAGCTGCCAAGAGGATCCCCGGTACAGCTTCTAGGCTAGGGGAAGGGGAATAAAACCTTCTTGTTTCAAGCTGGCAAACAGCTAATCCAGCAAAAGGAACAATGTAGTCCCGGTCCACGCCGCAGCCAAGCACCCGGAGAGAGAGGGTTTGAATCGAACCCTCCCCAGCTCCGTCTCCGAGCTACAGCAGCCGTTTTGGGGCATAAAGCAGACGATTAGGGATTAAAGTATCATAAAATCGCCCCACGATAATTGCGAAAAAAAGCTGCTCCTTTGTCTATGTGGACGAATCAGCAGCGGCTCAGACACCCCAGGAGTTACCACAGCTATGCCGAGCATTCCTGAAAGAAAATATAACCCTGCAGTCGCTACCTTGGAAATTTTATGGCAGAGCTGATTTAGAAAGCGAATAAATTATCTTTTCCTGTGTCCCTAAGTCATTAACTCAGAACCCTACTTCTGCATTCAGCAGCTCTAGTTTGCTGTTAGATTTAAAATAAAGCCATACCATGCAGATCAGTCGGGTCATGGCAGTGGGGAAGCTCATGTAGAAACCCAAAACTGAAGGAAGGAAAAGCATTAAGGTCCATTAGTTGTAACAGCCAACAGAACAAGGTCCCTAAAACGATGCTGTTAAATTGCATGAGGAAAACTGATTTAAGAACCTGCTCTAAAAGCCTTTATTACATCATACGTTCTCTCCTTACCAAGGAAGACAGAAGACTATCAGAGCATTCCTCCTCTTGCTGTACCTCCATCTCTTGTGCATATTCTATTCTGAGGGCATGGTTCACATCAACATTCAAATAATTGTCTTAAAAAGTCAACAACATCTACAAAGATTTTACAAATATTTTGTAGTGCCATTTGTTTCCATGCTTAGTCATTTAACTGCAAAGATGAAGTTACGGCAAAAGTTATTTCTTCCAGCTTCAGAAATTATTGAAACTGGGTCACTAGCAAAAAGTTACATTTAAAACAAAACATTTTAAAATTTGATACTAGTATTACTGTAATAATTGCAAGCATTAGTTTCCATTAATGAGAAGA
The DNA here is from genome assembly GCF_026979565.1 of Vidua chalybeata. NCBI lineage: Eukaryota > Metazoa > Chordata > Aves > Passeriformes > Viduidae > Vidua > Vidua chalybeata. The sequence goes on along the minus strand of NC_071556.1, from coordinate 811,250 downwards.
GCCTTGAAGACAAAAACGAGACTCAATGATGCCTTGTAAAGTGACTTCAAAAGGTACAGAAGAATTTGTGCACCCAAAAATCCATAAACTCAAAAAGCACTGTGTTGTAAGCACTTAAACCCTAACAGCTTTCCATTCTCCCCATATACAGGATTCTATAATTTGAAAAGAAATCTGGGTCTACATTGTGGCCTTGGCTTCTGTTTATTATCAAATTTAGCTCTTCAAATAAACCAATCCTTGAAGTGCAGGTAACCTCTAATTAGCAGGGTGACACCTTAAAAAAAATAAAGCAGTGCAGAGGTAAAGATCTTGTCACATTTATAAAGAAAAATTATTTAGTCACATTGGCTTCCCCCCCCTTTTTTACACAGCACTGTTATTAAAAGCTGTTTTAGAGCTTTATCTAATAGCTAGGTAAATAGCAAAGATACAAATATCAAATGCATGAGCTTAACCTATAAAGTAGGGGAAAATTATTCTTTATTGCTCTCAGGCAGATCCTGAGGTATTGTGATGTCAGAGGAGAGGATCTGATTTTCTTCAGCAGCCCAGTGCTCACCTGGTTCAAACTCCATTGCACCTTTTCCCACACCAATCCTCCAGGCAGTAGCAGCAACACACACATCCACTGCTGAACACTGACTGAAACACGAGAGGTCATGTTGGGACACAGCAGACCAACAGCACAGGACAATTAATTATCATAAAATTGTCATATAAGACAGGTTACAGTTACCCACATCACAGCCAGCTCAGCAAGCTGCAGAGGAAGGATGGGAAGGGCCTGTCAGCATCAACACTGTGATGTGACACCATCTGAAGGCCATGCTGGAGGAGCCTGGGGCCATTTGGAATCAGTCTGGGCCACATCTGAGTGCTCACACTTGACCATGGTGGCTGATATGCTTCAGCTTCAACTGGGAATGAATTTTCCCCAGGAGCTCCAGTGCTCTGCATCTCCAAGCAGTTCTTCTGAGGGATTTTTGAGAGCTTGTGCTTGGCATCTGTCATGGAATCTTATAAAATTTTGCCAGAGGAGGTTTAGACTGGATATTAGGGAAAGGTTCTTCCCCCAGCAGGTAGTCAGGCACTGAACAGGCTCCCCAGGGAATGGTAACAGGCCCTAGGCTGCCAGAGCTCCAGGAGTATTTGGACAACAATCCCCAGGGGGGGATTGTTGAGGTGTCCTGTGCAGGGCCAGGAGTTGGACTTAATGATCCATTTGCTCCCTTCCTACCCAAAAGATTCTATGAATCTACGATGTTATGAAATAATATATTCAAGTGATATTTATTTTGTAAGCCATTTAAAGCAGATGAATCAATTAAGGCTTAGCCCGCCTTTGAATACAAATTCATGATATCAGACAGAGCTGGGGCTGCCCAACTGACTTGAGAACTCTGAAGATTTTAGAATACTTAGTCCAGATATGGAATCCCTCACACACTGAGGCAAGGGCTCTCAGCCTCCAGGAGTTCCCTTGGGCATCCCAACCCACAGGAAGAGTCCTCGACTGCAAACCTACTGCTCCAAGGAGGGCTGACCCCACTGACAGCCCTGGCAGGGCTCCACCACAGCCTAGTCAGATCTGAACAATGGTCAGGTGTGGTCATGCTCACCCTCCTGGTGGGCTCTGAGCTGCTGCCCACCACAGCCACTCTGAAATGTGGTAGGGTCCAGCCTGCACACAGACGTCAGTGATTCATCCCTGAAGCCACGCCACAGCTCAGGTCAGTCTAGGTCACTGCTGGGGGAGCACCTGCACAGGTGCTGAGGACATGCATCTCCTGGCTGCTCTAACACTTAGCAAGCTCCTGACTGGATGACTGGAATTTCTGAAGGGGGCACAACTAATGTGGGTTGTGTGAGCAGACATCCGTAAGACAACCCAGCTATTCAGAAAAGTGTTCAGCATGTAAACACAAAGCATATTGTTGGAAACAGGAGCACAATATCCCAACCATTGGACAGCCACCCACATGTGACACACCAGCCAGCACAGCCATGCACCACCTGGGACAGCCACACACTGATGAGCTCCACGTCCTCCTGCTGTTGTTCCCCAGGGCTGGGGCAGCTCTGCAGGTGGGGTCTCACCTGAGCGGGGCAGAGGGGCAGAATCCCCCCTCCCCTGCTGCCCACGCTGGGGGCTCAGCCCAGCCCAGGGGGGTTCCTGGGGTCAGTGCCCATGGCCAGGGCAGGCTGAGCCTCTCACCCACCAACACCCCAATTCTTCCCCCAAGGCTGCTCCTGATGCATTCTCTGGGTTTGTGCTTGGAATGCTTGATCTCAAGACTAATAAACTACTCTCCACTAACATTATTAAAGCACACATCAGGCTCTTCAAAACTCCCTACTAGTTCATATTACCACACATAGTGCCAGAGTGAGTGGTAGGTTTCGTCAAACATTCAAAAGTACCAAAAGAACAGGTGCTTTCCCTAAGCCGTTGGGGAAACAAAAAAAGTAAATGAATCAGTGTGTTTACTGTGCATTTTACTACTGCTTAATATCTTCCTGGAAAATGATGATAAATGTAATTAATATTGTCTGACAGTCTGACAAAGTGTTTTTCACACCAACAGCTCACTGGACAGATAGAACTACGCTACAAATTCATTCACGACCAGAATAAAACCACACACAACCACAAGCTTCATAAATTATGAGCTTGGAATAAAGATGACTCTTGGCAACCAGGAAAGCTTCTGGCTTGCTTCCGTACATTTTGTTGTTTTTCTGTTAGATCTTTTACCTACTGATAAATTTTGAAGGAGATTATTTCAGAATCTAGGCTAATAGATAGTGGCTGCTGCACAATAAACATCGAGGGGGGAACATATACAGAGGTCATTAATACATAAACGAAAAGAGAAACCAAGGAAAGAGTGAGGGAAAAATCAGCTTCAACAACAGCTTATAATAACTGCACATTTAAATGGAATTAAAACATTTCCACATCTATCTGCAAATGATTAAGTGTGGCTGGTTTAATTAGAGCAGCTCAGTGCAGAGAAACCTGAACGAACATGTTCCTCAACCAACGTGCTGCTGGCAGCAGTGCTGCTTCCGGGCTCACACAGCCATGCCTGGCGTTTTCTTCATCAACTTCGGGAAATCCAGAAAAAGTTCTCCTACAAGTCACTGGGAAAGTAAATGGGGGTGATCTTTCTGCAGCACAACTAGAGACAAGCATGCTCCAGGTGACATCATTCACCTCACAAGTGAAATGACAGTAGAGGCAGAACAAGAACAGCAGTTAACCTCAGGGAAGGTGACTCCCATGGGAGTGAAGTGGCAAGGGTGAGTCCATCCTTCTGCAAATGGCCAGAAGGGAATTCCAAAGAGGGCAAACTGCTCCAGACAGTGGATATTATTCCTCCTCAGGGGAAGAAATGACACTCGGAACAAAGACAAAAGCACCAAGGAACAGGATACCAGGAAGACTGAGGAGAGCACAAGGGAATGAAACAGAGATTTTTTGAGTTAAGTTAACAAAATGAATTAAGCATTTATAATTTAGCTTGTAGAGTTATGTGTTGAATTTTGACCTTTTACTTAAGAAACCTCTGCCTGGTACAAAGGGCATAGGAAAATGCAAATTTCTGAAGCTTCTTGCATAAAGAACAATACCAGAAGAGGCAAAGAACCCAGATAAAGAAGCTCCTCTGTCTCCAAGCCTATCGAGACTGACAGACGTACTCAGATAAGCACCAAAGGGCAGAGAGCGCACGCGCAGAGAGGAAAAGTTCAAAAGTTCAATCATGAGGAAGACCACAATCTTCAGCCTCAGGACCACCGAGAGACCCCCATACGACCACCACAGCAAACCACGCATGCCCAGAAGGGCGTGGACTTATTTAGCATGAGAAGCAAGGACAGGCGGAGCCAGGGGTTGAATATGCATGAAAAAGTTGTACAATGTATTGCATATGGAACATCTTTGGGAATAAAGGTGTGGGTCAGACTGAGGCTCGGGGCACAAGTTTTGGAGAGCTATCTCAATTGTGCCGGGGCTGACATACATACCCACTTCATAACTACCCCAGGTTATGGAGTCTATTTATTTATTCCGCGTATCACTTCAGGAACACCAAGGAAAGAAAAGAGTTATCTAGAAGGATGCTGTCAGTGGAGCAATACAGGAACTCTCAAGTCTGGGTGGTGGAGCCACAAACCCAAAGATGAGGGATCAGAAAGGGCTGATAAGCAAAGTCTTGGAACAGAGCTGGGGCATGCATTGAGAGAGGTGGGGTGAACCAGAAAATAATGGAGAACAGGGGCTGAAAGCCTGTGGAGAGGAAGACACAAGAGAGTGAAGGTGATCTCATAGAGGTGAGAAATCAGAGAATAACATGCGGAACCCTGAAGAAAGAAATCCAGACACAGAGGAGCAAAGGAGGGATGGCTGGAAGGCACCAAGTGGAATCATAGAATCAGGGAATAGCTTGGGCTGGAAGGGACCTTAGAGTCCATCCCATTCCACCCCCTGTCATGGCAGGGACACCTTCCACTGTCCCAGGCTGCTCCAAGCCCCATCCAGCCTGGCCTTGGGCACTGCCAGGGATCCAGGGGCAGCCACAGCTGCTCTGGGCACCCTGGGCCAGGGCCTGCCCACCCTGCCAGGGAACAATTCCTGCCCAATATCCCATCCAGCCCTGCCCTCTGGCAGTGGGAAGCCATTTCCTCTCGTCCTGGCACACCAGGCCCTTGTCCAAAATCCTTCTCCAGCTCTCTTGGAGCCCCCTTAGGCATTAGAAGGGACTCTGAGGTCTCTTCTGTTCTCTTCTCCAGGCTGAAGATCCTCAGCTGTCTCATACTAAATAAGGACGGGAGATCAGAGCAGTGGCAGCTGCCCAGGACACTCCAGCACCCGCAGTACCCCTGTGCCCTGGGGTCAGCAGCCTGTGAGGGGCCAGACAAAGAACGCCCGAAATATTCCACGGCCGGGCCAGCCGGGCCCGCCATTTCACTCCTGTGGGCTCGAGGGGAGCAGGAGGGGCGTGGGCGGGACCATAACAGACTCCGCCCCCTCCGCCGGCCGCCATTTCAGAGCCGCGCCGGGCCGGCGGGCCGAGTCGTCCGGCAGCGGCGGAACGGCGCCAGCGGGGGCTAACGGCGCCAGCGGGGGCTAACGGCACTGCTCTCCGGGGCCTCGCAGCGCTCACAGCCGCCGGAGTCTGGGGCCCCAGCGGCTACGGAGCCGGCACTGCCCACTACGAGCGTTGCCGGGGGCTGCCGCTGACGCCTGTAACCGGGAGAGTGCACCCGCGGTGGGGCGGCTTGTGGAGCCTCCCTGCTCTTCTCTGTGTGGCGTCTGCGCCGTTGGGAAGCTCTGTATCCATCCATCCATCCATCCATCCATCCATCCATCCATCCATCCATCCATCCATCCATCCATCCATCCATCCATCCATCCATCCATCCATCCATCCATCCATCCATCCATCCATCCATCCATCCATCCATCCATCCATCCATCCATCCATCCATCCATCCATCCATCCATCCATCCATCCATCCATCCATCCATCCATCCATCCATCCATCCATCCATCCATCCATCCATCCATCCATCCATCCATCCATCCATCCATCCATCCATCCATCCATCCATCCATCCATCCATCCATCCATCCATCCATCCATCCATCCATCCATCCATCCATCCATCCATCCATCCATCCATCCATCCATCCATCCATCCATCCATCCATCCATCCATCCATCCATCCATCCATCCATCCATCCATCCATCCATCCATCCATCCATCCATCCATCCATCCATCCATCCATCCATCCATCCATCCATCCATCCATCCATCCATCCATCCATCCATCCATCCATCCATCCATCCATCCATCCATCCATCCATCCATCCATCCATCCATCCATCCATCCATCCATCCATCCATCCATCCATCCATCCATCCATCCATCCATCCATCCATCCATCCATCCATCCATCCATCCATCCATCCATCCATCCATCCATCCATCCATCCATCCATCCATCCATCCATCCATCCATCCATCCATCCATCCATCCATCCATCCATCCATCCATCCATCCATCCATCCATCCATCCATCCATCCATCCATCCATCCATCCATCCATCCATCCATCCATCCATCCATCCATCCATCCATCCATCCATCCATCCATCCATCCATCCATCCATCCATCCATCCATCCATCCATCCATCCATCCATCCATCTCGCCTTCTGTAACCCGGAGTGCCCAGCTGAGGGCACTTGGCTCGTTCAGCTGCAGCACAGGAGACTGAGGGGAGGCTCCTCGGGGGCTGCAGCTCCTCCCGAGGGGAGGCAGAGGGGCAGGGGCTGAGCTCTGCTCTGGGCCAGGGACAGGAGGCCAGGAAGGGCTGGAGCTGTGCCAGGGCTTGGCATGGAGCTCAGGGAAAGGTTCTTCCCCCCGAGGCTGCTGGCACTGCCCAGGCTCCCCAGGGAATGGTCCCGGCCCCGAGGCTGCCAGAGCTCCAGGAGCGTTTGGCCAGCGCTCTCAGGGTAGGATTGTTGTCTGTGCAGGGACAGGGGCTGGGATCAATGATTCCTGTGGGTCCCTTCCCATCCAGGACATTGTGATTTTATGATTCTGTGTTTATTCACAGCCAGGTACAACCACTTGTCCTTATGCTGCTGCTTCCATCCCTCAGTTCCCACTGCACATTTCCCTCTTGTGTCAGAACCATGTTCTCCAAGGGCTTCCTGGGTCACCCTGTTTCCATTGAGCTTTTGTCATGTTTCAAGATATCCCAAGAAATGGCATGACCAAAAATACTTGTGGCATTCATGTTGCATTATCTTGAGACGATTTCAGACATGACACTTGGCTTTATGTTGCTAAAGTTCCACATTACCATAAAACTTTCAGGCTGATGTTTTCACATTGAACTGAAACACTGTAACAGACCATTTATATATAGCAAGAAGCATAGTATCAAAAAGAGATAATTCCTTTAAAAACTGACACACTGTTTCAAAGGACAGCTTTTAATTGCCAGCACAGCTTAAATAAGTGTTTATGGTGATAGATGAAATTATGAGATTGCAAATACGCTGTCAAAAGATAAAGGCATCAATGCTCTGTGCAGTGTTGTGCTCATGGCCTCAATTTTTGAAGATTTGAAACCCACCTCATGTCCAAGAATGGACATGACATAATTGTTAATTAACATAACATAATTTGTTAATTAAAACCTGGATGATACAAGGAAAACATCGAATTTACAGTAAAAGAAAACTGGTACTGATGACAATATTGTGATTTTGGGGCTGGCAGGATGAGCAAATAACAGATGCACAAACGTCTTTAATGTTTTATGAGGCCTTGAAGGATATTTCCAAACCTGTCAAGCTTGGAATTTTCATGTGAGGATTCCCCATCTGGCACTGAGAGCTATTGTAGAGAGGAAAGGAAAATGGCAATGTCTTTAACATTGCTCTTAATCCATCATCCTCAGTAGGCTCTTCATGGAGCTGAACATTAGGATCTCTGTCATGCTGTGCCCATTGCATGTGGCAGAGGCTGGGCTGTCCCTGGCTGTCACATGTGGAAGATCAGGACATGGCCCAGTGCAATAGGGCCACTTGAAGGGGTTTCTGGGCAGTTAAACCAGAAAACATCAGTGCAACCATGTTGGGAATTTACCAGACAAGGTCTTGCTAGAGGCCACATCAGGATAGGCAGAGATACGTATTTGTATTTTCATTGAGTAATGTGCCACGTATTCCAGTAGACAGAGTATTTCCACATGTGTGAATGGAAATACCAAAGAATACAAACTCCTGTCTTGCTGCAATTCCCATCCTTCAGGTGAGATCTCACTCTTCTAGACTTGAGAAAGGAGCTAGAGAAGGAGAAATTTGATTTTCAGGTATGTCCCTCAACTAAATAAAACTCAAATGATGAGTTGTCTGTGAATGAAAAGAAACATCATGTATTGTAGTGCAGAAGTATTCTGGTTTTTCTTCCCCGTAGTTGAGCACTTTAACGCAGGATTTACAGACCTGAAGCTTACATGTCACACACTAAGCACGCTGCTATTGCAGAGTACTGTTGGCAATGACAAAAAGACGTCTTTTTCTGCAGAACAGTGGAATTTTACTCTCACAGATGTCTCCTGTGCAGTGGAAATAGGTGCAGATACAAAGGGATGCCCTTGGCTACGAAAAGTGAAAACGGAAAAGGGAAAACTCTTGGGCAGCTGGTCCCTTCAGGGCGCTGCAGAATTTCTCAGAGCACAGCGAAGTGCTGGCCAGTTCCTCGGAGAGATCATTATTTGCATCTCATTTACACAGAAAGCATTTAATCTCCTAACCAGTCACCAGCATTCCCGTGGGTTGTGCCCGGGGAGATTCCCTGTGCCTGGGCTCCGGCTGACACTGGCCCTCAGCCGAGCTCGGCTACCGGGAGCGCTGCCCGCAGCCGGCGGGCCCAGGGCTGCCGTGCTCCATCTTCCGCCCGAGCCTGGCTCCCTGGCACAGGGCGCCACTCGCGTTTCTCCTGCTCCAAGAGCCCGGCCCGCCACAGGACGCACGTTCTCCTCCGGGCTCCTTTCCACAGGAGTAGCCGGACCCGCGGCCGGGGCGCACCGGCCCTTACCGCAGCCCCGGTAAGGGCGATCGCTGTGTTTGCGCAGCCGGGCCCCTCCACCCGGGCGCTGCCCCCCTCGGCGGTGCGGCCCCGGCCCCGGCCCCGGCCCCGCTCCCCTCCCCCCGGCGCGCGTAGGCTCCGCCCCCGACGGGGCGCTTGACGGACGGGCGGAGAAGCCAATGGTGCGCGGGGCACGTGCGCGCGGCAGCCAATGGGTGTCGGCGGGCGGCGCGGGGGCGGGGCCGTGGCGCTGGAGCGGCTCGTTGTGCGCTGCGGACCGATCGCCTCCCGCTGCCCGGGCCCGGCCGCCGCCGCCGCAGGTGAAGCCGCGCGCGGGGCCGCGGAACCGCGCCTGAACAGCCCCGGCGGCACCCGCAGGGCCGGCGCGGGAAGGAGCGGGCGACGGGGACCGGGCGGCCGGGCCGAGGCCTGGGCCTAGCGGGGTAGCCCGGCCTGTGGGGGGAGGGGCCGCAGGGCAGCGCGGGCCGGGGCGGCGGGCGGGCGGCGGGGTCGCGGCCTGCGGGGCCCACGGGGGCCGGATGGGGCACGGACGGGGAGCGGGTCCCGAGGCCGCCGCGCTTGCGGCGGGAAGGCCGCGGGGCGCGGTGCCGCGATGCGCGGCGGGTCCGCGCCGCGTCTCGGGGCCTTTCTGCGTCCGGTTAATGGCCTCATATTTCACGTTTATTTTTCCCGTGTCTGTGCGGACACAGCTTTTAAATCTCCCACGTTGGCTAGGACTGGCACTTCCTTGTTGGTTGGCGGTGCTCGAGGGTCCATGCCAGCGCGGTCAGTGCGGTTGGCATCAGTGCTGGCAGCGGGTCCGGTGCTGGTGTGGCGAGTGCTTGGGGCCTCAGGAATCGCGGCTAAAGCTGCAGCCACTGTTGTTTGTGCTCGTGGGAGCAATTCAGTGCAGAGCATTTGCTCAGTTTTAGCGGTTGGAAGAGGCAGGACTGTCCGGGGGGCTCTTTCACGGCAGTACGCGTGAGGGCTGGGGTAGGACAGCCGTGGGGAGGCGAGTGCTCCTGCCGGGTTCTGCACTGCTGGGAGTGCAGGAGCGTTTGTTGGGCACAGAGTTGTATCCGACACTTACTGGGAAAGGAAGCACGGTTTGTTTCATGAGGACTTGCACTGGGATCCTGTGATCGCTTAATGAGGCATCTGTGGAAAACAAAAGAGGAAAGAGTTGGGAAGGGTAGGGATTAATTCCTTTTGTTAACGCCTGTTGTTGTTATATTTGATAACTTTTTGAGGTCTTTGTATTTTTGTTCATTTTGCTCCCTGATGGTGGGTGTTGACTGCTCGTGTTCCTCGGCTCTCACCTCTTTACGAGTTGTTTTTTCCCTGTACTCATGTTTTAACCACTTTTTTTTCTGGAGCTGTGTGAACCGTTCTGTGACTTGTTACATTACAACTAGGACGATGCATATGCTCCATAGTCTTTATCAAACCTGTAGAGTTGATGGGATTTCTAAAATTCCTGTTGAGTTCTAGGTTATGTCTATGTGCGTGATGAATAATAAAATCAAGAGTCCTGAGCCTGTAAGTCTGTGCTGCATGAGATGTTACTGTGTGTGTCCTCTGTTTTGTTCTGAAGCAGAGTAACTGTGTATATAATGATCCCAGTGCTCCTGTGGTTTCCATGATTCAAAGTGCTTAGCGGTCCCGAGTTAGAGCTGTAGTTGCAGTAGGCTGTTTCCAGGCCTGACTGGAATATGTACAGGAACATCTTAAGCTGATGTGGTTGTTAAATGTGTTGTACAGTGAGTTTATAGCCCTGCTGTGGGTGGTTCTGCAGGACCAGATGAACTCCTTAGGGAGTTGTGTTGTGCAGTACCACGTTTGTGAAAACAGCAGCAGCAGTAAGCACAGTCTGAATGGAAATGTGAATGTTGTGTGTAGCAGCTTACTTATCTGTGTTTGTTGAACAGTGTTTGGTGCTGACATGAACTTAATGTGAAATGTGCTCTCTGCTCTGATTTCAAGCACTATTTTTTTCCTGTTTCTTGCATGTTCTATCACTTTTTTTTTTTTCTGGAAAAAGCCCTCCTTGTCTTGACCTGAGACATACCATTTTACTTTCAGAATCCACTTCTTTCAGCTGTTGTACCAGCCTGCTTTCTCTCTTGAAGCTTTGGTCTCTATCTTGTTTCCTGGTTATTTGTTGTGAGCTCTCTGAATTGATTCCCAAAGTTACTGGCTATCACTCTGACCACATGTGGATAAGAAGTTGGTAGACTTTTAGTCACCAAGTTTAGAAAGCTCAAACTTGCTATGTTTTTAGACTTCAAGAAGTTGTTCAGAGAAGCTGTTCTTTCTGCACTTCCAGGTACTTTAGACACAGCCTGAAAAGCATTTAAGGAGAATGAGAGTTCAGCAAAGGAGAGGTGATAATGTGCTGAAAATTATCAGGGCACTTCTGTCTGATGTGCAGTTCTGTATTCAGGCACCTGCAAGCTTCAAACTGCTGGCCTAAATGATCCATTTGAGTATACAACCTCGTTCTATGTAGGTGATGTATGCAGAAATAGATTCTAGTATTTTTTTTTTTTTTCTGATGAGATAGGGTGGAAATCAGCTGTACTGAGAAGGAGAGATGTTTTTCATGTGTGGGCTTGCTGCCTTTTTTTTTTTTTTTTTTTTTTTTTTGTTTGTTTGTTTGTTTTTTAAAATTAGTAGCAGTGGTATAGTACTACAAAGGTATAATTTTCCTATTTCCTACTGCTTCCATGGTCTCCATGTAGGAACACAGCAGCAACCACAGTGTCTCACCAGGCCCTCAGAGATGGATTTCCAGCTAGTTATCTTGTGCTGGTGAACAACTTGGATGCTGTCTTTTCCTCCTATTCACTTGCCCTCCTGCCCCCATCAAGGTGAAAGTATCTGAAGATGGGTCAGTGTTATCCAAGGTTGGATCAATGTGTGGAGCAGCTGTTGTCAGAAAGTGTCTGGAATCTACAGTTCTTATGTCCACTTCTTCTCATCTCCCGCTCTCTCCCTCAGAAAGGAATCATTCCCTCACAGTTGTCTCCAGATGTCTTTTGTGTAGGTGAAAAAATTGCCAAAGGCAATTTATGGACAATCTGACGCTGTCTAGAAAAAGGAAGATAATAAATTATTTCCTTTTTTTTTAAAGATCAGTTTATCATAAATCTGTTTTTTTTTTAAATACAGGTACAGAAGGTGAGATAGTCCAGGCTGCAAAAGGCAAAAGTTTTTCACTGTCTCTTCCCTGTGTAGGAACTTGGTGGTGTTAACTGGCAGCATCTTTGACCCAGGGGCAAACAACTTTGGAATCACAGAATGCCAGAACGGCTGGAGTTGGGAGGGACCTTAGAGACCATTTCATTCCACCCCCTGCCAAGGGCAGGGACACCTTCCACCATCCCAGGCTGCTCCAAGCCCCATCCAACCTGGCCTTGGGCACTGCCAGGGATCCAGGGGCAGCCACAGCTGCTCTGGGCACCCTGGGCCAGGGCCTGCCCACCCTGCCAGGGAACAATTCCTGCCCAAGATCCCATCCATCCATGTCCTCTGGCAGTGGAAACCATTCCCTGGGTCCTGTCCCTCCAGGCCTTGTCCCCAGTCCCTCTCCAGCTCTCCTGGAGCCCCTTCAGGCCCTGCCAGGGGCTCTGAGCTCTCCCTGGAGCCTTCTCCTCTCCAGGGGAGCACCCCCAGCTCTCCCAGCCTGGCTCCAGAGCAGAGGGGCTCCAGCCCTGGCAGCATCTCCATGGCTCCACTGGCCTGGCTCCAGCAGCTCCATGTCTTTCCTGTGCTGAGGAGTGTATTGTGATGTGACACTCTGAGCAGAGCCTGGTATCCTCTATCTGTCAGGGCTGGCTGTTAACCTGGGAAGATGGGGAAATGTAGATCTGGCAGCAGATGTTCAGTGTCTCAGCCACAGGTTTCTGATTGCCCTTGTTCCTACAGCTCAAGCTGAGAGGGGCCCCAGTCCCTGCTGGGTGTTGGACCAGCAGCGGATGGTAGTTATGGCCAGCCTGTATCTGGTTTCTGACAGCATCCCAATGATGATTCATTTTATTCTTAGGAATTGAATGTAGTTCATCAGACTGCTAAAGTAAGGTCATTGCTCTGAAGAATGCGGCTTATTTTTTGGCCTCAAATGCTTTTGTCTCTGTCAATATGAGCATTGACAAATACACCTTGATGATATTATTATATGAACATGAATAAAAGCAACTAAAGGAGGCATTTAAAACCCTTCCAGACAAATTTGCTTGCTAAGGAACATCTAAAACTGCTTTGCTGAAATATTAAAATTATAACAGTTGAGATTTGTTAGATCAAAAATGTGCTCAAAACCAAGTTTATGCCCAGTGTTTTTAAAATAACATAAAAAAAAAAAGCTTAAAATATGTTGTACTAAAATGAGTGATTCAGCATATGGAAATAGAATTTGTGGAAATGCAGCAGTGGATTTTAGTAATGGCTGCTTCTGGTTCTGAGCTATTTTTACTGGCAAAAGTGTTGGAATCTTAGGTGCAGTCCAGCTGAGGAGAACAAGGATAGTGTCCTCCTTTCAGGTGTGCAAAGGGGAGAAGAATCAAAGAGATGAGATCTGTTACCTCTAGAAAACCCAAAGGGTAGGCAAGTAGAAAGGGTTTGCTTTTTTCCCTCATACACTGTATAAATGCTGATCTTGAATTTAAGAGACAATCTAGGTTTTGTGATTTCTCCTTCCCCTCAAATGGCTTTTGATGTTTGGTCAAGATTTGAGGGGAATTTGAAGGAATACTGCATGAATGCGTGGTGAATCAAATACCAACAGGGCTTGCTCTTCACTGTCCTTTTCCTGTGGTCTGTCTTTGTGTTCATGGAGAGGTCTGTTCTTGTGGGATGCAATATGCAGAGCTGTTGGGGTCATGAAAAGAGTTTGTATAAAGAATAAAAGGTGTTTTCTTGTAGATTATGGGGAAAGACTCTGTGATGTAGAGAGGTCTGGATTAAGTAATGGAGAGAGATGTGTTCTGACTGTGGAGTACTAGGAAACTTTTTTTTTCTTGGAGGCATGTAGGCCTAGGGGAGGGTTTTCTGCTGGCTTGGCTATTCAGGTGAAACCTATTCTGTTCCTTACAGCGATTTCAGAGAAGAGAGTATGTTGCTTTTTCTTCTCCCAGTGTCTGTCCTAATGTGTTGTGATTAAACTCTTGCTTCTCAATCCTGGTATGACAGCTGCCTGCAAAGTGAGTTTTTGCATGATAATACTGTGTTGGATAGTTCTTGAAAACTGTTTTCCTGAAGCAGTTTAGACTCATGAAGGCTCTTCAGGCCCTTCTAAATGTGTGGCATTGGTTTTGACATGTATTCCAGCCTGGACATCTCAGCACCTCTGCACCTGCCTTCTGGATTGGTTTGGCACTTGCCTGAATGTTGTAGTGTTCTTTTTGTTCTGTTTCAGGTGTGGTCTCCAAGAAAGAGCTCAGCAGCTTAAGACAAGATTGTTGCCTTGTAGTCAGCCATGATTCTCGGGGGGAGGCATGTCAACAAATATCCATGTGCTGGAGAAACAGAAGGGCTCTAGTAGCCTTGAGGTTCTACTTGATGCACCCCATTTAGATTCCTAAGTCCACAGGCAAAGCTCACGAATAAGCCTATGAGACTGAAGTACAAGTTGATGAAACAGCTCATGGGCAGAACTCTGCAGCTTCACTGGTTTCAGGGCTCCTGTTCATTTGCCACTGACATCACAAGGAGATTCCACCAGTTCAGGGACTCTGTCAGGCACTGTCCACTGGAGCCCTTCCTGTATAGAGTGTCCTGCACTTTGCACTTTGTTGCAAAGAAAGATGGAGGTTTTGAGTGAGTAGCTGGGTCAGCAGCCTCAGGTCTGCTGTGGTTTAAGGACCGTGCTGTGCTCAGTGTGGCCCATTCCCAGTGCTCCAGTCAAGGTGCCATGAGCGCTGTGTCACAAAGCTCATTGATCCAGGAAGAATTTCCCATCTTAAGTTCTGCACTAGCTGATCCATCATCTATCCCACCTGAAGAGCTGCTTCCATCTTTGGGGACTCCAGCACAAGAAAGACATGGACCTGTTGGAGTGAGACCAGAGTAGGTCGTGGAGATGCTCTGAGGGCTGGAGCCAGGCTGGGAGAGCTGGGGGTGCTCACCTGGAGAAGGCTCTGGAGCCCCTTGCAGGGCTTAAAGGGGCTCCAGGAGAGCTGGAGAGGGACTGGGGACAAGGCATGGAGGGACAGGACCCAGGGAATGGCTCCCACTGCCAGAGGGCAGGGCTGGATGGGATATTGGACAGGAATTGTTCCCTGAGGGGGTGGGGAGGCCCTGGCCCAGGTGCCCAGAGCAGCTGTGGCTGCCCCTGGATCCCTGGCAGTGTCCAAGGCCAGGCTGGCTGGGGCTTGGAGCAGCCTGGGATGGTGGAAGGTGTCCCTGCCTGTGGCAGGGGGTAGAATGAAATTGTCTCTAAGGTTCCTTCCAATCCAACTATCCTGACATTCTGTGAGCATCTGTTTATGTGTCTGCATTTGAATTTGTGACCTCAGTAGTGGTCTGGTGCCTTTTGAGTCCTGTGAACAAGGTGAAGGTAGACAAAGCCTCTTGCCCGATGTTGAAGACAGACAGTTCTTGCCAGTGTTCTTGTTTCACGTGATCTCCACAGATCCATACAGGTCTTCCTTCTTAACCAACATCTTGCGGTGAATAATTAATAGCAGTGATTCCTAGAATTCTGGACGGAGATACAGAGTGTCATTGGGAAAAAAACTTTTATTGGTCTGTTGCCAGAACCATTAAACCTTTGGAATCTGGTGCGCTTTTGTGAAAAGGTGATTGTCATGGTCAGTGCAACATTTCTGCAGATAATGCCCATGAGAGCTTTTCAATCCAGTCCTGGGAATGCTGGCCTGGCTGAGGGTGCCTGAGCAGTTGTTGGCACAGGTGGTGAAGTGTTAGTCTGTGTGGATTCGAGCACCTCCAGAATTAGTGGAAGATTCGGACACAGCACATATGGTTTCCTTTGTTGCTCTGTGCACCCTTGGCATTTTAAATTTTGGGGCATCTTACCCAAGGAAGAAGGTTGCTGCTACCTTTTCAAACAAACTTCTGCAGCATTTGATTTTTTTTTTTTTTTAATTGTCATTTTAGGAAGTGCAGTGCAGTGGAACCTAGTCTTAAAGTTTTAGTTTTTTGGAACATAAAAATAAAGGCCTGTTTTGGAATGTTTGCAAACTACCAGTCTCTTTTCAGTCAGCCTTCCCAAATGCCGGCCTGTCCACTAGGAATATAAATGCATTCAGTCTTTTGATTTATGTCATTGTGGATTGACAAATGTCAGTTAGAGAAGTTCTAACTTGCAAATTAGTGTATAGGCCTGGTTCTCAAATCTAGAATATTTACTGATAAAAATGGATTGTTATCTCTTTGGTAAAGAAAGATCAAGACATTCCCTCAGTGTATTCAGTGAGAGCTGAATAAAAACTTGTTTTCCAGTGTAGCATTGCTTGTTTCATCTATCCTATCTTACAGCTCCTTTTCATTTTGGAAATCTTTTCAGCATGCAGAGGTAACAATTCTTCGGGGGATCTTTTTAACTTTGCTGGCATGAGAACTGTTCCCCTGTTGAGGAATAAACATGGTGCAGGTCAGCAGCTGCAGGTTGTTCTTCAACTCTGACAGACTTGGGACCATGACCATTTCCCTGGGGAGCCTCTTCCAGAATCTTTTCCTAATATCCAACCTAAACCTCCCCTGACTCATTGAGAAGACCTTGGACTAAACATCAGCATCAGGATGGGCACGGCCCAGGGGGGCTTTGTCTGAGATCCCTCCCCAGAGGCACCAACTGGAGCCCTTCTGTGTCGCTGCAGCACACTGGGGGAACTGGGGTCTGGGACTGTGCTGTGGGAAACCTGGGGCCGAGCTGGTGAGAGGAACTGGTCAGACTGGGGGAGTGTGGGGGTGTGTGGGGAGTCACACAGGACCTGTGGGATCACTGGAGCCACTGCTGCAAAGGGGCTTTGATCCCAGCAGTGCCAGTCTGGGGCAGTGCCAATTGGACCCCCAAAGTGGCATCAGACTGGTGGAATGGAGGAGTTTCCTTAACACCTCCCCAGCAGAGGAAGTGGTGCCCACTAACTTCCAGGCTGGCTGGACAGTGTTAGTCCTGCAGCAGATTGTGTAAATGCTCAGCAAGAGATTAGAAAGAAAGAAACATCTTCTCTTTCAGTGCTCTGCTTCTCTAGCTCTTTACCGTGCCTTTGTTGCTCCTGCATGTTTGGTTCCTGGTATCTCATGGAAACCCTTGCCAGGCCTGTATGCAAGGGCTTCCTATGTTTGCTTTCTAGAAGCCTGAAGAAAAGCAGCTTCCTTCCCACCTTCTAATGGCTCTGAATCAGCACTGCCCCAGGCACTGCTTGAGTATCCTGGGAGGTGCAGACTGTGAGTATTGCAGACACAGGTTTGAGATGTGGGACAATGATGGAAAGTCAGCAGCCATTTGGCAAACTCTTGTCAATTCTGCTTTATGCCAGATAAAAGTGTGGTAACCTGCCATCATGGTGTGCTGGGCAGGTTTCTCTGCTTGATATCTGACTGTGGTGCCTCCTTTTCAGGCAGCAGATACACCCTGGAAAATGAAAAAAATCCCCAAACCCCAATCTTTTAAGTATCTGTTCTTGAAATCATTAGAATTTATAGCAAATTTTTAATCTCAGCAGCAGGAAGGATTTATATCATAAATAAATGGCAATAAAGGGCAAAGGTGGTTAAAATGAAGGAAATTTTAACTTTTACCTCTTATAGGTGGAAAAATCTCAACATTTCTTCCTTTGCTTACTAAATATTCTAGTTGTGCCATACAGCTTGTACTCATCAACATGTTGGTGTGTTCTGCTTTGTAGGGCTTGAATTTTGTGGAGCACAAAGGCAAGCAAAGTTGCCTTCTATTCAAATAATTCTGAAAATGTGTGTTACATGATTTTATAACTTAGACATGGTGACCACAGACGGTTCAGCTGTTTGAGTGTTGTTTACCAGAACAGGAAACTTCTCTGAGATTGTGCTCAGCAAGTTCTGACAGAGCCAGGAGGGAATGTGTATTTAATGACAGAATTTGGAGTACAACTGAGATGACCTGGCAGCTTAAAAATTGTCTGCTGAGGAGTCTCTTCCCTTGCTTCCAGCTTTGCAGTGCCTCCCCCTGCTTTCCTCTCCTGTGGCATTAACTGGTGCTTATCTTGCTGCAAGGAAAGCAGATTAAAAATGCTGACACAACAAAAAGGCTTCCCTCCTGTGTGGTTTTCCATTGCTTTCACAGTACAGATTGGTTATCCCATGGGCAGAGGGTTCTGGAATGGGCTCATGTTGACACTTGAAACATAAAAATGGGGGTAGAACCTGATCTGTGGGTGAAGGGGAGCAAGAGCTGCCAGCTCTTCATGCTTCAACACATACTGAAAAGATAAAGATTCAGTTCAAATCCATACTGTGTTAAATCTCAAATTAGCATAAATCTTCTCATGGTTTATTCTATAATCATGTGCTCAGGTATTTGTTTAAAAATTTGACCTTCACTGTCAGACATGACTTAACAGCAGCTGCTGGTGAGGGGCCTGGAAGTCCCTTCATGCAGGGAGCATTCCCTTTCTAGACTGAGGATTTCTGATTGCTGTTTCTGACTTCTTCCATTATTCAACTTCTGGCTGTCAGTCATGGTGCAGTCACTGGAAAGGCTTATCCTTTAGCAGATCCAAATCTGTAGATCCTGTTGCAGAAACAGGATTTAGATATCCTGATTTTAACTATTTCAAAGTAGTTGAAGTGCTTTAAAAACTAGGATTCTGGCAAGCCAATGAGCAGCTCGAGTCTCATGTGAGTTTTAGTTGTAGGTCAACTAAAACATCAGGATTCAGTCCCTGATGGTGGACTGAGGCAGAGAGTATTTTCCTGTGATAGGAATTCTGTATGTTTTCTCAAGGCTTTTTTTAAAAAGCTGCAAAAATAGGAACTCTGTCAAATACTCAATATGCCCCCAAGTCAGCACAGACTCACCAGTTTCACGCTCCCACAGTAAAGCAGCACCAAAGGCAGCATTAAACAGTAACAGGCCTTGAGGTGCAGGATAGACAACGTTTACAGGGGAAAGCATTCAGAAAATTAATAGTCTCCAGTTGAAACACTGAACTGGGTTAGATCTTGCTGCTTCTTGTCTTCCTGTCTGGAAAAGTTCTGGGCATAAGGTTGGAATTCAGATTGAGGTGGCAGCGTGTTTGTGGCTGGTCAAGTACCTGGACATGAGGGAACCTGATTTTTACCTTGGCTGTTGGGAACACTTTGGTGTTACAGGAATGTCTTCAAAATCTATCTTGATGCTTTTTATTAATGTAAAAAAATAGAAATCCTGAAGAGCTCTTTAATGGTACATAGTTCTGTAAAATGTCATGTTTGTGCTTTTGAAAGAATGAATTGTTCTGGAATTTTCAACAAATAATGTTTTGTTTTCTGAGTTGAAAAAATGCATTGTTGAAGCAGTGGCTTGTTCTTAATTTTTAAAATAAACATTCAAACTTATTTCAGGTGGAGGAAGTTTAGTTTATGGAAATGTGAAGATCTAAACCTCACTGAAGATTTTTTTCACTTTGCAGATATATTGTAAAATGTCCAATGGTTATGAAGATCACATGGCTGAAGATTGCAGGGATGATATTGGTAGGACAAATTTAATTGTGAACTACCTTCCTCAGAACATGACGCAGGATGAATTACGGAGTCTGTTCAGCAGCATTGGTGAAGTGGAATCTGCAAAACTTATTCGGGACAAAGTTGCAGGTAAGATTTAGTATTTCAGAAATTATCACCTTGTGCTAGACTGCGTGAGCAAATACTTGATTGAATACAACTTAATCTCGAAATACTAAACGTTTGTGTGTGTAATCAAACTATTGCTAAGTTTGCCTGGAGCTTCAGTAACACCACGATTGGGTATTGGGAGGATGGAATGCTCAAGGCTAAGTTAATGACTATTGTGTGTATGGCTAAGAATTCTAAGAAGTACAGTTCCCAAATTTGGACATTAATAGACAGGTCTAAAACTGGTTTAGATTTAGTCCCTGGCTGATTTATTCTTCCTACAGTCTGAGTGTTTTTGACTCCACCCGAGCTCTGAATTTACAAACAAACCTTTTGTTCTGATTTTGATCAGTAAACTGAAGGTGTGCTGGAGTTCTGAAGTGGCTGTAGGTCTTATCACTGTTGCGGAATTTAACTTGTAAGTCCCTTAAATAGGATTGGTAGTAGTAGCTTTAAAATATGAGAGGAATGAATGGTTCTGACTTGTGAAACTTAATGTTTCCTTGAAGCAAAACAAATGCTGACAGAGCAACTGCTTCCATATCTGTTCAGTTGCAGGAGGTTTTAGCTGCTCTCTGAAGAGGTTTTAATCCTTGCACTGTTAAAATACTTAATTTAAGTTTTGGTTTTTCTTGTTCATAATTTGCAGAATCTTGGATTCAGTGAGAGCACTTGGTTGTTTCTGGAGGGGACAAAAAAAAGTGCTGTTAACTAGCGGTGCCCTGGTGTTTGTTCCCAGCCTGCAGTTCACTGCTTGTGGAATTCTGTGCTGCACATGCTCAGTGTTGAATTTCAGAATCCAGCGATACTGATCGTTATCTAATCTGTAAGGGAACCAGCCTGAGACTGCTCCCGAGTCTGTAAAAGCTGCATGGGAGCTGATGGAATACATGAGAGCTCTCTGTGCGTCATCTTTAGTGTTTTATTTGCTTGAGAATACCCATGAGAACTGAACAATTAAAAACTTCAGAATTTCCCTTCCGAGTAGCCTCTCTGATTTCCATGTCTGTGACTTTCCTGATATCTTATAGATGAAGTATCTCGTGATGTCTGTCTGTCTATATCTCTGCTTAAGGGATGTATATGTTCAGTCATGGTAAAATAGTTACATAAATACCGTTTTCTTTGAATGTTTTGTTAGGTGAGTGTTCGTCCCAGATGTTGTCATGTGCTTTGCCTCAGAAGTTGAGGCTTACTCTGAAGGCTGGTTTTGCAAGGAATAAGACCCCTTGCTTAATGATAGCAAGTCATAGCTGACCCACACCTTAGACTGTAAAATAAGCACAGAATTACCTGTGTGGGAGGGAAGGATATTTACAGTGGGAAGCAAGAGACTTAATCAGTCTCTGAAGTTGAGACCCTGCATCAAACACTCTGGTAAAGTCTGGTTAACTTTAACTTGGAACTTGACAGTGCTGGGTAGTTTAAAGTCCAAAACATACACTTGTGTGCTCAAGGTTGTTCTTAACCTCAAGAATGAAAAGTAAAATTGTTGCTATTGTTGCAGAGAGCGCTTGAGTGCCTGTGGACAGAACACTGGCTTTTCCTAAAGTGGTTGCAGGTGCTGGATTCTGTGTGGCTGCTGTGGTCATGCCACTGAATTTTGTTGCTACCTAATTTTTCACTTGCTTGCAACACTGTTAGGAGCACTTACAAGTCATCTCCATGCTTACTGATGGTTCTGGAATATCAAGGCCAAAGAACTGACTCCTTCTGATAATTTTTTCTTCCTCTTGCTTTTGTTTCAGCCCCTTGATGTTCACATTATACTCTTTATTCTCAAACTCTCTGCTAAACACATGGATGTGCAGCAGTCCTTGAACAGAAAAATCCTGTGGCACAGTTCTGCTTTTCTTGTGCCTCCACTTGCATTTCTCTGACCCCGTGGCAGAGAGCAGGAAACTGGAGCTGCAGAAAAACCTGTTCAGCTCCCTGACCTTGGTTTCTGGTCAGATAAGTCATAATACTGGCATGTGAGATAGAGCGGGTTGAGTGGCCTGAGCAGGAGGGAGGGAACCTTTTGCTTTTGTTGGAATTAGACTTTTTGGATCAGTTTAGTTCTTTTCAATGAAGTCATAGCTTTTGGTGCCCCCATAAAGTTTTAATAATCAGAGAATTTTGTGTTTGAAGTTCCCTTTATTGTTTGTATTTGCAGAGTTAAAATCAATGTTTAGTTGATAATGCTTGCATTTTGTAAAACATTGAATGTTACATACATTTCTTCTCAATTTATTGTCTGTTAATGAAATAACGGGGTAAAAAATACTTCTGCTTGGAATGCAGTTTTTCATGACTTACTGAACTGGCATAAGCTGTCTGGAGACTGATTACTGGGATTCAAGAACTGATTTGAAAGCCAAAGTTTGGGTTTGTTTGAGCAAAGTATTTTATTATGATCATTACATATGTTGTTGTGTTTTGCTTCAAATGCAGCAGAGTATTGCACAATCTGTGTTCCATGTGTTAGGTTGTGGTTATAAAATATAGAGAAGCTCATTGAAGCCTCTAGACTGCTTAGCCTTTTTCTCACTACTGATGAGCATTACAGGAAGGTGAAAGTAGCAGCAAACCATAGTGTCAGTTGACATTCCTTACCAGGAGCTTTTGGGTTGGTGTACACATAGGTTATAACCATTGATAAAGGTGTGACTGTGTGTCTGGTTTGTTGTTGAGATGTGACAGCTTCTTTTTCTGTTGTTTTTTTTTTTTTCCCCTTTTTTTTTTCCAGTACCTGTGCAGAGAAACTTGTGCACAGTAGATGAGCATTAGAAGGATGCAGGGCTCCTCCTGATCATACTGGAGGAATAGAGTGCTGGGCTTTGCATTCTCCAGTTGGTGTAGTGCATTCCTCAGCACTTCCAGACATGGCTTTGCTTGACCTGTGATGAGTGAATCAGTACTGGGGGTCAGCAGGCAAATACTGGATTGTTGCTGTGCTGCTCACTGTACTTGTGTTTATGGCGAGTATGTCTTGGACATCCAGGATTTTCGTAAGAGAATTATAGAATTCATTGGACACTGTTCTTTCTGTCAGATCTTAATTGAGCAACAGCCATGGGGTTTTGAACCCTAGGGAAATGTTAGAAGGCTGATTCCCACTTCCCAATATAGTATGGCACTGTGTCCAGCCTGCAGTATAACTTTTCACTGGTGCATCTCCTGGCCTGTCATGATGATTGCTGAGGTCTGTGAGTAGCCATTGACCTGATTTCATCAATTAAATCCTCACTTCCTGGGGCTCTGGCTCATGAGGTTGAGAGCAAGAAGTCTGGGTTGGTCCAGCAGTCCTGCAGCATTGACTGCAGACCCAGACACAGCAGGGCCAGACTTCTGCTCTGCACCGATTCCCTCTCCAGGGATGTGTATGATGTTAAATGTCCACTTCCTTGGAGCAGCTGCCTCGTGCTGGAGATGATCCAAGAGAAGAAATCTGTCTCATGCTGTATTTTGCATGGTCAGTGTTTGACTTTGCTGCAACATCCAGGTTCTGGGGTCTGGGTTTCCAGCCATTGTGCTGGGCTGGACTCCTCTGACAGGTGAGGTTTTTTAAAACATTTCTCCTTCAGTACCTGTTAATGCATGAATACAGGCCTCTGGGCTTCTCTGGGGTTGCTCAGTTTCTTGCAGCACAGATGCTGATGGCTTGTTGTGTCAGGATGTCTGACTTGGCACAGCACAAATGCTTCTGCTCCATAGCTCTAAATTTTCCAAGAGAGCCTGGTCATCTTTAGCTTGCTGTCCATACAGCTGTAGAGAGGCTGTTAGTCCTTCTGAACCAAATGCTGAAGCTGAAAGTTAGTCAGTCATGTGTGTTTTAGTTTCTGTGTCTTCCCCTTACTCTGCTCAAGTATTAGTACTTTCAAACCTGACTGTCCTAAAGCTCTGAAAAGGTAGAGTTAAAATGTTTTTTGTGGAATTATTAAAAATAAAAAGCTGCCAAATTCACGTGCTATGGTAGCACATGGTAATATTAAAAATAATATTCCTTACTGGAATAATTCTGAGCTGTGGGGTGCTCCCACCTGTGATACTGTATGTAACTGTCCTCAGAGTGCAAGGGAAAAGAATTCATCAAAACTACCACAAAGCTGTGTTGGAGGAGTTTAAACTGGATGTTAGGAAGGGTTTGTTCCCCCTGAGGGTGCTGGCACTGCCCAGGCTCCCCAGGGAATGGTCCCGGCCCCGAGGCTGCCAGAGCTCCAGGAGCGTTTGGCCAGCGCTCTCAGGGATGCTCAGGGTGGGCTTGGTGGGGTGGCTGTGCAGGGACAGGGATTGGAAGGGCCCCACAAGGACCATCAATCCAACTGAGAATATTCTAGGGTTCTATTCTAGGATTCTGTGAACCTTTTTCCCCATGTGTTTATGGTCTCAGACTTCTATGGGGTCTATTTATTGCTCCTGACACCATATCCCTGCTCCGAGTCCCTGGTGACAGGTTGCTGTGCACACCTCATTCTGTGAGGTTTCCTTCTGACAGTGATTGATTTTGGAAAGGAGGCATCCAGCTTCCTCAGGGTTCCTGTTCCTTCCCTCACACCTTCTGTACTGCCTGAGCAGGGAGTGTTTTCCCTCTGGTACTCATGACTGTCTGCTCTAGGAAGTGTCAGATATGATCCTTCACACTGTTCCAAAGGAGCAGGGGGGACTTGTCAGCTCCCCAGACATGACCCCCTCTGTGCAGAGGCTGGGAGGGAGATGTGGGCTTCCTCTGCACTCTCTGCATTTGTTTGTGTCAGTGTGAGTTCTGATATATCAGAAAGGTGATCAGCAGCTGTTGGGGCAAAGGGATCTCTCCACTGCTCCTCGGAAGTGTGGAGCGGAAAGGACATTTTGGGGTGACTTGTTAAGGTTTTATGCAGGAATTTGGGGTCCATCTCAAACATTGCTGTTGTGGTGGCTCACTCTCTGCAGGTATGCCAGGAACATGTTGCTTGCAGGACCAAAAGAAGTGACATTCAGATAGTTGCAGTTCCTCAGGAATGGACATAAAGCTTTACCTTTTCCTTGCCTTTTTCTTTTCATGTCTTCTCTGGAAGACTCATTCTCAGAAATTATGCAGCTAAAAAAGAAATGAGTGTCCTTGTCCATGTGAGCTTTTCAAGCAGAAAGGGGAGGAGGATTTTACTGCCCAGCTGTCAGGTGCTGCAGGGTGGTGAGTGGCTCAAGTTCATGTGACAGGGCAACTACTCGTTTCACCAGTGCAGTGAACTCAGTCTAGAAATGGAATTCTGAAGTGTTCTTGTTTGTGGAAAATACTAAAGTATTATCTTTGCCTGGAATAAGTTTCCTTTTGCATGCAAAACACCCATGAAATTGTTTATGCAGTTTTGCTGTTAACTGTGGAATTGGAATGCATCACTACCTCTGGATTTTTTTTTTTCTAGCTCTTTAATCACATTTGGGGGTATGTGATTTTTTAAAATGTGCATTCAAGAATGTCTAGTGGCAATGGTTAATTTAATAAGAAATGCAAACGGTTTGCAGACAAATTGCCAAATACTGAAAATGTGAACACCAGCTTTGCCAGCTCCACTTAATTCCCTTTGTCATAAAGGTGGCCACATAAACTGCCTCGGAGGTAGTAATTGAGTTCTCTCAAGGGTATAGGAATACAGTTAACCTAAATCAGAGTTCCTGGAATATCCAGAGCTGGAAAGGACCCACAGGGATCATCAGCCCAGCCCCTGTCCCTGCACAGCCACCCCAACAACCCCACCTTGAGCATCCCTGAGAGCTCTGGCAGCATTTGGGCCGGGACCATTCCCTGGGGAGCCTGGGCAGTGCCAGCAGCCTCGGGGGGAAGAACCTTTCCCTGAGCTCCATGCCAAGCCCTGGCACAGCTCCAGCCCTTCCTGGCCTCCTGTCCCTGGCCCAGAGCAGAGCTCAGCCCCTGCCCCTCTGCCTCCCCTCGGGAGGAGCTGCAGCCCCCGAGGAGCCTCCCCTCAGTCTCCTGTGCTGCAGCTGAACAAGCCAAGTGCCCTCAGCTGCTCCTCAGACCCTTCCCCATCTTCCTAGCCCTAAAGGTTGCCTGGGTTCTTTCAGAGGGACCAGAGCACAGCCAGTAGAAGCAAGAGCTCTAGCAGCAGTTCTTGGGCTCTGCTTCTCAATATTCAGGGCATATTTTGGGTTTTCAGTGAATTTCGGGTACCCCTGTTATGACCCAGAGTGCTGGCTGCTGTCAGGATGGGCTAGGTGCAGGATACCTGGACTTGGAGCAGGTTGCTCACAGCTTTGTCAGGTGTACTTGACCAAAAGGAGGTTGAAGTTTTTGCTCTGCTTGACCCCTCATTGGGGACAGTCAAGCCCTTGTTTAGCTGTTGCTGAGGCCAGGCCTATGTACCAGTCTGGCTTAGAGCAGAGCTTCCAGAGCACTGTGAGCAGGCAGAGTAGGGCAGGGAGTGGACACTCTGCTGCGTTAGCCCACATGCACTCAGAGCTGGTGATGATGCGCTGTGGTCTCCAGCAGTCGTAGCAGCACCTATTCCTGGAACAGCAGAGGCCTTGGCAAAAGAAAAGCTCCCTTTACTGAAAAGGATGGTGGAGCTGTGCAGGGAGTGCTGTGGCCTCTCACTCAGACTGGGCAGATGTGTTCTTAGTGCTGCCACTGAGGAGGACCTGTGTCACCAGGTGAAGGCCTGTGAGTGTGTTGAAAACCAGTCCTTGAGTTTGGGGTTCATCAGCACAAGGTGGAGCCCATAGTGAAGTACCCAAAGGTTTGTTCATCAGGGCCAAATCTGTTAGAAATGTTGGTCACTGAGCTGGCTGATGGTTCTGATTGCACATTTGTGTGTGCGCAGTGATGCCAGACTGGGAACAGTGGCTGCTCACCAGGTGGTGATGTTGCCACTCAGAGGGACCCTGAGAGTGTTCTCTGAAAGCTTTGAGGCAGGGCTAGCACCACACAACAGGCAGTGACTCCCTGCTGTTTTGGGGTCATGGGCGTCCTTCAACTCTATCTGGATACACTGAGAGTGTTAAATATAACCCTCCTTACGGTACAAGTCAAAAAGGGCAAGAGAACTGTACAAACCATTCCATGGCTCTGCTTCCTTTGTTTTTTTTTTTTTTTTTTCCCTCACCAAGCCATACAAATGAGCTGTGGAGCAACATCTTTGGTTGTATTCTAATATTTTTCAGCATGCTTTTAGTGGGAGTTATTTTTCTACATCTTACAATACTTTCATTCTCTTCCAATGGGGCAGCTCTGTTTCTGCAGTGTAAAAGTTGGGTTCAGCTCAGCCTGTGATTGGGGTGACTGAGCACTTGCTGAGGTTTTTGTACTGTAATGTTTGCAACTAAAGAAGTGCACTGTTATTTGAAAGTTGAAGAGAAGGAAGAAATAAATTTTTGAGCCCTCAATATCTTGAACACTCACATTTTTGTTCCAGTAACAGGTGAACAAATTGTCCTGTTTAAAGAAATGAGATCTTGCAGTAAGTGGTCAGGCATTTTCCTCCCAGACTCCCTCCAAAAAAACCCAGCCTGTGGTATTTCTGCACAGTTTTGGGCCTGGTGTTTTCTGTGTTCACTTTACAAGTCCTTTTCACAGAATCTTGGATCCTAGCAGTTCATCTGAAAATGGAACCCTGGAGCAACTAAAATTAAATCTCAACAGAGAATTGTTCTGGAACTGAGAGAAAGGGGAAAAAAATGAACATATAGAAATGATAATTATGCAGAGAGGCTTTGTGAAATAAAATTAATTACTAAAAAAAACTCCACCCTTTTGTTTTCGGGATTTAAAGCTATTACTCTTCTGGTTGAATTTTTGCAATATTGTGGAGATTGTGAGATCTCTGTGAACTCTCTGAACCAGGGTTGACAACAGACTTGTAAAGTTAGCTTTGTAGCTTTTGAGTTTTTCCCAAAGAGGTGTCTGAGTTGTTTGTATTCATCTTTGTTTCAAGGCAAATATCACTGATTTTACATAAGGAGAGGCAGCTTTATTTGTAATTTGTACTGTTTTTCTGAGTTGTTTGAAGGTCAGGCTTTCCAAACCAGCTAAATGTGCTTTTGCCTTTAAACACCTATAAATGAGACTCTTTATTGTTTAGCTGTGAACAGAAATAGTTGTGTCCTAAAGCCAGGGGAAGCAGCGGAAACATTCTGGAGTGGAAAGTCATTATCAGTATGACTAGATATTTTCTTTGTTTCCTTGTTAGTTCCTTCCTGTTGCCATCAAGTGTCTGTTCAGTAAGATGTGCTGGTTTGAAGTCTTGAGCAGAAGCGGGAATTGGCTTAGCGAGCAGTCTGGGTCTTATTCACAGGAGCTGCCACTAAGCTGAGTCCAGGTCCTGTAGAAGGAATATCCTGCTGCACAGACTAACAGTAAAGGATGAAACATCGTGGAAATGCTGAAGTATAAACCTAAACTTTCAGCTCTGTACTCTGTGTAGGTGGAGCAGGTGCAGTAATTGCCTGTGAGGTGTTGGTGTGACTGACCCAGCCCTACACACAGTGCTCCCCAGGGCTCTCTAGGTTAGGCACAGTCCCGGGCTATTTGCCTGGGCCGAGCTTTGCCCCCAGCCTGACACAGACAGGACTGTGTGAGGTGTTTCAGGGACTAAATTGTGGGAATCAGAAAAGCAGAAACTTCCACAGTCACTGAAGGGTTTGATCTGCAGCCTTGGAAGAAGCTGGGATTGGTGTAAAAATACAATACACAGACATTAAGCAGAAAAATCATAAACTTATGTTTCTGTAGTTGTAAGTAAGAATATACCTTAAGTAAATGAGAAGCTGTATTGGGTAAAGATAGTGAAGGGTTTATAATGTAGAGATGTAGTTGTATAGCGTAAGCTGAGAGTTTAGAAGGTATAATAGAAGCATGTGAGTTAGAAGCTCATTGGACAAAAGTATCCACAGCACAGCAGAAGTAAGCAAAGGTGATAGGTTAGAAAAGCAAAATAAACCCTGTGCCTCTGTTGGTTTAGAAAGTTATGTATTGTCTTGTAATGAAGAACTTGTGACTGCTTTGAGCTATGACCAACTGCCTGCTCCTTTAAAATCTCACGGCCTCTGAGACTGATGTTTATCTGAGCAATAAATCGTTCTTAGCCTGAAAATAGTCCCATCCCTTCATTAAAAGCAGCAAAAATGATACTAAATTATACTTTTTGGCAGCATTTATGACTTAACTGGAGATGAGGCAGATGAAAGTATTTCAGAATGATTAATTGTTGCTTCAACAAATTCTTTGGGTGAACAAAAAAATACTTGTTTCCATTTGGCAGAATATTTTTGGTAGGCAAAGTAAAAGTGAAATTTACCTTTATCTGCTTCAGTACCTGCACTGAAGCTCCTGTACTCAATTCTGTCTCCAGTAGTGTGTTTTCTGGAACTCGCTGTGGTCACCACAGCACAAATGGTTGTGTCAGAGACACAGCAGCTGCTCAGTGTCACTGGTGGGGCAGATGAGAGGACATCCCTGAATTGTGGCCTAGGCAGGACTAGATAAGAGAAAAATTTTGGTTCAAACTATGGGGTTTAGCTACAGCTTCCTGTGTTTCCAGAGTAGCTGAGATGCATCATCTATGCCATTAATGAAGGATTGAATGCAAGGCTGGAGCCTCTCAGCTCTGGAGCCAGGCTGGGAGAGCTGGGGGTGCTCACCTGGAGAGGAGAAGGCTCCAGGGAAAGCTCAGAGCCCCTTGCAGGGCCTGAAGAGGCTCCAGGAGAGCTGGAGAGGGACTGGGGACAAGGCCTGGAGGAAGAGGACCCAGGGAATGGCTGCCACTGCCAGAGGGCAGGGCTGGATGGGATATTGGGAAGAAACTCCTCCCTGTGAGGGTGTTGAGGCCCTGGCCTAGGGTGCCCAGAGCAGCTGTGGCTGCCCCTGGATTCCTGGCAGTGCCCAAGGCCAGGCTGGATGGGGCTTGGAGCAGCCTGGGATAGTGGAAAATGTCCTTGCCTGTGGCAGGGGGCAGAATGAAATTGTCTATAAGGTCCCTCCCAACCCAAACCATTCCACAATTCCATAATTTCCTGTATTTTTAAAAACATACTATGAATTATATGGTAAAAGTTATTCTATTTATTACTGTCTATGTTGTGATGATGGAATTGGATCAACATAGACATGGAATGGAAAATCATGCCCTTAATTGTTAATTTTGAAAATTGGTTATTAAATACTTCAGGATGTTTGTGTACAAACACAGAAATATGTTTTGACAGAAATCCTTTGTGAATCTTCTTTCTTGTTGATGTAAGGATACCTTGCAGTATGAAAACAAAACCTGCTAAGGATGTAACAAATAGCTGGTCCTTGTCTCCAGAGTCGAGTGTTCTGTCTTGTGGCTGTACAGGATGCTGTTACCCCTCTCCCTTGGGGCACTGCTGGCTCATGCTCCATAAACCGTTCCCCAGCTCGTTTTATGTAGAACAGTCTCCAGCCAGTAAGTGTCCCATCTGTTGTTGCCAGGGTGTCTTTCTCCTCATGATCAGGGCTCTGCATCTGTCCTTGCTGCATTCCATGGGGCGCTGTTGGCCTGTCCTCCATGATCCTTCAGTGTAGGACAGGTTCCTCCCAACCTGGTGAGATCTCCAGTCTTGGTGGGAGCACGTTCCCATCACCTCCTCCACAACGTGGATCATGAGGTAAACTGCAGGTCCCAGCAGAGACCCTGCAAACTCCACTAGTTCACTAGTTCCAGGCATACAGCTAGAGTGTGTGTGTGTGGGGGGGGGGTGTTTTTGTCTCCTTTTGAAGATGGATGTGGTGCTTACCTTCCTTCTTCCAATTTCCTGATCATTTAAAGATGAAACAGCTTTGGCAGGGACATGAACCTGGTGCCTCATCACCCTTACATAGAGCCCATTTCACCCCACCATGGGTTTGCCTGGGACAAATTCACTCAGCCAGTCAGTCCCTGGCTCAGTGTTCATCCACTGGCCTTTCTCTGGGAGCTCTTTCCAAGGTGCAGAGGCCTGTTAGACTCTGGTGAAGTGAGGCACAGAAAGCATCCTGTATGTACCTCTCTGCTCAGATCACATATTAAATCTGCTGCCATACTTCCAGCCTTGTGCTGCTGGGACAGCAATAGAATATTTTCTTTTTACCCATGATATTGTTCTTTTGTTTCTTTCCATTCTTTTAAAGTCTAAACTGCATTTGAGCTCTGCCATTCCTCAGATACAATGGATAGTGTTTCCAAATTCCTCCTGTTGTAGCTGTTACTACTTCTATCTCTTGTGCTCTCTGTTTCCCTTGGAGCTCTGCCATGGCTCCCTGCTCAGCCAGGCTGCTCTGCTCACACGTCTGCGTGTTTTCCTGGCTGTTAGGAAACAGAGGATGCTGTGTGTGTGCTGTGACTCGCTCGGCAGATA
This sequence comes from Vidua chalybeata, assembly GCF_026979565.1. NCBI lineage: Eukaryota > Metazoa > Chordata > Aves > Passeriformes > Viduidae > Vidua > Vidua chalybeata. Next base: position 780,483 of record NC_071556.1, on the reverse strand, counting down.
GGGTGCAGCCTCTTGATCACCTGCTCTGCCAGTCCTACCTTGCTGCACTTCTCCATTGTCATAGCACTTTTTGGGAAGTTTGATGCAGGATGGTTGCGGGGTGATGTGATTGTGGAGCCCTGGTTTTACAACAGTGTAACTGTGCTAAAGAAGCCCACACAAAGCACATCTGGGCACTTTAATCTGTTCTTATCCTCAGAAACTATAGCCACTGCTTTGAATTCTGCTGATGCCTGGTATTTTATGTGGTACTTCTCAATGCATTCACACCTATTTATGCTCTCTGGTTATCACTCATGGTAGTTTGTAAAGCCAAACAAAAAACTCAAACCCAGCTCACATCCTCCAAATATGATTCCCAGTTCAAAAAATGAGTTCTAAACTAAGTTGCCATCATGCTGAGGTGCACTGACATAACAGGAGCCAGGTTTGATTTTGGGGTTGCTTGTGTAGGACAGGATGGGGAGGATGTGAGTTAGCTGCTCTCAGTGAAGTGCTCTGGTGTGTATCAGACTCCTCGGTGAAGCTGGAGTTGTCAGCACTGGGCTGGGAATAAGGAAGAAGCTGGTGACTGAAGCTGTGTGTCTCAGGAGCTGGGAAAGGAAGCAGGGACATGGACAAAAACCCAAGTGGTGCCCGGAAAGAAAAGCTGTGCTCTCCCTCCTGAAAGGGCCTTTTATCATGGAAACAAAACTTGATTCTTTCTGCTGAAAGAGTGTAGTATTTTGCTTAAAACTAGGTTTTGTAGTTACTTTGTTAATTATTTAAGCAGATAGGACCTACTTGTTGCTCTTTTTTAGCTTTGTCTCTTGAGTAAATTTATATTTATGTATATGCAAACTTTTAAAAATATTTTTTAATTCCTATCCACTAAAATATTTTGAAAACTGTTACAGCACCAATTTCTTTTGTGCTGCAGCTTTCTATAGCAGGCTGGAAACATCAGGAGAAAGCAAAAAAACTTCTCTCTTTGCCTGGGGTAAACACTTGACAGCAGTCATAATATTATGTAAATGCTAATTCCTCACATATTTCCTGTCATCCCTAGCACACAGGTAGATTTTACTGTTTTGGAGTAAAATGATGAAGCAAAGACCATTCCTGCACAGGCATCCATGAGGTGGAAATGTCTCCTGCAGTGACAGGACTGTTGTGTGTTGGCCCAGCCTGTGTAGAGATGAACACCAGGCACTGAGTGGGAGGAGATGGCTGAGGCTGATGCTATTGGGTATTGTAGAGCAAGATAAGTTAACATATGCCCTCAGTTTTGCATTGGTTGGGTTTTTCTAGCACTTAAGGACTATAAGGTCATGTTATACTGCTGTAGTTTAAAGGTGGTAAGTACAGACTAAAAGGGATGGTCTGCATTCTAGGTTATTGTAGAGAAATACAGGTAATTGCTAGTTTCTTACCTATTGTCAGGTAAAAGCTAAATGGACTGTAATATTGGGGTTCAGTACAAACTTACTGTCCAGTGCCTAGAGGGAATATGAGAATGAACCTTTGTGATCCTGCCACTTTCAGAGCCTTCCTTTTCTAGTCAGCGTTTGTTTGGGTAAACCCCATTACATCCCTGCCCCCCCACTTCCCAGGACATTCAAACCATTGGATAAGGAATAGTCACTGAGGAATCTTTATAAAACTGGAAGTGAAAAAGATGCAGAATTTTGCTCTGACAGAAACAGTAAAGAAAGCTAGTAAAAAACAGTAAAAAATGATACAGTCACTGTGTGATGGTACTTTAGGGACAGACACTTGGAAGGAGAAACATGTGTAAGGTCCAGGATAGGACTTGCACAGGTACAAGTGGACACAGAATATGTACACCTCAGTTTGTAAAAGGAGAGCATTGGCTGGAGGCTCTAGAATGTGCTTTCAGAGTGCCTGGCAGACTGCTTTTAATGTGGGCTTGTGTGTGTATGTGTGTTAGGGCACAGTTTCTGATTCCAGGGACTGGGCCCAGGTCACGTGGTGCCTTTTACTCCTGGGTGTCCATGGGTGCTGCAACTTAGGTCTGGTTTTATCATATGTATAAAGATAAAAATTCCTTGTCACTGATCTCAAATGGTGCAAAACCACATAATGTAATGCTTTGGAAGGAAACAAAGGAGTGTGGGCAGCAGGGGAGAGGAGGATTCTGTCCCTCTTCTCCACTCTGGTGAGACCCCATCTGCAGAGCTGTCTCCAGCCCTGGAGACCCCAACACAAGATAAGACATGGACCTGTTGGAGTGAGACCAGAGGAGGTGATGGAGATGCTGCCAGGGCTGGAGCCCCTCTTCTCTGGAGCCAGGCTGGGAGAGCTGGGGGTGCTCACCTGGAGAGGAGAAGGCTCCAGGGAGAGCTCAGAGCCCCTGGCAGGGCATGAAGGGGCTCCAGGAGAGCTGGAGAGGGACTGGGGACAAGGCCTGGAGGGACAGGACCCAGGGAATGGCTCCCACTGCCAGAAGGCAGGGCTGGATGGGAGATTGGGCAGGAATTGTTCCCTTTGAGGGTGGGCAGGCCCTGGCCCAGGGTGCACAGAGCAGCTGTGGCTGCCCCTGGATCCCTGGAAGTGCCCAAGGCCAGGTTGGACGGGGCTTGGAGCAGCCTGGGATAGTGGAAAATGTCCTTGCCTGTGGCAGGGGGCAGAATAGAATTGTCTCTAAGGTCCTTTCAAATCAAGACCATGCCATCATCTTCAATTCTATGCCTGCTGTGTTCTCTGGGAACTTGTTGCAAGGGAAGGATACTCAGTGTACTGAAGACAGCATAATAAATTTATATGAGTGGCATCCTGCTCTTCTTCACCTGTCAGGAGCATAGTCCCTCAGTCCTCCCCAGTGCAGCATCCATCCAGGAAACAAGAGTGCTGACAGCCAGGGCTCACTGTGGGTCACACTTGGAGGGATTAGTCTTGTTTGGGGTATCTTTCCCTGGTCTTTAAGGGCCCATTTCCATAATTTTTGTTAGGACCTGGTTCTGTTCAGTAGTTTGCTGGAATATTCATGTTTATGTGACTTTTGGGACAGACTGAAAATATCCATAAAGCAGCTGTTGCTCTGAGCCTTCAGGGCTGGACCTGTGAGGGATGTTGGATCCTTCCTATCCTTGCAAAAATAATTGCCAACTGTCCACCTGGTATTTTTTCCCTCTTAAGCTTACTTTCATTTTCTTAGCCTGGAGAAATAAAGGAGGGTCCAGGTGCTCAACATTTTTCTAATTGCTCAATTACTCATTTTCTTAATCAGAGGTAAATAATCTCAGTAGGCAAGTGGTGGGAACTAACCATATTTGATCTCAGTTTTGTTAGTCTCTTTGACTAATAAAATCAAATGAATGTTACAGAGGAATCACAAAAACCCTTCTGTGGGTACGTGTTAGCAACATTGATCAGAATTTTGTGGATGTTGTCTGTAGGTCTCCAAAGGATGGAGTTAAATCTTACCTGGCTGGCACAGAACGGTTTGCCGTTAGTTGTGTTCTGTGTCTGGTGCCACGAGAGGCTGATCTGGAGCTGGTTTAGCACCAGGTCTCTGAGGGAACAGGATGTTTCTGTGTGAGGCTTGAACACAGGGGATCTGGCTTCTCTAAGAGTTTTGGCAGACGGCAGAAATTACCTGTGAGTGTTTACACAAAGGGTGTATTAGACAGCAGGCTCTGACATTGTCTGGGTTCAGCTGAGTTACTGCTGGATTAGGTTTCACAAGGAAGCAGCCAAAGGCAGAGGCCGTGCCAGGAGCTGGTGCAGCTTTGCAGTCAGTCTGTTGGCATGAAAACACTGGGGGTTATTTGGGGCTTCCTTCCATTTCCTTGTGGATTTTACACTTGCAATCTTGATGTCTCAGCATATTGGGCATCCTTTTTTCTGTATCTGATGTTAATCTACAGTTCTCTTGCAGCCCTTTTCTTAATTTCCTTTGATGTTTGTGTCCCGATACCATCATTGGACACCTGTGTCTGTATTTGGTGTTCTGAAATGTCAGAAAAGCATAAGGAAACTTCTTTGTCAGCCAAGACCATTGCAGAGCCAAGCAGTGTGATTAAAAAGAGCTATTTCACCACAGAATCCTTTACCATAACAATTAGCTTTGTCTTCTAGTGTCCTTAAGCCTAACAATAGAACTTAATAACTTAAAAGTAGTATATTGTTAGAGGGAAATAGCACATTTTCCTATGCATGCTTACAATTTTCTTTAGAAAATCCCACAGATCTGATGGAAACAAGGAGAAATTGGTTGAAAGAGGTGTGTCTTGGGTTGAATTGCAGCTTTTTTATTGCTCTGAGACAGTCTTGAAAGTATTTTAGTTATTTTTAGGCCTACACTGATAAGAACCTGTAATTGTTGGAAAATTGCAACCCAAAATTATCTTAGTATGTATGTTATAATAGTAGCAATTGTGGAGATTGGAGATAGAAGAACATGTAAGTATCCAAATAAATATCCTTTGCCATAAATATTTTAGGGATTTTTATTATTAATATCAAATTCTTCCTTTAAGAGTTAAGAATAAACTTGAATAAAGTGACAGTACATGAATTCTCTGCCTTAAAGAGAATTTTTCACTCTTCACTTTGATGCTGTGTTTGGGAAACTGGCTGCTTGTTAGCTGTATTAATGAAGGATTGGAAACTTCTTTTTCCTTCTTGTCCCCAGGGGTGGAGGTTGGGATAGCCAAAGAAATCACAAGGGTTTTCATTTCATACCTGCCAGTTCATCTGTTGATGTTTTCTCACTTTCTGCTCTCTATCCACAAGACTTTGTACTGATGAACTTGGTTAAGTCATTGCCTTTGTTCCACACCCATGAAGTCTGCAAGACTGGTCAGAGTTGGTGTTTTAGCCCTACATTCCTTGCTGTTAAAGGGTGCTCTGTCCAATGCCTGCTGTCTGTGAAGGCAGAGGGATGACCAGAGTGGAAATAAAAGACCCCTGAGTTACTCATGATGTGTGCCAGCCTTGGGAAGCCTCCTTGGCTTACTGAAATATTTGCTGTGTGGATTGTGTACGTTAAGTTCACTACTTGTTTGCATTTCCTTTCAATTTAGTAGTGATAACATTATTTTTTTAGGATTAATTTTAAAAAATGTTCTTCCCTTTAGGACACAGCTTAGGCTATGGCTTCGTGAACTACGTAACTGCAAAAGATGCTGAAAGAGCAATAAACACACTGAATGGCCTCAGACTTCAGTCAAAAACTATCAAGGTATGAGCTCTTCAGTTGTCTGTGAGAATAGCATTGTAATAAACTTCATTCTGATGGTAAAGTTTGTGTGCTCCCAGCTCCAGCAAGCATGAATCTGGGAGGAGAATAGTGAAGTGTTTTGAAACAGCTTAGTATTTGAAGGTTCCCTCTCTTTATATTCCCACCGTTTTTACAGCAGTAGAGGGACCATTATAGATGGTTGCCAGGCTTTTTAACTCATGCACATCTTGGATGCTTCATAATATTTATTGTAAATCTTGTTAGTACACATGAACTCCTTTCCTTATCCAAAACAACAGCCCGTGCTCTGTGTGTAGGATTCGCTCCTGCTTGGGTGATCTATGCAGCTTTCTCCAGTAGCAGAAATTAGGACAGAAAACTGCACTCTACTCATGCCATCTTTTTATGAAGCTTTAGAAAATATACTGGCAGGACAAGTTCCTGATGTGAGCTGTGGCAGGTCCAGTGGCCAAGTCAGAACTCGGGATTCTTCGTGTGGCAAAAGTGTTTGCTGGGAGCATTGGTATTGATTGGTCTGTTGCTGTCTCCTTACGGCAATGTTGATACAGTTGTTATCTCTTGGATAAGCCCAAAATGACTGGCATTATGTAGGGACATGCCCTTTCTCCTGTTGTTCGGTTGATTTTCCCCTACTCTCTCTTGGTTCCATTTTTTTGAACTCCAGTAAAATTGCATGTGTTGGTAATGGGGGGGTTAATTAAATTGGCTTACGACAATAAATTGATCTTCCCTGTTAATACCCTAAACATGTATTTTTATTTGTTTTAAAGGTTTCCTATGCCCGCCCAAGTTCTGAAGTTATCAAGGATGCTAATTTATATATCAGTGGCTTGCCCCGGTCAATGACACAGAAGGATGTAGAAGATATGTTTTCCCGTTTTGGGCGCATCATCAACTCACGTGTGCTTGTGGATCAAACCACAGGTGAGTTCTGCGACGTTGGCTGCAGAAAGCTGGAGTGTACAGCATGTGTTTGGTATTTTCTGAGACTGGTAGTACCTAAACTTCTGTAAATTAGATTTCCACAAGCTAACCATGACACCTGCTGTCAGCCAGTGATAAAATTTTAACAGGATATCCATGTTCAGTGATTTTTTTTTTTTTTTTTTAACACAGAATGACTCACACTGCCTTTTTGCCAGCTTACAGCGCAAACCTCAGACCATATTAAAATAGAATTATTGTCATTTTTATCAGCTACTGATTTGCCAAATCTACTTTCTTGCTCTGACGCTTGCTGGCACTGCAATGCACTGTGTTTCTGGGCCATGTGTGTAACCTGGAGTGCTGACCTTACCTTGACTTTACACACATGCAGCTCTTATCCAGTGGTCAATTCCAGGCCATAGTTACAGATTTAAAGCAAAACAAAAATGTGTTGTGTCTTTTGTACCAGCCTGGAGCTCACTCACTCAATTTTCTCATATTTTAAACCATGTGAGATGTCTTACAGGCCTCTGTGGCTACTGCTAAGCAAAGGAATTAATTTCAAACACTTAGTACTGCCCTGAAAATTCTAAATGTATTTTGTGTATTAAAAAAGAGAAAAAAAAAGAGAGAGAGAGAGGAGAAGTTAGTTAGGCACTTGGCTCAGGGGAGACCAAAGTTAAGGTTTTTTTTGTGGCAATTCTGACTCTGTTACAGTGTGTTTTCAGAGTTTTAAGTTCTTACCCCATTATTTCAGACAGTATAACTGTCTGGCTTATCCTGTCACCCAGCTGTTCTGTGGTTTTACTGGTAGATCATATGTCATGTATTAATCTGGAGAGAGCTTTTACAAATACACTTTTTCATTGATTATGCATCTGGTGTATTGGAATAGAAGACAATCTAATTCTAGTAGCTCCACATTTAACATTTATAACTGGGATGTACATTTATACACATCACTTCAGAAGCAGTTTCCTGCTCTGTGAGGAATCTGCTGTAGTTCAGAGTGGGCCATCAGCAGCTCCTGGTGGGCTCAGTCTGAGTGCAGGCTGAGGTCTGCAGGGCTCTGTCCCCATCAGAGCCAGCTCCTGGTCCAGGCACCACTTTATAGGTGTTTGGTCAGATGGTGTTGCAAATGCGACTGTGCATCAGAGAAACCTGAGGTGACTTGGTGAGATCTGGGGGCTGACATGGCAGACGCTCCATGGTTGAGTGAGGAAAATCCCATCCTCCCTGGAGAAAATTATTTGTTTTGCCCAAGTCTGATACCTGCATGGTCCTGTCCCTAGAGCTGGTTATCTAGGATGCAGCTGTAATGAGAGGCAAGAAAAAGACTTGTGGAGCACAGCAAACTTAGTAATGCAGGTCTCAAAACTAGTCATCCCTGTCTGGTAGTCCATGGGGTCTGGAGAGCATCTGGATTTTACAGAGCTGTAAAATGAGATGACAGAAGTCATACAAATAAAATCTCCCCAAGAATAACATGGTTTTCATGTGTGTGCTGAGGCCTGATGCTGTGTAATTCAGCTCAGAACACACCACCTGCTTTCCCATAGCCTTAATAATGCATTGACTGAAGAGTGGGTTCTGTTACATCTCACAGTTAATGCTTGCAGAGCCTGGGCTTGCCATTCCACCAGGAATTTAACTATGCCCTGGCTTTAAGCCTGCCTTCCATATCTTGATCTGATCCCACTGAAGACACATTTTAATTTGTACTTAGCTGTACCTTCTCACAGTGGTGGTACTCCAGCTTTTGAAAATTATTCTGTTTAAAAATACACTTTCTAAAATATTTACATTTTAAATGAATGCTTTGAGAAGCACTAGGATGAGCAGCATGAAAGTGGAGGAGTCATAGTAAGCTGAGCTCTAGGACAGGCCTGAGTTCTGAATGATGCTGCTACCCTGGGCCTTCCCAGGGTGGGCCATACCCTTCCCCCTGGCACGGAGGCTGATCTCAGTGGTACCTGAGCATACGGTGCTGTCAGCTCTACTCTGGTGAGCCCACGTGTTATTTATCAAAATGCAATCACACCATGTTTGCTTCGGGCTCAGGCCTTCACATATTGCATTTCCTTCTGTGAAATGGAGAAAATGATCCTCAGCTGTTACCAACAACCTTGTGGTTTATGATAAGCTTAATTCTATATCTGGCTTTGAAGATGGTCCTGGTTGGATGTGAAGAAAACAAAGTATCTGATATGTCCCTTTCTGAAACAGAGCTAAGGAAGTCCTACATTTAGTCTGGCCACGAAACCTCCTTTGGAATGGCATTTAAACTAAATGTGCCCTTTCAGCTTCACTGTGATAAACCATTTCAGCCTACGGTCAAATCACAGATGAGAAGCAAGGGGAGGAGAGGAGAGTTCACAAGGCACAATTTGTACCTCAGTCAGAAGGAAACAGCATCCAGGGGCCGGGACTAGGAAAAAAATACACAAATTTTTAACAGCTGTGATATTGGTTCAGTACAGCTACCAAGAGGTAATTCTTAATTGATTTTAATGAATAAAAATAATCTATGTGCCAGCTGGAAATAGCGTGTGTGGTGCAGGTGAAATTCTGATCTCTCCATTAAAAAAGGTGTAAGTCCTTTATTATAGTCAAATATTTGTTCTCTCATCTCTGAACCTGAGTGTGTTTCTAGTATGGAAAAATGAAAACATTTGCAAAAATGTATAAACTCTGTGTTTGCAGATGCTCTTTAGTGATAAAGTAATTGAAACTAAGAGGTTTGGGTTTGTTTTTAACCATCTGGAGTTAATTTTGTTTTTTTTTTTTTTTTACTTAATTTAACATGTTGAGATTTTTGTGAATGGAAATGTCAGTTGGTGATGAATATCATAGAATACTATCACATTTTTTTAAAGTATTTAGTCACTGTGGTTGTTATAGCTGAAATGAGTACACTAATTTGTCTTTGGCTTCTTAATTTTGTATTTTATCCTCCAGCTGCTGAGGAAATATAAATGTAGATAACTTGAAAGCTGTGACCATAGAAATACTGAACTTCTTTGGATTTTGTTTTCAAAGTTATTTTGAGTTTATCCTGAACTTCAATTTTTTGTTTGTTTGTTTGTTTGTTTGTTTTTTATTGGTTTGGTTACAAGGTTTGTCCAGAGGGGTCGCATTTATCCGGTTTGACAAAAGGTCAGAAGCAGAAGAGGCAATTACAAATTTCAATGGTCACAAACCCCCAGGTTCATCCGAGCCCATTACAGTGAAGTTTGCAGCCAACCCTAACCAGAACAAAAATGTGGCACTGTTGTCGCAGCTGTGTCATTCACCAGCTAGACGGTTTGGAGGGCCAGTGCATCACCAGGCACAGAGATTCAGGTAGGTTAGGAAGAATAAATGCAATTAAGGCTGTGCTCCTGTTCCCGTGGTTGTGTGGGGAGCTGTGCCCCCGCAGCTGGGCAGTGATACCTTCATTGCAGCATGTGTGAATGAATACATAGTGCACTATGTGTCCTCAGTGTTATGTAAAGAAACTGTTGCATTAAAATATGATTAAAGAAAAATCTTACTTGTAAAATTTATATTGAAGTTAGAATGTAAAGGTACCTGCACTCTTGGTGTCTGTTTCCACTGCTGGGTTACAGTGAGGGGACAGCAGCAGCAGGTTCCAGGTGGGTGTTGGTAAGTGCCTGTCTCAACAGATCCCCATTCTGTGGTCTATATATCTGAACACAGATGAAATTTGGCAACTTTAATTAAAGCTCTGAATGGTTGGTTCCAGCAGGGAGATGTTACAATAAGAGAGGAAAACCTTATTTCTGACAAGGAGGTTCTGTGGGATTCCTGCCTGCATTGCAACCTGTGCAAGGTTCTGCCTTCCCTCGAGGCCTCATGAGTTTACTGATGAGAATACCGAGCAGTTGCAGCTTCTTGTCTGCTACTAGGGCTATGGAAGACACTGTGCTTTGCCATAGAAAATTGCTCTGGTTGCTTTGAATATGAAATGCTTGAATTGGAAGTGCCTTGGTTGTTCATGGAGGAAGCTAATGGTTAGAGGGTGCTCTGGAAAATGCAATGTGTTGACTGTCTTGCAGAGAAGCAATAGAGATGATACATGTTTCTGAGAGTAGTGGTTTCCTGTTGAGAATTTACTTTTTTTTTTTTTCTCCTGTGAGGGATCCAATGAGCTCAATAAAATTGGACTAAAATCTCAGCCACCTTTTAGCTGTGCTGCTCTTCCAGTGTTGCTGTCTCCTGTGCACAGTACTGTAGCTCAGCATTTTGAGCACAGCTCTGTGTAATGAGTCTCCAGAGAAAATTCATACTTTGTAGTCAGTTGTGGTTTTATACTGAGAGTGGTTGAACAGTTTGCCCAAGGAGACAGTGAAGTTTCTCTCCTTGGAGATGCTGAAATCTGCCTGAAATTGATACCAAAAGGATTAATCTAATTTCTACTGTGCCTGCGTAGTTTTAGCAGGAAACAGGGTATGCAGGATCTGCTTTCTCAGCAGGGATGGTTGGAAGATAAGGAGAAGACATCTGGCTTAGGAATGCAGCCACAGCCAAAACAAGGACTGAGCCTGGGAAATTAGGGAGAGCTTTATGATAATGAGCAGAATATGCACATGGTGACTGTATATAAGCAACACGCCTGTAGAAGATCATGTGCACACAAGGTGGAATTATCCCCTGTGCAGCCGGGCCTGTAATGAATGCCCTTCTGAACGCTACACTGGTGTTAAGGAGTTTTATTTGACCGGTTTTTGGTGAGTTCCAGTGACAGGATGAGCCTGAGCAACCTGCTCCAGGTGCCCTGCTTCGAGCAGAGGGTTTATTAGAGGATTTACAGAGGTTCCTGCCAGCCTCAGTTGTTCTCCAGTTCTGTTCAGCTGTAGCCCGGGGAAGTCAGCTCAGGCAGCTCCTTTTTTCCCTGAAGCAGTCACCCAGATCTCCACACCAAACCTCCTGAGCCATGCTGAGGAATGAAATTCTGCGTTGTTTGCATTTAGGTGAATATTAAAAAATCAACACATCTGCCCTTTGTCTCAGCCAGGGCTTCAGTGTGTCCGGATCCTAGTCAAATATTTTTCATTCTTAACATTCTTAATTTATGTGGACATTTTCATCATTGTTCTTCCCCCTAAAATTTATGCCAGGATCAAAATGCATCAGAATAAGGAGTGCAAATAATATTCACATCCATAATTAAGAGACCAAATACTTTTAATTCAATCCTGTAATGATCACTCAGGAACAATAAAAATGATTAATGTATTTATATTAAGAGTGGCTGGTGAAACTAAATTTTAATAACCAGTTTGTTCATTATTCTCTTAATGTACCATTTAGAGCAGCATTAATGTCAATTGTGTGCATTTCATAGAATCACAGACTGGTTTGTGTTGGAAGGGACCTTAAAACTCACCTTGTCCCACCCCTGACATGGGCAGGGACACCTTCCACTATCCCAGGGTGCTCCAAGCCCTGTGCAGCCTGGCCTGGAACACTTTCAGGGATGGGGCAGACACACCCAGTGTTTTGTAGGCTTAGGATGTCACAATGGGGGTTAAGAGCAAGAAAATGTTCTGTTCTGTGTCTCTGTTCCATCCCTGCTGCCCTGGGAGCTGTGTCCTGCTGGATGTCTTTGCCCAGTGCTTGTTTGTCAGCACACGTTGGCTGGCTGCTGCTCCCAGTGGCAGACCTGCTGGTGGGGAAAGAGCTGAAGATTTTGGGGTCTCACAGCCTGGCAGAGGTCAGAGTAGAGCACTTGAGGTAAGGCTGTGCTTTCAGGAAGACGCTTTGGATACAAGAGCCCCCAGCTGACTTGCAGACTACAAGCTCTTCATCTCTGCCTCGTCACAGACTTGTGAGAACTCCAACACTAACTACAAAGCTTCCTTTTCTACTTCACTCATGCAGGCGTGTCTGTACACGTATGCACAATGATTACACCATGGAGTCATGGAATTATTAAGGTTGGAAAAGACCTCCAATATCATCAAGTCTGTCCCACAACTCTTTGTATTTTTCTTCCCACCTTTAGCATTAGCTGCAAGTTCTTCTAGTGAGTCTGTCTTCCTCGAAGGATGCTGAACGGAAGGAATTGTGATTACTCATGCTGTGGTTAAGCTCAGGAACCTGAGTTTGGACTGAGTCTTGTTTGTTTTGGTAGTGAACAAGACATGATGAATGGATAAGCAGCTTCCACAGAGCCCACAGTCTGTATAAATTAAAGTTGTGATCTCTGCTCCACAGAGGTCGAATATGTAACCTGATATTTTGATTACATTTCATTTCATCATAATCCCTGTAAATCCAAGATTAAGCCTTTAGTATCTAATTTGTAATTATTAATTTCCTACAGATATTTCTCCAACCCTTTGTTTAATGTTTTTTTAATCCTTTTGAGTTCCTGTGGTGTTTGTGGCTCACATCAGGAGCTGGTCTTAGAGCTGTGTCCCACTGGATTCCTGGGCTAATTCAAAGACCCAGGCTCTCTGTTCCATCCAGAGGGAATGATGCCACAGCATGGGGTTGTGTCTGGAGGACAGATAAAACATCTGGGGCAGGGGTTTCTTTAGAGTGTAAGATTGTTTGCTTAAAGAAAACAGCAGATCTCCAGGTGCTGAACTGTGATGAAATGGAGGGGTTTAGCTCCTGAAGCATGAGGAGGCTGCTCAGGGCCCCTGGAAGTCCTGTGCTTTTGCAACTCACCAGAGCTTCATAGTAGAGCAACATTCTTTCAAACCTCAGTTATTGCCAGTTCAGCTGATATTGCTTCCAGACTTGTTCAGGGTTGGAGCCAGTTCGCAGTTCCTATAATGGGCATAACTCTACCAGTATCAGCCCATGAGTTCTGCCCCGAATGCCTGAGCCATTTCTGATAGTTCTTTGATGCAAGGGGAAATGCAAGAAGACTGTTTAACCCTGTCAGTGATATGGTTGCTCAGATAGCTCCTGTACACCTGCTTGGTTTCACTCCAGTGAAATTGTTTAAATTTTCAGTTTTTAGACCAATTTGTAATTTGGATGCAAGCTGTGTGTATTGAGTAGAAACCATTTCATCCAGAGTAGTATTTCATCAGAGTTCTGGAAGAACCCCAAAGTGAAACCCCAGTTGCTTCTGTTGTTCCTTACGTGGTTGTTTGACCCAACACCCTGACTTTTTTCAGCCTTAGAGCTTGTGTCACTGAGTTCTCAAAAAAATTGAGCAGCAGATCTCTTCTGTCTTTAACAAAGCAGAAAACGTTGCTTGTCAGAAGGACATTGTCAGTGTAGCTGAGCTCCTACTCATTGTTGAACTATTAAAAAAATAAAAAGCTGCCAAGCTCAAGTGCAATGGCAACACAAGCTGGTATTAAAACTAATGTTCCTGCTTATTGGCATCCCACCTGTGGTGCTGCCTACCCACCTGTGGTAGGGAAGTGTCCTCAGAGTACAGGGAAAAGAGCTCAGCAAAACCAGCACAAAGCTGCGTTAGGGGAGATTTAAATTGGATATTAGGGAAAGGTTCTTCCCCCCAAGGCTGCTGGCACTGCCCAGGCTCCCCAGGGAATGGTCCCGGCCCCGAGGCTGCCAGAGCTCCAGGAGCGTTTGGCCAGCGCTCTCAGGGATGCTCAGGGTGGGGTTATTGGGGTGGCTGCGCAGGGACAGGGGTTGGGCTCCATCCTTGTGGGTCCCTTCCAACTGAGGCGTTTCTGTGGTTGTATGAAAAGAATTTACAGGATTTGCATAGACCTAAAAAGAAACTGCTTTCATTCAGGAGTGTCATTTCTGAGATTACATCTCCAGTGAGTTAAACTAATCTCAGGATCTGTTAAATGAAGCAGTCTGTTAATGGCAGAGGGAGCAAAAGGTCATTAATAGAAACATGAAGTTTATAAAGTAAAAAAGAGTTATGATGGAAGATACAATGTTGTTGATACCAATGCCCCAAGATGTTGGCATATTAGGTTAGCATGGCTTGAAAGAACCATCCACAAATAACACTGGCTACAGACTCTTTGGGAGGGTTGAAAAAGCAATGTGGAGGAGACAATATAAAAATAATTTCAACAGAAATGAAGACACCAGCTGTAAGTGTGCTAAGACTGAGATAGTTCAAGTTACAATATTAAAGGAATTTTAAAACCACTTTCTCTGAAACATCCTGGATCTCTGTTGGCCTTTGTGTTTGCCATAGGAGGACATTCTTTTAAACATCCTTAATAAGTGTAACTTCCTAAAGGTTATCTTAAATTGGCGTGGCCACAAAAATCTGTCCTGGTAGGAACAGAGAGCTGTGTGTCAGCTGCTCCAGCCCTGTTCATGCAGGCTGTTACCCTGAGCTGAGTGAGAGATCTGGGGTCCCTCTTGTGCAGAGTGAGAACAGAGATTCATCAGATTGGCTGAATAGTATCTCCTACAGGTTTCTTTTGAAATTACTTTTCTAGTCTTTTAGGGCACTTGTTTGGTTTTACCCTGTTTTGTTTGGGTATTTTAATAAACCTGTAACATTTTTGTGAGTCAAAGCAGGAAGAGAGGGCAATCTGTTTGAAGATAAGTGTGTCTAAAGAGCAAAAGTACTTGCTATTTCAAATTATTTTGTCTGTTATAAGCATTTAGATTTGTTGTTTTCTTGCATTTAACACCAGTTGCTCTTTTACAACTGATTGCAGTCCTTGATATGGTGTTACCTGGGCTCCTGGGCAGAGCCTGAGCCTTTGGAGCAGGTAGGGGCAGAGCTATACTGACTGCTGGAACCAACATCAGGCAATTCTGAGCTCAGTGGTTTGAGAAGGGATTCAGGACTGGTGATCTGTTGAGATGGAAACTTGACAGATATTAAGATAAATTCATCCTACCAGATTATTACTCACTTGGAAAGAAGCTACAGAACTGAAGGTGTCTGTCAGAACAAGTAAGTGTATCAAGCATGCAAGCACAGGAGTGTTTTTATACAAAGCCAAAAGAAATATCAGATGTGTCACCTCATCAGATCACACGGGTTGGTATGTCTCATTCACCTTGTGGTACTTCTAACTGCTTTTTCAGTTTGGCTGTAGTACAAGGCTTCCCAAACTTGTTTTTTCTTGGGGCTGGCTGTCAGTGAGTTGCTGCAGCTCAGGAGTGTCCCACTGTGCTCCAGGAGCCCCTGGGCTGCAGAGCAGCAGCGAGGGAGGGATGGAGTGGCTCTTGTTCTGGGGATGGGACAGTCCAGGAGCTCGGGTGTCCAAGGCAGTGAGCTCCGAGCACCAGAGAGCCTGGGGGAGATGGGCACTGAATGGTTCTCGAGTGTGAGTGCAGAGTGGTGTGTGGGTGTGTGTGAGTGTGCACTGCCACTCCTCTGCTCCTTCCCTCCCCATACTCCTCGAGCCCTCCCTCCTCAAGAAAGGCAGCAGCAGCTCCTTGGTGCAGGGCAAGAAAGAGTCAGAGGGGAAGCATTTGGCACTTACTGCAGCATTCACTGCCCAGACATCCCTTCCCTGTTTCCTCCAGGTCAGCAGAGAATCAGGATCTGCCACCGCCCTGCTCTTGGCAGAGAGCAGCTCGTGTACCGCTTTTAAGGGGTTTGCAAATCACCAGTGGTACACCTCAATTTGGGAACCCCTGGTATAGTATCATTATATTTCTATGATCACGTGACCTCATATTTTTAAATAATAAATAAGCACAAGGGTTCAAAGTGAGTTTTTGACCTTAACTTCCACATTTCCTGGCCTTTGAGTGCTTAGCTGTGCAACCCTAATATTGCACTAAAATATTCAGAAGCTTTGATTTTCTGGAGTGTAGGCCAGAAATAGAATAAAGGGGAATTAGAAATGTGGGTTATAGGGAAAAGAAATTAATACAAAACAAGACATAAAAAGGAGAAGATTTTTGCTTTTTGTTATGCATGAATCCTGCTGAGGTATTGTGAAGGAGGCAGGATTCAGGAAGAGTGGGTAGGTGATTTTAAAAATCCAGTTCAGTAAAGTCTGATCTGAGTTTTCCTGGAAAAATTAATAAAACCATTCATGCACACTGGAATAATAAAACTGCACTGAGTCTGCTCATGCTGGGAATGTTTGCCTGCACCTGCTGCCTTTGGGTGAAAAGGGAGTAGGTTTTGTTCTGTTTCACAAAAGAAGAAATTAATACAATCTCTACTCCTAAGAACCCAGAACACTTATCCCCTGCCCCAGCAAACCCAAAGAAACTCTTTGACTTAAGAGTTTCCCAACACGTTCTTTTAAAGGCAAGAAAAGGAGCATGGGTAAGAAAAAAAATCTCCTTCTGTGAAATAAGTGGGAGATGCCTGGGGGTGTCTGGGGCCTCTGGGGAGGTGCTGCCCGTGCCCCTGAACTCAAGTAGTTCTGCAGCAATGCCCTGGACACTGAGCAGCCTGGCTGAGTTCAGACATCCATCCAGGTCCCCTGGGAAAGTGATCATGTAATCTTGCCTTGCCTGTTCCTTGCCTATTTCTAAGGATAGCTCCCTGTTGTTAAATCAGTTGGAATACTTAACTTTTTTTTTTTCTGGCAGCTGTCAATTTGATTGTCAATTTGAATGGGGAAACATTTATGTGGCGGTTTTGATGTGCCGTATATAAAATATTCATTCTCAGTTGCTTCCCATTCAAGTTAATTTGCTTAATTGAACATGAAATATTGTGCTTTTTATTTGCTAGGTTCTCTCCTATGGGTGTAGATCACATGAGTGGGCTTTCTGGTGTAAATGTTCCAGGAAACGCATCTTCTGGCTGGTGTATCTTCATCTACAACCTTGGTCAAGATGCTGATGAGGGAATCCTCTGGCAGATGTTTGGCCCCTTTGGTGCGGTTACCAATGTGAAAGTTATTCGAGATTTCAACACCAACAAGTGCAAAGGTTTTGGTTTTGTGACCATGACAAACTATGAAGAAGCTGCAATGGCCATAGCAAGTCTTAATGGCTACCGCCTGGGGGACAAAATCTTACAGGTTTCCTTCAAAACCAACAAGTCCCACAAATAACTTGCTCGTGCTTTTTGTATGGAATAGATAATGGAGTGACAGAAGTTGAAACATTTTTGTTAGTGTAAAACTCATTTTGCGCCAATTTTCACAAGTGTTTGTCTTAGTCTAAATGAGAAGTGAAAAGGTTTTATATTCTGGGATGCAACTGACATGTTCAAATGTTTGAAATCCCACAATGTTAGACCAATTTTAAGTTCCTTTAAGTTATTTCATTTAAAACATGTTAAAAATCCCCTGAAATCTTAAGTAGGTTGCATTAACTAGACCCTCTGGATGGTGGTAAAATTGAAGCATGCTTTCACTTATGAGACTAACATTTGTTTCATTGAATGTTGTCTGCAAAAACTGGAATTTTCTGAAAAATATCAGGCTGAATTAATTGATTTTCTTTGGTTTTATGTTGTTCTTCCTACCCATCCC
The DNA here is from genome assembly GCF_026979565.1 of Vidua chalybeata. Classification (NCBI taxonomy): domain Eukaryota; kingdom Metazoa; phylum Chordata; class Aves; order Passeriformes; family Viduidae; genus Vidua; species Vidua chalybeata. The sequence continues at coordinate 762,990 of NC_071556.1, read as the reverse complement.
CCTCTCCTTTTGTTCCCCCTCAGTTTCAGTAGTATGGAAGAAAAGTTGAGAAATACTAATGTTTTAGTTGACAGAAAATTGTTTGATAAATTAATATTCATTACTCTGTGTCTAGTTGAGGATCAGGCTTTTAAAAGTCAAGGTCTTGTAAGTAGTAGCATGCCAGCCTAACTTTTAACACCATTGAGGAGGTAAGTTGCACACTGAGCAGTGGCCAAGCTGTCCAATTCACAGGTTTTAGAAATGTGACTTTTAAAGCCCACTTTGAGAGGAATGGACCAAAGAGTTTCAAAGAAACTCCAGGAAGATTTCAGAGTCAGAATGAAACTCCAAAAAAGCGAGTGTGAATATATGTTGCTACTTTATCAGACTGAATCTCTTCTGTCCAAATATTTAATGCATGGTGCACTACTTACTGGTACATTATAATGCAGCAAGATACTTACTCATTTTCCAAGATCATTGTAGTTGGAATTCCTTTGGCAGTTCTATTTTGTAAAGAAAAACCAGTTATAAACATTTGAGCATTGTATTTCTCGCATCCCTTCTAATGAGTGCTAGTTTTTCTATTTTAATAGGATTTTGTTTTGACAACTAGCTTTACTTACTGAACACTCAGCAGAAAAGTACTTACAACTTGCAAGTTAGATATTAACCAAAAAACCCCTTTGATTTGTAGATTTAAAGATTAATCCCCCAGGTTTTCTGCAGACTGCCTTGAAACTTTGAGTTGTTCTGTTTCTGTTAATTTTCTTTTGCTTTTTTGTGTTTTTTGTTTGTTTTTACTTTTGCATTTAAGAACATTAAATTTGATTTTGTTTTGCTCAAATTTTGTTTTGTTTTTTATTTTCTGTTCTTTTTTTTGCTAAGTATTGCACAAAGTGTCCAGCTTTCAGAGTGCTGTTTAAGGAACTGTAGCTCTGCTTTAAGAGAATTTTAATTTACTGCTTTGACAGATGAGTAGAAGAAAAAGAGTTTTGAAACAAGCACCACAATAAATCTGTCACATAGAAATGTGTGTCACAGACTGATGTAACCCTCAGGTGTGCTTGGGTAGGAAACTGGGAAGGCTGATGCTGCCTGTACAGGTGTGTGAGCTGCTGTGCACAACTAGAGACTTGGCTCTGGTGCTTATGTAGGTAGAGCAGGTGTGGAAATGAGGTATGTGACAGTTTAATGCAGTGTCTCCTTGTTTTGCCTGAATCTCTACCAGCCCCAGAGTTAATTTCCAAACTCGAGAGGCCAGTCCATGCTGCCTGCTCATCTCACTCCATCCCCAGCTGACCTTGCCTCGTGCTTGCCGCCGTTTGTCCTCTCCTTGCCATGGGATCTGCACAGCCTGAGGGCTCCCTCAGCTTCCACATGCGGATGAGCTGGTGCCCAGCTCCAGGGAGGAGGACCTGTGGGAGCTGCTGATGTTCCTGGACCTGCCCAGGACATACCTAAACCCTACAGATAGGCCTTGGCCCAGCGAGAGCCTCCTGCTGAGTTTGAGCTTGTGTGCAGTGAGTGCAGGTGGGATTTTTCCTGTTAAAACATCCAACCTTGCCTCTCCTGCCAGTCTGTTCCCTCCCCATCTCTTGAGATGCTCAGTGGAATGGTGACACAGCAGTCAGCCCACTCCCACCCCCCAAAGCTGCTCTTGGCTATCAGAGGTTTCCTTCCACCAATTTATCACCATCCATTTATCACGTCAATTATTATTTCCTTTCTGCGTACAAGGAGAGCTTGGGAAGCCTTCTGGGGGTTCTCCCAAGTTAAAGCTGTGTAGTGCAGAGTTCTCTTATGTGTCCCATCATTGTTGAACCCTGCACTGTCCTGTTCCACAGGAGTGGGCTGTAGTCATTCAGTTCTTGTCATTTTCTCTTGCTTTATTCCATTTAAGATAAATTTGCTGCTAAACTAAAATGGGAGGTGCTGTTTATCACAATATTTAGTGGAGGTTCAGACTTCCAGCGAGTGACCCCTAAACATGACTCTGTACCAGTACTGGTTCCAAGCACACTGGCCATGGCAGCAGCACATTGCTGTGCTGCCACTTCTCAAAAACCCCCTTCTCTTGGATGCTTTCTGGCATCACTGTTCCTTTCTTTTTCCACTGCTTCCCTCTTTTTCCATCTCTCATTTTTTGCTGAGTAAGAAGGAAATGCAGGATATGGTTTTGTACCGCTACTACAACGATCTCTTTTAGGAAAGGTCTGATTCCAGCTTTCTTTGATAGTTGCTCTGATAATAATTTTCAGGCAATTGGTATGAGCAAAGCACTGCTGCTCAAGTCAGGAAAAGAAGAAAAACTCCTGCTAATATCCAGAGCTGATACCAGAAGTAGCGTGTGATCTGTGCTATTCTAACAGTCAATAAAATCTTGGCAAAAATACCTGAAGTCCAGAAAAAATTGTGTATGTATTCTTAATTCTTTTGGTCCTAAACCAAAAGGCTTGTGCATCCTACTAGTAAAGACCAAAAGGAAGCTTCTAGGGGTGGAAACTAAATTTTAACAAAACATCTGCCAGGAGTTTTTCTGCCCAAAAGGTAGAAGCAACTGCTTTCCTCCTCACACTGCTTTGAAGCTCTCACTTGAACAGACCTGTTTCAAGAGAGGTTTTGGCCTCTTAATTCTCAAAGAGTGCTCTGCTTTTTCATCCATCCATTCGATGGAAGCCAGGTGTTTCTGTCAGGTGATGCTTCTATCAGTAAGTGCTTACAGGATCTTTGTAGAACCGAAGGCTGTCTCAAAGCAGATGTCTCACATTGCTGATGAGATGCAGTGGTCTCATTGAGGTAGAGAGTTCTAGAAAGTCTTCATTGCTGGACTAGGATGTAATAATCAGATTTTGGAGACCTGAATTTTTTGGTCTGTACTGTGAGATGTGCTACAGGAACAGCTGAGATTAGAGTGTTTTGGGGTCCTTTAGAGTAGGTTGAGTCTCTTGGGACAGACCCCGGTGTAGCTTCTGAAGGACCAGGTGTAATTCCTGCTGAAAACACAGTTGTTCATGCTGCTGTCACGGGGTCTCACGTATAGATGCTGAGGGGAATTACTGCATTTGTTTCCCAGATGTCCACATGAATGGAATTCACTCTGTGCAGAATGCTGGCCATGAACCTCATCACCTATAAACCTCCTGTTAACCATTAGCAGACAGGCAAATCCCACATAAATATGGAAGAGGAATCTTTGTATGTGCTTGGTGTGAGCTGGCAAAGGCACATACAGATCCTTCTGGTGAGGGGATGGCAACACCAGAAATCCAGACATGAGCAGAATCAGAACAGCACACTGTGTCCAGTTCTAGTGATTCCTTATTAGATAGTGTCTGTGCACTGAAGTGTTGGATTTGTTTTATTTTATTCTTCAAGCTGCATTATCATAAAATTTGATTTACTTGAGCTGCTCTACTCTCCTGTCAGAGACTGGCCAGTACAGTTATTGTTGCCTCCTGAGCCTTCCTCTGCAGTCCCTGTGTCTGTTCTGGCTCTGGGACTGGGAAAGGCTTGAGCATCCAGCTCCTAGGGTGAGGGGAGAAGTCACATCACCACAGTGGTGTGTGTGGCTGCACAGCTTTTCCTTCCATTTGCTTGGATATGTTTTTTTGTACATCTGTATCATGTGAGTATGAAAACCATGGAAAATCCAGAGACAAGTCACTGGAGCAGGATAAATTGTTACCGCAGTGAACGCTGGTTGGTCAGTGTGTGGTCACTTGCTCTTGTCCAGATGACCAAAGGGTGTTTGCATGGAAAGGACACCTATTTTTATAGGGGGATTGGATGTTGCAGTAATTTTATTTATACAAAGCAGTTAAATACCTTTTTTAAAAAGTTAAAAAAAAACCTTGATATCATTTATAGAAAGAATATCCAGCAGTCAGAACCAAAATGATGAACTAACTGCAAAGGTGATTCATTATTTTAAAGCTGAGTTTGGAAAATGAATAGTCCTTAAGGTCCTTCAATATTTGTTACAATTCTATGTTGCTTTAATGTTCTGGGTAAGGTCAATAAAGTAGAAATTCTTCAAATATTTCAGGAGAGATTTTTTTTTCAGTGTGTTTTAAATAGCAAAAACTCAAGGTCCTTTTTGGATAGTTTATCATTACACATGTGCTTTAAAAAAACAGACTTGGAGAATGTCCCCACATTTACAAATCTAACACAATATACAGGTCATATGATAAACTGTTTATTCAAAGTAGCTCCTCTGATAGCTCTGCCTGCAGAAGGTTGGAGTTTGTGGGAGGTTTTTATCACACAGCTCTTGTGAGCTACTGGTAGCCTGGTTCAATCACATAAGCGTAAGTTTGTCTAGAGGCTGCCTCTGTCAGAAGGTCACCGTATTTTTCATTTCCATAATGAAGAAATGTGTCCTTTATAACTGTTGATGAAGCACCTTATTGTTACATTTCTACATTTAGGCATCTACAAATAGCTTTAGAGAGAAGGGACCAAATACACCTTTAGCATAAGGAAACACCAACCCCTTGAGCTCCCTGAGTGGAGCTGCACTTGTGTTTTGTCCTTTTTTCATTTTATTTTTATTTTCCAAGAGCTGAATTTGTCACCTGAGGTACTTTAATCTCTATTTGGAAGCAGGAGAGTCTTTTTGTGCCTTCGGCAAGTTCCTCTAACGGAGCTCTACGCTTCTCAAGGTTGGCTGCTCAGCACAGTAGAATGGATAAATCCAGAGCTCAAGAGGCCAGTGATTATTTTCTCTGATTATTATATTTACTATTACTGGGCTTCTCCTTACTAATATAAAAAATGAAAAATGTGGAGTTCATAAAAAGGGTCTCAATTCCCTCCCTCTCGCTTGGAAGAGGCGGTGCCTCCATGACAACCAGTGGATTGAAAATCACCGGTAATTTCTGAGTCCGCTTGTAGGTTGATAAGGTACGGCGTCATTTCAGTGGCTGCTGTTTGTAGTTGTCTCATGTAGTCAAACAAAACCAAACTCAAAGTGTTGCTTTGTCATCCTGCATGATTTAAAGCCAGTCCAAGTCTTTATGATCTCTAAAGCATAACTCACCACCCATGGGTGGGTTTGACATTCAGCTCTGGAGATTCCTTCTAGATCACACTTGATCAAACAGCAACAAAGTTTTAGAAATATTTTTCTGTTGAGTGGAGTTTTCAGCACTGAAATTCTCTTTTGTTGCTAATGATGGGAAAACAGTAATGGTAGAACTGCCACCTGAAACCTTGGAAAATTGCTTCTGTGTTCACATTTTAGAATCTCAATATTCTCCTACTGTTGTTCCTTATTTCTAAACATTTTTGAGCAAGATTTTAGTGGTATGACTGAACTTTTTCACTTGGTCATTGAGAAGAAAATGGCTTGAGACTTTTGAAACATAAGTTGGGATAAACCTTTATTTGATGAGTAATTTGAACAATACTGTACTTCTAGTCTTTTTATTGATTTCCTTTCCTTTAACTTATGTAATCTTTTGTTTATAAATTAATCTGTTTGTGGGACAGAAGGTTTTATCAATTGCTTTCCATACTGTACAGTATATGGTTACACATTTTGTATATTTAGCGTGTTTTTAAGTTATTGATTTGTTTTATATCAAATAATTTATTTTTCAGGTACCATTTTCATTTAAACTTTGTTTTTACATGGGTTTACTTTAAATAAAGTATGACACTGCTTTCCAAATGTCTAAAATGAAGTTGAATCCCATTGTGTTATTTTGAGATGATTTATGTAAATTAACTTATTTTAGAAATAACTGCAAAAATGTACCAAGTTCATACTTTGGTTGCGCTTCAATTCAAGTGCTTGGAAATTCTCTGCAATGATTTTTGAGCAGTTTGAAAAAAATGAAGTTTTCATATTGAAACAGTTCAAAGATTTGTTGATGAAGCAGCAGTTTTGTAGAATCCTGTGGATGGAGTTACGAACATTGTTTTCTATATGGATTTTCAAAATTAAATGAAACAACTCATAGATCTTTTACACTGGTGTTAAGACTTAAATGACGTTATCTATGTTAATAGTGCAAAGGAGTTTTTGTACTTTTACCACATGTGCATGGCCGGTTTTGTTGAGCACTTGTTTGGAACATACTTGGGATGCTTTTACTTGAGCCCTGTTGAAGGGTGATGTACTTCAAAATAGAATTAGGCTTTTACTTAATTGTTCATATTTTGTCTTTTTTTCCCTGCAGGAATTGGATTATTATTGTGCAGTTTGGAATTTGACATGTTTTCAGAAGAATCTGAACTGTGTTCAGGAATAGGCCAATCAAGGTTCCTCCACTAAAGATTTTGTAACCTGTGGCCTTGTTAGAAAGATGGAATTAAAAGAAGGGGCTTAGTTTCCTTTTTATTTTTCAGGAAAAAAATTGTTGTCTTTATCTTACATGTTTCTTCCTGATTAAACCAAACCCAAAGCTCAGTTACTCAGAAATGTGCAGTGAAACTTCAGGGAGCTCCTGGGGAAACACCTCAAGTTGGCCCATTGGAGGTTTAGATTGGATGAAGATTTTCTGCAGATTATGCCAGGGTTGTCAAGCCCTGGCGCAGGTTGCCCAGGGAAGTGGAGAATCACCATCCCTGGAAGTGTTCCAAAGGAAAACACGTGGCTGTGCAACGGGGGGTCATGGGCTAGTGGTGAACATGGTGGTGCTGCCAGCTTGATGGTTGGGCTTGATTGCCTTAGAGGGTTTTTCCAACCTAACAACTGTGATTCCATCAGTGTAGGTCAGGCTCTCTGTTTCCTTGGGTGAGGCTGGAGCTTGGTTTGGAAAGACAGATGTCTGCTAAGGAAGGCAGGAGCCTCCCCTGAAACGGAAAAAAAAATGTAGACCTCCTTCCTCCAAATTGTTATAAATTTGAAATTAAGGGGGGCTCTCAGGCAAAAATATGGGAGCAGGAATAACAGTTCTTTATTAGGGAAGAAAATAAAAAGATAAAATAAACAATGCAGTGAACCAAAACAACACGGACAGAGTCAGAACACAACCTGACACCCTGTGGGTCAGGGTGTTGGTAGCAGTGCAATTGGAATTGTGGCTGCAGTCCTCCTGGAGTGTCAGGTGTGGTTCTGTTGGAGCAGTGATCCTGTAGAAAAGGGTGTAGTCTTCTTGCAGTGGAAGAGGCAGCTGTTCCTCTGGGAAATCCAGTGCAGGAAAAGCCGTGCTGGTGTTCCAGAAACTCAAGATTATATCCAGGTAGGAATGCTTGGCTCCTCCCTCTGGGCGGAGCATCTCACAATGGGATGCTGTAATAACTTTCATCAGTCACGCAGGGACATTCAATAGCCCATTAGCAGCAGGTGTCTCCCCGGAGGGAGGATTGGTTTGTGGAAGAGATAAAGAAAAACTGCCCAATTACGAGAAGATAACTGCCACACCTCTACAGATGGCAATTGAATACATCTTGCTTTGCCATCTAGGACAAGGACAGACAGCGCAGGTAAAACTCTGGAGGAGGTTCTGTAAGAGGTGTTTTCCAGAAATGCTTCTGAGACCACGTCCTTTTGGTTGAAGGAACATAAATAACCCTGCTAGCTCTGCACAGACTGTGTTCCAGTCTTAAGTCCTTTCTTCACCAAAACAAGTTTTGGTAACCTGAAATCTGTCCTGCTGCATTTCAGCAGGTGCCTCCTGTCCTTTAGTCACAAAAATAATCCCTCTGAGAGCTGAGCTAATTGTTGTACTTTTGAGACATTGCCTCTGATTTTTCTCTTAAAGACTTACTGAGAAAAGTGATGTAAAGTAAGAGATATAGATAGTATTTCATGTCTGATGTCATGGAATGTGTGGCAATGCTGCCTCAGCTCAGGATCTCTTCCAACTCGGGAGTTTTTAGATTTGCAGTTATTTTTTCTGTGATGGGAATTTCTCAATTCAGCACTGTTCACCATATGGAATTATTTGTTGAGCTAAATTGGTAAAGAGCAGAAGTGAGAATTTCTGTTCCTACCATTATATCAGTGGATTGTTGAATGTGCAGCATCTGGTGTATTCAGGAATGCTTCATTAGATTTAGACCTTTCCTGGATTTTCCTCTGCATGGTGCTGGAACACCATCTCCATTTTTGCTCCCACCAGAGTTCATCCTATGTTGTTTACTTTGCTCATGTTCATTTTGACCGCTATGGTATTTTCCATGCTTTTCTTCTATGAAAAATTGTGACGGAAAAAATACATTAAATTCCAAAAAGCTTTATCACAGACATAGCCATGTGAAGTTCTAGCCCCTCAGAAGTGACTCTTTTTAAAAGCAAACAAAAAAACTTCGTGTAGACCCATTAACACCCAGACAGGGTGTTAATGCAGAATTCTGTTTTTTGCAGAATTCCTGACAGACTCCCTGGGTTTTGACTCTTCCTCCTCCTTGCTCTGCTCTTGTGGTATCCTGCTTCCCAATTTCACCCCCTTCACTTCCAGAACAGTGAAAGAGGGAGGTGGGGAGAAAAAAGGTGTTAAACCGATATGTCTGAACCCTTTTCTCTGTACTTCCTATCCTTAAAAAAACCCGGAAGAATATGACTGTAAGAAGTGTCCTGGGTCATGCTGACAGTACACTTGCTCTGGATTCTGTCCCAGCAGTGGCAGTAAACAGCTATTTAAGGAAAGCCTGGCTGCCATCCCCCTCTGCCTTCATTCCCCTTGTGCTTCCCCAGCTCAGTGTCAGAGGGGCCCTAAATACCTCCTGTTCTTTAGAATCCTGATTTTTGAAACTGCCTTTCTTTTCCCTAAACTGTCCTCTGCTTCATCCTGTACTGACAGCAGGAAGTGGAACATTTGGGAGTGGTTTTACACGTATGTGTTACCTGTGCAGCTGGAGGAAGGTGAATAAATCACAATGTTTTGCTCTTTGCACTGTGACACACTTTCTTTTTTGTCTTTTTTTTTTAATATTTATGTGTAGAAACAGTGATGAACAAAATGGGACTCTGAATCTAGTTTGTCAGAAGTTTGAGACTTCTTATGTTCTCAGAGTAGGGATCAGAGGAGCTGTTAAATCTACTTTAACAAACCTGTCAAACCTACTGTTTGAATGTGTTGGAACAGATTCTGCCCCAAGAGAAGGCTCATTAGAGGAGAGCAGAGCAGGAGTGGTTTGACTTGGGAGCAGAGTTGGGGCAGTGTGAGCAGTGCTGAGCTGTTTCCTGCCATGGGCTCCAGCTCTGCTGTCATGGGAGGAGGAGGCACTAGCAGGACTCCAAGGCTGTCTTGCAGCCCCTGAACAGCTGTGGTAAGTAGCTTGTGCTTCTTAGTCCTGGCACACAGGGGTTTGGTCTTGGTCTAACCAGACTTGCAGAATTTGTGGTTAAACACTTTTGTGACCATGTATCCTGCTTTACCTTTCTATCCCAGCTTGTTCCTTCTGCTTTTCATCTTTCAAGAGACACAGAGTGCATATACATTTGTATGTGTGTGCACACACACATGTAATACCTGTGTGTAATAAAACGTGTAGGCTGTATTTATACATTTAGAGTAGGTGCACATACCTGTCAGTTGTGTGTTACTGTCTCTGCTGTATAGGTGCTATATATAGCACATGTGAAATGGCACACCTGCACTGTCCCATATCCTGCACAGTGCAGAGATGTATGTCCTTAAGAAAACAAGATTATGTGAAGCTTTCTAAGGCATTGGTCACAACTCTGCAGTGATGTGAGGAGCGAGCTGTGGAAGTTTAAGAAAATTAATGCCCATTTTAGAAAGAATTTTAACATCCACATTTATCTAACTCTGGAAAACTGCCATATCTGTATATTGTGTCTCAGTGTTTTGCAGCAGTGGTCATGTACTATACCATGTCACTGCTGCTCAGGGAGTACCTCCCATTCCCTTCTCCCTGTGAGATACAGTGCTGTCATTCCATGGGAGTCGGTGACTTCGGAAATCAGTGATTTAGTTTTAAGCCACCCTTACTCTGTATTTTCCCCCTTTCTGTTTTTACTATATTCCATGGGTTTTAATATTTTAATCTTTTCTTACTGCAGGAATGGAGAAAGGAGGACAGTTCAGCTGCAAGAAGGACTGTGGTTCTAGAGAGATGGCAGTGGCTGAACTGCGCATGCCACGGCACACGGCGCGATAGCCTGGGCTGCGTGGCCAGGCCCCTCTGCCCCCATCACTGGATTCCTGGAGGGACATCAGGGCTGCTCATGCTTTTTTAGATAAAACATAGCAAAGCTTTGTTCCAGTGTGTTCAGAGCTGCTTTTCTGAACAGCACAAAGTTCAGGTTTGACTCACTGTGATGTCTGTGCCTTGTTCAGTTACTCAGGTAGCTCATAAAGACTTGTACCAGGTGTTTTATTCCAGGGCAGTAGTGCCTCCAAAACACTGTAATAATTTCTGGAAGCATTCTGGCTGCCTTGATTTGCATCTTATCTTTCTTAAACACAGTGATGCTCAAAGGCAGAACAAGAGCTGTAAGATGGAAACTGGTTGAGAAGCTTTGTGCTTCTGTTCCAATCTTGGTGCTCTGTGCTCACCTGGGCATGTTCTGTTGGACTGCTGGGGGCCTTGAAGAATGAATGTTTGCAATGGAATATTTGCCCTGATTTTGGTCTTTCCACGTTCATATGACAAATCTTGATGTTACAGAAGAACATCTCTAATGTCCACTCTGTGGAATTGGATGTCCAGCTTCTTTGTCGTTATCCATTCTGGGTTTGGGTGAGGGGATAATGAGAGCTGGTTGTATCCAAGAAGGAATAAACCAAGAAAAGGACAGACCTGTTGAATTGGTGAGATTAAGGCAGCCTGCTGTAATTTGTGAAACATGACAGGAAGGATCCGTGTTGGGGGCGTAGGGGTCAGTGCGGGATAGGGAATTGTTTGATAGGAACTGTGTCAGCCCCTTTGCTCAGTGAGGATGGTGAACAGCATCTAGTCCTAACAGAAGGTTTGCTTAATTTGCTGCACAAACGAAAGGAGAGAAAGAGGTGTGATGTCCTAACCTGGACAAGGATGAAGTGATTTTGCTCAGAAATACTTCGGCATTTTGTAGTTTATGTGCTACAGCTGGGAGGCAGTGGGGCCTGTGGGGCAGTGCTGCTGACTGAGGTGTCAGCTGGGCACTGACCATCTGCTGTTCTTTATTGGAGATGGAGGAGGAATTCCTTGCAATGGGTGCATTTTCATCCTGTGTGAAAGCTTAATGGGTTATTAAAATAATGTTACGTGGTGCAGCTTCTTAAGTGTTTTTGTATTAGAAGATTGTAGATATTGAGGTCCTAAAAAAAAAAACCCCATAATCATAATAGTCATCATCATCAAATGTGTTTGAAGATGTAAATAAGGCTCCAAAGGTGAGCTCTGGATATGTTTTAGGTGCTGGTGTTGCTCCAGTGTCCAGCATCTTACACCAACCCTCCACCGTCATCTTACTTGAGCTGATAAAACTGTTAGTAGGCATTTCCTTAATTAAAAGAAAGATAAGTCTTGCCAGTGGTTCCTTTAAACCTGGATCAGTTCTTGGATCTGGTTCCCCTGTAGTCCCCATTCCCCAGCCATGCTAAAGGGGCAATTAAAGGGTTGGGATCAGGCTGCATAATATGGCACTTTTATCAAAAAGTGCACTGGATTGTGCTTGGGGTCAGTTGGGGGGCTCAAGAAAACTGTAGGAATTAATTATTCTGAAAAGCCAGCTAGACTAGAGTGTGGACTATGGATGTGAAGGACAGTCCTTGGAGTCACTTCTTAGTCAAAACTGCTGGTGTGATCATCGGTCCATGTACCTGGCAAAAGCCAAAAAAGCCTGCACTGGCAAAAATCCAAACCAAGGTATCAAAATCACAGTAAATGGAGCAATGGAGGACTGGTGAGAAACCAAAGGTACTTTTCAAAGGTCAGGAAGGAAATGAGCTGTTTGTAAGTTGTGAAGTGGGGAAGGAAGCAGCTCCATGTTCAGCCGAAGGGAGAATGTGGCGTGTTAGTTACAGAAGGTTGGGCAATGGAGGTGCAAGGACCTGCAAGGTAATGGCCATGCTAAAACCAGGAGAGATGTGATCTTGAACAGAGTTCTGGTAGGAAGTACCAGACCTCTTAACTTGTCCCTCCTAGCAGTGTCTCATGTGTGGAAAATTGCACATCACAGACAAATGTGTTTTAAGGGTGTATGGCATGGGCTGGTACAACCCCATTAAACTGATCCCTGTGCTGCTGCTCCATGTGTTTCCATAGACAGGACACTTATCCCTGCAAAGGGCTGAAGGAGGGAATGAGGGCTGTGACAGCTTCTTCCAGGGGACTCTGAACTGAGGAGGCTCCATTCCACCAAGGCATGGTGAAAAAACTACTCTAAAGCTATATGCTTCAAATTCTGAATAACAGAATTTAAAGATACAGAGCTAAATGAAAATGTTCAAATATGTTTTGTCACAGAAGAATTAATTTGGTAAGTTACTTTGGGAATAGTAAGTAAATAGATTCTTAAAATTCAGTAACTCCCATTTACATGGACTTTTGTAAAGCATTTGATACGGTGTTGGATACCACTAAATAAACTTTGGTAGTTACAAATACAGGAAATTTAGGGTGGGAGTTGCTTTAAAGAAGGAAGGCAGCATGGAAGGGTTCGCAGGAGGTTTTCAGCTGGTGGGATATTACTAATTTCCCAGATCTTTGGGATGCATTTTCAGCATTTACCTATGTTGAAGTATCATGTATGTGCTATGGCATCCTCTGCTGGAAATTGTGGAGAGATGCTGTAGCTCTTCCCTGACTTCCTTATTCCCACTCTCCTGTATGAGGAGAGGTTTTGGAGAGGCAGAAGCAGTGTAAATGCTCTGGCCTAGAGTGTGGGTTGGGTGAGATGCAGAGGAGTGCACAGACAGGTTCAGGAGCTACGACAGGGGTAACGGGGATGTGGGACACAGCTGTGAGAGGGAGCTTTGAGTGCAAATTGTTCAGGGCCTGTGGGAGTAGGAGAGTCCATGTGAGTCCTGTAGGCTCAGCCATGTGCATTGTAGCAACTTAGGACGCAAGACTGAAGCTCTCCAGAAGACCTTCTTGCTGGGTAGTCCATTTACATCTGTATCCTTTGGCTGGGAGATGCACAATGCTGGGAGTAGGGAAATCCTTCCAAGACAGGATTTGGCAGTCTACTGGCAATATTGTCGCTTGTCTGTTTATGAAAATGCAGTGGAAGGCTGTTGATGAGAAGTTCAAAACCTCGATGCATCTGTTGTTCAGGGGTTGATCACACAGATGACATAGGAGGCTCAGAATGGGCAGATAGTGAATTCTTTCTCCCAAAGAAGCTGGAGTAGAGAAGCTTTTTGGATGTCTGTCCTAGTTTAGGGCAAATTTGGGAGAAGACCTCCAGAAGGAGCCCCCAGAAAACAAACCCCCCACAGCCCCTCCCCCACCTGGTTCAGGAAGAATGTCCTTAGAAGTGGAAAAAAACCCTGTTTATTCAACAAGCAAAACACTCCCCAATACAAAAAAAACAACAGCAGATGACAAAACTCTTTCACTGTTCTGAAGAGATGACAAATTCAGAAAGTCTCTCCTGGGAGTGGTTGCCCAGCTATCAGTCTCCAGTGCTGGGGAATGGCTGCTGCAGGTCACAAAATGCAGACTCTTGGTGTTTCCCAGGTCCCGGTCTGGAGCAGGTTCAGATGATATTCAGGAAAGGGAAAAGGAAAATAAAAACAGTCCAGGGTAAAAATTGGACTGCCTAGCTAAACTAACTAATAAGCAAAAGCAAAAGCAAGGGCAAAGTTGAAAGCAAGCCAGCCAAGCCTCTCCTAGACACAGACCATGGGGGGAGGTGAGCCGGCTGATAACAACACAAAACAATCCTTCACTTTCAGAGTCAGTCCTGAAGGCACAGAACATAATATCAGGCATAAACAGAACACACGATTGGGGATACAAGCACCATAATGTCACCCTAGGACAATGTCCCATTCCCAGGTGCAGCATGTGGCACTGCTGTTGAGCTCTTTTTGCTTATGAGGAAATAGATGGAGAGGCCCAAACCTTGTGATATGTGTTTGTGCTGAACTGAGCCATTCTGCCTTGTTTATTCGGACAGGGAACCAGCTGACCAATTTGGTGGTTTTCCTCATGGGGGTGGGAGATGAGGGAAGTGAGTGTGTTGTGTAGGGTAATGATGCAGTGATGAGAATGAATTGTGCACACCAGAAACCTGCTGTTGACAACTTTGACCAGCTCAACATGTTTCTCAGCATGAGCCAGAGTGCTGGCTCTGCTGTGATGATGGATGTGGCTGTTTGCTGTCCAGAGCCAGCCAAGGACTTGTGGGGCTTGTCACTGAATCAAATCCTCCTCAGAGCAATCTTTGCAATCCTGGGTTAAAGCAGTGTGTTCCTGATGGTTGCAGGTGAAATCCAGCTGAGGGGTGGTTTGGTGAGGAGGGCAGAGCTTCCCTGTTGTGTGTGGCTGCCGGGAGCATCAGGGCTGTACAGCTGGGGCGGCCCCATGAGCTGTGCATACAGGAGGAGATTGTCTCTGCCCTGGGCTCACTGCCACAGCTATGTTGGTACAGGCACCCAGCCCTGGGTTCTTCCTTACAAACCATGGCGTTGCCACGAGGCCATCTGCTTTGGGCACCATGATGTGGTCCTTGTCCCCAGCCTGACTCAGAGTAGGTGGAATCGTGTGGCTGTTGGCACTGGCAGCAACGGATGTTCCTGGTGGGTGCTTTTTCTTTTCAGCTGTGTTTGAGTGCTTGAGGGTGCAATGGACAACAGAAGAGGAGTCCTGATTGTTCATATTTCCCTATTTGCACGGTTCTTCTGTCTCTGGTTGTTCTACATCTACCAATTTTGGGGGGTTTAATGCCCCAGGAGAGCTGCTGGGGGACGCGTGGTGTTCACCCTAAGCATTGGGACTCACCAGGTTGTTTATGTTCTCTGCTGCTTGGCTGTGTCACTGCTGAGATTTACCTTGGCTCCTGCCTTTGCTGGATCATGAGGGGAAAAACAGGTTTTATGATTGTGGGTTCAAAAGATGAAATAATTCAGGTCCATAGGTGAACCCAGAGCCTGAGCACTTCTCTGTGTGTTTGGTTTCCACCTGGTTGGAAAGGTGAGAGGGTGAATTAGAACAGAGTTACCTGCTTTGGTAACTCGTTGTGAGCAAGTGGGTAATTGGAAGGATACGTATGGATGTTTTATTTCCTACTTAAGGCTTCATGTCTAGGAAATGCAGATTGGTGCTCAGGTTAGAGGGAAGCATGGAAGAGCAGCTCATAACCTCTGAATAGCAACTGGGTGGATGCTGCATCCTATGGGGAAGAATCACTTGCTACATGAGCAGTAAAAACCAACAGTTAAAGGTCAGGATTCACATTTTGTTGGCATTACGAGGAGAATTGTGTGGAAGTTAGCCTGGCTTGAGCTATGACACCACCAGCAGATGTCTGCCAGGCTGTAAGTGCAAAGAACATGTGCTTTGTCTGTCTCTAGTGACTGCAGCCTGTCAAAGTAAGTAACTGCTTGGGGTAGAGAAAGCAAGACAGAGAAATGGAGTGAGATGTCTAGAGACAACACAGTGTTCTGAAGCTGGGGTCATGGTGCCGCTCTTCTCAATGTTTTAGCACCAGAATCTGGTTTAAAATCCTGCTTTGCAGATGGTTGAAGACTCCAGGAATATTGAAAGGGAAAGAAGGAGGAGAATGGCCAAATACCCATTTTGTTGTGTTTCAAGGAAGGACAGTGCGTAGAAGATCTCTGAGGTGAAATGGCCAGGTAAGTGGAACAGCAAGTTATGGGTTGAGTGTAATGTTTCTGCCTTACTGTTCTTTCCTGTCTAAGTCCTTGGCTCAGAGGGAAAACTAAAATATGGCCTTCTAGAGTTTGAAAGCTCAGGATTCTAAAAATAGGTCTCTTGCTCAGACATGTAATTTAGGGTGGGATTCACCTACTGACTCAAACTAATAAAGTCTTAGCACCCAGTCCAAACCCATCAGTAAGAGCCTTTTGAAGACATCTACTTCTGAAGCCTGAGATGTACTGCTCAGAAAGGTGCCTGGCTATAGGGCACTTCATCTGTATAGTTTAAATGAGACACAAAGCTTCCAGAAAACAAAGGTAAGTGCACATTGCACACCTGGGTGCCAGGACCTCTGCACCTGCAAAAGTCTGGCTACTGCTGACATGGGTTTTGGAGCATCTTACAGAGGGATGTTACAGTTTCCTCCCCATACTGAATCGTGGGAAGTTTGCATCTGGAGGATGTGCAACACGGTGAGGTGGAACATGCTACAGAATTGCCCAGGCTGGTGGAGGCCCAAGGTAAAGAGTCCATGGGACACCTCTGCACCCTGTGCTGAGCATAGCTGGGGGCTCATGGGGTCTGTGGGCCCTTGGGGGGGGGGTGGTCTGAGCACCAGCTCTGAGGGCCCAGCAAAGGTGCAGATGCAATTTATAGGGAACCTGCAAGAGACTCAGAGAGGGACTTGAGACAAGGGCCTGGAGTGCCAGGACAAGGGCAGGGGTTAGATGGGATATTAGGAAGAAATTCTTGGCTGTGAGATGGGGAGGCCCTGGCACAGGGTGCCCAGAGCAGCTGTGGCTGCCTCTGGATCCCTGGAAGTGTCCAAGGCCTTGTTGTGCAGGGCTTGGAGCACCCTGGGATAGTGGTGTCCCTGCCTGTGGCAGGGGGTGGGATGAGATTCTCTGCATGTGAACACTGAATGGGAATTTATGAGCTAGATCTGAACTGTTAACTCTTGTACAGTTTGCAAATGGTGCCCTGGGCACAGGCACTGATGTGCCTCGCTGCCCTGGGTGATGGACTGACCTGCACCTGCCTGCAGGAGGGACTGAAATAATTCATTCAGATCTTCTAGAAAGTTCTATTATCACGTCGGACAAAATTAGGAGTTCCTCAAGGAAACAAATGAATACAGTGAATTGGAAAAGGAGAGGCAGAAAACACATCCCCAGGGAGGCACTCACTCCTTAGAGGAGCATTTAGTGGAGGTTACGTGCTGTGATTCTCAGAAAAAAACTTACTTGAGCCATATCTGTTTTCAGAGCTACTTTGGAAATCTGGTTTTACAGAGAAACCTGGGGTTTTAATAGATTTAAATAATTACCTTCAAAAATCTTGTGGAAGAGACTTTTCAAAATTATTCTAGAAAACTTGCAGACTAATTTTGAAGTGGGTAGTATTTTAAATTAAAAGAGAGCTTTGGGCTGGTTTTCACATCTGTTGTTTGGATTGTATTTTGCCACATGCTACAGTATTGAGTTATTTTGTTATTTTTTGTTATGTTTTAGTAAAACACAAACCGAGGTGCATTGTCATCCAAAGGAAAGATGGCAGCAGTGCTCTGCTGACAGTGCCCTTCCAACTCCATTTATACATCCTAAAAAGGTGTGAAAATAATATAAAAGCGAAAGTCTCTGATCAAAACTCATCATTTTATAAATTCAGATATGTAAAAATAATTTGTTCTCTGGAAGACAGCTGATGCACAGGAAAGAACCAGTCTGTAGGATTGAAGCAAGTTATCCGTGGGCTTGTAGGAACAAGCCAATGTCTTTTGAATAAAGTATACACTCGAGTCATTCTGTTCAATGAACATTCACTTAAGCTTAATGTTTATGGCCAGTCACATCCTCAAGTTCCCAAATACCACTGCAGAAATGTCATTCCCCAGTCAAGGCTCATGTGGCCAACAGGTGGGTTTTCTGCCCATGTCTGGGAGGTATCCCAGAGCCAAGGGCTGCTTCAACTTTTCCTTTTGCTTAATGACCACAGATGCCATAAATATCTTCCACATGGATTTTAGTTCACCAAAGTAGCTTTCCTTCAATGTTTTTTTCCTTCAAATTTTTTTTTCAGTAAAATAACACTTGTATAACAGCCAAATTCCTTCACCCAGTTGCTCTCCAGCTTTATTATGATATACACAGCAACCATGACCCAGGGATCACTTATATTACCATAGCAGCTGAGATTTTTGTTTGTAAGGAAAACAAGGATTTCCAAGGAAGAAATACAGGCTTGAGCTTGTGTGCTTCCTGTACACCAGATTTCTGTGCTGTAGGGTGTGTGCCTTGCACTGCCTGTACTTCTCCAATTGCTTGGAAATAACACAGAGTTAGATTTTGAGAGACAGGCACCTCTTCTTCTTACAGGTACCTGGGAAAATAGTTTATAATACTTTGAAGGTGCAGTGTGTCAGTCAGTAGAATTTGATTATGGAACTACAGAATATCCTGATCTAGAAGAGACGCACAGGGATCATCAGCCCAGCCCTGTCCCTGCACAGCCACCCCAACAACCCCACCCTGAGCATCCCTGAGAGCGCTGGCCAAACGCTCCTGGAGCTCTGGCAGCCTTGGGGCTGGGACCATTCCCTGGGGAGCCTGGGCAGTGCCCCAACTCCCTTGTTTTTACCTTTTTTGAGGCTGTATAAACGGGTTTCAATTTGCCAAGCAAGACACCTCAGGTGTCCTGATGTGGAACACGTGGAACTTCACCTCCCTCCCATCCTGGTCTCCTGAATACAGTTGGTACAGAATAAAACTCCTCCAGGTGGTACCCAGTGACTTTGTCCAGACTCTGCTACTTCCTCATCTTCTAGAAATCTCTTGTTCCTCGCCCCCAGTGAGTTTGTGTTGCTCTCTGCAAAAGCCCTGCTGGCGTTCTGGGGTTCCATGGGTGCCACCAGCTCTCAGGGCTGGCACAGGGAGGTTGCTGTTCTCCTCTGAGCAGCAGATAAGTACTGGTGTCAGTGTTTCCCCAGCAGCAGATTATTGAAAACATGGATGGGGTTGGGATGGCGCCTTCCCAAAGGCATAGTCTGGGACAGTGGGCCCCTCACCAGCTGGGCCATCCCATAAATCTGCTTCGTTTACTTTTCTGCAATTTCCACCCTGTTAAAGGTGTTTAGGTGCTTCTCCTGTGCCTGTGTGCAGTGCTGAAGATGGATTGTCGTTGCTGCTTTTTGGTTTTCCCCATCAATAATGATGCCTTCCCTTTATACCAGACCACAAAGGGATTTTCAGAAGCACCTGAATTATTTTTGCCACTTGTTTTATTCTGTAAGAGGGGCACAGTGATGACAGCCCAGTTTTGAGGCTGCTGGACTCAAAGGTCTCCCTTGCTGTATTTGTCACAAGGACAAGGCTATTTGGACTCCAGCATGACACTTAACCTTATTAGCACCAAAATACTTCCTGCTGATTTCCAAAATCAAAACATCTCTGCTAATGTGAATCTCACATTACAGATAGTAAGAGATGTTACTAACACTTTCAAGGGCAGGTTGAACAGGGCTTGGACACCCTGGTCTAGTGGAAGGTGTCCCTGCCCATGGGAGATGAGCTTTAAGTTCCTTTCCAGTCCAACCATTCTGAGATTGATAAAGCACAAGACTTGCAGATCCCGGGGCGAGTTGTACAGGGTGGGATTGGCTTCACCAGCTCTAGATTTATTACTGAGATATAATACTCAGTTTTTTCAGTAATATTTTTTTCTTTGTTGCAGTGAGCTCGAGGATGTGCTGTTTAAGTTGTTTTAGTATGACTTGTGGTTTCTGGGCCAGGGGATAAGGTGGTCTGGTCTGCAGCAGCCAGAGCCCAGTGATGGGGAGTGACTGCCCAGAGGCTCATCCTGCAGCCCCAGCAGTCACTCAAGGACCTTTGCCGTCTGTGCTGCATCCTGCCTTTTGTTGTAGGGTTAATTGTGTGCTGTAATATCCAGAGCTCATTAATGAGAGGAGAATGGATGTGAAAAGACTCGCCTCTGCTGCCTGTGCTGGTTGGCCTGGACTCATCCAGTGAGGGATGTGGGCACGCCCATGCACCAGTGACTGACCAGACAGGTCTCATAAATCTTGCCTGTTAAAATTACTGTGTTGGGGCAGGTGCACTGGAGGTGTCTGTCCAGCTGTGTCTGCGGGATGTGGGTATCTTGAAGATGGATGGGATAACTCAGGTCCTTGTCCAGAGCTGGGGCTGCCTGGAGCCTCCCCAGTGTTCAGCAGCATCTCCCTGGGGGGTTTAGGTGGCTGAGCTTGCTCCTGCTATAGAGGAACAACCACAAAGCCCTTCAGAGCCAGTGGTGCTGAACCAGCATCAAGGTGATCATAAATGATACGGGAAGGAGGGAGGGATGTCTGGGGAAGCTGCAGAGATTGATTTGAAATGTGATTATTTTGGGTTTGCGAATGATTTGACTGCTCCTTGAAGAGTAATTGGGCTGTAATGTTTAAGAAGGAATTAATTAGCCCTAGCAAGGAGAAAGGGTGAAAAAGGCCAAAGTTAGCAGCAGTGTCTCAAGCTTATGTTTCCCAGGATTCTAATTATGTGAAGGCTTTTGTAAGTTAAAAGAAGACCATTTTTGTGCAAAAGCTGGTTTATGATATTTAATAGTTTCTGCTTTTCATTTGGCAAAACTGGAATGAATACTTCTTCTAAATTAGAAAATTTTTTACAACCTCTGACTTCAGCTGGAAATTCTGCACAGAAAATGTTTTCTTTATGTACAGTTGGAGAACAGTTCAGTGATGTGAGTGGGGATCTGAGCTGTGTTACGATTCCCAATTCTGTGTCAGGAAAGATCAAGAAGGAGAAAAGGGATGAGCTGACATTTTGAGAGACAAATTAATTCACTGACATGAATTGTTGGTATAAAAGGCTTTTGTGTAGAAGGCTGCTCTGGGAAGCCTGGATTTTAAGGCTGTAATTGGAATTTGAGCTTGGGGACAGGTCCTTAGCTGGGAAAATCAACACAGTTGTAATTGGGCCTGGTTAATTAGTTATCTGTAATAAAACAGCTGTAGAAACACGTGTACAGCTGGGACTTCCTTCCTTCCAGCCAGTGGATCCCACTGTCCCTGAGAGAATGCAACAGCTCAGCCATCCTGTCTGTAACCTGACAGCTGGGAAATCCAGTTATGTCCAACTTGGAGTTTGAGCTCTAGACAAAAATTCACTTAATCTTAGTTTCTAGATGAGAATGCAGTAGTAAAATAAAAAGCACTGATTAAAAAAATAATCTCTATAATAAGGAAAACAAAAGCTTCTGGAGCACAGGCTGGCCTCCAGGGAAGAGCTGCTGGCCAGAGGGTTATGGGTTCAGTGTTATGTCCCATCCCTACAGCATTCTCCCCAAATGCAGTCTGCTAACACCTGCTCACCTCCCTAGCTTTCAAAATTAGGTGAGCTTGGAAAAATGGGAGTTACAAATCCTTCAAACCCAGCCATTTAAGACAGGGCAGCGAGCTTCCAGCCGTGTCCTCAGGCGCAGGGAGGAGCTGGCTCCCTGCCCCAGTGGCAGAGCCATGCTCTTTGGGTGCCTGCTGGGAATCCCACGGTCTTCAAAGGGTAAGAGAGGATTTTCCCACTTTTTGTGCCAAGTAAGGCCTTTATCTTGCAGAGCATCCATATGCGACACTCACAATGTCAGTGTTTAGCACCAAGATGCCATTTCTGGGAGCAGGAATGCTGTTATCTACACCTGGCAGATGTTATAGTGAACTCCAGTCTGATCCAGCAGGGTTTCTTGAGTAATTTCAATCCCATTGTCTTTGGGATGCAGGTGTGAGGTCTCTGCAGAAGGAAACTTGTCTGTGTTGCTCACTGGGTTTTGCTGCAAAAAGCAAAGAGCAGAGTTTTAATTTCTGGAGTGAGCAGGTGCCTTGTGCCTGTCCTGCCATGTCCCATGGCTCCCTGTCCTCCCACCATGCCGCACATACTGGGGGGGGCTTTGGGGCAAAGTCCTTCTCGCAGACGTGAGCGATGATGCCAGCAGCCAGCGCGTCACCGAGGACGTTGGTCATCGTTCGCAGTCGGTCCCTGCGGGGAGACAGCGCCAGGATGCAGGGGGTTGCCACAGCCAGTGTGCCCGGGGTGTTGATGGCTTTGGAACACGTCAGCCCCCAGCCTGAATGTTCCCTCCCACTGGTGTTGCCAAGTGCTGTGTTGGTTTTGGAGGTGCAGAGAGAAAACGGTCCCTATGTGAGCCCCGTGCTGGGGCAGCATCTTGCCCTGTCTGTGTGAGCAGTGCAGGGACCTGCCAGTGCCTCCTCCCAAACTGGGACAGGCACTGTTGTGCTAAGTGCAGGGAGAGCTGCCTCAGCAAGTTATAAACTCCTTGAGATGCCTCTCGAGGAGAAATTCTGTAGATCCAGCCACTGGTCCTCCTGTCTTGTATACCCAGGCACCTCTCACATTATTAGAAGGTACCAGCAGTGCTGGATACCCTGTGATGCTGAAAGGTTGAACTGGTGGTGTGTTAACCTTCCTTTGTTGGGGGAAAGAGAAAAAGGGGAGGGAAAGAGAAAAGCAGCCTTGATACTTGGCACTGTTCCCTCTTTTCCCCAGGGGGCTGGAAAGTACAAACCAGTCACCCGCATGCCACTTCCCTAACTCAGCATCTGCTCTGTGGTTTCTCACCTAATGACTCACTTCGGTTTTGTCATAGTACTTTAGAATGTCACATTTCACAACCTGTGAGTTTATTTGTCTGTGACAATAATCCAGCATCAGTTTCTGTCTTGAGAGCAGTCTGGTTTCATCCATCAAGATGAAGATACATCACCGTGAATTGACACAGAGCACTGCCCACAGCAGTGGCCTGGAGAGCACTTACAGAGCCCAGTCGACGGCGATGATGAGGGTGATGTCCTCGGTGGGCAGCCCCACGGAGGTGAGCACGATGACCATGGTGACGAGCCCGGACTGTGGGATCCCAGCGGCCCCAATGCTGGCTGCCGAGGCCGTGATGCTGCAAAGAGAAGGTGGTTGTGCAATTCAAACTAGCGTGTTTGCATGGCAAAGTAAGTTATTGCTCTGTGGAAGGACTGGATTGGATCTGACTTCCTCCACCTTCCTGCTCCCAGGTGCTATCACAAATTCCCCTGCACACAGCAGGGGCTGGCAGTGGGTGCTCTGTGCTCCCCCCTCCCTTCAGGGTAGGGACTTCCTCATTAAAATTACTAAATATTTGCAAATGTACTTAATTATTATTTAGTTACACGCTTTATTTCCCTGCTTATAAAATGAGAATATCCCATTCCTGAAAGGGAGTAAATGACACCTGCACAAATCCTTCTGTGCTCAGCCCTGCAGTGCTGACCTGCTCCAGCCACATGTCTGTGCAGCTAGGCTTTTCCCTACAGGCAAAGTCCTTGACTTGCAGCAGATTCGGGGGCGCAGAGCCAGCCCAGCTTTCCCTGGCACACAGCACAGGGACTGGGACATGCTGCTCCCTCCCCTGCTCCTCAGCTTGCCAGCAAAGGTCACTCTGTGTATTAACAAGATCTCTGCAAACAGGAAAAATGCAAGAGGTTGTCCTAATGTCCATAAACAGGAATAGAGAGAAATAATCTGGCTGCTGCAGAGAAACTTTTACCTTATAGTTATAATTTGTCCCAAATCCAGTTCATACTCGTTGACCTGGGCGATGAAGATGGCAGCAACAGCCTCGTAGAGCGCGGTGCCGTCCATGTTGATGGTGGCCCCGACGGGGAGCACGAAGCGCGCCACGCGCCTGTCAATGCCATTGTTCTCCAGGAGACACTTGAGGGTGATGGGCAGGGTGGCTGAGCTGCAGGACAAGAAACGAGCAGTAATTGCTGTTTGTGTTGAGCTTTATAAGCTGGAGTCAGTGTGATGGGACAGAAATTCCAGCCCTCCTGCGGGTGGATGCCGCCGTGTGGCACAAATTGCTGTAGCAGTGAAAGTTTCTTCAGCTTTCACCACCCAGGGAATAGACATTATCAGCCAAGTGAGCTGCAGGCTGAGAGAGAAAATGTCAGAATGTCATTTCAGTGGCTGCAGGCACTACTTTAACCCCCTGTGTGCCATGGCTGCAGCTCTCTTGACCATCCCTGGTGCCCATGTTAATCCTGCAGCACCTCCTGGGGCATGAGACAGTTTGTGCCAGCACTCCTGCATTGGGGTGCAGCCAGACCCTTGTTGTCCTCACCTCCCCCTGTCTCCTCCATGAGGGATTCCTGCCTCAGCTTCTGCAACCCTGACCTCTCTCTTGTTTCTGTCTAGCATGAAGATGACAACTGTCCCACAGGAACCGGGATGAGGAATGGAGGAAGAAGAACAGGTTGAAGAAAGGAAACCACAGAAAAGAAGTCCATGGGATTGCAACAGACTCTGGGAGCTGGAGACTGTGTTTGGGAAGGGCTCTGGATGCAGAGTGATGGGGCTGGGACAAGGAGCAGGGCGTTCTCCCTGTGTCAGTTCTCCCTCCCTTAGCTGGCTGCAGAGTAGAGGGAGAAGAAGCCTTATGGAGACAGAGCTGGAGATCCAGGTTCAGGAGGAAACCAGGTTATAAAGAGTTGCAGAAGCAACAATTGCAGCAGTGGGCATTGGGGAAGGGAGGCAGAGTCCAGGTGGTATTTTTGGGATTATGTGAAGAGGCAACAGAGATGCCAGAAAAACCCTTTGCCTGGTCAAATGTGCTCCAGGAAAATGTTTGAATTTGTGTGTCTTCTGGGAAGGATAGTAGTTTATAGTGTGAAGTTTTTTTCATTGTTACAAGGTATGTATTTAAATGAAAATAGAATAGATAAATATAAAATGATTAAAATATTTTCAAAGTAGGGAAGATTTTTCTATGGATGAACTTGGGATACACTGTAGTTGATTTTAGATTGTCAGTAAAGTGTTCTGAAGAGCTTTTGGCATTTTCAATTAAACTCCAGGTTCATAACCCTATGCAGTTTATAGGGTTATGAACCTGCACCTACAACAGTCCTAGTTTGAATTAATGGGAAGAAAACTGCAGCAATCTAATGAAGTGTGCACAAAAAAACATTGCTGGTTTGCTCTGGGAAAACCCTGGGAGAGGGTGAGTGGAAGAGCACCACGAGCCGTCCAGGTTGGCCAACCAGGGCAGGGCCAAGCGTCTGCTTCCTCCTAAAACCAGGAGCGTTCCCATTTCAAACAGTGCTGGAGCATAGTTTTCTTTTGAGTTACCTGTCTCCCCAGAGCTCACCTGGCCAGACACAGCCATGTCTCCCTTGCTAAACCAGATCCCTGCTCTGCAGTATCCGCAGGTTCCAGCCATGTTTTCCTACCTGGAGGATGTAGCTAAGGCGATCAGCAAGGCTTGCAGTATCCCCTGAATAAAAGCAAAGGGGTTTTTCTTGGTGATGAGCACAAAAAGCAGAGGTAAGAGGATGATTCCATGGAAGGCGAGCCCTGACACGACTGTAATGACATACAGTCCCAGCTTCTGTCCAATAACCGATGGATCTTCCATCTCCAAGATCTTTCCAGCTATGAGAAATACAATGCCAAAGGGGAAGTACCTGCGAAAAATAAGCATAAAAAATTATGAGGGTGCAGCAATCACTATAGCACTGCAGGTTAGAAATGGCAGTGTTTGGTACTGTGCAGTACAGTTGTACAAAAACAAATTCAATGCTCACAACAGACACTTGCAGACATGTGACTGGCACTGCCATTAGATAGAAGGAAAGAAAATCAATCAATCAATCAAAACCAGTTTTACCAAACGGCCATCGAGACAATTTTCATAACTGCTTCGTTCAGACACTGGCACACGTTAACCAGCGGGGCTCCTCGCTCACCCATTTTTCCCAGGAGAAGTCCTGCAAGCAAGCACAGGAGGTTACTTTACTTGGGAGCACCACGGGAGCAGCACCTGACAGGCCAAGTGTCTTGAGGGTCTGGTGGCCACAGAATGGGGGTCACCAGGCAAAACTTGATTTAGTACTGGTTGCAGTGTGCTCTTACAAGTCAGAGCCACTCTCTGTTCCAAGCAAACACAAGCATCTGGCCTTTTCTCACAAAGCCCCACCAGACCCAAATCACCTTGCACAGAAAACAGATAAACTTCAGTGCTGCTCAGTGCTGGAAGAGTCATTTCCTGGGGTGGATAAACTGTGGATTAGCTGGATTAGGTGGATATCTGGATTGCTATTTGATAATACAAGAATAATGAACTCTAAAATAAAAATGGAATTCTTTTAAGGATAAGGTGTGGTAGGGCTCTCTGTAGCTGAGGATGTGATGCTGTGCTGCATCCCTGCCCTGCTGTGGAGTGAAAGGGGCCTTGGCTGCCACAGGGACTGAGCAGTGCTCCGGTCCCATGCCCAGTTCCCTCATGGGCTGGGCTATGCAGTGTTGGTGGCTCAGAGGCTGTGCCATGGTGGTGACAACACCTGTGGCTGTACAGTGTGATGTCAGGAAGGATCTGAGTGAGTTGCTTAGATACAGGCATTAAGCCTTCTCTCCTAAGTCTGTATTTTTCCTTTGATGTTGGTGCATTAACCTAATCCGGCCTAATTTTCTGTTGAAGGAACACTAGAGCAGAAATACAGGCTATGGTTTGTATGGTTGGAAGGGTTATGGTGCTGTCCTGTCTGCCAGTGCTAAACCCCATTGCTTTCACTGGCTGGAAGGCTTTCCAGGAACCCATCAAGCAAAGGGAAAAGGAACCTTTGAGCATTTGCCCATCTTGTTTCCAGCTTGGTGCAAGTCCTTCTTCCTGTGTTGGCTAAAATTAATTTTGAAGCACTATGCAGGTGCCTGTTTTATCTTGGAAAAGAATATAGACAGGATCTTGTCCTGCTTATCCCTCTTCAGTCTTCAGGGTTGAGGACTCCAAGAGGCCCTTGGCTGGTGGTTGGATCTCTTGCCTTGCTCAAAAGAGAGATGCGATGGGGTCACATTTGCCAGAAATGAGACAAGACTTTGCATGTTTAAATCTCAGTTCTGTGGACATTCATCCAGTATTTGGTAGCCACAACAGCTGCTTTGGAAGAAAGTAATTTCTCTTTAAGTCCTACAGAGCTGATACGGGAGACATGGCCCAAGTGAACAGGTTCCTGCAAGGATCTTGAAAGCTCTGCCCTCTCGTGGGTTTCAAAAGCAACACAGGGGCCCTCAGGGACAGTGAAGAACTGTCAGAGCTGGGGTAGCTGTGTGGGGTCACCCCTCATAGCAAAGTCACTCTGGGTACCCAGTGGGTGCTGCATGGATGCCTTGGTCTCAGCCCCACGACCTGCCTAGTTCTGGTGCTGGACACAAATGCACTGTGCTGAGAGCTCAACCGGCTTCCACCTGTCCCCGCACCTTGCTGTGTGGAGGAGGTGATCCCTATTTCCCAAGGCATGGGGCTCTGGTGCCCTGCCTGTCCCTCTCCTGTTTTCTGCCAGGCAAACTCAGTTCAGCCTCTCCTCATAAGGAAAGCCCCTGTGGGTGTCTGAATGCCCTTTATCAAGCTGCCTGTGCCTGGTGCAGGTGATGCTGTGCCAGTCTGTGGCTTTGTGGAGCTCTAATCCTGGGCAAACATGGGAAGTGCAGGTGGTGGCTGGGGCTGGCTCAGGTGATCTCCCACTGCCTCCTAACTCTGGCTGATCCCACTCCCACGCTGGAGGGGTTGTGGAGTGTCATCTTAGAAGAGAAAAGCAGCTTCTCCTTACAGGTTTGGCAGGGCTGGAGGGGGCACGTGTCCTGTGGGCAGGAGCTCAGCAGCTTTCCTGGGTGTCCAAGGTGCATAGAGGCTGTTGGTTGCTGGGATAGGAGATTGCCAGAGACATTTCTCTGGCTGTAGGGATCTGCCAGTGGCTCTGCCTCTGCCCAGTCTCCCTGTGGCCACCTCCTCTGAGGTCTCACATTTGGAACTGGCTGCTCCTTGTGGCTCTGACTGCAGTCCAGCGCACTCTGGTGCTGTGCTGGCTGTGCTGCCTCCACGCCTCAAATCCTCTAATTGGCTTTTTGGTTCCTTATACACAAAGTTCAAGCTCCTTGCCCTCACCTCTTAATCTACTCATAATCCTGCCACCATGCGCATCTCACTGCCTCCTACTCTTTTTCCTTCCCGATCCCTCCTTCCTCCCTTTTTCCCTCAGCCTTGCATCTGTGTCCTCTTACGCTTTGAGGCACCTTCAAGTTCCTCCCTTCAGTGACTTTCTCCCCTTTAAACCTCCTCTCTTGCACGTGTCTCTCCCCAACCTCTGCTCCTTCTTCCTTCCCAAAATTGCTGCCAAGCACCTTTTCCACACAGGACTGCAAGCTGTTCAGTGCAGGATGCTGCCCTACCTCCTTCAGAAAGTCCTGTTGGGAATCCTCATATATTTGTAATAGCGCCAAATCTGACCCTGCTGTGACATCCTGCCTGCTCAGGGGCTGAACACTCAGCATGAAGGGTTTGGGGCTTTGTGGTGAGCTGTATCCCAGGCAGCCTCTGCAAAATTGCACCTCACTTCAGACTTCATTAAAAGGAATCCCCAGTTTATGTAATGGTTTGAAAACCCTCAGGACCCGCACGTGGGCTGTGAAGGAAGTACGGCTGTATGTGTGAAGATAATAAAAACAGCCTTTCCCATGTCTACAGCTTTAGTGAGCTCCACCACAGGTGGTGCTGACAGGGGCCTTGGCACAAGCTCTGTGCTGGGCTCAGTTTCCAGGGACTGGGGCAATTGAAGCTAAAGGAACCTTGTCCCACATCTTTCGCTCTGTAAAGCGTGGTGAGTGCAGCAGTGGCACACTGGGCTGCCCCAGCCCGTGGAGGAGCAGGTACCTATGGTTGCTGAGAAGATGACAATGCCCAGGACATTCATCTCATTGCTGGTCCCAGCCAGGGTCCTGTAGGTCATCTCGGGTGATGGTGTCAGCTCAAGGAACACAGGCCGATGGATTTCAGGGTTTTTGTCATCAGGTGCAAAGTAAATAAAATTGACAGGTTTTCCTGGGATCTTTGGAAAATCAGGAGACTTCACCACCGGGACAAGAACAGTTCGGTACTGGAACAGAAGCAGAGGTGGGAGGTTAGTGTGCTGCTGGCATGAGCTCCATCCTGCTCTCAACATGGAGGCCAAGCCGCCCTAGGCTGGGTGCTCCTGGAGGTTAAAGGTTTGGTTTCCAGGCAGTAAAAGGCTGGAAACAAGGAGTGAGAGTCAGGCAAGGGGAGCTGTTGCTGTTGGCTGCAGACCGTCCTCAGCTAAGGCTGCAGAGCAGACTCGTGTGTTAGTGACCCGGGTCCCTGCGGGATGCCAGCACAGCGCTGGGGTCCCTGTGTCCCTCCATCGCTCCTCCTGAGAGCTTTACCGATGCCTTCCCAATGCCAGGAGTTTGCTTGTGTTCTCTGTCCTTCCAGCCTAGCTGGCCACTCCGTCTGTCCCCTTTGACCACTCTACCTTCCCTCAGGCGTCCCTTCTTTGTGTCCCTTTCCCTGCCTGCTGCCGGCCCACCCCCGCGGCCGCCACTCCCCAGGGATTAAAAAGCCACTGCACAGGAGCGGGATCTGAGGGATGTGTGCTGCTCCCTCACAGAGCCCCGCAGGCAGAGGGCAGGCACGGGGGTCCCTGTGAGCTTGTGCCCAGCCCAGCACCCTCCTACCTTCAGCTGCCTGCCCTGGGTGAGTGTGGGGGGATGCAGAGGAGGGGAAGGGGAAACTCAGGGAAGGGAAGGGGCTCCTGTCCAGGCTGTGTGTGGGCAAAGAGGCAGCTCCGTGTGGAGCTGAGCACCATCCTGGCTGCGCACAGAGGGGTCAGGTGAACTCACCTGCTGGAACGAAGCTTCAACCAGGTTAGAAGGAAACATGTTTCTGTAAGAGACCAATGACACAGGGTTAAAGTGAGTTATGAGAGCATAGGGAGCATCCTGGGAAGCATTTCTGGTGGGCACAATGCCCACAAGAGGACATGAAAGCCAACAACGGCTTATGACAGCTGTGCAAGCTGAGAGCAAAGAAAGGCTGGAAGGTGAACGCAAAGCAGGACTGAGAACCATGTGTAAGTGGGTTTGGTGGAAAGCCTGAGCCTGGGATAGACATCTGCCATCTGCAGCCCCCTGCTCAGAGCCTGTTCCAGTCGATCCAGTAGACCCAGAAATGGAGCTTCTCCCCCAGCCCCTGGGTATTTGCTGCAACCCTTCCCCAGGTAACCCCATCCACTGCCTTAACCCAGCTTGTGCCAGCTCTGGGCTTGGCATGGCCCAGCTTGGGCTGCAGAGGAGAATCCAAACCTTGCAGGGAACACGACTCTGTCTGATCTCTGCTGCAGTGCATCTCTTTGCTGATGGCTTTGGGAGAGCAGTGTCAGAGTGGCCAGAGGGGCATGGGTGGGGAGAAATGAACGCTGGGTTCATTTCTGGGCTTGGAGGTACCAGCACCTGGCCAGCGGTTCTCCTGTTCCCCTTGAGATCTCAGAGTCTTCTGGGATCTCAGAACCTTCTGGGAAGATTTTGTTATCACAACCTTGGCTCTGCTGAATTCCTGTGACACACCTGATCAAATCCAGTAATGCGTCGGCAGAGCTGAGCACCACTTTCCGCACGGAGTAGTTGTCCTTCTGGGCAGCTGCACCAGGATGGATGCTGACCACGAGGATGATCCCCACGGTCACTGCCATGAAGGTTGTCCAAAGGTAGTAGGTGATGGTGATCACCCCCATCTTCCCGCAGGCCTTGGAGTCCATGGTGGCCAGCCCAGACATGAGGCTGCAGCACAGAACAGAGTGGTCACTGCCTGCTCCCCAAACTGCACAAGATGCACCTGATGGGCAAAATCTCCAAGTTGGGAGGGGTTTCCATAGGTTTTTTAAACCAAAGCCTAAGGGCATCACTGAGCTCTTGCACATTCCTCTGCTAGTGCCCACAGGATCTCACACCCAGGATGAGCTTGTGACAACCCAAGCTGAGCTGTGAAGGGCAGGAGACACCTCCAAGCCCCTTCTCAAGGTCTGGCTGTGTTTTCTGTGAGGGTTAAGAAGTTTATGTTTGTACTGTAATTTTATGTTGAATAACTGATGCTGCCCTTTTTCATGAGATACTGTTATATCTCCATCACCTTGTGCCACTGCTGTGTGTCATTCTGAGGAGCAAAGGAAGGTACCAGCAAGGTTCATAAAAACCTGGTGGAGATGGACCCCATACCCCCAGGAGAGGCCTGCAGGTTCAGATTTCATGCACATGTAAGCTTTCCTAAGAAGTAATCCATACGCTACTTCTCAGCAAAACTGGGCTAAAAATAGAGAGGGCATTACAGGCTGCCCCAGCAGGGAGAGCAGTGCTGGTGCTGGGGACAAGTTGGGTACAGGACTGGGTTTGCTGAGACCACTCACTTGGGAGGAACTGCTGACATTCTCAAGGACAGAGAGGCCCCACAGAGAAGACCCTGACAAATGTGAGGATTGGGAAATCCCCAGCCGTGTGATGTTTAACAAGGGCAAGTGTTGGATCCTGCCCTGGGATGAAGCAACCCTGGAGGCAGGGACAGACTGGGAATGAGAGGCTGGAGAGCAGCGCCGTGGGAAGGGACCTGGGGGTCCTGGTCAGTGGCAAGTTGGATCTGAGTCACCGCTGTGTCCTGGCAGCCCAAAGGGCCACCCTGTCCTGGGGGCACCAGGTCCAAGGAGGGATTGTCCCACTCTGCTCTGCACTGGGGCAGCCTCACCTCCAGTGCTGGGGGCACTTTGGGCACCACAAGGTCAGGAGGACCCAAAGCTGCTGGAGAGTGTCCCAAGGAGGGACACGGAGCTGGGGAAGGGGCTGAGGAGCGGCTGAGGGCACTTGGCTCGTTCAGCTGCAGCACAGGAGACTGAGGGGAGGCTCCTCGGGGGCTGCAGCTCCTCCCGAGGGGAGGCAGAGGGGCAGGGGCTGAGCTCTGCTCTGGGCCAGGGACAGGAGGCCAGGAAGGGCTGGAGCTGTGCCAGGGCTTGGCATGGAGCTCAGGGAAAGGTTCTTCCCCCCGAGGCTGCTGGCACTGCCCAGGCTCCCCAGGGAATGGTCCCGGCCCCGAGGCTGCCAGAGCTCCAGGAGCGTTTGGCCAGCGCTCTCAGGGATGCTCAGGGTGGGCTTGGTGGGGTGGCTGTGCAGGGACAGGGCTGCACTGATGATCCCTGTGGGTCCCTTCCAGCTCTGGATATTCCAAGTTTCTATGAAATGTGAGTGTTTGGGAGCTGCAGTGTGCCCCCCATGCATACAGACCCACACTGAGCCCCTGCAGAACCCAGCCAAGGCCTGACCCTGAGGCAGGACATAATTGAAGGCTGCAAGGGTCAGTGCCAACCTTGGGGACACACAGGGTGCCTGAAGTGGTGGTCAGCCCATGGATCCCATTCAGCAGCCATACGTCCAGGAGGAGAAGGGCCTTGGAAATTCAAGAGAGTCCCAAAAAGCAACATTGGCATAGGTGGTGCTTTCCAGTTTGGGGCTTGGGGATCTCCAGAGCTCCATCTCCAGAGCACACCAAGTCCTGTCTGTGATGGTGCTTAGAGGGAAGACAACATTTCACCATCATTCACCTGGTTCAATCCAACATGAAAGAAAACTCCCAGGAGGCCTCTGCCGACCCTGCACCCACAGACAGCAAAGTGATCAGAGGAGACCACTCAGCAACTGAGCTGCAGGGAGGGCTGAAAGCAAAGGGAAACCCTCAGCACCTCAGGGTGGGATGTGAGGTACAGACCTCTCTACAAGGGCTGGTACTCAACAAGTCAAGTGTGGCCAGGATAGAGACCACTCTATTCTCAGAAATGAATCAGAGGCAAATGGGACAACAAGAAAACTCTTGACAAACAATGGAGAAAAGACACACCCTCGAGGGAACAAGGACTTGATCTTGTCTGTGTCTGATGAGCACATGCCAACATGTGCCAATATTGTTTGCAATGTGTTAATCCATACAAGGTTTTCAAGAACTTGCTTAGACCCCAGTAGGACTGCTGGTTCTGTTCCTTATTTCTAAGTCTGTATGGGCCAATAAAATGAGGATTTGCAAACACAGACACAGCACTGGGGAATGCTTATGATTTTTTAACTGAACTTTCTCAAATCCCTCTAAAAGAATCTGCTTTGAGGTTAAACA
This sequence comes from Vidua chalybeata, assembly GCF_026979565.1. Taxonomy (NCBI): domain Eukaryota; kingdom Metazoa; phylum Chordata; class Aves; order Passeriformes; family Viduidae; genus Vidua; species Vidua chalybeata. The sequence continues at coordinate 730,233 of NC_071556.1, read as the reverse complement.
GCCCAGAGATGGTCCTGGCATCAGCAGCTGCCCAAAAGAAGTGAAATACCCCAGCCAGTGCAGGTATCTGAGATGGGTGCAAGTGCCTACCAAATCTGGGTGAGGATTTGTCCTAGACTGTTGCTGGCTAATCATGGGTTTGATGGACACCAAGCCATCTGCTTGACTGCCAGCTGCTTGGAGCCAGGATTATTCTCACCCTGTGCAGTTTTGGGGTTATCTCCTCAATGGGGGGTCGCAGGGTGATCTTTTCAATGTGATGGAAAGATGGCGCTTTAGAGCAGAAGGTGATGTCTTACCTGGAGGTGATCAAGGGCAGGATCAGCATCTTCAGCATCCTCATGAGGAGCTCTCCAGGAAAGGAAAAATACTGCTTCTCCTGCACATAGAGCAGAGCATGTGTCAGGTAAATGATTATGGGTTGAGGGCTCAAACTTGATCAATCTGCCTTTTTCCCAACCAGACCCAGCTCTGAGCTTGGTTCTGAACTGGCAGCCACTCCTTGAGGCACTCCATGATGCCATTTCTCTGCTGTCCCTTACTGGGAGTTGGCTCAGGAATGGGGAATACTGACCCCATGGCAAACCTGGCTGTAAACAAGGGAGGAGCATGTGGGGTTGGTCCCCTCCCAAAAACATTCTTGGTTCTGTAGCCTTCTAGGGAATGGTCCATATGGCCCCACCACTGGCTCCTCCCAAAAGCCACTGCACTCATTATCAGGGAGCAGAGGCTTGGCTGCATCTGATTTGGGGCAAAAGTGCCCTAAAGCTGTTGGCAGCAACAAAAGGTGGGAATTATCTTGTGGCTGCAGATGGAAAAGGCGAGCTCAGGGAGAGCCCAGGTGGCTGGCCTATCCATGGGACAACTTTGGTGCCATGGCATCTCTCCACCCCCTCACATGGACATGGGGAAGGGCTGCAGAGACATCCCCCAAAGTCTGGATCCCACAGCCATGACCAAGGGGAGAGTGAGGGGTCTGTGGGACCAGCAGCCTGGTCAGCATCTCCCTCTTGCCTCTATCCCTATCTCTACCCACCATCCATCCATCCATCCATCCATCCATCCATCCATCCATCCATCCATCCATCCATCCCTGATCCCCCTATTTCATTGTGCCACTGTAGAGGTGTCAGGGAGGGATCTGAGTTGGCTCCAAGACAAGAAGCCACCACCTCATGCTGGGGCTTTGAGAGGTGCCAAGGCAGCTGTTCAATTGCTCCCCTGTGCTGTCCCTGCACTGTCCCAGTGTGTGACCTGGACATGGCTGATGTCCCCAGGGAGCGCAGCTGTGATGGGCCCAGCTGGGCGCAAGGGCTAATGCCAGATCTGAACATCATCTCTGTGCCAGGGGGTCTCTCAGCTTTGTGACACTTTCCCATTGCAAGAAAGAAAGCAGGGACTGGCTACCTCTCCAGCTCTCCTCCAGATTTTGTGACAAAAGTCTCTAGTGGGGACAGTCTCTAGTGGCTGTCAGGCCCACAGCAGAGCTGTGGCAACAGGGCAGGATGGGCTGGAGCAGAGGATGGATAAACTTGATGCATGGCAGGACAAGGGGCTGGAGCCTCAAGACTCTGCCAGCCTCATGCCCAGCATGGGTGGCTGCTGGGCTCTCAGGGGTGTGTGCACTGGGAAGCAGGGAGATTACACCCAGCTTCAATTAAGTAACGAGATCATCCCTGCTGTGCTGATGCTGAAGGGCCTAATTGAAATGACAAGACTTTGCTAAATCCTAGTGGGCAACACAGGGATGTTCCAGCATCAGCCGAGCTCTCCCAGAGCAGCATTCCCCCTCCTGGGCTCAGCAGCCTGGCTGAGGATCAGGGCTGAGCTGTGGCCCAGCTGCCCCAAGTCAGAGATCTCAGCTCGGTGCCGTTTCGCAGCGCGATGCTCCTGGAAAGGGCCGAGCCAGTTGTGCCTTTTTCCTGCATTTTCTCCAATGTCTTTGTCTCCAAGGCTCCTCAAAGGAAGGTGACTCCTCAAAGCCCTCCAGGCTCCCCACCAGCCCTCTATTTATTTACTGAGTCCTCTCCAGAGCATAGAAATGTGCTTTGATTGCACACAGCTGGGGAGACTAATGGGAGGACCCCATCCTTTGGACCCCATCCCTCAAACCCCATCCCCTGGACCCCATCCCTCCGATCCCAATGCTGCTGGTGGTGTTGGGGGGAGCCTGTTTACTGAGCATATAGCCCCTGAGTAAACATTCCCCCCTTTCCCATCCTCATCCCAACTCAAGCTCCTGCAGCCCCATGGGGTCCAACCCAGAGCTCCCCACTCTCATTGGAGGGAGGTAGGGTTTGTCCTATAGCTTGGGCATTTGTTGGCACCTTCTTGGAAAAAAAAAGGAAAAAGAGAAAACAGAAAAAAGCCATGGGCAGAAACCTGCCTTGAGGTGGTTTTCTTGGACAGGTACCTTTGCTTTTGGGGCTGTGCCCATCTGGGACCCTTAGTGGAACCAGGGCTTGCCCCCTGCCCCACTCCATCCCCCTCACTCCCATCACTATCCCAGCCAGGCTTACCAGGTCTGTCAGCTCCAGCGCCCGCAGCAGGAACCCCAGGAGGCATCCGGTGACAACCGACAGCATCGAGAGAGTCAAGAGGCCATTTTTGTACCAAAAAGCTCGTACCCACTTCCAGAGGCGCAGGAGGGCCGTGGACAGCGAGTGCAGCACAGCTCTTCTGACCCACTCCCACATGGTCGTCCTCAGCCGCCCAGATGATGCCCCTGGGAGCAGCTCCCAGCCCCACTCATGGCCGTGGGTCCCGTGGCACCAGTGGACCCCTGCTCTGTGCCAGGAGCTGAGTGTGCTGGTGGTTAATCCCCAGAACCAAAAGCTTCAGGGATATTTGGGAGCCTTTCCCATAATGGAAAGTGACGTCTTCAACTGGTTAATCTGGGCTTGGCATCCCGCCGTGAGGTGCTGAACCCTCCCAGTTTAACCCTCCAGCCCCTGGGATGGGGGCCAGTGTGCAGACTGAGAGCAGGGACTCAGCCCCAGAACTTCTCACTGTTCTGGATCCAATTTGCCACCAGATCTGGGTCCTGCACTAGATTTGTGCTCCCCACTGGCTGTGAGTGCAGCCCGATCCTGCCCCCATCTGTGAGGCCTTCATGGGCAGGGTCTGCAAAGGGAAACTTTCTCAGTGAATGAGAGAACTTCCCATGGCATCTGCAGACACAGCCCAAGGCACCAACACGTGATGCTGAATGTCCCCACACAAATACCTGCCTCAACGGATCCAACCTCCTGCCAGCTCTCCAGGAAAGCTGCCCCAAGGCCATGAGATGCTGCTGGAGCACCTGGTCCATAATTCATGATATTTTAGAGTATTTCTCTGTCCAGTTTGCTCGTGGTTCAGGCCAGGAGTTGACACCGTTGAGCAGGACGGGATCAGAAAACTCCAGATCAGAAGGCAAAGAAAATGAACTGATTTATTTCAAATGCACCGCTCTATATATAGAGAACATCAAGAAGACTAATTTCATTGGTCTTAGAGTAAAAACATCCCACACCATTGGTGTGCAGTGAATGATGCACAGAGGCAGAACATATCTATAAACAATGTGAACAACAAGATAGATTAGAGAATTATTTACATTCTTTCCCAACTGCTTCTTTCCTGGTTAGAAAACCCTTTTCTCTTTCTATCTGACTGAGCTGAGAATATCCACAAGGAGTACCACTAAGGCCAGAGTGTGGTGCAGAAAGGGCAGGAGGGTCCCAGGCTAAAGATGCTCTGGGAATAGGAAAATATCAAAATCTTTATTGGCCCGATTTCACCCCTCTCTCCCCACCCCCCAAAAGAAAAAAAAAGGGCCATAAAACCCTCTTGAACCATTGCTATATTTTACACAGACAAAACAGAGCTATGGTGATGGTGTGACTCGAGGATCTGGGGCCCCCTGCCCCATGGGACAGGATCTGTGCAGCCCCAGATGCTGAGCAGCCATGCTACTGTTCTGCTCTGGCAGGGACAGAAAAAGGTGGTTTTGCAGTCTGTCTCAGAGGAAGCAGAGCTCCTTCACAAAAGGAGCCTGGTGTCTGGTGCTGTTCATGTTTCAGCTCTTGGGGAGGTCTCTGTGGTGCTGTCTTGTGCCTTTGGCCTCAGCGTGGTTAGCTCAGCCTGCCAGAATTAGATAAAGTGTGTGCCTGTGAGCAGAGCTGAAATACAGTTGTCTCTCTTCAGCTCCATCTTCAGAGCCAACTGCCAGCCAGGGATGGAGTTTGCATGTCAGGAGGTAGCAACTACTTAGGAAAGGGAAATCTGAGTTGTCTGGGGGATCAGGGACACCTCAAAGGACATTGAAGGGGCCCTGGGGCTGGCAGCGAGTGGAGGGAGCAAGCTGAGAACAGGGTGCAGAAAAGCCCAAATAACTGGGAACAGAGAAACATGAAGACTTTTAGGGAACTGTGAGTAAGTAAAGGAAACCTCAGGGAGAGGAAGAGGAATTACACAGAGGGAAGAGAGAGAGGGAAGGCAGCAAAACAGCAAAGGGTCAAGAGGAGGGGAATCCTGGTGCTTGGTGTGGTGGTCACTGTGGCCACTGAAGCGGTATGGCAGCAGTTCTGTGCACCTACCATAAATTTCAACGTCATCATAGATGTCAGTGTCCCTGCAAGGACAAAGATGGGGTGCTGTGGGTAGTGTGGTGTCCCATGTTCCACCACCTCCCAACCCTGAAGGGCCAGCTCCTGCTGCTGTGTCTGTCTCAGCTCCTCCTGACCTGTCTGTGGTCTCTGGTGTTCCACCCTCTCAGTGCTGTGCTCTCCCTGCATGGCTGGGACCATCTGGAGTGGGGTTAGGATGACTTTGGCCCCTCTCAGGACGGTGGCCTCATCCCAGGCTGCCAGGAGCTGCAGATCTGGCCCTGCAGAGGGGCTGCACCCTCATCCTGTCCCAGCAGCAGCCTCTGAGCAATGTCTGGGCAGGTCCCACATGAGGAACCACAGCCTGGAGAGTGCTTCCAGTGCCCCAGCGACAGAATCTCTCCTGACACCAGAAATGGCAGATTCCAACCCAGGGGGACCTGCTGGTGTTAGGCTTATGGTCACAGCCTGAGCTGGGTAGTTTTGAGTTGTCAGCCAGGACTAGTTTGGTACTGGTCACTCATGGAACAGTTGTTGCAGCTCATGGAGTAGAGATAAGGGGCTGGGAAAGGTACTCACAGACGCAGCATTGTGGCCCGGGGCACGTAGTCATCTGCAACAGTGAAGAAAAACATGTCAGGTTGTGCTGGGAACCAGGGCATGAGCAGGAATCACCCCAGCACCTGCACCTGCCCCTGCCCAGGGTTTAGCAACACCTCATGTTCCCAGAAAGAGCTGGGACAAGGAGGAATCCAGCTCTGGGCAGATGAGCTGGACCCTCAGGAGGAACCTGCTCTGGGCAGTGTCAGGAAGGAGCCTGCCAGGCTGAATGGCAGCTGGCAGGGAAGAGCCTGATCCCTTCCCCTCTGCCTGAGGGATCTGCAGCCCATTCCATCTGGAGGCTTCAAGGACTGCAAAAGCTTTTAGCAGAGGGAAAGGATAAGCCCAGCTCACAGCAGAAATGCTGCTGTTGAGTGGAAGGAAGAGCAGGACATTTGTGCAGAGAAAAGTGGGAACCTTCTCAAGGTAGCAGGGTACCTGTCAGATCTGTCTATCAGGTAGAGATCTGTCAAGAGGTCTGTCAGGGGGTGTTTGCATGAAGAAGCTTCTTCCCAAAACTGTGCTGTGCTCCTTGCTGTGGGCAAGGCCCATCACCCTCCAGACTTACACCTCCTCTGGATGTTCCAGCAGAGGATTTTCTCCTGATTTGTAAACTGAATGACATCAAGGATTTCTCCCCGTCTCAGTGGCAGGTTCTTCGCTCCGCCCCTCTTCTCTGTCACTGCAGGGTCGACCATCATCTGAGTCAGGACATTGATGCTGCCTTTGAACTGAAACACAAACAGCAGTGCCCATGGGGAGTTGAGTCAGGCAGGTCTGACCACTCTCCCTCCTTGAAAAAAACCAGATTCCTCTCTGGCCAAAGGGTCTGTGGGACTGGTCTGACCTGGGGGAATGGGGCAGGTGTGACCTGGGGGAACAAGGCAGGGTGTAATCTGCGTATCACTGGTGCCTGTGCTGCACAGCTCCTTTCTGCCATTGCACTGCACCCTTCCCAGAAGGGGAGAAGAAGCTCAAAGGGAAAAGTAATCACTCGCTGCTGCTCACTCCCCTTGAATTTCTTCTGAAACTCCCTGTCCATCTTCTCTTCCTTCTTGCATGCCTTGAGTGTCATGGTCTTCATCTTCTGGGAGACCTGGGATTCTCTGCAGCCATTGAAAGCCATGGGAAGGTTCAGATGATCCCATGCTCTTCTCCCTCCCATCCCCTTCTCCCTGCCAGCTGCTCCCCATTGCATTTCCCTGTGCCAGCCCTGGGGCTGTGGAGGCTCTCAGGGCAAGGTGTACAGCCTGCAGCTTGTGCTCTTCACTACAGACCTTCCTAATGCAAGTCCAGCAGAGACCATTAAAGCAGCAACTTTGTCAGAACAGCAAGGAGCCCTGGCCATTTTGGGACCCTTAGAAAGAGTAAAAAAACCCCGTTACCTCTGTGTAGCTGCCAGCAGGGTAACCCTGTTAGAGGCTCGGCCAGCATTTCCACCTGTAAAACCAAACCCCGGGAGAGGTGCTGCCATGAGGCTGCTGTGAGGTGTAAACACTTGCTAAAACAGGATACAAAGAGCAGCAAGAGCTCTCTTCTCCTGGGACCAAATCCTGAGTTTGCCCCCAAGTGTGGGGGGATCAGGGTTTCCTGTGCCCATTTACAAGAGGAACCCGCTGCCCTCCTGTGTGGGGGAGCAGCAGGCTTAGCACAGGCCCTGCCGCTGCCCATGGCTCACTGGGGCCTCGCAGCTCTCGGAGCTGCAGGTCTCACCCCAAACAGCATCCAAGCTCCTCCTGTACTCACTTCCTCTGGGGCAGGGATACACTGGCAGCTGGGACACAGAAGGCAGCAGAAGGCCTGGGCTTCTCCTGGCCAGCTCAACAGGCTCAACATCATCGTATATCTCATCTTCATCCCTGCGGCGAGGCAGAGCACAGTTAGCAAGTGCTGCTGATGGCACTGGGGGCTGAAGGCAGAATCGGGGCTGCCAGGACGAGGGTGAGCTGGCCATGGACTGGCCCTGGCTCTGGGCCAGAGCTGGACAGCAGCTCCGTGCCCTGTGCCAGCAGCTCCTCACACAGCTGGATGTGGACGGACAGCAGGGTGCAATGGCCACAGTGAGGTAACGTAGCCCCAAGGCAGCTTGTCACACTTCACACTGTGGGACCTGCTTCCACACCCTAGGCTCCAGCAGCAGGCTGGGAAAACCCAAACATCCTCTTGCTGTCACATCTCGTGCCCTTCCCAGTGGCTTGGCACAGCCTGGAGGAATAGCAGTGCTGCCTCAGTCCTTACCCCATGCCACTCGGAGCATCCTGCAGTGGAAACCGTGCAGGCACTGAAGCAGCACAGCCTGGTTGCAGGTGACCTGTGACAAACAACAGAACAGGAGGGAGCAGGGAGGGATTATTTCATATTTTCTCCTCAGGTCTATCAGCCACCCTGAGGGCAGAGCCATTCCGGGCTGGATTTAGTGCAGGGGGAGGTGGGGAGATAAAACTGACTACACATCTTGATAGAGCAAGGAGTTTTTTACTCCATAGCCCATCTAGGGATTTTTTTCCAGTACACCGGTGCACAGCTCATCAGGTTCATCACTGAGGACCTTGAATACGTATTTTTCCATTTGTATATTTCTAATGTTACTTTCTTTCTGGACAAATGACGGAAGGAGAGGGGAAGAGGCCAAAACAGGTATCATGAATCTGGAAAACCCTTAAATTTCAGATATGTACCAGAGTCAGGGCAAGTCCTGGATATGTCCACGTGCTCAGGAGCATCATCAACCAGAACATACTGCTGCCCCTTTTAGGATTGCCAGCATGACCACACCTCTGTTAACATGCCCTTATTTGTATCACAAGCCTTGTCTCCAGACTGGTCAACCAGACCAACTAAGAATGGGCACAAAGATCTGAGTACAACATCAAATCTCTACTGGTTTACGGTATCAAGTAATACACAATCAGATGCTTGGTCCTAAAAATCATAAGATTGCCCTAAAAATTAACAAAAGTTATCAAATCAAGGCAAGGTGTGACTCTAGATGTTGCAGCTTGCCTCAGGACCCATGAGACAAATAAATACTTGTAGCTAGTCATGTGAGAATCTCCCAGCACAACAGCGTGGCCAGTCCTGATAACCTTTTAATTATAACATAGGTCAGCTCAATTTTTCAGTTCTCTTAAGGAAAGGAAGGGAAGTCTACTCTCATGGTTAGAGAAACTGAGCAAGAAATGGTATTTGGAACAGCTTTCATCACCTGTAGTGTGGATTAGCGGAACAGCAACTGTGAGAAACCACCACAGTGGCCTAGCTCTGGAAGGCCACTGCGGAGCGTGGTGGGGCAGTGTGTGACTGACACCTCCCCTACTGGTCATGCCCATCACCCCCAGGCCTGCCCCTGGGCACCTCTGGGAAGAGATTGGCCCCATCTTCTCCCCGTTAGGTAGCTGTGGGCAGTGAGATCTCCCCTTCTTCCCTCTCCTCCCAGCTGAACAAGCCAGGGTCTCAGCCTTTCCTTCTCCATGTGCTCCAGTCCTCAGCCACCTTGGGCTCACTCCAGTTTGGCAATATCTCTCATGTTACTTACTGCAACCTTACTTCCTATGAACACTCCAGAGATGGAAACTTGTGCCCAGCCAGGGACAGGGCACTTTATTTCTTCACCTGCCCTCCTTCTCTCTCATTCTCATCCTCATGCTGTTGCCTATAAAAGCCCCTTTAGTAATTCAAGCCCCCACCTCTCCATAAGCCCTCCCAGTATTTCCATCTCCCAGGAGCTGCAGCCTCTAACTGGGGAGTTCTTCCTTCCTGAATGAGCAACTCCCTTCCCTGAGGGACCTTCCTATGCCTGGCCATACCCAGCTGAGCACTCCTTGGTGGTTCTGTGGCAGGACAGATGGATTTCCCAGGATGTGCAGCTGCTCTGAACTTTGCCAAATCCACATCAGGAGGGCGCCGGGGCTTGCCTGGCTTCACTCCCAGTGCCCTGACATGTGGCAAAGGCTTCCTCCGGGGCAGAGCTGGGTGCTGTGTCCTTTGGGGGCTTCCCACAGCAAGCAGGGGGGCTGCAGCAGCTGCTCCTTTGGCAAGAATCACTGGAGCTCACCTGCTCTTTGGCAGGTGGCCATGTCTGTTGGGCTGGCTTCCTGTGGGGAGGATCAGAGCTAGCTTCCACCTTCTTGTTCAACACATCTCCTCCCAGCTTTGCAGGCACTGGGTGGAAGTTGGCACCTGGAGCTGTCCCCTTCTTCTGACACACCATTCATGCCGGGGTCTCGCAGGCAGAATGAGGTGAATGCTGTCCCATACTCTGACCTGTACTGTGAGGTGGAGAGGGCCTGTTGCAGTCCCTCCTGCTCCAGGGAGCCTCCTGAAGAGGATCACCCTTGGAGGCCATGACAGAGGTCTGTCCTGGCTCTGGTCCATGAGAGGCTGCAGGGTGACTCTGTGGCCAGCCACCCACGGTGGGAGGTTCTTTCCTGTTCTGTTGGAACTTTGCCCGAAGGTGCCTCACCATGGCGTCTCTCCCCTCCAGATGCATCTGCAACCATTAAGAAAAACAGTTCCAGTTAAAACACCACGGAGGAAAATGAGTCAAAATTCCCCCTGGGGAATGTGGTATTCCTTCAACATGGTCTCACACTAAGTCTTCTCCACAAAACGAGGTCTTTGCTCAAAAAGGTCCTGAATATATCTGAGAAAACAACACGGGGCTGCACCAAACTGGGATCAGGTTACCTCACCATGAGGGCATCCAGGAAACCTTTCATGGAGTCTTTTGGTCTGATCCACCCTCTGTCCACTACCAAGGACCATCAAAGCAGGGGAACTGGGTGGTAGTAGCAAAGCTCCTGAGGGCAGAATCTGAGATCCAGAGATTCCCCAGAGCTCAGATGGGAGCAACCTGCCTTGCCCTGGTCCTGTTTTCCATGATGAGTTGGTGGGGGAGACCACACAGGGACATTGGATCCCTCCCTGGAGGAAAAGCTGGGATGGCACTGCTGAGACTCATCCCACGAAAGCCTGCATGCAGAAAAAACAAGGCCAAGAGGCAGCAGACTGCCCTACTTGTCTGACATGTGTCTTTCCTGTGTGGTTCACACTGTGCACACACGAACCAGGACACATATGCTCCAGCAGAGAGCTGCCCTTAGCTTCCTCAGTGACTGAAACTCACCTTTCTCTAGAGCCTCCAGAGAAACACTGCCAGGAGGGGGCTGTGAACAGCTCTTGGAAGAAGACTGCCAGGTTGGAGGTATGGCACAAAGCTATGAGACGGGGCTACATTTTTTCCTAATCTTCTCAGGTGGACCTTGTGAAAGGGGAGGGAACACCTTACCCTCCCCAGCTTTCTTCCACGCCCCTGTCCCCAGACCACAGTGTCCCTTTGCACTGTAGCCGGTTGCTTCGCTGGAGCTGTACGCTTTGTTTTTGGAGCTTTTATCCTTCTGGGATTTCAGTTTGGGTTTGCCATTGCATAAATTTTATTTTCACAAAGGAAAGGCTGCTATGGAGAGAAGCTGATGCAATATTTTTAGACATAACTGATCAAATGTATATATACAGACTTACAAAAGTGCAAGTTCCCCAGGCAAACACCCCAGTTTTCCTGGTAAACCCTCAAACGCACACTTGGTATAGCAGTGCTGAAGCAGCATGAATGTGCCATTTCCTGTATACCATCACTGGGGCTTTCACTCAACTTATTGAAAAAAGCAATGTTTTCCAAATTCCCAAACATGCTGTTGGGATTTTTGACACCTGAATGATTTGGTGGTTTGTAATGATCAGTTTTGGGCCTGTTCCATGAGCTGGGACTTGCTCAGAGCCCTTGGATGTACAGCACTGCCATCACTATGATGAGTTCCAGCTTTTCCAATCCATTCTGTGTTGGTGGGGGCTCTCCTGGACTCGGTGGGAGTGTGGCCTCCTCCTTTCACATATGTTTATATTCAGCCTAAATTCACCCAGCAAATCTCCCTCCAAGCCCAGAAACTGGTCAGAGACCTTTGAAGCTCCATCCTGCTCCGATGTACAGGAGGACTTTGCCTTTCAGGAGGAGTGAGGGTGTTGGCCAGATTCAGCCCCTCACAAGGACATCCTCAAACCCTTCCAACCAGGACATATGGCTCCCAGTGTCCCATCCCCATGTCCACTAAAGCCCAGATCTGCTTCTTACTCACCATCTTCCATCAGTGGATGCTTTCCTGTGTGCTCACCTCCTTGCTGAAGACCACCTGAAGCATTCTGGACAAGCCTCTCTGAGGCCCCCTCCCTTGAAACCAGAAGCTCCTTCCTAACAGCTGGTGAGGAGCTGTGTGCAACACCAGGAAGTTGCTTTTGCCTGATGAGACCTGGTGAGACTGCACAAGGAGGAGGAGAAAGAGGAGGAGGAGCAGCTCTTGGTACACTGTTAGTTTGGCACTGCTGCCCTTTGACACTTGCAGCCCACCAAGTCCTGCTGGCCATAAAGGAGAGCCCCAGATTTGGGAACTGACTGCGGGATGCAAGGGGATGGGAGCAGGAGGGTGGGCAATGCCCTTGTCCAATGGTGGCCCAGGATTCCTCTGCAGGTCAGGTCTAAAAGCTGCACAGGACTTGCAGAGTGGGGAGGTGCAGAGGGTGCACAGCTGAGCTCTGCGGGAGCATGGAAAAGCTGGGTGAGGGCTTATGGGTTCCTGGATTTAGGCTCTTCATGTGGGACATGAGCTCTGCTGAAGAGCCTAATTCCTCTGGGAAGCAAGGGGAAGCTCTGCACAGCAGGGTGCTGCGTCAAGCCATCAGAGTGCCTAGCTGGCCTGGTGCCACTGTTCACTGCCTCTGAGGCAGGAATGGTCTGAAACCCTGGCAGGGGTGCTCTGGCCTGCTGGTTGGTGCTGGTGTCCCTGCTCCAGGACTGGCGTGTCCCTGCAGCCCTTTGGGACGGTGTCCCACCAGCAGTGCCCGCGGTGGCTCCTGCCTGCAGACGGTTTAAGGGTAAGACAGAATTTGAGGACATGGGGAAGGCTGGGGCAGGCAGGTAGGCACCTGTTCGCCAAGGGAGGTGCTCCTGGGGGTCCTGTGGAGGGCGGTGGGTGCCCTGGGGAACACTGGAGGGCTTGATCCCACCAGCTGGAGATGGGATGGAGAGGCGATGCTGGGAGGTCCACACTGGACCCACGGAGAGCTGACTCTGGGGCACAGGACGGGCAGACGGCAGTGACGGCCACCTCCCACCTGCCCCGCTGCTGCTGCCGCCGCAAAGGGGAGGGCACGTCCCTGTCCGTGGGGAGAGGGAGGCCCGAGAGCCGAGGTGGGGCACGGGGGTGGCAGGGAGGCACTGAGGGCCATCTGTGGGGAGGACAGCGATGGGGCCGCGGGGGCTGTGTTCGGGGACGTGGTGAAGGGGAGGATGAGGGGCCGTGTTTGGGGACGGGATGGAGTCGCTGTGTGGCCTGAAGGGGAGGAGTAGGGGCCGTGCTCGGGGCCGTCCGCGCGGCGGGGCCCGGCCGAAGCTGCAGCAAGGGCCCACGGAGCGCCGGCCCCGCGCAGGCGCAGCGCTCGGGCGGGATGGCAGCGGCGGCGGCCGTGCCGGGCCCGGGCCCGGGGCCGGGGCCCGCGGAGGCGGCGGCGCCCGGGGAGGAGGCGGCGGGCGCGGGGCCGCAGGGCTCGGGTCCGGCCCGCCTGGCCCGGCTGCCGCTGGCGCGGGTGAAGGCGCTGGTGAAGGCGGACCCGGACGTCACCCTGGCCAGCCAGGAGGCCGTGTTCGTGCTGGCGCGGGCCACGGTGAGGGGCGGCCCCCGGGGGTGCTGGGCCCGGAGCGCTGCGGGGATGCTGCTCGGTCTTGCCCACGAGGTTTTTCCTTCTCTCCCGGACGGCGGCAGCTACGGACCCGCGGGGCAGTTGCGGCTGGCCCGAGCCGGGGCAGGGTCTGGAGATCCAGTTTTCTCCCTCACTGCTTGTCCTGTGCATCACTGTCCAGCCATGTCCTTTGCTATTTTCAGACCTGTTTACTGGGAAGGGGTAATATTGGGATGAAGGTTCTGATCTAATCCTGAAGCCTTGTAGGACCTTTCTTTTTCCTCAGGAATATTCTGTCTCTTATCTCCTCTGTGAACCTGTCCTGTTTTGCCTTGCAGGAGCTGTTTGTTGAAACCATAGCCAAAGATGCTTACGTGTATGCCCAGCAAGGAAAAAGGAAAACACTGCAAAGAAGAGACCTGGGTATGGGAGCATGTTCTGTGCTGGCCTTAGCAAAGGGTTGCTCCAGGGGGGGATTTTTCCACCTGTCTGGAGGTGCTGACGTAATTAGGGATTTATTCTTTCTTTCTCTGAAGATAGGAGAGAAAAACTTCTACCAAAGACTACACTAATAATTTCACACACTTATCTCCAAAACAAATAAATCTCTTTGAAATTGGTCACTGTGCTGTGATGTAATTTCAAATGCTGCAGTTTGAAACAGATACAAATATGGAGTTGGTTTATCTATTTTAATTGTTCTCAATCTGCTTTTCAGATAATGCCATTGAAGCTATTGACGAATTTGCTTTTTTGGAAGGTGAGTTTCAACTTCATTTCAGTATTTTGTGTAATAACCTATGTAGGAGAGAAAGGACTGAGTCATTTGCAAAGCTCTCTGCTTCCACATCCTCAGTAATTTCTGTTGTGGCTTGCAATGCCCCTCTGAGCACTGGAATGGCTCAGCTGGACCCTGAGGCACATGCAGTAGTTTTGGATTTTTTTGTTAGATTTGGTTTTACTTGTGTATGATTTGCTTAAACTTTAAAGTTACTGCACTTTCTTTTGCCAGCTTGTAAACAAGATTTATTTTTTCACAGAACTGCACTTCTGATTCTTGAGACTATAATGTGTTTTTTCATTTTCAGGTACTTTGGACTGAGCTGAACAGAGACAGAGCTCTCTGAAGAAAGAGACTGCAGAGGTGGTGTGAGATGGAAAACAGGATGCTGAGAGTTGAAAAATAATTCCTAGAATTGAGACAGTCAAATTGAGACATGGCAACCATGGTATTTTGTATAAAGTTGAAGTTGTTGTAAGTTCTTTATTTAAAATGCATATTTTTTCATAACTATTTTGTATGTCCCTTGCCATGTGGCTGCAGTGCAGCTCTCTGCTCTGGCCAGGTTACACAGCAGTTACTCCCCCTAGCAGTCCCAGCCTCTCTGGATACTCTGCAGCACCACGGAGCTGTGAACAGAGAATGACTTGGCTCAGGTGCCCAGGCACAAGGAATTTTTTTTATGGAAATGTGGATTTTGTTAATATGTTTGTCTCTTAACACAATTAAATTGTTGTTGTTGTTGTTGAGCAGCTGTGCTGATTCCTGCTCTGGGCTGGGGTTCCTGTAACCTGGTGGGAAATGGTGTGGCCTTGATAGGATGCCTTCTCTAGCATTGTAGATTTGCTAATTGTTTTCTCAAGGCATCCATTCCAGAGAAACCCAGCTGTCCTCCAGGAACTGGGGATGAGCTGCAGGGGAGCTCTGCTTGTTAGGAGGGCTGTGCAGCTTTTCTGTCTGTGACTGTTGCACTTGTAAGTAATTGTAGGGAAAAAAACCCAACCCAACCCCCGAAGCTCATTTTGAATGCCAGAGGAGTGTCCATGTTCTCTTGTGTGCTCTCACTCCTGAATCTGGCAAAACATTTTCCTTGGGACCTGGATCTGTTCCCTGCCCTGTGCCCCAGAGGAGTTGGTGCAGAGACCCTGAGTTCCTGGTGAGGAGCTGAGTCCATCCTGTGTTCAGAATGCTGCTGCCGCCAGCCGTGTCTGAGAGCCCCTGGCAGCACACGGGCACCAGCGCTGCCTCTGCTGCTGCCAGGACTCTGGTGACTGGAGCTTTTCCACTTTAACTAGTGCTTTCCTACCTGGAGTTAACAGCAGAACTGTGTGGCTGTGGGGGACGTGCTGCCATCACTGTTGTGACATGTCCTCCTGTGTTGCCAACATTGTCCAGATGCCAGCTCTGACTCCATTCAGTGTGGGAAGGGACAGAACAGGGTTGTCCCCAGATAAAACCACTGAATGGGATGAAGGAGGATGAAGGATGCATGTTCTTTAAAATGAGGGTATTTGAGAGTGGCTCCCAGTCACCACAAGCTTAAATTAGTTTGGAAGTGGTGGTAAGAAGAAAGACCCCCAAGGGAGCTTCCCCAGGCTGTCAGCAAATCCAGTGGCTCTCAAGAACTTAGAAGTTTGCTAAGAGCCTGATACAAGTCTCATCATGCTGGGAGCACAATCCTGATCATGTGGGAGAGATGCTCATTTTCCAGGCTGCCGAGGTGTTTGTTCAGATCACAGTCAGGGGACATTTGCCAGGATATGTGAGCCCATTTGGCTTGGAGCTGTTCACCTTCTCACCTGACAGGAAGGGCAGGTATAAGTGTCAGAGGTATTGGAGACTTTCCTGTGCTTCCCAGGGTGCAGCATGCAGGACCCATGCAGGAGCTGTGGTCTTCCTCATAGGGCTCTTGCAGTAAGTTCCTTTTCCCTTCTTGTCCTTGGCACTGCTTTGGCCTCTGGCGTAGGGGTGTGTGGTGTGGGGCTGTGGTGGGCTCTGCTCACATATGATGCTGCTGTGATTGGTGTGTGCTTTCCACAGTGAACAGCACAGAGGGGTGAACTTGCACTTGGCAAGCAGTGTGGGGTTCGTGTCAGGAGAAGCTGCTGTGCAGGAATCTGGGGAAGTTTAGTGCCCTTGAGCTCCTTTGTGCTGTGGGAGAGGACTCCTTTCACCTAGGTCTGCAGTAAGGTAGAAGAGAGCAGATAAACACTGAGAGAAACAGTGCCAGAGTGTTTTCCTGGAGTAACTAAACAGGGTGCTCAGCCAGGGTCAGATGTGTCATGTCCATCTGTAACAAAATCACTTCTTTGTGCTGGAGCCATTTAGTTCAGGATAAGGAGCAGCTGGAGCTGTGCTGGGCACTCAGTGCCTCATCCCAGCTGAGGCAGAAAAGGTGGGGAATTGTAACTGGGGTAATGCTGGGCTTGGTGGTTTGTGACTGCAGGTGCAGGAGCTGTCAGCAGAGTGGAGGAGCATGGAAATCGGTTTGCAGAGAGGGGCTGCTGCAGGTAGGCAGAGCCATTTCCTCCGTCTTAAGCACAGGGGGTTCACAGAATCAGGGAGTTGTTTGGATTGGAAGGGACCTTAAAGCTCATCTTGTTCCACCCCTGTCACAGGCAGGGACACCTTCCACTATCCCAGGTTGCTCTAAGCCCTGTCCAACCTGGCCTTGAACAGTGACAGGGATGGGACAGCCACAGCTGCTCTGAGTTCCCCTTCACCCTCCAGAAACCAAGATTCTTGATGCTTCCACACTCACATCCTGCCCATCCCTTGGCTATATTTTTTATATTGAAGTTTTCCAAGTGACTTTACCCTTGGGGGATTAAGGACAGAAATGTGCTGGGGACCTGTTGCCCAGATAATCCAACACTTAAACTTCTTTTTTAGCACAGGAATTGGTGAATAGCCTGACCCCTGGATCTGTTCCTTGGCACAAAGGAGCTCAGTTCCGTGGACCTGAGTTGCACCACAGTTGATCCTGTGTCTGAATTCCCTGTTTACTGCTGCCTAAGTTCAGGGCAGTTGCAGACTTTTACTTCCCAGGATTGATGTTGTAAGTGCTATCAGTAGGACAACAAGCTGCCCTGTAAACGTAGAGAAAGCAGATGAAGTAGAAAGTAGCTCCATTTATTCCTCAGAAAAAAGTCTGTGGCCTTCAGGAGCAGTCTGTGGGCCCAGTTCCCCTTTGCAGTGGCTATAAGGACACAACATTTTCACTCTCTGAAGTTTCTTAGGGTTTTTCAGTGTACAAGAGCAGCACTTGTACAAATTTAACCTTTAGTGTTTGCCAAATACCAGCTTCTTGTGTACAGTAGGAATGATAAAATTATCATATGCAAATTAAGAGCTGTTAGAAGCTTGTCAGCTCCACCAGAGACACTTGTCAGAGACACCAACTTTAGAAGAATAAATAATGATGAAAATATAATCACAGAATCACAGAATATGCTGAGTTGGAAGGGACCTGCAAAGATCATCAAGTCCAACTTCCTGCCCTGCATAGAGCCATCCCCAAGAGTCACATCATGTGCCCCAGAGCATTGTCCAAATGCTCCTGGAGCTCTGTCAGGTTTGGTGCTGTGACCATTCCCTGTTGCAGTGCCTGACCACTATCTGGGGGAAGAACCTTTTTCTAATACCCAGCCTCAACCTCCCCAGCATGACTTCAGCCCATTCCCTCGGGCCTGTCACTGTCACCACAGAGAAGAGATCAGTGTCTGCCCCTCCTCTTCCCCTCACAAGGAAGGTGTTACTGCAATGAGGTCGCTCTTCAGTCTCCTGCAGGCTGAACAGACCAAGTACCCTCAGCTGCTTCTCAAATGGCTTCCCCTCAAGCCCTTCACCATCTTCATTGCTCTCCTTGGGACACTCTCCAACAGCTTTGGGTCCTTCTGACCTTGTGGTGCCCAAAGTGCCCCCAGCTCTGGAGGTGAGGCTGCCCCAGTGCAGAGCAGAGTGGGACAATCCCTCCCTGGGCCTGGTGCCCCCAGGACAGGGTGGCCCTTTGGGCTGCCAGGACACAGCAGTGACTCAGATCCAACTTGCCACTGACCAGGACCCCCAGGTCCCTTCCCACGGTGCTGCTCTCCAGCCTCTCATTCCCAGCCTGTCCCTGCATCCAGGGCTGCTCCGTCCCAGGTGCAGGGTCCAGCATTTTCCCTTGTTGAACTTCATGTGGTTGGTGATGATCGAGCCCTCTGATTTCCTGAGGTCTCTCTGCAGTGTCTCCCTGCCTTTGAGGGAGTCAGCAGCTCTTTCCAGTTTTGTATTGTCTGTGAACGTGTTCAGTGTCTGTTCCAGTCCTGTGTCCAAGACATTTATGAAGCTGTTGAAGAGCACAGGGAACCGCACTGGTGACTAGTGCCAGCCTGATGTCACCCCAGCCACTGTCACCCTTCGTGCCTGACCCATGAGCCAGTTGCTCACCCATCCCATGATGTGTTTATCCAGCTCTGGGATGGACAGTTTGTCCAGAAGGATCCTGGAAGAGACAGTATCAAAACCTGTACTGAAATTCAAAAAGATTACATCATCTGGCTTTCTGGGGTCAACCAGGTGGGTCACATTGTCATAAAAGGTATGCAAGCAGTGTTTTTACGAGGGCGTGTCCCCTGGCCCTGTCCTGTGCCACTGCAGGTGAGAGCCCGAGGGGTCCTGCTGTGAGCCGGCCCTGCTGCACCTGGAGCTGCACCTGGAGCGGCTCCTGCTCCTCGGAGGCTTGAGGGAGGTGGACGTGGTAGAGGGCTGCCACTGCAGCACCTGCCCTGAGGAATGGCTTTGGCTCCCGGCCCTGAAAACCTTTCCAGACTCTCCGTGGGAGGTCACAATCATGCTCTGAGCCAAACTAAAGTGCAGGAAGACCTCCTCTTCCTCCCTCGCGCCCTCCCTCCTTCTGGGAATATGGGAACAAGCCCTCTTGTGTGACCAGCACCAATGTCCAAGCTCAATGGCATCCAGTCTGCTGAGCAGAGCCTCTGCCTTTGGGAGCATTGAGATTGTGTTTTGCGGTTGAGTTTCCTGTTGCTGGGCCTTTACCACACAGGTCTGCAAGCACAGTGATAATTCTCTGCCATGAGGATGGTGAGGATGGGGATACAGCCACCTCACGTACAGGGAAATGTCCTCTAGCCAGAGAGCATGGAATCAGAGTGACCAGGCTGGGAGGGACCTCGGTGGTCTCTGCTCCAACCCTCCCAATCAAAGCAAGGAAACCAACCTGATGATAAAAGCTCTGCTGGAAACAGAGCACTGAAAAATTCAATTTTCTTACTGAGAGTCTAAAATGACCTTTTAGTACCAGTGAACTACACTGCTGGTTCAAAAATCACTTGGAAATGGAAACTCCAAACTAAATAATTCCAGATGAGTCAAAACCTCCCAGTGGGACAAAGCTGAACTCATTCATTGTGAACTGGTGAGCTGTCTTGTGAGTTCACTCATAAAATAACCCAAGACCGATCAGTGGAGATGAACTGATTTTATCAAAATTGAAAGTGGTGTTGAAATTATTTACCACAACTGTTTGACAAATTCCATTGTCCTGGAATTCGCTGATTTTTTTTATTTTTTATTTTTTTTTTTTTGGCATTTCTAAAAGCCAATCCGCACAAACCTCCCGGCAGCTGCTGTGGCAGGGCTGCGGCACCGCCACTAGAGAGGGACAGAGCCCACGGGAGTGCTGAAGCGAGCCCAGAGAGCAGCGCAGGAACCGGGGAATTCATTCCACTATTCCGTAAGCTGGAGGGTCCGGGAGTGGGCGGCGGAGCCCCGAGGGCTCTGCCTGAGGCCGGGTCCCCTCCTGGGGCAGCGCCAGGAGGGCCGCACAGCTGCAGCAGCAGCTGGTTGTCCAGCTGCAAGTGCAAAAGGCAATTAGGCAGCGTGAAGCACTTTCTTCCAGAGCTGAGAGAATCAGCATTTACTTCCCAGACGTGTTAGTGGAAGGTGCTGGACGATTCTGTTGCCCCGGGGAGGGGAATTCATGGAGTGGGGAGGGAGAATCTCAGTCACAGTAATAGCCCAGGGCTGGCAAATGTGGACTCGCCGCCAGCCTCGCCTCTGCCCTAGGGCAGGTCTCTGCACTTTCCTTCTGCAGCTTCCTGCATGAAGTCGGGCTGATACTTTTGGTGTCGTAGTAAAACTTTGGAATCATCAGAGGAACGGGGCGGGGAGGGAGGGGGACAGGGCTGGAGGAGGATGTTAAAATCTCACCCAGAATCACTGACGTCCAGAAATCCGTTGTCATTTTGTGTCCCACTCCTAAGGCATCCCAGAGATACTTGATTTCAGAAATCACTTTTCCTTCCCCTGGACACAGCTCTATCCTGGAACAAAGAAGTCTCCTCCAGCAGCTGCTGAAGTAGTTGGGAGGGGGAAAGAAACTCTCAAAACCTGTTCAAAGCCAGGAGCCAAACAAACCCCGAAGGATGTATACCCAAGGGATGGGGCAGGGCAGGACTGGGTCCTAGACAGAGCCCAAACACACTTGGCCATCAGCTCAACCATTCTTCTCCCCCTCCTCTAGTTTATGCAATGCAGATTTTTAAGCCTAATTTACTTGGTGAGGGGAGAAAAGCCAGGAGATTTAGTACAGAAACAATGTAGTTTCTTTCTGCACAGAACATCAGCTCAGGCTGAGTCATGTAGGATAGTCTGTGCTTCTGCCCTTCCAAGGAGATGTCGTTGCAGCTGGAGAACCCTTGTCCCTTCTCTCCAGTTTCCGAGCCCCTGCCTGAGCCATCAGGACGTGCCACGGTGGCATGTCCTGGTGTGGTGGTGACACAGCAGCAGGGATGTGGCTGTTGATGTGCCCACCCAGAACCCCTCCCCTGTCCTCCCCCAGCTCTGTAACCAAACTGGGAACGTCAAATCCAGACAGAACTTCTTTGTGCCCTGGGAATTTTTCATTGAGTTAAAGCTGGAATAAGGAAAGAAAAGGCAAAGCAGGATTTTGTTCTGCACCCCCAGAGTGGGGGTCATTGTCCACCTCCCCCTTCCAACCCTCTAGTACCAACCTTCCTTCATCCCACATCCCAGAACTGGGCCATTCCCTTGCCTTGCCTTGCCTTGCCTTGCCTTGCCTTGCCTTGCCTTCCCTGGTGCTCCTGTGGGAGCCCCTTCAGGACAAACCTATGGACGTGCCTGGGGAATGGCTCTCCAGGAGAGCCCAGACCACTGGCTCCAGCATCTGAGAAGCCCATTCAGGGCACAATCCCTGGCAAATCCAAAGGGAAGTGCTGAATGAGTTAATGCTAAATCACATTCCCCCATCCCTGGTGTGAGAGTGTGCCTCTGGGAAAAGTGCTGCCATCAATATTTGGTGTTCAAATAAAGTTTTTCTCAGAGATAATATGGAGTGGTTTATGCTCACTCCCCAGAACTGGGGCTTTCACAGGACAGCAGTCACCACTTGCACCCACAATAACTTCCCTTTCCTCATGGTCTGAAACTGGCATGGAGGAATAAAACCTACCATGAGGTCCTGAGCTGGTGAAGGAATGAGCCCCAAACTCCTAGCTGGGACCCTGACACAGAGCACAGCCTTTTCCAGTGGGTGCTGGATGGTCTGTGCTGCTGCCGCAGGAAACTTGGGTGCAGCTCCAGGTTAATTTTCCATCTTGTTTCCTTGCAGATGGACTTTTCTGAGTGCCCACAAAGTTCAGCACTGCTCTGTTCAAAAACTCACATGGTGGGGAGGTGGTTCAGACACTGGAGAGCTGCGAAATGACGAAAAAATGCTATTGTGTCTCCCAGGTGGAATACTATGAAATTGTCTAGAGCTCTGCAGGACACAGGGAGGAACAGGTCAAGGTGGGTTTCCAGGGGTTTGGCTTCTCTCTGGTGAGGTCAGCAGAGTCCTCATGCAGGGTTTGAGCTGCTGGGTGGATGCTCTAACACTGGCAGCTTCACATTAGCATCAAACTAGAGTGGTAAAAACCTCACATTTCTGTTCTTTTGTGCTATAAAATGAATTTTGCTGCCACTAATTCGTGTATGTATCAGGGCCATAAAGGAACAAATGGCTTTTTCTTTGGAGTGAGGATTTCTTTTAAAAAGTAATTAAGGAACAAGGATATTTATTTTTAAAAATATTTATTTGTTAGGTGTGTCTTCAGTTTAACAGAGACCCTACTGTCCAGCTGAGTACACCTTTGTGCACAGGGGTCTCTGACTCAAAAACCACTGCTATGCCCCCAGAATACTTCTTGCCAGCTGTGTCTTGCTGCTGCCCTTCTTTGGGGACAGATGCTGAGCCTGAGGCTGGAGGGAGGGTGGAGGGTCCTGGGTGTCCCTGCTGAGGTGCTGCAGGGGATTTTTGTACCTTTGTTTTGCAAATCTTTGCAGGAAATCGATGTGGGAAGGTGCTTAGGCAGCTGCTCCTCGGGGCATCCCTGCTTGCTTAGGTAAGCACAGCTGCCGGGCTCCATCCGCTCTCCTCCCGCACATCCGCACCCCGGGCCACGTGGGAGCTGCCCCTGGTCCTCTCACCCAGCGCCTCTGCGGCTCCCGGGTGGGGGGACACGGAGCAGGGTTTGGGGAGCACCCCCAGCTCACCCACGCTGTGCTGTGCCGGGGGGGAGAGCTGGACCTAACGGGGCTGAACTGGGCTGGTGGTTACTGAGCCTGTGGTGTCCCAGGACAGCAGACCGATCCTGACAGTGGCTTCTGCAGTCTGGAATGTGCCACTCGTGTCCCTCACCTGCTGGCAGAGCTGTGGGGCAGGAAGAGCAGGGAGTTGCTGGGGCAGGGTGAGTCCAGGCAGTTTTTTCAGGCTGAAGGGGCAGGACTATGTGTTGATTGTAGACAGAAAAATATGGGTCCCCAGCATAGGAAGGACATGGACAAGTTGGAGCCAGAGGATGCCATGGAGATGCTGCAAGGGCTGGAGCCCCTCTGCTCTGGAGCCAGGCTGGGAGAGCTGGGGGTGCTCACCTGGAGAGGAGAAGGCTCCAGGGAGAGCTCAGAGCCCCTGGCAGGGCTTAAAGGGGCTCCAGGAGAGCTGGAGAGGGACTGGGGACAGGCCTGGAGGGACAGGACACAGGGAATGGCTGCCACTGCCAGAGGGCAGGGCTGGATGGGATATTGGGCAGGAATTGTTCCCTGGCAGGGTGGGCAGGCCCTGGCCCAGGGTGCCCAGAGCAGCTGGGGCTAGCCCTGGATCCCTGGAAGTGTCCCAGGCCAGGTTGTGCAGGGCCTGGAGCAACCTGGGAGGGTGGAAGGAGTCTCTGTCCATGGCAGGAGTTGGGATGAGATGGGCTTTAAGGGCTTTAAGGTCCCTTCCAACCTAAACCATTCTAGGATTCTTTGCATGCAAAGGGAAGCAAATCAAACCATGCAGGAAGAGCTGCTCTGCTCAGCCAGGGGGAGGTTACAGCTCACGAGTTACTCCAGGACTAAGGAATAGATGGTGTAGGAAAAGCTGCTTCCCTTCTCCCCCATCCTGCTCCAGAGCATCTACCC
Organism: Vidua chalybeata; assembly: GCF_026979565.1. NCBI lineage: Eukaryota > Metazoa > Chordata > Aves > Passeriformes > Viduidae > Vidua > Vidua chalybeata. The sequence goes on along the minus strand of NC_071556.1, from coordinate 707,073 downwards.
TTTTCCTGAGCGTGAACAGAAGGTCCAGGATGCGGGGGGCGGTGGTGTACTGGGGATGTACTGGGACTGTACTGGGGCTGTACTGGGCTGTGCTGAGGCTGTACTGGGGCTGTACTGGGGATGTGCTCGGGCTCTACTGGGGCTGTACTGGGGATGTACTGGGGCTGTACTGGGGATGTGCTGGAGCTGTACTGGGGATATGCTGGGGATGTGCTGGGGATATGCTGGGGATGTGCTGGGGCTGTACTGGGGATGTGCTGGGGCTGTACTGGGGCTGTACTGGGGATGTACTGGGGCTGTACTGGGGAGGTACTGGAGCTGTACTGGGCATGTGCTGGGGCTGTACTGGTTTTTCTCTAACTGCAGGGAGTTAGGGGACAGAGAGGAATGCCTGGTTTGGGAATAAGCTGCCCTGAGACGCTGTGCCCCTCACGGCTCTGACATGCATAGGTTCCGGAGCCGCCGGGACCAAGTCCGCACCGTCGCTGCCATCCAGGAGTGCCGGGGACAGGGGACTGGAAGCTGCGGGTGGGGCTCCTGGAGACCCCGCCAGACTGTCTGTAAGATATGTAAATGAGAGAAGGCGATTTTTTTTTTTTTTTTTAATAAAAGCTTCCTTAACCAGGAGGTAAAAGTGAGCCCTCTACAAAATGTTTTGCAGCTTGTAAAATAAACATCGTGGGCAATTTGCAGGTCCTTGGGGCTCCGCTGTGCAGCTCCACGGCCCCTCCGCATCCAGCCTCCCAGGAGGATGCAGCCGTCTGGCACGGGCTGGGGGTGCACGAATTGGCTGCTCCCGCTTGCAAACTATGGAGCCGGAGACAGGAGAGAGAACCAGGAGCTGAGCATGTCAGGGCAAAGCTGTCTCCTCTGCGGGAACCCCCAGATATCCTGTGGGACATGCTGCTGGTGAGCTGGGAAGAGGAGGAGAAGGATCCCGGGAATACAGATAGTTTCCTCTCTCCATTAATTCCAGCCAGTCGGTGCCGCCGTGCCTGTTCTGCATAATTAACAGCCCTTTGGGTTGGAATAAACTATGGGCACCGCTGGACATTAGCCTTCACCTTGTGTCCCATCAGGGGTCCTAGCAGGGCTTCAGCCGGTAGATGAATTAGTTAATTAATGCTAATTTTTTCCGTTCATTACAATGGCAGCTGTACAGTGTGTCCTGTCCACCTGTACCAGCTTGGTTTCTCTGTGATTGGGAAATAAGACCTAAAGAATTGGCTTTTATCCCACTACTCGGATATTTGATTAAGTTCAAGCATTCAGGAATTAGCAGCAAATGCCTTTTAAATCCCAGGAATCCAGTAGCCTTAAAAAAAAAAAAGCCGGCTTAGGGTGCTGCTGCGCTGTTGACCCCACAGCCCGGGGCTGCAGCACCGCCGGGTCCTCTGCTGGACCCTGCTCTGCCCCGTGGCCTCGGCTCCCTGGCGGGACACACAGCCTGGGCTGCCCTCACCGAGAGAGGGGACCCGGACACCCCACCCTGCACAGAGACATGGCATGGGGACACCAGTGCGACACTGAGCCCCCGCCACGATCCTCGCTCTCAGCAGCGGCTGCGGGATGCTCATTTTGATGGGCTGCATTCCTCCACACAAAGGTCCCATTAGTGCCATCATTAAAATCCAGTTAGTCTCCTATGGAGAGCAAATACAGCCCAGCCAAGACCCTGGCAAGGGTCTGGTGGCCCCAGACCCCCGTTTCCCCTGCCAGCCTTAGGAGTGCCTGGTGAGCCGTCCTGCCTCCCGCTTGTGTACTGGGGCTAATTGATGCAGGGGGCCCGGGAGCTGGGCTTCTCACCTTGTTAGCATGGCAATTAACTCTCTTTACCCTCCTGATTGCTCCTGTGCATATTTCACTCCAGTCCACCTTTCCAGTGAGTTATAAATGCAGCACCAGGGAGGCCGGGGGAGTTGTGCAGGGACCGCGAGCACAGAGCCATGCTGGGGACTGTCCTGCTGCTGCTGGCCCTGGCCAAGACGGCATGCCCGAGCCCAGCCAGCGTGGCGACACGGCGGGCTGAGGCGCTGAAGAAACTCCTGGAAGTCTTTGGCATGGAAGACCCGCCGGCCCCCCCAACTCACTTCAAGCAGCCACCCCAGTACATGGTGGATCTATTCAACACTGTCGCCAATGCAGATGGTGTTACCAAGAACCCTGACATCCTGGAGGGCAACACCGTCCGCAGCTTCCTGGATAAAAGTAAGGGCGGGGGGAGGCCGCGGTGCTGGGATGCGGCTGTGGGGAGGGGCTGAACGGTGCCGCCCCTGGTTTTGCTCTCCTCAGCACATTCTTCTCTCCAGCTCACAGCGAGGAGATGCGGTTCCTGTTCGTGCTCTCCAGCGTGGCCAAGAACGAGAAGATCCTGACGGCAGAGCTGCACCTCTTCCGCCTCTGGCCGAGGGTCACAGATGGGCCCAAAAGGCACCACTTCTGCCAGGTGAGGAGAGGGATGGGGATGGGGACGGGGATGGGGATGGGGGCGGGGCTGTCCCCCAGCCTGTGCCCAGGGGTGTCACCGGCACACTCTGGTCATTTGCCTGCAGTGGGAGCACAGCCTGGCTCTAGGATCACATGAACAAAATATTTCATAGAGAATCATGATGATTTAACTGTGGCACATTCTTAAATATCCTTCTGGCTTGTGCAAACATCAGCAAAGGCACACCAAGGTTGTTGCAGATCCATGCTGACAGCTCCCCATCTCCCCCCACACCTCTGTCCAGGGTCGACCCCTCGGGCAGAATATGCTGGGGTGACCACCTTTTGCCTTCCCCAGGTCAGTGTGTACCAGGTGCTGGAGAAAGACAAGCCAGACACCCCTGGAGGAAAGAAGCTGCTGGCAGCACGGCTTGTCTCACTGCAAACCTCGGGCTGGGAGGTCTTTGCCATCACGCCAGCTGTGAGTCACTTTTCCTCTGTTTTCACCTTTCAGGCTCCAGTGTAGTTTCCTGTCTGCAGTCTCTGTAGTGACGTGGGGGGGATACATCCTCTGGGAGGGGGAGGAAAAAGTCCTGCCAAGAGCCCCGGGGCCGCTTCATCCTTCCCCAAACTTGTCTCACTGCTCTGCAGGGAGTGCTGGTGCTGGCTCCTGCCACACTGTCCCCTGTGCTGCAGCCCCAGAGCAACACCTTCCCATGGCACACAGAGTGTGGCCTCAAAGGGGTCCCAGTTCACAATGTCCTGCTGTGGCCTGAGACCTGCCTGTGGGGACACTGGTGCCTGTCCCGGTCCATAGTGACAGTGGTTTGGTTCCCCAGGTTCGTGACTGGACCAAAGATGAAAGCAGCAACCAGGGTTTGCTGGTGACGGTCCAGGGCCTGGGAGGGAGCCCACTTGATCCCCCACCACTGCAGTTTGCATCTGGTCGGAGTCACCATGAGAGCAAGAAGCCCATGTTGGTCCTTTTCACGGATGATGGGCGCCGTGGAGCGTCGCTGCCCACAGTCGGCTTCCCAGGTGGGTCCCACATGCCTGGCACAACTCCCTCGGTGCCAACATCCCTTTCTCAGGAGGTGCTCCCCACATGTGGGCTCCTCAAATCCAAATCTCCTTCCCCGGCTGGTGGGAGAGGCTCTCTCCTTCCTGGTGCAGCTCGCTCAGGGGTATTGCCTGCTTGCAGATATGAAGCTGGATTTGAGTTTGGCCATGAGACTGCGGCTGTCACCTCCTCGTGGCTCTGTCTGGGCTGGTGACAGGCTGTGACCAGAGGGTTGCAGACAAAACCTGTGGGGAGAGGTGGCTGGGGGGGCTGCAGTATCTTCTCCCTCTACCCAGGCTCATGCAGTGGCCAATGACTTACATCAGATGCTTCTTTCTGACAGATCTAAAGCCTCAGGCTCCCGATATCCCTGCCAAGATGCCAGTTCCCAAGCTGGGCAGGTCACGCAGCACACGCTCGCTGGACCGGCTCCAGCCCTGCCAGAGGCATCCCTTGTCCGTGGACTTCGAGGAGATTGGCTGGTCTGGCTGGATCATCTCACCACGGGGGTACAACGCCTTCCACTGCAAAGGCTCCTGCCCCTTCCCTCTGGGTGAGAACATGCGGCCGACGAACCACGCCACAGTGCAGTCCATCATCAACGCCCTGAGGCTGAGCGAGGGTGTCAGCAGCCCCTGCTGTGTGCCCGACAAGCTCTACTCCATCAACCTCCTCTACTTCGATGATGACGAGAATGTGGTCCTCAAGCAGTACGATGACATGGTGGCCGGGAGCTGCGGCTGCCACTGAGGCAGGAGGAGCAGGGGCTGGAAACACCACTGCAGTGGGGGCTGCACCCGCTCCCTCCAGAGCATCAGTGGGGTCTCTGTCCCACAAACCCTCTAAAAGAGACGGACGAGCAAAGCAAGGGGGTGCTGGGTCTGCCCAGGGTGGTGTCACGCCCTGACAGGGCCAGCCAAGGAAGGCTCAGGGCCAAGCTCTGATTAAACCCACCTGAACGAGCCCGTGTGAATCAGCAGCCCCAGGGCAGCAGCTCCATTTTGGGGTGCCCTGTGTGGGGTCATGGGTATCTCTGCCCATGCAGAGGCTCCTGCAGGCTGTACTATATGTATATAGCAAGAGCACTAATATATGACAGAAGCTGCCTGTACAATGTCCTGTAAATGTCTGTACATTCCTGCATTGCTGTGACTTGTAAAATTATTCAGAGCAACTATTTAAAAGTGCCATTCTCCAAAGGCTGCCTGTGGACTCTGAACTGCTGCCAGGAACAGGGCAAGCAGACGTCTCACAGGCACAGGGAAGGGGGTGCACATGGAGAGATGAAGATCCAGCTGCAGCGCAGTCTCCAGGGGCAACAGGACGAGGTTGATGTGCCCCATTCCTTGAAAGCTGAACAATCTCAGGACACATCAGCCTGCAACTGGGGGTGCAGGGAGATGAGCAGGTGATGGTGGTGCTTGGGGGAATGTGGTGACAGGATCTGGGGTGGGATGGGGGTATCTATAGAGCTGCCTGGAGATGATGTTGCTAGGGTGGGTAGGTGGTGGTGGCTGTTGTGGTTTAACCCCAGATGGCAACTAAGCACCACGCAGCCACTGGCCTCCCCCTCCACCCCAGTGGGATGGGGGAGAGAATCAGAAGAAAAGGTAAAACACTTGGGTTGAGATACGGAAAGTTCAATAATAGAAATAAAATATGGTAATATTTAATAATATTTGTAATGAAAAGGGAGACACCAAAAGGAGGGAGTCATAAACCCCAAGACAGACAAGTGATGCCTAATACCCAGTTCCTCAGCATCCACTGCTCTGTGCCCAGCCTGTCTCCTAGCAGCAATTGGCTGCTGAGTGATCAGTGTGTGATCAAGATTGTTCTCACCCTGAATCTAAAATACAGCCTTGTACCAGGCACTGGGAAGAAAATGAACTGTATTGCAGCTGAAACCAGGACAGTGGGGCGGGAGAGTTCTGGGGAAGATGGTCAGAGGAAACTGCTGTGCTCAGAGAGAATGTTCCTCACGGAAGAGAAATAGGGTGGAAACCAGAGCTGTCCAGTGCTGTGGGGTCAGGTCAGTGCTGGGGAGGTGTACAGAGGGTAGGTGTCAATGTGGGTTACCAGGGAATGGGTATAGGTGTTGGTGGTCAGGGCAGGGGTCCCCTCACACCTGGTGGCATAGCCTCCTTGTCCCCTACAGTCCAGCTCTCAAGTGGGAGTGTGGCTGTCCCTGACAGAGCACTCAGCTCCTCCGAGTCTCTTTCCAAGTTTCCAAAATCAGCAGCTTAGCCACAGTCCCAGGACCAGGAGTCCCCTGGCACCTCCGCATCTCCAAGCCCAGCTCACAAGTGAGTGAATTGCACCCTGGCCTGGCTGGCACCTGTTTCTTCCACCTGTTCACCTGGAAGCAGCACCCGCAGCTGCTGGCCCTTCCCCATGCCAACCCTCCCTGCAGCCCAAGGTCCCTCTTTTCTCTCTCCTCTCTTCTCTCTCTCCTCTCTCCTCTCTCCTCTCTCCTTTCTCCTCTCTCCTCTCTCCTTTCTCCTCTCTCCTTCCTTCAGGAGGCCCTTTCACTGGACATGGTCCCACACCAGAGGGCAAATCCTTCCCCTGTGCCCCCCAGACATGTTCCCACTGCCTCCCATGATGTGAATACAGGGCAGAGCCAACTGATGTGTCCTGATCATATGCACACCCCAGCTCTAGTTCCAAAGCACCCAGACACCTCATTCCAAAACTAATGCATGGACAGGCTCATCTGCATCCCTGAGAACACTGATGGACTTGTGAGCCCTGGGGAGATGTCCCCTCCTCCCCCCAAATGATGAGCAGTTTACTGAGTCACACACAGTGCCTGGACAAGAATCCATGACAATGGAGGTTTGGGCCTGGTTTATTAGATCCTGTTCCTGGGGGTGCTCTGGCTACAAGCTCTATAGTGCCTATAGTGCAGGTGGGTCCCATCACAGCAGCACCCCAAGTGAGGACTGTGCCCCAAACTGCAGGGCAGTGGGAAGAAGAGCAGATTTGGCTGGAAGGATGCATGGCTGTAAGCCTTTCCTCTGGGCCTTCACCCAAATCCCCACACTAGACTAGGCCTGGGCTGCTTGGCTGGGAGGGGGTCAAGGGGGCAGGGGGAGCCTGTGTGTGTCCCACTCAGTGGGGAACGGAGCAGCACCTGCACATGAGTCACACTGGGCTACCTGCCTCACACAGGTGACAGTTCAGTCCCATCCCTCACTCCCTGTGATTCAGGGTGCCCCTTGCCTCAGCCCATGTCAGACAAACATCCTGCCCTGGCCGTACAGCTCCCTGACTGGCTGCTCTGCGGGACAGCATTGCCCGGCACGCAGCAGTGAGGGAGGTCCCAGCTGGGAGCAGCCCCTGTGCAACAGCAGAGCCCCAGCACTGTTGTGATTCTACCCATAGCTCAGAGCATCCCTGGGGGACAAGACTTACTGGGAGGATGGCCAGGACAGGGGATGTCTGGGGGTGGGGAGCCTGTGGTCAGTGGTAATAGTGGGGGTCAGCTCTCCAGCACTCTGAGAACTTCCGCAGGACTCGCTCCTTCAAGCGGATCCTCCTGGAAAGCTGAAGTGACTGGCTCATCTCATGGGCCTTCAGCTTGGCATAGTAGTCAGAAAATTTGTTGTAGAGGATGGAGATGGGCATTCCATTGAGGATGATGCCGAAGGAGATGCAGACAAATGCCACCATCCTGCCGAGTATTGTGTCAGGCACAGTGTCTCCATAGCCCACAGTGGAGAGGCTGACCTGTGCAGGGACAGAAAAGGATAAAATCCCACGGGAACAAGCCCAGCAGACCCCACTGGCTGATGCTGGAACTCACTCCCTCCCACCCCTCTGTGGAGCCACCTGTCCCCTGTGACCAGTGCCAGACCCTGACCCTGATGGCAGCCAGCTGAGCTGTCCCCTCTCCAGAACCTGCATGGCCAGGGCACCACTGTCCAGGCTGTGCCTGGCAGGCCTGGAGAGACAAAAGAAAGGGCTGGCTGAGCCCCAGAAGCACAGATCAGAGGCCAGACCCTGCTCCCTCACTGCTTTTGTGTGTGTCTCTTCAAAGGCAGCTGGAAACCTCTGAGCTGAGCCTTCCCCCGCAGACAGTGTCTGCTGGAGCTTCCTTCCCCCTCAGAGCTGTGGCTCCAGAGCTTCCTGGCTGTGAGCTGCCTGGCCCCAGACAAACAAAGCTTCCTGGAGCCTCCCTCCGGGGGAAACAGTCATTGCCCGGGAATGAACCATGTTTAGTAAATGGGGAGCAGGGCTATGGTGAGATTTGAGGCCAGAGAGGTTTGGGCTTGGCAGGGAGCTGTGCTCCCAGGGAAAGGCTCAGCCTGGGATGTTGAAATGCTTGAACCTGGTGATGTTGCTGAGTGATTTTGCCCTTCCTCGAGGAAGGATGAATTTGAAGCAGATAGGCTTTGGTGGCCAAAGGGGATTATAATAGCAGAAGTGATCTGTGGGATCATTTAATCTGTAAATCAAAATTCCCTCATAACCTGTGGCTCTCAAGTGCTTTAGCTGCTCCCCATCTCAGAGGTAATGCCAGGTTTATTATAGGGCTCAGCTCTGCAGAGCTGCCAGCTCCTGGCACAAGCAGGGCAGTGAACGGGCAGCACACCCTAGTCTGTGTCCACTCTCACGACATGGGCTGAGGCACAGTGTGACTAAGGGTGCCACACGCAGCCCTGGGTTCCCCATCTCAGACCCATGAGCTCTTGTGCTTCTCAAGCTCAGCAGGGCTGCAATGCTGTCCAGGCCCTAGGCTGTCCCCATACCCACAGGCTGCGTCCACTCAACACTTGGGTCCCATGACAGATAAAGCTGAGTCACATCCCCCTTGTTCAACTCAGGCCTGGAGGTTCCCAAGCCACAACCTCTGTCCCACCATCCCACTCCAGCACCAGCTTTTGAGCCTCTGAGCTCAGTCCAAACCTCTGACTTTTTTTCAGAGCACGCAGGGTTCTGGTTTCCCACCATTACTGAGCTGATGGGAAGACTGGGCCCTTTTTGCCTCCTGCCCAGCAGCAGTGGTGAATCCCCTGAGCACTGGGGTAGCCCCTACCCACAGAGCCTCCCCCATCCCCTCTGGAAAAAGCTGCTCACACCTTACCGCTGCCCACCACCACGCGCAGGGGATACTGGTGAAGTCAGTGCCAGGGACATCATGTTCCACCGAGTGTATGAGAGCAGAGAAGGTGAAGACCCCCATGGCAATGAAGAGGAGGAGGCAGCAAACCTGCTGGTAGCACTGGCGCATGGTGAAGCTGAAGGCCCGGAGGCCAGTGGAGTGACGTGCCAGCTTGAGGATGCGGAAGATCCTCATGAGCTTGATGAGCTTGAGGACTTTGCCCAGCTTGCTCACATTCTCCACCTTGTGCAGCTCCTCATGGTATTGCATTTCTCCATCGTCCAGATTTTCAAAGAGGATCTGGATGTAGAAGGGCAGGATGGCCACCAGGTCTATAGCATTAAATGCTGCCCGCAGAAAGTTCTTGAAGCTGGAGGAGGATATGAGCCGCATGAGGTATTCAGAGGTGAAGAAGATGGCACAGATCATCTCCATCTGCTCCATCCATATTTTCCCTGTCTTGTTTTTCATCTCCTCCACTGTGCTCAGTGTCATGCCCACAATGGAGATAAGCACAAAGAAGCTCGACATAACAGCAATGATCTTGGCTGGGACAGAAGAGTACGGGTTCTCAATGAGGTTCCAGACCATCTTCCGAAACTGACCCAGAAATTTGCCATCAAATTGCGTCCCTGACTCTAGGGGCTCCAGTTCTGCCTCCAGCTCCTTCTCTATTTTCAGGTACTCACTGAGTTCATCTCGCTTTTCCTCTAACAGGATCCGGCAGCAGCGTTGGGAGTATTTCAAATGGATTCCCCAGTACTCGATTTCCTCCACGAAGTTACTGGGGCACATCTCATCCATCACCCACAGGACCCCACTGCGGTAGAAGTGGAAGATGTAGTGGAAAATTGAAGGATCTCTATCAAAGAAGTACTCATTCTTCTGCACCAAGTAGTCATCACAGAGCTGCAGCTTCTTCACGGGGTCTGTATAGAGTGCCAGCTTCCCAAGCCGGGTGATGGGATACCGGGCCAGTACCTTATAAGCTATCTGGAACAATTTGCCACCCACATTAATGTTGAGAAGGTACTTGTTCCTTTGGATGGGAGTCTGGCTCTTCTCCTGGTTACCATCTGCCACGTTCTGCATGGAGTTCCATTGCCTTACCAGGCTGTCCTGTGCAAATGGGATGTAGGATTCCTCTTCCTCCGTGGTCCGGCAGTGGCCCCGGTGATCCCCTATCTTCAGGCTGGCTGAGAGACTCGCGCGCCTGGTCCACTGCTGCCTCATGGCGCCCAGCCTTCCGACGCGGTGACTCCGTTACAGGCCGCAGGACAGCAGCTCTGGCTTCATGGGAACACTCCTACGGGCCACACGCTGACTGGGACGAGTGCTGCAAGCTTGGGACAGTGGAGTGCTGCCCACAGGGCACAGCTGTGTCCCGGTGCCACGTGGCACCTGCCGGGGTCCCAAAGCCGATTGCTGATCAGATTGCGGTTTGCATCGCAGCAGTCGGAGGCAGCCAAGAGCCCGCTCCTTAAGACACTAATGAGATTGATGCACTAGTCCTTTATGTAAGGAACTATTTCTAGCTCTGCACTTCTCTTTTCTCTTATTCTGTTCTAATTAGCTGCTTGCATTTGCTGGATGCTGTTTCCTGGAAGGAAATCCATGACAGCAAACTTGGAAACAGCACAAACTTGCCTCAATTTACCCTCTGTTGATGGGACAGGAAGGTGCAGACATGCAGGATTTGTACTGGCTTTGTATCCCCACACCAGATGCTGCTCTTGGCACCACCCCTTTGTTAAAGGCTAATGCAGCTGCCCCGGCTGTCAGCTGTCACAGCCAGGGAAGGGAGATGGTCATGACCTCTCAGCTCATCCCTCAAGTTCCACAGTGCAGATTTAGAGGGGATGAGGTGAAGGAACCACCTCCACCTCCACAGTGTCCGAGAAGATCCCCTGAGGGACAGGCTGCCCCCATGCCCCTGCCCTGTGCCATCACATTAGCCTTCAGCCCGACTCACCTAGGCAGGGGCAGGAACAGGGAACAGGACACTGGAAATGCAAGTAGGCAGTAAAAGTTCCTCTGAAGTATTGGAACTGAAAAGGAGGAAATAATCCTTTGGATTTGCAAGTAAAAGGGGAACCAAAATTAAACAGGTTGATCTTTGAGGTGTTATCCTGGAACACGATCCTACTTCAACATGTAAAACATCACATTGATCTCCATGAACTGGTCTAATTAAATACAGAGACGTGGAGCACAAAGATGCTTCTGGCCTGAAAAGCAGCTCAGGCTCCACTACAATTGAAGTCTCTGAGCCTGGGGATTAGAACAACAAAAACAATTCCAGCACCATACAGAGGAAGGGAAATTGCTGTCAGAAACACAGCCCCAAGTTTTGGCACAAGATCCATAAAATGTGTTTCTTTCAATTCTGTAGCACTCAGCTCAGGGACCAGAAAGCAAAACCTGCAATGTCTTGTGAGTTTGCCCCAGGGCCTCACTCCTCATCACACTGAGCAAGCACTCTGCCTTGTACCACAGAACAGCCGGGCTCGGCTTGGTAGCTGCAGCTCAGAGTATGATCTGGGACCAGCTGGTGACAGCTGACCTCGGCCACACGGCCCTGCCAGCACCAGCGCTTCTATTGACCCCAGCTCAGCCCGGTCCTGCCAGGACTCCTGGAGCCCTTTCTGCCCCACAGTGCTCCCCACTTCATGCTCTCCTCAGGCAAAGAAGGGACAAGTTCAGGCATTTTTTTCACCTTGCTTTTGGCTGAGCTCCCACTTGTCCACGGTTCAGCAGTAACACCAGAGGTGCTACGGTGGCATCTGTTCCTCCTGTCCCCACCCTCTCTGTTTGCTTTGCTCCTGTACTTAATTTTCTCTGCTACAGCTGGTGTGTGCTGGAGTCTCATCTGGCCCAGGCAGGCACAGCAGCACCTCATGCCAGCCCACCCATCCCAAGTCCTCCTTCCCAGGATGTGACAATCCAAAGGTCATGCAGCCCCTGGCCTCCCACATACAGAATCCATGCAAATGCACATATCCAGGAAAAATAAAAACTCCAGAACTTGTTAATTTCACATTCTTTATTCTCCTGTGTCAGTCACCACAGCCATCTCTGTCTGTGCCTATGGAAACAGAAGGTTGTGTGTGCCCTTGCAAATGACTCCTTGGTACTAAAAATAGCAGCCCTGGAATAACTCAGGACTCCATACCACATATAGAAGTTTCTCCTGTGAGGTATGGCAGCACTCACACACTATCCAGGAGCGGGAGACTCCTACTCCAAGGCTGATGACTGGTGTCTGCTTGGCAAGTCAAGTTCCCACCTTCAAGGCACAGAGGTCAGCAGCCAAGGCAGCAGCTTGGTGCACTTAGTGATCACTTGTGCAAGGTGCACGTGGCCAACGCTGAACCAGAGGCACTGGGCACTAATCTGCCCCTGCATGGTCAGTTCTGAGAGGCACACAGCACTCAGTCCTTGGGTCAGACACTATCTGTGTGGCACGTGGAGCCCTGGCCAAAGACATGACTTATTTCCAGGGACACCTCCACTAGACCAAGATGCTCAGAGCCCTGTCCAGCTTGGTCCCAGGGATAAGGCAGTCGCAGCTGCTCTGGGCAACCTGAGGCAGGGCCTCACCATAAAACCCTCCTTTGTGTCCTGCCTAAGCCCACTCTCTGTCACTTTGTACCTGTTCTCCTTACAGGCCTTGGTGAACAGCCCCTCTCCATCTTTCTTACAATCCCCCTTCAGACATGGACAAGACACAACAAGGCTCCCTGGAGCCATCTCTTCTCCAGGGTTTGCCCTAACAAAAGTGCAGGGCATTATCAAAATCCACGAGGTTTCTGTGGGCCTGAAGGTCCTTCTGGATGACATCCCCCTCTCCAGCACTCAAGCACTCCCCAGCTTGGTCTCATCCTCAGACTGGCTGAGGGTCCACCTGATCTCACTCTACACACTGATGAGAACACGGAATAGCACTGGCCCCTCGAGGGACAGCACTCATGTCAGAACAGTTTTAAGGAAGACACTATTAAGAGTGTTAGGAGGAGCCCCATGCAGCATTCAGCATTGGGGTGGGCAGAGCAGGTCAGCTAGGCCTGGAGATGTTGTGGAAGGGAGTGTGAAAGGAGCTGCTGGCCCAGGGCCGAGGAGGTCCTTGCCCCACACAGGCACAGGTGACAGCACAGCAAAGCCAGAGCAACTGTCACCCCCATGGAGGCACTGTCAGTAAAAGCCTCCTGCACATGGGACTGAGCAGCATCAAACAGTAGTGCAAACATGGAGTATTTGTCTGACCTGTGCAGCCAGTGAGTGCCTTAGGAAATAGGTGAGAAAGCTCCTGCTCCCTGACAAAATCCAGGGGGAAGAATGGGACAGATGAAAAATGGTTCTTGGCTGGAAGTGGAAGGAGACATTTGAACAGCACCTGGCATTTCAAGGAGAAAAACATCTTCAAGTCCAAGGCCACAGTGGTGGGCATCAGCAGTAATGACTGTCATGCAGAGCAATGAAGACATTTCTACCGCCTTTGGGAGGGCTGATGTCACAGTGCCAGGAAAGGTCCTGTGCTATTTCTGGAGCCAAGGTAGTCCTACAATCTAAGACCCATTTACAAAGGGAGTGTCCTCTTGGTATTCCAGTGTAACAACCCAGATTTGAGAGCTGACGTCCAATTCAGTCAGGATCTGTGGTGAGCAGGAGACAGACCAGGCTAGTCTCACCTTATCACCTTGGAATAGGGATCCCTGTTACAAAGCCAGAAAAACACCTGGTTATTGACAGTCCTTTGGGAAGAAACCTAGTTTGACTTCAATTTATGCACAGTGGAGGAAAAAGTCCCACACCAGAAGATCAGGATCTCAGCAGGACTGCTCCATGTCCTTGGCAGTGGGGAGGAAAGGGGAGAGTTCTGCTGCTGCAAGGCAGACTGAAACCCCATGCACCTGGTTGGCAGGCATCAGGGAAGCTGGGAAAACCTACCCCAAAGGGGAAAGCTCTAGAAGCCAGAAACACAAGGCAAGAACAAATTTCTCCCTCACGCACATGGAGCACATGGGATGGAAAACACTTACCCTTCAGGGCAAGGAGCCTGTCTGGCACTTGCCAGGCATCAGCTGTTCCCTGGATGCTTTTTCAAGACCGAAGGTGTCAGATCTGGGTTTTGTTCTGGACAGACCCCACGCAGCAACAGAACTTGCCGCTACCAGGATGATCAAGAGCCCTAGAGAGGAGAGTGCACAAGCAGAAATTCACTCACTGTGGTCTTGGGACAGGGCACTGCTGCTCAACACCATGAGCCAAGAAGCAGAGATGAGCAGTGTCCCTCAAGGGCAAGGGACAGACAGAGAGGAGGTAAGCTAGTGCCAGATTGCATGGAATGACCTTTCCAAAGACACAACACATCCAAGGCAGAGCAATAATTAAGCTGTGGTGTCAGGCCTCCCTTAGTCCTCCCAGTGCAGCAAAAGCAGCTCCTGATAGAGGTCTGGAATTGACCCCATCAGGATACTCAATTTATAGCCCAAGGTGGGTAGGTCCAAGACCATGTGCAGCACTCTTGAGTCTCACATACCTGCAACAATCAAGATCCATGTGTGACCTTGACTCCTCGATGGCACAGAGACCTCAGGCATAGCTGAAGGCTCTGTGAAAAAAGAGAAACAAGTCCATGAGGCTTCCAGCTCACCTTATGGTCAGCACTCAAAGCAGTCTTCAATCTACACCTGACTGAGTTCCCAGCTCACCTCAAGAGCACCAAAAGGCCTTTTTCAATTGAAGCAAAACCTTATCTGCTGCTACTGGAGGAAAAAAGTTCTACTGGAAATGCATAACAGGGAAAGGTGGGAAAGTTCCAGCTGGAGCTGGAACTGCAGCATCCCAGCCTGTCCTCGTGGCACTGAGAAGCCACAGGCACAACCAAAATGCAGTTCTTCACCTCGCCTGCCAATTAACAGGTGCAGGCATCAAACCCAAACCCAGTCGCTCACATCTGCAGTAATCCCCCTCCTCTACACACCGTTGGAAACTCCCGGGTGAGGGAAGCCAGAAGCACCTTCCCAAGCACTCCAGACAGCCAATGGGTCTGACAAAGGATGCTCCAGGGCTCTGGTACCAACAGTACTGGGGTGCAGACACAGCCAGACACAAGCCCAGACACTGCATCTGCAGCTTCTGGCCAGCCTTGATGACCCAGACTGCCTCCTCATCCTCTTCCCTTCAGCCTGCCCATTTCCCAGAGTTCAGAGGAGCTCGGGCGTTGGAGAGATTCTCGAAGCAGCTGCTGGGAATTGCATGTTTTGGAAGAAGGAAGGATGTACTTCAAAGGCCCTTCCCGAGGGAGCCCTGAGGGGCGTCATCGTCGTTCCCACCAGAGGAAGGTGAAGATGTGGGCCCTCCACAGCTCTTCCTCCACTCACAGTGACCCGCGGTGACCTCAGCTGCCCGGACCGGCCAGAGACTGCGGGGAACAAAGGCTTCGGGCCGGCTTGCCGCCCCCGCCCGCACCCCGGGGCCCCGTACCTGCGCTGCCGGCGGGCGGCACCGCCGAGCTCCTCGGCGGGGTCACCGCGGGGCCGCCAGGACTCGGCTCCGCCGCGGTCGCGGTCCCGCAGCCCCGCTCGTCCTCGCCGTCCTCACAGTCGGGGTGGCCGTCGCAGCGCCAGTCCTGGGGGAAGCAGAGGGCGCCGGGCGCGCACTGGAACTGGTCCGGGCGGCAGCGGGACGGGGCGGCTGCGGGGAACGGGAGCGTGAGGGGAGGCGGGGGGGCCCAGCGGGGAGAACCCCCCCCGCGCCCCGCGGCGAGGGGACCCCGCGCCCCGCGGGGCGCGCGAGGGCTCCAACCAATGAGAGCGAAGGGCGTGCGCGGAGAACCAATGGGCACCGCCCGCCCGCCCGGCCGCTCCTCCAGCTCACCGTCGCCTGCAGGGAGCGGCAGCGCCAGCGGCAGCAGCAGCAGCACCGGGAGCCCTGGCGGCAGCATTCGCGGCCCGGCCATGCCGCGGGACCGCACCGGAGGGACTCGCTGGGGTCGCCGCGCCGCTACAAACGCAGAGCGTTCAGGAAAAGCGCGTGCGCTCCACCCCGACTTCCACCAATGGGGTGCTCGCGGGGGCGGGGCGCGGGCCCTTGAGGAAGCCCCGCCCACCTCCCGTGCCCTTCGGGGCGGGGCCGGGCCACGTGATGGGGAGGGGCCGCTCATGCCGAGCGGCGCTGCCGAGGCGGCGGGATCGGCGCTGCGGCTGTGCCGGTGCCGGCCCGCCTTGCAGCCCGCACGCGGAGCTGCCAGCGCCGGCCGAGCCCCTTCCCAGCTGGCAACAACCGGGCCCTCCCGCAGTTCCCTGGAACTCCCTCAGCACCGCGGTCGGCAGTGACCTGCTGTCCCCGCGGAGGGCTGCATGGCGCTCTGCCGGAGCGGGCAGGACGGCGGCACTGGCTGTGGGGAGCGACTGCTCCAGGCTGCTGAAGTTTTCTCGCAGAACTTGGGCCCGGGGGGAGCCCTGTGAGCGAGGCTGTGCTTTACTCAGCTCTGTTCTTCATTGACTGACTACAGCTTACAAACGTCCCTGTCCTGTGTCACTATTCCAACCAACCAAATACACCGGTATTAAACAGCAATAACTTGAATAAATCAAATAAAATACACAAAATGGGGTTAGAAATCACAGCTTTATATACATTTATTAATCAGACACGAGCTCCCTCCAGCAGCTTGGAGCCACATCCAGCACAGCCTCCCTATCAGAGCTGCTCTGGAACCACCTGTGCCCATCATACAGCCTCAGCTTGCTCCCTGCTCACAAGTAGGGCTCATCCCTGGAAATTTCCCACTTCCTAGGTGGTGGTCCTGGTGTCACTGGTTTCTTGCCTGTTGTTGTCACTGCAGCACCTGAACTGGGGTAGGGAAAGGAAGAGAGAGAAAAGGCTTTAGCAGCACTCTGGAAATCACACTTGAATTTCAACAGAAGTCCAAGCTGCAAAGTAGTGCTGGAGGAGTTTGTTAATCAGAGTCCCAGAATGATTTGGCTTGGGTGGGACTTTAACGCCCACCTCGTTCTAGCCCCTGCCATGGGCAGGGACATCTTCCACCACTGCAAGTGGCTCCAAGCTCCGTCCAGCCTTGAACACCTCCAGGGATCCAGGGGCAGCCCCAGCTGCTCTGGGCACCCTGGGCCAGGGCCTGCCCACCCTGCCAGGGAACAATTCCTGCCCAATCTCCCATCCAGCCCTGCCCTCTGGCAGTGGCAGCCATTCCCTGGGTCCTGTCCCTCCAGGCCTTGTCCCCAGTCCCTCTCCAGCTCTCCTGGAGCCCCTTCAGGCCCTGCCAGGGGCTCTGAGCTCTCCCTGGAGCCTTCTCCTCTCCAGGTGAGCACCCCCAGCTCTCCCAGCCTGGCTCCAGAGCAGAGGGGCTCCAGCCCTCGGAGAATCTCCGTGGCTTCCTTTGGACTTGTTGCCACAGGTCCCTTCTTGGAGGCCCCAGAGCTGGCCACAGATAGTCCAGGTGGGGTATCGCCAAAGCAACGTGATTGAACTTCCTCCTGCCTCACTTATTTGCAAGGAAATATAGACCCAAACCATCAGCTCCACATTCTTCTGCCAATCTGGGTAACTTCCCACTGCCCCTGGGCCTGCTCTGTGCTCCCGGTACAAATGAGGAACAAGGCTGACCCCGCTCCACGGCGGCAGTGGCCACCTCCGCCCGCGTCAGACCTACCTGCCGGCCTGTGCCCCCGCGGGCAGGGTTCTCTGCGCCGCCACCACCACCACCGGCGGCAGCGACTCCCGGCGCCCGTCCCGGCTGCAGTAATAGTTATCGGCGAGCTTGTGGCTGGGGCCCACCGGGAGCCGCGGCGGCGGCTGGGTCCTAGGCAGAGAACGACCCGAGCGTCAGCGGCGGGGCCGGGGTGGGGGCGGCTCAGCGCCCCGCCCGTCGCCCGGCCCGGCCCGGCCCCGGCACCTCTTAGCGATCTCCTCGTAGCGCAGCTGCAGCTTCGCCTGGAGATCCCGCTGCAAGGCAAGGCCAGACCAGCTCAGGCGGAGCTGCCGCCCTGCGCCGGAGGCTCCGCGGAGCCGGGGGCGCAGCGCAGCATCCCGCGGGGCAGAGGAGCCCCGAGCCCGGGGTTGTTCTTACCCCCGCCAGGAAGTTGCGGATCCGCTGGATCAGACGAGTTGCCGTCGCCATCTTGGCCGCGGTGAAGGGCAGGGGCGCGGGAGGCGCCGGGAGCGCGCGCGCGGAGCGCTGGGTCTCGCGAGACTTGGAGCTATATAAAGCGACGCGGGGTTTCACCACCCCCTTCTGCGCCCCGGAGCCGCCATGGACACGAGCCGCGTGCAGCCCATCAAGCTGGCCAGGGTGGGTACGGGGGCTGGGGGGGCTGCGCCGGGCCGCGACACCGCGCTGACCCTCCGCTGTGTCCCCACAGGTCACCAAGGTGCTGGGCCGGACCGGCTCTCAGGGGCAGTGCACTCAGGTGAGCGGGCGGGGCCGGGCGGGCGCGGTGCCTCAGGCCGGGCCCCGGCCAGGCTGACGCGGGCCTGCCCCGCAGGTGCGTGTGGAGTTCATGGACGACACGAGCCGCTCCATCATCCGCAACGTGAAGGGGCCGGTGCGCGAGGGCGACGTTCTCACCCTGCTGGAGTCGGAGCGCGAGGCCCGGCGGCTTCGCTGAGCTGGACCCGGTCCCCTGCTGCCGGATCGTCCATCGGGGCATGGAGCCTGGCGCAACTCGTTCGGCCGTGGGGCGCCGGTGGGGAGGAGCGTGGCGGCCGGGTCACTGCAATAAAAGGTTTTTTCAGTAGCCCCTTGCCCAGGTTTCACTCATCGAGCGCCACCCGACACCTCTGGTTTGTCTCACACCTGAGCACCTGCCGCTTTCCTCGGGTTTAGTAGCAACATGCACTGCTTGTTACTGGGGTTACACATAGTGTCTTCATTGTAATATCACTGTTATTGCATCTTTGTTGACCTGTCACAACAAAAATAATTGTTTTGATTACAGTAGCCTTAATCCTGATCTTCCAATATTCTGTATGTGATGGTGAAGTGGCACTGGAAATTTAGTGGACCTCAGTGGAATTAAATCACAAGTTGAAAGTCAAGCTTGGTACCAGCTTTCAAAGCAACAGCCTGCTGCTTCTATCTGTTGTCCGTAAAGTGCTCAGTGAATGCTGCCATAAATACAGCTACTTGCTGTCCTTCCTGGCAGTCACCCACAGAGAGCAAGTGCTTGTCACTTCTGCTGACTCCTCCATCTCACTTTCTTTGGCTTTCCCTTCCACCACAAAATCAGTTAGCAAGATGTGTTGTTTTAGAATATTACATATATCAAAAGTGGGGCTGAAAAGTTTAGAATGAGCCTTAAAACTGTGCTGGTTCAAGGGCAGATTTTTGAGGTTTGGCATTTTTTATCTGCTTATAGAGTGGTCCAGGTTTGTGGTGTGTTTGGGCAGTCAGATCTGCAGCCTCTCCTGTATGGTCTCTGATGGGAGTGGTTTTTGTCTACAGTGTCCTGAGCTTGACTGAGGCAATTTAGTGGCAGGTGTGACTGAGGATTTGGGTGTCCTAAAGCTGAGCAGAGCACTGCTGGGACAGATGTGCATTATGTTGAACTGGAGTGGGCACTGAGGACTGTTGTAGGGCTGATGTTAGAATGTTTGTGGGATTTTTCCTTTTTGCCAGTTTTAGTTGTGCCCTGAGCAGCTCATGGACAGTTCATGGGCAACATGAGGTGAGGAGTTTGTGCCATGGAGAAAGCCTTTGTGTTTGTGCTGTTGCTTGATGTAGTTTGTGATTCTTTGGGGGTTTCAGTTTCAGAGAATTAGCACAAGGCTGTGCTCCCTGGCTCGTGTGATGCAGCAGAGCTCAGAACTGGTCATGTGTGCCAGAAGTCCTCTCAAGAGTTCAGTTCAGTGGCTGCTGTTCATTCCCCCACAGCTTCATCAGTGATCCAAGAGTGTTTGCTCTGGCCCCTGCCAGCCCTCAGTGCTGGGTGACTTGGATGGAGTGGCTTGGGGAGCTTCTGGAGTAGCCCTGTGGGATCAGCCTGGTCCCTGTCCACCTGAGGAGGGAGGCAATTTTCATCCTCACACTTGGTCTGGTAATATCAGCACCACAGAGAACCAGGGGTGGTGTAGGGCTGCAGAAAGAAATAGGCAAAGATACTGCTGCAGCTGCCTGGGGACACTTCAGCAGGAAGAAAACCACACTGAGGGATGTAGCCAGGGCATAAATGTGCAGTGAATGATTTGGAATATGGGGTCACCTGGCTGTGCCAGGCTGTGCCTCTGCCGCAGCTCTTGCAGGGCTTGTTGTGAGCCAGACAAGAAGGCAGGAGACTGCAGATGTCACTGTAATATTTCAAAATAACTTTAAATTTTATTTATATCTTAAAAATAAACATCAGTATTAAAATAACAGTAAACAGAGTAGTGTATTAGGGAGTGGCAGTGAGCGCTGTATATTAACTCCAGTGCAAAGCTGAGAGCAAGTTTCTGAGGAGGGTTGTGGGACTCCCCAGCTCAGAGCAGGTTAGGCAGGGGCAGAAATGGGGAGGCTGGGCCAAGGAGCAGAGATGGGGAACATAACACACTACCTTTGTGAAGGGCTCAGAGCAGAGCTGCATTCCCATGCAAAACCCTTCTTCCTCCTGGTCCTTGTCCTTACCCTGTTCCCACCCCACATGGTGCTCATACACTTGCACAGACACATTCTCTGACATACATGTTCCCTTTGCAGCCTCCACGTGTGTGCTCTGAGCTCTTCTGGCCTATGTGTTTTTCCTGGTGCTATCTTCAGCTGCTCTCCTCTTTGGGATGGAAAGTGGGCAGAGGGGGACTTGGCTGTAGGCTCTGGCTGTCTGCACAGTCTGTGGGACTGGCTAACTGCGGAAATGTTTAGGAGGTAATTGGTCTCTTCCTTGGGAGAGGGTACCTGCTCCCCTTGTGGGTTATAAGATAGGCAGATTTAGTCCCCAAGTGCATCCTCAGCCCCTTTTGTCATTTGGCTGCAACCCCAACTGCTCAGAGGTTTTGCTCCCATTGAGCAAATCAAATCCCAGGTGATTTCATGTTGAACGTCATCCCTTGGCCAAGCAATACAGTTTTTTTTTGCTTTGTATGCATGTGCTTGAAAAGAGGGAAAAAAATCAGGTATCAGCCAGGAAAGGAAGTGCCAGAAAAGAAGGGCAAGTATTTGAGTCTGGAAATACTCCCAGCCCCTGTCCAACGCAGAATTCCCTCTCCCATTGCTGTACAGGATGTGCCTGCAGAGCACAGTGTCCCTGCTGGGGCCAGGACTCCTCACTTGCCCTCCTGGCTCCATGTCACTGGTACTGCTGCCTTCTTGGAGCTGCCAGAGAGCACAAACCAGGTGCTGTTTCTGCTGGGTTGGTTCTCTGCTGTTCCTCCTTGCTGAAGGCTCAGAGGTGGCACAGCTCTGGTGGTCATGGCAGGGAGCAAAGGGGATGGGGTGGCTTCTGCTCACTGCATGTCCCACCCCGAGGTCACTTGGCTCTGGTCATTTGGTGGTGAGGTGGCCACATGTGGGCTGCATCCTGTGGAGGAGATGGGCGAGGGAGGCCCAGGTATGGTGCTTGTGATGGGACTAAAGCCGTAGAGAGTGGTTTGGCACAGAGAGGTGGCAGGTGAAGGGATGTGAATCACAGCCCAGTGCTGATGGTGGCCCCTGGCTGGATCCCACAGTCACTCTAATTTGGTTTCTTTGGACTCCCAGGGCTCTTTGTGGCTGTTGGTGACATCCCCTGCTGCAGAGAGAGTAGTCACCTGAGACCCCTCCAGTGACTTCCTGGTCAGGGCCAGCAGGGCTGTTCTGAGCACGTGGCACCTGAAGTGCTCTGCTCTTGCTCCTGCAGCTTCTTCCTGGAGACACTCGTCTGTGTCTCAGCCCTTTCCCCTCCTGTGGGGAGCGGTGTGGTACTCACGGGGACCTGCGCCTTTGTGCTGTTGAGGTGTTCGTAGAGGAGCGCAGCAATGTCACTGTGACCAGCCTCCAGTGCGATGGCAGCAGCATTGTTACCATCCTAGAAAGTAAGGGAGAGCATGCAGAAAGGGGTTTGGGGACGGGACATAGCGTGGGCTGCCTAGGCCCAGGGGCAGAACCTTACACTGTCCATGATGGAGATGTCGCAGGTGGGCTGAGCCAGCAGCAGCTTCACGGTCTCCAGGCGGCCGTGCTCACAGGCACACATCAGGGCAGTCGAGCCCTCCTCGTCCTGCAGGTTCATGTCGGCCCCGCAGGCGAGCAGGGCTTCCACCATCTCCTGCCGGCCATGGCTGACAGCCAACATCAGCGCCGTCTGGCCAGCCTGCAAGGAAGGGACATTGCCAGGCCACCCCCGCCCCCACTGTGCTACCCACTTGTCCCCACACCACAGGACCACTGCTGTGACAGCCCTGCTGCCAGGCAGGAGGAGCTCCTAAGGTGATGCCCTCCCCATGCACTGACGCCTCCAGGTTTTGGAGCCATTGTCCTGCCCTTGGAAGAGCTGAGCGTGGCTCTGGCATCTGCCTGGGGGTGGGGAGGGTCAAGATGTGGTGGCCCTCACACCATACCAACCTGGCTGGCCTTGGCATTGACGTTGCCCATGCTGAAAAGCCTCCTGACCACATTCATGTCCTCTTCCTGCTCAACGGCTGCCAGTGCTGCCAGCATCAGGGCGGTGTACCCAGCTTTGTTCTGGTGGTCCACGTTACAGATCCCTGCGGGAGTGGGCAGAGGGGGCTCAGGATGCTGCAGGGCTGGTGGGAGACATGGACCAAGCTACGTGCCTGGCTCCCCCTCCCAGTCCTGCCCAGGGTGCTGCGAACCTTCCCACAGGCACAGAACTGTTGATGGGTCTCCCCATGAAATCTGGGCTCCCAAATGGGCTGGGGTGACTTCTGACCCCCACACCTATGAACAGTCACAGCCCAGGGCAGCTCTCCTCGCCCCTCTGCTGCCAATGCCTTTCCTGTGTGCTGACAGGGCCAGGACATGACCTGGGGTACAGTGGGATGGTGGCCGGGGGATGTTTCTGGGGCTGGGAGGTACTGACCTGTATCCAGCAGCAGCCACACGATGTGGAAGTTGGAGTGGGAGACACTGTAGTGCAGAGCTGTGTTGCCATTCCCGTCTGCCAGGTTCACCACGTGGGTCAGGAGAGCCGGTGAGACCTCAGCAAAGGCCAGGAGATGGTTGGCAACCGTGTCAGGGATGGACGACTTTTGGCTGGACAGACGGAACCACTCCTGAAGGACCAGGCTGCTGCTGGCGAGCTGTGGGCACAGAGGGGCTGAGCTCCCCCTAAGCCTTTGCATACCCTGGCACCCACCCCCTGCTGCCACCCCAGGTGGCAGGGAGCAGAATCCCTGCTCCAGAGGGGGTGGGTGAAGGCAGGACCCTCAACTGCCCAAACCCATGCTGGGCATAGCCTGAGTCCAAATGGGTTTTGGGGTTTCTGGACAAAACTTGGAGCAAAGAGCTGTATTTTGGGGGAAGGTGCTGAGCCAGGCTTTGCTGGCCCCTCTCTGAGTAGAGACAGCTCTGGGGATGTTGGCAGGGGCTGGGCAAGACATCCCACCCCAGCACTCCACTCACCACCTCTTTGCTCTTGGCAGCACCCGGGTGGCCCAGGTGGGTCTTGACAATGAGGCAGGCCTCTCTCATCCTGGGGCTCAGCTCGAACCTGTTGAGAGCATGAGGATGTCCATGGTGCGGGGCTGCACACCCCACCAAACCTCTGAGGTCCTCAGTGCCTATAACTCTCCGCAAGGTCCCCAGAGTGCAATCTCCAGCCCGATGGCTGCACCCTGGCTGCTCTGCGTCTGCCAACTGCCATAGAATGGAGCCTTATATGGATGTGCTCAGGCACGAGTCGCCCATTCTTAGGCCACATTTTTTCCTTTTGTTGAAAAATGCTATTGAAGGCTGTTGGTTTTTTTGTCCCCCTCTAAACTATCTTCTGCAGCAAAGAAGCATCTGGGGCCTCTCATCCTTTCCTTAGCAGACCCAAAAAACTGGAAGGATTGTTTCCTGATGAATGGTCTCTGCAGCTGAATGGGTTTTTCCTACTGGCAGCACTGAAACTGGGACAGGTGCCCCAAGCTGGCAGGGCAGGGCCAGTGCCATGGCTCCCAGCTGAGCAGGGCCAGGGAGCAGGGAGCCTTCTCCACTAGCACTTACTTTTCCTTCACCTCAGGGGGCTCCAGCAGGCTCACATCAGTCCCCTTGTACTCCAGTCTGGGCTTACACGTGCCTTCCTCAGCCTCCTCCTCTGAGGTTTCAGTGTCTCCCTGCTCTGAACTGTTGGAGCTGTCGGCAGAAGCCTTCTCAGAGGAGCTGTTTGCTTCTTCCTCCTCCTCACTGGATGTGCTCTCATACCTGCACAGAGGGAGGATGCTCAATGGCAACATAGTACCAGTCTGGCCCCCTTCAGGCCCTGCCACTGGCCCTAGCCCAGGACAGGGATGCAGGGGACCAGGATTGGCTCACGAGGATGGCAGGAGCCCCTGAGCACGTACTCCCCGTTCAGCACGCCCACAAACTGCAGGCTCTTCTTGCTGCCCTCTGCCTCGCTCCGGGGAGGACCATCTCGCTTCTTCATGATGGACTTCAGGGCTCCTGCAGGGAAAGAGATGAATGTCAAGGGCCAGTGAGCAAGAATCACAGAATTTTAGAATCATGGAATGTCCTGGTTTAGAGGAGACCTTAAAGATCATCTAATTTAAACTCCACTGCCATGATCAGGGACACCTTTCACTAGACCAGGTTGCTCAGAGCTCCATCCAACCTGGTCTTAAACACTTCCAGGGATGGGACATCCACAACTTCTCTAGGTAACCTGTGCCAGGGCATCACCCCTTCATAGTAAGGAATTTTTCCTAATATCTAATCTAAACCTATGTTTTGAAACCACTCTCCCTTGTCTTGTCACTACACGCTCTTCTAAACAGTCTCTCCTGGAGTCAGCCAAGCACCCCAAACCCACTAGACCCGAGGGCAGGCATGGAAGGGACACAGGCAACTGCTGGAGCACTGGGTAGCATTGGCCCTGCAGGCACTGTCCCCAACAAGGCCATCCTCTCCGTTCCTGCAGGAACATTTCAACCCAGACCCTGGCATCATCCCTGGTGACACTCACCGGTTGCAGGGCTTGGGGCAGCTCCACTGTCCTGTGCTGGGGCTGGGTCCCAGTTGCCGTGTGTTGTCTCCAGCACAGCCGGCTCAGAGCCTTGGCTGTCTGGGCACATCGCCCCTGTTGCTCCTGCACCCAGCGTTGAGGGGCTGCTCAGGCCATCATCCAGGCCAGGCTCCATCACCTCACCTGCACCAGGCTCCTTCTCCTCTCCTGCCAGGACAATGCTGCCCACATCTGTCTGGCTGCCCTTGTCATCGCAGCTGGCAGCTGAATCGGGTCCGACTGCCACGTCCCGCCCGTCGGGGCGGCAGCCCACGGCGACGCAGGAGGTTGGGGGGCAGCACTCCACACCTGCCTCCGCCGTCTTTGGGGGGTCGCCAGCTGCCCGGCTCTGTGTCATTACCACAGCCTCCACCAGTGCCTCGGCCACCTGCGGCATGGCCATCACCTCTTTGTCCACCTGCCCGCGGGGCCGGCGGGCGCACACCTCCAGCCGCAGCTCCTCCAGCTCCCGTGTGGCCTCCTGCAGGTGCCCCTCCATCAGGGTGATTACCTCCTTCTGGTGCCCCACTGTCTGCTGCAGCAGCTCCAGCTCCCGCTCTGCCTCAGTGGCCAGCCCCAGCGAGGACTCTATCACCCAGACAGCCACATCCCTGCGTCCCTGTGTGCCGCCGTCTGGCGCATCCCCACTCTCCTGCAGCGACCGGTAGTAGAAGACGGCATCTCTCATGGACCGATCCTCCCCCACTGCCACAGAGCGGCACGGCCTCTCAGCCACCCTGGGGCTCTTGCCTGGCCAAGCCCTGATGTTCCGCTCTGGCACAGCCAGCTTCTCTGTCAGCTTCCTCAGCTCTGCAATTTTGCTCGTTCGCCCCTTCACTGGCTCTGCTTCGCTCTCTGGCCCTGTGCGGGGCGCCTCCTCACCCCCTGCCCCTGCCTCAGAGCCAGAGGGGTGATACAATGCCTCGCCAGGCTCTGCCGACAGCTTCTCCAGTAACTTTGCTTTCTCCCTCTTCAACTCGCAGATCTGCATCTCCAGGAGTGGGATAGTTTTCACCTGCTCCTCCAGGTCCCGGAGCTGCCGCAGGGCTGCAGCCATCTGCTCCCGCACGTGCTGCAGTGGGGCTGTGCCGAGCCCGGCAGCTGGAGTGCTGCGCCCCGAGCTGCCAGGGCTCACCCGGCCCCGGCCCACCTGGCCCTCGGCGCCCACTAGCACCCAGTGGGGTGGCTGGCCCAGGGTACCCGGCAAGCCCATGTGGGAGGGACCGCCACCATCCTGCAAACGGCCCTGCTCCTGCTCCAGCCTCCTGCTTGTCTCCAGCAAGGTCTTCTCCACCCGTGGGTTTGGCACGAAGCACTTGCGGGTGGGAGGTGGGAGCAGCCGCACTGGCGGTGGCGAGATGGGGTGGGAGGTTGGTTTGCTCACGGGCTCCAGGGGTGCTCGGCCGTGCGGGGACAGCAGCAGCGCAGTCCTGCCCTCCTCGCTGGCCGTGGAGGTGAGGGACTCGGTGGAGGTCCAGGCGCTGGTGTGGCTGCTGGGGCTGCGCAGGGTGCTGGGCGTTGGACGGGACCCTTTCACCCTGCGAGGCAGTGGCACTTTCTTGAGTGTTTGGCCACTTTCAATGTCATCAACATATTTCAGGAAATCAAGGTCCAGCAGGAAGCCATAAGGGGTTTCCACAGAATATGAGCTCTTCTCTCTATCGTCCTGGTCCCGGTACAAGAATGGGCCCCCAAGATCTGCAAGAGAAGGGACAGTTAGTGAAGACAGGATGGCTTTTCTAACTGGGTTATACTGGAATTTACAGCCTGCAGGCCTGTCTCCTCCATGATGTCTGATGTGTCTGTCTCCAGCACCCTCGGTGCCATAGGGTATCACAGGGCACACAGTCCATGTCAGGGTTGGTGCTGGAGTGAGGAACTCCACTGGGATGGGACAGGACAGCTCAGCCCTGCCACCCCCCTTGCCCCCCTTCCACTGTCACTACCTGGTGACAACCCTGGTCTCTTTACCTGGGAGGTTCTGATTCAGGGGTGCTGGCTGAGCCATCTTCTTCCCAGAATGCTGCTGACCAGAAGACCATCAACCTGCAACGAGACCACATCCAGCCAAACCCTGTGACCCCAGGGCTGGTGAGCCCCAGGCAGCCACACAGCCCTGACTCCCACCTGGGGAGAGCCCTGTGGCTGCCCCCTGCCATTTGCCAGGTCCCCTGGCCTCCCCCAGCCCAGGGCTGACACTGGAGCCGGGCCAGCGCGGTGCTGCCTGTGGGGCCAGGATTGTTTGTACATTTAAGGAATGCTCCACAACTCAGCTGGGATGGCCGTGCTGCCAGCTCTGAGGGTCACGAGTTGGAGCTTGGCCATACAGTGGGAGGAGGCCAGAAAAAAAAAGAGGCTGAAACCTGTATAGGTGCAATACTCAGTGTGAGGTTTGCTTTGGATAAAGGGAAACGATGCTTTGGCAAAGGCATGTGACAGCAGGGAGCTGCCAGCACCTGTCAGTGCGGGGTGTGATGCCCATTCTTGCCACTCAGGGTGCCCCACAAGGCCTCAGGGGTGTCCTGAGAGGCTAATGATCCCTAGGAGGGACCTGACTGCTTTCCTTTCTCCATAATGTGGGATAAGGCAGAGGGGAATGAAATGGGAGCCTGGGTTTCCCAGGAGCCAGGCATGGACACACTGGAGGACAGCCAAGAGGGTATGGCTGTGGTCCAGAAGTGAGCTCATGGCTGGGGGTGCGACCAGCTGTGAGCACTGAGCTAGGACCTGCTGCAACATCTGGCAGCATATGGATGCTGGGGCCCAGGTGTGAAGTGCTCCTGGCAGGAGCAGGATGGGACAACAGCACCTTGGGAGCACCCATTACTGCTGTGCATGGCACTAGAGTTCTGATGACTGTGCCCATGGGGCACAGGTGGCTGTGGGGCTGAGCAGCTGTTGATGGGCAAAGCATTTGGCACTGGGCTATTTTCAGAGGAAAGCAGAGGAGGAGGAATGCCACAGAGGAGTGGTGGCTTGAGCACAGCCCTCAGGGAAGCTGAGGCTCAGAGCTGCCCAGGGACGGTGCAGGATCTGGCCTCGGCTGCACAGAAAAACCCACATCTGCCCCTCACGCCGATGCTGCAGCCACTCCCTGGCCCCGGCGCTGCAGCCGCCAGCCCTCGGCCCCCCTGGCCCCGTGGAGCCAGCAGAGCAGCTGGGGCAGTGCCAGGCCAGGCTCGGGCTGGGCACCAAGTCCAACTGCTCAGAAGTAAGACACTTCCCACTAGCCACCAGGACAGATTTTGGGGCTCTCCTACTCCTCTGCCAAACCACCCACAGCAGATGCACATCCCGAATTCCACCTCCCTTGGAATCATCCCACCTTTGAGCAGGCACCCATTTCACCTTCCCTGGGAACATCCCAGCTCCATGCTGGCATCCACCATTCCCAAGCTGCTGGCCTCATGCCCAAGAGGGTCCCACACATCCCCCACCTCCTCTAATCCCTCCCACCCTGGGAAGAGTTTGGCTTCCTTCTCTGCATGGCCCTTACTGCAGGTAATTAAACAGTGCTGGGGCCAGGACAAACTTCCCACTGGGCTCCACACACGTTGTAAATCAAAGAGGAAGAGAGAGCAACAGGAGCCAGAGCCAGCGGGAGCGTTTCCTCGGGGGGAAGTGGCCGGCAGCTCCCTTCCGCTGCTCGGCCTGGGTATTGTCCTGCCTGGGGACAGGAAAAGCCTCCTCTGCCAAGGCCTGGAAACCTCCCACACCACTCCAGCAGCAAAGGTGCCCTTTGCACCAGCACTGCACTGGTGTCCCCTCCACTGAGCTGGGGACAGGCTGCTCGTCACCTGCCATCTCCTATGTTCCCTTCAGCCAATGTCAGCAGCTGCATCCTGACTGTGGGGGACATCCTCCCACTGCTTCCAGACCCCATTTCTTTTGGTCTGACAGGATTGGCTGGACCAGGGCATGAGTTTCTATCTTCACAAGTCCAAAAATGGTGATGGGATCTGCCAGCTACTAGCCATGTCCAAGTGGCTCCAGGGACCCCAGGATGTTCAAACCCCCCTGCAAGGTGCAAACACCCCTAGGCTCCTCGGGCTGTGCAAGCTGTCCCTGGACTGGGGAAGAGGTGTGGGGCGGGATAGGACAAGTGGGGGCAGGTGGTCCCAGTGTGCAGCAAGTTGAGTCCCCACACCCGTGGCCCAGGCACTGTCACCACCAGCCAGACCTGGCTGCCACAACCATGGCACCGCTCAGGCAGCTGCCCTCCACCTGGGCTGAAGTCTTGCTGGGGCCAATTATACAAGCCACTCTGGGGCCAAAGGCTGATTTTCAGCAGCTTTAGCTGCTCCCCTGGGCACTGGTGCAGGTTGCTGAAGGGTCTGGGCACATGGACCCCTGTGGGGAGCCCTTACATGATCCCAACTCTCTTTGGAAGCAATGAAAGTGTTGTTTCTAGCACTGGTGTTTCAACAGAAAAGCAGGATGGTACAAGCAAAGGACTGGTAGGGAGGCTTGGCAGTGAGGAGGAGAGGAGGAGGATGTGTAGGCACCCAACCACCCCTGTGGAGGCAGGGCTATGCTTTGCCCTGGGCTCACACCTGTATTTTCCCCTTGTGCTGTTGTACCAATGCCAACATGGGAAACTTGGGGCCAAAACTGGAGCTGCTCTGCTTGATTATAATCAGAAGTCATGTCAGGGATGAGGGAGGCTGGGCACCTTGTCACAGCCGAGACACCACCCGGGCCTCATGCCCCAGCCCGAGCTGCAGGCAGCACCCTGTGACCCCTGGCCTCATGGGGCGATTTCCCCTTGGGGTTCCGAAGCTCCTGGACTGGCAGAGGAGAGGTCTGGGAGAGCTGCTCCTAAAGCTTGACACCTTTGGGCCCTTTTCCTCCCCGGGGCCACAGTTGTAGCAGCCCTCAGTCCAGTTCAACCATCTGCTGCAGGGCAGCCCAAGCTGCTTCACCAGCAGGGCCAGGGCTGGACACAGACAGGGCTCTCCCTGGCTCTCCTGAGCCAAAATACTGAGGTCATGAGGAATGTGAGAAGAACAGAGTCCAGAACAACCCTGGCCAGCGCAACTTGATTTATCTCAGCCAGGCATGCTTCCCTCGTAGCTGAGCAGGCGATAAGCCCTGAAGCTTGGAACTGAGGCTGTTCCAAAGTTAAAGGGAAACCACTGAGCAAGTACACGGCTTCCTCCACTGCCAGCAGCCTGCCAGGATTCAGGCTCCTCGCACAGTCAGAGTCACATGTGCTTGTCACCTGCAGTGTTACCTCCCAGCACTGTGGCTGGATGCAGCAGGAGGTATCCAGGGCTCACGACACCTTCCTGTCCCTATCCCCTGCTGCAGGGGCTGTATGGGAGGGCCTCTGCCTATCTGCCAGGCCACCGTGGCCATGCTGTCTATGCTGGAACTGCTCCTGAAGGAGCTGGATCCAGGTGGGTGGATGCACAACGCTGACCCAGGGAGAGAAAGGGAAATGATCATCTCAACAGCCTCATTTCAGGGTTGGACTGTTATTTCTGGAGCTGTCGTCATCAATGGCCTGGTTGGCTGGGCTGGTTGCCCAGGCTCTGCACCCACTCCAGCCCCTCAGGGACCTCCCGGAGCTCACACACAACAGGTGTAGAGTCCACACACAGGCTTACCCACGTGGGGATCAGCTCTACCAGCCTCCTCACACCTACAGCACTATAGGCTCCACTAGAGAACATCAAAACCTTTCCTTGTAACCTCACCACAGCTGCCCAGCAGAACCTTCCACCAACACCTCCCGATTCCCTCGGGGCTGCTGACAACACACGCATCAATAGCGATGGCCTGGGCTTGTCCAGCTGTGAGGAGGGGCTGGGAGATCAAACTAAATTTGCAAGCGGGGAGCCCAAGTACAACCGGGGTACACACACAGCACCGTGCACAGCCCCACGGTGGGATCTCCACTGCACGCCGGAGCATCCCGAGCCCCGCAGCACTCCCGTGCCTTTCAGCACCCCAGAGGGGCCTGCAGCAGCCTGGGGTGCCATGTCCCACCACCCAGGGAACCCACAGCACATCCAGCCTGAAGAGGTCCCCAGGACCCCAGGGAGTCCCCAGAACCCCCAGCCCTGCAGTTCCACAGCTCCCTGGGAGTTCACCAGCATCCCCAGCCTTAGGGGTTCCCGGCACCCCCGGGGGATCCCCAGCGCCCCGGGGTGCCAGCAGCACATTCCAGGCACCCGCACGTCGGGGCGACAGCCCGGCCCCAGCCCAGGGGACCTGGGGGAGCCCCCGCCGCCGCCAGCCGGAGCGGGGCAGTTCCAGCCCGGCCCCGGCCCCGCTCCCCTCCCGCTCCTGCCGCCGGGGCCGTTCGGGCGGAGCCCCGCGGCGGCGGATGCCGGGGCCGCCCCGTCCCACCGCAGTCCCGCCGCGTGTGCGGGGCTCCAGCGCGGCCCGTCCGGGGGCCACGGGCGGCGGCGAGTGCGGGGCCCTGCGGGGGCCGCCTCCGGGACGAACTCCCCCCCGCCGCCGCCGGGCCCGCCCGGCCCGGCCCGTCCCGCCCGGTCCCCGCCGTCCCTCACCGTGCCGCCGGACTCCTGGGCTGCAGCCTGGACACAGCCCCGGGCCCGGGACTCTCGGGCTGCTCCGCGGCGCCGGGCAGCGCTGCCCGCCGCAGCCCCGGGCCGAGGGCGGGAGCGGGAGCGGCCGGGGCGGGGCGGGGGCGGGCGGGGACCGGCCCCGGGCCCGACGGGACGGGTACCGCCCCCGGCTGCTCGCCCCGCGGCATCCCCGCTAGCTCCCTCTCCGCCTGGGGAGGGGATATCGCTGTCCCCGTGGCCGCCCGGGGTGGGATGTGCCCCGTTCCTGTCACCTGGGGGGAGGGGTGTCCCTTACCCTTGTCACCCCCAGGTCCCCTGTCCTGATTACCCTGGGGATGGGGTGCGCCTACTGCAGTCACCCTGGGGACGGGATTCTCCCTAACCTGTCCGCATCGGGGACGGCCATCCTGCAGAAAGGGGGATCCCCTGCCCACATCACCCCGATGCTGGGGTACCCTCTGCCCTGAGCTCAACCCCGGTGCTGGCCGGGGCCCGGCGGGTGGCTGGGGTCCAGCTCCCTGCACCACCGTGCTCCCCCAGCACAGCCACCCTCGCACATCTTGCCCTCGTCCCACCCACGGCCAGGAGCAATGTGCCTCTGGGCCTGGCTGGACTCCCCGGGCCTGGCCCCGCTGGGTTCCTGGCAGCCCTCCCTGTCCCAGCAGCGGCTGTCTGTCTCCTTTTCTTGCCAGCTTTCTTCCCCGCCTGCTTCCCGTGCTGGTCGCCGAGCCGCGAGCTCTGGGCTCTCCCCCCACCCTGTAAGGACCCCGGCCATTCCCCACCTTAGAGCTTGCCCTCACTAACTGCTGCAGACGTTTTCAGCGCTGAAACCCTCAGCAAAAATTTTTGCTTCTTTTTCTTTCCTTTTCAGCTCTGAACTTCACGGGTATTTTTCCATATCTGGCACTTCTGTAACACTACTCACGGGAAGAGCAGGAGAAACAAGATGTGCTTCCCGACGGCCCTCCCAGCTGCTGGCGGGCAGTTTGGGGACTTCCTGGGAAAGGGTTTGCATCCGGACGGAAGTACCTTAATAGCTCTAATGAATCTACCTCCACTGACAGACCTTGTCCCTCTCCAATTCATTTGCATACTTGGCCTCCTCAGCATCCTGTGGTAATGAACTTGGTGATTTCACGCCCTCAGTCAGTTTCCAAAGCAGGTCTGGAATAGCATTGCTCTTGCTGATTCTCTGACTGCTTGGAGAAGTAATGGCCTGGGTCCCCTGCACAGTGTGGCTTTACCTTCTCTGTCCAGGTCAGGAAAGGTGAAGTCTGGGGCAATGAGCCAAGTCCCAGCAGTGCCCAGCTAGGCTGTGGAGCTCATGCCCCACATCCTGGCTCAGAGTTCCATGATGGGCCCGCATCCAGGTCCCTCACTTCTGGTCTTGGACATCTGACAAAAATGTCACCCACCTCCAGCCAGCAATTCTAGTTTCCTCCCTGCAAAGGGAAAAAAACAACAAAGGAGGAGTTGAGGAAACATGAGCTTGGGAAAGTGATGTCACCGCAGCTCTGTGGGTGCCAGACACCCACGTGACTGCTGCCACCCCAGCACAGGGGCTGAGTTGGGGAAGAGTGAGGAGACTACAAACAACCCAGCACCACCAAAGAAATACAGCCCTGGGGCTCCCTGAATGTGGTGGTGGATCACAAATCTGTGGCAGCTCAGAGATATTTCCAGGCTGAGACTCACCAGCAGCCTTTGAACAAGAGGGATGGCATTGTTCCCTGCAGGGATCAGACTCCCCTGGCTTTAGACGAATCAAACCCAAGGGACAGCCCTTGTTTCTAATATTCATTGTTTTCTGCAGAAACAATGGGACTCAACGTGGGACTCAAATATGAGGCCATGGCCAGAGAACTCACCTGGGCTGGTTGGTGTTCACACCCCATGTAAGTCCTGTCTGTATCCAAGAGCAGATCACATGGAACAGAGTGGTTCTGCAGCCTTGGCTGGCCACCAATGTGGTGGCTTCACCCCACACCAGGGATGCCGAGCCAGGACCTGCCTGAGCTGTGGCACCTGCTGGCCCAGGCTGGTGCTGCCCAGCACGTGCAGCTGAGCCCAGGCTTGGAGGCAAAAGTCGGCGGCTGCACCCACATCTGTGCCAAGGTCTGGTTAACCAAAGTGTAGCTGTGAGGTTGTGGGTCTTAGGACTGGTGCCTGTGTGGGTGAAAGATGCACAGATGCTCAGTCTGGGAAAGGCTAGAGGTAAGGACCAGGGGCTTCCACAGTATGGGATCAAGCTCTTGTATTCAGCATCTCTCCCATAACCCTGCATGGAGGGGTGGGGAGGGCTAGCCAGGCTTCTGTTCCTCATGTAGGGGCAGTTCTGCCAAAAAAACCTTGGTGGTTTCCTGGTGGTAGAATGTTGTCATTCAGCTGTCTGGGGCTCTGCTGACTTTCATGGCATCATTTTTGGGTCTGGCACAGCTGTTCCTTTACAATGGCCATTGAAATCTGCCCTGACCCTTGTAAGAGTGTCCATCTGAACATAAAGCTCCAGGAGCTGATGAATTTTCACAGAATCAGAT
This sequence comes from Vidua chalybeata, assembly GCF_026979565.1. Taxonomy (NCBI): domain Eukaryota; kingdom Metazoa; phylum Chordata; class Aves; order Passeriformes; family Viduidae; genus Vidua; species Vidua chalybeata. The sequence continues at coordinate 673,267 of NC_071556.1, read as the reverse complement.
CTACTGAAAAGCTTTTTTTGGTCCAGAAGAAGGTCTCAAAAAATTACTCTCCTTGTGAATCCCAATCATTTTCTCTCTGTCAGTCCCTACTGGGACTGTGAAAGTGATTGTGCCTCTTTTCCCATTAGAGCAGTAGGAAATGTGCGTGTGCCTGTGTGCATGTGTTGTGACTCACACCAGCACAGCTGGGTGCTTCTCCACAGTGTGCTGGGAACAGAGCCCCAGGAGCTGGAGGTGACTGCAGACTGACAGAACAGGCTGCATCTCTGTCCCTCTGCACACAGCACAGGAATTGGGTGGTGTTGGCGCATGAGAAAACACACAAAGCTTGTCCAGGCTTTTGGCAGGCTACAAGTAGGCATTTGCTGTCAGATGGCTCCTGGATGGAGAGACCCTGAGAAATGCTGCTGTAGGTGCTGGTGGGAAAGGGCTGCAGCCCCATGTGCTCCACCATGAGCCATTCCACTTGCTGCAGCTCTGGATGACTCCATTTGTTCCCTGGGGAGTGGGATCCTGAGCCCTGGGCACCCTGGTCTCCCCCATAGACAGCAGGAGCATCTTAGTCCTTTCTGAGGCAGTGGGCTCTCAAGTCCTAGGTGTCCAGACTGGCCAGTGGTGGCCCATGGTAGCGAGGAGCAGTGCATGCTCAGGGTACACCTGGGAAACAGATGATCAGATGTGTTCCAGCCATCTCCTGGCTGCCTAAGTTCATCTCTGCTTGTTCCAGCTCCACCAAGCCTGCCTGAGCTTGGCTCCTGGCTCCACCACCCCTTCCATGGCCCTCTGAACAAGCTGGCCAGGCTGGGCAGGGTGTGGGACCAGAGGCAAAAGCTGTGAGGATCTGTCTGGCCCAGTCCCTGTAGGAAAGGGTGTTAATGCCAGCAATATCCCAGCCCAGCATGCTGCCCTCCCTACAGGCACAGCGTCCCTGCCCAGCCACCCCAGCAGGATGTCCTTGTTTTCTGCCTGCAGGTTTGGGAGTGAACAGAAAGCTTATTTCCTCTAATCACATCTCAGCTCAGATCCTTCCTCCCTGAGATGCTGCAGCAAAACACAGAGCCCAAGAGTGGAGCTGGAGCCACTTCCCCAGCAGTGTGGGATCTGGGAAAGGGTCCCTGAGGAGCTGTGGGTGCACACATGGTACTCAGACCCAGCTGAGCTGGCAGGGAAGGGGCTTGCATGAAGGCTGAAGCCACTAGGGGAAGCCAAACCCTGACAGCAGGACAACCACCACACAGACTCCTTGCCAAAAGGCAAGACTCCTGCCTTGCCATTTCCCAGCACCCATCACCTCCTGGAGACCCCCTTGAACCCAGGTTAGGGCTATGCTGAGACACCTGCACCAAACACAGACCACCCTCAATGACACCCTCTCCCTGGGGACCTCCTGCTCCATGCCACCTCCCGCTACCTTCCACTAAGGTATGTGACCCTCTTGTCCCCAGCACAGACCTGCAGGACCAGCCCTAGTCCAGGTGCAGGGAGCCCTCGTCTCTGGTCCCCAGTGCGTGTCCCCTCTGATCTCGCCGGCCGCAGGTGATATTTTGTGCCTGTGTGGCACAGCAGGCGAGGGCTTTTGTCTCGGGCAATCCTTGATGTGCTTGGCACAGCACTTGGCTAGCCCGGGGAAGACCGGGACAGCTTTTTTTGTGGCTGCGATAGCAGCTCAGCCTTATCAGTGCTGAGGGAAATGCCGTGCGGGCTTTCCGCAGCTGGGGTTTGCTTTGGCCACGGGCCAGCCCCGCCGGCAGCGCCCGGGGGACCTGCCCCAACGGCTGGCACGTCCTGCTCTTGTGCGGCCCTAAACACACCCCAACGGTCAGTGAGAGCCGGCAGTGGGATGCTCCCGCGTCTGGGACATTCCAGTACTGGAATCATGCTGTGCACAGAGGATTTGCAGCCTGGGTTGCCTTGAAGATCTGTAATCTTGGCTGAAACACTGCACTCCTTCAAAATGGCCATTTTCCTTTAGGAGCTCTGGGCCCTCATGACCTCCTGTAGCCAGGAGGCTGTAAAATGGGTTTTGAAAATAGGTGCCCAAACTGATTGTCCTCAAAAGGGGTGACTCCTGGAAAGGGGGACACCTGCCCCTGTGAATTCCTGTGACTTCGGTCTCACAGTAGGGTGGGGTCCCAGCTGCAGCCCTGTCCTCTGTGGAAAATGCCCAGGGACAGCAGCCCTGACATCCCCAGCCCCTGGTGATTGGCAGGGACACTGGCCTGCGTGGGGACAAGGATGTCGCCATCACCTGGTGGGTGATGTGGTCTCAGCTCCATCCACTGATTTCCAGCTCGACCCTTCACCCCGTAGAGCTAGCCCCCAAATCCCTTCTGCTTCTGTGCTCTCTGCCCTGTAGCACCCAGCAAAGTTGCCCGCTGAGTCCTTAGGACAAAGAGTGAATTTCCTACCCAGTAGATGCCTCTCTGCCTTGCACAGCCAAACTCAGGTTTTCCTTGGGGAGTTATTTCCAGCTGTGTTCAGGTCTCCACTCTCCCTGCCCCAGCTTCGCTCCCCCCGCCGCAGAGCCCTGGGGCTGACGGCGTCCGGCTCCCTTTTGACATTTCCAGCGGAATCGGGAAGGCCGCTCGTGTCCGGCGCACAGAGCGCCCTTCTCCGGCCGGCGCCCCGCGGCCGGCAGGTTCCCGCCTTGCCGGGGATCTGGCAAGGGCCGGGGCGGCGCAGCGGGACCTTCCCGACGGGAATGGCACAGATCTGTCATTGAAAAGAGCAGAAAAGCCCCTCTGTGCCGCCGCCCGAAGCAGCACATCTGGTGCCGGCAGACAATCGGCCCTTTGAGCTGGCAGCTGTGGAGCGGGGCCAAGCAGAGCGGCTTTCCCGCTGCCCGCCTCCGGGGCGGGTCGGAGCCTGAATCCTCCTCCGGGCAGCACGTCTGCCATTGCTTTCTGCTCTGGGATCGCCGCTGGGAGCTTTCCGCTCCATCTGCAGGACAGGAACACACTCCCCAAGTGTGGATCCATGGGCACCACTTCCAGGAGCTCCCTCCTGCCAGACTCTGTCCAGGAGCCCCAGCGTGTCCAGGCTGGCCCGGTGCCAACATCCAGCTGGTTCCTTCTTTGCCAGTGAGCAGAGAGAAGCTGGAAAGTGTCTGATATACGGGAGATTTTCTTGCAGATGCTACACAGTGTAGGTGGAAGCTCTGAACTTGCTGGTCTGAGCCCACCTACGCTGTGGGGACAGGGACAGCCCCATGGGCAGCAGCCAAGCGTGTGGGACCTGTGCCTTCTCCCTCGAGGAAGAAAAGAGGAACAGTGTGATTCGGTCCCCCAGGCACTGGACATGTGGCAGGGAGCACCTGCAGCACTACTGGCATCTGGGGACATCTGGGGCACGCGTCATCTGGTGGCAGAAGTGCTGCCCCGGCAGTGCTCCAGACACATCTCCTCTGAGAGAAGGACAAACACCTGAAATGAGGGATAATTGTTTATGATTCAGTCTGTGTTTGAGGGGTGCAACACAGGCCCTGGGTGTCGAGGTCGAGCAGGGTGTAGGGGTAGTGTGAAAGGAAGTGTCCCTGCAGACAGATGAGGATTCCAGGAGGTGCTGAGCCAAAGCCCGGCCGAGCACCTGGGCGGTGGCTGGTGCAGCCCATTGAGCTCTGAACAGGAGGGTGATGCCACAGGGTGGCCCCAAGACCCACCGGGCAGAGGGGAGTGGAGGCAGTGGTGGCTGGGGTGGGGAGCAGGGCACCACGGCACAGCTGGAGCTGGGGGACAGCAGGAAGAGGTGCTGGGCTCGCTGGTGAGGTGGGCAGCATGTCAGGGCCTGCCCAGCATGAACCTCTGGGGCTGTGTCCAGGGGAACTTTGGGAGCAAGTCACATCTGCCTGCGGGAGCAGCCGTGATGGGGTGACAGGTTGACAACAGCAGTGGTGGGGTGGCAAGGTGAGGTACTGGCAGGGTGATGGGACTACAGAGTGATGGGATGAGGGGGTGACAGGATGGCCGCTGCACTCCCGAAGCTCCCTTCCAGCCAATTCCCCAGCCTCGCCTCAGCCCAGACCCCGTCCCGGCTCAGTCCCGGCCCAATCCCGGCCCCGCGTCCCCTCGTGCCTGCCCTGCTCTGACCGGCAGGGGGCGCTGCCGCCCCGGGAACCGGGGAGGGCCCGGGATGGGCTTAGGGCTGGGTTTAGGGGATGGGTTTATGGGATGGGTTTAGGGCTGGGTTTAGGGGATGGGTATAGGGGATGGGTTTAGGGCTGGGTTTAGGGCTGGGCTTAGGGGATGGGTATAGGGGATGGGTTTAGGGCTGGGTTTAGGGCTGGGTTTAGGGGATGGGTATAGGGGATGGGTTTAGGGCTGGGTTTAGGGCTGGGCTTAGGGGATGGGTTTAGGGTTGGGTTTAGGGCTGGGTTTAGGGGATGGGTTTAGGGGTGGGTTTAGGGCTGGGTTTAGGGCTGGGTTTAGGGGATGGGTATAGGGGATGGGTTTAGGGCTGGGTTTAGGGCTGGGTTTAGGGGATGGGTATAGGGGATGGGTTTAGGGCTGGGTTTAGGGCTGGGCTTAGGGGATGGGTATAGGGGATGGGTTTAGGGCTGGGTTTAGGGCTGGGTTTAGGGGATGGGTATAGGGGATGGGTTTAGGGCTGGGTTTAGGGCTGGGCTTAGGGGATGGGTTTAGGGTTGGGTTTAGGGCTGGGTTTAGGGGATGGGTTTAGGGGTGGGTTTAGGGGGTGGGTTGATGGGGCTGGGTTTATGGGGTGAGTTTAGGGGATGGGTTTGGGGATGGGCTTAGGGAATGGGTTTAGGGGATGGTTTTATGGGATGAGTTTAGGGGGTGGGTGCTGGGGATGAGTTTAGGGATTAGTTTAGGGGTTTATGGGGCGGGTTTGGGATGTGGGTTTAAGGGGTGGGTGCTGGGGATGCGTTTAGGGGATGAGTTTAGGAGGTCGGTGCAGGGGGTGTGTGCTGGAGGGTGTCAGGGGCAGGTGCCTGAGGTGTGGGCATCAGCTGGGGGCAGGAAGCAGCAAGGCTCTGGGGAGGTGGGGGGCAAGAGCTTGTTACTGCTGGGGACAGTGACAGGACAGACAAGGGCTCACACGGCCCAGGTGAGCACAAAGGTTTTTTCTTCCCTCTGTTCCCCCGACCTATGCAGCCCCTCAATGGCTGCTCCCAAACACCTGCCATGTCTTGGAATGAGAAATGGAGTCATGGGAGGAGAGAAAGAAGGCCTCCATGGCAGCTCTCACTCAAGCCTGCAGCCCTCTGTGCTGCTCAGGCTGGCAGACAGCTTCCCTGAGTCCCTCTCAAGAGCCCACACAGGAGTAGAGCATCTTGTTCCCACTGGTGATGGCCACAACAGGCACATCCCAGGGCCCTGGAGGTGCTCCACCACCTGACACACCTTCAACACACCACCAGCAGCTCTAGAGAGCTAATGGTGCCTTTTTTGGGGGGGTCACTGCCATGCTGGTTTTTCCCCCAAGATGACACCCAGTGTGGCACTGGGGATGGCTGGGGACAAGGACATGCTGGAGTCCTGGTGGAAAGTGAAGCTGGAGCAGCCTGAGCTCTTCCTCGGTCTGCAGGGGGCCTCAGCCATCAATCATTTAGTGCTGTGAATTTTTAATGTGTAAAAATCTCTTTAAGTGAGGAGTCGAGCACTGAGTGAGGCTAATGATTAATTTAGGGAGTGGTGCATGGAGGCGAGTGCTGGCCTGGCCACAGCGGGCAAGGGGTCCCAAGCCACCAAGCAAGTCAGGGTGGCTGGGAAGGGATGGGCCTCCCAAGGGCTGGTGCCACAGGGTCATCAGTCAGCGATGCCACAGCGACAATCTCCACCCAGGACATTGCTGACACAGCCCTGGGCACCTCTGTTAGAGTATTTTGGAGGGTTATGAAGCTGGGAGCTGCTCAGAGTGGGGTCCCTCTGCTCGGGTGGTGCTGCTGGTGGTGTTGGAGGCTCTGGCAGCTCCTCACACCAGTGTCCCCTTGGAGCCCACCCCATTTCCAGTCTGCAGCTGGGTACCAAAAAATGCATAAACAAATAATAGTAACAGCAATAAACAAATAAACAAATAGTACAAATAGTAACAGGAATAGTGCACAGCTGGTGGAGGTGACCAGGTATCCATGAGGGCCCACTGCACCTCCTGACCACCCTTGTCCCCTTCAGTGGGGTGAGAAAACCCCAATCCTCCCACAGTGGCCTCAAGGAGGATGAGCCAAACCAAAAGACCCTTAGGGTATGAGATAACCAGAGAATGGCACACCAATAGCAGGATGGGGAAAAAGAGCCCTGGCTGTTGAGCACCCAGCAGGTTCAGGCATGACAGGAGATTGAGATGTGTCAAAGCTGTCTGAGACACCCCCTTCCCCAGCTCCTGTGTCCTGCCAGTACCCCCAAAGCTCCAGCAGACCCTCCCTCTTCAGCTGTGGCTGGATCCCAGCAGCATGGGGAGCTGGGAGGTGGGCCAGCAGGAAGAGACATATGGTGGTACTCAAATGCAGCTGCCACCTTTCGAAAGTAGACAGAGAAGGTGTTAATGTGCATCTATTTTATTGAAAACTGCATTTCTCCAACAGCGTTTCAGCCACTAGGTTTTAACTTCAGGTATTTGGAGAGCTGGGCTTGGTGTTCCTATGTTAAAAGGCAATTTACTGAGTATGTCTTATTAGAGGGTCAGGCAGGGAATCTGCCCTGCAGGGAGGTCTTGCAGGTGCTTTCAGTTTTGCTGAGGCTGGGCATGGAGCAGCGAGGGATTTTTCTAGCATGAACTATGTCAGTACAGCTGCAGTGCAGGAACATCTGGCCCTGCACTCAGCTCTGGGGGAGAACCACCAAGAAGAGCCATGGAAATGATCAGAGTCATGTGAGGAAGATCCTCAGCATTCAGGACCCCAGTAAAAAGCTGCTATGCTCTGCCTTGGCTCTGAGGTTTCCATGGCTGAGGCCTTTGTGGATGTGGCCTGGGGCCAGGCTGGAAGGGAGCAGGGAGGGGAGACAGAGGAAACCTTCTGCTCTGCACCACTGTGAGGAAGTTGAGTGGATTTGCAAGTCCCCAAATTCCACATTCGCTTCAGAGGAAGGAGTGATAATGGAAGGGCTCCACTTTTGGGAAGGCAAGTTTAAATAATTAAGAGAAATAGTGAGGTGGAAATGAATGTGCAGAAGGTTTGGGGCTCCCTGGAAAGAAGCAGAGATGAAAGGAACGGCCTTGCTGCAATATTCATAAAGCTCTGAAGGCAGCAGCACGAGTGCCTGGCAGAGGGGTTGTTGCGTGAGCTCGGCTCCTCCGGAGACCCCGTCTGCGCAGCCGGCGCAGGCGTGGGAGGATGTGCTCAGCACGTTGTGGGGAGCAGCTCTTGTGGCTCTTTGTGCCACGTGCAGGAGATGCCTCAGCCCTGCCCAGCCCCAGGCAATTGGGGACTCCTGTCCACCCCCAGCCCCTTTCCCTTCCTTATAGATTTAATGAATTCCTTCTCCTTTGTCAGGGATGAGAAACTGGGAGTCTGTGCATGAATGGGTCAAACCCTAAACTGCTTTAATTGGACCAAAATTTGGGACACCAGTGCCTCATGCACTGGTGCTGGTACAGGGTCTTTGTGCTCTGGATGGTGTTGAACATCAGCACTTTTGTGCTGGGAGTCAGCATAGGGTGCTGGGGCTTGTGCTGAGGGCTGGCACTGGGAGTGGCACTGAGTATTAATCCTGAGTCCTGGTACCAGGGACGAGCCATTTGGTGTTGGTCCTGGCTGTGGGGTGCTGGTCCTGGGTGTTGGTGGTTGCTCTGGTGCCTTGTGCTTTCAAAACCCTCAGCAGCATCCTGCTCTTGTGTTGGCCAGAGCTGCCTGCACTGTGTGGGGAGCACTGTTCCTCCATGCAGCCCCAAAATACAGCAGCCTCCATGGGCAGCTGAGAATCCTGGGCAGTCAGGAATGTTCCATGGGAGGTGACACTTCGTTTTAGCATTGTCCACCTTGGACTTCCCAGTAATGTATTGCCAAGAGCCAGGTGCATTTCACAGCTCTGGTGCACCCCTGGTGTCCTGGTGTGAGCTGCTTGTCCCATCTCAAATGGGAAGAGGAGTCTTCGGCCCTGCCCCAGTGGATCCCCCCTTTCTGACACCCCCAAGAGAAGAGTCTCTCCTAAGACCAAAGGAACTGACCCCAGCATGAGCTTTCTCATGTTGGTTCTCCTAAGCAGTGGGGAAGTCCAGCCCCCAGTCTGGGACTCATGGAAGTGTCTTAAGGATCCAGGAACGATTCATCAGCAAACAGCAAAAGGAAGGAGGGTGAAGGATGCTGACTCTTTGCTAGGAGCTGGGGCAGGAGCTGGGGATGCTCCCTGGAAGGTCATGGGAAGCTCATGGAGGCCTCCTTGAGCACAGCCCAGTGCTGCCACCCCAGCTGAGGACAGCTTTTCCCCTAACCAAACTCAGAATTTCCCTGGGCAGCATTGACCTAACTCCCAAAATTCACTGATTTCCTGTCCAGACAGAGGGATAGAAGCTTATGCAAGCCACAAAGAGCTGCTCTCCCCTGCATTTCTCCTCCCTCTGCATTTCTCAGGGAGGGAGGTTTGGCAGAGCACAACACAAAGCAGAGACAGGAACATCTGGAACATTTCTTAGATGGAAGAGCCTAATGTGCCTGGCTTGTTTGGCTGCTCCCAAACAAGCTCCCTGGCTGCTCACTCCATGGTGAGCCCAGGGCCTGGCTCCTGAGAGATTTCCATTCCCAGCATTGCCATGGGACACTGCACCCCCAAATGGATGCTGGAGTTGCTACTTTTCTCTGTGCTGACCATCCCCTCCACATGGCCCTGGGTCAGACTGGAGTGCACCACAGCTGTTCCCACCTCACAGTGCATTGACACACGCTGGGTGTGACAAAAGTGAGAGCTGTTTTCCAGGTGGCTGGTGGCTGGGCGTGGTTCTAACTGCGCTATCTTTGGCCCTAAATCTCAATGTGGCTTTTGGGGACATGGTTTAGTGGTGAACCTTGCAAGCCTCGGTTAATGGTTGGACTCAATGATCTTAGAGGTCTTTTCCAACCTTAATAATTCCTTGTTTTTTTGATAAAAGCCTTTGCTTGGGAACACATTTTTCAAATGTGTCCTTGTCTGGAGTTGCGTTATTTCAGAGGAAATCCAAATCAGCTGCTACCTTTGCTTCCCAGTGGGCCAGGGAGGATTTCTGTTGGTTTGATGTGCCTGCAGACATTATCACTGTGTTAATGTGAAGTTTGGCACATTTCATAGTGGCCACTGGCTCAGAAAATCTCCCCAGTGGGTGCACATTCACCCCCCACTCACCAGGCTCTGCTCCACACCAGCCTGCTGGCCACTAGCCACCCCAGTGCATGTGAAAGACCTGACAGATGATTTAGTGGCTGCTGCCATCACAGAACCCCAGGGAGTTTCTGCAGCCTGGCTGGCAGTGGGAATGGGGATGGGGTGGGGTCAGCACTCCCCTCTCCCTTCCCAAGCCAAGCTTTGCTTCTTGGGGGCTGTGGGTGGTTCAGGGCAGCAGTGACCTCCTTGACGGAGAGGGATGGAATGCTGTGAGAGGTGGAGAGGCTGGGGCAGTGGGAGCTGCTGGCCCAGGATAACACAAGGACATGTGAGAAGCACCAAGCTGCCAAGGTCTTGCAGTATTTTTCAGGGACCAGCAGCAAACTCTGGGCTAAAGGGGGATCCCTGCTGAGAGTGACTGGAAATGTGAAGAGAAGGAGGAGGGGACAGCAAAGCAACCACAGCCCTGGGAGTGGGCAGTGAGATGAGTGATACCAGAGAGGAGAAGGGATGTGGCATGGGGACAGCCCTGGTTTTCCCCAACCCCTGTGACTGCCCACGGCGTGGCTGAGCAGCATCCCCGTGGAGATGGGCACTAATGGGGCTCAGATGTTGATGGGGTTCCCAGGCACCTGGGCACCCTCCTCCCATTGTGACCAAGTGGAGAGGCCGTGCTGTGCCTGGCAGCAGCCTCAGGGCTGCCCCTGCCTCACCCCATGTCCCAAAGCCCTTGGAAAGAGGAGTTCCCGGAGCCCAAGGGTGCCCTGAGGGTAGACTGGGATCCTCCTCACCTCTGTGCCCTCAGCAAGGGAGGGGGTGATGCCAGTGGCTCAAGGAGTGTCACATCAGGGGACAGAGGGCACTGCACCCTTGCACTGCCACATCACCAGGGCACAGCCAAGTGGACACTCCCAAATTTGCACTCTTCTCCCCCAAATCTCCCAGCTGGGGACAGGACCTTGCGGAGGAATCCAGGAAGGGGGTCCACACACGTCTGTGGTGTGGAGCTCTTTTCCCAGGCAGGGGTGAGGATCCCGGGGATCCAGCACCCCACACCTGGGGCCATGCTCTCCCTTAACCCCCTGCCAAGGCCAAGCCCTGGGGCTAAGGGTCCTGCCGGACAGGGAGCCCTGCCAGCTACCTCCTGCAGGTTTCTGTTGCCTGCCGTAGCATGCCTTGTGCTGCCAGCAGTCTTTGGCTGGAAACAGCACTCCCACAGTCTTTCCCTCCATTCAAACCAGGAGGATAATCCTTCTCCCAGCGTTTATTGTCCTGGATGTTGGGCTCTTGAAACTGTCCCTTGCCTTCCAGTAAGCTCTGCTCTTTAAACCATGACAGATATTCCCAGGGGCGTGTTGTAAGGAAATCAACATTCAAAACTGAAATATAGTGGAAATAGCCTTAAAGTCCATGGTAATTAAGCATGGTGTCAGTCTCTTTATAGAAGCATCTTGAAGTGGAAACATTGCACTTGCTCCTCAGCCCTGAGGAGTGTCTGATGCTGGGGGAGTAGCCTTAAACCCCAATTCTTAGCAGCCTCCTACACTGGAGCAGAGGCTGAGCCCTGTGGTTTCAGTGAGGGAGACTCCAGGGGCAGAGCTGAACTTGAGACGTTTAAGGGGGTGTCAGAGCCTTTACCAAAGCTCATGTCTGTCTTGGGTGGTAAAAGCCCTCCATGCTGCCCTGCCACAGCCCCAGCAGATGCTCTTTGCCCAGAGTCAGGGTGGAGCCAGCAGTGAAACCTCCAGCCAGACTGCCTGGGGCCTTCCTTCCAGGGAATGGGTAAAGCCATGTCCCTGTCTCCTGCAGGGCAAGGGTGTCCTTGATGATGTGATGCCAATGCCACCGTGCCCAGGGCCCTGCTGATGTGGGGGTTTCACAGACACTGTCCATGCTTGAGCAGGGCTGCCCGGGGGTCTCAGCAGTGAGGGGAGTGAGGGATGGGGCTACAAAAGCTGCTTAAGGGATTTGAACTCTTAATCCCCATTACAAATTAATGTCCAAATCCCTGGAGTGGGGGCAAATCCCACCCCAGAAATTCATTTTTCTTCAAAACAAAAAGAAACACAATCTGTAGTGTGTAGGATCAGCTGGCCAGGGTCACCCACAGCCCCAGGCCACCCACAGCCAGGCACCATTTGGGCACAGCTGCCCTCAGCTCCCTCTGGGTGTCGGGACATTTTCTTCCTGGCTGGCTGTTTCAAAGCATGGGAACACAGCTTGGGCTCATCCTGGTGACTGCTCTTCCCTCTGCCACCCAGCCATTAGTGAGTCCCTAGAACCCTCCTCCTATATTTTGGGAAAATATTTCCCCTCTCTGCAAAACAGTAGCTGGTTTGAAAATGGTCCAGCTCCTGGAAGCCCAGGCAGGTTCCATTGCTTTTAAGTCAATTTCCATCTGAGGGCTAAGCTAATTTTACACAACTTCCTTTCACACCTTTAGCAAGAAGCAGTTTCTTTCTCGATGAGCAGTGCACACGGCAGTTAAATTGATTATTCATTGGACAAGTGAGAACATACAGCACAGAAACTGCATTGGATACCCAAGGTATTGGAAAGGGGCTACAGAGAGGCATGGAGAAGTGCAAACATGAACATATCCAAACCCGCTGAGGCTCGCTGACAGGGATCACATTTTGTGCTAAAGCTGGTGAAAAACTCAAGGTGTAATTTAGTTTTGAAATCTGGCTCAGCTGGCCTTTCCCTGGCGTTTCCTGCCCTTCAGCAGCAGTGTTCCATCTGCCCACAGCCACAGGAAAGTGCTGCACAGCTGTGGGGACAGGAGCACCCGCTGCAGGCTCAGAGTGCTGAGGCACACAGGCTGGATTCTGCTCGTGCCTCACCTTTCACTCCTTCCACCTGCAATGTAAATGCCTGACATGGGGCACAGGGACTGCCACTGGCACCCCCCACACTGCTTCTGGTGTGGGAGCCCTCAGGGATTCTTGCTTGGAGGAGGATGGAGCTGCAGGACCTCTGCATAATGTGGGACCCTCCACCATTTGGTCACTAACAGGGGCAAAAGGCTCAAAGTAATGGCCATGCTCCTCTCTCCCACCATAAGGATTCCTCTATATTTTCACTCACCTTTAAGAAAAACACATCTTGGGCAGGAGATGGTGCTGAGAGAGGGAAGGGTCCATCACAGCCCCATGAGCCCAGTGGCCATGGGATGTCCCTGCTGGTCAGACCCAGCACTAGGTCAGGATGCAAACAGGTTTGGAAACCCCAGGCAGGGATGGAGCTAGTCTGTGGCTCTGCAGCCCATCCCAGAGGTCTGTATCTCCTCCAGGGAAGGAGATTTTTGGTGGGTCCCACCCAAACCCCATGAGCAGCAGCTACTGCATCACAGACAGAAGTTTTTCCCCATAATCCCTAGGTTGGATGGGCGTTAGATCCCCCTGGCACAGCCCCTCGCTCCCAGAGGCTCAAGGGGTTTTGCATCTGCTCGTGTTTCCAGCAAACTGCATGGGAATAGGCTCTTTGCCATTATCCCAGCCCCATCCCAGATTTGTGGGTCCTGCTGGTGGATCATTCCCAGACCTTGGCAGTGCAGGAATTTTCCTGTAATTTCCTTGCCCAGGTGGTAATCGTAATGAACATCCTTGCCGCAAGGAAGCCCAGCACTGTCAGCTCAAATGATGCTTTAATTCAGGTTAATTAATGGGTTCAGGCAAGAACAAACAAGCAGACAGGCTCCTCAGAGCAGGTGATGGAAGAGCTGAACCCAAGCTGACAATCGCCCACGGGAGATGGCCAGTCCAGGGGTGTTGAGGGGGGAACGCTTCAACCCTGCTTGAAGCTGCATGGGGCACAAACCCAACTCGTCCAATGCAGGCACCCAGGTCATCATCCTAAGACCCCAGACCACCTGGCAGCAAGCAGACAAAGGTCCCAGGTCAGTCCAGGACCTGGCAGGTGCCCAAAACACTGAGCCAGGGAGGTGTTTCTGCATGACGGGTCTTTGCAGGATGTCCCCCAAATGCTGGGGCTGGGTCGGTTCACCCCCCCTCCACTGCAAGTGTCTGGGGTGGGTGCCTGTACTAAGCCCCACATTTTTAATGAGGTGTGATGTGAATTTGCTCTGACGGGCCAGCAGCTGGGGCTCAGGACCAGACAAGCCTTCTAGGCTGAGACAACCTCCATGGAGCTGAGCTTTCTGTGTGCTCTCAGCACCCACCTCAACAGAGATGGCTTGTGCCAACCTGCCCATGGGCATGCCTGCCTCCAAAGCACAGGACAAGCCCTAACGGTTTGTCTTGAATTTTATGAGAAAGCCGGATTCAGTGCCTGGGGAGGGTTTTCCTGTGCAGTAGTACGGGGTTCTGGCTGGGATGGAGGAGGCTGCTGGGCTCTGTGCAGAGCGTGCATTGCTCCTTCTTTTCACTGTAAAACTGCTTCTGAGGGACACACTCATGAAATATAAATGTGAGACCTGCTTTAAGCGGGCAGAGCCCAGAGATGAACAGCAGCTCTGAGCAGGCAGCAGCTCACAGCCTTCCTCTTTTTAGCTGCAATTAATAATTTATGCTTTTCATAACACGAGCTCTGATCTGAGAGCCCAAAAAGCCCTGGGGGCTGTCAGAGCTGACCCCACAGCTCACTAATACCAGTGCTTCACCTTCAGAGACAGGCACTGTCCCCACAGCCTCAACACAGTGCCACGCAGGGTCAGGCCACACCTTGCCATCACCACAGGGGGCTGTGTCTATTGCCCAGTCAGGTGGGTGGCACTGATTGGGAATGGGTGGCCATGGGCCAGTGATGGTTTGGTGGATGGTGCTGGCTGGTGATGGGTTAGTGAGGGGTGGGGACTCATTGGTGAGGGGTGGCAATGGGTCAGTGGTTGGGTGGCAGTGGTGAGGGCTGGCAGTGGGTGGTGATGTGTTGGTGGTGTTGGGTGGGGATGGATTTGGGATGGGTGGCAACAGATGGTGAGGGGTTGGTCATGGATGGCAATAGGCTGGTGATGGCTGATGACAGTACCATAAAACTTTACAGTTTGGGGACCATAGGGGTGAGAAGAGGAGTAATAGCCTGATGGGGTGCTGGGTAAATCTGAATGCAAACCTGTCTTCACAATCATCCCTAGGTGAAACCCTCAGTTTCTGCAACGTCATTGTCTTCTGTGAGGAAGATGACCCAGAATAGTTAATTTTGAATGAGCTGACACTGTCCATGCCCAGGAGATACCAAGTGGTGGGCCAAGGTTCAGAGCATTGGGAATCAGCTTCTGCCCTGTGAGGAAACACTGAGCCAAGCTAGGGTGAGGTCAGTGACTTACAGATGGGACTGTAACACAAGTGTGGCTCCTGGAGGATCAGCACAGGAAGGGGCTACGAGGGGTCCAGGAGAGGAGATCCAGCTCCAGGCAGGCTGCCCAAAAGGCAGGGCAGAGGTACAGGCAGTGCGCTGTCGTACAGACAGCACCACCATTTCCATGCCGGAGCCCTACAGCCTGGCTGAGCATCCTTTGCCACTCCTGGGAGACCAGAGGTGCCATCACCCCCTGTGACCAGGAACAGTGGCCTAAGTGCATGTTCCCAGGCAGAGGTTGGCTCTAGGCCAGGTGTGGGGTGGCATCGGGGCCAGCTGAGTTGTCCCGGCTCCCTCATGCCCCTGTTTGGGCTGAACTTCCCCCTCCCGGCTTCTGCTCTATTTTCAGCTCAGCTAGCAAAAAGCCCTTTGGAGTTGTTGTTTCTTCCTTTGTTTCCTAATTTAGATGGTCCCAAGGCTCCACAGGCAGATAAAGGCAAGTTTATTGCTTTGTGTTTATGGCACTGCTGGAACACACTGCTCCCACAAATATTACATCAAGGGAGCGTGGGAAGGCTCAGTGTCCCCAGCACGGCTCACCCCTCACCTACATCTGCCCATCACTGCTCACCCCTGCCGTGCCACTGCTGGCTCCCTCCGGGCTCCACAGAGGCGCCTCCAGCTGTGGCAGTCCCTGTGTCACCTCTGGGGACAGCCGGAGCCCTGAGCTCCTGCTCTGAATCGTGCTGGTGCCTCGGCTCATCCCATGGCTAGTGAGAGTCCCAGTGCCAGGTGCCACATGGACCCCAAGGCTTCATGTTGGCCTCAGGTCCTTCTCACGTGCCTGCTGTGCCCACAGGGAGTTTAGGGGCAGCACCAAAAGGCCCCTAGGGGATCAGCTGATGCCCTCCATGTCCCCAACAGCTCTGCTCTGCCATGGGGGGCAGAGCAGGTGCAGAGACAGGCAAGGATGTAAGGGACACCACAGAACCTCAGCTGAGCTCATCCCACTGTCAGGAACGGAGACCGCTCGAGATGCAGGTCGCTTGTCTCCTTCCTTGGTCTTGGCAGCCACAGCCCAGTCAAAAATCACGCCTGAGGGGTGCAGGGACGGTGTTTGCACCAGAGGAGCTGCCACTGGCTGCCCCAGGCTCTGGCAGGCACGGCTGGGCTGTCCCTGTGCGGGCTGCTGCAATGACATGCGCGGCCCGAGCCGTGCTGGTTTGGCTGGGACAACCTGGCACCGCCACCGAGCCCAGGCTGCACCGCGCCAGTGGAGAGGGAAGAGCAGTGCCCAGCCTCCATCTGCTCCGAGGCCAGAGGCAGGTGCCGTCCTGGGGGACTGCAAGGGGAGGGGACAGGCAAGGAAGGGGAGAGATGGCAGTGGGAGGGCAGCAGTGAAGCTGGAGGGTTTCTCACCTGTATGAAAGGAACTGGGGCTTAGGGGAACCCTGAGGCACAGGAAGGAAGGGCTCAGGGCTGGGGCTGGAGGTTTTAGGGCTGGGCTTTAATGCAGCCTGACTTACCCACACAATGCTGGTGGGAGAGGGATGCCTGTGAGACCTCTTCTGTCAACAAAAGTTCCGAGACAATGACATTGGGGAAGTCAGTGTTTTTCAGAGCAGAGGTGCGATGAGCCCCAAAGCCGCTGTCACAAGCACTGCCCTGGCATGCTGCCAGTGCCTTGCCTCTTTCCAGGGTCTGGCAGAAAAATGAACTCCAGATCCCTCTTTGTGGGATGGCCAGCTAGCCAGAGATCTCTAGCAGGGTGTGATTGATGGGGCCCATTCTCCCTGTCTCTAGCCCTGAGAGGTGTTGGTTGTGCTGTAAAGCCAGTGGGGTCAGATCCCTTGTGGTAGCTGGCACCTGGCACAGCATCCTTACCACCAAGATTTGACTAAAATGTAAACACTGGTCTGCTTGGTCTGGCTTTCCAAAGAGGTCCAAAATCCCTGGCCAGTCTCACCACTTCTTCCCAGGCAAGGATGAGACGCCAGACTGGGACTGCCTTATCCAAGCTGTGGTGGTCATGCTGGGCACAATGCTGACCACACACGGCTGTGGATGTGTCCCAGGCAGGCTGTGAGGGGGCAAATTCAGGTTGTCTGTCACCATGGGAGGAGAGAAGGAACTCTGTCCCCTCCATGCTCTGGCTCCATGGAAAGGGACATTATTATACTCTGAAATCAGCCTGGAGGCTGGGAAACGTGTCAGCAGCGAGGTCAGGGATACCTGGAGAGGAGCTGGACCTTGGGGAATGGTAGTGTGAGGACAGCAAAGGAAATCAGAGATAGGGACAGGAAACAACAAAAGTGAGTCAGCTGAGGAGTACGTGGGCAAGGCCAGCTTTGGGGAGCTAATCTGCAGGAGATAACACTGCCAGCATGGAGGAGCCTTGGAGACGAGCTCATGGAAAGGAAAAGTCAAGGCACAGAGGTGTCTGAGACTCCAGTGGCCAACACAGTCCTGTGCATTTCACTCAGCGACTTCTCCTGGGAGCTGGGGGAATGTGGGATCCAGTCCCAGCCCTGAGCACTCTGGACAGCAAGTACCCTTTGGGATGTGTTTCACAGCCTCCAAAGGTTTCCCTGAAATCCTGCACTGGCTGTTTATCCCCTGGCAGACAGGACTAGCTGTGGGTGCAGTCTGTCTGCTTTTAGTCTCGTGGAGATTAAGCTCTCCAGGGCCTAATGGCAATTCTTTTGGCAACCGCTCAGCAGGCCTTAATCCATCTTATCTCTGCTCTGAAAGGATGAATTAGGCGCCTCTCCAAGCACTCCATGGGGAGCAGGAGCGGCAGGAGCTCTGGCAGTGAACGAGCTGCTGCAGACACCCCGGGGCTGCCCTACATATGGCAAAGAGCACCCAGAGCCACCAGCTCTCAGGCAGGAGCCAGGGCAGTCTGGGGTCTGGGGAGGAGGCAGCACTGCAGGATGGCAGCACACATCCCTGCACCCAGCAGAACCCTCTCACCTTGCTCCCCCTCCACATCCAGCTGTTGGCATCACCAGGAGTCTTGGCTTGAGTAATGAAGGTCCCGATTCCCTTGGGATTTGCCTGGGTATGAGCCAAGAGCAATTTCTTGGCTCATAGGGAGAGACTGGCAACACCACGACCCCACTCATCCTGTGCAAAGCTCCCATGCCTGGCCCAGGGCCTGTGCAGCTCATCCAACCCATCTGGCACCCAAGGGTGTCCGTGCTCCCACAGTCCAGATGCAGTCAGAACTCCCAAGAGATGGAGAGGACATCACTGAAACGTAGGATTTGCTGTCAGGCACAGGGACTCTGAACTTGCCTTTTTCAAACCTGTCCTGACATTGCTAATAATAACTGTGTTAATTAGGGAGCTCTTACAGCCCTGCATGATTTGTTCAGTCAGTTATAGGGAATATTGTCAGGGTAACGTAAATGAGGGCTGGCAGTTGCCTCTCCAGCAGCCGTCTGAAGGGCTGGAGCCATGTCTGAGACCTGAGGCACTCACTGCACATCAGGGTGACCCAGATGATGCCACGGGCAAGGACATGGCTCAGTCCCACACAGACATTTGGCCCAAGGCACCGTGGCTGCTGGTGCCATCTCCACATGGAGCACTCAAAGGTGAGGTTTGGGGTGAGCAGCTGTGCCCCAGCTGAGCCCTCTGCCCCAAGCCCACCAGCTGTTCCTGGCTCTTAGATAAGTGCCCATCATGATGGCATCTGGCCTTCTCCAAGTCCCTTCCAAGTGAAATCAGAGTACAGTGTCACTGTTCATGGGCTTTGCAGAACCTGAAATCTCCCACTTCTCTGCACTAAAGTGTTGCTGTAGTGGGTAACTGGGGGCTTAATTTCTTTTTGGCTGTGTTATTCCTCAGGTGACAAATAGCCTGGTGGCTCACTTGGTCATTTGCTGTCCACCCAGCAGGGTTTAGTGCCACAGCACAGCACTGGGACAGGGTCTCTCTGAGGCTGCCAGGACTGCGTTATCCTGAGATCAGTTGGGGACAGTTTGCAGGATGGTGAGAGAGCCCCTGTGACATCACTTGGTCTCATCCTGCCTACACCCCACAGGTGGGAAATGCCTTTACAGGGGTGGTTTCCTCCTTTTCCATGCACGGTAAAGGCAGTGATGGGTTTGCTGCAGGGCTGCTGCCAGCTGGCACCCACTGGTGCTGCCAAGGGGCCCGTGGCCTCTGGATCACCTTGTCAGGGGTGGCTGGTGGGTGGTACCACCGCTCAGCAGCGCTGCCATCCCCTGTCCTTGCTCCTGACCTCAGCCTTGTTTGCTTTGGGCCAAGCTGTGCTGCCCGTCAGTCAGTGCTCAAGGTGGCCAAGGTGGCTGTGGAAGCTCTCCAGGCATTGCCAGGGTGACACTGTGGCCATCGAACCCAGCCCACCATACCAGCCCCCAGCCCACCCCTACACTGCATCAGAGGCTCAGTGGGGACCATGGGCATCCCTCCTTCACTGGAGGGTCATGAGGGTCTTTGCTGGAAGATTTAATCAATGTCTTGTTTCTCTCCTTGGCTCTAAAGCTCCTTTTTGCCTCTGGAAGAGGATAAGAATTAATTGAGCAAGAATGAATCAAAAAGCAGAAAGATGCAAATTTTCAAATGAGACATCAGGTGCTGCAGGTCCTGCCCTCTCTGTACTTTGGTTCCAACCCCAGCTTGTTCTGCTCCAGCCATTGGCAGCCCTCATGTCTATTCCTGGCGCAGAGCCCCACACGAGCAGAAATCCCCTCTGCGTTGCGTCACCAGTTGAACTCCAGTGCATTCTGTCTCTAAAGCAACAAGCAGCTAAAATTGGTAGAAAGTTTGATTTGAGCCTGAGCCAAGCTTAATGTTTAATTGCTTCTAATTTCACTCTCTGGGCTGGGTTTGCCAAGCTGGCAGAAAGACCACAGGGGCAGCTGTGGGCCCGGTCACTCGTGGGCAACCCTCGGCTCTGCCTGGTCTGGATCCCTCAGCCACAGCACTCTGAGGGTACTCAGGGCCCCAGACCTGGGGATTCAGCTCAGCTGCCTTGTCTCCAGCTCTCTGGGCCCCCAGACAGGCTCTCAGCTCCCCAGGAGACCCATTTGTTGCCCTCATGGCAGAGGAGATTGACTGAACCAAGAAGGCAGTGGGACAGGTTTTCAGCTTTTGGTTTTGTGTGTTCAAAAGACTGTCATGGGGTGAGGATTTGGTACTAAGTCCCAAACACTTTGTGGCATTCCTAAGCCCATTCCTATTCCTGCAGCCTTTCCCATTCCATGACTGAAGCCTTTGTTTTCCCATCCCATCCCTGAAGCATACCCCTTCCATTCCTTCCATCCCATTCTATCCTATCCCATTGCTGCAGCCTTTCCCTTCCCATTCCATGGTGGGTCAACAAGTCAGGGGAGTGTTTCTGGCATGGAGACCCAGGGAATCCTACAGTCAGCACTCACATTCCCTGGAAGGCACCTCTTCTCCCAAGTGTTTCCCTGAGCAGGGATCATGAGGCCACGTTCCCGGTGTTATTCACGGCTGCCAAACAGAGAGACAAAAATCTCCTGGTCCTGGCTCAGAGCTGCTGGAACTTTGCACAAAATCCCCAAACACTCTGTGCCTGTGCTGACACAACAAACAGTTATTCAAATGGCAAAGGTCACTTTCCCCTTTCTGACAGCTATTTTTGCTAAATGTCCTGAAGTCCAAGGATAAAGGAGATGCAAAGCCAGGCAGAGCTCCATCCTTCACACCAGCTTAGGGTGTTAGAAAGGTTTGGGAGAGAGAAGGAAACCATCCTGGGGGACAGTGTCCCTCCTACCTGGTCCTGCTGATGTCCCACAAAATCATCCCAAGGAGCTCTGCAAACCTTTACAGGATGTGGTTGTGCAAACGGGCACTGCCTGCACAGCTGGGTTTCACCAAAGCCCTGAGGCTGTGGTGAGGCTCTTCCCCAGAAAGGCATCAGCACCTCAGCGAGCCCCATGGAATGGAAAGCAGCAAGTGCCAGTGGCTCCCAGCCCTGCCAGGCTGCCATGTGCCACCAGTGGCTGGGAGCACCTGGGATCTGCACCCAGCTGTGGCTGGGCCTCCTCCAGCCCAGCTCCAGCAGAGGTGGGGGAGCAGCCGTGAGGGCTGAGCCTGCTGCTGGTGATGCCACAGCTGCTGGCACAACCCACAGACTGCCCCAACTCCATGGTGCTGAAGGCACAGGAAGGTCCAGCCCTGCTGCCATAGGGCACTCCTGTTGATATCCACATTTTCTGCAGGGTCCTGGGAGAGGCTGATGACAGGGTGTTCCTGGGTAGCCTAGCAGCAGGAGAAGGAACCTGTACCAGAAACTGCTGGTGGGCTTCCTCTGGCTAGTCCAGGGGGACTCTTGATGAAAGTCAGAAATGCATGGAAAGGCATCCAGGGGGACTTGCCTGGGGCCACTCGCGCCTCATGGGCAAGGGCACTGGGGAGGCCGGGACCAGCCCTCTGCACCCTGACCTTTCTCTCCCTAGAGAGTTTCTCCCAAGAGAGTTTCTGCCCAGTCGAGGGCACTGATCTAGTGGGTTTGGAAATGTCCATTTAGCAAGAGGGAATGACAAAACCACCGTTAAAAGTGACACTCCACAACACAAATCCCACTTTCCAGCTGGAATGGAGGAGCCAGGATGCCCCATGCTCTCAGGTGATCGCTGCCAGCTCATCATCATGGCAACCTCGGGCCACTCTGATTGACAGGGAACTCCAAACCTTGGACTCCTTTTTTGTGATGGGAGGATTTTCTTGGACTCAGAATTTGCCTTTTCTCTGCACTTTGCAATGGGGAAACAATTTCCAGGCCCCCTGAGTGCATTCTTGTCAACCAGGACATTTTTCTCTAGGTATTTGAATTTCCTTGCATGGAGGATCACGGGATGTCAAACCTGGGCACCTCCCAAAGGCACGTGCTCAGCTCTGGCTGAGTGAGGTGGTTCAACAGCAGCACCCAAGCTCAAAGCTCAGGCACAGACACTTGGACCTCCATCAGGTTTCTTACAGTGCCGAGCAAAGTCCTGGCAATGGAAACACCTGTCTGCCAGGTAGAAACCACACAGCCTTTGTTTTTTTAAGAAACTCAAACTAAACAGATGCTGCCCTGTCCCTGCCCTGTCCCAGCAGAACCACTGCACAGCACATGCTTCTCTCTGACCTGAGGATGAGGAAAGCTGGGGGTGGGATGCCCCTGCAGAGGTGCTTGTGAGTGCTGGGTACTGGGTTCCAAGTGTGGGATGCCCCAGGCAAGTGTCTGTGGGTGCTGTGTGCTGGGGTGGCAGGTTCTGGGTGTAGGATGCCCCAGGGGCTGTATCTCAGTGCTGGGTGATGGATTCTGGGTGTGGGATGCCTCGGGGGAAGTACCTGTGAGTACCTGGTGCTGTCCCCCTTGGGGACAGTGCTGTTTTTCTGGGGAGAGCTCAGATCCACCCTTTGGGCAGCAAAACAGTCCATTTAGGAAACCCAGAATCAGCCACAGTCACTGTCAGAGCAGGTAAAGAGCCACGGCTGGAAATGGGGCCAGCTCTTCTCTCCCAGCCCTGCTGGGCATCTGGAGCTTCCCCAGCCACTGTGGTGTTTCACCAGCGAGGGGGGATGGGAAAGGGGCTGCTGGGGTTCTTGATGTTTTGGGGCATTTAAATCTGTTTCTTTTCAGGTTTTCACTGGTTGTTTTTCTCCTCCTAATGCCTGTATGTGCTGTGAGGTGGGGTGTAAATATCTAGAAAAATCCAGAACCTGAGCATGAAAATGCAGTAAAATCTTGACTAAAGATTAAGATATATTTCCGTTTGGGAAATTCATTCAACAGACAAAGCCTCGTTTTCATCACTTTTTTTGGTCCCCATCCTGCAGACTCTTCCCTTTACTTTTACAGCAGGAAATATCCCGACTTCCCAGACGCAGCCCGAGGCTGGTATTCCCGGACACGCTGTTAGGTAGCTGAGCATGCAGCTGGATGCAGTTGGGGGGGGTGGGGAGACATCACCGCTGCATCGCTGGGTCCCTGTAGGCACAGCCCTGCCTCTCCCTGAGCTTTGGCCAGCAGAGCCAGATGAGGAACCCGAGCACCACGTTGTCATAGTCACAATCCAAGCAGGGACACGAGTGGGAACCCTAAGAGGTTTGATCCCTAGCTGGGGTTTTCAGGATGGTGCCTCAAAATCTGCGTGCTTCTCTCATTGCTACTGCATGAGGAATGTGTCCCCTGTCATTCTCCTGTATAAAGCTCTGCTGCACTTTCCTGCAAGTCTCTTCCCAGCAGGAAAAGCAGCTGTGGCCCCATGGGGACAGGCAGAGATCGAGCAGAGCCCTTCTTGATTTGGCTGCTGCTAGCTGTGGTTGAGGAGGCCACAGAGCTCTTACCCACCCAGCACAGTGCTGGACAGGAGGGCTCATCCCCAGGGGTTTTGGGGACACACATCCTGAATGTCCTGGGACAGCTAAAGCCTTTCCTGGGCAGCAGAAGTGACCTGGTGGCTTTTCACACAACGCAGCCAAAAAAAGCTGTTTGTGTTGCGTCAGGAGATGCAGCCTGTGAGGGGCTGTGCCAGAGCACAGAGGGGTCATGGCCACCAGCAGATGCTGCCTGATAAATGCTAAGCACTGCCAGGGGGGCCTCTGTCCCCATCACAGAGGAGGAGATGGGTGGCCAGGAGTGACAACAGGGCTGTGGATAAACTCTGTAGGCTTTGCTTGTACTTGCCACAGCAGCTCTCTCCTTCCAGTGGCTCTGGGCATCTCCTTTCAGAAACAACAAATTAAATGAAAGGATGTTCAGAAAATACTGGAGAAATCCCCTGTCATCCTCATGGCTCTACCCAGTCCATTGTCTGTCACTGGCCAAAGGCTGCTGATGAAATAGAAGCCACCATTGTCTCACAAGGAGAGCAGAGCCCAGTCCTGGTCCCTGTGGTCCAGCCCTTCCCACATGGGCCTATGAGCAGACTGAGCATGCCAAGGGGCAGCCTCATCCCCAGGAACCTGGAGCTCCCTGAGCCCTCAGCTGCAAGCTTAGCCAGCCAGAGCCCCTAATGTGAAACGCATGTTGGTTAAAGCAAGAGATGACTGTAAAAAATAAGGGTCAGATTTCTCTGGCTGCAAAGCCTCCCACGTTACCCCAAGCCCTCTGGTTTCCTGCCTTCTGGCATGTGTGACCTTCTGCACAGTAACCCGCGTGCTCCCCAAAGAGCCCAGGATGGCAGGAAGAATAAAGGGGAGTGAAGACTTGCATAATATTCATCCAGGCTCGCCAGGAAAATAAGGAGACTGCTTGGAATGAGAGCATTGCTGGCCTTTTATGTCAGCTTTTCAAACGTGACAATGAGCCTCCCTGCTCCAGGCTAATGGGCCCCAGGACCTTCCCCAGGTGAGAGGGACCCCAGGGTGGCTGCAACCCTCACCCATCCTCTGGAGACCTCTGAAGATATGGAAACCTGGGTAACAACATCTTGCCTCACTTGGGCTGCCAGTGGTTTACCCAGGGCTGCTCTGTGCTGGCAGGGAAAGCCAGAGGAGACAGGGTGGGACTGGAGCCCAGGACATGGCTGAGCTCCCTATGGAGCTGCTTCTCACTGGGGGCGATGGCTGTGGCAAATTTTCCATCTTTCTGACTGACCCTGCTTGGAAATTCATCTCAGCTCAAGAAACGCCGAGAAGTTTTGGGTGTCAGGTGACAGGGTGAGGCGGTGTTCCCAGCCCTGGGAAAGGATGAGGCTATGCTCTGGCAGGCTGTGCCACCCTGCTGTCCCCTCAGTGCAGTGAGGGTTGGGGTACAACCAGCCTGGGCAGGTGGCAGGAGCTGCATGGCCCTTCTCCAGACTGGGGAGTGACAGAGCTTGAGTCAGCAAACTTCCTTGGGAAGAGAGGGAATAGGTGACCTCGGGGGAGGGGGTTTAGCAAGCTCTTTGGCTGCAGGGTCAGACCAGGGTGGCAATGGATGAATCCTTGCAGGACTAGGTGTGAGCAGAGACTGAGGGAGATGGGGTAACCCCTCTGCCCGGGAATGCTGCCAGTGCCTGTCTGGGTGAGATGTGCTGCTGAGCCCAGGTAGGGGCCAGTAGAGAATCCGTGCTGGATTTTTCCCTTCCTCTGCTGAATCAGAATTATGTTCCTCTGGAAAAGCTAAATTTATCCTTGAAGCTGCGATGATGTATTTCACACGTCCTATTCCCTCTCTCTGGAGTCTCCCTTACATTTGCAATTTCTAACAACAAAGCAACGCTGTGAGCAACCTTCCTGTAAATTATCCAACCATCCCTTCTGGTGATGAGATTCTGAGCAGCTGCAGGAGTTTGTGTGAGCTCAGACCGGGCTGAACTTTCACACAGTGACCTGCCAGGTCAGCCTGGGAAGGAGCAGGATGGAGAAAGGCAGGGAACAAAGACACTCCCCACAGCCCGCGCACTCACAGCCTGACGTGCCCAGGAGAGAATGGGGATGGGGAAGGGGATGAGGAAGGGGAGAGGGGGTGCCACCATGTGGGGGCTGTTTGAAGGAGCTACTTGTGAAGTGTGCTGGTGATACTGCCTTTCCTGGGTGTCTGAGCTGGTGGGACTGCATGGAAGAAGCAATAGGGACAGATACAGTGATAGGAATAAGGATAGAGACTGGAGGATGGGGTTGGGAGCACCCCTTGGTTCTTGAGAGAATCTCCACAGAAATTAACTTCCTCTGGAGTCTGCTGTTCCCCGCCCAAGAGCTGACCCCAGACACCCACAGAGAGCCCTGAGAGCCATTGCTGTGCCCTGCTGGTCCCTGTGCTGCTCTGGCTCCCAAGGCCACTGGGCTGGGGCAGTGTCCTCATAGGGTCCCTCCTGGGGACCTGCACGGGGGACAGAGTCCTTCATCCCCTGGGACCAAACCCCAATCCTTCCCTGGCCCCAAGCCAAGCTGGGCAGTTGGGACCAACAGAGATTTTGACCATAGCTCTTTTCCACACAGGACATGGAGAAATGCCCCAGAAGCTGACACTATGCTGGCCAGGACATTTTAAGCTCCATTTAAACTCGAGAGCACCTGGCTCTGTGGAGAGCAGTTCCCATCAGCCTGTGGTCATTCGTAGCCCGAGGCAGCTCATGGCCTCTGAGGGCTTTGCATTGTGTACCTTAAAAATGTGTATTTCCCAGGGCAAATTTGAGAAGTCGCAATAGGAAAACACAGCCAAAGGAAAACACATAAATCATGTGGCTTCTCAACAGGCCTTGGCTTCTCACATTCCCTCTCTGCTGCCACTGCAGAAAAGAACCAGTGGCAACATGTCTGCTGCAGCACTCGGAGTAACCCCGTGGTTTCCCAGGACAAGCTCCAGTGTTGGGTAATGGTGGGAGGGAGCAGAGCTCACACAGAATTCATTTTGCCTGACGTCGTTAACCCACAGCAACAGCCAACACATGACTCCAGCCAGCTCACTCCCTCCTGGGATGCCAAAAACCAGCAATACAAGCTGAAAATGAGAATTTTCATTTTTCAGATTCTATCTGGGAATTTTTGGCAGCCCCTACAGCACTCAGGGGTGGTGGTATGGTGACAGATCTGTCCTTGGCAGGGGGACCATGACCTGAGGGCAAGGGGGCACAGGCCAGCCAGGGCCACCCCAAAGAGCCTTGCAGGGACCCCAGGCCCAGCAGAGAAGGCTGTTGGAGGGGGGCAATGGACTCCCCCCCCCATCACTACCACCTCTATGTCCCCAGCTCCTCTCTAGCAATAGTGTCAGGGAGAGCACAGAGGGACACCACCAAAACACAAAGATTTGGAAAAAAAGAAGTTCACATTTTTATTGTTTCTTTTTCTCCTGCAGTGTTTTGTATCTGGGGTTTTTTTCCCTCTTTCCTCACCTGAAAAATTCCTTCTGACCATGAAATTAATGTGAAAACAGTGGCTGGCGGAGGGGGCTTGGGACTCTCTGTAGTGTGTGCCTGCTGGAATTTCCGAAATTCCTCTTTAACCTCTGTGACTCCACCCTGAGCTGAGTGCATTCTCTGAGGCCTTTCACTCACCCTTCGGACACCATCAGCCTGAGAAATACATGGAGATGGCGTGGGGACTCCTGGAAAGAGAAATCCTCCTGCCAGACATTTTCGGACAAGATGAAAAGCCTTTTCCCGGGGCCATACCTGAACTGCAGGGCTCTGAGCAGCAGCGGTGGGATGGAGGCAGAACTGCTGAGGGTTTGAGTGGAGGAGCTCGGCCCAGGAACCAGGGGGCTGCAGCCCCGGCCCAGGGGGCTCATGTCGGCCAGACCCAGGAGCGGTGGGAAGCAGGGATTTGGCTCCAAAATCCAGAGTGGGAAGAGAGGCAGTTCCCTGCTCGAGGCTGCGTGGTGCAGAGCAGGGATGGAGTGCCGGGGCAGCAGGAGGAAGCGCCCCGTGGGGAGGGAGCAGAAGGGCTCCATCTGCTCCAATCCGAACAGAGCCGGCAGCAGCTCCATCGCGGTGTGTGAATTCCTTCACGGAGACAAAACACAGAGAACTGAAAATCCCTTTAAGCCGGCAGAAAAAGGCAGAACAAGAAGGAAGAGCCAGAAACCAGGGTCCAAAACATTGACAAACAAAATAAGATGCGCATTTTTCACAGAGGGGTGATTGAAACCTGTGGGGGGAGGGTAGTGAGAGATGGATCTATCCATCCTTGTTGCTCTTGGAGACCAGGAACGTTAAGAGGAGTGAACATTCTGCTTCCCTCAGGTGTACAGAGGAGCTGCCCCTAAGCATGCACCCTCCCCAGGGCTGGCAGCACCCACCTATGCCAGGCCAGGACCCCCAGCAGAGCTCTGTGCCACCGGGTCATCCCGCCCCGGGGCCAGCGCGTCCCAGAGGGGCGCGGCCTCGGAAGGCGACACGGGTGCATCCACGGGAGTGGGGGACCAAGCATCATGGCTTGGTGCAGATCAGGGTCCCCAGTGCTGGATGAGGGGCAGGACAGTCAGCAGGGATGGGATAGGGATGGCATGGAAACAGGGATGGGAACGGGTATGGGCATGGGGATGGAGATGGGAACAGGGATAGGAAAGGGGAAAGGCATAGGGTAGGGACTGGAACGGGGATAGGGACCCTTAGGGATAGGAAAGCAGATGGGAATGCGGTCAGGAATGGGGATGGAATGAGGAGGGGAATGGGGACGGGAATGGGGACGGAGATGAGTACTGGTGCAGGCATGGCTCAGCGACAGGGACCAAAGCTGCCCCGGCTGGGGGCAGACAGGACTGGGAGCGGGCGGCGGATACGGGGCCCGAGCCACGGCCGACGGGGAGGGCGAACAAAGCGGCGGGGCCGGGTGGGCGGGGAGAGGCCGGTGCGGGGACCTCCCCGCCACGGGGGCATAAAAGCAGGGCGGCGGCGGCGGCACCGGCAGCGGAGCGGGGCGGGTACGATGCAGCTCGGCGGTGCAGCGCTGCTGCTGTGCGCGGCGGGTCTGGCCGCGGCCCCCGCGCCCGCACCGGGAGTCGGGGCCGAGCGGCGGGCGGCGGCGGGAGCTGGGCGGGAGCGGCGGGTGCAGTTCGCCTCCTGGGACGAGGTGAACGTGCTGGCCCACGGGCTGCTGCAGCTGGGGCACGGCCTGAAGGAGCACGTGGAGCGCACCAAGGGACAGCTGCGGGAGCTGGGTGGGCGGTTGAGCGCCCACAACAGCTCCCTGGGGCGGCTGCTGCGGCAGGCGCGGGAGGCGCAGGAGCGCGGCGAGCGGCTGCGGGGCAGCGTGCGGGAGCTGGAGGGCCGCGGCCAGCAACTGCTCAACCTCTCCGAGGTGCTGCGGCAGCGGCTGGAGGAGGTGGCGGCTGACAAGGACGCGATCCAGGGCCGGCTGGAGCGGCTGGAGAGCCGGGTCCGCCTGGCGCTGCAGGCGCGGCCGGCTGGGAACCAGAGCGCTCGGGATCTGGGGGCCCTGCAGGTGAGCGCGGGGGGCACCGGCATCCACCGGAGCGGGGGGGATGGAGCGGGAGAGGGAGGACCCGACAGGCCCTTGCCACTGGCACCAACGCGGGGAGCGTTGGTGGGGGGACACCGGGACCGACTGCGGGAGAGACCCGACTGTCCCGGGACATCGGGAGCAGCGGGCAGGGATCCGCGTCAGGACAGCAGAGGGGTCCGGGGGCACCGGGAGCGCCCTGCCGGGAGTCTTGCATAGTCAGAGCTCTCCGGAGCTATGGGGCTCACCTGGCTCTTTCCCTGCAGTCCCTGATGGATGCTCAGAACCTGCGGATCGAGGAGCTTTTGCAGAAAATCAAGCAGCAGCAGTACAAGCTGGACAAGCAGAACCTGCAGATTAAAAGCCTGCAGAGCAAGGTGAGCCCCTGCCCTGTGCTGCAGCCCCCAGCCTGGCCCTACATCCTGTGGATACCTTGGTGTGACAGCCCTGCTGTCCCAGCTCTGGTGGCCGTGCTGCTGCTCCCTGGCTTTGGGGACTCCACAGGGGCCACAGCTCTGGTCCCCATGCTGCAGTGTATCATCAGTACATGAGGGTAGCAACCTGCAAGCTTCCAGAGAGTTTGCATGGAGCAATAGGAGGAACTGGTGCGTGGGAACAGCCTCCCTGGGCTCTGCCTTTGCATTCATCTGCAGAATAAACTGGCTAGCATGGGTGTGAAAAACCACCAATCATTTCTGGCTTTGCCAGGACTGGCTATCTCCTGTTCTTCGAGGTTTCTAGGCAAGTTCAGCCCCAGCTCTGGCCACAGGGAGTGGCTGGTGTGTGGCTGACCTACTCCCTTGAGTAATGGGGTGGAAAACAAGCTGAGATAAAACTGTTCTGACTTGTGCAATTTTTTTTTTTAGGTCAATCTACTAATTCCCCTACACCACAACAAAACACAGCCTCCAAAGTGGAAGATAAACCTGAAGAAGAGCCTCAACCTCACCAGCCAGAGTCAGAATGGCAGTGGGGAGCCTGTACAGACACAGAGTGAGTATCTGATTGTGCTGCGCTGCTCGTCCGTGCCAGAGCAAACCTGTAGCAGTTGCAACCTTTTGGAAACAAAAAGTTCATTTGCCCTGAGCCAGGATGTGAGATTTGCTTGAAAAGCTGGAGCTTGGCAGTATGGCCAGAGTGAGGGGATCTGGAGCACAGGCAGAATCCTTGCCTTCTGGGCCAGTGTTAGTCCAGCAGGAATTTAAGGATTAAAGAAGCTTTTTGCTGCCTGTTGTTAGGCATGCAGTGGGGAGCAGACAAAGCCTGAGACCAGGTATTTGTCAAAAAGGACTGGCAGATGTGGGGTGGGTTGGGGGGGGTGGGTCTTAGCTCTTTTGAGTTAACTCTTGTTCACCTGCTCGCACTTCACCAGGCAGGTGAAGTGTCTTTGCTGTCTGTGGGAGGAGGGGAGGGTTAGGGAGCCTTGGCCTGAGAGCAGAGCTGTGTGCTTGTGTATCTCTCTCCCTTGGCTCATATTCAGAGCTTATCTCATGCATGAAATGCAAGTGTCTCAGCTCTCACTGTCCTTAGCTGAAGGTGCTGAGTTGCAGTGGATGCTCACAGCCCTGGGAAATGTGCATGGGAGCAGGCGAGTGGATGCTGCCATCTGCAACTCCTGGCTCTGCCTGGAGCATCCTCTCCCCTGGCAACAGGACTGGAGGGGCTTCTGCAGAGCAAAGGGCAGCAGAGTGGGTGTCCCCAGCTGTGCCATGTCCTGCAGCCTCCCTCCAGACAGGAATTGATGTTCCTGCAGGGTTTGCTGGCCAGGAGCAGCCAGCATTATGCTGTGTCAGCCAGATCATAATGCTGGCTCTGCCTGTGCTGCTGTCTAGGGATCTTCAGCAGGATGAGGAGGCATGGGGAATTCCTGCTCAGGCCCTGGCCTAGCACAGATGGTTATGGGAAAACACATGATAATTTGTCTGTGGAGCCTGGAGCTGTCACTGGTGTGTCTGAAAGCTGGATGGGCAGAACAAAGGGTTTGTCCACATGGACAAGAAGACAGGTGGAATGTCGTGCTTCAGAGTCTTCCTGGGGTGCAGCTCAGTGGGGCTGTGCAGGGTCAACCTTACTCAGAGCAGCACTTCTGAGCCAGAAAACTCTCTCAGAACTTTCCTCTCCTGTTTTTTTCCAAGTTCTGCTTTGTGACTTGTCTGCAATAATGTGTCATAGAACAGTTTGGGTGGAAAGGGACCTTTAGAGGTTATCTAGTATAACCCTTGATTCCACTCTTGGGTTATGCTAGGAGATGGGCTGGGACCTTTGCTACTTGCTGATGCAGATGTAGGATGTTCTGGCTGATGCTGACTACAGAAATGTTTGTGATGCATAGTGGAAGAGGCAGCAAGAGCTACAGCCCCCACGGATGCTGTGTCAGCTCAGCACCTTCCAGTGCTGCTCTGTCCCTGATGGAAAGACCCTGGACATACCAATTCTGTCCCACCAGCTGTGAGCTTCTCCTTGTCTTGCCTAATCCTTGATGTTGGTTATCACTGACAGAAAACAAATTGGCTTCCTTTCATTACCAAGTCAAGTGAGTTTTCTGGCAAATCTTAAAGCAGGCAGGCTGGCCCTGTGCCCTCTGCCCAGGGAGGCTTGTGGCTGCTTTCAGAGCAGGGGAGTGCTGGGGAGGCTTGTGCCGGCGGCTCCCGGGCTATTGTCAGGCAGAGCCTGGTGCCGGCGTGGCCCTGGGGAGCGACAATGAACTCCAGCAGCAGCCCTTGCAGAAAGACCCTTTTATTTGCATCCAGTGAACACAAGTTTTTTCAGGGCAGAACTGGCATGGGGCCAAGCATGTGAAAGTTGAAGGCTCAAAGCTGCCTGGAGAGTGAGAGGTTTAATAGCTTGCAGAAAGAG
Organism: Vidua chalybeata; assembly: GCF_026979565.1. NCBI lineage: Eukaryota > Metazoa > Chordata > Aves > Passeriformes > Viduidae > Vidua > Vidua chalybeata. The sequence goes on along the minus strand of NC_071556.1, from coordinate 642,032 downwards.
GATCACGTCTTTGGGCAGAGCCTGTGCTTGCTGGCAGCCAGCCGAGTAGGGGAAAGGTAGAGCCGTGCTCATGCTCTCCCTGTGGCACTGAGACTCCAAAATAATGGGGCTGGGTTGGGGCAGGAGAGAGGGAGGCAATGCAGGCAGCTCTAGGCATGCCCTGCCATCCCTGAGGATGGGTGTTTATACCAGGTTAGTGACCTCCCTGTGTCATGGCTGGAAATCCTGTTGGGTGAACACAAAGCCTAAGGCAGGTACAGCCTTGTGTTGCTTGACTAAATAAAGGGGGAGGGAAAAGGAAACACAGGAGCAGTCAGGAGGGCTTGTTCTGCTGGTGCCATTTGGACATGCAACATGAACTGGAACTAACAAGCAGGTTCCTCAAACAGAAAGATTGAGCAGAGGCTGTTCAAGCAGCTGCATCTCGTTCAGCTGCTGGAGAGTCCCTGTGGCACCTGGGGAACAGAAATGAGAGGCAGGGCTAGAGTTGACTTGTGCATGCTGGAACCACGTAAACATCTGCCTGGCACCGATGCTGGGAGAGGAGGTGAGAGCTTGGCAAGCTCAGCACCTTCCTCCTGTGGCAATGTGAGCAGGGGCCTCTAGCCGTAGTGTTGCTTCCTCTGAGCCTGGTTTGCTCCCCTGCCTGCATTTATCCAGAATAGTGGGGACATTCAGGATGCACTCAGCCCCTGCATTGCTGGGGGGCTCTGTGTGGTTTTGATCCTTGATGCACAATGCCCTCAATCCCTGTGTCGTGGGTTTCAGGGTAGGTCTGGGGCGCAGCTTGTCCTGTGGTGCACTGATGGTGGCACCAGTCCTGCCCTGGCATTGCCCTGGGGGTGTGAAGAATGGGATCACCAGCTGTGCTGGCTGTGGGAGAGAGGCTGCCCCTGCCGAGGAAGGGAAATTTTGTGGGAGGAGGGGAAGGCAAAGAGAGGAATATTTTGGAAATGGGTGAAAGGTGATGGCAGATGTCATATTTCTGTCCCCTGGGACCCCCCGACCTTTCCTCTAATTGGGGCTCTGCTCTTCACCCAATGCAGCGTCAAGACTCCCCAGCACCCAGTGAAGATGGAACAGGGTGATGTTCTGCAAGGGCTGCTTTTACTCTTGGCAGCTCAAAGGCCCTTCTTTTCCCTCTCCATCTGCCCCCAGGAAGCCCCTGGCTGTTGGAGGAAGCCCTTCTCCCTGCTCTCCCTGCTGCTGCTCTGGATCATGGTGTCAGCCCTGACCCTGGGGCAACTACTGTGAGGGGACCCCCATGGCCAGCACCCCAGCACAGCCCAAGGCTTGTCTTGAGATTGTCTCAGGGTCATGCTGGCAGCAGCTGTGAGCCAGGGTAGCCAAAGCTACAACCCATCTGCCCTGGCCTTGGGAGAACAGGGCCCCTTTGTCTGGGGGTGACTGAGGCACCTGTCCCTGCTGACAAAGAGCCCCTTGACTGTGGAGCACCCTGGGGCTGAAGTCCCTGCACATCCTCCTGTAGCCTTTTGACTTGGGTGTTGTAACAAGTTTCCCCTGCTTCATGTCTCCCAAGTGCTGTGGGTAGTGGTTCCTGGATGGACTTTTATCAGAGCTGTTGAAATGGTGCTTTGCTGGCAGCTCTGGGCAAAGTCCCTGCAAGGCAAAAGGAGCAGTGGGAGCCCCTGGGGGTGGAGGGGGATGAAGCAGGGTGTGGCTTCACCCTGGGCAATCCACTCCTGCAATGAGCTGGGGCTCCCAGAGTCCACCCCGCACTCCTTGCCTCAGTCAGTGTATCTTGGAAAAAGGGTTGCCCCAGCCTGGCACTGTGCCTGCTGGTAGCAGGTTGCCCAGCAGGGACCACCACAGTTGCTCAGCCACCTTCCTGATGTCAGGACTTTGTCTTTCTCTCTGCCTCTGAGGCCCCTTGACCCTGCTTCAGCCTCGTGTGGGATGGGGATGCTTGGCCCTGGCATTGCCCCACCCCAAATGGGCCACTCCTGTCTGTGGGAGTAGAGGGACCTGGGAACTCCTCTGTCCCTCCTCGATGGGGAGCCCTGCTCTCCAGCTGAGGTCACGCCAGCCTGGCCCAAAGCCTGGCTTTTGCCTTGGATGAAAGCCCAAGGAGCTCTGTTTGAATAAAAGGGAAGATGTGGGGTCACAGTGCTTAAAGATGCTGAAGTCAGGGGCCGTTGTCCTCACCATGTGTCCAGAGCTGCAGCCACTGCTGTGCACAGCTGACCGGGCTTGTGGCCAGGGCTGCAAGTGCCAGGGCCATGGTAGGAGCAACCTGCTGAGGAAGTGGGGCTTGTGGCCATCTCCTCAACTGCTGTTTCCTCCCCTGCAGAGCTCCCAGAGGGTTGCCACCAGCTCTTCCTGGCTGGGCAGCAGAGTAGTGGCATTTTCCAGGTACAGCCCACAGGATCTCAGCCCTTCAAAGTCTACTGCGACATGACCGCAGGTAAAGCCGTGCAGCATTTGGCAGGGTGGTCTGGTAAATGATAACCCCAAGTGACTGTGGTTTCCCTTCCCACAGAGGGTGGCTGGACAGTGATCCAGAGGCGCATGGATGGCTCTGTGGACTTTGACCAGCTGTGGGATGCCTACAAGAATGGCTTTGGAGACCTTCATGGTAGGTGGACAATAGTGTCTATGTTCTCACTGTGGGATAAGGGAAGCTTAGCAAAAGTTATTCCCCTTGCTGGCCTCTGGAGCTCTCTGTGCTGGAGCACAGATGTGGGCTGAAGGGGTGAGTGGGACACTGCTTGCAGAGCAGGGGTCCTTGATCTTCCTGATGTGTCCTGCAGGTGCCAGACAGTGATTCAAATGCTGCAGCATCCTAGGTTGTCCCTGTTTGTCTCTGGAGCTTGCTTGCATCTCTGCTTTTCATGGCATGTTTGTGTCCTGCAGCCAGTCGTGATTCTTATTTCAGGTGACTTCTGGCTGGGCCTGGAGAAGATACATCACCTTGTCCAAGAGGGAAAATACAATCTCCTGATTGAACTGGAAGACTGGGAGGGGAATTCCCAGGTGGTTCACTTTGTCTTCAGTCTTGGTGGTGAGAGCACAGCCTACAAACTCAACCTGCTGGGACCTCTGTCTGGAGAGCTGGAAAATGCCATTGGGGAATTCAGGCAGCTGCCCTTCTCCACTCGGGATCGTGACCATGACCTTAAAGCTGACACAAACTGTGCCAAACACCTCTCAGGTCAGTCTGAGGTCTTCTATTCTATGTGCACTTCCCTTTCAGCCCTCCAGCCTTTCAGCCCTTTCAGTCTGGTGGTGGTCCAGTGGGACCCAGACCCTGTGGCACTAGACCCCTTTGCTGTTGAGCTGGTCTTGTCCTCTACTTCCCTGGGACAGTTGCTTCTTTGGGAAGAACTGTGCAGGGAACCAAGAGGGAAGCTGAAGCTGAGGGAGGGTTCATGATTCAGGTCTTCGCCCAAGCACTTGTACTCATAACAGCTTTGCTGTCTACCACTTTGCTTGGAACCTTTTCAAGCAGAGCAGAGGCCTCCCTTGCCCTGGCTGCTGAAGGGTTGGAGGGCGTTTTTCACACAAGGAGCAGCAGTCTGGGTTTGCAGATGCAGCCTGAAGTCGTGTCAGATCTGTGAAAGGCTCCCCAGTGCATGGGACTCCTTGGCTGTACATGAGGTGGTCTTGTAAGATCCTGAAGCTCTGGAAAAGTGGGGGAAATAGGTTCAATGCAGCCGATGCCCCTAGGTTTTTCTGTCTGGAATTTCTCTGAGTTAAAATTGTCCCTTCATTGCCCTTGTAGGTGGCTGGTGGTTCAGCACCTGTGGCCATGCCAACCTCAACGGGAAGTACTTCCGCTCCATCCCCCGGCAGAGGCATGAGCGCAAGCAGGGCATCTTCTGGAAGACATGGAAGGGCAGGTACTACCCCTTGAAGTCAACCATCATGAAAATCCAACCTGCAGCACTGGGAACAGAGCCCTAAAGTTCATACTTGAGACTTTCTCTGTGGAGCATGGACCTGAGCTCCATCACTCAGTGTTTACAGAAAACAACCTCCCCTTCCTTGGTTAGAAGCCCTTTAGAGGCACAACATTGTTCCTCACCAAAAGTAAAACAGCTCCATGTTGCCAAAACCCCCGAATGGGAGCTCCCAAATCTGAAGAGGAGCCCCAGGAGGGAGAACCACCTCCAGAGCATGCACAGGGGTCTTCTGACCTGCCACGTGCTGCTGTGGGAAGTTCAAATTTTCCGGTGCTTTCTATCATGTCTTAACATTTCTGTACTTTGTTGATGAGCTGGGCCTGGGGCAGGTGGGGCATGTGAAGTGTCTCACTGCTCTGGATCACAGCACTGGGTATGGAGTCTTGCTATGTCCTGTCTTTCACTGTTGTTCCCAAATGATGTCACAGGTACCATCCTGTGAGAGCCCCTGGGGCCTCCTTCCCGTGCGGGGGCTGGGGGCAGTGAGCCTCAGGCAGCTCCATCTATGCAGCCCCTGCCTCCTGAGGTACAGGGCTTGCTGGGAAGGCTAAGGGTGACCTGTGCAGAAGGGGGACCTCAGGCTCACTTGCCTTCCCTTTGAAGACCTGTATTTCTGGCTGTGCTGGAATTTGCTGGGAGCTGGGAAATCTGCTTCCAGCTCTAGGGTTGTTGGGTGAGATCCTGTAGCTGGTTGCCTGAGGGGCCAGGTCCTGGGGAGCTCTGCCTGCCACCTGCCACTGCTGCTGGGGTTGGGTAGGACAAGCAGTGGGACAGCACAGATCCAGAGCAGTGTGTCCCTGGGTGGGACCAGCCTTGCTGTCACTGTCAGCCCCCCAGAAGTAGGGGCTGCCTTCTTCCACCAGACACCTCATGCTTCGCAGAGTGACTGGACCTGTCCTGCATGTGTGTCCCAGTACTACAAGGCCAGGGGACAGCAGGGTTTCTCTGCAAGAGCCACACTTCATCAGGTGTGTCCCACGATGTATGGCATCACCTCTGCCTTTGGGGTGGGTGTCTGGGGAGAGGTGGTCAAAACAAGTCCCTGAAAACTTACAGGCCAAGCTGCAGTCTTGGGGCTTCCCAAGCATCCTGCCCTATTGAAGTCATATTGACTACTGTGCTAGAGCTCCTAGCTGCTAAATACTGTACATAGTTGTTTCTAGGATGTTGGACTCATTGATGAATTCTCTGTTTCAATTTGTTTTCATATTTAAATGCAGTGTTAATAACAATGTGGTGTAATTTATAAATGTTGATGCTGAAAAGGAAAGCAAGTGTAGTTTGTGTATTTTAAACATTTTTTGTACTAAAATATCTTTTCTGAAGATGTCTTTTAATAAAAACAAGCCTTTAAGTGTCCTGCTTGGGTTATTTTCCTGATGGTTTACCTGTGGCAGGTGTGTGGGAGCATTGTGATGGCTCTGCATTTGAAAACTTCCTTTGTTGGAATTGTGACCGGAGCACTCTGCTCCCTTCTGGCCTCCACGTTCAGCTGTAGCCTTATGGAGCTCTGAGATAAATTGCTGCTACAGGGCCCAGCAGCAGGTTTTAATCTGCTTGAAGTTTATGGGCTCCTAAATTTCTTTTCTTCCTGGAAATTAGACTGTGGGGCAGCATCTTTGAAAGTGCTGTGTTGGGTTTTCTTATTCCCTGGTGGCAGACCTTTGAGTGAAGGGGCTATTCCTTGAAGGTGGCTGGAAAAGCCCGTGCTAACTCTTTGAAAATGAGCAGAGGATGAAGTCTGGATAATCCAGACCCAACAAAGTCAGCTGATCAGGGAAAGCCCCACTAAATAGCATCCTTTTAACTGCTCATAACACATGTGTGTAGTCATCTCTAAAACCACTTATTGTAACTTTTGTGGGGTGATTGTAGATGTAGGAATGAAATGAGCTGGGGCTGGAGTAGGGGTCTTTAAGGTAATGAGGGTAAATTCCAGCAGTATTCCCAATCCAATCTATATTTTTTTTCTCCAGCTCCAATATACTAGAGCTGGAGAACATCATAGGTGCTTCTCTGGCTGGTCAAGGAAGGAAGAGGAAAAACTGCTTGTTGCAGGAAGAAGAGATGAGACTGGTCTAGTTCCCCTGAGCAGCTCTATAAATACCTAATGTACCTAAATGTGGCCCCAGCTCCCACATCTGTCCTGTTTCCCTGGGGGAGATTCCAGGGTTAATGATAGCTCCAAGCACAAGTGTGCAATCAGCCCATTATACCCAACTCTGTGCTCACTCCTGCATTCAGAGATGCATTTTTAATATTCTCTTTGCTTAATTCAAAACTTGCTTAATCCTTGAGTGCAGCAGCAGATACTGGCATGCATATTTTAGTCTGGATGCTAAAGTGATGAGACTGAAGTGGGATTTATACATCAAATAGAAGCTGGTGAATGAGCTCTTCTGCAATGACAGGTTTTGGGGTGTTTTTTTTGCAGACTTTGGGTTTGCTCCCCTGTGGTGCATTTGATCTACAGGAGGTGCCTGGTGGATGGTGCCAGCCAGTACCAGACACCATCCAAGGTTTGGCAAATGCCAAATGCCCTAAATCTTGCCTATCCTAGGGATCACAACTTCTGCTTTCCTGTGTGTCTCAGTCTTGCCTGTTCTGCTGCACAAGTCTCCACATTCCATCAGTTTCAGTGCCACTCATGCCCCAGAGCCATCGGTGCCACACTGGAGCATGTGGCATCCTCGGGCCCCTTCAAGCTCCCTCTGCAGAAGCCAGGTCTGGGTCTGTTTTCATCTGAAAATCCTTCACCTTTTTCATTTTTAACCACTCAACTGCAGTTCGTGGCAGCATCTCAGAGCTGCCTCAGGGCTCCCTCCAGTGACAGCCGCAGTCCCCGCACGGCGCTGCCGGAGCACAGGCATCCTCCGGGAATGCTGCTGCTCCCAAAACCAGCCGTGCTTCCTGCAGGGAACGGGACCTGCTGTGCCACCCGGGACTTCAAGACCCCCCCCCCCCCAGCAAAACCCCAGTGAGGGCTGGTGTAAGGGCTGCTTCTGAAGGTGGGGATGATGTAAGACCAGAGGCTGCGGGGTCAGGACATGGTGGGATGGGGTTTTGGGGCCAGCAGCACTGTGGGATAGGCTGGGGCTGTGCTCCAATGGGCCGCATGGAGCTGGTGTGCCCCTCAGTGCCGAGCTCGGAGCCGTCAGTAGAAGCAGATTGACCTGGGACTCTCACAGAGTGTCATTAGATCAAGATGAAGTTGTGCATCAGGCACCAACATTTCAAAACAGTGTCTGTGGCCCCAAGAAATGAGGATAGGCTCAGCCTGCTGCACAGAGCTCCCTCTGAACAGTAACGACAGCCATTGAGAGACATGACAGCAGAGCCTCAAGCTCTTTTTCATTCTTTAGTGGAAACCAAGTCGTTCTTTGGCAAAAGTGGAAGGTGTTTGTGTGTACACACAGCTGCACCAGCTTGGATGGGCAGGCTGAACCCCTGTAGTAAGTGAGTAAGCCAGAGTGAGTAAGCCAGAGGCATCACCTGAGCCCCCCACCACCAGTGTAGCAGCACAGCAGGGGTACAAAACAAAAAAAAAGGCAAATTGGTGTTATGAATGGGGTCCCATAGGTCCAATTTCATAAATCATAAGATTGAAATTTAGCAGCAATTTTAAATTGGGGTATAAAATAATAATAATACAATCAAATATAATGAAGTGATTACAAAGAGTTATTTGGCAATGGTTTGGATAAAGCATAAAAGTGAAACCGATTGGGGTACGGGGAGGGGTTCTCACATTGCCACCTGTACAAAGGGCAGAAGAATCCAAGCACAACTTTTATACTGTATGCTGATACATATTCATCAATAGTTCCCATAAATCTCCTCCCATTTTCAATTCTTGAAATCTACGTCACTCTACTGCATGGCGCATGCTCCCATTGTTGCTATGGGGTCTTCTGGTCTCTTTGGGAGTCTTCTTGGAGGAAGGCCGAAGGTCTTCCTCGCTGTCCTCTGAATGACCTGGCAGGTTGCGCATGCACATGGAGCTTGATGCATTTTGTTCCAATTGAGCCTTATTATTCATAGATAAGACCACTGTTTTAGGTTCCCTATCTGGAATAGTACCAATTTTATTCATATTCAAGGTCAATCCTTCTCTGGGAGTTGTCTTTTAACTTCAGTTGATGCCAATTTTGGTTTGGGAGTCAGTTCCTGACTTCCTCCATTCCCAATGCCAAATCCAGCTTCTGCATCCTGCTTTGCACATGTATTCTTGAAGAAACTCATCTGCTTCATAACACTAATCACATATACTTTTCCAATTATTTTCCCAAATAATGGATATAACTAAAACTTATTCAGCACAAATCATATCCATTTATCACAATGGCAAATCCCCACTGAGACCAGAAACCTGCCACACAGCCAAGGAACAGCAAACTGAAAGCAAGAGAAATGTTCCTCACCCACCAACACTCTCCAGGCACCCCCAGCCCAGCACTGAACCTCACCAGCACTAGCAAGGGTCACACTTTCAAAGTCATCCCCTGGCTCCCAGTGCCTCAGGGTGCCTGGCAGACACAAGGCTGCCAGGAGTATCCCAGGCCTCCCAGTAGCTTCAGCTCTTCTGCTGGAGCTCAGCAGCACTGAGCACAAATTGAGTTTCTTGTGGATGTGCCTGGCAGAACTTTGCACCTGCACCTTTACCAGGGACACCTCCCATGCAGAGTGTTCTGGGGTGGCTCCTTGAGGGTGCTCATGGACTCCCAGGGGTCACATTCCATTAAGAGGGTGGGAAGGGGAAATCCTGGCTCAAGCATACCAGGCAGGTGGCTGTGTCTCTAGGACACTGCAGGGGTTGGGGCTCTCAGGACAAGTTTCAGCATCTCAGGTGAACATTTTGAGCAAATTTTTATCACATTAGAAAAAGAAGCAATTGGCATAGACCTGACAGCTCTTCAAGGTGTGGACCCCAGCAGAGTTTAACAAAATATTTGTGGCTAGCAGGACCCCACTGGCTGTTGAGGAGCACAGGCAGTGCAGGTGGCTCAGTGTGCAGCTGCAGTGGGAGCTGCAGGGTGTGCTCGGGGTGCGTGGAGAGTCACGGGGTGGTGGAGCCCTCTGGAGTCACTGCAGGTGCTGCTGTGAAGGGGCTTCGGTCCCAACAGTAAAAGTCTGGGGCAGTGCCACTGGGATGCCCAGAGCGGCATTAGACCGGTCAGAAAGGGAAGTTTCTTTAATAGTTTGACGATCCAGGTGGGACCCACAAGCCACCACCTTTCACAGAATCACAGAATAATGAGGTTGGAAGAGACCTCTAAGATCATCAAGTCCAACCTATGCCCTAACACCTCAACTAGACTACAGCACCAAGTGCCACGTCCAGTCTTTTTTTAAACACATCCAGAGATGGTGATTCTACCACCTCCCTGGGAAGACAATTCCAGTGCTTTATTATTCTTTCAGTGAAAATTTTTTTCCTAATATCCAGCCTATACCTTCCCTGACCTTTGGAGTCTTCTTTCTCCAAGCACCCAAATGCTGCTACCAGGTGAGTTCACCTCCATCTTTGGAGCAGGGAGGAGCCTGAGTGTGGCTGTTCAAATTCCTTGAGCACATTCAGTATAAATACTAAGGGTGGACCTGAGCCCCTCTGTTGGGGCATCATTTTGCTCAGATTTGGTGATACTCTTGCATGGATTAGAGCCCCCTGGGAGGCACACACAGAAGGCGGTAAAGTATATTCTTTTTAGCGTGTAAAAAGGTGGTTCAAGTCCCTTTTAGTGCTTGAAAAGGCAGGACGAGAGGCATGGACAAGAAGCCGCCCTTGGCTGAGGCTGTGCAGAATAATTCCCCGCTGTGCCGGGAGCGGCAGCAGCGCGGTGGGGCTGGTGCCGTGTCCACAGCGGGCTCCAAGGGGACAGCTCTGCCTGGTGGGGCCTGTGGGTGCTCGGTGGGCTGGGCTGAGCTGGGCTCGGAGGAAAAATGCTGAGGTTGAAGCATTTTAAAAGACACAGTGGGAACCTATTAAAAATTGTGTGCTAGAAACAGTATTTAGGTTTGATGATTCCTTCAAGATATTGAAACATAAACTTTAAGGGATTTAGAGATTTTAGAGGAGCTAAGATTTTAGTTAGAGATAAGCCTTACTAGAGTTAATTAAAATAAATAAGTAGGCCTTGATGGACTTAAGAGTTAGTAGTTAACTAATAATTGATTGCTTGTCAGCACAATGTTTAGTTAGCTGGGTTTATAATGAAGAATATAGAAATTGACAAATAGCTTTCAGGAACATAAGACAATTGTGGGCCTCCTCTGTTCTGAAACCAACTGAAGACAGGGAATGGGAGTTCTACCAAGGTTCATTTGTCATATTTGCATTGAAAAAGGTAGAAAGGTCAGAATGAGGAAGACTTCATTTACTTCCTCATTTTGGGACCCCTCCCCATGAAAGGGACCACTGACCCATTTCAAGGAACAAACTACGCATGCTTAATAGCTTTTGGAATGATTAGCATACTAAGCGAGGAATGGGATGTACCAAAATGATGAATATGTATTTGTATTTTGGGTATTCAATTCTTGTGTGGATTAAAGGACTCTGTAATCATTTGAAAGGCGCAGTGTGTATTTGGGAGCTATCCCACACGCTGCCTGGCATCGCAATGAACATACACTTTCTAACTTTAAACTGTTAGAGAGTTTTTGTCCGTCACAGTTGGATATTGGTATTAGATCAATATCCATATCTCTTTAATAAATCAACATTTTAATCTAAGACTTGATTTAAAAAATCAAGCTTTTGTTCCAACTCCCAGGAGAGCCGTGTCTCTGGGGCTCAAACATCTGCTCCCTCGGGACCACTGTGCACACAGAGTCTCCTCAAAAAGGGAGATTCGGGTAGATCTGCATCCAGAGGCACCTCAGCTTCCAAAAGTGTGCTGCTTGTGTCAGTTTTCCTGGAAAACTTATATTTTTTGTGAATTCAGATTTAGTTGTAACTATTTGAATGGATTGTTGGGGTGTAAACCAGAAATACCATGGAACATGTTCTCCAGGTGTGTGTCAGCTCACACACCACTTTATTTTTTTATGTATATGAGATTCCCTGTGGACATGCACTTGCTTATAACATTGGTATTTTTGTATATTTCTAAAAGAACATTTATAAAAGCACATTTTTCTCCATATACATTTATATTAGGTGAAAGGATGATAAACATACAAGTAATGTTTGAAGACTTCCCTCAGAATAAGGAGGACTGTTGTAGCTGTTCTTGAAGATCTGCTGTGTTCTATTCATGAAGGGAGGGCATAACCTGTGGCTGGGACTAGTGGCATGTGCAAAGCAGCAGAAAATTTTCTTACACGAATATTATTTCTATTTGTCTTAGGTTGGAAATGGTGGGTGTATTCTATTCCTATTGATGAGGCGGTTATCTTCTGTTAATTGGGCAGCTTTCTTTATCTCTTCCACAACCCATCCTCCCTCAGGGAGACATCTGCTGTTAATAGGTCATTGAGTGTCACTGCATGACTGATAAAATTACACCATCCCATTGTGAGATGCTCTGTCCAGGGGGAGGAGCCAAGCATTGCAAGCTAGATATAATCAGAAATCTGAAAGACCACAGTCAGCCTTTCCCACTGGATTCCCAGATGAAGACCAGGCCCATCTACATCATCACTGGATCTTCAGAGGAAAACTACACCTTTCTACAGGATGACTGCTTCAACAGAACCACATCTGACACTCCAGGAGGACTGCAGCCACCATTTCAATTAGACTGCTACCAACACCCTGACCCACAGGGTGTCAGATCCTATTCTGACTCTGTCAGTGTTGTTTTGTATTGCTGCATTGTTTATTTTATTTTTATTTTCTTTCCTAATAAAGAACTGTTATTCCTGCTCCCATATCTTTACCTAAGAGCCCGCTTAATTTCAAAATTATAACAATTTGGAGGGAGGCTCCAAATTTTCCATTTCAGGGGAGGCTCCTGCCTTCCTTAGCAGACACCTGGCTTTTCAAACCAAGACACTATTAACTTGGGAAAACTTTCATTTTCTTTCAGGACATGGGCAAAAAGTTCTGAGCAGGAAACTGGTTCCATTGCCTAATGCTTTGTATTTCCTCTTCAGTGAAGGAAAAGATTTTTGCTACTGAAAAAAGTTATATATATACGTGTGTGTGTGTGTGTGTGTGTGTGTGTGTGTGCGCGCGCGCGCACCTGGACATACAGAAATGGCCACTGGAGTAGTAATATAGGAAGTGGGACCCACCAGAGACTGGTCACACATTCTTCAGTTCATCTGGATCCAGTTGCAGCAGGAGCACCAGCCCGTCATAAATCAGTGGTGGTAGCAGCAACAACCTTAGAGGAAAGCCACCCCCTCATCCTGGGACATCCTGCAACAGTCCATGTCCCACATGAGGTGGAGATACTGTTGGAACAGTATCCAACCCCAGCTCTCACAATAACAAATCCTCCTAACAGCAGATCCTCTTAAAAAGATGCAACACCTGGAATCTAGTGAGCCGAATGCCTCTACCTGACAATGGAGAAGCACATCTCCAGTCTGAGCAAGGGATGATGTTCCCTCACATAACCAAGATCTAGTTCATCCTGCTACCTGCAAGGACAGTGATGGTCTGGGTAGACCACCTGTGGGGATGCCAGGGACAGGTAACAGAGGAGCACTAGCACTCCTAGCAAGGAGGAGCACACAGGGAGCAGTCTTGGCTCATGCTGCACATCTGGGAAGAGGGAACTGAGTTAACAGCTATACATTTGATACTTGATATGCTTTTGGTGTTTGTCATGCAGCAGGAATGTTATGGAAAGAGCAGGGATTTTTCACATCAGCAGAGTATCCAATGGAGAAGAAATACACAGTTTGCTAGAAGCTGAACAATTCCCTACAGAAATTTCTGTAGTACCTTGTCCAGCCCACACTAGAGGTATTACAGGGGTTGGCAGAGGCAATGCCCCAGCTGATGCAGCTGTGAAGGAACAGCTAGGCAGTCTCTGGGATGATGTGGCACAGTGACACTATCTAATGGCTGTTGAGAGTGAAAGGTCCAATTTGACAGAATTTCAAACTATCTGTGAGAAGGATGGCTCAACAGAAGGAAAGAGAGGATGGGAAAAGTGGGAGGCAACTCAAAATGATGAGGGAATATGGTCAGCTGGAGAAAAACTGGTCTGCCAAAGAAATGTTTAGTAACTGTGGTCAGATGGTTTCAGGGTAAAGCCCATGGAGGGAAAATAGTGTGGGCAGCTCCAAGAACTTAGGCTGCTGCAAAATAAATTACTAATAGCTGCTCAGCTTGCCCAAAGCTCTCATGTAACAGACCAAGCTCAGAGGTAGGAGGGTTACCATGGGCCTGCTTCCCTTTCCAGTGGCTGCACAGATACTATGGACACTTCACCTCCAGCTGGGGACAAGAGTTTGCTGGTGATGGTAGATCAGGCTGCCAGGCTGGACAGGAGCCTTTCCAACATGAAGGGCTGACATGGGAGGAGTAGTAAATGCCTGGCTAAAGGAAGTTACACCTCATACTCAGGGTTCCAGAGCTTATTGATGTAAAATTGGAACCCCTGAATGCAGGGGTGATCTTACAAAGGACAAAAGTAAAAGATGAAAGGCGCTCTTCTCCTCGGGACTAAAATCTTGTTTATTTTAAGAGCCACCTTGGATCCAGGCAATGCCTCAGGAGGTAACAGAGGCTGAGGCGTCTGGTGGCGTCCAGAAGAGGAAAGAGACCGACGGTGCTGTCCAGAGGGGTTTTGAGCCCAGGGAAAAGGGGAGCGGAGCTGAGGGGCCACATCCATTGGGATACAGGTGAAGAGAGGGGAGGAGCAGACTAGGGAGAGACTACCACACCTGAGGCTAAGGGGCGAGGGGTGGGGGGGAGACCATGTGATACCAAACACCCAGTGCAGAACAACTAAATAAACTATTTAGTGCAATACAACATATTGAAACAGACAGAGGTGCTCATTTTACAGCAAATATAATCCATCAGCTGTACAAGTCTTTAGGGAGAGAGAGGAAATTACATATACCACATCACTCACAGTCTTCAGGAGAAGTAGAGAGAATTAATAGAACATTAAAAGAAAAGATAGTGAAAATATGCATGCACACTAATCTGAAAGGTCCAGAAGCCTTACATTTGGCTCTGTGGGATACTCAGAATACTCTGTGATAAGCCATAGGGCTGACACAAACAGAAATTCTCTTTGGAAGGCACTTAGCTATGCCAGGATCTTATATACCAGCTATGACCAGCTTATTGGACGGAGATTGACCCAGTGCGTCATTGTCCAAGACTGAGCACCAAGATGTTTCCTATTACCATCCGAGTAGCAGTTGCATCTGGACAGTTTTCCTTATCTCCTGTTAATGGGCCCATCAATGTCTTGCCACATGACTCAGAGATAACACTCTCCAGGAGCCAGTTCTGTTTAACAGGTGATTAAGAACACACCTTGTGACTCAAAATAACATCAGCCCATTGTGAGATGCTCTGCCCAGGGAGAGAAGCTAGGCATTCCCACCTGGATAAATCCAGGGATTTCTAGACAGAAAAGCAGCCTTTCCGAGGTTTCCGAGAAGACACAGCAACCACATCTGCCACTCCAATTTGGACTGCTACCAGCACGCTGGCCAAAGGGGTGTCAGGTTGTATTCTGACTTTGTCAGTGGTCTTCCTTTTGTATCATTGCATGTATTTTTGTGGTTTTTTTTTCTTTTCCCAATAATTTGTACTTCTGACTTGGAGTCTCTCACTGGTTTTGCTTTCAAACCAGAACAGTCATATATATTCAGAAAGGGTTCAAAGAACCAAGTATGCCCAGTGTTATCAACTCAACCCCCTGAAATACAGGTACATGATATACAGCCTGGAGATAGAATTTTAAATAAGGTATTCTGTAGAAAATCCAAATTAGGACCTAGATAGGAGGGGTCATGTGCTGTTTTACTGTGTTCCTATTTTGCTGTTAAAGTTATAGGTAAGAAAAATTTGGTACACTCTTCTCATGTCAAACAACCAGTAAATGACCCATTCAATTATTTTCACTAGTGGTGATCAGTGATCAGTGTTGAGCCCAGTCCTATTCAGTATCTTTACTGATCATCTGAATAAGGGGATTGAGCCCACCCTGAGTAAATTCATGGATGACACCAAGATGGCTGGGAGTGTTGATCTGCCAGAGGGTAGGAAGACCTTGCAGAGGCATCTGCACAGGCTGGATTGATGGGCCAAGACCAACAGCATGAGGCTCAAAAAGACCAATTCCCAGGTCCTACACTTTGGCCACAATAATCCTCTGCAGAGATGCAGGTTTGGGGTAGAGTGGCTGGAAAGTTCCCAGCAGGGAAGGGCCTGGGGTGCTGGTCAACAGCGGCTGAACATGAGCCCAGGAGTGTTCAGGCCAAGAAGGTCAACAGCACCTGGCCTGTACCAGCCAAGGTGTGGCCAGCAGGGCCAGGGAAGTGATTCTTTTCCTGAACTTAGCACTAGTGAAGCAGCACTTTGAGTTCTGTGCACAGTTCTAGGCCACTCAGTTCAAGAAGGACATTTTGGTGCTGAATGAGTCCAGAGAAGAGCAACGAAGCTGGTGAAGGTTCTGGAGCAGGTGTCTGATAAGCAGCAGCTGAGGGAGCTGAGGGGACTCAGCCTGGAGAAAAGGAGGCTCAGAGGCGACCTTCTTGCTCATCACAACTTCCTGACAAGAGGGTGGAACCAGGTCGGGGTTGGGCTTTTCTATGTGACAGCCAGCAACAGGACAAGGGTGTGGCAGCAGCTCTCTCCAGAGAGAGCTGCAGGCACAACTTTCCTAGGCATTGTCCTGGGGAAGGCTGTGAGAAGATCAGAGAAAAGAATGAGAAACAATTCTTATCTTCACCTGCTGCACCTGTTGCTGTGAACATGTGGAATGTGTTATGGAGATTTGTTTACCAAAAGGTGATTTCTTAATTGGCCAATGGTGATGGTGTTTGGATTTCAAGGACCAATTAGGTCAAACTGTATCAGACTGTCTGTAAGGGTGATGAGTTTCTTAATAAGTATAGTATAGTACAGTATAGTATAATAAAGGGATTGATTAGCCTTCTGGAATCATGGAGGCAATGCTAATTATTACCCAGCGGGGAGCCATGCTATGATACAAGAGAACACTCTCAAGCTGCACTAGGAGACATTTACATTGGACATTAGGAAGAATTTCTTCACAGAAAAGGTGATTAGACATTGGGATGGGCTGTCCAAGGAGGTGTTGGAGTCACTGTTCCTGAAGGTGTTTAAGAAAAGACTGGATGTGGTGCTCAGTGCTCTGGTCTAGTGGACTTGGTGGTGCTCAATCATAGGTTGGACTTGGTGGTCTCAGAGGTCTTTTTTAGCCTTAATGATTCTGTGATTCTGTTATCAATAGGTTGATAAATAACTGACTTCTGAGAATCCTTTGTGATTTCGTGAAGTATTTGTGCACAGGAGTCTATGTTGTACTTCACCCTGTTGGCCTTAAATCTGTTATGTTTTTTCCTTGTGATAATATTGTATATAAGGGCAGTACTCAAATGTCTTGAAAATTTTTTTCTTTTTCCTTTCAATATATTAGCAGGTGTGCTCCACTAAAACAAAAGGGAGGGCTGTTGTGGAATGCTCCAGTGCCCAGCTCAGGGAGCTGCAGCAAGCTGCAGTTTGTGCTCAGAGTGGGGGGAATGGCCAGAGACCCCAGCAAGGGGCTGGAACCTGGCACTGATCCTTTGCCTAACCAAGGTCTTGGGGCCCTAGGGAGCCAGATGAGGCGTGGCCAGTCACCCTGGGATTCTGCAGGAGCCAGGAATAGGAGCCAGGCTAAACATCAGCATCAGGATGGGCACAGCCCAGGGGGGCTTTGTCTGAGATCCTTCCCCAGGGGCACCAGCTGGAGCTGTTCAGTGTCGCTGCAGCACAGAGGAACTGGGGTCTGGGACTGTGCTGTGGGAAACCTGGGGCGGAGCTGGTGAGAGGAACTGGTCAGACTTGGGGACTGTGGGGTCACTGGAGCCACTGCTGCAAAGGGGCTTTGATCCCAGCAGTGCCAGTCTGGGGCAGTGCCAGTGGGACCCCCAGAGCAGGATTTGAATGGTCTGACAGGGGAGTTTCCTTACCAATTTGCTGACCCAGGAGGGACCTCAGGCTACTGCCCTGGAAGCTTGATGGCCTGTGTCCAATTTGAGGACATGTGGAAGGTTCTGCAATTGCATTACCCCATCAGTGACACACATCTGGTTTTGGTGAAATGACATTGATTCTCCAATGCAAAACATACCACGAGCTGGGGGGACTCCTGGATGTGAAGAACATGGGGACTACGGGCTCATGCTTGACCCTACACTGCCCCAAGACAGCATCCCTCTTCTAACACCCAGTCAGATTCCCTCCCCAACCCTTCAGCAATTGCTGCCTGTCACAGAGGAACAACTGGCCCAAACCATTGCTAGACCGTGTCTTTCCTAGACCGCAGGTTCTATGAAATTTTGGCTTTCTTTCCCTACTGCTTCAATTGCCTGATATGCAACAGGGATACCTAGATACCTTGGCAGTGGGATTGCAGTGTGCTTGCAGCATGTTGGTTCTCGCCCATTCTCAGAGCCGGGGTCATTGACAGCCTGGGTGTCACCCAGCCAAGCTGTCAGAAGCTGCTGCCTCTTCGTCTGCCCCCACTAATTTATTAGCACTTATTTTTTGGAAATGGGACCCTTTGGATACCATGGTCCCACCTGTCCAAGGTGTTCACATGTCTGGGGGAAGCTGAGAGCAGCTCAGTGCCACAGAGCCTGGAGGGTCTGAATCTGTCCCCACCCTGACATTGCTCCCACTTTGAGCATCTCCCAAGGCCAGTAAAAATAAGTCCAAAGCCAGAGCTTTTCCCTCACCATTGTCTCAGTCTTGCTGCTGCTCCCTCCCTCCTGCAGATGCACTAATCCTTTAGCTGGATAAACACTCCTCCAGAGAAGTAAGGCAGACCTGTTGTGAGGAGCACAACCCAGAAAGAGAAATGTGTGATGAGCAGAGCCACTTCTCTGCACATCACAGAGGGAGGGAGTCACCAGTTTCCCTGCCAGGGTTTGTCCAACAACAACCAAAATGTCAGTCCAGTAATGGGACACAAGTGTGCATAGGTTGTACGGGGTCAAGAGGAGGAGGCCACCAGGGCAGCAGGGACACCCTTGGGCTCCCGAGTGGCTCCGTGAAGCTGGTCCTGCAGCCTGGACAGCGCTCCCAGGATGAGTTGCTGCAACTCTGCCGTCGGGAAGGTGAAGAATGTCCCACTTGGAGCCCGCAAAACCGAGGCGAAGGGTGTCCCATCGTCACTGCCCGAGTGGCCGCAGCCTCTGGCTTTGGTCACTACTCCGCTCAGGAAACTGCCTAGAGCCGTGCCAGGAAAAAAAGGGGGAAATATTTTCCTTGAGCAATTGTGTCACCGTGAGGGCGTTTATTTGCCAGAACAGCCTTTTCAGCTGGTGTTTAGCAGGAAGGTGGGGCCGAGAGCGCTGAGCGAGCCCGGGAGCAGCCCGAGGGGGAAGCAAGGGGGCTGGGGCGGGGGCTTCGGGCGGCAGCCGTGTGTCCTGGGGCGCGGCTGAAGGCCTGCCCCGCTGTGTTCCCCGGCTCCGGTGCTGCGCTGACCCCCGGGCCGGGCCGGTTGTCCCCCCCGCCCGGAGCTGACACCATGCCCCAGCGATCGGGGGTGACTCTCAAACGGAGCGAAATCTCTCTCCCAGCGATCCCACTCCAACCGGGAGGGTCCCATCCCTCCGAGGGCCGCCCCTCCCTGCGGTGTAACCCCCTCCCCGAACAGACTCGCCCTGCCCCCGCAGCCCCGCCCCGGCCCTCACACAAACCCCGGCTCTCCCGCCCCGCCCCCGACCCCGCCCCCGCCCCGCCCCCGCCCCATCTCTCAGTGTCCCAGCTCGGGCACCCAAGCACCGCCCCTCCCCAGCTGCCTGCCTTCGATTGGGCAGCGTTCGCCGCCAGTCAGCGGAGTTCCCGTCGCTTATTGGATGTTGTTGATGGGTCTGTTGCACCGCTCGCCTCCTGCGGTCTCTGGCGGACGCTGATTGGGCCGTGCGGGAGCGCCCCTCCCCGGCTGGGCCGCGGTCGGTGCCGGGCAGGCAGAGGGTCGGCGCCGCCATCGCCATGGGTACCCGCGACGACGAGTACGACTATCTGTTTAAAGGTACGTGCTCAGCAGGGCCACGGCCGCCGCACCGCGCCGGTCTCGGCCGGGACCAGCGGTCCGCGCGGGCCCAGGGCGTCCGCCGCGGCCTTGGTGCGCGGGGCGGCCTTGTGGGCCCCCGGCCTGGCCTGGAGCCGGGGTAGCCCCGGAGGAGCGGCGGGAGAGCCGCAAGGGCCGCCCCGCCCCGTCCAGTCCCGTCCCGGTCCGCGTAGGCCGCGCGCCAGCAGCTGGGTGCTACCCCCGGGGGCGACCGGAGCCGCGGCGGGCAGCGGGCGGGCTGCGGGCCGGGGCTGTGCCTGGCGGTGCCGGTGGTTGTCCGGGGATCGCCCGGTGTCGAGTCGGAGCTGCAAAACCGTAAGCTTCGGTGGAGGCTCTTTCGCAGGTCCTCGCTGAGCGCCGGTACTGGGAGCCTGGGACCGTGGCGGTGTTAAGTGGTTGTGCTGAAGGGTGTTTGCCGCCCCTGCCCTTCCTGTGGCATGTCCAGGGCTCTTGTGAGGGCTCGGTGCTGCTCCTCCTGCGTTGGCTCCGGGGAGAGCCGGAGGGTGTCATCCCGTGGGATATCTTCGGGGTTTCTGTCCCGTGGGATGTTTCCCCAGGCCGGCTTTCTGCCTGTCCAGAGGCTCAAGCTGACCAATTTCCCGGAGCAGCCCACAGCTCTGCCTGTGAGGCCCGAGGAGCGGTGCAGGTGGGTGGAGCACCTTCATCTTTGCTTTCCCAGCCTGTTTTGCACCAGATCTACTGTTGGTAGAGTGGCTGAAACATGATTTTTATCCCAAGAGTTCACTCTTGGGAGGGGCAGTGCTAATGGTGCCATTGGTGGTCTGTGAGGGCTCTGGGGGTCACTTGCTGCTGTGACAATTTCCCAGGCGTTTGATGTCTTTGTACCTGGACGCTCACAAGGGCAGCAGTGATTCTGAACTTGTGGACCAAAGAAAATAACAGTTACTCATCTGTGGGAAATATTTTATAGATTTATTTGCCTATTTGCTTTATTTGTTTTACAGTGGGTTGAATTTTGAGGACAATGGAGGAAAAAAAGCCCTTATTTCTTCTTTTCCTATAAAGCACACAACCAGCCTGTAAAAATGTAATAAGCAGTCTGAGTCTAGTTTCCTTTTGAAGTCTGTTTCCCAGGTGGTTTAATAGCCAGGAACTTGAAAGCCTAAAAATTGTACTTATTTTTTTTCTTTTTCTGAATAGTCAATTAGCTAGGGGGAATGCATTTGTCTTTTAAAAATACTTGCTTTGAAATGTGTTTTTAATATATTTGGAATGAGACTCAACCTAAAGCCATTTGGTCAAGATCTTTGCTGTGGTGATGCTGGCACACTTTGCAGCACTTAATAAAAAGCGGATGAGAGAATTGTCCTTTTCTGTGCGTCTTTTGGGAGGGGTCATTGTATGGATTTCTAAAAAAAAAAAAGTAGATATAGAAGGGTTTCTTTGTGAGTTTGATTATTTATCTTTTCCTTCTTCTGAGGCTTTTTGGGACTAGACAAAAAATAATATAAATGGGACCAAGTGGGATGACGGCTCTGTTGTGGGATCAACTCTCCTGCCTTTTATTTTTGCCTCCTTCAGTAATGGAATTAAACATCAAGGACAGTTGCCGTAATGATGTCCAGGACGTTGGTTGGTTTGTGGTTTAGCCCCTTCTTAGCTACATAGATAACTTCTAAACTCTGTTCTGTCAGTCTGGGTAGTAGTCAGAGGTAGAAATAATTATATAGGAGGATCGTAGTCTGGGAAGGTTTATTTTTATTAAATTTAACGCTTGACTGTTTCCCCTGCCACCTGTTTCCAAAGGACAGCATGTGGCAGGCAATGACTAACTTAAGGTTTGGGAGCACTCTGGGAATGTGAGTGATTATAGTCAAATCTGCTCTGCTGAAGTAGTGCTTCTTTGTTCCCAATTTCCCTTTTTTTCTGTGTGCATCCCAACAGAACTGCTTATTTTATTGATCACAACAAAATATTACTTGTTACCCAAGTGCCTGAGCCAGCCTTTGGGGGAAGGAGCCAAACTGTGTGTGCAGGGCTGTGTGGGGTAGTGAGACTGCGAAGAGCTCGTGGCTGTGCTCAGTGATGTGAGCCAAGTGAAGCTGGCAGTTCTGGCCTCTATTCCCAGTTAGTTTTGTAGCAGGGATGGTGAAAAAGCAGGGACTTTTCAGGATGCGTTTTGAATGCATTGATTTGGAATTGAATTCATGACCCTTGAAGAGCCGTTGAAAATGTTGGAAGCCTTTTACCTATTAAATGTGATCTGCACATTAGTTTTGCCCTCGAGAAGATTAGCTATTATCAGTGTTTATTTTAAAAATTAAATCTGAGGTTGTGCAGATGTGTGCTGGCTCATGAAAAAGGCAGGAAAAATCAGCCATAGGGAAAAAGAGTTTTCTTTTACTTTTGTGGGAATTTAGACTGCTCTGATTAGTCTCCACGTAACTAAGGCTGTGGTTATTAAAAACAAATGTGTATCCTATTAGTCACCAATATCTGGCAACCTTATGTACTTCAGATTTATCACAGACTCTGGTTAGATGGTCTCTGCTAGAGGGAGTCTTAATATTCTTAATCACTCAAAAGTATATATTCTTTTTCCCAGATTAATAAATGAGTGTATTTACAATTCTGTCATAAACTTGATCTATTTATTTTCCCTTTCTTACCAATGATGTATGGCGCTGGAATTTTAATTCTGACTTTGGCTTGTTTTGTGCAAGGATCTTAATATACAGGGCAGGTGTTCGGGGTGAGATTGTGCTGTAGTTCTGGATATTATAGACACAGGAAGCAGAGTGAGGGTGGTGACTGAGTTGATGGATGTGTAATTTGGCGGTGATGCATAACTCACAGTGGCAGGGGGTGCTGGAGGAGAGAGGAGATCGGGAAATACTGAAGGAGCAGGATTCAGGATATAAACAGGACACTGTGCAAGGCTTGTCTATGTGCTTAGAGCCATCTGAAGGTGGCTGGTGCTGGTTATTGGTTCATGTCACTTCCAGGATCAAACCTGTGCATCTTTTCATCACCAATGTGGCCCTTAGGGGCATTTTGAGAGTGACTTCCTCAGTTCTGGTGAGATGGGTTTAGAGAGTATTCAGACTCTTAAGCTGTCATTTGGAACTTTTTTCCCTTCTCTGTCATGACTTCTGAATTTGAACAGGCAATACTGTGTGGTGGCCTGTTATCAAATTTAGAAACTTTCCCAAGATCTAATCACTTAGTCCAGAATGTTGAAGGTCTCTTCTTGCTCAGCTCCTGTAGAAAATAAGTTTGTGGCTTCTCTCTGCATGTGGGGCCCCCAGTCTTGGCATCTTTCTCCTGAAAGTGAAAATGCCCTTTTAGTGCTCAAGATTGAGTATTAATAAGAAGCACATGGAAACTCTAGGAATGCTCTTTATTGACTTGGGATCTGGTTGCCTTCCTTTAACTTCTGAAAAATGCTCTCCTAGAAGCTCTGCTGGAATGTGGGACAGCACGGTGAAGGGAGCCTGTGAATAACCAGCCAAAGGAGCCCAGGACCCCTGGAATTTTCTTCCAGTGACAGATGAAGTTAATGACCTGAGAGCCATTTGCATGGTTTATGCCCCAAATTGACACATTTGAAATGCGAGAGCCTGGGAGATGGCTAGAATGTAGAAAGGCTGTGCTTTCTCCAGCTGCAAAATCAAGATAACTCCCTTCGGAAACAGTTGGAAGCCTCAGGGGTCTTCCAATCTGGTCTAGCTTGTGTGGTGGATATTCTTACTTTTGGTTATGGTCAGGGCTTTGCTGTAGGATAGAGCCTACTCCAGCCAGCAGATCCCTGTGCAAGATGGGTGACCTCCGCCTGTTCTTGGAAGGTCCCATGGAATTAGTGATGAAAAACTGTTTGTCTGAAAAATAAAGCTGAAAAAATCCTATAGTTAGAACTTGTAATAAAATATTTTTTTAATTTATCTGGTCTCATACCCTAAAAAATCGTTTAGGATGTTTGCCAAGGAAAGCAGAGCACTGTGAGGAGCTGGTTTAAGTTCTCCCGGGTGGCGAGCTGTGGTGCCTTGCCACGATGTGCTGGCTGCCCGTTCCTGCCTGTGTTGTGTTTTGCCTGTTCAGCTGTGCTAGCACAATTGTCTGTCTGTGCTCTCAGGCAGAGGAGCTGCACAGGGACTCTCCAGCACAATGCCCCTGTGCAGCTCGGGAGCTGTTGCAGCAGAGAGCCAGGGTCCAGCGGCAGCCTGGGAATGTGCTCCAGGGGTGGGGTGGCAGCGAGCTGGATGCAGGGCGCTGCCAGAGCTCCATCCTCAAACAATGGCCTGAGCAGAGAAAAGCTGTAGCAGCACTAAAAGACTAGTATGATCCTTGGCCCTAGGAAGACACTGGTGAGCTCATTCTGGAAGTGTGCAATGAGAAGGTTCTTCTGTAGTTGCTGGGAGGAAATTGGGAATGTTTTTTGCCCATGTCTGCTTTTCTGTAGGAAAAGCAGACCATATGAATGAGGAAGATCAGCAAATCTGTACTTAGAACTGGAGTAGGAAATATTCCCAAGGTTAAAGAAGCTCACAGAGGCTGGCTGACTTTCTTCCTTTTGCTTGAGCCAGGACACTTGAATTCCAAAGGGTATGTGATAAGAGTGTTTGTGAGAGGAAGGGAGCATGGCTCAGCTGTTTCAACTGTGTTTCTCGTAGTTGTTTCTTGCTCTCATCTATAAGCCAAAAAGTAGAGGGAACCTCCTGCCACAAGATGTATCTTTGTTTTCACAATTCCTTTCAGGAAAGCTGGGCTTTGTGTGCTGAAGATCTGTCTGCACTTACATTTTTCTGTTATCATGGCAACACCATGTGTGGAGGCAGAGGTTTCTAGCTCATCTCTTACTTCTCATGCAGTCTCCTACAACTTGTTTTGCTGGATGAAGTTCTGCTTTGCTTTGTATCTTATTTTGTAGTACGAAATGTCTCCTGATTTCCCCCTTTTGTGGTGAACATATTTATTAACTAAATTATTGAAATAAAACACCCTATATGATTTTAACAGGGACTGCAAATAATTGTTTACTTACCATGTTTTTGGTTTTTTTTTATAAAAATAGAGTACACTTACCCTGTACAAAGGCTTTTGTTGGGCAGACAGGTGGCCTGTTGACCTGTTCTTGCCTGTAGTGTTTCTTAAAATGTGGGTTGTAGCATTCCTGTGCCAAAGGTTGAGTGTGTGAGGGGCATGTCTTACCTCTGCCTGCTGCAGTGCTTGGGGCTTCCAAAGCACTGTTTGACTTTGACAGTCGCTGTAGCAATTTCTCATTTTCACCTCTGAGGACGGGGCAGCTACTCACCACAAAAGAACTTGGGGCTCTTCTGGGGTTGGAGAAGCAAGCTGTGCATAGTAAAGACTGTGGTGTTGTCTGTGTTGTCTCTCCTGTGTTATCTGACTGTGCATTTCTGGCGGATGCTGCCTGCCAGGCCGCACTGTCGCGTGGGGTCAGTGCTGATACGAGAAATTAATTGTGAAAATAATGTCTCTGCTTTCAGTTGTGTTGATTGGAGACTCTGGAGTTGGGAAAAGTAATCTTCTGTCACGTTTCACACGCAATGAGTTCAATCTGGAAAGTAAGAGCACCATTGGAGTGGAATTTGCCACCAGGAGCATCCAGGTGGATGGGAAGACAATAAAAGCCCAGATCTGGGATACTGCGGGCCAGGAGCGATACCGCGCGATTACCTCAGCGTGAGTACTCTGTCTTTGCTCAACAGAATTCTAGCAGAGATGCTGCAAATAAATGTAGGGGTAGAGAGTGAAACATACTTGGCACACATGACAAAGTCATTGTGACAGACTTCAGTGTGGATCCTAGTCATACAATAGCAAATACTTTTGTGTTCTCTTGATTAATATAATGAAGGTAATTTTAGATTCTCATGTAACTGTTATAGAAACAAATGACAACTTAAAACTGTGGGAAATTCTGTTTGAGTTTTGGGATTTAGTTTTTTGTCTGTGTTGAATGTGCTGTGTTTGTTAGGTGGAGTGAGTGTCATTTCAGATGGAAGCTGAGTACTGTTGGAATCAAGTCTTGGTCTAGATATGGTGGCTTACTGTAACACCCATGGCTTCTGGTCTCAATTGCCTCCTCAGTCTTGAGATTGAGGGTGTTTTTAGGAAAACCTGCAGCCACAAAGTCCCTTGAAATCTCAATGACTTTGAATTAATCACAGCCCTGAAGATTGGGTCCATGAGCGCAGACATTGAATAGCCAGGGAGTAGGAAGGCAACAATGACAGTGCTGGCTGTGCAACATTAGGCACAGTCCCTGGAGGGACTTTCACCTATGGCACCTTTTCACCTATGGCACCTTGTTAATCCACAGAGTGCCTTGAGGTGTACCTGTTTCTATGCTGGCAAAAGTATTTTGCAGAGGACAAAAAGCAAACCCTTTGGTCAGGCCTGGTTTTCCAGAGTATTTTCTGGTCAGTGAGTTGATTTTTTGTTACGTTACAGATGTGTATCAGTTTTTAAAGGTAAAAACATGTTTCTGAGTCATGCACAGATTGAGCCATTAAGCTCAAGGTAAGGGGAATTTTGTCAAGATGGGAGAAAACCAGGAGACCCTGAAGCCCAAAAGGAGCAGTCTATAGGGAAAGGGATGCAGAAGCAGATGTAAGTGACAATTTCAAATTGCATTTTTTCTGGAACTGTTAGTGTGACTTTCAGATTTTTTTTCCTGACCCTTGCTCTTGCTGTAAAAACTGCTAGTCTAGTCTGGGTCAACAACAACAGGTTTTACTGCTGGGAGCTAGTGCAGCTGCAGTCCTGTGATCCTGCCTCTCCTTTGTGCTGGCACTAACTGCTGCTCAACACATCATCACTCCGCCAGTTCAGCCTGCTTGGCCAGCAGAACATCAGGGAAAAGAGAATGTTTTCTGCTGACTTGATGCCCTGACTCGATGCCCTGACTCAGTTCAACAACATGTCAGACAGGTGCTGGCAGAACTGAGGAGAAATGGTAGGATTGTGTGGAAGAGAGATATGGATGTTACAGGATTGCTGATACAGAGTGGCTTGTGCTGAGCTGAGCCCTTGGCTTGTGTTGGAATGGGCCCAAACCTGCACTGAGGGAGCAAACTGTTCCTGGATTAGAGGTTGGTGGATAGTGACAATATAGCCCAGAGTCCCCTCTTTAATTTGTCAGAGGGGCAGGAGATATTTGAAGGATCAGGAACAAATACTGACATTTTATTAAGGGCTATTTTCCTAGTAGAAAGGTGGGTTGTAACTTCACAAAAACCTCCCAGCTGTACTGATTCTGCAATGGTCAGTTTTCCTATACACAGTTGGAGCAGACATTTCCAGTCATGATTTCTGGAAGCTCTTCAGCATTTTGGTACACACACTGGAGATTTTTAGAAATGCTATTAGGAAAAAACGCTGCATTTGGAACTTGGTCTTAGGCTTCAAAACCACTCCAACAACAGTATCTACATTAGCACAACTTTTTCCAAAGTGGAGAGTATTAAAGAAGAGCTAGATGGCCTGTTTGTTGGTGTGGCTGAGACAGAGCTCTAGCTGAAGGGCTGTGCCTCACGGTTTCAGATATTACCGTGGTGCTGTTGGGGCTCTGCTCGTCTATGACATTGCCAAACACCTCACCTATGAGAACGTGGAGCGCTGGCTGAAGGAGCTGCGGGACCACGCTGACAACAACATCGTGATCATGCTGGTGGGCAACAAGAGCGACCTGCGCCACCTCCGGGCCGTGCCCACTGACGAGGCCAGGGCCTTCGCAGGTGTGGACTGGGGCTTCGGGCTGGGGGATGGTGCCTGCTGTGATCACACTGTTTTGTCCAGGGCTCAACTCTCACCTCAAGTTTTAGTTTGAACCCTAAAAAAAGACATTTAAGGTGTTTTGTTGTTTTTGGTTTTTTTTTTAATAATGAAATATCTTGACTTACTAACTAGCATGTGTGACTGGTTTGGTTTTTTTTTTTTTGGAGAATTTTCTTTGCCATTTTTAGTTTGCAGTTTCTGTTGTTTTTTAAATTTAGTGATAGTATATGTTTTTGAAACACTGTCCTTGAGCTGCCTGATAGCTGAAGAATAAACACTTCTTCTAACAAGGCTAGAAACAGTAAGCAATATTTAGAAGAGAAAATATCACAATAAAAATAAAAAATATTGCAATACAAAATGTCCATCCTTCCTTCCTGGAGACCTGCTTCTACTGAGTAGATATCAATGTGGACAGCTACAAATGAATGCTGAACCTTTTCTTAGATGGGGTGGTTGCTGCTCTAGAGCATGGGTGCATGTAGTAGTGTCATCTAGTCTCACTTAAATGCAGCGATCATCAGACTTGAGAATTATCATTTGTTGGGAGAAGTCAAGTGGGTTATGTAAGATGCTGCCACTACATTCCTTCTCTCTTCCTTACCCGGCAGAGCACTGGTCAGATATTCTTTTGTCCTGAAAGGCCTGGGGTCATTCAGCTTTTGTGTGGCTGTCAAGCTTGGAGGTGGAATGTAAATGTACAACTTCTAAAATACCTCTAGAAATATTACCAAGGCTTACTTATACACACTTTCTGAAGTTTGCTGGTAAGCAAGTACCCTGAGGGTAATAAAGCCATTTCAAATTTTCAGATGAAGGAGAAGTGGCATTTATCTAAGAGAAGAAAAACAAGTTGGTGGGTGCCCCGTATAGTCTATGACTTTGGTCACTTGGTTTAGCTTCTTCCTTTTTGACCCTGGACTTCCTCCTAAGGCTGTTTTAAATTGCTAGTGATGGTCAAATTGTTACTGTTTAAGCTCCAGTACTGAAATTTGCGTATTCCTGGGCAGGTGGTACAGAACCATTCTAGGTATGATATTTGAGTGTTAATCACTTTCTTTTTTAATAATAATAATAAAAAAAAATTGCATTGTAAGAGGAAAGAAGAAAATAGACTGGGTTTCAGGGGGTCATTGTTATTTGGAAGTGGGGTCTGATTAGGAAAGTATAGGTCTGTTGATCTTCTTGGGGTTGCAGAGGAGAATTGTGTCTCTATAGCAGCTGATATGCTTTTGCTTGGGGCTCTTGCTCAAGATACCTCTGGGTGTGATCTGTAGCCAGAAGAGAATGGTATTTTGTGTTGTTTGACTGAGCAAGGGCTGCAGTGAGGAAAATGTTCTTGCACTTTGGGCAAAGGAAATGTTGCTGAACTGCAGAACCAAGGTGTTCCTTGTGCAACAAGGAAAAGAAAAAATATTACTGTGCCCTGGCTGGTTTGGCCTAAAATAAAAGTTAAAAACATCAAAGTAAATATGAAATAAAGTGTTATTAAAATTTTTAACTGAACTACTTCTTATTTATTGCAGAAAAAAATAACTTATCTTTTATTGAAACATCTGCTCTGGACTCTACAAATGTAGAAGAAGCCTTCAAGAACATCCTTACAGGTATGGTTTATAATGGGTTCAGAGGAGCAGCTGAGGTGGTGGATCTTCTTCATGGGCACATTTTGTAGGTTTCTGGAATGTTTTGGAAATGAGTGTTGGGAACAATGGTTAGTTCGCAAGCTTTCTAATCTCACCTTTGTGTTCTGCCTCCCAGCCCATACATCCCTTTCTGTCCCAGGTGAGGGTTTCTGTCTCCTGGAGGTTTCTATCTCCTGATGTTTCTTAAGTTCAAGCTATTGCAACAGCACTGTTGTAAAGGAATTAATAACTGTACTTCCGTGCCTGCACAAAATCTTGGCAGTGAAGCCCCAGCCATGCTGGAAGTTAAATGTTGCAGTATCTTTTACACCAAAGCAGGCTGGTACCATTTTCAGACTGCTGAACTCTTGTTCTCAGCTGATAGCAAGAGTGGTGACTGCACTGCACCAACAGCATCTTCTGCAGAAAAGGACCTGAGGATTCTGATGGATATCAAGTTGACAGTGAGCCATGGGCAGGGACACCTCCCACTATCCCACGTTGCTCCAAGCCCTGTCCAGCCTGGCCTTGGACACTTCCAGGGATCCAGGGGCAGCCACAGCTGCTCTGGGCACCCTGTGCCAGGATCTCACCACTCTCACAGCCAAGAATTTCTTCCCACTATCCCATCTAACCCTGTTCCTCTGGCAGTGGAAAACCATTCCACTTGTTCTGTACCTCCAGGCCCTTGTCCAAAGTCCCTCTCCAGCTCTCTTGGGGGACTGTAGATGTTGGTAGTCTGCGTTAAGGTCTCCCTGGAGCCTTTGCTTCTCTAGACTGAACAACCCCAACTCTGACTCCAAGGTGCCCAAGAAGAGGCAGACAGGAAATAAAGGGTAGCCAAGCTGCCTCTATAGGTAAAAGCCTGACAGATGAGGAATGGGTTGTATTTGGTGCCCAGCAGATCTGTGTTATTAGAGAGCCACTAGTGAAGTATCTGGACTGTGAGGCAGAGCTGACTGCCCAGAGCTGGAGTTGGGCTGGTCTCACACTGTGTAGCAGATTTGTGGCTATCTGAGACACTTGGCTAGATTTGAGGCAACTTCCCTGGCACTTTGAGACAGTATTTTTATTGAGACAGTATATTTATCTGAGTGTAGTTCAATGGTCTCCATCCATCCTGTCTTCCCTTCCTGACACTGACCCTGGTTAGAGATGCTGGCCTGAGGCCACTCTAGGAGAGCCACAGTGCTGTAACAACTCAAGCTGAGGTCAGGCCTGGGCAAACTGAACTCAGCCCCCTTTCTCTCACAGCATCCTGGGCTCCTAAAGTGTTGAGATTGTCCGGTCAGGTAGCATAGGCACATGAATAATAAGACTTAGGAGTCCTGAAAAGGCTATTCCTAAAGTGATTACACCTGAGGGAGAATCATCCTCCTAAGAGAGGAGAAGGAACCTAGGAAAATGTGCTGTGTAGAGTAGTGAGTTGGGAGCCACCACAGGGGACTTGGAAGAGAGTGGGAACAGCAGGACAGGGGCTTCCTTACTGGCTACTTGTTTGAGGAATCATTAATGACTGGAAGAAAAAAAAGCCCACAAAACACCCCAAAGAGCTGCTACCCCAAAGCAAAGGGGGCTTGGCAACCACTCTGAACACCTCAAATTCAAATACGGTACTGAGCAGGAAAGAAAAAGGTGTGACAGCCTCTGAACAACCTTCCTTCTCCCTTTCAGCAAAGATCTGTAGGTAGCCAGTGGCAACAAGATTGGCCTTGAATTAAAGATTTCCATTTTAAACAACATAAATAAGTGCAGATTCTTAAAAAAACCAAAAAAAACCAAAACAAAACCACCAAAAAAACCTAACAAAAAATCCCCATAAACAAGCCCTGCACAGTCCTCTGTGATTTTTTAATCCTTACTAAAGGCTTTGGGTGTTCCTGTTTTGGGGTTGTGGCTGTATGAATGTGACCGTAATATTTACCACAGACTTCCAGGGAAGTACTTGCCCTTTTCCTGTTTCACAATGGAGGGAAGTTGGAACAAGGGCTTATAGTCAGTGAAATAAGTAATTTAAAAAAACCTTTCCACTTATAAGACTTCTGCTAAGTATGCAGTTGAAACAGTTTTTTTGTGAAGGCTTTTAAGTTGGCAGTCTCTCTTCAGTGGTTACAGCTTTGTTGGATTTGTGTGCTTTCAAGCATTAAGTTAGTTTGAGTCAAATAAATTCATTTGGAGAAGCATGGGGCTTTATGGACCCATGCAGCTTCTACTGTCATAGGTAGGAAAACTGATGTGCTGCAGAGAGGAGCATTGCTGTTACTTGGTGGTAGCAGGTTGCCAGGAGGGGAGGTGGACATTGTGTAACTTGTTGCTGCTGTGAAGGTTTCCCGGCATCCTGGTGATTGGTGCTACTAGTGTATGCTGCCCACTTTTTTTAATCACAAAGACAATGATTCCCTGTTTTAGAAATGAGCATTCCTGCTCCTTTCCCATTAAAAAACCCTTTTAATTAACCCCCTTTTCATGGAGTAATTGAAAAAGAACGGGATAGGAAGTGCTGTTGTGGAAGGCAGCGAGGACTCTTGTCTTAATAACTTTTCCAGACAGCTGTTGTATTCATTCCAGAACTGGAATGCCAGCCAGATGTTACATACCACATCTGGTTAGCCTAGATTCCCTTTTAGGGCCCTCAAGTTAAATCTTCTCCTTCTTGGGCTCTGGCATGTTGTTGGACAGTTTGCCTGGCGCTGTGCCTGTGGGAGGCCGTGCCCCTGGGCTCTGACCGTGTGCTCTCCTTGCAGAAATCTACCGCATTGTGTCGCAGAAGCAAATCGCCGACCGGTCTGCGCACGATGAGTCTCCTGGCAACAACGTCGTTGATATCAGCGTCCCGCCAACCACCGATGGACAGAAATCCAACAAACTCCAGTGCTGTCAGAACCTGTGACCTTCTCTAGACGACTCTTGTGCCCTCCACTTTGTCCGTGCTTCATTTAGAAACTTGTGTGCACTTCCTATCTCCTGTGATTCAGTGACTCCCTCCTCCCTCCTTTATTCCATTCCCAAATCTCTCCTCTCATATTAGAGCTTTAATTGTAGGGCTAACATCCCCCTGCCTCTGAAACCCCTTCCATGTGGTGACTTCTGGGCTTGAAATGTAGTCACTGATCTGATAGACATGTTTGTGTTGGAACATCTGCTGCTGGATATTATCCCATGAAACACTCTTATCAAATAAGCTTGTTTTGGTTTTGCTAGGGTTTTTTTTTTCAGTTTGGTTTTGTTGTTGTTGTTTTCTGGGAGGGGAGCAATGGGACTTGACTCTACCACTTGAAGAAATAACTACATTTAGGTGACAAGGTTTTTTCCTCCCATAGTCAGATATCTCTTTTTCTTGTTTCTGTAAACATGGGGGAGAAATTAAACTAGCTATCTTGCCAAATGCTCTGTTTTCTGTCCTGATGAAGTCTCACAGTGAGGATTTTAGTGGCTGCACACACATAAGAAAGCTGTTGAAAATAACATTACTTATTCTGTAATTACCCCTAATACAGTTAGTCTGGCTGTGTAGTTTACTGTTTCCTGCTAGGGAAATCTTTCTTTATTCTTGTTTTATTTGGGAACAATGAAATACATCTGCATTGCTTTCTCTGCCACCATGAATGCCTGTGTAGGCTTTATGAAGTGGCGTAATATTTATTCATGGCTTATGTTAATCAGTTAACATTATTGTACAGTAAGTGCCAGCATATTGATTTCAGAAACCTTTTGCAGCCTGTACAAGTAGGCTTCTTTTGTACTGTAGGTAGTGTCTGAAAGCAGGATCTGCTCTAGTTCAAGGGTTGGTTTTTTTTTTTTGGCATGCTGCTTTTTCTCTAGATCTCTCTTGCCCCTGTCTGAGTGAGTGAGGCAATATTTTCATGTCACATATATACCTACACTTGTAAGAGTTTTGGTTGTTGTAGAGAAACACAATACTTTATACATTTTGTAAAACTTCTGCAGATCCATAGTATCTGGAACTTTCTCTTCATGATCTTTCACTATTGACCTCTACTAAAATGCATAATATTAGGATTTCACATAATAACTACTAACCTGTTGTTTTCTTCTTACTGTTTTACTGAACTGCAGACTGTAATTCTTAAATGATTGTACTTCACTGATGTAACAGATTTGTCATCAGCAGGGCTAACTACTCTAATTCTTCGTTGTGCTGAATGGGAAGAATGTTACCACAACTTTGTGTAGTCAGTCTCTTGCTTGCTTGTGCAAATCTCTGATGGCTTTTCATCACTCACTAGCTCTTGCATACTTGTATCCCCTCCGGTATCCACTGAATGTTTGATGGCAAATACTGGGTGAAATGATCTAAAGGAAGAGCTGGAGACCATCTGCTGCTCTCCGAAGGCTTGTGGAGCCATTTGCAGTGAGTTTTTGCTCTGTGTTCTGAGCCTGTACCTCACTGGATGAATCCCAAGTGCATATTAGTGAGTTGATTTTTCTTTACTGATACAAAGCAAATATGAAACTGTGAATTGTGCTTGAAGAGGAAGTCTGACATTCCAGTCTCAACTGTTCTGTCTGGTTATGTAATAAAATTAAGGGCAGTTAACTCTGATGGCTTTTCTTTTATAAGATTTCCAGACCAATGCCTTTAATTTTGTACTGTATGCACTGAGAGTGCTCCAGCTCACAGTGCAGGATGCGCGTGGTGCCTGGCACTTTCACTCTTCAGCTTTGTTTAGAGGTTGCATTCAAGGTGAAAGGGTGCACGCTTGCAGCCTGATCCCATTGAATCAGGCTATGAATCCCTCAGTAGGCATCACAGGGCTCTGTCCTAAGGGTGTTCCAGTTCAGGAACACTTTCGACACTTGGTATTGGCTTCACTAGCATTCTGTTGAGAGAAGGTGAGAACTGGGATGTTTCCTTTTTGGTGGTCCAAGACCAGAACATAATGTGCAGTCAGTGTTCAGACAGCTGGCAATGAGAGAATGGAAAATTCTGAAGTATTGAAAATATTTCATTTGAGAACAAGTGGACACTAGTGGAGCTGGGCTCCTTAATTTTTGAGCAAACTTTTATATAAAGAAATTAGCTGGATAGCATGAGGAGGAATTGTACTGTTAAGTCTAATTAGTTCAGGGTGATGTATTAACATGCTTACTCTGCAAGTCCTGCTCTTAACATGAAGTTTCTAGAATCAGTCTGGCCTAGTGTAAAAAGCCAAGAAACAGTTTAGTCACTTGCTTTTCTCTTCAAAGATTGTCTTTAGTCTTTGACTTTGTGGAAGGCTCTAAACTTCCCTGCAGAGTCCCAGTGAAAGGTCAATGTCTAGGGCTTAAGTGCAGTTAAGTTTATGGGTATTGAAGAGCTCTTGAACAACTGCATTGTCCAAAGCCCCCTCAGCACTGCTGGACCTTGGACCAATCTGTTGTGTTGTGTGACAGGGAAGGGCCTCCTGCCCTCTGCTGGGGCACACAGGGGGAGTTGGTGTGTGCACCCATGCAGCTCCTGAGAGCACTGGGAACAGGGTGGGGGTTTTCATCTGCTGTGGTCCCTCAGTATGAGACAAGGCTTTTTCCAGGCTGCTGTGCTGCTCTCCAGGCAGAGATACAGCCCTTCTGTGGGTCTGAGGTGCTCCTGCCCAGAGTAAGCACAGGGCTGTTTGTGACAATAGAAAAAGGACAGTAGATCAGTTCTGCCAGGTTAGGCCATCTTCCTGTGCACAGCCTGAGGAAAAGGCTTGTGATCTGGGGTTCCTGGTGTCCTGATGAAACATTGTACACCCCTTAGAAACTGCATCCACAACCCAGCCCACTACTGTGCTGGAATTACTGAGGGGAAGACTTGGAGGAATCCTGAGGAAGCTGGAAATGCTCAAGAGCTGTCTGACATTCAGAGAAGCTCTCCAGTAGCCCAGACTCCTTAAGCATGTTTTCCTGATGTGGAAATTACAGACTGCATGTAACCTCAACTTGACTGCTTCATCCCACAGCATTGCTGGCTGTGTGTCTCTCAGTTTTACTGTCAGGAAAAAAAAAAAAAAAAAAAAGGTTACAGCTCTCTTCCATCTGCACCAAGGGTTTTGAGGGCTAAGTTTGGCTTTTGTAAACTCCTGATAACAGGAAAGCTGCCTGTGAAAAGAACAAATGTGTGCTTTGCTTGCTTTACTTGGATGTTGAGGCTGACTTTCCTTTAACTATTGAAAACACTACAAAGCCCTGAGTACTGCAACCTGTGTCAGTATCACAACCATCAGAAGCTCCTGCTGATGTCTAGAACAGCTCCTTTAATGCAGAATTAGGTAGGAGTCTGTCATGCTGCCTTCTCCTCTTACTGATGGGAAAGGTGAAGGCCAAAATGCATACATAAAAGTGACTTGGTTCTGAGCACACAAACAGCGAACGGGTAAAATAAATTCCTTGGACAGATGAGATCAATCCAGCCTCTTTTCCTGCAGAGTCAGTGCTTACAGGCAGGGCGGTTAGTCTGGGATCTTCACTGGAGCCTGCACGGAACACGGCGGTTTGGTTCCTAGGAAAGTTTTAAAGCTCTATACTTGTATAAATGTAAAGATCCAGTTGATGGGTGACTGCTTGCTGCTTAGTTGAAAATATTTCAGTGTGTGCTGTGGAGGCCATCCCTGTGGGGCCAGATGCCCCCATTTGGGTGCTGTTCTGTGACTCCCTGGTGACCTCTTGTGTGAACACAGAGCTCTTGGCTGGACATGGTAAGGGTTGGGCTGAGCTTGTATTTGAATCAGTTACTTAACAAAAGTTGTTGGAAAATTGTACAGGAGGTATTTTTGCTCCTGGTGCTTTGATCCCTGCGTGCTGTACTGCTCCAGAAGGTGGGGGTGGGATCTGTTTCTGGTTGAGCTTGGTGATCATTTCCCTTCCAAGCAGAAGGAAGAACTTGCTTAGAGGTTCTGGACTCCGTAGAAGAAGAGAAGATCCCAATGAAGCGGCTCAGTCACTTAGGGAAGATTTTTTCCTCCATAAAAAACTAGAACAGTGTTAAAGGTAGGGGCCTGAATTTCAGCTAAGGAAAATCAGACAATTGGAGGTTAAACTAACTGTCCTTCAAGTAAAGCACAGTAAAGTGGGGGCTGAAGGGTAGATTCTCTTGACTTGCAGACTCTTAAATGTAGTTGGTGATTTATGGAATGTTTCCATGCAATGAGTATCTCCAGGGCTGCACTGTTTCAATAAATAACAGCAATTCCTATTTTACACTGGTGAGATAATGCATGGTAGTGTTGACTATCGGGCTTTGTAGGCTATAAATAGTAGTGGGCCTTTATGCAACCCAGAAGAGAGGTTCCTTTCATTTACTTTTATTCTTGGTTCCTGTGTTAGTGCAATTCACTTTGTAAATAAACACATCACTCGATTTTTGTGCATGGTTATGATGTATTGTGGATATAAAGATTGCCAAATCATACCGTCTGTGTAAAGTTCTGTTCCAGACACAACTGTAGAATAAGGTGGGCGGGCCTCCCGAGCCAGAGCGCGGGGTGGGGCGGGGATGCGTGTCCCTGCCAGCACCTCCGGGAGCGGTAGGACACGGTACCCGCTGCCCCCGGGGCTTTCGCACTGCCGCGGGGTGCCGCGTTGGACGGTGTCCCGGTGTCCCGCTGTGGGGCTGGCGCTGGGCCGAGCCCTCCCGGGGCTGGGGGCGGGGCAGCCCGGGGGGCGGGGCCGATGTGAGGGCGGAGCAAGAGGTGAAGGGCGGGGCCCGCGCGCCGGGGGCGGGGCTTGGCGGCAGGGCCGCTATTGGCCGCCGGCTGTTGCCAGCGGGGTCGCGTTGCGACGCAAGCGGGTTACCCGCAGTCCATTGGGCGCTCAGGAGTTGCGTCAGCGCGGTCCGGGCGGGGATTGGCGGGCGGGCGCTGGGGGGCGGGGTCCGGTGGCCGCCGCAGCCGGCGCTGGGGCGGCGCGCGCCGCTCTGAGGGGCCGCGGGCGCCGGGAGCGCAGGTACCGGACGGGGAGGGGCGGCCGGGCCGGCCCCGCGCCCCGCGCCGCGCCCACCGGCCTGGGCAGCGCTCCGGCGCGGGGCTGCGGCGGCGGGAGCCGCGTCCCGGCCAGGCCGGGCCGAGGCGGGCGGACCCGCGAGCCCTGACAGCCCTCCCGGCGGCCCCGCCGAAGGGCCGGTCGTGCTTGGAAGCCGGAACCGCGCTGCAGGTCTCGGGGCCACTCCCGTGGAGCGGCTGCCGCCGGCCCCGCTGCCCGCACGGGCCCCGTGCGAGACGCTGCCGCCGGTACGGACTGTGCTGTGTTCGCTGTGCGGGGCCCCCGCGCCTGAGCCGCGGCCCTTCCCGACCGGGCCGGGCTGGGCGGGCCTGGGCTGGGCTGGGCTGGGCTGGGCTGGGCTGGGCTGGCACTGGCCCCTGGGAGCGCCGGGGCTGTCGCGTACAAACATCACCAGGGACAGAAGTGCCGGAGGTTTGAGAAGCGGTGTTTATTCATTTGATTCTTCTTCCCTGCGTATAACAGTTATTAGGAAAAGTTTCCTTTGCCACTGGGCTCCCGTACCTGTTTTTTTCACGTGTTTGGGAGCATTCTGGTGCCTGTTTTGCCTCCTGAGTGTGCAGACACGCTGCCTTGTGTGCAGAGATTTCCCAAGAGAATAAGCTCGGTGTCACAGCACAGCTGAAGAGGTTGCTGCAGTCCTGTGCTGGAGCAGCAACTGCTTTCCTCCGTGGTGTAAGCATAGGGTTTGTGATGGACTTTTCATAAACTGCCAGTCTTTAACTTTCTGTCTACTTAAACTCAGGTTTATTGAGCTGACTGTCTGTGACAGGCCAGAACTGCTGGTTTGTGGGATTTATCCAAGGGACAAGCCTGTGGCTCATGTTCAGGAAGGTGACTGTGACATGGGAGGTCTTTGTTGCAGTCTCAAACACTTGCTCTTGTTGTATGTTCTAGATCTGGTGGGGGGGGCCGAGATTACAAACCAAAACGCCATGCAGTGGCCTTGGAGGCTTCTGGAGTGTGCAGTTGCTTGCATGTTGTGCCCTCAGAAATGGTGCCACCAAGGTGTGGGGTGATACATCTGCACTGCATGGTGCTTCTGGACCAAGGAGCATTTAGATTGTTGCCCTCTCAGAGGGAGCTGTGCAGAGCTCGAATTTTGCAGGCAGGCAGGTGAGGTGTTTGCATGTTGGGGATGATGGTGATGAGCTGGAAGTGTCAGGGTTATCCAAAGCAGCTCTGGCTTTTTATCCTGCTTGTTTGTATTCAGTGTTCTGTCTCTGCCTTGATGTGTGTGATGAAGATCTATCACTGGGGATGTGATTCTCATCCCAACCTGTGCCCTTTATTTGCTCATCCCTAAGGGAATGTTTCTATCCCTCTCTATTACCAGCCCTTCATTTTCCTTGGCACTCTCATTCTCTTGCTCGACTCTCCTTCCAACAAGCATTTATCTCTGTGTCTTTCCCTTCTGATGCAGTTTCTAGCGCTTTCTTGACCCTTTTCCAGGTTCTTGCTGAGAATTCCTGTGATGTCACTGCGGTCAGCCAGCTGCATTGGCTGTGGCTGGTCCTGCTTATGAGGACATAAAACGCTGCTTGGCTGCCACTCACACGTGCACAGTATAATCCTTTGAACAGCTGCATGTTAGTCTGGGCTTTCCAAAGCTAAAGTGTTTGAACACTTTTCTGCATCTCCAAAGGATTATGCAGGGGAGTGTTTGGAGGCTGGAAGTGCCCTGGTTTTTCAGCTGTTTTCAGTGTTTGAAGCTGTGATAGTGTGTCATGCATCAGAAACAGAGGCTTGAAGGGAAGGGAGCTGGGACTCTGAAATCCCTTTGCTGCATGCACCGTGACAGTGAATTTAATAATTCCGGTTGAGGACAGAAAGTCTAACTACACCCAGGCACACGCTGGAGAGCGTTGCAGACAGCCTGCATCAGTAGGGAAGTCTAAACTTCGCCAAGAGCAGACCAGGTGGCACAGGAAACAGCCCAGTGTGAGCCTAATGTGTAGTTCACGGACACTCTACAGCAGCTATATACCTGGGGGTGGGTGTCTGTGGTTAGCTGATCAGCACCACTGCCTAAGTGGAAACAGAAAATGGCATTGGAACTAATGTTCCTTGTTTTGGATGTACTTGCTCTTTTTTGCTGTGGATTGCACAGAGGCTGCAGGGTGAGGTCACGCTGTGCTGGACGCCAAGGGGACCATGCAGATGAGCAGAACTACAATGTACTGACTGTGAGCAGCTTCCAACAGAGTCCTTGCCTTCATGGTTGCTGGGAGAGGGCCTTTCCTC
Organism: Vidua chalybeata; assembly: GCF_026979565.1. NCBI lineage: Eukaryota > Metazoa > Chordata > Aves > Passeriformes > Viduidae > Vidua > Vidua chalybeata. Next base: position 603,275 of record NC_071556.1, on the reverse strand, counting down.
TTCTAGGTGATTGATGCTGGCCTGCATCAAGCAAGTGTAGCACACCATGTTTCCCTGGGAGGAAGTAAGCACTGTTTTCTTGAAACAGCATGACCAAAACGAAGTCAAAATGCATCCATGGCAAGCTGAGGCTGGGTATGGACTCTGAGACTCTCTGAGTCTGAGAGACTGTTGCAAGGCCTCAGGACAGGACTTTGTAGTAGTTCTGCAGGTAGAGGCAGAAAGCAAAATGGGCATTTGGGGACTTGTTTCACTATTGTTTAAAATATCTTGGTTTTTCACACTAAGAATACAGAAGCTTTTCTTAGAAAATGAAGGGAGGGATCCAGCATTGTGAGCTATAAACTACAGGATGAGTTTATTTTTTCTCTCCTTGACTTGGACTCAGTTTTGGATATTTGGAGATCTCAGAGTTTCTCTTTCCAAACTAGATTTTTTTTTTTTTTCCCCTCCCAGTCTGAAGTTTGAACTGGTGTCTCTCTTCTCTCTCCCAGTCTAATTTACTCTGGTTAGTTTATGCTTCTGCCTGCTCTTAGTTCCAGCCTTTCCTACAATAGAGAAATGGTCTCGGTTACTGACTCTTGTCCTCTTGGAAGCACTCTGGGCATGTCTCAGTGAGTGACACCTGGGCACACAAGCCATGAGGTAAACTAAGCCCTGAAGGAAATGAGCACAGCACCAAACCAGGGCAGGCGAGTGGGTCTCCACAAAGTGTGTACGTTATCTTTCTCGGGTGGTAAAATGACGCATTAATCTGTGCTGAGGCTTATCAAATTCATGGCTTATCAGCACAGTTCATGTCATGCATGTAAACAGCAGGACCTCCACCTCTCCAGTCCCAGTCTTGTTCTCTCTCCAGCTCCAACTGTAGCAGCTGTTTCCTGGAACCTGTCTTTGTGCCATCTTTGTTGTAAGTAAACCAGCTCAGCTGTAGCTCATTGCTGCAGCAATGCAGCTCAGCTGGGAGAGGGGGTTCCCCACTGCAGCTGGTTTGGGAGAGCTTTTGGTGGCTCATCTTGCTGGGTGAAAGCAGGGAAGTCACTACTGAGTGTCTCAGAGTCTTGTGCACCTTTCCTGGGGGTGGAATGTTCCTCTCCTGCTGCACAGGTACAGCCTGTGAGAGCCCTAAGCACTGAAGGTAAAGTGCAGAGTGACAAAATCCTGAAAGCAGGGACTGAACCCTGTGCATCCTTCAGTGAAGGGAGGAGCCCAACAGGAGCTGTACTGACCTGCAGCTCTTCCTACCCATCTGCCTTGCAAATACCTTTCCTGCCCCAGGCCGCTCTAGAACAAACAGTGTTACAGTTTGGAATCTGTCATTTTCCCCCATTTCAAATAAATAGGCATCTGTAAGTTTTCTTCCAGACTTTATGTAGCAATTCTAACTAAACTTTTCAATTCCTGATAGAACTTGAGATCATTGTGTGTGGTTAACCTCAAGTGCTGTAACTGCTGTTGCAATTCTAATCAGTTGTCACAAAATTAGTGATCAAACCTGAAGGAAACATTCTCCTCCAGTTCCTAAAAAGAGGAAACAAGGGACAGGGAGCAGCACTGGCTCAGGAAATAAAAGTACAGACAAATCAAACTGACCTTCTAAAGCACTTTTCTGTGAAAATGAGAGTGCACCAAGCTCATGTAGTCTTGGTTTGAACAGGGATTTCTTTGTTTGAAGCTTTGAGAGCTTTAGTTCTATTTCAGCTGAAAGCTTTTTGGGGTTAGATTTGAGAGTAGTGGGAGGGGAAAGGTAAACTTCAATTCTGAACTGTTTTCAATTTATTTCCTCCCAGCTTTTCCTGTACTTCCCTTAAGACAAATCAGACAAGGCCTGTGTCCAGAAGAACTAGAAATGCAGCCTAAGCAAAACATTGCAAACTGAACTGAGAGAGTTTTGCAGCACAGATACCAATTAAGAAGTTTCACTTGAGGATTGAGGAGGGAATCTGCAGCAGTAAGGAGTGGGCAGAAGGGAGGCACTGGTGCCCTTGGCTGGGATCAGTGACTCCTTCTCTCTGGTTGACCATGGGGATGCTCTCAGTTGGTGTCTGCTCTGGAGCTCTCCAGAGCAGGATGGTGAGTCACAGGCAGTCTGTGGTGGTGCCTTTGTTGGAAAGCTCTTTGAAAGTGGAACGTTCCGAAGAGATTTGTGATACGGCTAGGTTGAAAAATAGAAATAGTGAAGTTAAATTCCAGATCAAATGTCTCCTGGGACCTGAGCGTGCTGCCCTGTTTCGTGCAGTGGTTGCGCACTGGCCACAATGATCAGAGCAGTCGGGGCAAGCAGGGCTGCTGTGGGCTTTGGTGGTGGTTTGTTCCAGCTGCAGTTCATCTCCAAGCAGTGTTGTTATTTGTACAGCAATGTAAATGGTGCTTTATAAACCAAGAAGGAAAACACTAGGGAGAATGCAAGTTCTTTCTGACCTGGGCTTCCCAATCCTGAAATAACATGTTGCATCCTCCTGAGTCGTGCCCTCTGAGGGACTGACCAGTTCTGTGGTGTATGGGCGCTGCAGTCTTGATCTGGTGCGTGTGTTACTGCTACACTAAAATTCTGTTTCCTGAGGTGTTATGCACAGCTGGAAAATCCATTTGTTCTGAACAAACTGCAACTGCCTGGCAAGTGACTGTGCAGGACTGGGGAGCACTTGAGCTTTGACCTTGCTGCAGAAGCCGCCTCTGTTTAAAGAGGAGCTCGCTGAAGCAGTAGAGCTGGGAAGCAGAAGTGTCTGCTTCTGGTGTTTTGTAAAGCACATGGATGCAGCGATGCGAGGCTGCACAGCTGTGGTCCCTTCAGCAGGGCAGGGCTATGCTTGTGTCTGGTGGGCTGGCTGTTGTCCCCAGTAATGGACAGCACTCTGCAAGAATTGTTTTGTAGGCATGATAATACATTTTTTTTCGCCACCCTGGTTCATGGTTTCAGTTTCAAGTCTTTCTAATGCATCTTTATTTCCCTGGAAAGAGTGATAAAACGCAGAGGGAGGTGGGTGCAGAGACTCTGTAGTTGCATTATGTAGTAAGTTGTGCTGCAACTTAAATCTTTAAAAGCTGGTGTCTTTTGAATCCTCAGAGGAGTCACAGGTGTTCCTCATGCCCCAGCTGGTTTTTAGTTGTTCCCTTATGAAACTTGTTATTAAAATGACTGAATTTTGATTGGAGACACCCTCTGCAAAGAATTTTCTGATGTTGCAATTCGTTTTTCCAGATGTTGGTAATTAAAGTGCAGTAAACTTTCCTTTCATACAGCTTTGTGGCAGATAGCAAGTCTCAAAAGAGCTGAGATACTTTGTTCATTTTGGCATTCCAGCTGTAACATACAGCCTAATTATTCCCAAGCACAGCAAGAAAAAAAACATCCTTCTTTTTATACTGATTTTTTTTCCTCAGCATCTAAGCTTGAACCTTTTGCTTCTTCTTGAATATTGAGTAACTTTATTAGGCAATGAAGAAAACTTGTTTGAAAAACAGTGGGTGAACAACCTGACAGGTACCCTGAAATGCAGGGAGCTCTGCTGTGTCGCAGTTCTGCTGTGTCCACATGAGACCCATGCCTTTGGCCTTGTTTAAAAGTTGGGGTTCTCACCTGATGGGAGCCCCGCCAGTCCCCACAGGAGCTGTGCCTTGGGAGCTTCATCTTTGCCAGCCAATAGTTTTCTATTGCTTCAAGACATGGAGATGAAGTGAAACTACTGCAGATGTTGATCCAATATACTGAAGTTTTGAAGAGGAGGGACGTGTGTGGAAGTTGGCTTTGGAAAACAGCAATTATTGATCACCAAGGCTTGCTGCAGTATTTTGCTACCAGTGGGGAATAGAACTCAGATGCTGGCAATGTGTCTCCTTGGAAAAAAATGGAAGTGAAAGACTATCTCTTCATCTGTGTCTGCAAACCCATTTGCCATAATCTAAATAATCAAGACTTCAGAGAGCTTCTAGAATATGTCTGCATAGTTTCTGGGTATAGAGAAGTTCTGATTGTTTGTCCCCAGCAGCAACAGCCAGTGAGTGAAGCCTTGAGTTACCCCTGACTGCTGCTGAGCTGTGTTTGGAATAATGGAGAGGCAGCCCAGCAAGTCCGGCCGTGGTCATGTACAAATGTGCCAAACACTGGAGTCCAGAAAGGCTGTGTCCTCTGAGCTTCTGACTTCCTCCTGGGTGTTACAGGGTTAAACTTGGAGCATTTGTTTTTAAACTCTGCCCCAGGGATGAGGCAGGTGAGCCTCTGGAGTCAGCCCAAAGCTTTTGCTGTTAGAAGTGTAGGAGGAGTTTCCTGGTGTGAAGTTTTATCAGAAGGTTCTCAAGTTCCCAGAAGGTTGTGCCTTGCTTATTTTTTTCCCTTGCTTTTTGGGATTTGTTTTGAGCCCAGGGTCAGGGCTATCCCCTGGCTCTGACTCACAGCATTGCTCCACTGGCATCCTCTGAAGAGCAAGTTATGGCTGAAGTTTTTACAGCATCGCCTTTAGTTGAAACTGCCCAACCAAATGTTGCAGGCGGGCACAAATAGAGAAGCTCCTGGGGAGTGGAATACTTTCCTGTGTGTTATTTACCAAATTTTAAAATGTTTTAGAAGCTGTTGCATGGCATCAGTGTTGAGGCATATGCCAGAAAATGCTGTGTCACTTTTCTCACCGGACAGGGCTCCTTGCACTCTGACTTTAGGGCTGTTGTATTCAGGCGACTTCTGAGCATAGGACTAATGAGATTTCTTCCCAGGCCCTGAGCAATGGGAAGAGTTGCTGATGGGTCAATTGGGGGCAGATCCTGAGCTGGCTTTTTGGGTACTTTTAAGGTGTTACATAGCAGACCTGCAGGGTAATTTTGGGGAGTCAGTTGATGTATAGAATTGTGTATTTTTAATAAAGAACAAAATAATATTGTGGTTTTCAACCCTGAGCAGAAAGAACATTTAAACAAACAAAACTGAAAACAAAGCCCAGTGTGAGACTGGTTCTTGAGGGGGGGGGCTGGGGGTGTTTGGTTTGTTGTTTTGTTTTGGGTTTTTAGGGTTTTTGTTGTTTTTGTTTGTTTGTTTTTGTTTTTCATATATTAATCCACTTATACAACCTTCTAACAGTAACAGAGAGCACGTCAGGCCACTCATCCCATCCGTGTGTATCTCTGGTGGCAGTGTCTTAGGTGTGTGATCACTTGGGTGTGAGGATGTAGAAGCCAGATGTAGAGATGTAGTCCACCACTAACCCAGAGCACAGAGGCTACAGGTACACTGGTGAGGCTGGTGCCTCAGGTAGAACTGATGCTGGAGGATGTGCTGCACACCTGGGATTGAACCTGGGCCATGGGAAGATGTGCATTAGCTGTATGAGATGGGGTGTGTGAGAGCAGGTGCTTACATGTGTGCAGCAAGCAATTCTTTGTACAGTCTCTCACGAGATGGAGAGAGGTGTTCAGATGGTTGTAGGGCCCAGGATTTGGGAAGTCCAGTTTTAGTGGTTAAAAGGAAAGCACTGATGTTAGGAAATGCCCTTTAGCTACTGAAAATCTTCAGTTCACTGGTGACATTTGCAGGATCATATGATTAGAAAACTCAGTGTCTGTGTGCCCAAAATGGCTAAAAGGGTTTTGGAAAGCAGGCTGGGAAGCTTTGCACCCAGGCTTAAACATCAGCTCATGTGAGCAGGGATCGGAGCTCTGATTTGCCATCAGTGACTAGGTTACCTGCTAAAAATAAAAAAAAGTCCTTGTGTACAGATGGTTGGGTTATGTTGGCTACACAGCTTGGTTATCTCTGTGATACCATGGATGAGGGGCCAGGTCTTGGTTACAGTAATCAGGGAAGTGGGTTGCTCAGTGAGAGGATCAGACCTGGCCGCTGGCAGCCTCACATGTTGGGTTTTGTTTGGTGGAGATGTCCCAGGGAAACCAGTTTGTTCAGGAGCTGGTGCGTATGCGCTGCGCCCAAAGCAGGTGGAACTGGTTCTGGTTCCAGTTTGCTCTGGATCCTCTCAAAGCCACAGGCTTGCTCCAAGGTTTTAGACTGGTTGGGATATTCATTAGTGGACAGGCCACAAGCAGTGTGGCAGAGCCATGACCTGCACCTGAGAGTCCCCATTACTGCCATAATTTGGCTGAAGCCTTTCTTGTTGTCGTTCTCATCTTGACTGTGCTTTTCCCTTTGTGGCTTTGATCCAGATGTTCATCTGGCATGTGGTTTCCCTGTCTGGGAGAAATAAGTGTTTTGTCCATCTTCAAAGTCCAAAGCAGAGGTGGGGGACCCTTTAGCTCCTTTACTCCTGCTTGCTTCACCTGGGCACATCTCCTGCATGGAGAGCACTGGTCCAACCTGATCTCTGCAGTCTTTTGAGGGGGTTTTGCCCACCTCATTGACCTTTGGATGATATAAACTGGTTTACATATCTCATTGCAGTGCATGAGATCTTGCAAGCGTGTTTCACTTCAGCCGTGGAGCAGGATCCTGCACCAGCAGTCTGGTCTCTGCTTTGGAGCAGTGACAGAGCACAAGGTGCTCATCAAGGAACTGGCTCATTTTGCATTTTGCTGCACGTGTTTGAGTTTTGGAATTCTAGTGCAGAATTCACTCTTCTGAGACAGCTTTCCACAGACAGGGTTTGAATTTTTTTCAGCTTGAGTAATTTTCTACAGCCCTTCATGTTCTGGATCTGCTCAGAAGCTGAGGATGCAAAATGTTGCTGAGAAGAGCCTTCCTATTTATTTGCTAATGTCTAACTATGGCAGCAGAGGGGATGTTGATAATAAATCTAGTGTCTCTGAGACTTTTTAAAAAAATGTGTACAAGAAATGTATCCCCAAGGAATGGGCTCAGAAAACACATGTGTTTAGAAAAAAAACTGTGTGGTTCAAACCAGCTGTTTGGGTCTTGTTTCTCACCCTGGGATTTTGATGTTTTTGCTGTAAACAGAGCTGGGGAAGGGGCTGGAGCAGAAATCTGATGCTGAGGGAGCTGGCTGTTCAGAAAAGGAGGTTCAGGGGGGACCTTCTTGCTCACTAAAACTCCCTGAAAGGAGAGTTCAGCCAGGTGGGAGTCAGTCACTTCTCCCAGGAAAGGAGTGACAAGAAGAGAGGAAATAACCTCAAATTGTACTAGGGAGGTTTAGGCTGAAAGAATTTCTTCATGGAACGAGTGGTCAGGCACTGGCACAGGCTGCCCAGGGCAGTGGTGGAGTCACCATCCCTGCAGGGATTTAAAAACTGTGGATGTGGCACGTGGGGATGTGGGTTCCTGGTGGGCTTCGCAGTGCTGGGGGAGCAGTTGGACTAGATGATTTCAAAGGCTGTTTCCAACGTGAATGATTCTGTGAACACTGGGTTTGGGTTGGATGAGCTGTTGTGAGAGAAGACTGATGAGCTGATCCTTCAGGGATCAGGAAAGGGACTGACTTGGCTGTACACCATTGTTGTGATGCTCCTGCACACCATGATTCATATTCCACTGGGTATGGAACTGGGACCCGAGTGCACTGCAGATGTTGTCTTTGGATTTCAGTTACTTCTTTACTAACCATGAAAATCTTGCTGCTTTTCTTTCATATTTGCTGAATGGCATGAGTCAGATATTAAAGCAGTGACTTCAGGTTCCACCCTGGGCTGGATCCTGACAAGGAAGCACGAAATAACTCGTAACAGAAACCTGTGCATTTCCTGAAGAACGGCAGGGTGGCCATTGCCTTCCAGCCCCAACAGGGCCCTGGGGCAACACCATGGGACTGCCTGTGTCTGTCAGATGTGGAGCACAAAGAGCCTCAGTATAAATACTCCCAGGACAGAGTCAGTGAGGGCAGTTTTATTCCAGTATGCAGAATGGACTTCTTCCTCTGAACTTTAAAATAAACAACATTTTGGCCAAACAAATGGAACTGACCTTTTTATTAAAAGCATATATCTTCTCATGCTTGTTTCAGTAAGAGGTTGTTAATTTTAAAGAACTCCTTAACTTGCAGAACAGCTGACTTAAGTAATTCCAATAGCATTTATCATCTTACTTTTTGCTCCTTGCAGTTGGAGAATTTGTAGCCTTTTTTTTTTTTTTTGAGGAGGAGAAATAAGAAAAGTAGCTCTAACTCTGTGTATTCTTTGCACAGGTGGAGAGAGAGGCTGAGTCTATCAAGTTAATTTTTAAGTTGATGAAAAGATTCACATTCGTTTTGAAGAAGATTGACCTGGCCACAAGCTCAAGCTTATTCCTGCTCAGATGCAAAGGCAGGATTACAGATAGTTATCAAGAGCAGCTTTAAGAAAGAGATTAGAAAGTCTTCTGTTAGATATTAGAAACTATTCTGTAAAGTGAGGGAATGCTACCAAAGTTGGCGTCTGGTTCCGAGACACCAGTGAAGGGCTCTCTCCCTCCTAAACGCATGTACATGAAGGAAGCTGTCCTGACAGATGAAGCCCTTGGTTGTGTGAGTTGCTTAATTTCCAAGACATGAAAAAGCACTTTTGCTTACCCAAATCAGCGTTTTCAGGGCTTCAAGGATCATGTTCTTGTACCAGCTTTTTGGTTTTTTTTCCTCTGTAGTGTGGCCAAGCCTCCAACCAGGAATAAGCCCTTATTTTCTTTAGTTATTTTTGTTAGATTTTGGCTTATTTGAACCTTACAGAACTGCAGTTTCATGAGAATGTTTTACTCCAGTTGTGCTCAGAGGTCTCAAATAAAAACCTTTCCTTGGATGGGATGGTGAAGATTTGCCTGCTCCTACCTCCAGGAAGCAAAGATTGCCGATTCCCCCCACTTCCCCAAAATTTAACAAACCTAATTGTTTTCATAGATCTTCTTTGGGGTTGTGGTTATTTTATTTCCTTTTATTCCTCCCCCCTTTTCCTTTTCATTGCTTTCATTTGAACTTCTTTATGGGTTTATTTCATCTTGAAATTCAGCCACCAGGATGAGGCAGCATTCCAGCTCTGATCCCAGCAGTGCTGGCGCACAGGGATTACTGTGCGTGCCTTACATAAGGCAGTCCTGTTTACAGACACAGGGATTTTGGTTTCACCAGCAGTACAATGTTGTTGGATTGTGTTCAATGTGACTCACTGTAACCTCAGCTCTTTATTTCTGCACAGCTGCCTTCCAGGGACCAGGTCAAAGGCGATTGGCAAAACCAGGATTTTTGTAAATCTGCAGAGCATACCCGATTTTGGGGATGAAATACCCCCTGCCAGGGAGGAACATGGCTGTTTTCGGCAGCTTGGGTGAGCTGCTGCCTTACCTCAAAGGCAGAGAGCTCTCCTGTCCTCACATGGCTAATCAGAGCCAGCTCCTGGTTTGCTGTGTTGGGCTTTTCTCTCCGTTTCTTGCATTTGCTGTTTGTTCTGTGTCTTCTCTTTGCTGGGTGAATATTGAAAATGTGCTGGTGTGCTTTGCTGTTTGCAAGTGGCTCTTGTAAAAGTCGTGATTGATCTGAACAGTTGAAAGGGAAAGGAGTCAGGCTGGCCTGCTGCCCTTCCCAAGGCGGACTTTTGGTGCTTTTGGAATGTTCATATCCACACATTCACTGTTGAGATGTACCCCAGTGGATATAGAAATGTGAGCATGTGTATCTCTTTAAGGAAATAAAGAGAAAAAACATCAGCGATGGAATGGGAGAGCCTTTTGAGCTTGGACAGTCTTTCAAGTGCTCAGAAAGCTCCTGAGGGCAGCTGAGAAGGGCCTCCTGAACTCAGCCACATAAACTGGTTTAGGTGTCCTGTTCAGGTGAAACTGCTGCATTTATGGAGAGTATGAATGTAAGTTTTCAGGATGGCTCTAGCCAGAATAGCACAGGCCCATGGGGCTTCTGGTTGCCTTCCCCATCTCTGTATCAGCACATTCAGTTTGAAAGGCTTCATCAGGTTAAAGGAATTCTCTCTGGGAAAGGCAGATTTGCAATTCTGATGATAAGTTATGTAAGTAGAACACTTGGAGCCTTAATTTTATGGTAAGGCAGCCTCACAAAGCCTATTAAAGGGGACAGAAGACTCACAAAACGCGTGTGTGTTGGGGCCCTGGGGTGCTCCCAGTGCGAGTGGGGCTGGAGGATCGTGAGGGATTGGGGACTCCAGGGTTCTGGGTTCTGACTATGGTGCTGTTCCTGCAGGTCTCCCGGGTGCCGGGCCTGGGACAGAGGGGCCCAGAGCTGCCATGACGACAGGTGACTGCTGCCACCTCCCTGGCTCCCTCTGTGACTGTCCGGGCAGTGCTGCCCTCTCCAAGTCGGTGGAGGAGTCGGACATGGGCCGCCCGCAGTACATCACCCAGGTCACGGCCAAGGACGGCCGGCTCCTCTCCACCGTGATCAAGGCGCTGGGTGCCCAGAGGTGAGGCTGCTGCAGGGACGGGGCTCGGAGCTGCAGTGGGCTCTTCCCCTGTTTCGGTGGCTCGAGTACAGGGAGACAACAAAGTCTTGTTTTGTGAAGGAGTTTGCTGGGGCGCTAATAGCAAGCGTGACGCCTCGTGGGCCCTGCGCTGGGCTCCTGCAGTCCTGGGCGCTGCTGGCCTGGAGCTGGCGATTCGGGGAGCCCAGAGCAGCAGCTTCTCGGGGCATGGGGGCCTCTGGCTGCGCTGCTGTCATGGCCTCGCGGCATGAAGGTGGGGCCTTGCTTGCCGGGCAGTGTGCTGTTCATGGAGACATCTGAAGGGCTGGGAGCACAGCCTTTGTTCCAGGAACATCCATGGAATAAAGGCATGGTGTTGAATAAAGGCATGGTGGAATAAAGGCAGGGAGGGGAGGGTGTTTGTGTTGCAGCAACTACAGCACCCAGCTATTGCTAGAGGGGACACGTGGCAGCTTCACTAGCTCAGACTCCTGATGTAACTTCTTGTCAATTATTTTGAGCAGCTTCCAGAGTAGAGGACATTTGGCAGCATTGTTCAGTTCATCTGCTGAGAGCTGTCACATTTTGTGTTCAGAAATCGTGTCTGAACAGCTGTTACTTGTTTCAATGAGTTTGGTCAAACATTTATGTGATATGAAAGCAGTGATTGCAGACGTGGGGGAGGGATACAGGGAAGCTGTATGAGAATAGAGGCAAAAATAATTGCTGCATCCAGCAAACCTGGGTCAGGTCAATAAAAATGTGAAGGTAATTGGGCTTGTTCTCTGGCAGTAGATAGTCAGAGTGAGAAGTTGTTTAACCCTTTAGAACTTGTGGGGTGTAATAGTTGTGTGGGAAAACTGCCTGGAAACACGTTAAAAAACCCTAATGTTTTTAGGATTTAATGTTTAGGGTCAACCCATAATGATTCCTTATGTTTCTACATGACCACCAGTTTCTTTCTTTTGGTGGTGGGTTTCAGTGTCTTCCTTGTCACCAGCACTTAGCACAGCAAAGCCAAGAGCAGTGTGACTGCACTGGAATGTTGAATTACTGATATGGTGTCTTCAGCTTGCTGGAAAACTGTCTGAGTGTGTATCATGTGGGAGTGTGAGCAACCCCCCAGACGGCAGGGGAAAGGAAGGAAGGAAAATGAAGTCTGATAAGAATTCTTTCCACACAATGTCAGCAAATCTTTTCATTTTGGGTTGTTTGTTGATAGCCAAGGTTATAGTAATGTTCTGGAAATGTGAAACTTCTCAAACAGGAAGAGAACGAGTGAACTATCTTACAGATGCTTTTCTTAGGAAATGACAGATGCATGACAGCACTGGAGGCTGTAGGGGATTGTCTGTGTCACTAGGGCTGTGTGCATGCTGTCCTGGTACAGCATTTTATGGCAATAAATGTTACACAATCATAAAATAATTTAAATTGGAAGGGAATTCCATAGGATATCTGGCACAGCTTCCTTTTAGAGCAAGCCTGCTCAGAGTATTGTCTGATGTCGTTTCCAGGATCTTTGAGGATGAAAGACCTCCCCAGACTCCTGCTGCACCTTTTTCCCCAGTGTGCTCCTTTTCCTTGAACTGTGCTTACAATGCCTCACTCTTGCTTTCTATGCAAACTAATGGAAGTGGTGCTGCTGGTTGTGAAGATTGCTTGGCGGTTATGTTGCAATCCCTCAGACTTCTGCAGTCAGGTGGGGTTTTTTGAATTCAGAATAGCAGTGGAGTGTGAACTATGATATGGCCTCAGTGTGGCTTTTTTTTGTCTGTCAGCAATTATCTAGGAAAAGGTGATACCTGATACCGCACACCTGGATTTCAAGAGGCCTTACAGTAGGGTCTTTGAAACAAAGATGTTCCTTTTTCACATTTTTCCTTTCTCGCGCCCCCAGATCTGGGCAGCTTTGGATGTAAGAGGAAAAGTGTGTGAAAGACATGGCTGTTTGGAAGGTGGGAAATGAGATACTAGTGAGGGCCTGGTTTCCATGGTCCAGGGAAGGCAGTCCTGCTCTGGGCCTCTGCTGTCCAGCATTTTGTTTCTAAATTATCTCAGTGATTGGTGAATGCTGGAGATGAACTGAACTGCTGAAAACAGTGAACTTTGGTGTCTAGAGCCATCTGGGGCTTCCCAGGGAGCCCAAAACATCCTCATCATGGGGCTGGCATATGGCTGCTAAGAAACCTGTGCCTTGGGATGCCAGCTGGGATGCCCCATCTCTGTAAGTGTTCCAGGCCAGGTTGGCTGGGACTTTGAGCAAGCTGGTCTAGTGAAAGGTGTAGCACTAATTGTTCAGTCAGTGGTGCCAGCTGAAGGTGTGAGAAATATCTTAGGAACAGATGGATGGTTTGAGTGTGATGAGTAGCTCAGGCCTCCTGTGGGGACGTTTGCAAGTGTCTCTGAAAATGTTTGTTAGTTGCTTTGGTAGTTATCTCTGGTTCTGTGAGGTCTGTGAGGTTCTGTGTGATTCTGTAGTTGGAACTCATGGCCAAGGAGGTGTTGCTCCTGAAGCACCAAAGCATTTCTGCAGCCACCGAGCTGCCAAACGCTGCAGAGCCCACGGGATGCTGCAGAGTTACTGTGCAGTGATGGGCAGAGGGTTTGTATACTGGAGACCTTGCTCTGGGTGCCTGCTTGCTGTGAAATATGTTGTATTCTTGGGGAGGTGAGCTTCCAGGGTCAGATCAGTTGTCTCTCTAACAGCAGTAGAGAGTAACTCAGTCTCAGTAACTCTAACAGCAGAGTTACTGCTGTTCTTGTGCAGTTCCTGCTCAGCCCAGGCTGCAGAGCCGAGGTGGGCTGAGAGTGGGTAGGCGATCTGGTAAATGTGACCTGATTGCCAACCTCTTGAGTAGCTGCGGATGGCTAGGGCATGCTGTGACTACTGTGGGTCATTTGGCTTTGCTTTGGTCATCTGGATTTGCATGAGTGCTTCAGGCTTGGTGTTGGATCTGGTATCAGCCCCTGCCCACTGTGGGTACAGCTGAAGACTGTGGGACGTGCGTTGCAGTCACTTCTGGGGCCAGCTGAGCTGGCCAGGCAAATGTGCCATCTTCTCTTGTTGTTATGGGTCTTCCAGATTTTAAATGATCTAAAATGTCCTGAGCACCTCCATGGTCCCCTGAGACTGGTTTCTTGCTGCAGCAGGCTCCTGGCATGCTGTGTCACACACTGCCTGCTGTTCATGTGCCTTTCTGGGGCTTGGTGGGACCAGACCCTGTGGCAGTGTTGTTCTGCCTGCTCTGACTGTGATTTCATTCTGTTTGTCTCTCATTCTGCTTCTTTAGTGATGGTCCCATCTGTCGAATCTGTCATGAAGGTGGAAATGGGGAGGGACTGCTTTCCCCATGTGACTGCACAGGAACACTGGGCACCGTGCACAAGAGCTGCCTGGAAAAATGGTTATCCTCCTCCAACACAAGTTACTGTGAGCTCTGCCACACAGAATTTGTTGTAGAAAGAAGACCAAGACCCTTGACAGAGGTACCATTTTCTTCCTGCTTCATTTTTATTTCCATATAATTTGAGAGAAAATGACTGATTGCCCTACTGTTCTTGTAGTTCTTGGTGTCTCCTCCTCCTTGCAGTACCTTTGTACTCACAAAGAGTCTGTTTGGAGAGATCAAGTCCCTTGCCAGACCAAGTGATGTAGTTGCAAACACACAGCAGTGGTGTTTGGGGCAGCTCCTACCTGTGACCTGCCCATGTGCCACCTGCCAGTGGCAAGCACTGTGCTTTGGCTGTGCTTTAATGCCTGAGCATCAAAATGCAGGTGTCACAACATGACTGACTGAAATATGAAGTTCTCATAAATACTCTTTTTTTTTTGTTCCTGGTTTTAATCTTATCTCAGTGCTAGATAAGTGCAGCTCTCTTGCATGTGCTTTCCTTGTCATGTTCTGTTCTGAAAAGTGAGATGTGATTGCTGATACTGTTTATAAAAGATCTGTCTTCCCATGACTAATACTGATGTGTGCTCCTTTAGGCCTTGCTCCTTCCTGCTGCTCTGTGCTCCTCCCAGTTGAAGGAGAAAACAGGACAGGGCTCAGCTGGTCCTGATGTTCTTCTCTGTACTGACCACAGGGGATCAGTCCATCAGCCTCCCAGAGCTGGAACATACAACGTGGGCTCTGGCTGGTGGGTCGGGTTTTTTTGTTTTGGGAGCAAAGGCAGCATGGACCAGGCCATTGTCTGACCTCAGGGTTCAAGTGTACATCCCCAAAAGAGGAATAAGTAAACCAGTGAGGTACAATAAAAAGGCTTAAGGATTTGTTTTAGAAGATGGTTTAGTATGTCTGCAGTTGAGTGAGCTCTCCCGTGTCAGTGTGCTGCTGGCTTGGCTTGGGGGTTCCTTCAAAATGCTGTGCAGCTGCAGAGAAGTGTCACTTTGCAGCTGGGCGTTTACACTTAACAATTTTGGGAGTCCCACATTCCTGCAGCCATCAGCAGTGGGAGCTCTGGGAGCTGATTCTTAGCAACAGACTCCTGTTACCTGTCAGCTGCTGGAGATTTGTCGCTGCCTGCCACCAGAGCGTGTGTGGAGGCAGAGTTATTTTGGATTTGTAGTGGTGACTGCTCTTGTCCACTCTCTCATGCTCCTTGCCCCATCAGTTAGATCAAAACTGAGTCACAACTGGAATTCTAAGTTGCTTTCCACATTTCTGTTTCCATTCCCATCGATTCCAGAGGTTGCTTCTTTTCTCTTCCCACCTCCCTCTGGAAACAATATTTACCCCCTTTTCCTTTCCAGAGTCCCCAGCTCTATTTCTCATACTCGCATCTCCTCCTAGGTGAACCTTGGTGTGGAAAAGAGTCCACCAACTGGGGAAGCATTCAAGCTTCAGTTTGAAAAGTAAATACTAAGTTTTAATGACTGTTTAACTTACAACTGACTGTCATGGACTTGACAGCCCCAGACAGGAGGAGGCTTTAGCCTACAGTGCTAACCGAAACCATGTATCTAGCACAGCAATTTGTATGAGCATTACCTCAGTGGTTACTGCTGTTGGGGTCTTACTGCTTCTCTCCTAGCTGCTCAGACATATAAATTGGTGCTTTGGCCAGTTGCAAAACTGCTGGCAACTGGCAGTTTTGCACTGCTTTAAAGCATTTAGGAAGGGCTGTACCTTGGCTTTGAGAACACACTGCAGGCAAGCCCAGGGACCGTGATCTTACTAGGGCTTATGCAGGCCAAGTTGTGAGTGCAGGTCTCAGATGTTTTAGCTTAAGAGCTGGTAAATATTACTAGCCAGAAACAAACACATGGGAGTGCATTCAGCCATCTTTCACGATGCTGTGTCACCTCATAACAAACACAAGCTTGGAAAACTGCACGCTCAAAAGCTCAAAGGCCAGTGTGTATTGGAGGAGTTTTTCCTGTGAAACCAACTTGGTGCCTCCATCTGGCATGAGGAGCTTGCTGGGAGAGTGGGACAGAAAAGTCTTGTCTGTACTTCAGTGTGGGTGAATGAGCATTCTAGGACAATCAATTTTAATTCCTGTTGAAATTTGTGAAAAGCCCGTCTGGACTAGAGCCTATAAGGGTATGGTGATCAACAAACTGTGAGTGCTGAGAGGTGATGGGTGGGCAGCATTTAATGAACTCAAACACAGGAGAAATGCCACTGTGTTTTCAGAGAGGAATGGATTTCTTGAGCCATTATTGCCAGCTGGCAAAGGCTTTGGGATTCCAGTGATTTGTTACTTCTGGTATTTTTGGACTGCCTGTGAGCACAGTGAAGGGGATGATTTACTCTGTTGTGGTGTCTGCTGAGGAGCAGCTTGCCTAAAGTGCCTTGTGAGCCTGGAGGCTGGTAAGCACCTGATGAAAAGTCACCAGGTAGCTGGTGAGAGTGATCCCCACTGCAGAGCAGAGCCAAACATGGTACAGCCCCAGAGCAGTTCCCTTGCCAGCAGCTCAGGGGCAGAAAGGTTTTCCCTGGCTTGGAAAGCAGCATGTAGCCTGGTTTAACACAGGTCATGGTAGCAGGCTGTTCTTGCCCTCTTCCAGGGCTGACAGCATGCCCCCAGGTGATGGAGTGCGGTGGGTGGGTTACCAGCAGTGTGTGCTGTGGCTGCAGCACACAGCTGTGCTGGGGCCCTGCACAGCCCTGTTAGTTCATCAGCACAGGTGCTCTGTGCCTGGCACACCATGGCTGGAGGGCTCCTGCTAGAGCAAACTGGTTCACCTGGCTAGAAAGACCACCTGGTTCTGTTGTATTACTTCCACCACACTATAAACCCTCTGATCCTTGCCTGGAGCCTGGGGAGAGTGACCTGGAGTTCAGTTTCTCATTTTTGTTGGGAGCTATTACAGCCACTCTGAGCTCCTGCACCACTGCGATCTGCTGGGCAGAGGCAATGACAGTGAGTGTGCTTCATCCTGTGAGGTTTGCTGGGGCTTAGACGTCAACTGACCAAGTGTGACCACTTTGGGAAGCTCCCACTGGTAGCGGAGGCTCTGCCCTTAGTGCTGAGCCCTTTGGCAGGAGCAGATAACCCCTTGGCCAGCTGGGGTTAATTAATACTCTGTAATTAATACTCTGCCTGCAGGGATGAGTTAATTAATTAATACTCTGTAATTAATACTCTGTAATTAATACTCTGCCTGCAGGGATGAGTGCAATCTCATCCCCATACCAGAATGGGCTGCAGCTCTTCACCAAATACTTTTGGGAAGTGTCATCTCCAAGCTGTTCATCTGTTTCTGAGAAGAAGGCTGGGGAAAGAGGCTGCTTAGTCATTTAAAAATGTCACAGTTCCCCCAGCCACCTTATCTGGGAAGTTCTCTGCCTCTTGGTTGTTTGTGAAGAGATGGGGAGTGTTTTGAAACTTTGGGGGAAGTGATGTTTGTGGTGAGTGTGCTGTTGAGGAGCCCTGATAAAAATCCACTGCTCACCAAGTAAAGCTGTGAAATAAAAATAGAAATTAAGAGCAGAGGATAAATGGATGGAGACTAGGACTAGGAATGATGCAGGAGCATGCTGCATGGCAGAAGGGTCTGCCCCATGTGTGAAAAGCTATCCAAGCATTCTAGCTCTCTTTTGCTGTCACCTGGCCACAAGGGAATTTGGTAACATGCTACCTGCTGCTGCTGGGCCTCGGGGGAGAAAGCAGCTCTTGCTGTTGGTTCTGCCATGTCCTGCCTTTCCAGCCTGGGGAAACTTAGAGCTGGTCACAGTGGCTGCAGCGGTCACCGGTCAGCACAGCTCATCTCTGGGAAGGGACCATCAGCTTCATTAAGAATGGGCTTTGTCATGTGGTTTTGAGATCCTTCAGAAGGAGAGGGCCTGAGGCTGATTTTGGGCTGCAGGAGACATTTTGGTGAGTACTGGGGGGAAGCTACATGGCCAAGTTGAAATGCTTCTGTGTAAACTTCCTGATTTCTTAGAAGTCAGGAAATGCCATGACCAAAATTGTCTTAGTTTTTACTTCAGGCCTCTTGTCTATCTGTGTTACAGTGTGGTCTTCATGGTCACAGGCTGTGTCTTCCAGAAGGACTGCATGGATGGAAGATGCTCACTAGCTAACTGTATTAATCCTGCCGTGTCCCTGCTCACCAAGACCAAACTATTCCTTTTCTCACGAGCTTTTCTGGGGTACTTATTGCAAGCACTTGACAAACAGTAATTGAATTTTGCAGCCTCTTTTACAGAGGACAGGTGTCAACTTTGTCCAGTATGGATTAAAGATAATTTGTTAATAGAATTATATTTTTGTTTTCTTTAAGCATCCATTGATTTATGTTGTGGTCTGTTCATTGTAAAAACAGTAACAGTATTGACTGCCAGTGTGCCTAATCTCTGAACATAGAGTGGGGAACTCATCTGAACCCAGAGCCAGCTCTGGCAACCACAGGCTGTAGGGGAAATACCTCCTGCAGTTCAGCCTAGTTGAGCTATTTTTTAACTAAGAAGGTAGCTGAAGGCAAAAGAAAAAAAAAAAAAAAAAAAAAGGCTTTTAAAAACTGTCAGGCTGTAAGATGACTGGGCTGAGCAGGGGCATGTTTTGAACACCTGCAGGTGGAGATGGAGAATTGACCTGCGGCCCTGGGTGGAGAGTTTTGCAGCCAGAGATGCAGGACGCTGGTGCCTGTGCTGTGAGCGGACAGAAAGGCTTCTGCACGGCTCTGAAGTGGTCTCCAGCACAAGGCAGTTGTGAACCAGGGTTCTTGAGTGAGGAGCATGTTCCCAGCAGAGAACAAAATGGCCAAGCCTCAGAGAGGGATAGTTTTCCTATATGATTGTTAATTTAATGGACCTCCATGTGTTTACTTATTTTTTCTTACAAAGTGGTCTTCCCACTGGAGATACTTTGTCCTCTGGGATTTCAGGCAGAGCTGTGTGGATGGAGGCATTTGGGACTGTGTGGGATGCATTGTGTATTTCCAGAAGGCATTACCAAGGGTGACAGTGTGGCTGTGTTTCTATTGCCACAAGCCCTTCTGCCAGCTCGTGGCCTTCTCCCTGGCTGCAGCCCACTGCCCACAGAGGGACCTGGCTGAGTGGGTTGGTCTGTATTGGTGTACCTTAGCCCACTCCAGCCCATTTTTACTTTCCTAGGTTACCAGCAAAAGTATTTCCTTTCCATGGCAGCCTTATTTTGTGTGTTTTGCTGTGGCACCCACCTTCTCATTTCTCTCTTCAGTTCATTAACCACTTGTAAAGTTAAAGTTTCAAGCTGTTGTTAATTTTGTCCCCTCTGAGTGTTTCTCAATGTGTTGAAGAGAAGCACCACCTTGGCAGCCCAAAGACTCCTGTTCGGGGCCATCTGCCCCTGCTGTGAGCCAGCTTTGGTTTGCAGTCCTGGCATGTGGAGGGATCAGCTCAGGAAATGTCCCGGGCTTGCAGGTCAGGCAGGTGTCAGAGCAGCAGCTGTTCAGTCCCAGCAAAGATCACTCCATACTCCACGGGAAGGGTGTGGTTTTGTTCATGTAAATATCAGGGAGAGGAGCCAGGAGGTTTCAGGCTGTGCTCTGAGAGAGGACACAAACTGCTGGTGCAGATTTAGCAAAGACTCTGGTTTTGCTAAAATTACTGGGAGGTTGAAAGTCAACATACCCTCATGGTGAAAGCTAACAAGTATACTGCAAGACTTGATCATAATGCTTCTGCAAGCATTTAATTCCTTTGCTAAGGCAAAACTCATTTAAGACGTCTCACTAATTCCAAAAAAGATTTCTCTGGTGAACCAGTTACTGTTGGAGCAGTCCAGCTATACTTTTTGTTTCCCTATTTCTGTCCTTGCAGGCAAATCTCATCAAGGAGTCCCAAGAAAATTCTGCTTCCATGTCTTCAGAGCTGGTGTTTTCCAGCAATGTGTGTTTTACAGCTTTATTTATAAACGGGCTGCTTTAGTGATTCTGGTGTGTTCCTTTGCCTCCTCAAAACAGCTCCTCCTTCCAAGAGTGCTGTGCTGTACAGAAGCCTGACCATTTTTGCTCCTGCTGTTTTTCTTGGAATTTATGGTGCAATTTTGATTAATTATTACTTTTCAATGACTGCTAACACTTTTGGTTCATTTAAACTGCATATTTTATGTAGGTCAGTGGATTATTTTTTTGTCTTTTAAAAGTACAGTTTTCAAACACAATGTCACACGCAACAAAATATGTTTGAAATTCTCTGAGGAGTTGCTCGACTGCGGGTTACGCCAGAGTAGGGGACATCTCCCATGGGTCTGTCATGTGCAGTCCTTCTGCTTCATCTCCTGCATCTCCTGCACTTCTGTGGCTGTGGGAGGTGCTGCAGAGATGTCCCTGGAACACAAGAAGGGAGGTTGGCAGGCAGGAATTGTGATGTTACTTCTGCTTACGTTATTAGGGAAAGAAGTTTTGCCTCTGGCCGCAGTGCCTGGCGCAGCACTCACTGTGCCCCCTCCAGTTCAGAGAACTCAGCTGTGATATAAGCTCTCCCCCACCCTTCCTCCAGCCTTATCTTCCTTGCAGACAGACTTTTTTCCATTTGCTTTCCTCAAACTCTTCTGCTGAACTCACTTGCACTGTTGTCTGACCTGTGTTCCTCTACCCTTCCCCAGCCCACCTCTCTCCTTGCTCAATGCACACCTCTTTTACACTCCTGGACCTAGTGAAAAATAAATCCTTCTTGGTTCTAGCTGAGTTCCACCCCTCTAATCTTTTCCTTTCTCTCTTTACTTGAGTTTGCTGTCTGGAGATGCTGGTCACAGGTCCAACATGAGAGATCCTCTTGGCACTTCTCTGTGCAGTCCTGGGCACTGCTCTGCATAAAGCAATGGCCTGTCTGGGGCCAAAACAGGAAATACCCTTGCACTCTTGATACTCACCAGCACTAGTCTTCCACTTTACCTGTCCATCTTCACCACTTTGCCCAGCCCTGGCTGTGCTGTGCTGATCCAGAAGAGCAGTGGGCATTTTGTGAGGCACAGTGCTGGCAGTGCTGTGATCCGTACTGGCGCATGTCGTGGTGTGGCATTTGCCATGGTGCCACCAACCATAGAAGCTCGTGTCCTGGAGGAAAGTGTCCCAGTGACCTGCAGCACTGCTTGGGTCTCTTCCTCTCCTGTCCACCATTTCTAGTGCTCCTGAATCTCTTGGGTCAGCCCAGAGCTTCCCAATAGCTGAGGGTGTAGGGAAGGCTTTCATGCCTGTACAAGGAGAGATTTGGTCTGTGGAGCATTGTTGGGGGAAGGAGGATGAGGAGGGGCAGCTTTGTGCTGCAGCATTTAACTGCTCTGCTTGCAGGGCTAGGGGCATTTCTGCGTCTTGGCTTCCTGAGTTCTGGGTACTCTGTCAGAAAACATCCCTTCCTACCTTGGAGGGGAACAGGACTATTCTGCTGGGGCTGTCCATGGAGCTCGATGGCCTGCAGAAAGGTTTTGGTGCAGGCCCAGAGAAGGGATGTGAGAGTCCCACATCTGAAGCTGTACTTTTTGATTCAACATGTTTCTCAGTACAGGGACAGAGCTAATAGTGCTGCTGTGATCAAGTTCATGTGACTTTTTTTTCTGGCTTTTATAGCCAGGAACCAGGTCAGCAGTGGAAGGAAAATCAGCAGGCACCTGAGAAGCCAGAGGGTAACTGTTTGGTGGGCAGAAAGCATGTGGGATGTTTTGTAATGCAGCCAAATGCTTGTGTGGTGCTGTGGCTTGCCATCATGCTGTAGCTGTGAAGCTGTGGGGAACTCTGGCAGGGTCAGGTGGTGAGGCTGGCAGGTCACACTGGTCCTGACTCATGCCCACTGGAGTGAGGGGTCCAGGTGCAAGGCAGGGAGAGACATGAGCTTGTGCTGATCCCTCCAGTGGCATGCAGCACTGAGTGCTGCATGGGATGTGTTCATGAAATAGACTGACAGCTCACAGCCAGGGACATTCAGCCACACGAGGTAAGTCAGTAAGAATCAAAGAAAGCTAATTTTTAAAACACCCATTTTTAAGCCCCCAGACACACTGCAAGGTGATGAGTGCTGCTGGGAGAGTCCCTCTTCTGTCCACTCCCCTTGGTCCCAAGGGGCAGAATGCAGCTCAGCCTTGAGCTACATGAAGCAGCTGTGCTGGGATGGACACACTGAGAGATTGCTCTGATATATGCTTTGAGTTTTGCTCTTGGCTTCTAGAGGAGCTGATGATGTCCTGGTGCCTTTTACTGCCTGCTCCCCTCCTGCCTCCCATCACCTAGACTCACCCGAGCTTCATGGGCACTGCAGCACCCAACTGAGTCAGCTTCTCATCATCTCACAGCCCTGCTGTGGCTCTGAAAAATGAGCTCCCTTCCACAACCCTGCTTATCCCAGTATCTGGAAAAGCATGATCAGAAAAGGATCATGCTGGAGGATAAAGAAATTGGTTGTACCCAGAATTCTGTCACACAAGCAGAGAGAAGTTGTTTCAGGCAGGATCTAGGACTCAGCTGGCAGCAAGTAGCCACCTCTGCCTCTTTGAGACACGATTGCAGTGTGGAAGCTGCTAGAAGACCAAGTTGTGCTTTTGTTGCTTGCCTATGCTTACTTGATAGTTTTCCTACAAAAATTGTTTAATCTGCCTGACCACTTTATGGATTGTTCATAAAGTTTATTTAAAAGTCCTGTATGCACCAATGTGTTGCTGTGCCAAAAATGCTGCATCCTTAGAGTGGCTTATTGTTTTCCATTTTGTTACTGTGTCAGTGCATATTGGCAAAGTAAATCAACCACTTCAAAAGGAAATTAATTTGCTTCCTGCCTTTATATGTTTCTCTCCCATCTTGGGGAGGAGGAAGGAGTTCCAAAAGTCACAGGAATATAAATAGAATTAAGATGTAGTAAAATACATATCTGCCTGAGCTTCGTATTGTACAAGGGTCAGAAGTGCTCCACCATGTCCTGTTGCAGAGAATGGGGTGCTCTGGGCTTGCTGCTAGAGGGAACTTGGTCCAGACAGGGTGATTTGGCTCTCACCTGAGTGCTGTGTCACCAGGCAGCCCTGTCCTGGTTGGACTGGGGAGAGCCTGGCACAAGGCTGGGTTTGAGCACTGTGTCTGGGAGCAGCTTTCCTGTGCCAATGAGTTGCTGTCCACCCTCACTTACTCCCAGGACTGCTCAGACTGCATGTGTGGTGTTTATTGTTCCCACACAGCTCATCACACTGATTCTTCTGCAGAGCCATACAAGGAGGGACCTGCAGGTCTGCCTCCCTTCTCCCAGCTCCTGTCCAAGTGACAGTTCTGCCTGCTCTGAAAGGTGCCCAGTGGAGAAGGACCTGGTGGTGCTGGTCAGCAGTGGCTGAATGTGAGCCAGATGGCCAAGAAGGCCAATGGCACCTGGCCTGTACCAGCCACAGTGTGGCCAGCAGGACCAGGGCTGTGACCATCTTCCTGTGCTGGGTACTGGTGAGGCCCCACCTCAAAATCTTGGGGTGGCCACCTAGTCCAGGAAAGACACTGAGGCACTGGAGTGTGTCCAGAGAAGGGCGACAGAGTTCGGGAAGGGTCTGGAGCACCAGGAGCATCTGGGGGGGCTCAGCCTGGAGAAAAGGTGGCTCAGGGGAGACCTTCTGTTATCTCTCCCTGACAGGAAGATGCAGCCAGGTGGAGGTTGAGCTCTGCTCCCAGGGAAGAAGGGACAGGATGAGAGTAAACAGCCTCAAGGTGTGCCAGTAGAGGTTTAGGTTGGATATTGGGAAAATTTCTTCTTGGAAAGGGTTGTCAGGCATTGGAACTGGCTGCCAGGACAATGGTGGAGCCATCCCTTGAAGTGTTCAAAAAATATGTGGATGACTTGAGGACATGGTTTGGAGGTGGCTCTGGGTTGATGGTTGGACTTGATGATCTTGGAAGTCTTTTCCAGCCTTAGTGATTCTGTGATTCCTTGAGGTTTTCTTTTGTCTGTCTGCCCATCAAGTCATGTTCCAAATGGCTTCGGAATCAATGAAAGTTCCTTGACTCTTAATCACTGAAGTGTTCAGATAATTCAGGTCACATCCGTAAAATACCATGGTTATGAGTCCTCCCAGCTGGAATTCTGGGCCAGGCTCATTCCTGTCACTGCAGCTTCTCCTCTGCTCGTGGCCAGCTCAGTGTCCTGTCCCATGTGCTGCAGAACCTGCTGTTCCTGTGGCTCTAACCAGCCCAGCTACCCCCCTATTCTGTGCCCAGGTTTGCCAGCTTCCCCTTATCTTTCCCATTTCCACAAAAGTTGTCTGTGCTTCCAGTCCCATTCTTGCTCTTTTGCTCTGTCTCACTGAACATCCCTGCTGCAGTTAAAACTGCACTCACCTCTGTGCCCCCTGCATGCCCCTCTGGGCCTGTGCTCTCTGCATGCCTCTGGCCAGCCATGTCCTCAGGTTACCTCTGCTGAGGTCTCATAATTTCTTGCATACCTGTCACCACCACTTCTGTATTGCTCCTTAAAGGGTGGTTTCTGAGTAGGAAAGGAGCTTTGTGTGTGGAGTTCCCAGATGAGTCCCTTCCCAAGCTGTCTGTTCCAAAGCAGGTACCGTACAGTAGGATTGGCCTGGCAGCCCACACCCTGATAGTCTCTTCCCTGCTCTGCCTGTGCCTTTTCAATAATATTCTCCAAATTTTATTTTAAAAATCCTGAATGGGGCAGTCATCTCTGTGAGTAGAAGAAAGAAGAATCTGCAGGCCAGCACACATAGATCCCAGTAAAGATGTACTGTAACAACTTGGTATCTGTAGGAACCACAGCTTCTTGCTATTCTAGAAAAGGAAAGGAAAGGCTAAAAATAGCATAATCATAGGAAAATAGAACAATTGCTTTTGCTGAAGTTAAGTATCTAAAATGAACCCACACTTGGAAGCAAGTCAGGACTCCCAAAAGAAAGAAACATGTGGAGATTGCCTGTGAAACTGTAAAATGCTGTGATTCTCCCACCAGAACCCAAGGGCTAGATTTGGGACAGATTCTCTTATAGTTTGGCCTTGCTGCAGACCCCAGGGCCCCTGTTTCCCACAGCCCCTTCACCATTTAGAGTCGTGGGTCTCTTTCTGTTGAAGTTTTGTCCAAGACCTGTCAGATCCATATTAAGCCAGGCTTTACTGAACTGATGTCCTGCAGTGCCTGCCCCTCACTACTCCGGAGGAGAGCCCAGGAGCTTCTGTGTTCATGACTGCCTTCCCTTGTACACTTTCATTAACTTTCTTCCATTTCCCTTGTTGGTTGTTAAACCTAGACTGACACTCTGGTTCCATTTAGGAGCAGGCTGATGTGAATCAGACTGCACAGCGCTGGCGAGAGCTCCCAGCTCTGCCTGCCCGCTGTGCTTGCTGCCTGTCACAGGCTGATCCCCTTCTCCGTCCTCCCCACAGTGGCTGAAGGACCCCGGGCCCCGCAATGAGAAGAGGACGCTGTTCTGTGACATGGTGTGTTTCCTGTTCATCACTCCGCTGGCGGCCATCTCGGGCTGGCTGTGTCTGCGCGGGGCCCAGGACCACTTGCAGTTCAACAGCCGGCTGGAGGCCATCGGACTCATAGCTCTCACTATAGCACTTTTCACTATCTACGTCCTCTGGACACTGGTAAGTGCCAGCTGCCAGGGTCCTGCTCCTGCCCCAACAGGAGCTGGGAGCACTGCTTCACACCTCATCAGTGCCACCTGCTATTTCTGCCTCCCCGTGTGAGAACACCTTGGGCTCTTCCACTTGAATGTCCATTTAATTATCTTCATGTGCAAGCTGCTAAAGTTGTTGCTGAGAATGGAAAATGACCTCCTGGTCATCTGCTTCCCAGACTGTCAGTGTTCCCCAAGTGTCAACCCAACCAGCCACAGATGTGGGAGCTGGGATGGGGCTGGGGCTGAGGCTGGGTGGGAAGGGCTTGGGGCCGGGTCAGGCAATGGCCCATCTGTTGTTCAGGAAGAAACACAAACTTGGTACCTGGGCAGTGCAGGGGAAAAGTAAAATACGGAAGACATTTGACACCTAAATAATTTACGACCGTGTCCCTCTGTGCTTTTGCTGCACAGCACAGACTGGCCTTGGGGGTCTCTGGCCACAACTAAAACTCCTACACAGTATTTTTAAGGTGTGTGGAAGGAACTCTCTGGCCCTGGGGAAACCTGTGACTTCTCTGATGCTGGGTTGTGTGGTGGGCCCCAAGTCAAGGCTTGGTAGTCAGCGTGCCCTGGCCCACTGCTGCATGGGAGGCACTGGAGAAAAGTGCAAAAAAAGGTTCAACCTGCACTTGAACCAGATTGGGTGCTGAATTGATCCCTGCTGGGAGAGAGTTTCCTGCAGATGCCTTGTTTGGCATTTCTGGACCTGCTGAATTAGGGGGCGAGGAGCTTGTATCTTGCAGGGAGCTGAGAAGAGCAGGACAAGGACTGCGGGTTTGGGTGTGGCACAAGTGGAGGCTCAGTGGGGCTGCCTGGCCCCTCCCCAGGGCCCCAGGGCTGTTCTCTTCAGGGGCTGCTCTGCCAGGGACTTCCCTCTGTTTCCGATTCACTTCTTTTGTCTTGTGTTGCTGGGTGGACTTCTGGGTTTGGATCTTGATTTTGGCTCTCCTATTCCAAGCAAGCCCTTTGTGTGCTCATGCCCTGTCAGTGCCCTTTTCCAGCTGCTTGCAGGGAATCATCATTTTGGGAAGGGAAGAAGTGCACTTGATGCAGGAGAAACAGTGGGACCTCAAAAAGCTGGGAGTCCTATGGGAAATAGAAATTCCCCAGTCCATTTCCTTGTCATCTCATTTTCCAATTTCTCAGAGTAACCCCTTCCCCTGGGGCTGGACACTCCTTACAACTCTTCTCCCACAGACCTGGGAGCCAGGGCAGGATGAGCTGGTGCTGCAGCAGCCCCTGCTCTGGGGACGAGAGTGCCAGGGTGCAAAGCTGGAGGTACTCCTTGCATGGGAGGCATGGAGGAAAGTTTCCATGCAGGTTCTTGCATGAAGCTTGTTTCCGTAGGAAGCCAAGCTAAAATTGGAAACCTTAAGAGGAAGTGCTTCTGTCTTCTCTATCTCAGGACTGGTGGGGAGGAGCTGGAAACCTGGAGGAAATAGAAAAATGTTTGTGCAGTAACAAGTCCTGACTAAAATGGCTTTAATTTTTCTGTGCTTCACTTTTCCTTGAGCAGAGGAGGACATTAGGTGAAGCACCTTTATTCATATTCCCTTCATTCAACCCTGGGCTGTGCAGTACAAGGGGCCGCTATGTAGGAGAGGGTTCAAGGCTGTAACCAGTGAGGTTGTGAGAGAGGCTGTAGCCAAGGCTGCAGCTCCTTCATGGGGAGCAGGACCCTTCCTTGAGGTTCCCACCATTAGCTCCCCATTCTCTGAAAACTGGGAGATGGATTTGTCAACAAACAGTCTTATTGCCACAATCCTTCTGCAACAGGAAGGAGGGGTGTGCACAGATCAATAAGCTCAATTACCTCAGTGCCACAGTGGCACAGCTTCATTTTTCCTAAGATGTCTCGTAGACCCATCCAGAAGTAATAGTTTTACTGACTTTTCTGTGTCAGATGCACTTCCTGGTACGTCCTATGTTGCCAGCTAAATGCTTCCTGTAAGAAAGCCTGGTTTAGGTCAGTGGCTGACTGGATTCGGTATTTGAGCTGGGCTAAAGCTCCCCTCGCAGGGCTGCTCTGAAACTGCAAGGCCTGCTCCTGCCTCTGCTGGGCTGCTCTGGGTCCCTCCAGCCTTTGCATCCTCTCCTGTCTCTCTCCGGGTGGACAAGTCTCCCAGGTCACGGTGTTGTCAGGAAAAAACGAGTCCAGCTGCTGTCCTGTTGCTGCAGACAAAGGAGGGAAGGTTTTTGTGCAGGATGAAGAAGGTCCCCTGGGATCTGTGAGATGGGAGGAGGCTGGTTGGGTTCAGACCCTTGTTTTGCTCACCGAAGGTGCTGGCTGCAGCCCGGGGCTGGATGAAGGGGCGAGTTGCAGCTCATCCCCACCACATTTCACCAGCCCAGACCCAAACCCAGCTGAGCAAACTCCCTCCCACTCTGCTGGTGATGCCCCCTTTGGCTGTGCCCCACTCAGCCAGGTGTCACCGGGAAGGGATTGATTGCTTGTCAGAGTCTGGGGACAGGGAGTGCCCCAAACCGTGCCGGGGTTGGTGCTGTGTCCCTTGCCTCAGGATAAGGCATCCCCAGAGGCAGAGGGGCACGGGCACATCAGGCTGTCCCTGCGTGTGCTGCGGAGCGAGCGGCAGGGTTGGTGACAGCGCTGCGTTCTCGCCCGCCAGGTCTCATTCCGCTACCACTGCCAGCTGTACTCGGAGTGGCGAAGGACCAACCAGAAAGTCCGCCTGATGATCCCAGCCTCGCGGAGCCCTCACCCCGTGCCCCACTCCCTCCTCTCCACCAAGCTCATGAAGAAGGCCGCGGATGAGACCACGGTCTGAGCTGTCCCGCGGCTGGCCAGAGTGGAGGGTTGAGCATCCCCACAGGCCCAGGGACCGTGGCAGCTGTGGGGGCACTGGAAAACAATCATCCCATCCAAAGGGACTGCGCTCAGCACGTGCTTTAGACCTTGGCAAAGAGACACATAATCAACATCTGTGGGTGAAATGGCCCAGAAGAGCCTGATGGCAGAAAATGCCTGTCTGCAGGGACATTTTCCTATAAAGAAACACCACACATGGAAAACATCTCCCTCTCTCTCTCTATATATATATATATCTATATATAATATTATTTTTTAATGGCTATGCATATTGTGTTTTAATCCTTTTGTGTTGATGTTCTAAGCTTCAGGATAGAAGCTGGCAACCTGATCTCATTCAGAGGTTAAATCAATGCCTTTTCTCCAAATGAGCATATGAGGAACACTTTTCATCAACCATTCTTGAAAGTCCCCTTCTCCTTTGCACTAAATTGGTTTTGATATACTGCAGCAGCCTTCCCATTACTCTTTGGTCTGTTTTGTGGTGTTCTGTCCTTTCTAGAAAGTTGAGTGTTTTTAATAATTATTATAATCCCAGAAGGAGTAAAATGTCGTAATACTGAATGGAGACATTTTGTATTGTACTGTAATTTTGAGAATTTCAAAATCAGTTTCAGAATGAGAGAATCTTTTCCGGTGCAGACATGATCTCACAAAATGCTTTCCTTGAGATCCTGGCTTATCCCCAGGACTCAGATGCACTCAGCCCTTGGTCTGTCTGGCAAAGGTAAATGGAGGATCCGAGGGTAGGAAGAGATGGCTCCGTACTAGCTAAACCCACCATTGCCTTTGCTTTGAAAAGATTGAGAAAGGAGCTTTCCTGACCCCAGAAGGTGGGACTTGGAGTCTCTGTTTGCTGATGTCCTTTCGCCAGCTTGAGGCTGGACCTCCTGTAGCATCAATTTCACATGTACCTTAGGGGACAGGCCATGCCCTGCGGCGCTGGCAGGACGCAGGTGCTCTTGGCTGTCTCTGCACTTTATTTGCACATTCCAGAGGAGCTGCTGGGATTGGGTTCATCCCTGATAGCACTGCCTGCCTGTTGTGTCCTCTAGTGAAACCCCCCCAGTTTGCTGGTCCCAGAGAACAGGCTCTGGGTCCCTTGTCCTATGGGGCCAGTGTTCTTCCTTCTCCTCCTCCTTTCACCTGTTTCCAGCACATGCAGCTCTCAAAGACCTCTGTCTCAGAATGCTCCCTCTGCCCAGAGTTCTCCTGGTTTGGCTTTGGTCCTTGCCTCT
Organism: Vidua chalybeata; assembly: GCF_026979565.1. NCBI lineage: Eukaryota > Metazoa > Chordata > Aves > Passeriformes > Viduidae > Vidua > Vidua chalybeata. The sequence goes on along the minus strand of NC_071556.1, from coordinate 573,896 downwards.
GCCACCTCCTCACCCTGCCAGACAGTGCCTGGTGCTGAGCTTTCCTGAGTCTCCCGAGCGGCACAGGCTGTGAGGACGCTGAGAGTGATGCTGCCCTGCCAAGTGCTCCAGAGGTGTGTGCAGCTCCTTTGCTGGAGCCTGGGCTCTGCTCCATGGTGGTGAGGGTAGAGAGCAGGCAAGAGGCAGGCTCTGAGAGACCTGTGTCCTTGCAGTGGGTGGTGGTGGTCATGCACTCTGTCCCTCTGCCCCTTTGCTGAAAGCAGGTGGGTCAGTGCAGTGCCCTGTGAGATGGAGATCTGTAATTTCCTGAATTCAGAGCACCATGTGCACTTCATTCTCCTCCTCCTCTCTAGCTGCTGCAAAACAGGATGTGTTTCCTTGTGTGTTCCCTCAGCCTGAGCTGGAAGATGCTGGTGGCCTGAGCAGCAGGGACCAGTGTGCCATCTTGCCCAGCAGGATTGCTCCAGCCCTTGGCCCTGGTGTCTGTCTGCTCTCCTCTATCCCCTCTCCCAGGTGCAGCTTGGGGATGCCCTGACACATCTTGCAGCAGCCTCTCTGCCCTGAGGGCTGCTCTCCAAGCATGAGGGACTGGTGTGACTGTGGGGTGAATGTCCTCTGGTACAGCCAGGCTGCACATCTCTGCTCCCCTCTCTCAGCCAGCCCCCCGACTGTCCCTTCTCTTCTTCCCCATACCTGTGGGTGTCTGCCCTTTTCCCAGTCATGCACTCATGCAGGGATTACTCTGCTTCTGGTACTCTTGGTGGAGAGGCTGCTGCAGCCCAGCTCCAGTCACAGTTCCTGCTCCAGTCCCATCCCATTCCCACGCAGGCGCTCCCCGCCCTGCACACTCCTTCCATGGCAGCAGGCTCTGCTCCACTGCTCTGTGCCTTGTCCTGGGTGCCCCTTCCTTCAGCCCCTTCCCAACAACCCCTTGTCACCAGGACATCACCAGTGAAGAAAAATGGGGGGGTGGTTTAACCTTCCCAGCCCTGGCTGTCTCCCAGGAGCTTGGCCCCACAAGGCACCGAGTTCTGGCAGGTGATGAGGGATGCTGTCTCCCATAGCACGTCCCCAGTGTAAGGACTTCATGGAGCCAGTGTTCCAGTTAAGAAACCCACCGTCAATCCAAATATGCAACTGTGAAAGCCAGAAGCCCTTGGCTGGGGCACTGGGGGCCCAGTCTGTGTGTGGCCGTGGCTGCACTCAGCATCCTTGGCTTTGTTGTCATTGCCAATAATTGTAGTTGTTGCATGTGCCCCCACAAGACCCAGTAGTGACTCTTTGAGTCTCGTCCTCCTTCCCAGAGATGTTCAGCTCGTGGATGTGGGCAGTGTCTGACCCACCACGTTCCAATGCGTTCTGGGGAAACGGGCTGTGCAATGATGTAAATAAAAGTGAGATAAACTTTTGGCTGATGTGTTGTTACTGGAGGGGCCAGGGCTGCAGAGCCCAGGCTGCCTCCCTGAGAGCACCCCGGTACCCCCTGCCTGCAGCAGCTGCCCTGGCCTGCAACCAAGACCTGAGCAGAAGGTTTCAAAGTTGGACAAAACCCAGGGCCTTTTTCATTTCTCGGCAGTTTCTCTGTCAGTGTACAGAAGCCTGCCTGGTGTGGGTGCCAAGCAGGATGATGATGTTTGGGCCAAGTCAAGAGTCCTTTGGCCCCTGGTTGGGCCAGGGGTGTGTATGGGGCTGCATGGAGCAACCCTGATGAGAGAGGCCATGATGCCTCTCCACAGAGGCTCCTGATGCTGCCCCTGTGAGTTGCCTGACCCGGGCCTGCCCACGGCCCTGCAGCCCAGCCCCTCGCTCCAGGGCTGTGGGAGACACCGGACACATGTGCGAGCCCCACCTGTGAGGTCATGGTGGGCTGTGTCTGAGGTGTGTCCCAACTCTGTCAGAGCTGTGTTTGAGTGTGTCCAAGCCACTCAGAGCTGTGTCTGAGCTGTGTCTGTGGTTGTGCTGTGTCCAGGCTGTGTTTGAGCTGTGCCCAAGTGTCCAAGAGCTGCTGGCAGCTAGCTGCAGGGCAGGAGCCTTGCTCTGTGTGCTTGCTACCAGCTGGCTCTGAGAGCCATGGCAGGGGCTGCAGGGCATGAAACCTCAGAGCAGAGACTTGGGCAGCCATCGTTCCCTGTTCTGTGGGGCAGTGAGGAGACCCAGCATCCCCTGCAGCCTTGGCCCCTGGCCCTGGATGTGTGTTGCAAATCTGATCACGTCACACTTGCAGCAGGGGGCTGGAAATTGTGAAGCTGCCTGTTTAAAGTGCCATTCAAAACACTGCAACACCAATGTTGGATGCATTTCTGAGGTCCTGGACAAGGCTTTAGCCTTGGGCAAGACTTTGGATGAGTTTTCTGGCCAAGCTCTCAAATCAAGGGTTTTCTGGGCTTGTTTATATTAAAAGAAAAAAGGCTTGAAAAAAGAGAGTGCCATGGTTGGCTCAGCCAGTCGTTTAAAATAAAACTGTGATGCCACACAGCAATCTGACAGGCTGGGGGAAGAAAAAGTGGCATCTGTAACAGCAGGAACAGTGTAAAAGGAGCAGAAGTCCCAGAGAAAGGGCTCACCGGGAAAAAGGAAACAGTTTCATGGGAAGGGCGTTCAGTCACAGATGCTTGGCTGATGTGCCAAATCCCGGCAGGCTTTGTTTGGAGCATGTCTGACAGAGCAATGCAGAGAAGAGCATGTTTGTTGAGGTGCTTCCACTGTCCACTGCTGCAGCCTTTTTCCCTGGCAGCAGGAGGGTCCCAGGGGTCTGATCACACTCTGCTGTGGACCAAGGGCTTTGGGAGCCTGGGAGTTGCCCTGTGGCCTCCGTGCCCAGGCACAGTTGAGGAGGCAGCAGGTCACTGCCGTGATGTGCTGTCTGTGCCCACGCTGGGTATGGCACAAACCTCCCAGCCCCGGCTGTCTCCCCAAAACCACTCAGAGCCCATGTGGGTCCAGCCTTGCTCAAGGACCCCGGTGTTCCTTAAGCCTTCCTACCCACTGTGGCTCCGACATGCAGAGACCTCTAGCACATGAGAGCTGAATTTAAGCTCCCCTGACTCTTTGTGGTGCCACTCTACATGAAATTGTGTATTTCTCACACAAATGCTGCAATTATGCAACTCAGTTCCGAGACAGATGATTTTTTAAAATTTAATTTTTGAGGGGCACATCAAAAAGGAGACCAGAGCACAATATTTACTCCCTCCAAACCACAAAATTCCAGTTAAGAGATTCCCAGACAACCAATCTGTTGAAGAACCCAACTTTTCTCCAGTCTGAGGGACTGAGCTGGCTTTCAGAAAGGAATTTCTTCTTGATTGAGAAGAATCAAGGTAGGTGTCCCTAAATGTACAGCACAACTCTTTTGGGGTGTTTTGCATCACAAAGGACAAAAATACAGAACTAACAATATGCCATCTCCACACATCAACCTTCTGCTGTGAACCTCTGTCATGGTGTAACCCCAGCTGACAACTAACCACTGCACTCAAGTCACACACCACTCTCCAAGGGAGATGGGAGGTAAAAACAGTTTAATAATTGAGACAATGTAATATGTAATAATACTAGTGATAATAATAATTGTAATGAAAAGAAATATAAACCTCAAGTGGAACAAGTGGTGCCCAGTATAGGTGCTCAGCACCCACTGATCTGTGCCCAGCCTGTCTTCCAGAAGCCATCAGCCCCTCACCAGCAGTTCCCCCAGTTTACACACTGGGCAGGATGTTTTATGGTGTGGAATATCCCTCCGGCCAGGTCAGCTGTCCTGGCTGTGCTCCCCCCCCAACTTCTTGTGCAGCTCCTCACTGGCAGAGCATGAGACACTGAAAAGGTAGGGTAAACACCACACAATTGATGGTTTGGTTGTTGCTATCACTATTATGCTCACCCTAAATCCCAAACCCAGCACTGTGCCGGCCATTGAGAGGAAAGTTAACTCTATCCCAAGCAAAACCAGGACAATCTCAGAGGCTCCTACCCATGGAGAGTAGGAAGTGCCTCACTGGGAGCAGAGATCCCTGAGTTTCCCCAGTCTTGGTGGTACCACAGTGGAAGAGGCTTAGGCCAGAGCTCTGGGGGCTCAGATACCTGGGCTTGACCCAGTGCTGCAACTCTGTAGCTTCTGGAGTAGAGCAGGGAGACCAATACTGTTGCCTTTGCCCAGATGCCACCACAACGATGACAACTGAGGTGGCACTAAAGGTCCAACCAGAAAAGTGTTTGGAGATGAGATCTAGGCTGGACCCAGGCAATGTCCCCCTTCACCTACATCAACCTTCTCCTCTCCTAAGGACAGGATTTAGCAGGATCCTGTGAGGTGGGACCTTGATGGGGCGTCATCAGAGAATGGCAGATCTGTGGGAATTGCCTCTCCTGTGGATTTCAGACACAGCTCAGCATTGTGCTTTCCTTCCTGGGCTGCCCCTACTGCTGCTCCTGCACTGCTACCAGTGCTCTGCTGCAGGAAATGTGCTTGGTGCACATCAAGCAAGGACAGGCTCTGGATGTGTGGGGAAGATAAGTGTTATCATGAGTATCCAGCTGTGTTTGGGGTTTTTTAACCTAATTGAAAAAAGCCAGAGGCACTACTCCAGCACCCTTGGAGGAACTGGACCCTGCTATGTTTTCCACGGCCTCATACAGAGCAGTTCTGCAGTGCCCTGACACTCAGTGATGGTCCCTGCCATGGGACCACCAGGCACCAAGCTCCTCCCTGCACCCAGTCTCTGTGCTCCCTGTTGTCCCTGCAGTCCCAACCGAGGGGTGGGGGGGATGAAGGAGGCTCTGTTGTGGCCTCCACCTCCATGACCTGCCAGTCCTCTCCTTGGTGGCCAGAGGATCCACATGAGGAGAAGCCAGCAGGATGCAGGACCCTCCCAGTTCCTAGCACCAAGACCCAAGGTGATGGTGTTTGCCTTTCCAGTCTCTCCCCTGCCCCCCATGTCCCCTCCCTGTCAGGGGCACAGCTTGAGCCACGAGTCCATCCCCACCCAGAGCCACGGGCGCAGCCTCTCCCCAGCACATGAGGCCAGGCAGAAAGCAAAGATTGGGGCTTCACTCTCAGCATCAGCAAAAGTCACCTCCTTGTCTGTGAAGTCCAGGCAGACCTGGATGGCCCTGGGGAGGCAGGTAAGGTGCAGTGGGGTCCAGTCAGGATCACTGAAAGCATGGTACTGTCCAAACCACTGCCCCACAGACCAGATCCCCTCCTGGGGTGTAAAGTTGAGGACCCCCTTTCTCCTGACAGACTCCTGGGCCACTCCCACTGCCCACCAGTCCCCTGCCTCGGCCACCTCCACCTCCCAGCAGTGTCTCCCCGCAGCAAAGCCCTGTTTGCCCAGCACACACGGCTCCGTGTCAAACCGCTCAGGGTTGTTGGGCAGCAAGGTCCACTCGTCCCCCCGTCCCACCCCTCGCTGGTCACTGGCCAGAATGAGAAAGGGGTTGGCGGTGTCTGGGTCCAGAGTCACGTCAGCTGGGGACAGAGGAGGAGAAGTTGCTCAGAACAGGCAGTCCTGGGGCTGCATCCACCCCAGCAAGAGAAGGGACAGGGTGAGTTCCTTTTCCCTGCAGTGGGAAAACCCCCCTAGCTGGACTGTCCCTGGCTTCCTGCTGCCCCAACCCTGTCTCCACCCCAGGGGCCTGCACACATCCTGGACAAGGGGACCTCAGTTTCCTGGAGGAGGAGGCACCGGAGTGGGTGGGTGCACACCTGCAGCACAGCCACCTGGACCTGGGCCTGGGTGTCTCTGGTGCTGCGAGAGGAGAACAGGCAGGTCAGTGCACAAACAGTGCCGACCACAGTAGAGTTTACCCCAAGACCCATAACCCATGGCCCCAAATTCACATCTCTTTCTGTGAACAGTGGAGGGGGGCAAGGATGTTAGTTCAGGAGCCTTCAGGTGCTGGAGCTCGGTCTACAGATGAGCACCAAGAATTCAGCTGGGAGTGTTGCTGCCACCAAGTCCCAACACATGAAAAGCCTAGTCTGGGGACAAGCCCCAGTGCTTTGACTTTCAGTAGTTGTCCCACAGCAGAAGCAGGATGCATTCTGTACTCAATAGAGGACAGTTACCCCTCCTCTTCCCCTCTGAAAACTTACCTCTTCCACTCATCTCCTCCACCTCATCAATCAGGGTCTCACTTTCTTCTGTCTCCATCCTGGATGCCAGCATATACACAGTCAATCAACAGGGAGACAGGATTCACTGCTGAAAGTGGGAATTACAAGACTCAAGGACTGCCTGAAGATGATAATGCAGAGAAGGAGCAAAGGAAAGGTCACAGCATTCAGCACTTTTTAGACAGCCAGTACTTACCTGCTCAGCCGGCAGGTTGGCTCCAGGAAAGCACATTTGAGATGGGTTGAAAGGTCTTTAGTCTCCTTTCCACTCCTATGATCCTCTCATCTGCTCATGGCTGGACTGAGCTTGCCCAGCACTTCTAGCTTGTTTGAGTGAGCAGGGCACAGTCCAGAGGGGCTGGATGGCCTGGAGAGCAGGCCTGGGAGTCTGTCTGGGTACCACCCCACCAAGCTTCCCCCTCCCCTCCTCTGGGCAATGACCTCCCATGCCCTGAAGCTGCCAGCCCATGTGGGACCTCATCCAACACTTGAATTTGGCAATTTCTCCTGTTCCTGCAGTGCCCAGTCCTGTTTACATCATACGGTCTGCTGCATCTCCCCTCCCTCGGCCCAGCTGCAGGTGGGTGATAAGAGCCCCTAAGTGCTGGAGGAGTCTGTATCTCCCTGTGCAGGATGCTCAGAGCCCTCCTGGGCCACAGCACCACAGGCACCTCCAGCCCCTTGGGATGGCACCTGGGGACAGCAGCAGCAGAACAGTGCCATGCTCTGGGTGTCCAGGCTGCATTCTGGGAAAAGGGGAGGTCTGGCTCCTGCCCTGGCTGTTTGCCCAGTTCTGTCCTGCTGCATAGATTCATGGTGGAGATGTTTGCAGGGCATGTACCACCTTGATTCCTCAACTGGTAAATGGGGAACAGCATATGCTGGGCTTTGCATCCCACCTCTCTGTTCTCCAGGCAGCTCTTCCTGTGACAAGGGATGATGGCCTGATTCCCAGTCACAGGGAACACAAAGCATTCCACTCTGCTTTGTCACATCACTCTGGAAGGCACCAGCTGTGCTATGCTGTGGTTTTTGTTTTAAATTTGTGTTTGCCCACTATTCTCCTCCCTAATCTCCTCCCCTCCCAAGTTACCAATCTCCCCAAGCCCTTCCCTAACTTCCTCCCTCCCAAGTTGTCAATCTTCCCTATCCCCACCCCTTTTTCCAGAGTGTTCCTTGTCTATCTTGTAGTATTTGATACCCCATTTGTTGCTTTATATTATCCCCCTCCCCTGCTCTCCCTGATAGGTTTATAGAATGTTAGTCCTGCCCTAGATTCCTCCCCTGACATGCCCTCATTGGTTGGTTGCCCTATATCACTCCCCCTATAAAAACCTCTGCAGAGGGCCCTGGGCTTTGTCTTGGGGTCCCAGGTCGTGGACCTAATAAATCCATCCAGTTTTACCCTGCGTCCCGTGTCGTCGTTATCTGTTCCTGCGCCGGACCAAGCAATAGCTGGGAATAGCAGAGCTCACGGGGGGGAAGGTCGCGCCCCTGCTGTTGCTGCCCAGCACGATACGACAGCGCACTACAACACAGCTGAGCACAAATAAAGCAGGATGCAAGGGCAGCTGCTGCCAAGTGGCTTTGCAGACAGCCACTGAACCCTCTGCTGGCCTGAACCCCGGACTGGAGCTGGGCTGCCTTGGCCAAGCTCACTGACCAGTTCCTTTTGCACTCTTTTGGCATGTCTGACACCTTGTCCTCCCAAATCCTTTCACTCCACATGGCTTTAGTGCTCACATCCCTCCTTTGGCACGTGGAGTTGTCTGGGACATGCAGCTTTGATCCCCAGCTTTGCACACCTATGCAGGCTGGATTTCCTTGGAGTGATGCCCATGGAATTGTGATTTCATTGTTAGATTATGAGGTTCGGTTATTACACTTTCTTTGCTGTCATTTGTTATTGTGGGGGATTAGGATTTTTCCTTTTGTTTCTTTCTCTCAGGGAATTTTCTCACATTTGTTGCTAAGAGACAATAGCGACTGATAATTAAGAGAGACAAGCCCAAGGAGAAGAGGGAGGAGTGGAGCTGGCTGCACTGTGGCAGCTGAGGGGCATTCTCCTGGGAAGGGCAGAGATACCAGGAGATCTGGGCTAGCAGGAGGGGCTGTAGCTCTCTCTCGCTCTGGACATCAGAGGGGAGACAGGCTGCACTCACTGCGGGGAGAATTCGCCACCTGTGCGGGATGCGCCTCCTGCTGCCTTCTCCTACCGTGAGTGAAACTGCTCACGAGAGCGGCCGTGTCACTGGGACCTTATTAACACCTGCCTCACCAGAAAGGACCCTCACCATCAACTCGGGTGCCTCAGGGGAAACCCCAGGATCCCCAAGCCCCCTCCCCCTCCACCTCTCCCAGCGGTGTTCGGGAGCTGAGTGGCCACTGCTCAGCCCCGCCGCTTCTCTGCCACCGCTTTGGCTTTTTCACTGCCCTGTAACTCAGCAGCTGCCTGCCGGGACACCCCTCGGCTCCTGCTACAGCTGCGGAGATTCTGTTACATTTTGTTTGCTACTCCGGAGTCTGCTCGTCCCTGCGGTTCCAGCCACCGCTCTGAGGTTCCTGCTGCAGCCCGTTTTCGTCATCCAGCCCACCCGCCATTGTCGTGTGGAGAGGCGGCTGAGCCCGCGCCACAGCGCCCCCTGCAGCCGCGGGGGAATCATCGCACCTGCCCCGCCCGACCGGGAGCCACCGGCGCCCCTGCCGGCTGTGCCCGGAACTGCACCAAAGGAGAAAGTGCCTGTGGCCGGGAGAGGCCGGCACTGGGTCTGTGCTTCAGGCCGGGACTAGGTCTGTGCTTCAGGCTGGGATTGGGTCTGTGCTTCGGGCCAGGACTGGGTGTGTGCTTCAGGCTGGGATTGGGTCTGTGCTTCGGGCCAGGACTGGGTCTGTGCTTCAGGCCAGGACTGGGTCTGTGCTTCAGGCTGGGATTGGGTCTGTGCTTCGGGCCGGGACTGGGTCTGTGCTTCAGGCTGGGATTGGGTCTGTGCTTCGGACCAGGACTGGGTCTGTGCTTCGGGCCAGGACTGGGTCTGTGCTTCAGGCTGGGATTGGGTCTGTGCTTCGGGCCAGGACTGGGTGTGTGCTTCGGGCCAGGACTGGCTCTGTGCTTCGGGCCAGGACTGGGTCTGTGCTTCAGGCTGGGATTGGGTCTGTGCTTCGGACCAGGACTGGGTCTGTGCTTCGGGCCAGGACTGGGTCTGTGCTTCGGGCCGGGACTGGGTCTGTGCTTCGGGCCGGGACTGGGTCTGTGCTTCAGGCCGGGACTAGGTCTGTGCTTCGGGCCGGCACAGGGTCTGTGCTTCAGGCTTGGACTGGGTCTGTGCTTCGGGCCAGGACTGGGTCTGTGCTTCGGGCCAGGACTGGGTCTGTGCTTCAGGCTGGGATTGGGTCTGTGCTTCGGGCCGGCACAGGGTCTGTGCTTCAGGCTTGGACTGGGTCTGTGCTTCGGGCCAGGACTGGGTCTGTGCTTCGGGCCGGCACAGGGTCTGTGCTTCGGGCTGGGACTGGGTCTGTGCTTCGGGCCGGGACTGGGTCTGTGCTTCAGGCTGGGATTGGGTCTGTGCTTCGGGCCAGGACTGGGTCTGTGCTTCAGGCTGGGATTGGGTCTGTGCTTCGGGCCGGCACAGGGTGTGTGCTTCGGGCCAGGACTGGGTCTGTGCTTCAGGCTGGGATTGGGTCTGTGCTTCGGGCCGGCACTGGGTCTGTGCTTCGGGCCGGGACTGGGTCTGTGCTTCGGGCTGGGACTGGGTCTGTGCTTCAGGCTGGGATTGGGTCTGTGCTTCGGGCCGGGACTGGGTCTATGCTTCAGGCTGGGATTGGGTCTGTGCTTTGGGCTGGGACTGGGTCTGTGCTTCGGGCCGGGACTGGGTCTGTGCTTCTGTTTGTTATACACACACGCACACACACACACACACACACACACACACACATGCATATATATATATGCTGGTAAAGAATATAACTGTTATTCCTTTTCCCATTCCTTTGCCTGAAATCCCCTTGTTTCCACAGTTTTGATAATTTGGCCATTCCAAGGGAGGTTCTCATCTTCCTTGGCAGACACCTGTCTTTCAGACCAGGATAGTTGTCCAGGTCTGCGTCTCTGTACCCTTCAATTTTTGCTACCCTCTTTTCCTTGTCACCCCTTTTGGCCAGGACACTCATCAGGTCCCTTTGCCCCAGCAGGTGCCCCATGCCTGGCTGGGCTGGGACGGTGCTGCACCCAGCTGTGCTGAGCTCCATGGGCACTGCCTTTGCCTCTCTCAGGGCAGCAGATTTCCCCAAAGGAACCATCCTCGATGGCCTCACCTTTCAGCTGGGAATTGCTTTCAAGCAATTTTTAAGCTACTGTTGGGCTTTGCTGCCACCTTGGCACTGCCTCTGGGTGTGAATCTCAGCTCCATCACCTCCCTCCTTCCCACTGCCTCTGTACTCATGCCAGGGATGTGCAAACTGCTGCCAGTCCAGGCAGCGCTGTGGGAGGAGGCTGTCACATGCAGCCCTGGGGAGTCCCTGCAGCAGGAGTGTGTCTGTGCATGCTGCCAGAAGGGCATGTCCAGAGCAAAAGCATTACCAAAATCCTCCAAATTACTCAGCAACTTTTATTTTGGAGTGGAGGTAGCACAGGAGGAAACGGGTAGCAAGCTGGGACAGGGTGATATTTTTGTTTCCTTTTCAGGCAGGGAAAGACTTAGCTGGGACCAGGGGACCTCTCCGAGGTGCTGGGTGTTGGCCGGGCAGCTCCTCCTCCAGCTCAGAGTGCAGGAGAGAGCTCAGGGTCTCCAGCTATGTGGAATGTGTGGATGGAAAGGACCCTCTGGCATCTGCCAGAACTGCCTGTGGTTTCCACCTCTTGTTTGCAAAGTGGAACCAAGTGAGTGGACAAAAAGTGGGGGTGGGAGAGCAGAGCGGGCTCAGGTCCTGTCCTGGCTGGGCCTTGGATTAGTGTTTTGGATATTTTGTTTCCGCTGGTCCAAGGCCACTTCCTGCTCTCTTTGAGGTGCATGGAATGAGTCCTGGTTTGGTCAGGGCTTCTTCTTGTTCTGCACCTGTTTGTCTCTTAATGCTGAATCAAAAAAGGCAGAGCAGGCTGTCTTTTGCTTTCCCCTGGGAAATCCCCACAACCTTTTATACCAGGCTGGTACTTTGTGTATAAAACACTAACCAACATCAGGCTGAAGATGGAAAATCAATTTCAACCTTTGGTATCTGAGGTTCTTCACTAGACTTTACAAAAAGGAGCTGGATTCAGCAATGAATCCCTTTAAAAGTGAATTTTGCCTTTCTTTTTTTTTTGTCTTCCCTTAGTTTTCCTCCTTTTTGCCCTTTCCCTCTCCTTCCTCGTCTCCAGGTGGTTCTCCTGTTCCCAGCTCCTCTACTCTCTGCTGGCTTTTGTCATTTACGGTTTTCCAAGTTCATGAGCAGCGCTAGGTAAGAATCCCCTGAATCCTGCTGATCTCTGTGGCACAGCTTCCAGCCTGAGTATCTTCCTGCTGCCAGTGCAGCAACTCCCTGTGAACAGCAGAGCTTGGAGCAGGGTCAAGTGCTTTCCATAAACCTTCTCCACTTCTGGGAGCACCAGCATCCCTCTGGATCTCAGTGCATCCCTCTGGCCATGGCAGCACAGGCACTGGAACAACCTCACTGAACCTGGCTGAGGATTAGATGATGCTGAAGAATTGATTATAATTTGCTGCCATGTCCCTCCCTGGTTTCCTGCACGTTCCCGTTTATTGCACGGTGTCCAGGGTATGTTGGACCTTTTGGAAGACCAGATCAGTAAAGGAAAAAAGCTAGCAATAACAAATTTAGCCTGGGCTTTTTTATGTTGCTGACCTGAATTAGTTTACTTTTGTTTCCCTCCAACCAGAACCACTTTCTCAGTGAGCTGAGTGGCCAGTTTATTATAAGCCTTTTTCTTTTAAATTTTCAAAGATGCCAAGAGTACCTGAGATGTTGCTACTTTTTAAATAGATGTTTGTAAAGGATGAGAAGAGCTAAGGATATTTGAATTTTATTTGTAGCCGAGTTGTCACTTGCTCCAGCCAACCTCCCAGAAACCTTCCAACCACTTCCATTATTCCTTGTCCTGCTTTCTGCCAGCCCTGAGCTGCATGGGCACCACTTGTGCCCTTGAGAACCAGGGCTTGAAGAACTCTCCTGGCAGCGCAGGACAGGGAAGCAGAGGGAAGGGTGGTGGCCTGACCCCAGCCCACTGCCCCATGCTGCAGGTAGGGTCCCTCTCCCAGCTCCCCTCGGTACCTCTTGTGCCTGGCATGGGGACGCTGCCAGCACGATGACCTGGTATCTCAGTTCTGGAGACAAATTTCAGGAGGAAACACCCTGGAATAAGTGTGTCCTCTAGAGGGAAAGGGCTGCAATAACTCCTTTTTCTTCTGCCAAAGAGAAATGGATATCAGGGGATGAAAATGAAAAAAAAAAAAAAAGTAAAACTGTTTATTAATAAAGCAAGATACCCGCAAAGCACAGGAAAAGAAAGAAAATTGAACATTTCACCCCATCCCCACCTCGCTGAGAGGTAAAGATGGCAGCTGCCCTTGTTTGTCTCTGGGAAGGGGGAGAAAAGAGTTTGTGAAGCAGCCTGGGAACCTGTTGGATTTCTGGCATGGGTCTTCTCCTCACAGCAGGTGAAGTTGGTGGACTTTAATGTCCCTTTTTTTACTGGTCTTTCTGGGGTTTGGCCTGGCCAGGGCCGCCCCTGTGGGCTCCTCGGGCCAAAGAAAAAAATGAACCAAAGCAGCTCAAGGAAAGAAAAAACCAAAAATCTTCCAAAAGGATTTGTTGGTGAAAAGCCTCCAGGCCAGGGGAAGAAAAAAAACCAAAAACAAACAAAAAAACAAAGAAACTCCAAAACAAAAACCCCACCCAGAAGCTTCTTGCCTAAATTGGCGAAAATTAATCCAGCAAAAGCAATGAAATAACAGTCCCTGTAGCTGCTGACCATGCCAGAGAGAGCTTGAACAGAGCCCGTGCCTGGGGCTCCCAGGCTCTGGCCCTTCCCACTGGTTCATGTTAAAGATACCACAGACATTTCTGGGCATAAACCGGATTATTAGGGAATAAAGTATCATCACAAAATGACCCCAACACCTGGCCTGGCAGCACACAAACAGCGCCGAGCAGCACCTGCTGTGCCTGAGCTCAGGTGCCATGGCAAACTCACGGCTCTCTCTTCTTCCTCTGGGTGTTTCTCCGGGCTCTGCTCAACCTGACGGGACACCCCAACCCCAACCCTGGCCAAGGGCAGGAAGGTCATGCTGCCCTGCAGCTTCTCCCCAGGGCAGCATGCACAGGACATGGAGGTGACCTGGTTTTGGGAGCAGTTCTCCCCCTTTGTGCATCGCTACAAGGGGAGACAGGACCAGTATGGGGAGCAGATGCTTCAATACCAAGGGCGTAATGAGCTGCTGAAGGATGGCCCTGCCCAGAGCAGCACACACTTGAACATTTTCCATGTCCAACTCTCTGACAGGGGAGATTACACCTGTTTTGTTCAACATGGCTTAGATTACGTCAAGGCTGTGGTAGAGTTCAAGGTGACAGGTCTGTAGTTCATGTCCTTGGTACCTCTAATTTACTTGCTTGCAGCCAGTGCGCTTTTTCCCTGTCCTCCTGCCAAGAAGCAATTTGAGGTGGCTGCTTTGGAAGTAGGGTTTTCTTAAGTCCCATGTTTGAAAATACCAAGATTGTCTCAGAGAGGTGAAATTACCCACCAAGTGCCCATAAGGAGATGTGCTTCCTCCTTCAGAAGTGTTCTTGCTATTGTTTTCTTCATATAAGTAGGTGTAAGAAAAAAATTAGGCATTGGGTAATAAAAGAAGAATGTTGTAGTTTGTGCATTTATGTTTTAATATCCAGGCCTGTGGATTATTTTGCCACAGATCTGGCCTCCAGAGCAGATCTCTATGTTATGCAAATGAGATTGCAAGAAATGTCCTGACTCCAGGTGACACTTGTCTGAAAAAAACCCTTTGATTTGCCTGTGTCAAAGTTTGTCATTGTCAGGAAGAAAAACAGCCAAACCACCACATCCTCCAATACTCAGCACCCCGCAGGCTCACCTGGGGTCTCTCTGTTCCCGCAGCCAGTGGCTCTGCCCCATACGTCGAGGCTGGGGGATCCGGGTGTCCTGCAGCTCAGCCAGCTGGTACCCACGGTCTCCGGTGCTGTGGCAAGATTCCGTGGGTGGCAGCTCCCGTCCCACTGGGAAGACACTACCCTGGATGAGAACGGGCTCTGCAGTGGAGAGTAGCAGAGGTGTGACCCAGAAACTCTCCTGCTCTCTGCAGCATGTCCCGCTCAGACCGGAGCAGGGGGCAGCCCTTTAGTGTCAGTATCAGGTGAGCCAAGCCCAGGGCATCGCCCCGCCACCGTGCCGGGGGAGCTGCGCTCAGCAGAGCCCCCAGAGCATCGGCCCCGCGGCTGCTCAGCACTCGCCATCTCCATCCCATTTCCATTTCCATTTCCATTTCCATCTCCGTGTGCAAACAGCTGCGATTTTGATAGGGTTTGTGCAGCTGTGCTCCTAAATCCATCACTTCCATCAGGAAGTGCAGGTTGGGAGGAAAAGGAACAGCCTTCAGTGTGGCAGAGTTTCTACAGACACCTGGCTGAAATAAACACTGGAACTAAATGAAAAAGGGAAAACCAACCCATGCCCTTAGTCACCCCTGCTGTGAAATCCTGTCCTACAGGTTCAGTATGAGAAAGAAATCCTTATGTCTCATTTTAGCACCTGCAGATATTTAATGTTTTTTATTTTCCCTTGTGTCACAGGAAAGCTCCTTTTTCACTGGCTGATTGATTTGGGGCTGGAAATATATCACAGCAGAGATGCAATGGTGAACTGGACTAAGCATACACCAAAATGCACTGCAGCAGCACATGCTTTGAGACACATCCAGACCCTGCAGCCCTTCTGCCATGTGGGTGATTGTAACCTGCTGGGGGTTAATCAGTACTTGATGGAAGGGATGTTTTTTAAAATTATTTGCATTTCTTTCTTTTCTTCATGGGAAAGCATTGGAAAAAATAGGTAAGTTTTACTTTCAATTTTCTAGAAATTGGAGAAATCTTCAGATGGAAGCATTCATGGGTTGAATTTCTGGGGACATTTGGGATGGAAATAGTTTGGATACTGCTGTGGTTTGGAATAGGAAGAAAATTTAAGGAAGTGATGTACTTGTTTCAGAAATGTTATTTTCCATTGGTCTCTGTGTGGCTTTATGCTATTCCCTGTAATTATTCTATGCTGAGAAGAAAATTCCTTCCGTTTTCAAAGTACAAACTGACAATAAATGTATGTCTGAATCAGGACCAGCAGTGTGGTTGTATTTTTAGAAAATGGATGGAGCCCTTTCATGTAGTCAGACACTGAAGTTTTGAAGCAATACACTGTGAGATGATTTTCACAGAGATAACAGCTCAGAAAATGGGCAGCAACACTGACATATCATTACCCTGAGCTAATTCAGTAGAAGTGTTTGATTATCTCTCACCTGTGAGTGGTTTTTTTTGTTTGTTTCTTTGTTGTTTTTTTTAAAGCATGGAGAAGATACGCAGTACCTATAGAAGAAGGTAATTACAGTTTGGTCTTTCAGGGTGCTGAATCATTTCCCCTGCTTTATTCTCCCTTCCTGGCAGTTCCCCTACTGCAGTGTTGCTGGTGGGACATGGGGTGGTTCTGCCAACCCTCCCATTAGGAGAGGAAGTGTTACACCCAAACTCCTTGTTCGTTTGGTGCATGCCCGTTTCATACAGGCAAATCTGGACAGTCCTGGTCCTCAGTGAACTGTGTCCTCACATTTCACATATCTGGGATCTTCAGCCTGAAGGTCTGCTGACAATCCTCTTCTCTCTCTGCTTCTTTTTCTGTTCCTTGCTCCAACATTGTGACCTTGTGCACCTTCCCCTGCCACAGTCTGCCAGCTCTGACTCCCACCCTGCTTCTTCCTTAGGCAGCCCCAGCTAAGAGCTCCCCTGGGGTGAGCTCTGCCCTGATGTGTTGGTTCCATCTCACCTGCAGTGAACATGGTTCTGGATCCAGACACAGCCCACTGGGACCTTGTCCTGTCTGATGATGGCAAAAGTGTGAAATGAGGTGACATAACAGGACATCCCTGCCATCCCTGAGAGATTTAACCCATGCTGCTGCGTGCTAGGCTCTGACAGCTTCACCTTCAGGGAGACAGTATTGGGAAGTGAAGGTGATGGATACAGGAAGATGGGCCATGGGGGAGTCTCTACAGAAGATGTGAAAAAGAAGGATGATATTGAATTTAAGCCAGAGAAAAGTAGCTGGGCAGTGGGGCTGTTGGCAGCGTACTTCCTAGCTCTCACCTCTCCCGATCGCACTCTCCTTCCTGAAATCAGTACTCCCAAACAGATCTGGATCTGTCTGGATTATGAAGAGGGATGGGTAGCATTTTTCAGTGTTGACGAGGGTGCTTCCATCTTCACATTTCCACTGGTATTGTCTGAGAGAAAAACAATCCACTTTTGGTTCTATCTGGGTCTTGGGGCCTCTCAAAATATGACTGTGATGAATGGGAGGGAGTGAGATAAGGCTTTTCTAGGAGAACTTGGTAGTTCATACTCACAGAAGGATTGAGGTTAGAAGGAACCTGTGGAGGTTTCTGTGGCAACCAGCTGCTCAGAGCTGGGTTAACCTGAGGGCTGTGTTAGGTGTTTTTGGACCTTGTTCAGCAGAGCTGTGTTGGGTTTCCCAGGGCAGAGATCTCATTATGTCTCTGGACCTCTGTCCAATGCTGCATCTCTCTCAAGGGTCTAAACCAATCCTTTCTCTCTGGTCAGAATTTCTCCAGTTGCAACTCATGTTGTCAACTCTCCTCCTTGTTCTGTTGAACACAACTTCTATTGAAAAGATGGGATTTTTTTTTAAATGTACACAATGAAATTACTTTGGTATCATTTGTCTGTATGTGTGTCAGCATCATTGTCTCTGAGCAATGTCTCCTGCTCCTTTCAGCCTGTGGGATTTGCAGGCACGAGAAAATGGCTCACTGCATCCTGCTGGAGCCAATGAAGTCATGTCAGCAGGCAGGTCTATTGGGGTAAGGAAAGGGTTACAGAAAGAACAGTGGCAGCAAAATCCTGTGTTTGAACAAACTACACCATGAACAAGAAACCACTGAACCACTTCAACCAGAACATGAAGAAATTTGAAACAAAACAGTTTTTCTGCTCTACTGGAAAGAATAATAGAAGATGTCAAGCGGACAGATTTATTGTAGAACTGGGATTAGTTTTAAGCTTGCAGTTAAAAATAGCTTTTGGGCTAAGGATATAAATTTGGTGAGCTTTGCAAATGAAGTAAATTCACTTGCATCTAGCTTGTGTCTCACACAGGTCCATGGCTGCCCACACCTGCCAGCAGCACAAACCCTGGGGATGAGTTCCCCTGTGACCGGGCAATACCCTACACTGTGAGATGGGTAACTACAGATTATTTTGCTGTAGGGGAAGCTCCCCCTGCAAAGGGAGGAGAGCAGTGTGTTTTTTCTCAGACATGATTTCACACCAGATACTCCAGTCAACTGGTGTCCAGCAGGCATGGACCTTCCCAAGGGAAGGCTTCACCCAGATACAACTAGTAAGAAAGGAGACTTCAGTACAGGTGGTGAGTTGCAGCAAGTGCCCAGGCCTTTCTCCTGGAGAAAAGGTAAATACCTTCATAAGGTGTGTGCAGGTTTGATGATCTGTTATGTCAGGAATAGGAAACAGTTAAAAGGCTGTGCAGTATTCGAGGGGCTGAGATGGATGTGGACAGGCGGTTTCAGAACGATGTTCCTCTGGCAGACACTGAGAACGAGGCACTTCAGAGCTGGTGACCTACAGAGGCAGTGCTGTGCTTCAGCATCACACCAGACCCAGAAGTGGCATTTTAGCAGCTCTAGACACCCAAGAGCAAGGTCTGCAAGGAGAAATTGTACCAGAAGCACAGAGGGGACACTGTAAAAGAAATGATGAGTGCTCACAGTGGGTGACTCTGTTAAGGGACCATGAGGCCTTCAGCAGAGAGCCGTGTGAGGTAACCTACCTTCTGGCAGCTGAGGTTTGAGATATTGTTGAGAGGGTGCTTCAACCACTCAAGAGCACAGACTGCTCTCCACTGCTGCTCTTCCATGTGGCACAAATGACACAGAGCCAGAACCTCAGCAAAATCAAGAAAGATTACAAAGCCCTGGGGGTCCAAGTGAAAAATATTGGTGCCCAAGTAATCTTTTCCTTCATTTTACCTATAAGAGGAAAGGGCATAGGCAGAAATAGATGTATAATGCAAATAAATTTCTGGCTTTTTGGCTGGCGCCGTCATGGAGGTTTGACTTTTATGATAACAGGAATGTTCTTCAATGACTACAACCTGTTAGGGAGGGATGGGATCCACATGTCAAGAAGAGGCCAGGGAACTTGACAGCAGGCTGGACACATTGGACAGCAGGGCTTTAAACTAACCACTTGCGGGCGCTTCCACCATCATGTCAAGGAATAAGCTAGGACCCCCAGAGCAGTGGCAAATGTTCCTTTGTGGCCTCCCAAGATAAGTGCAGAAGGCCATCCATCTCAGGGGTGTATATGGCTGTTGTGTATCCTCTTGGACCTCTCCTGGGAAGGTTGCCTGCTCCATTACCTCTGAACTGCCTGCAGACCAAGCACACAGCATGGGGGAAAAATGGGAAGGATTAGACAGCTGCGTGTGGTGACAGGGCCGTGGTCCCATTGCAATTACAGAGGTGTGGTGGGATAGTTGGCATGAGGGGAATGCCGGTGTGGACAGCTACACACTAAGAAAGACAGGTCAGCAAGGTGAGGGGCTGGAGCTGCTCTTTACATGAGAGAGCAACTAGAATGGATCAAGCTGTGCCCAGGGATGGATGAAGACCAAGACAAGAGTTCATGAGTAAGCATTTAGGGACTGGCTATCATGGCCAGCAGGACTCAGGCAGTGACTGTCTCCCTGTGCTGGGCACTGCTGAGGCCTCACTTCAAATCCTGGAGTCAGTTTTGGGCCTCTCATGACAAGAAGGACATTGAGAGGCTGGAGCATTCCAGAGCTCTGGAAGGGTCTGGAGCACAAGTCTGATGAGAAGCAGCTGAGGAATCTCGAAGGATTCAGCCTGGAGAAAGGAGTCTTACAAAGGACCTTTGTGTTCTATGAAGGGTGGTTCACCTCATTGCAGCCTCACTTTTTGCAGCACCAGGAGACCCTAGATGAGAGGGTGAGAAAGAAGGGAAACATAGAGAAATACCCCAATGCTCCTGCCAGTGAAGGCAGGTCAGGGAAGATATATGGGCACAAGGAAGTATCTCCTCATCAGAGGTTGGGCTGCTGAGGAGGTACCTCATCCTTGTACCAATGGCCTTAACAGCAGCGACTTTAGTGGGTGGGAGAACAGACCAGGGGCTTAGAAGCAAAGAATTGCTTAAATTAGGAAGTACCTTTAAGATCACCAAGGCCACAAGTCCAGCTGTTAACCCAGCACTGTCCAGACCACCACTAAACTACATCCCCAAGTGGCATTTCGACACGTCTTTTAAATCCGTCCAGGGATGGTGATTTTGCCACTGCGCTGTGGAATCCTCTGAATCTTCCCCCCTCAGGGAAATTCTCAGAACATTGCCTTGGAGAGACTTACCATAGAGTTTACCCCACCTGGGCAGACAGAAAGGACTTCCTCATGGACTCTTGCTGACCCATCCTAGTTCCTTCCCCCATATGTCCCAACTTCCCCTGGTTTCTCCTTTCCCTGTTAGTTGTGGTACCCCTGGTGGCCAGCCCCATCTTCCCTGAAAGCCAATGCCCTCTGCCCTGCCCCTGTGCTCTCCCCTGCTTAAACCTTGTGCAGTCCACATGGTCTCGTCTTTTGTCCCTGTTTTCCCTTTGGCATGCTGAAATAAACCTCACTGGAACTGACCATACAAAAGGCCCTTCTGCCTCTCTTCGCTGAGCTGGCCGTAGTGAGTGTGGTGTGTGTGGACTTGACTGCTTTGCCTGAATGCTTACCCAGGCGGCTTTTCCACAGGAGATGCTTATTGGGGAGTAGGTATAGGTAGCAGCAACCACCATCTAAACCCCACGCTGCTACACTGCGCCAGTGCTCAATGCCTTTCAATTCTTTAGGCAAAGAAAAATTACTGTAGGACATGAGGCTTGCCCTGAGAATACCCCCTGCCTGGTCATGGTGTCTCTCCTGTCAGGTAACCTTGCTCTGGCTAAGGCATCTGCACTGCAGGGGATGGCAGGGAAGAGCCTGAATTGCCTCTCCCAACATGTTTTGGGTGGTACTTTCCTCTCCCTTCCTGCCCATGTCTCTGCTGCTTGGAGATGTCTCTGCCAGGAGCTGTTTCTGGTTCCTAGGACTCCTCCCTGTCCATGTTCACAGGCCCCTTCCCACCTGCTGAGTGCTCAGCGCTGCCGTGCAAAGACCTGCTGGCAGCAGCACACTGCCCAGGAACAGAGGTGTGTGCAGGGCCTGAGGAGCAGTGCAGCCAAGTCCTAATGAGAGTTGAGGTCTCGGTGCCTTCTCCAAATTGCAGTCTGCTGACTCAGGGAACCAAGAGGAGAAAACACAACACAACAGACTCCTTCCCTTTCATTCAACCCCTGCTTTGATATTCTTCTTCAAAACTGTCATCAGAAATGTCCTGAGGATGATGTGGAGCTGTGAACAGCCCTGGCCCATGTAGCACCCTCTCAACTGAAACAGGACTCTGCCCTTCCCAGCGCGGTTCCTTCCACCCCCAGCTTCTCCCCAGAACGCTCTGGGAAGCTCCCTGGCCTGGCTGAGCGCTGACCCTGGCATGCAGCAGAGTTCCTGCCCTGGCACACAGACCCTGCTCAGAAGGACAGCCCTGGGCACCCCTGGGTACACACCTAGATTCACACCCTGCCAGCCCAAGGTGCCACATTCTCCATCCCTTTTGGCCTCCCTGGCGATGTCCCGGGGCTCCAGGTCTGACAGCTCCTGAAGGGCAGCAGAGCCACCCTCAATAAATCGTCTTTTAGCTGACTGAAATAATCACCAATCATCTAAAGAGGAGAGAGAGACTGATTCTTGTCACCCTGATTTTTTAAGATTTTCTAAAACCTTCTGAGTTTACATTCTTGTAGAAAACTTTCTCACACAATTTTCTGTAAACAACCTATTTTGCATTCCTTCATAGAGGTGGAGAAATTTGATGTACTGGTAGTTTGTCCAGTGTCGTTGGAGAGGTGGCACATTCACCCTCCAATCCACTGGTGCCTTTTGAAAACTATAAATGTTGGAGTCAGAGGAAATAGTCTCTTCATCGTGACTATAGCTGTGGTGTGTCGTTTTTCCTTGTGTCCTCTGGTGACAGATTCTGAAAGCAGGTTTGTCCTACCAGAGATGGATGTCTGCAAAAGGTGTAAATATTTCCCTCTGGGTCTCTGGTATCCTTGACCCATAATAAAACAAGGACACACAGGCAGTGACAGGGATGTGGTGGTTGAATCCCGTGCAGGGCAGGGACTCAGCTGAAGCAGTGTGGGCATCTCATCCCCAGCTGGTAGCCTGGGGGATTAAGCAGGATTCAGTTTCCCCCATGCAACCCAGAGACCTGGAATGTGGATGGATGTCAAGACAAGTCACAACTTCCAGCCACTCCAGCCCAGGACCTCTCCTGCTGTGCTGCTGTAGTTCAGTACAGCACAGATCTGCCTGGCTGCTGGAACCCAGACTGGTGCCTTGTCCTGGACTGGCAGAGAGAGGAGGCCACTGGTGTAGGTACATATGTGACACTCTTCAGTCACAAGCACACATGTGTATGGATTCCCTGAATACTGACACAATTTGCTCTCTGGTATCCCTGCCCAGAATACATCTTGTCCTTTCCATTCACATATACATAGGACAGGGAGGTGACACAGATCATTAAGAAAACATTTAGCAGGAAGATGTAATACTGGACATCCTCTGCATCCTCTAATCATTGGCCTCTGGAGAGTCCATCAGTTGGTCTCCATCAGATGTGGTGCCATCAGGATGTCCATCACTCCAACTTCTTCAACAAGATTGAACAGGACAAATCCTCATCATGCAGTTCTCCCACATACTGATCATCTTCATCCATGTCTCCAAAGATGTAAACATATTGTCCAGAAATGAGAAGAAGCTCTCAAGAAGTTCAGGCAACTCATTGGGACCATCAAGAGGATCATAGCTGTATTGAGCTACAAATGCCCAAAGCTCTGCTGGTTACTTTCTCACAGCCTCCAGGAGAATAGGTTAGCCTGCTACAACCTGGAAGTGACAGAGTTGGATCTTTCTCTTTCCAGCCGTTCCAATTCCTGAAACAGTTGCTGACTGCTTTCATTTAGCTTCTCATACTGATCATTCAGTTTCAACCAGCCAGGCTTGAATCAACTGCAGGGTTGCAGTGGAGCAGCAGTGCTGCTCTAGGGTCCAGGACCACTCTTCCTCCAACTCAACCCGTAGTGCTTCCAGCTCCCACCTCCTCACCTCCTTCTCCACAAGGCTGCCCAGGGCTTGCTCCAGGCCCCAGCAGGACAAAGGGTGATTGCATGCAAGAGGCCCCCAGCCCCCCGAAACACCATATCGTGGTGTCAGCCACCAAGCTGGTGCCAAGGCCACCAACGATTGTGTTCTCTGGCTCTATGAGGGGTGCAGCCACTGCCACCCTTCCCCAGTGTGCACTGTGGCCTGTGGTGGGAGAATGTGGCTTTCTAGAAATGTTCTGGCCACAAGCTCTTAATGGACAGGTGGGGCAGTATGGCCTGAGATGGAATGTTCTGGCATTTAGCTCATAATGGAAGGGTCTTAGATGGTTTGTTGTGGCCCCTCTGCACACCAAAGAAGGGTACAGCATTTGACATGATAGTGTCAAAGAGAGATTGCTTCCAAGACATGCTCAAGACAACTCGGCCAACTGACCTCTTCTGTGCAAGTGAGTTTGCTGCTGGAAGAAACGAGACCCAAGTGCATGAAAGCATCAAATTTGCAACAAAATTGTGAAAACTCAGCTCATAACTATATCATTAAGGGGGTAGTAAATAACTTCACCTGCGCTATCTTTGATACAGGCCAGGTACCGTTGGCCTTCTTGGCCATCTGAGCACACCCCAGTTCATGTTTAGTTGCTGTCAACCAGCACCCTCAGGTCCAGAGGAAGCATTAAGTACTTCAGCCTCTTCCTCATCTTTTGTGGCAATTTTTTCTCACAACATGAAGGGATGGAGATTCTCCTTGGCCCTTGTCCTAGACTGCAAAGCAAGATGTATTCAATTGCCATCTGTTAGAGGTGTGGCAGTTATCTTCTCGTAATTGGGCAGTTTTTCTTTATCTCTTCCACAAACCAATCCTCCCTCCGTGGAGACACCTGCTGCTAATGGGCTATTGAATGTCCCTGCGTGACTGATGAAAGTTATTACAGCATCCCATTGTGAGATGCTCCGCCCAGAGGGAGGAGCCAAGCATTCCTACCTGGATATAATCTTGAGTTTCTGGAACACCAGCACGGCTTTTCCTGCACTGGATTTCCTAGAGGAACAGCTGCCTCTTCCACTGCAAGAAGACTACACCCTTTTCTACAGGATCACTGCTCCAACAGAACCACACCTGACGCTCCAGGAGGACTGCAGCCACAATTCCAACTGCACTGCTACCAACACCCTGACCCACAGGGTGTCAGGTTGTGTTCTGACTCTGTCCGTGTTGTTTTGGTTCACTGCATTGTTTATTTTATCTTTTTATTTTCTTCCCTAATAAAGAACTGTTATTCCTGCTCCCATATTTTTACCTTAGAGTCCCCCTTAATTTCAAATTTATAACAATTTGGAAGGAGGGGGTATGCATTTTTTTTTTTTTTTCTATTTCAGAGGAGGCTCCTGCCTTCCTTAGTGGACACCTGTCTTTCCAAACCAAGACACCCTCCTGATGTATCTATAGAAACACAGAAAACTATCCATTTATCTCTTACAACATGGGATAGATTAATTTCTAGCAATGCTTTGGCCCTTCTAACTTTCTCCCTGATTAACCTCCCAACATCCTCATAGTCCTCCTGAGTTCCCTACTCCTTTTTCCAGACAAAATGCTCTTTTCCTCCCTGAGTTCCAGCCAAATTTCTCTGTTTAGCCAGGCCAGTCTCCTCCTCACCAGCTCATCTTTCAGCACATGGGGACAGCCTGTTCTTGTGCCTTCCTGGACCCCTTCGCCTCTCAGGGCTGCTTCCCAAGGGACTCTCAATCAGTCTCCTAAACAGACCCAAGTCTGTTCTCCAGAAGTCCACAGTGGCAGTTCTGCTGTCCTCCTTCCTTATTTCTCCAGTATCAAAAACTCTGTCACTTCATCATCGCTGTGTCCAGAAGGCCTCAGCTGTCACATCCCCCACCAGTCCATCTCTGCTCACAAACAGCAAGTCCAGCAGGGCAGCTTCCCTGGTTGTCTCACTTTCCAGCTGTGTCAGGCAGTTCTCTTCCACACACTCCAGGAACCTCATAGACTGTTTTCTCTCCACTGTATTGTATTTCCAGCAGACATCTGGTAAATTGAAGTCCCACACAAGAACAAGGACCAGTGATTGTGGGGATTTTTCCAGCTGCTTATAGAATGTTTTGTCTACCTCTTCTTCCTGGCTGGTCAGCCTATGATGGTCAATGTTCCTCCCCCAGTTCTCAGCCATAAACCTATGCATTTAACCTTATCATTGGCATCATAAAGCTCAAGGCAGTCAAAACACTCACTCACACATAGGGTTACCCTAGAAGCTTGGTTTCTTCCTTGCCTGTCCCTTCTGAATCTGCAGCCACTCATTGCAGCACTCCAGTCATGTGAGTTATCCCACCGTGTATCTGTGATTGCAATGATGTCGTAGTTTTCTGTAGGATACAGAGCAATAATCATTAGAGTGGTTAATGTTATGAATAAGAAATTGTTTATTTCTTAAAGGTTATAGAGTGTTACCTAATGGCCTATTGTTGATCAATTGCCTGCTGTTCATCCCCTGTTAACTATCTGTTGTTCCTTCCCTGTTAATTACCTGTTGTTCATCCCGTTTGAAATCCCTCCCTGTCGGGTTGGGTCTCACCCCTGCTGCTTCCTAGAAAATGGCACCCGGGACTGTGAGGAGGAAGTGACATCAGAGGCAATATGCAAATGAAGAAACACACCAAATCCAGCACCGAAAAACCCCTAAAACAGCGAGCTACAATGGAATTGAAGGACCCAAACAACTGCAAAGGGTGAGCAACTAATTCTAGTGTCCGCGGGAACCTTTTTTAATCTCTCACTCCAACCTGCAGAGATGTTGGCTAGAATGAGGACCCAAAGCCACAACTCCAATTTCGTAATCCCACTGCTCCCATGAGGAAGGACTCCCCGGCTCTACCTGCATGTAAAGCGGACAAAACTGCATTCCTCCTCCTCCATGCCACTCCAGGAAGCAGCGGCGGCGTGCGTGTGACCCGTCGGGCCCCCACCCAACCTGGCATTTTAAAGGAGCACGATCTCCTGCCTGATCTCCTGCCCGTTCCTCTCAGTTAAGGCTTATGCTCACCAGAAGGCCCCATGGGAAAGGCACAGCCGCAGACTGGACGGGTGGGAGGCAGCTGGGAGTGAGAAGAGACTCAGCTGGAAGTGAGGTTGTGATTGGGACACATGGACACTGCATGAGCAGGAAGCTGATTGGCTGGAGGAAGCATGGACAGCGTATGAGCAGGAAGCTGATTGGATGGTAGGAGGCGTGGACAGCAGCATGGCAGCTGAGCCAGCCAATGGGTGCCTTTTTTCTGTTAAGTTCTGCTAAGTCTCAGTTTGGTTTCAATTATGTCAGGTTAAAACTAAAGGTATAAAAAGGGGCTGATTTCTACAATAAAGCAATCTCCTTTGGATGCATAAGGGGGTCTGTGTTGCTTTGTTCCCCACTGCTACAGTTTTCCAGCTGCACAATGGCTCCCAGAGTTAATTTTGTTCCCAGTGGCTGGTACATTGTTGTGGTTTTCTGATTCATGAAGAGAATAATGTTGATCACACACTGATTTCGTTGTTTCTCAGTTGTGCTCATCCCAAGTCAAGGACTTTTCAGTCTCTCATGCTCTGCCAGTGAGGAGCTGCACAAGAAGCTGGGGGGGAGCAGGGCTGGGAAAGCTGACCCAAACTGGCCAGCAGGATATTCCACACCACAGAACGTCCTGCCCAGTGTGTAAACAGGGGGCAGCTGCCCAGGAGAGGCTGATTGCTGCTCAAGAATGAGCTGGGCATTGGTCAGTGGATGGTGAGTGTTATGGACAAATTCAATTGGGGAGGCTAATTATAGATAAATCAATTAACAAGAATTTATTAAGCAAGCGGTATTAAGCAAAAAAACAGCGCTGGGCGGCCGGGGAGTCTCCACTCTGCCACGGTGCACCTTCCCCCTTTGACCTTTTTGTTTTTATAGTCCCCCCTTTTTTTTTTCGGTTGACGTATTTTCTCTCGATGTACTCTGCGCCGGTGCAATTGGTTGCTAGGGGGTCCTTTTTCTCTCTGCCCTTGGTGGTCATAGGGATGAAGGCTCCTTATCTTCTTTGCCGGTTGTCCTTGGCCTAAAAGTTAGCTTGTATATAGTTAGTTACACAGTCTTCTGTGCTTGCTGCATTTGCACAATTCTTAAGCAGAATACTTGTTGTTTATCAAACCACCCCCCCCTTTTTTTTTTCTCCTCTTTCTCTTCTCACAGTCTGAAATTCTCTATTCAGTTTAAATTCTTATTTTCTTTCAATGTTCGTTTTAATGAACAAAGACCTTTTTATTACAGTGAGCAACTGTATTTGGCTTCACTTTTTCCTCTTGCTTTTTATCCCTGTCTCCTTTTCACAACAATTATTAGTATTGGGTTTATTATTATTGGTGGGGTTCTTTTGTGGGTTTTTTTTATTGTTAAACTGTTCTTCTCTCAGCCCATGAGCTTTAACTTTTCTTTCTGATTCTTCCCACCAGAGGCAGGATGGAGGTGGGTGAGGAGCAGCTGTGTGGTATTTAGTTGCCAGCTGGAATTTAGCCATGACACATGCTCAGGGTCACAAAACAGATCCTTCCATATGTCCAAACATGGGTCTGATAGATTAGCAGGCATCAACAGGTCTGTGAGAGTGAGGCTAGAAACTGTGATGATTTGGCACAGCCTAGTTTTTAGTATTGGAGAAGAGCCACAAAAGTAGCTTCTCTGAGAAGCTGTTAGAAGCTTCACCATGTCCGACAGAGCCAGTCTCTGATGACTCTGAAGATGGACATGCTGCTGGCCCAACTCAAGAGGTTGGTAATGCTCTGTGGTGACATATTTGAGAAGGAAATCAAAATTATGCATGGGAAGCTTTTTCTGAGGGGTGGCAAGGCGCCGCTGCCAAGGGCGATCCTGGCACCGGGTGTGGCCATACAGCTACCACAGCCACCACAATTTTGGCACAGCCTGCTGCAAGCCTTGCCCGCCTGGCCACTCCTAGCCAGCTGTGCCATGGGCAGAAGGGCAGGGGTGGCGGCAGTTTCTCCTTCCCGGTGCCCTGTGCAAGGAGAGGCAGTGAATGGTGCCATTGCCACGGCAGCCACCACTGCCAGACAGTGGCAGGGCCGCATGGCTGGCAGCAGAAGCATGACAAGTGATTCCCCAATGTGGAACCTAGATGAGATCAACTTCTCAGCCCTGCAGGATCCTGCAGGAATCTTTGAATTCGTGGGATTTGTTGGCAGTGGTACTTATGAGCAGCAGGTTTTTATCTTCTAGTCAGAGAAAGAGGAAGAAGTGAAGACATGTGGAAAAAGACAACATGGTGGCACCAAGGTCAGTGGAAAGAAAAAAGGGGAGGAAGTGCTCCTAGTGTCGGAATCGAGATTTCTCTGCAAGCTGTCGTGAGAGAGGACTGTGGTGAAACAAACTGTTCCCTTGTAATGCATGAAATCCACAGCGGATGAGGAGATCTACTTGCAACCCATGAGAAAAGGTGCTCATGCTGGAGCTGGTGGATGCTAAAACAGCTGTGGTCTAGTGGGAGACCTGAACAAAGAGAGACGGCCCATGCTTCCAAACTAGAGAAGCCTAGCCTTAAAAGACTACATCCCATGGACTAGTGCATGACATGCAGTTTTGGGAAGACTCTTTTGCCTGTGGGAGGGGCTTATGTTACAGCAAGTTGGGCAGGACTGCTACTTGTGAAATTAGAACCACACTGAACCACATTCACTGAGACCTGTCTCCCACAGGAAAGACCCGCCAGTATAGCAGAAGAAAAAGACTCCTCTCCGTAAGCAAACTGTAGAAAGATCTCAAGTATGAACTGAAAAGCTTCTTTTACTCCTCATTATCCTCCTCTGACTTTGTTAATATTAAATTTACTTTATACCTTTAAGTTTGAGCCTGTTTTGCCCTTAGAGTGTTTTCTTCCAATTCTTAGCTCATGAGCCCTTCATTATGATTTTCATGCGTGCCTGATGTCTTAAGCAGTGTCAAACCACAATAGAGGTAAAGTCCTTTTTCTTGAGTGCCCCCAGTCTATAACAGCAAGGATTGCAAATGACACAGGATTTATGAGCTGAAACCTATGCTTTGAATTACATTTGAAAACAAGTTGGTAACCAGTACATTTTAAGACCATCTTCTCTCCTCTTCAAAGGGCCACACACTGCAACTGAATGTTGGCATAGCACATCCTGAAACAATTTACTATAGCTGTAGTAACTGCATTCCTGTTCCCATAAATTGGGCCACACAATTTAAAAAGTATGTGAAGGTTCTCGAATGAGTCCACAGGAGGGGAACCAAGCTGGTTGGGCTGGATGGCATGCCCTTGAGGAGCAGTTATGGGCTCTGGTCTTGTCTCCTTTGGGGCTGAGGGATGACACTGTTGCTCTCTGCAGCTTCCTGAGGAGGGGATATGGAGAGGGAAGTGCTGAGCTGGGATCCAGGCACAGCACTCCTGATAATGGTTCAAAGCCATTCCAGGGAAGGTTCAGACTGGACATGAGGGAGCATTTCCTTATGAAAAGGGTGGTCAAACCCTGGAATAGGCTTCCTTGAGAGGCAGTCAATGCCCCCAGCTTATTGAAGAGGCACTGGGACAATGGCCTTAAGAACAAACTTTAGCTTTTGGACAACCCTGAAGGGAGCAGGCAGGTGGATGAGATGGTTGTTGTAGGTCTCCTCCAACTGAAATATTCTAGTCTGTTCAGTTCCTAGGGCTGGCTGCAGGGGTGCAGGGTCCTATCTGTGCCATGGCAAGGTTTGGTGAAGCCCTGGCACTCTCTGGAGCAAGAGCCTCGGGGTGGGTATGAAAAAATGCAAACTGCAACACTTGGCCACCAACTCCTGAAGAGATGAGAGATGTGATGAGGACTCAGCAGCCAGTGTTCTGTTTGTGGTGTTACCTCAAGTAACACCACTTGCACACATTCATTTCAGTACTTCTGTATGAGTGTCAGAGAACCCGTGAATGAAATTCAAAAGCAAATGAATGGAAATTAAGTCAGTTTTGTTTCTAATAAAATCACCTATTCAGTATATCATCCTGAGTTTTGCTGCACTGGCTGTGCAAGGGAAGGGGAGGATGTTCTGACACTCCAGCAGGCTTGCTTGGGACACTTCACCCTCTTCAACAAAAATATCAGCAAGGGATCCTTAAGTGTCCAGTGACATGAGTCCTGAGGTCCTGACATTCACCCTGAAAATGGTGCTACAGGATGAAATCACAGCAGGTATGGGCAGAGCCAAGCAGCACAGAAAGGGCACTGGATTGCTTGCTGAAGTCACAGAGTCTAATATTAGCCACAGGTCAGATACTTTAGAAAGCCTTTCAAGAAGGACAGAGATTGTGGGACAGCTTTCCTGCCTGTAATCCCCTGGAGCAGCACACTGAATAGCAGGTCTTTGAGGCTTGTAACCCAAATCCTGCCAGGCTGCACAGAGAGTACAAATGGCTCTTGGATACTTCGGTCTGTACCTAAAATAGGAACAAAGCTGCTCCCATGTGCCTCCCCACAAAGCTGGGGGAGGGGCTCACACGGTATCTGAGAGTACCCATGGTGTCTGCATCTCTCCTATTTCTACTACACTCACAAAATTGTACCTTTCTCTCAAGATACTGAACTTTGGCACCTTCTAAGCCACCTTCTCTGCGCACCCAATGTTGTAAGGATATCCAAGGACAACCAATTCAGGCTGATAGATGGCAGGAAAAATGTGCAAGTAAGACAGTGCAGCAGCTGCCAGCAGCAGGAGCGGGTAAGTGAACTGCAATAAGCAGCGATGGGTATGGGATGTGGGACGTGCTGTCTCTGCACAGAGAATCTGAGGTCCCTCTGTGACCCTAAACATTAGGGTTCAGAAACCAAATGGCACAGTAAGAGCAGACACCAGTGTCAGAATATTGGGGTGGGGGTGCCAGCGGGAAAGACAGTAAGTGGAGCTGTGTCAATGGGCATCACCTGTCACTGCAGGATTTAGGACAGAGTCCAGGTAGCAAACAGCTGCTGAGAGACAGATAAGGGGACCTGATTTAGCCCAAACAAAAAATTCTGCATCAGGCTTGAACAAATGAAGAAACTAAATGGCACAGAATTCAGGATTATCTAAGTGGGAAAAAGGAAAGTACATACATGAAAATATCCATACAATTGTGTTAACAGTAAGCTGCATGTTATCTTCCTAGGGAATAGTATGATCAGCAGTAAAGGAATGTCTTGAGATGGTGAGATGGTGTTGACCCTCAAAGAGGAGCTGTTATTCCAGAAAATTCATAGAAGACATTGCTTTTACAGGACTAGCCATTGGTAAATGGAAAGAGACATAAAAGATTTTAGATTTTCCTAATAAAGAACGTTCTTTAAATCCCACCATCTTTGCATTTCAGGGTAACTAAGATGGCAGAGACCTGTTCAAAGCACTCCAAGCACACTCTCAAGGAGAGTACATAATTTATAAAGGTCCTGTGAGTAAAACTAAGCTCTTGCTGCTGTAATGTGCAGGCTTTGATGGCATTCACAGATTCAGGCTCTGCACCACTGGCTCATACATTCCATTATTGTTGTACAGTTTTTTTAATTGCTAGACTCCTTCTGCTTTAGTCATGTAAAACCCAATACCCCATTGGCCACAGCCAGTGCCAAAATGATGCCACATCTGGTGCCATGAGCAAGCAGATGTGGAGGCACCCAGGTGGAACTGGAATTTATAGCCTCTACAGAAAGAATCCACAGCAGACTTGGAACAGAGATACCTGCTTTCTGTGAGGACAGCGGGGATTTATTTTAATGACCTGGCTTAGCTGATGATATGAAGACTTTAAGACTACTCAGACTGTTAGTGTTGGGAGTGCTGGCATGAGAAATGTCACCAATTCAGAACATGAGTATTTCTAGAGAGGAGGTTTAGTGCAGTTAATCATGGTTAGGCTCCTCTTGAGAAGCATCAGTGATGTGTCAGCCATAGTATCTACTCCCTGACACTCTCATTGCCTGACCACAAACATATGCCTCTCCATGATCTACAGGAAAGTCAATTTCTGAGTTTGTCTGCTAGTGATAATTTCTTCAAAACTCCCAGCTTACCCTGCTCTGACAAAAAAAAAAAAAAAAAAGCTATAAAGTGATAATAGAAAGACATGTTCAAAAGGATAGTCCTGTTAGCAACAGCATCTTATCAAATTTCAGGTGTAAATAATAGCACGTTCTTCCATGAACTACCTGCGCAGTTCCAGTTAGACACTGTACCACAGCATCCTCTCTCCAGACCTGAGGAATTGTCCTGAAGACAAGCCTCCTCCTTTCTTCATAAACAGGATGTATTTCAAGAGTAGTTGAACAATTTCCATGAAAATGCTATGTCCTGATCTTGAGTTATAGTGGCTTTGGGATCCATCCTAGGATGGAGAGGTGCATGAATAAGACAGTAGGATTAAGTGTCATGAGAGTCACAACTCAGAAGTGACTTAAATGCAAGAATCCACACAAGGTGAGATTTGTTGATGGGCAGATGGACCAGTAAGGCTGCAGTGGCCAGCAGCTCTGCCCAGATCATGTGCCACAGCAGGCACAAGCATTCACTCACCATTGCCAGACCTAGGCACTCACTCTGGGAGTACCAGTGCTCAATTGCATTTGGAGTTTCATAGAATTACAGAATGGCTTGGGTTG
This sequence comes from Vidua chalybeata, assembly GCF_026979565.1. NCBI lineage: Eukaryota > Metazoa > Chordata > Aves > Passeriformes > Viduidae > Vidua > Vidua chalybeata. The sequence goes on along the minus strand of NC_071556.1, from coordinate 541,598 downwards.
GAAAGGACCTTTAAGTCCATCTCATTCCCACCCCTGCCATGGGCAGGGACACCTTCCATTATCCCAGGTAGCTCCAAGTCCCATCCAGGCTGGCCTTGAACACTTCCAGGGATGGGACAGCTACAGCTTTCCTGGGCAAAGTGTGCCAGACCTCACCATCCTCACAGGGAAGAATTTTTTTCCCAGTATCCCATCTAACCCTGCCCTCTGGCAGTGGGAAGCCATTCCCACTTGTCCAGTTCCTCCAGGCCCTTGCCCAAAGTCCCTCCCAAGCTCCCTTGGAGCCCCTTAAGGGACTAAAAGGGGCTCTGAGGTGTACCTGGAGCCTTCTCCAGCCTGAACTAATTTTGCTTACCTCAGGTCCTGCTGACTAGGAGGAACTTCATTTTCCCACTCGAGGGTGCTGTTCCCATTGGCAAAGGGAACACCCATCTGCTTTTCCAGTGCCCAGCATCACATCCCAGAGCTCACAGACAAAATGGCCATCAGGCTTGCTCAGAGCTTCATCTGGACTCACTGAACACGATTTCAGAGGGTAACATTCTCGTGTACTGTAACTAGAGGACTTGTTTGACCTCTGAACACATTTTCATCCTGTTCACAGTGGGCATCTGCTGGATAAATGATTACATTTTTATAAATCTGTGTATACTCATAAATATATTGTCATATAAATACTAACCCAGCAGGGGTTCAGCAGTCCATATTCTGAAATGGTAAGTGATTTTTAAGTACCTCATATCCTAATTGTTTCATGGAGTATTGAACAAACCTGATAGGTAAGAGACTGTGTGCCCATCTTTGTCCTTCAGACCCCTTTGGACGTCTCAAGGTACAGATCCCAAAAAAACTGGTATCTTTCATGGCTTGAAGGCAGCACTCTGCAGAGGGATTGAGTAGCAGTATTCAGCACTTGTAATTCTACACTCACCATGATTTATGATTATGGACTGCTGAGGCATGCAGGGTTAGCACTTCTGACCAAGGCTCTGCTCTGAGCTGTGCTCTGCTCACAGCTTTGCTGTGTGGAGGGTTGTGGTGCTGCTGTGGCTCTGTGTGCTGGGCACCCTCTGGTGAGGACACAGATGGGTCCTCCTGAGTGGGAGGACTTGGGTCACACCTCTGTAACTAAAAGAGTCACAGTGAACGCAAGGAAAATAAAAGGCAAACAACACATGAACACCTTCCTTTGCTCCAAGGGTCTTAGATGGTTTTGTTCCACCTATTGCACACACTGAAACAAGCAGACTTTTGCTTGTGGAGGGCCCAATCCCAATCTTTTGGAAGTCAGTGGGAGTTTTCATTCACATCAGTGGTCTTCGGATCAGCCCCAGAAAAACTGGCTTTATAAATATAGGCATTGCAGATCAAGCACTGTTTTAAGTTGGTTTCAGTGATACCACACGATGAGCCACTGGACGACCACCTGCTTGTAGGTGTACAGGGGTCCCCTGGGGCTCTGACATGGCCAGAATTTCCTGGCAGGATTGTAACTCCAGGGCCCCAGTACTTTGTGCAACTATGTCCTCTGATACGTGTGGCAACGTGGCTACTGTAACAGAGACTGCTTACAAGCCATCCCTTTGCCAGCTGCTGGATTGCACACTGCCTAGTGAGAATGGAGCAGGTGGACTCAAATGGGTAAGCAAGAAAACTATCAGCAAGTCTCTGTGTTTGTTTTAAAATTGTTCACATTTCTGTCTGCAAAGGTATTTATAACCATGTTCTTCATAACCGGGCTGACTACAGCTTTAGAAAAGTCTGGCAAGAAAGAGCTGATGGACAGCATTTCAGTGAGACAAGGGAAGAGCCTTAAGTGCTCCAAGAATGCATTATAGCACAGGAACAGCTAACAGGAGCTGTACTCCCAAGGCTTGAGAGCAAGAATGACGGAGTCGAATTTTTTTTGGCCTGCGTAACACGGGACAGAATAGATCATCTTAAGGGTGTTTTTTTTTCCAGCCTTGAAATCTACACAGCTGTACTGCGCTGATTCCAAAGCTGTGGCCCACAGAAGGAGCACTTTCTCCCTGTTTCGACTGAAATACTATGTATTACTTCAACCACTGTTTTCCGTGTAAAGAGCAGCTGCAGTTTCGCTGAAGGAGCCCCGGGTCCCCCGCGCCGAGATCTCCCCGCGAGGCCGCCCTGAACCGGGGCCCGTGCGGGCAGGGCAGGGCCGGGAGCGGAGCGGGGCAGTGCCGAGCCCGCCGCCGGCTGCTCCGCCCGGGCGCGCAGGGGCCGCTCGTGGGGCGCGGCGGAGCCCGGGCCGGCGCCGCCCGGCGCGGGAGGCCGGAGGTGAGCGGGCGGCTGGCGAGGGCCGGGGGAGCCGCGGGCCGGGCTGGGGGAGCCGCGGGGCTGGCGGGGCCGTGAGCGCGGCCGCGGGGCGCAGGCTCCGCTCAGCCTGCGGCGAGCACGGGAGCGTCGCTTTCGCCCCGTGGCACGAAAAACGATGGAACTGAGGGAAGATTTTCTTGCTGGCAATGAAAACTGTTTGCAGAGATAAGGACGGCAAAGCTGGGCAAGAAGCTGAGGTATTTGGTTTCTGATTTGAATTGTTTTTAGAAAGATTTATGTAATGATCAAAATTCAAGTAGGATAACGACAAAAAGCCAACCTAGCAAACCAACCAACCCTAATTTTAGACTGGAGTTGCCAAAAACTTCAAATCAGATACTTGACGGCAAATTCCACTTCTGGAATCGTTTCAAGCCAGACCAGCTGGTAGGTTTTAGGAGGTAATGGCAATGGGATAAGAATAAAGTTAGGTGTCAGGGTATGAAGTGTTTTTGGAGCAGACCAGTGTTAATTTGCAGTCTGACAGCTGAATTTTAGCTCACCAGATTGGAAAATGCATCTTTATCTATATAATTTTATCATAATTTAAAGGTAATTCCTTCTTTTGAAAGTGTAATATGGAACTCTGTGAGATAAGTTTTGTCAAAGTCAGACGGAAGGTGTGTGTGAGAGGACGCACGTGGTGAAGTTTGTCCTCAGAAGGAACCTACTTCTCCATCAGCCAACAGTGAGAACTGGGGTGAGGTGTGAAACTCAGCTGATGACTGATGAATCTACAAGCTCAGGTTATCAAGATAGCCATGAGGCTTGAAAATGCAGAGGAATTTTTTCTGTATTTCTGTTAAAAAAAAAAAAAAAGGCCAAAGCTTTTTTTTTTTTTTACCTGGGGGTTGTACACTGAAAGATAAGACTTTGTGAGATACTTGTGTTCAGAGCAGCAAAGAAGCTGCCAAAATGGAAAAGTGCATCTTATATTCAACCAAAAGAGCTTTTTACTGAGAATCAAATCTGCTGAGGCTTATTAGCTGTTAAAATCTATTGAAATTTGCATATAATTTTCTTAATCTAATTCCCATCTAATGTTAGAGTTAAGGAGACAGAGACTTCACAGCTTGACAACTGCTTCCAGACAGGAAGGAGAGTAAACACCTGAAATGAAAAATTACTATTGTCCTTTTCTTCTGTTATAGTCTACCAAAATCCACAGAAATTGGTTTATTTCTGCTGTCTCTCACACCACTAACTACAAGAGACTTGGCTCCTCTGTTCACATGTGGCAAAGATTAGATTCATGCTGCCAACCTTTCATGTTTGGCTTAAGGATTTCAGCTCTAATAAAAATAAAAAAAACTTCTCTGAGTTGGTGTCCTTTTTCCATGTTGTTGGACAGTGTCTGGGGAGACCCTGCATTGCCAAATGAGAGACAAGTGGTGCTTGAGGATGTCTCAGCTATCTGCTCTTGCTTCCCAAGTCTGTTTGGGGACACCAACCTGTCTGAACTCCAAAGGCCCACGGTTGTGTACTCGTGCAGGCATCCTCACAGGCTTCAAAGTTCAGTTTCCTGGTATATGCCTTTTTGTCAAAATAGAGTTGAAGAAAGCTTCTTTTTAAAGCTTCTCCTCGTGACGGAGCTTTTTTTCTTCACTTCCTGAGGTCACCAGATTGATGGAGCACATTTTCATTGTTTTTTTAACACCACTTACAGTTTCTGACGTCCTTTTGAATGCAGAACTTAAATGATGTCTGATCTGAAGGACAGCATGAGCTCTGGAGAGTCAACATCTTGACAACAGCCAATCTTTTATAAACCTGACAGTGTCCAATAAACACAAAAATAACTAAATTAGGCATTCCTGCAATTCATATTTTTTTCTGACAGGCAGCTAATGAGAATCCTTGATCATATTCATGAGCCCAAGAAGGCTCAAGAAGCAAAAAGGTGTCAGGAAAGTCCAATTGCTTTCTGTTCTTTGAGATACATAACAAGAAAAATGATACTGTTTTTCTAAATTTTTATTCTTTATTTTAGCTCTAGCTTTTATAATACTCTAGACTCTTCCCTGCAGAGCTTTTGGGGGAAATTGCTTTCAGGCTCAGAGAGTTATCCAAATTTTTCTTTTCTGACATGTTTATGGCAGAGAACAATACTTCACAGGGCAGGGAAGGAAGTGAAAGCCTCTGTAGATCACTTATTTTAGCATTATTCTAGGAAGTGGCTTATGTGGGCTCAATACACAAAAGTCAAACTGCAAAGCTGCTAATTCTGCTTGTGAAAAGTGATTATGGTAAAGGAGTGTTTAGTCAATACAGCTTCAGGTGACAAGGCTCCAGCCATCTGGGTGCACGCCTGAGCATGGTCTCATTTTGTTCCAAGGCAGTTCCAAGGTAGAAGTCCAGGGGACTTCTCTTTTTGGAGAGCACTGTGCACAGAACTACTACGTGAGTTGGGCTTGTGACCTGTGCTTGCAGCAGATCGAGGGACCTCACAGCTGAGCTGTAGCAGCTGGGTTGCCACCCGCCAAAGCCATGATGATTTGTCCAGACTTTGGAAGCAGTTGTTGTAAATGAAAGATCCCTCAGGGAATCTTTGGATCCTAATGCATAGCAAATTTCTCTGCAAGAGGGTAAAATGCAGCTAGAATGTTATTTTACACTACTTTTTCAGGTCTAAGATGAATAGGGGATAGTTCTATAAGTTTGCTACTCACTCCTGAGAGAAATAGGAGAAAAATGCAGGCATGGTGTTTGGTGTGATATGATGCAGAGGGTCCCTGCAGTTGTGTATGTACACCCAGAAATTGCTTGGGGCTGAATCTATCACATATTTAGGCTTAATTTTCTGGTTGGCTTTTGTTTTGTTTGTTTTGTTTTTTGTTTTATATGGTTTTTTTTTGTTTTTATAGGTTCCTTTTGCAGAGGCCAGTAAGGATTTGATGATATGAATTCAGATATTTCCAGCTATGATGTAGCAGATAGGCATTTGGAGCTCAGTAGAGGTACAGTTTCATTAGCTTGACCTGCATTTCTGTAGAGAGAGGTGCCACCTTTGCCGGGTCTGGGCCACTTGTCATTTCCCCTTACACCTTGCATTGAGCCTGCACATATGATTTTGAAGCCAGGAAGTGAATTGCACTGAGGAACTGGCATGGGGTAAAATCACCCCCAAGTAAAAACAAAAAAAGTTTGGTTTAAACCTGAATCTTTTTCTCAAGCTGGTTCTCTGTGAAGCCTCACAAATTCCTGGGTTGTGGCAGTGATGTGGGAGGGCTGGCCAGGAGCGGGTGGAGGCCAGGGTCCAGTCTTTGATGGCTCTGTTGGTTTACACTGGCTCTCAGTTGTAAGGAGCCTCTCTCAGCAGGGGAATCTTCATGCTGGAAAGAGCAGCAGTTTCATTTTAAGGACTGTAGCGGATCTCTCCACCCACTGATACAATCTTAAAAGTAGTACATCTGTTTCTTTTACCACTGTGGTCCTCCAGTCTTAGGCTTTGTTCAGGCGAAAGTAAACTTAGAAGAAAGAAGATTATGGAACATGAAAGAACTGACATGCACAAGTTAGAACAAAGTCCATCGTGATTTTCTGTACTGTAGGGTGTAAGTAACATGTACTTGTTCTTTGAAATGCTGAAAACTGAGTCATTATATCACAGCATTTTCTGAAAAATCACAAATTTGTTTAACAAATTTAGACTCATTGGATGTATCCAAATTTTACTATGACATAACAAGTCCACACTAAAATCCAGTGGGGGTGCAGCTGAACTGAGGGGCGTGCAGTTTTGAACTGACTCCACTTTAGCTGTGAATTTAGAGCCTGTTGATAAGAACAAAAATGTCATGAGATTTCTGGAGTCAGAATTGTTTATTATGCTCTGTGTTTTATATCCTGCTTGTATTTCTAATGTCTGTTCCAGATTTCTTCCCTGTAGGAAAAAAGCCATGCTTTCATGTAAAGGAAAAGCAGAAGTCAAAAGGCTTACTTAAAAATAGATTGCTCTTTCGGAGGCCAAAATCTTGTAATTATTTCTTACTAGTAAAATTAATTATCTTCATTTTAGTTAATATTAATTGAGTAATTGAACACTTCAGTGGAGTCTGTTGCAGGTGTGGAGTTTACACATTTCCAACACCTGCAGGTTCTGTTATAAAAGCTGCAGCTCATGGAGTCCCTAGACCTGGAGTACACCTGAGAGGCTGTAGGGGAACCTCTGCCAGGAGCTGGGGCAGGAGCTCCAGCCTCCTGCCCAGGAGCGTGGGCAGCCCTGGAATGCCCAGTGCAGGCTCTGGTTCTGGATGAGTTCCAGGAGCTGTTACTCAGCCCAGGCTGGGCCTGCTGTGAAGGGCTGAGGATGCAAAGCCTTGCTCTCCACTGGATGCATCCTGGCCACCTCAGCTGTTGGCAGAGCTTCTGTCCTTGTGCCTGCTCGTGGTGTGACTCAGTGCTCCTGGTCTCACATACTGACATGGCTGTGGGGTGTTTTCCACCTTATCTAGGTGTCTGCAAGTCTGTTCTATGCCCTTGGCCACCCTCCTCATTCAAATAAAGCTTTGCATTTTATTGTGGGTCTCTGCTATTTGCATGTATTCACCTTTAGTATATTTGTATTGAAGGTTTCATATTTAATTCTACTGGCACTCTATAGCAGGTTCCTCTTAAGTAAAAATAAAAAATGTCATCATTTTCCCAGTTTTGAAATTCCACTTAAGGCTGTTCTGTTGGGGGTTGTTTTTATAGCGTTGTCATCTTTGCTGATGAGTACGCCTCAGCAGGTTTGTCCAGAATTAAATAACAATGTCAATAACCCAGTGCATGTTCCCCACTCCTTTTCCAATATGCTTTAGTTTTAATTAATCCAGGAGTTGTATTTGGAAAAATAGGAAATACGTTCAAAGAGGACTGCAGTAATTCCATAAACTTTGAAACTGATTCACCTTTTACTGAAACTGGTTTCAATCAGAACTAGTGTCTTTGTTTTAAAAATAAAGAAAATTCTTCAAATATTTTTCTTTGTGAGTTTGCTGCACTGGTAGTCACAGGTTATGGCATATGCCTTCCAACACAACAAATGCCAAGGCTTTGAATCAAAACAGATTCAAAACAGGAAAAATAAAATGTGAAAGAGGTAAACTACAGGCTGTGTTCACATTTGTAATGAGCAGTGTTACTTTTATCCCTGAGGTACTATAAGAGCTTTTGGGACAACGGCTTCCCTGTTGTTCATCTGCCTGTCTTCATACATATTTGAAAGATCCTTCTGCAGGGTTTGAAAGATGAATTGTCAGAGTTTGTGTTTAATGTTTTCAAAGAAAAGATCAGAGGAATTTTTCTGTTTAGAGAGGATATTGAATTAAAAGCATGAAAGCAGAATTCCCCAAATAATAATTTCTGTGTGACTTTCCTTGTAAAGTTATTTGTGGTGAATTGAAGCAAGGAGAAAGTGACCCTCAGTATCGGTATTTTAAAAATAAACCCTGAGCTCAGCCAGCGTGAGTCAGGGCCGTGCCGCAGGAGCTGGAGGTGCTGATGGTGTGCTGGGGGATCCAGCTGGCCCAGGCCGGCACTGCCGCCTGCTCAGGGCTGGTCTTCACCCTCTGCGGCTGCTGCAGCCACGATGGCGTTGGCTCGGGCAGGGCAAAACAGCCGGCTGCAGTGAGGTAAATTAATGTCTCTTCTGCAGAGGAGTTGGCCCAGGGAGCAATAAATGGTGTGTCAGAGTTCTCTCTCAGATCCTTCAGCAAACACAGCAGAGCAGGAGGAGTCCAGCTTGAGGAGTGACTGTGCTCATCAGAAGGCCAAGAGGACCCCCAGGGCTGAGCAATCCCAATGAGCCCTGTCTGTGTCCAGCGGGATCACTCATTGAAAGGGTCCCACTGCACATGTAGTTAAGCCATCCCATAATGCCAGAATTGCTTGATAAATAGCACAGTGTGGTTGCAGCCTTCAAATCTTGACAAGGAACACACCATCCTATAGTGATTTGTTTATGTAATAGGTAAAGCTCCACTGGAGGCAGGTTCTCTTCATGTTAGGCACTTTCCAGCAGAGAAAATAGCACATTGCCTATGGAAATAACCATTCTGCTTTTTAGGCTGCTCCTATCACAGAGATTTTAAGTTGTCTGTGCTAAGGAAGAATAATTCATATTCATATTTGTTTTTCAATGAACATCATCATGTGACAGATTGCATTACTCATTAAGTAATAATGCTTGTGAAAAGTGACTCTCAATGCTTTTAATCTTGGAGAGAGGGAAATCTTTCTATCAGTTGCTATCTCAATGTTTTTGACATATTCTGCTTTTGCAGTAATGTTGGGAATGTAGATGTTCTCAGATAAGGTTTTAAGTTTTGCGTTTTGAAATGAAAAATCATGAAAGCATGTACTAGTTTTACAGGTAGGAGTATAATTTAAAAGAATCTTAATTTCAGCGTAATTATTTTTTTTCCCTAAGCTTTGGTACAGGTTGGGAAATTTGCAGGAATAAATACCTGGGAAACTGATGGAATTGTTGATACTGAAATTTAAAGCCAACTCATAGAAAGTAATTAAAGCCTGTGTGTTCCCTGCATAAGTGAGGAGTTGTGTGAAGTCATTCACTATGTGTGTAGGTGTACTACATTGTAATATGGGATGCCTCCCTCAGCTTCATGCAACAGATTAATCCCAAGTGATAGGTAAGCACGTTTCAAATCTATGTGGGCATTCAAGATGATCCAATTCCACTTTTCTGTTTGATCTTTGCAAGGTCTGTGGCAGAGCTTGCACAGATTGGTCCCTTAGGCCTCCTATTTAACACAGCAGGTTCTCTTGTTTTGACCCAACATCAGCTGTTCAGGAGTTCAGTGCTTCGCTGAGGGGGATGCTCAGAGGTGCTGGTGTGATGAATCAGAAAACTTGTCTGGGGAAATGACCTGGCTGGAGGAGAAAGAGGGATAAGAGTGTTTGATTCACTGTAGGAACTGACTGTATGAGTTAGGAGCAATGGTGATGCTTTGGGCTGCAGGGAAGTAGGAATTGTAGGTGAAACTATGGATGAAGAGCTTCTGAGGGCTGCACAGACTGTGGAACCCGGAGTGTGGCTGAAGGCAGAAGGACAGAAGAGGAGGAGCTGTCTTGAAAGGGACCAGAAGGGGTTGCCAAGGGTGATTCTTAGAGGATAGGTGAGGAGAGGGCCATCAGACCACAACAGTATAATTATTTAGGAATGTTTATGCTTCAAAAGGGCTGGAAAGTGAGGTAATGCACTGGAGAAGCATTGCACTGACCCATGAGCTCATAAGAAAGAGGCTTTATTGAGAGCTGTGTTGGTATTTTAATGTGACTCGAGTATGACTTGGAAGCTTGAACCTCCCACCTGCTTTTTGTTATTCTCAATTTTTAAGTTAGAATTAAACTTTTTGAGTCTTGGTATGTGTTTGTTGAGTAACAGGATTAGTGATAATCAGTTGAGTGATTTCAGTTGGTAGTAGAAAAAGTGTCAGAGGTATGTATTGTCATGAATTATCTGGACAAGTATTTTTTGCTTCTCCAGCACCTGAACATCCATGCCCATAAACTGGGTTGAAAGGCCAGAACTTGCCTTTGGAAGAGTTTCTCACAAGGTTTTTGCTGCCCAGGCTCAAAGTCTTGAGCCTTATTCAGTGTGTATTCTCACAGTGTGATTCCTTTTTGTGCCTTTCTTTTCCAAAATCTGTCAAAAGGCTTCTATTGGTGTATGAACTGCTTGTTGGTACAATCTTTGTGGATAAAAAGCATTTCTGATTAGAGGCTTTTTGGCAGTTTTTACTGTCTCTTAACTCAGATTGAAGGACATGATCTCATTAAGATTGCCTGACTCTTTCTTTGATACTGATAAATTTAGAGAAAGAACAGGTGAGCAGTTCTAGAAGTAATCTCCCTCTTGATTCTTTGAGTGATCTTCCAACCTGTCTTCTTAGCTCACTGTGGCCTGAGGCCAATAACTTGAATTTCTTCCTCAATTCTATCAAGTGATGTCAGACAGTGATGGCTGTTTCTACAGTGAGACTGGAGGAAATAGTAGATGTCAGGAGAAAGAATGAAGGAAAAAAATGCAAAGAAATTGATAAGTAGTTCATTTGGGGTTTATAGGTACCTCCTTCTTATATTTTCCATTTGCACTCTTGAGAAACACACATAGGTCTGGGACTGTGTGTTTTGTGGAGATGTTGTAGCTGGTGCTTTGAGTGCCTCAGTTGCTTTACTTGGATGTCAGTGGTGTCTGATGTTCTTGCTAAGCCTTAACATGGTCTGTAGCTTTCTGCACAGTGATGTGGCCAAACAATCAGCATGCAGTGTCCTGTGGTTTTTCAATTATTTTTTTTGTTTGTTTGTTTGTATAGTTAATGTTCAGTAGCAGAACATTGTTCCCAAGTGTCAGGACAACAAGGTTTATATTACCTCACTCTGCCCTTGGAAGGTATGTTACTTCATGTTGGCATGTAACAGGAATGTTATTTCTTTTAATAATTCAGCCATAGACCAGGTACCAGCCAAACAGCAAAGGTCTTCAGCTTTTGTCTCTGTTGCTTTTACCCTGATAATTTAATACAGTACTTTGTTTTTCAGACTAGTTTGATGAGTGCTGCAGTTCAGCCCAGGTTTTTTGCAGCATTAGTAGGGAAGTATCTCCAGGTTCTTGGAGGAAAAATATGGCACAAACAGCTGTGGTATTTCAAAATTTGAATCTACCTTCTTGGGTTTTTCTTAAGTTTCAGGAGAGGAGATTTGCGCTTCTTCAGGGATCTACTTGGCAGGAGTTCATGGGAGACTCTCCTGGCAGGTAAAGGTGCTGATCTTCCAGAACAGCCAGATCCAAGCACGTGTAGTCCATCACAACATGCAAGAAGGCAAATAAACATGGTCGGAGGCAAAGGAGCACGAGCATGGAAATATTGTTTGAGCTTAAACACAAGCAGGAAGCATCAGGAAGGTGGGAGTGGTATGAATGGCCACAAGCAATACAGAAATGTTGCCTGGGGAAAGAAGGATGCAGGTAGGAAAGCTAAAGCTCAGCTGGAGTGAGGGACGTGAAGAGCACCCACAGCAGCTTCTGAAAGTGCATTGGTAGCAAGAGGGAGGCTAAGAAAAATTTGGGCACAGTGCTTTTATCAACTACTGACCAAAGACATGGTGAAGCCAGAGGTATTGGGGGGCTTTTCCGGCCTTGTTTTTAGCTGAATAAACTAATGCTTGTTTTTCACTGGGCACAACCAGGAAGTTGTACTCATTCCCCTCAGTGAGGGATGATTGAATGAGAAGAGCTGTCTGATTTGCATTCTGACGTGGTGAGTGACATCAGCTGAAACCTGTGCTGTGGGTCATACCTGCAGTCCGCTCAGAGCCCGGCACTTGCAGGCAGAGCAGCCCAGCAAGGAAGGAGCTGGCAAGTGGAGCATAAGGTATGGGAGGTTAGTATGTAATTTATGCTGGGTAAGGAAGATGTTCTCTGCAGATCTAGGTAAAAAAGTTTGTCTATTTTGGAACTTTTATTTTCAGTTTCAAATGTTTGATTGGGCATTTTAGGGTTTTTCTGGAACAGAGGTCTCCCAAAAGATGGTGTACATGAAAATTTTTGCCTTTGAACAGAACAGCACATGACTTGGAAAATGAATTTATTCTTGTGTAAACAGCAGACATGAAATAATTTGGTAGGAAATGTCAGCTGGTAGATCTAAGTGAGGGGAACATCTGAAAGCTAGGGTGTTGAGGGTAACTGGACATTGGTGTAGAAACAAGGCTGCACAAATAATTTCAAATTTTCAATTATCTTCCAAAGAAGAGGATATGGAGAATGGAGTCTGGGTGAGGAGGGTCAGCCTGGAAAACATAGTGTTGCTGATTTTGAAGGTAAGGAAGTTGTGGTTTCATTTCTCTTGCTACTGGTGAGAGTTGAAACATCTTATTTCATGCAAAAAGAAATGGAGGTTCTGTCAGAAACTCTAATTTTAGGGAAAGGAGTGTGTAGAGTCACAAGAGAAAGAGATGAGAAGGCTGGGGAACTAGAGAAATAAGGCAGAATTAGTTGCAGGTAAAAAGAGATTGATACCAAAACCTGTGCATGTGATTGGAGATTCTGCATCAGTTATGGTCAGAGATACCAGGCTTGTAAAAATCTGCAAAAAAAGTTCAAAGAAATGGAAGTGTAGAGGGTGATGGGTTCTGTAGGAATGTTACTTTGACACGGTGAGGAAGCATGCTAGGAGAGCTAAGGTCAGTCAGTAGTTCATGGACTGGTACTATATGGAAAGGTTTAAATATTTTTTCATTACCATGGGAGGACCTTCTTAGGCATTTTTCTTAATTGATAAATTTTAGCTGAGTCCCTTGGACACATTGTCCATCAATGATTAAATTTGCATTATAAGAAAAACCTTAAAATGGTGAAGAACCAAGAGAAACATAGTTTAAAAGGGGATCTTAGTCAAGGGAAATGTTGTTTTGAATAAGGTGGTATCTGAAAGCAGGTATGACTCCAGGATGGGTAACAGAGATGAGGAAATGGAAATCAAAATCAAAACTGAAGTGAAATTTGAAAAGCTTAATGTATTCCCTTCAGGCAGGAGACTCTAGATAACTAATCTCTGTCTCAGTATGCTACATGTAATTAAGAATTTTGGAGCAAAAATTTTTTATCCATAAATTTTACCAAATCTTTAGTGATTTTTTTATCTATAAATTTTACCAAGTCTTTATATATATTACAAGAAATGCATAAAAGATTTTACAAAGAAAACAAACAAAAACCCCCAAACAAACAAACAAAAATACAAAAAAAAAAATTATCCTAGAACGATAATACTATAATACCAGCATTGTGATCATTAGTGTGAACGTTTAAAAAAAGAAAAATCCTTGGAGATGGACATTAAGATATTAAATATAATATGAGTGTTCAAAAGATAGCCTGTGCTATGTTAGTCAGAGCTTTATTTGTTATTTATTTCTGCCCAAAAGAGATGCAGTAATTGTCATGTCTAAACTAGTAACTTCTCTTTGGTAGCTCTAAAAAGTAGTTTTAGTTGAAGACATCAAGATTATGGGAAGTACCAAACAAGAAACTGCCTAGAAAAGCTATCAGGAGAGAATTTATTCATTGAGTTCTTGGCTAATTGATTTCTTAGTAAAATGAGTTAGAGGTTCAAATGCGTAACAGGCAATGGAAACTCAAATTTAGGCAATATGGACCAGAGTAGGGCAGGAACATAATGGCTCTTCCAGGTTGAAATAACAGGAACCTTTAGAACTATATGAAGGACTTTGTTTCTTGACCCCAGTTTCTCGGGAAGATAGGACAAGCCTCTCCATTTTGGTCTCCAGCATATCAAGACTGAAGAGACTGTTTTGTTTTCTTTAGCATTAACCCCATGGAAAAATAAAGCAACTTGACTCCAGAAGCAGCATAACTGCATCCTTGTGGTGGTGTGCTTCCACATCAACCAGTGATTTCCCCTGTGGCAGTGCTGTGCTGCAGGGGATAATTGCATCCTGGGAAAACTGGCCCTACCAGGAAGGCTGCTGCAGGAATCCCTGCACTGCTCTGGCAGCCAGGCCATTAACATGATGCTGCACTTAAACTAATAAGACTTGGCTGACCTAAATGGCTTGGCCCAGAGCCACTGCAGGGATGTTTGTACCTTTGGCATGGTTCACCCACAAACCTGTATAATCCACCAGCAGACAATGGACCATGTCTGCTACAAATGAACACTCAAAGGCCTCTGTAGCCAGTTCTTTCCAAGATGTGTAAGCTGTTTGTTTCATCTCCACCCTTATCTGCTATATTCACACATGTAAATTTACATGAATAGTTGTGTACCAATACAGTAATATTTTGCTTGGGAATGGAGTCTGTAAGTGAAGCAAGAGAGAGTAACTCTGAAGATGTAAGGAACAGTTAACATTGCCTGTGTAAATCTGCTTAGCCATTTTACCTGTGAGACAGGCAGTAACCTCTTTAGCTGGGTGCCCTGCTTCTTCTCAAACAGTTCTGCTTCCAAAGCGAAACCAAGCACAAACCTGGCCCTGCAGGGTTAAGTGCAGTGGTGTTCTGTGGCTCGGGGTGGGGAGCCCTGCTGTGCTGCTCTGCTGCAGGCACTGCGGATGCAGCAATTCCTGCTCTCCTTGGAGCAGCTCAGCAAGCCCAACAGCAGAAACCTTTGTAATGCTGAGGATTCAGATGAAACCACTATGTTCACAAAAACCAAAAAAAAAAAAAAAGCAAGACCAGGAAAGACAAGATTCAACAAAGTAAATACAGTGGATGGGGCCACTGGGCTGCAGAGTCCAGTTGCTTCAAGACCTGTGTCACCCCAAAGGAGCTCAGTGAACTCCACTTGGCTAGTCTCCTCTTGGTGCACTATGGGCTCAGGAAGTGCCGAAGCCTTGTCCCCCCTTACCCCATGGTTTAGCTGTGATACTTCTCTGGTTTTGATTTCATCCTTACATGTACCTTTCTACAACCAACCTAAAGCTGTTCTTTCAGCATTTACTATTTTGTTGGCTGTTTGTGAAGTCCTTATGTTGATCTGTCCAGTGTTTCCCACTGTTGTTTGTTATCTCTTTTCTTGCTGAGCTCTGTGTGAGGGGGTGTCTTCTCTGTTAGACCTTTGTTCAGAGCTGAAGGGCTTGGTTCTGCATGTTACAAAGCTACAGTGCAGAATAGATGCTGTGTGAGGTGTAAAGAACTTCTGAGAAAGAATTGGGCCCACTTACACTTTTCTGTGAGTGCTCAAAGGGCCTTTTAGACACACCATTGTCTTCAGCTTTCCAGCGGCCTTGACTTGAGAACTTGACCTGTATAAATTGCAAAAGATATATGTGTTGCTTCATGTAGTACCCTGTTCTGTATTTTTGCAATGTGTGAAGACTGCTGCAAAGATGAAGAAATATTCCATGAGGGTGATCCTGACTATCTGTATTTTGCACATGAGAGTCAATTATTACTGCCTATTTGCTTCCTTAGCACACTGAATCTATATATCCCCCTAAGCAAATTGGACATCTATTTTGTATTCTCCCGCAGAGTCCCCAGTGGAGTTCAGCTGCTGTTCTCTACCAAGTGTGGTTTTGTGTTGTTGCCAGATATATACAATTCTGGAGGGAGAATGTGGGATTGTGTAACTGCAAAGCTGGCTGTGATGTCAGCTTTCCCCAGCATGCCTTCTGTCTGCACAGTGGGAAAACCTACTGAAGAAATGTTTTTTGAAGAGCTGAGCCAAGGAGGAAGTCTAATTTCTCCCTGGAGTTCTCCTAGGTATTCCTAATGCTTTTCCCAACTAGAGCTGAGATTTTTAACTGCTGAGAAAGTTTACCAACATTTTGAGGTTGGTATGTTCAATGCCTGTAAAGTTCTTTGCAATTCAGGTAATTTTACCCTTTACTTGGGTTATCAGGCTGGTATCCTGTACTGTCTGAAGTGCACAAGATGTTTTGGTGTAGTGTCACCATGCTTCATGGTGACAGGATGTTGAATTCATCGTAGGCTAAGCACATATACAGTTTGCTTCTACATAAACATATTCTTCTTTAAAAATGTAGACTTTTATGGAGAAACCTGGGCTCACACAGTCTATAGGAAGTTTGGGGACATCCTGAAAAAATGGTTCACAGAGGCTTGCGGATTCAGCACAGCCATCCTGTCCCATGGGCACAGGGCTGTGTCACCCAAGTGGAGCTGTACTGGTGAGTAGCATGTTTACTGAGTAGTCTGAAAAGATTTTTCACCTTTCTGAAAAGCAGCTGTGTATGTGTGCTTCAGCTAGCTCTGTCACCAGTGAGCTGTCACCAACATCCATGGTCCTGGCTTGAGGTGTTTTTGCTGGAGCACTAAAGGCAAAGGAAGGGAACTGTCCTAAAGGATCCTACAGCCCTGCCAGTGGAACAGTGGTTGGTAGCAAATGTTCCCACCTCCAAACAGCCTTGTTGGGGACAGTTAGGTTATACTCTAGGCCCCTGAGAGCTGTAGAGACTTGAGATTTGGCAGGCAGTTCAAAAACTCTTGCATCCTGTAGTCAGGCTCTTAAAACAGGATTTGAAGAATCTATAAACCCTGGTTGTCTCCATTTTGTGTGCCAGTGTTTTTTTTCTCCTGGCATTGTCTGGAAGAAGAACTAGAAGAAGCAATGGAGAGCAGCCTTGAAGTGGCATCAAAACTGCAGTTTCCAGAGACCCAGAAGCTACACCAGAAAGAAAATACTGTTTATTATTGTCAACCTGAACTCTAGTAAAAGACCTGGATGTTCTTTTCAGTGCTAGTGAAGCCATACTTCCATTTCTTTTGGTTGCAGTTCTTCAGTATGTCAGGTTCTTGATTTTTAGGAGGATTTTTATGCTGTGGGTTTTACTATGAAAAGCTGAAATCAGGCAGTGCATGGTGGAGGAGAAGAATGCATTTCATAAGATGGTTTTTCTTTCTCTTTGGGGAAAAAGGGAAATGTTTTCCTGCTTTCTAGATATGATATATAAATGCTATATATGATATATGCTTTTCTACAAGTGATTAGAAAATTTGCATCCACTTTGCAATATGTCAATTGCCCATATATTTTTAATCATCTTTGACCTCAAACTGAATTGGATGTGCACATGCCAGGAGAAATTAGTCAAATTTGAAGAAATAGCATCCTGGTTTTCCCTGTTGTAGTCAGATCAAAAGACACATTGAGGGGAATAGTAAAGTCCAAATCAAGAAAAGATGTTACATTTCCTTCCAGTGCCTGAAGGGAGCCTGCAAGAGAGATGGAGAGATACTTTTTACAAGGGCTTGGAGGGACAGGACATGGAGGAATGCCTTCAAACTGAGAGACAGTAGATTTAGATTAGATATTAGGAAGAAATTCTTCCCCATGAGGGTGGTGAGGCCCTGGCACAGGGTGCTCAGAGCAGCTGTGGCTGCCCCTGGATCCCTAGAAATGTCCAAGGTGATGCTGGACAGGGCTTGGAGCAGCCCTGGACAGTGGAAGGTGTCCCTGCCCATGGCAGGGCATGGAGTGAGATTGAAGGTCCTGTCTAACCCAGCCCATTCTATGACTCCATGGCTGTGATTCAGAAAATATCCCTCAGACACCAAAATTGTAGAATGAGTTTAACAGAGAAATTGCATCAGAATTACAGATATCTTCAAAATAAAATGACTGATTAATTTTTGATTTGATAAGCAGTTCTTGCAGAAAACAGACCAGGCCTTGGGACTGTGCTTGAAGAGAAGCTTTATAATACTTGGGCCAGATTCTTAAATTGTATGCTTTTCCCCTAGTTTCCTCAGATGGCATCTCCTGTGCACTGTTCTGATTCTCTCAATGGGCATTTCATTCCCATTTCCTTCTTCTGTGCCTGCACAGAGTCTGTTTGACTTCAGAGCTTGTGTTTGGGATGTTGGTTGTTACCAGCTAAGAATGAGCAACGTGTATTGGAGGGCGGTGCAGCTCATATTTCTGTATGAGGTAGAGTTATCTAGAAACAGTACTTGTGTGTTGAATTGTCATATCAACATTCTGCTGTACATTTTGCTGCTAAATTCACTGATCATATATGTAGATTCCACAGTCAAGCATAGTCTTTAACATTACATTAAGAACCCAGCAAAAAATCTACCTAGCACAAAAATTCTTACCTGAAGTACCTTCCTTAATAATTCAAAGCAAAAAGCTGATTTTTTTTTTCTTTTATAAGGTGAAATCTCAGAATAATAAGTATAGTGCATACACACACACACAGAGAGAGAAAGAGAGAGATAGTGGAATTACAATCTGTAAATAGAAACAAATAAATACAAAAGATCAAAAACTGAAAACTAAGGATGTATATATAAAAAGTAGAGCAGACTTACCGCATCCCCACAATACCAAGCTATAGAGAGGAATCTGTGAACCTGAGAAGTTTGGCACTAATACCCTGTTGAATTTTGAGGCACTTTTCTCCATTTTACCCCTGTTTTGGTTGGGTGCCAGGAAGTCAGCATTTACCAAGCACACGATAAGGATGTGTGAACAGGTTATCAGTTCCTTGGGCAGTGCTGCATCCCACAGCTGCTCTGCTTCCAGAGCCAGGTGCCACCTCAGCAAGGGTGTAATCCTTCCTTGGCTGCACCAGCTTGTGCTGACAGGTTTTCTTGTGTTCAGGGCTCACTTTATTCTGGTCTCTCCTCCTTCCAGGATGGCTCGCTCTCTGTATGAGTGGCTGTGGCAGCACGAGTTCTGGCTGCCCCCAGGAATCACCTGGGAGGACATGCAAGAATCTGAAGACACTCATTACCCTCAACCTCGTGATCTCCTGCTCAGTATCCCTTTTGCTTTAATCTTGGTAGTCATTCGATGTGCCTTTGAAAGGTAAGTTATTTAATACTGTTTGTGGTTTCTTAGGTACAATGGGAGCAGTTTGGGTCCAAAAGCTGGCTTTATTTTCTGTGCCAATGCATGACTGAAGAGGTCCACAGAGACTCCATGTCACAAAGTCTGCTGACATAGATACATTTTTCAGCTCCTTCTTTTCAGCCCTGTGTACTGGCTACAGATGTGTGTTGAATGTAGAGCACAAACCTTATCCTTAGGGTCTATTGGCAAGCATTGTGACTTTGTACACATAAAACAGATCAGTGTAGGTGAGGTTTATGTGTGTGTTTTGCTGGTTTGTGTATGTTGCATGTTCTTTGCTGTTTCTAGATTGAGTGTGGCAGAAGTCATGTTAAGACTCAATCATACAGCTAAATCTCCTTTATCTTGAGTCCTGGGGATCTGGAGTATTGCATCTGATAGATAAACCTGAACAAGATGTATCAGATTGGGCTGAGCCCTGTGCCTCAGCATCAGCACTGCCTAGCACAGGGGGGTGTGTGGTACTGACCCCCAGGCGGGCTGGCAGTGCCACTGCTCTCCTCTGCTGGGGACAGACATTTGTAGCTGCTTCCTCTGACTTGAAGTTGCTACAGACCCCTCAGTGCTGGGCTGCCAGGATTTCTGCTCCTCTCATTCTGCTACCAGATTTGCTTTTGGGGCTGCTTTTTGCAAACTCTGTGATATCTTACTCCAGTGCTGGCACAAGAAGTTACTCTGACTCAAGGATCTTTCTGGCCAGAACCATTTGAATGTTCCACACATTACACTTCAGGACAGAAAATTTGGGCATTATGGCAAAAGTATAGTAAGAAATCAAGAAATCCTGCAGGTGTCACTAACTCTGAGTTTAATCATTAAAGTCCTGAACTGGTGCCACTGCTTTATGCAGTTTGGTCAGTAGTTAATGTGGTTGGTGACGCATAATTTGCTGGTGGAAAACTGAGATTTACTACAGCATTAACAGTTGTTAAGACTGCAGAGCAAGTCCCCTTCGTGATTTTGAATACACTTTAAAGTGTTTTTCAGTATATTCAAAACCCAGTATTCTTAGTAGCTCTCTGAAGAGGTAATCATTTGAAATCTTCGGTGGTTTAAAGCTTAGAAATAGGGGGGAAATGACATTTTAAAAAACATTTTATCTTTTTTTTTTTGAAAAGTGGCTGCGCAACAAAATGGAAATGGACTTTTCTGTAGACTAGAAAGATGTTTCTTCTGCAGATTCTCTGTGACACAAGGGTAGCTTGGAAAAACATATAGAAGTTGAAATTATTCAGAGCTCTCCTATAAGAATGTTTTTATCTAAAAATACTGGCTGTAAGTTGGGGTATTTTATTAAAACCAAATGTGTGAATAATTATTGAAATAATAATTTTAGGATGATACAAAATTGGAATTAAAATCTCCTCTTTGTAAACAATATGCTCAGTGTGCATTCCATAATTTCCATGTTTTTTTCCTGCACTTTCCTGGGGACATGGCCATCTTGGTTAGCTCTATTCATGTGGAAACTAAGGTGCTCTAGGCAGCCATTAAAACACAAGTGACTCACATTTCTTCCCTGCTGGTGCACGAGGCCTGGCTGGATTCCCCTCAGGTGGGCCCTGCTGGTCAGTGACACAGATGTGCTTCTGGTGTGGCATTGGAAATTGGGCCCTTCTGCCACTGACTGGCACTTGGCCAATTTATGGCTCCCCCATGCAAGACATGGCCAGGAAGGAGGAGCCAAACTCTTCCCTGTGGTGGCTCATGACAGGACACGAAGCAGTAGGCACAAACAGAAATGCATGATGCTTCATCTGCACTTACAAAAACTGTCTTCTTACTGTGATGGTGGTCAAACATTGGAAGAGTTTCCCCAGAGAAGGAAGGAGTCTGCATGGGCAGAGATACACGAAACCCAGCTGGACACAGCCCAGGCAGCCAGCTGGAGCAGCAGGGTTGGGCTGGGTGATCTCCAGAAGCCCCTTTCAGCATCTCTGATTCCGTGCTTCTGTGACTCTGTCCCTTTATTTGCCTACCTCCTGCCACACCACTCCCAGTCAATCTAAATATCTTTTTCATCTGCTTTTAGATGCTGATGGCCAAGTAAAAAGATTTTTTCTTTCCCATGCAAGCGCTGCTTCAGCTGGGAGCGTTTCCACAGGCCTGGTCCTACTCATTAATTTTAAAGCTGTTTTGATTCACAAACTTCATTAAATAAAAGCTGCACGTCACACCCTTAAAAAAGATAACATCACAAGCCCATTTTACAGGTCCAGGAAGCCTATAATCATAGCACTATTTTACCTATGCAAATTACAAGCCGGTGTTCTGAGCTGTATTCTTGTTTGTCCTAACTCTGCAGTAATTTATTTCAGCATGACTTTTTCTCATTCTGAATCATTACTGTTTCACATCCAGTTCATCCTGGAGAAGAAAGCTTCCTCTGGGAAGGTGAGGTGTGAATCCAGCCCTCAGTTTCTCCATTGCCTTATCTGTATCTTTAAACAGTGGCACTGGCCCAGTTTAAAATAATTTACACCAAGTTTGTGAATTGCAAAAGGAAATGCGTGTTTATTTCTCATTTTCTGTGTAGATAACCCTGACTGTATATCTTTGGACACCTGGTCTGCAGATTGAAATGAGTGGCTGTAACTAGTAGACAGATTTGGGTTTGGTGGCTGTAGCTTGCCCTCTGGCAATTTATTCGGCCCTCAGCCACCACCAGCTATTACTTGCAACTCTGCATTGGGTGCCAAGTTTTTCTCTCTCTAGATAGTTCCTGGTGGTGCCTGCTTTGGGATTTCAGAGATGTCATAATGTGTTCATATGATCAGAACTCCAGGTAAATAATAAGAGGCAGGGGAAGTCTGGAGGATTTTCTGCAATGTCTGCATCAGCTGCTGTGCTGGGACCAATTGTTTCATCCTTTTTTTAGGCATTAAACTTGTGAAAGGAAGGATTTTTCCTCTCCTTTGCACCAGCTGGCTGAACTGGGGAAAACTGAGACAGCAACATTCTTCTAAGAGCCAGCGATGTTGGGGATGAGGTGCTGGCTGTGGGAAGAGGACCTGCGGTGTCTGGGTGTGGCCTGGGAGAGCTGAGGAGGTTGTGGGTGCAGCCCTGGGGGAGAAGAAACAGCTCACAGGTTGTGAAGCAACTCCCCTGTGAGCTGGCTTGTGCTGAGGAAGGTGGGGAAAAGTGGATTCAGTGCTGGAGAGTAAAGAGCCCATTTCTGCTGCAGTGCTGGGCTATGCCACAGTAGTGAGGCAGGAACTGGGGGAAGCAATTAATGATGTCCTAAGAAAAGAGAGGACCTAGAACTTGGGAACCTCCCCTGTTCCTTTAATGTTTCCAGATTGCACTTGTGAGTAGGAGATATGTCCTGCAACCATAACTTGGAGCTTGATTTTACTTAGCAGGACTTTTCCCTGGACATAGTCCTGTAAGGATGTTGGCTTCTCTTCTAGTTATGTAATGTTTAAGACCATTTCTGTAAAAATCAAGTTCTTGGAAAGCTGTTATTCTGAAGGAATATTGCAAAGTGTTTCTTGCCTGTATGGTTAGTAAAATGTGGCAACTAAAGTCCTTTGAGAAACAGTAAAGCCATTGAAAATCATTCTTTATATATAATTTTTGATTTGTCTGATTTTGGACTTGTCCAGGGATTTTTGGGTGTTGATCAATTGAAAGGAATTGTCAGTGAATTTGAATCCACACAGCTCCCAGATTTCACTAGAAGAGGATTTTAGTCAGAAATACTGGGTCTCTTTGTGGGAGAGTGGTGCCAGGATGTTGAAGCGATACGCGGAATAAATAAATAGACTCCATAACCTGGGGTAGTTATGAAGTGGGTATGTATGTCAGCACCCAGCACAAGTGAGATAGCTCTCCAAAACTTGTGCCCCGAGCCTCAGTCTGACCCACACCTTTATTCCCAAAGCTGTTCCATATGCAATACATTGTACAACTTTACCATGCATATTCAATCCCTGGCCCCGCCTGTCCTCGCGTCTCATGCTAAGTAAGTCCACGCCCTTCTGGGCATGCGTGGTTTGCTGTGGTGGTCGCACAGGGGTCTCTTGGTGGGCCTGAGGCTGAAGGTTGTGGTCTTCCTCATGATTGAACTTTTGAACTTTTCCTCTCTGCGCTTGCGCTTTTGGTCCTTTGGTGCTTATCCGAGTACCTCTATCAGTCTTGATAAGCTTGGAGACAGAGGAGCTTCTTTATCTGGGTTCTTTGCCTCTTCTGGTATTGTTCTTTATGCAAGAAGCTTCAGAAATTTGCATTTTCCTATGCCCTTTGTACCAGGCAGAGGTTTCTTAAGTAAAAGGTTAAAATTCAATACATAACTCTACAAGCTAAATTATAAATGCTTAATTCATTTTGTTAACTTAACTCCAAAAATCTCTGTTTCAATGTGACTCATATGTTGTACATTTAAAGAAATGGACACTCTTGATCAGCCAGGAACGGATACTTGAACTCAAAACCAGAAGAATGAAAGGACACCAATTCTGAGTATTTTATTTAGAAATGTATATTTCTAAAGTTTATTTTGCATAGAGACTTTTGTTGTTGATAAATAATCAGGAAGGATCTGGAAACAGTTTCCTGTTAAGGTCTTACAGGCAGGGCTTGGTGCAAAGATGAGGGACACGTTGCAGCATTTAACTGAAAACAGACCTGACTCAGTTTGGACAGCAGCACTGCAGTGAATCCAGGCCTTGAATCAAATGGCACAGTCAGTTTAACTGGTGTGAAACATCTCCTGCAAGCAGGGGAAGGCAGAAACTATGCCAGGAGCAGTGATAGCCCTCTGCCAAAGAAAAGCAGGAGGCCAAAAGAGACTGTGCAGTTCAAAGAACAGAAGTTCAGATTGCTGCTGTCACTGGTTCTGCATTGCTTAGTACTTGAAGGTATTTGCAAGTGTCACCCTTTTAAATATTTTTTCTAAGAAATCCACCCCCAAAGTTATTTTTTTTCACCTCAGACTAGCTCTGAAAGCCTCTCCAGAAGGAGTGTAGCCCACTTTTGAAAGGTGTGAGCAGTTTAACCCCATTTATGATAAATCCACTTAGTTTCAACTTCAGGAGGTTTTGCACAAGACAGCTTGTTCTGTGATTACTCAATAAAGTGCCTTGGTGAGACCTCTGCCATGTAAAACATGGAGTGAGAGGTGCTCTCTGATGGAGGAGTAAGCTGGTGATGAGAATCATCTCCCTGACTGTGTCTGACTCTGAAAGGGGCACAGTTTAGTCCTCAGATTTACTCTTTTGTCGTGCAGAGAGCTGATAAAGTGCCATGATGAGGCTGTCCCTGCCACTGAGATGACATATCTGTGATGTTGAAATCAGTACAAGCATCATCCTTTTAGGGCTGTGCTTGGAACAGGACTTAACTGAGAACTGAGTCAGAGCATACAGCCAACATGTGCAAATGTCCCTTAGGAAGAATTTCAGGCCTTAGTTTCCCAATGATGTTCATAAAAGTAGGATTGGTTCCATAAATCATGGGTAAACTGAAAACCAACAACAAAGTAATTGTAACTGGTTACACCCTGTCTTCATCCACTGCAGCTGGCTTGTTTCTGTTACAGTGAGATTTTATGCCATGACCATAAGAAATCAGCAGGAAATATAGACAAGTCAGGGATTAAACAAAATTAAGAATTTTTTCAGGACACTTTTCCGTAAAATAAATTTGTTGGCAAGCTGCATTGACACCTGACATTGTCTTTGTTTAATGTATCTGGAAAATGTCATACATTTTAGTTCCCAATATGGCCTGATAAGAAGTGGCAATAAGATTGTTTTCAACAATAGAATTGATTGCATCTTCCTCTTCTACTCATGCCTGTTCTTTGAAAGACAAAGATCAGGCCCATTGTTTAATATAAGAACCAAGATCTAATGCAGAGCTTAAAGTAGATGTTTTCCCAACTTCAGTAGAGTTATGGATACTACTGCAATACTGTGTTACTGTTCTTAGCACAGGACCCGCTGGCCCAGTATCCCTCTTCTTAAAGCATTCACTCCATATAGAAAAAAGTCATTAGATGCACTTAAAACATTTCTTGAGAGCAGTCAGAGCCAAACCCCAGAATTCACAGTGATGGCTATATTCCTTTGCCACCCAGCAGCAGTGCCAGAGTGCTGCTAAATTTCACTGAAACTATCAATGCTTACCCGTGTTTTTGTGATCACTATGTGTCTTGTTGCCAGTGTTATAAATGAAAAATGATCCAGCCAAATTAAAAAAAAAATAAAAAGAATTTATTTTAGCAATAGAGATCTAACTTAGCCAGCCACAAGGAAAAAGACAGTGCCGAGCCCGGGATCGGCGCTGGGTGCAAGACACAGAGATCAGCCTCAGCAGAGGTTTCACTCTATGCTCCCACACCACCATCCTGGTACAAGCGATTTTTATAGGGAAAATTTTGCCTGAAGCCAGGATTTCGGCATTCAGTCCTTTGTTTCATTCAGAGTCCCATAAGTTGATGAGATTTCCTTCTCGGTGACAAGGCAGAACAATTCAAAGTCCGGTGTCGTTGAAACTCTTGATGAAATTTACGGGAGCACGGTATTCACATGTATCGGCCCGGGGGATGTTCCTGATGCCCATCTCGGGTCGTTCACGCGACGATCAGCGCCTGGGTGTCTCCTTATCGCCTCAGATAAGGCCCATGTCCTGGCGAGCCACATCCTTTTGCTTGTAAATCGGGTTGCAACACACACCTGGTTTTGCCTGAGAAGGGGGGCTTCCTAATGACAAAGGGTACATTCTAACAACTATTTAATATTATATACATATCATGACAAAAATGGCGCGAATTATACCTGTTACATATAACACCAGCAAGCACACTTAGCCCTGGCCCTTCTTTTATGGTAGAAATATGTAATTTTTGTTGGTCTTGGTACATCTTTGAATGTTCCTCTAGCCAGTGATGCCAAAGGAATTTCCCAGAGATAATGACAAAGAACAGTTGATACATAGGCAGGTGGGTTGGCTGTTCAAAAGAAAAGTGAGAGCTGTTATATGAGTGAGCAAAATGTGTACCCATTCTGTGGTTTAACAGAAGTTACAGCATTCCTTAGGTAGGGGGTCTTTTAATAAATTTTTTTTAATACTTGTTAATTAAATTAAGATATGAGTTATTGAAAAGAAAACTTCTAAAAGACCCATCTGGAGGATTCTGGACCTGAAATAGTCCCTAAAGAAATGCATATGGAGTATAAGCTCTATGACTAGCCAAAACCACAGGTAACCACACCAGATAATCACAGCCATAAATATATCCCATACCCTCTTGAAGTAGAACACCTTTAAACACCTACACAGTGAAATAGCTTTTGCAGCTTTTTTAAGCAAAGCGAAAGAAAAAAAAAATCTTCTTCTGTGTCCAAATCATTAGGGAGAACAGATCAGAGGACTTACCTGGACATCAGGAGTGACCAGGCAGAGCAGGTGTGGGGCTCAGCACTTGCTGCCTCTGCTTGGTGCTGTCAGCTCAAAGCAGCTTCAGCACCAGTTTGCAGTAACACAGAGACACTTCCCCAGTGGCACTATGTAAAAGGGAGTAATTAATAAGAAGAGCTAGTTCTCGAGAAATTAAAGGAAAATTCAGATGATTTGGATATTTTAAAAAAATTTTTTGACAGGTTTCCTCTTTGTGCTGTATTTATGCAAGATCTCACTTCACACCTTCGAAGAGGATGTTTCCTACTGCTGAGGTAGAGAAGAGAGCTGGTAGTAGAGGAGTTGACTTGTTGAGCACAGGAATTCTCTGAGCAGTTTTCCTTGGATAACATTTTTCTATTTATGTAGGGTTTTTTTTTGTTTGGTTTTTTTGTTTGTTTGTTTGTTTTGGTTTGTTTTGTTTTTGCTTTGTTTCATTGTGAAAGACTGAAGATGCACAGCTAGTGCAAACATCCATTCCTTGTGACAAGGTTTCTAGTTGCCACGTCCTTATTTCCTTATTTTGCAACTGTGTTTGATTTATATTAGGAAACATGGAGGTAAGTTACTCAGGAAAGACCAAATGGCTTCCTGATTCAGCAGGACATTTCTTCTGCATTAATAATACACCTCTGGCAGAGCCTCCCTCTTGATCCTGAGCCAAGGCCTTAGTTCAGGTGGATGCCATGTATGTTCCATGTTCTAGATGGAGCAGGGAACAATATTTAGGCCTTATCACCAATGTGGTGCTCCCCATCAGCTGCAAGGACGCCAGAGACACGTGACTAGTGATTCAGAAGCTGACAAAGGAGGATATCACATTTGCCAACCTCATGTAATTTTGAATATCACAGCACAGAGCTCAGAGCAGTAGGGTGCATGTCCAGCAGTTTCCATTGTACGTTTGTGATTTTACCTGCTCAACATGATACTCATGTTTAGATTCACATGAGGGAAGCAGCTGTTATGTACTGCATCATGTTTTAACAGTGCTGCAAAATCAGAAATCACTGTTCTATTTTTGGTTGACCCTTTATGTTCTCTTTTGCAGAGCCATAGCCCTGCCCCTCAGTACCAAACTGGGTGTGAGAGACAAACAGAGACCAAAAGCTCAGCCCAACCCCATGCTGGAAACATTCTATAGTACATGCTGCAAGAACCCTAAAGAGGTGAGTCCCTTCCTTCTTTGCTTTCCTGTAGATTTTGTGTCTTTAGCCAAAGAAAATCCCATTTGGAATCCTGAAGTTTAGCAATGCCATTAATATCTGGAAGCTCAAGAAAGGAAACACTGGTTACCTGAGAGCAGCGTGTCAGGAGGGTTCTCCTGCAATGCCATCAGCTCTGAGTTCTGCTTCTGAACACCTGGGAGGAAACTGCTCCCGAAAGGAACAGTGACAGCTCCTGACCCTGCTTACCCTGTACACAGCACAAGCTGCAGCACAGGGGGCTCTGCCTGAACATCAGTGACACCTTCTTACTGTGAGGGTGCCTAGGGAGGTTGGGAATTTATATCCTTAGGAAGACTCAAAGCTCTCTGGACATGGTTCTTGACACCTGTCTCTAGGAGGCTCTATTTGAGCAGAGCCCATTGGATGAGGTGATCTCCATAGTCCCTTCCAACTCCAGTCATTCTGTGATGGCTTCTTTTCATATACTGGCAAATCCTCTAAAAAATCAGCTGCCTTGAGCTCCCACATTGCTAGTCCTGCAGCTCAGCCAATGTGTCTTGCTTGGTCTCATAGGCCTAGACTGGGTCATTCTGTTGCCATGCAATCCATGAGTTTGAGATTGGCCTTGCAAGAAGCCAGAGTCTTGGCCATCATCACAGAGACTGTGAGGGGCTTCAGAAACCTGCAAACACAACTGGTGGGTAGGTTTCCCCTGAGGGATAAGAAAAGTGTTCTTCAAGAAATTGGCAAGATGACCCAGAGTTATAATGGCTGCTGCTGATGGGAAAAACCACTAGCAGGATTATGAATTGTCACGCAATATTAGAATTTAACCTGGTCAGTGAAGTCCCTGAGTGTGAACTCTGTGGTAGGAAAAGCAATCTGATTTTATTTCAGCTTGTTTTTGTAGACTTTCTCTTGGCCTCAAAGCAATAGCTGTAAACTCTTACAGAGGATGGGTGAGTAGGGTGCTCACCATGTGTTCCAGTTCCAAGGAACAATCCTACTCCAAACACATTGCTTCACCAAGGCTGTTGCAGCATAGTTTTGCTGCAGTGGGGCATGAGGAGCTACCTGATTCACTACCAGGTTAGAAATAAAGGAGAAGCTAAAATGAAAATGCAAGCATTGTTCTGGGTACTGCAGCCAGCCCATCTCTGCAGCAGTGGGAAGGAGTGTGCTGAGGGACACTTGTCAGTGTGGTTGACCTTCCTCTTGCCTTTCTGTCCCCAAAATCCAAACATTTCTCAGTATAACCGCTTCTACAGCAGAGATCTAACTCAAGACCTGGCTTTGCTAGCAGGTTTTTCCCACACCTGCACCCCTGTTGCACTGAAGTGGTACTTTTCTCCCAGCAGATCTGGAGTACTGGAACAGATCCTTACCATGAGACAGCAGTATAAAATAAAACAGGAACTGCTGCCTGGCTTTCTCCATTCACTGGGTACACCTCAGCCAGTCTACTGGCTCCATCCCCTCCCATGAGCTCTCAAACCACTGTTAGAGGCAGTTTTTACTTGTCCAGTACAATATGAGATTTTACAGTTCTTGGCAGCCATTTCCTGGGAGGAATTCCAAATGATGAAGCAACTGGAGAATGTAAATTAGCATCTCCATTTGTCTCCACCTCCAGAACAGGGCTCAAAAAACAGCGTATCTGAAATCAGCATATCTGAAAATTGGTAATCAATTTATTTTTGTACAGCACGCTCAAAGTATGTCAGCCACTCTCACATGATTATACCAATTCAGGTAAATGCATTCCATGAGAAACTATTGCTTTACTTAAAAAACAAGGTTACTCATGATGACACTTCCAAGTAGGAATATAAAACATGACAGACTCTTAACAGCCTAAGGACAAGAAGGAAGGTAATTGCAGGATTTCTGTGAGTTATATATTGAAGAATTACCCCTAACAGGTTTACCACAAGAGGAGAATATCCAGTAGGAAAATGTTGCCTCTGCTCATGACATCCACTGTGATACTGCGTCAGAATTGCTGAGAGGTGTGACAAGATTCATAAAATATTATTTAAGCTGCAATGATCTTTATTGGAGTGACAGATTGGAAGGATTTGGTCCTTGAGGACAGGGTAAGGCAGTGATTAGGCAGCAAACTCATGCGAGGAGACAAGACCAGTTTGAAACTGGGGAAGTTAACATAAAAAAAAATGAGAAGTTTCAACATTAGTATTTATAACCAATTGATTAGAGGTGAATGGAAAAATTTTCTGCTATCCAAGATCTTTACACTAGGAGTGGACAGCTTTCAGAAAGATGCCTTAGCCTGAACAGACTTAGGCTGGCCCGGGGCTCCAGCTGGGCTCTGTGGTGGGTCAGATGAGATACTGCCCTGTCTGACCTTTGAATCTGGATCTTAGCTTGCTGCCTCACCTGTTTTCCAGGGTGATCTGCTCAGTTTAGCCAAGCAATGTGACCTGCCAGTGAGGAAGGTGGAGAAGTGGTTCCGGCACCGGAGGAACATGGACCGGCCCAGCCTGTCCAAGAAGTTCAGCGAGGCCTGGTGAGCAGGAGCACAAGCCATGAACTCAGGTTTTCACCGGACCTGAGCTCCATCCCTACACAGAGATCTCAGCTCCCTGTTTGCCCTCCATCCCTATGCAGAGAGTATCTTGGTTCTTCCCTGACCCACTTGGCTCTGCTATAACTCTCTGCTGTTTCTCTGTTACAGAAACATTTATTTCTTTTCCCCCTTATTTTCAATCCCAAGTCTCCTTTTACTGCTGTACCTTTATTCCTTACTGGGCCCTTGTTTCTGACTTTTCCTGACTTTGTCACACTGGCATCCTGCTTTGACACACATTTGAACCTGAAAAACTCTCTACTCTCTACATCTTAGTGCTTTGCTGCTGCTTCAGTACCTACTAAAAAGGCATCCTTTCTGTTGCCTTTCCCATAGTTTCCCTTTCTGCATAGATTCCTTCTGCTGCACCTTTTCTGCAACTATTTTGCACACTGTTGCTTTCAAAAGCTACAGGCAGCAGGTTGGATTGGATTCTGCTGCCATTTGTCTTCAGCATCCTGAAAGTCATAAACCGGCACCCTTCCATGAGGGTGAGCATGGAAGTTTGTGAGCAAAGAGCAAAAAGTGCCTAGGAAACAGCTGTGTGGAAATCCTCCTTGTTATGTGGAGGCACAAAAATCTCAGGACAGACAGATCTGAATGTCAGTCCTGGCTCAGCTTTCCACAGAAAAGGAGAATTCTCCACAGGTTTGTTGGAACGCCTTATTTACAAGGGGCTGCTCTGCTATTTGTGTAAGGAATTGGGTTCCCCCAGGAAAGTCACATAAGCAAAAGAAATCATTAAATACCTGGAGTACTATTCATCTATCTAAAAGTGTGTATCTGTATCCATAAGATAGGCATCAACTTTGGGCTCATCAGCACGTGCTCCATTTAACACTCCACCTGTAATTCAAAACCCTTGCCTAAAAACCCTAATTCAAAAAGAAGAAAAGGATGTGTATTCTTTATTTATAATATTCCATATAGTTAAAAATATTTACAAAAACAGTGAATAAGGAGTTGTAAAGCAACAATTTTTATTCTGCCTCCATCTGGATGAAATATCAGCTCTCCCTGCACTCTGATAACTTGTAGTAAATAGTAATAGTAAGTAGGAAACAGTAAATCCTTTTCTGCCTCAGCCCCCTGAGGATAGTGTCCTTCCCCCTCTGTGGCCATGTGCAGTCTGTAGACAGAACATCTCTCTGATGGGATGTAGCAGCTTTACAGAGTTTATTTTTGTCTTGGAAGTCCTGGGGCTTTCATTGACAGGTTGAGTGTCTCAAAATGCAGTTATGTCTGAATTGTTATGGAGATTTTAGGAAATTAAAGGACTAGTTTAGACAGTTTTACTCCTTTTAATATTTCCTGTGGTTTGTTTATTAATAACTTGTTTATTCTGTTGGGCTGAAATTCCCCCCATTCCTTACTATGTGCGTGAATATTCAGGTGACCTGCCTCTGCCCACTGAACTGGGCAAAAAGTTTGTATGTACCTCTGTGTGGGTTTAATGTTGGAAAATAATTTCTGACTCCTCACTGCATCAAACATGACAGTAATTAGTTACTGTACATGATAACAAATATAGCAGGCTGGATCTCCCAAGGACTAGGAGAGAGATTGGCACTGTTTCACTTTTATAAATGCATCTGCTACTGCTGGGAAGCTTTGGGATTATTCTACTCAGGATTTTAGTCAGCAAGATTCTTGTGTCCTCTGCCATCTCTACAGCAAAGGAATTGCTCTTTGTGAAGCCTGTGAAATATGCTGATAAAATGCAAAGAGCTGATCCTGTTTTGGTCAAACCTTGAACATAGTAACATGTGTCTTTGCCGTAAAAGTGTTATTCTTTTAATTAGTGTGAGGATACACAGACTTGCAGCTCAGGCGTTAATGAATGGAATTCTCATGTCCTTTGTTTTGTTTGTTTGTAGCTGGAGATTTACATTTTACATCACTTCTTTCTTCACTGGACTCGCTGTCCTGTACGATGTGAGTACACACAGTCACCTGCTGTTCTACCCAGACAATGCCTGCAAGAATGGCAGAGTTGGTTGTCAAACATGCCTTTTCAGATCTTCTTCTAGAAGTTTTCCATGCAGGTTGGTGTGTATCCCCTGCATAGCACACTTAGGAGACCACAGACATACTGGACCATGCTTATTTTAAGGACTCCAGAACCAAGATGTTTCCTATTCCTCTGGCAAAGCAGAAGGCAGCTGGGATTGTATAAAAGTAAATTTCTGCAGGGTAGGAGATAGAACACTTACCTAAGCTGGAAGCTGCACTGCCTGTTTGTGTATTGTATCCAATATTTCTTTAAGGTAAATAAATTTGGCTTCCTTTGGAGCATGGATTGCAATTTAATAATTTTATCTGATAATTTTCTTTTCCTTACCCAGGGTGTGACTGGTTCAGGCTCATGCCTCAGCCTTTTCTCCAATTTGATAGTGAGTTCTCTTGATACAATTTGTACTGCCTCACCAGGCAGAAGTGGTAACAGGAGCCATGGGTATGCTCTTGTCCCTGAGCTGTGGTCACTGAGCTGGGACTAGGGCACTGGCCATCTGCTGCGTCTGTTTTCAAGGTTCCCCTGACTCTTTTGCTGTGTCTGGTTCCCTAGGTGAGCTTTGCAAAAGTCTTCTGGTAGGGTCTGATGAGTTAAGTGATGTAAAATGTGCACATCCCAAGGCAGCAGGCACAAACTCTCCTTGTAACCTCTCACTGTAACATGTGAAGGACTTCTAACTTACACAGACTTTCAAGTCAGATTTTAAGGTACTCAGAGTATGAGGATTAGATGATGAGGTAGCTGAGGAGTGAAGCTGTCTGAACCTGAGCTGCAGTGTTCTGTGGATCTGTACATCAAAACAGAAGACTGTTCTTTGAGACCAGCTATTGAAATTTGGTCTGGATGACCTGCTTAGCATTGTACAAGAGCCCTGTGGCAACAAAATCATATTCATCAGCATGCTGTCTGTCCATTATATGGATGAAATACCATTTTCACTTTTTGTGACCCATGTCTTTATTCAACACACATCTTACAATTTTCACAAAAAAAGGGGAGACAGCCATCCTACATCCTACATCCATCTAGAGAGCGCCTCTAGATCCTGTAGCAAATATGCTATTCTGTTACCTAAACTGTACTAAAATGACTACTTTAAAAAGAAGGACAAAGAACCAACATGACAGGCATATATACCTGTGAGATTTCCTGACTTTCACATGTTTACTTTGTAACCTGAGTAGCTTTTAAACATGGATTTGTTTTTGTGAAACCACCTTCTTTCTTTAGGAAAAAAGCAAATGTTTAAATTCTGCATTAGTAGTTTTGGACTGATAGCAAAAATCTCTGCCCGTAAAACAGCCTGTAACAAAGGAAAGTTATCTTCCAGTAGGCCGCCAGAAATCAGCTATATTTGCTGAGAACAGAGGAATGATGAAATTCAGGGATCTGGAGTTCCTTTCTAGTTTAGGTAAAGAGTATGCCATAGTTGTTTCATAGTTTTTGCTTTGTGCTTTCTGGTTCTATATCACACATCTCTCCTGGTTCTACACAAGTATTTGCTGTAAATTCTATTCCCAACCTCACTCCCAGTCAGCAGGGACTGTGTCTGTTCCAAATTACCACTGCACCTAAAACTACTGCCTCCTGCTTTGCCTCTGCATCGCCCACACACCAGCGGTGCTCAGTGGGAAGAAGAAATGCTGCCTTCTTGCCTCAGCTCTGATATCTGGAGCCCTGTAGAACCTAAAGAAAACTAGGTGCAAGGCATTGCTGTGTTCTGTGAGCTCTGACCCAGCCTGGGCACAGCTCCAGACAGAGCATGCTCAATGCAGGGAGGACCCTTGGGGACCTTAGTTGCCATGTTTCTATGAAGGTTTCAACACTGCCAAGTTCTAAACTAACAATTTTCTATTGAACAGAGTAGGATATTTTCAGAGGTTCATTACTTAACAAACTGCAGCATAACATTCACTGTTAAAGGAAAAACCACATACCTGACACACCAGTTTTCAGCCTTCTATCCACATTTAAGTGTCATTGTCTAAATCACAGATATTTCTATTTAAATACTTGTAAGATTATTTTTAAATGCTCAAAACATCACCACCACCTCAAGCTTGTAGAAGATGGCAAAAAGTTGGGAGAGGTCTTCTCTGAGCTATTTTATTTGGAACGGCTAAATAGTGTGTGAGATTCCAGGCAAATAGCCACAATTTGGAAATGTCACAAGCAGATGCAAGTCCTTGTAGTGGAAATGTCTTGGCAATTGGATTCTAGACAGTGAGACCAACTCTGCCTGTAATAAAATACAACAAAGTCTACAGTAGTAACAAACTAAAGGAATTAGACAACTGATAAGAAAAGAACTCCTCTGATATTCTCACGTACATGTTACATTTTTGTTGCAGAAGCCTTGGCTTTGGGACCACAGAGAGTGCTGGACAGGATATCCACAACAGGTGAGTCATACAAGAAAGAAAATTGCTGTTAGAAAATTGCTCTCATCTGGAGAGAACATCTTTGTACCTGGTATCATCTAATGCAAGAGAAGATGAATTGGCAGAGCACTTTGTCACTACCAAGAGAAAATGAAGACTTATGTTCCAGGGATTTTGTTTGACAGTCAAAGCTAGAGCAAGACCCCTTGACTGTGTGTGGAGGTTGCAAACCCATAAAGGGAAAAGTAATGCCCAATTCTAACAGTGTGAGGCAGAGGAAATGTAACGGGACAAATGACTGAAGAGTGAGGCAGTGCCTTAGAGGATGAGTCTCTGAACAATATTGCAAGAAGGCAAAAATTTTAGGGGCAAATCTGTAGTTCTTTGTAAAAATTAAACCATACAAACAAGTGGGGCTTGAATAGGAATGTAAGACTGCAAGGGTCACTCAGCTCCCTCTGTCTCCTGCTCTGTACACCTGTGGTACATGTCTTGTCAAAAACAGTGGGAGCCTCCATAATGGCACACTGTGATGGACTGACCCTGGCTGGCCACAGTGTGCCCACCAAGCCCATTTTTCTCTCCCCTCCTCAAATGGAAAGTGGGGAGAAAATATAGCAAAAGGCTCATGGGTTGAGATAAGGACAGGGAGAGAGCATCCCTGGTTACCATCACAGGTAAAACAGGCTTGACTTGGGGAAAAATTATTTTAATTTACTGTTAATCAAATAAGAGTTAGTTTAAGAAGAAATAAGCCCAAATCTTAAAAACACCTTCCCTTCCCTTCTTCCTGGGCTTAACCTCACCCCCACATTCTCCACCTCCTCCCCTGCAGTGGTGCAGCGAGATGTGGAATGGGGGTTGTGGTCAGTCCATTGCACCTTGTCTCTGCTGCTCCTTCTTCCTGCTCTGGTAGCAGGGTTCTCCGGTGGGAGACAGCTCTCCATGAACCTCTCCACTGTGGATCCTTTGCACAGGATGCAGTCTGTTAGGAATGGACTGCTCCATCGTGGGTCCACCACAGGTCCACAGGTGCTGCCAGGAGCTTGCCCCAGCACAGAGTCTCCACAGGCTCAGAGTTTCCTTAGGCCACATCCCCCCGCTCTAGTCAGGGGTCCTTCATGGACTGCAGGTGGATTTCTGCTCCCCGTGGACCTCTGTGGGCTGCAGGGGCACAGCCTGTATGACCATGACCTGCTGGGAATCTCTGCTCCAGCACCAGGAGCTCCTCCTCCTGTTGCACTGACCTGAGGGTCTACAGAGCCGTATCTCATAGTCTCACGCCTCTCTCCACACTCTTTCCCAGCAGTTTTTTCCATTCTTAAATACATTTCCTCAAGCCAATGCCACTATCATTCATGGAGCCAGCAGCAGATCCATCTTGGAGGTGTCTGGAGCTGGCTCTGTTGGACAGGGAGCAGCTTCTGGCATCTCACAGCAGCCGCCCCTGCCCCCACCCCGCTACCAAAACCCTTCCATGTAAATCCAACACACACCAATTTTCCAACATTTGTAACAACCAGAAAAGACCAAAACCAGGGCTGGTCATGTCCCACTGGCAAAGAGCAAGTCAAGGACAAACCTGTGTATTAGCAGGAACAACAAATGTATTAATTTACAATTTCTACTAAACAGACCATGTCCTGTGCTACAGACAATGACAAAAGAAACACCAGTTCTTCCAAATAGTCTGATCTTTGGGGGAAAAGAAATAGCTTCTGATCCAGACCTCCTGCTAGGATAACCTGGAGTGTGACCAGCACATACCAGCTAGGGAGATGTTCATATCCTCCCTGGAAGCCCCAGGGCATCCAGCTGTTCTTCCTCTTGTGGCCAGTTTCTGGTGCTACAAAGGAAAACAAAGTAAAATTTATGAAGGCCATAAATAACGAGTTGGTATTAGGGAGGACAATACTTCATGTTCCTTTGAAAATGGTTGCAAAGCCCCTTTAGTGATAGTAATTATTTATCAAATAGATTCAGGTTTAAGGAGGTCATGTAATGCAACAACAGCAAAAATTGCATGTTAAGTAACAAGATCTTGCTGAGTGGGTCTAAGCTTTCCGTTTCCCAGCTGTAAAAGCCCAGATAATTTACCCAAAAGAATGTGAATTACATTTCCTGCTGGGGTTGGATTTTTCCCCCCATTAGTTTGATTAAACTGGAAAATTTGTGACAGAGTGCAGAGTATCTGATGCGTCTTCAAGCCTAAAAAGGGAATGATTTATTCAGCTACTCCTTTTCCACCAAAATGAATTTGTTTATGTAGTTTTTAAAACTCTGTACTGTCTGCTCAGGAATCTGAATAATGCTGAAGAAATCCTAAAAATATTCATGATCTTCATGGTGGTTCCCTAAATGTTTGACTTGGTAAAGTTGAATTTCCCCTGCTGTTTGATTTAATCTTGGCACAGATGACATTTAGTAAGTGAGTGTGTTGTTCAGTTGAACTATTTCCCCCTGTAGCTGCAGGAGCTAGCTTTGTTGATTAGGTTGTAGTATTGGGTTTTCACTGCCTGTTTTTGGTAGCAGGAGGCTACAGAGGTGGCTTCTGTAGGAAGTTGCCAGAACCCTCCTCCATGTCCAGCAGAGGCAATCCCTGGTGGCTCCAAGTTGAACATGCCACTGGCCAAGGCTGGGCCAATTAGAAATAGCGGTAACACCTCTGTGATAACAGATTTAAAAAGAAAGAAAAAAAAAAAGTTATTGCACAGTTGTATTTGCAGCCAGAGAAGAGCAGGCTGAGAACATGGGAGAGGAACAACTCTGCAGACACCAAGGGCAGTGGAGAAGGAGGGGCAGGAGGTGCTCCAGGTGCAGGAGCTGAGGTTCCTGTGCAGGCTGTGCAGGGTGAAGCAGCTGTGCCCCTGCAGCCCATGTGGATCCACAGGGGATGCAGAGACCCACCTGCAACCCATGGAGGAGGAGCCCACACCAGAGTAGGGGGATGCCTGAGAGGAGGCTGTGGCCTTGTGGGAGACCCATGGAGAGAGGAGCCCTGCTCCCATGCTGGAGCAGCCTGTCCTTGAAGGAGTCACCCCATGAAAGAGTGACCCTCACTGCAGCAGTTTGGGAAGGACTGTTTTCCATGGGATGAACTTATGTTGTGCCAGTTCGCAGAGAGCTGTTTCCTGTGGGATAGACTCACACTGGAGAAATTCATGAAGAACTGTTTCCCATGGGAGGGAACCCCACAGTGCAGCAGGGGAACCATTCCTCTCCCTGAGCAGCAGGAGAAGCCATGGGTGCTGAACTGACCATAACCCCCATTCCCATCTCCTTGCATCACTGGGGTATGAGGTAGAGCTGGGAAGGAGGGAGGAGCAGGGGGAAAGGTGTTTCTAAGGGTTTATTTCACTTCTCACGATCGTGCTCTGATTTTGTTAGCAATTAACTTAATTCATATCTGTAATTAGAGTCTGTTTTGCCCAGGACTATATTTGATGAGTAATCTGTCCTGGTCCTTATCTCAGCTCATGAACCCTTTGTTATATTTTCTCCCCTCTGTCCAGCTGTGCATGGGAGTGACAGAGTGGCTTTGGTGGCTGCCTGGCATCCAGTCAGCATCAACCCACCATAGTTGTCTTTTGCCTTGGAAGGAATTTTCACTTGCAGCCCTTGCATTAATGTATCTGGTGGGTGTTTCCCTGTGTCTCCCTCTCCCACAGCCTCTCCAGCCCTCCCTGTTCTGGTACTACATGCTGGAGCTCTCCTTCTACTGGTCACTGGTCTTCACCTTGCCTTTTGACGTGAAGAGGAAGGTGAGTGGCAGTCTCAGGGGAGAATCAAGTACAAACAGGACACAAGCTGAACACTTAGGAGAGTGATCTCTAAGAGCATGTGTACAGTGCTAGTCAAGGTTTTGTGGCACTCTCTCCTTGCTCATTCACAGGAATTTTCATTCCCAGTCATTGGCTTTCTCTACTCTGGGAAGTGGAGAACACCACCCCTGATATAGAAAGGTACAAAGTACTGCAGAGTTCTCAATCCAAACTTAAAATCCAAATATAAAAATTGCTCTTCTGTCATTCTTCTAGGCTGCACTGATCATAGAGACAGGAAAAGAGGTGGTTCTCTGCCAGTAAAGATGCTTGTGTTCCTGGTGCCAGTGTCCCAACAGACATCAGGCCATGACTGGTGGGAGGAAAGAATGTTCTTTGTTGTGAGATCCTCAGTTTACACCACGAGCTCTTCATTCCTGGGTCTCTTGGTTGCCTACATTTCTAGAATGCATTTGGAAAAATTATTACATGGGCAAGACTTGGTAGTGGGAGGTTTCTTAAGCACTAGGTAGAGAGATATCATTGCTACCTGCAGGAGCCATGCTTGGACTGAGGCAGGAGGTGCATTATGTATTTTATGCTCTGCTGTTCCTCTTCTCATCAGGATTTCAAGGAGCAGATAGTCCATCATGCTGCAACCATCTTCCTGATCAGTTTTTCATACTGTGCCAACTACATCCGCATTGGGACACTGGTGATGGTGATTCATGATGCTTCTGATTGCTTCCTAGAGGTGAGCCAGGCAGAGCCTAATCAGCAGTGGTGCTCTTCAGTCACAGAATGTCCTTCTATCTAACACAGGCCAAACACTGGGGTATTCCACAGATCCTTCTGCTGCTCTGCTGACCCAGCAAAGGGTGCCCAGCTGAGAGCTGGGCAGAGCTGTGGTTACCTGCATGCAGGTTGTGTCATACCTGTCTCATTAACCCCCTGGAATGCGTGCAGATGCTGTCTTGGCTGCTGTATAATTGTTATTTCTCCTTCCAGCCAACTAAGATATTCAATTACATGAAGTGGAAAAAAACTTGTGACAGCCTCTTTATGATCTTCTCAGCTGTTTTCCTGATCAGCCGCCTGGTCATTTACCCCTACACGTGAGTCTGCTGCAGTGAGGGACATAGAAAAGCTGCTTTCTGAGAGACAGGACAATCACCTGGGTGCTGCAGCCTTTGTTTTTTGTCCTGGAGCATGTGTTCCTCCCCTTTGCACATGGGTGCCACATGGCTGTTGCACTTGCCTTGGGGGTAAACAAGGCTGCTCTTTGGGTTCATGGAGCAGTCCTGGAGCCCTGGGCCAGTGGCTCCATCCCGTGTACACTATCAGTGTACACCTGATAGCTGGGATAGGTAAAGATGGAAGCGGCTGATCTGAAACGTCCTCTGTGACTACAAATTTCTGGGGCTTAATTGTGGCCCTGTTAACAACAAGCTTTCTCTGCACTGCAATCCCCTCTCTTTTCCAGAGTGCTTTATAACACCTACTATTACTCCATGGAGATATTCCAGCCCTTCTTTGGATATTACTTTGTGAATGTTCTCCTGATAATTCTGCAGCTGCTCCATGTCTTCTGGTCCTGCCTAATTATTCACATGGTCTGCAAGTTCATCCTCCAGGGCACGGTATGCATCAGTTTGTGCTATCCTTTACATCACATGGGGAGGGAGGGTCCACCTAGACTGCTTGAGAATACAGGGGTCCATCTGGCATGGATTCCTTATTGTTCTATTGAAATTATACATGTATGTTTCCAACAGTGAGATGGAAGGAAATGCAGTTATATTAGGGAAAGTTGACCAAAAAATTTTTATTAATCACTACAATATTGGGTCCACTTCTGATGCTTGTATTCAACAAAAGTATGGATTGGACTCCAGGAGAGATGTCTGTGAACAAAACCAGTGACATCTGAGTAAAAATCCCAACACTTTGTGCAGTGTGATTTGCATTTGTAACAAGACTAAGAAATCAAGGAAGAGGAAATTGTCATGATTGGTGAGATCAGTGCAGAAGTGTTTCCCTTACTGTAGAGAATTTTTTATTACAATTGTGTTACGGTGCTGTAGATTCCACACAGTAGGTATTTCTGTCTCAAGCAGCTGCCTGGGCTCTTCCTCCAGCAGTGGAGGGCAACAGGCGTGCCCAAATTATGATCCATTCCATACTTCACCTGGCAGTGCTGCTCAACAGGCACAGAGCAACCAGAGATGAGTATCTGAGCTCCAGCTGTATAAACTGAAATGGAATGCATCCCACATCCCACTCTTTCTGGCCTGTAGTATTTGCTGCAAGACCAAAGTGCTGCTCAGCATGAAATTCTTCCCAAAATCAAAGCCATGACTGGCCACATGCCAAGGATGCAGTCCAAAGGTGACCAGTCAGTGCCTAGTGGGAACTGACCTCAGAGCCCAGGCTGATTTGTTTTATTAGTATCCAACTGAGGAATTTTGTCTTACAGGAACTGAGAGCAAGCATTAAAGGCTCCTCTTTATCCTGATTGTTCCCATTTTCTTTATCTGCCTTCCCTTAAGGTAGTACAGAGCAAATTACTTGCAGATCAGGAAACAGGGCTGGAAATGAGGACACAACTGAAGACAGCCTTTTACTGTTTTCCTAGTTTTTGTGAGGGCTGAATTAACCACTGCAGTTACTGTAGTGTAAAATGATGAGGTAATAAATAGTCTTATTAGAAAGTAAAAACCATCAGGGAGGAAAATCCTGAAGCATATCCAGATTTTTTCCTATTTTATCTAAAATGGATACGCCAGATTTGTTATAAAAATATATTTGAAAACTTTCTATACTGAGCAGTAAAAAGCAAAAAAGAATTGTTCTAGACAGATCTGTTTCAATGACAATATTTAGTAGCCCAAAGCAGTATCAGCAAGAATACAGGACCAGGAAATTCTCTCTTTGAGAGCCACGAAACTTTTGCTGCAATCAGTTAATGTTCTTCTTGCAGGCCTTTCTGGTCTCCACAGTTTTCCTCTCTGGCTACAGGATAATCTTTACCACCTTTTCACATGATGTTTCCTAATCCCAAGTAATTAGAACTCAGCCTAGATCCTGAAGTACAAGTTTCATTCCCTCATAGAGGGAGCAGCTTTATAGTTCCTTTGGGAATCTTGCCAGATTTAAGGCCTCAGCCACATTCTCTGGCTATAAATGGATATATTTAGAAATATTGACTACTATTTGTCCTTATGCTGCAGGTCCAGACTCCTGTATATTTCCTGATCTGTCAGTTCCAGAGTGATCCAAGGTGCAGGTTGTCCACAGCAGATACTATCTCCCACCCGTATTGTCCTTGGAGGCAGATTGAATTCAGTGCAAATTTAGATTTTTACAAATCCTGTCTGCATCTGGTTGTAGTGATCTCTGGAAAGAGCATGAGCTGAAATAGAGTTCTCAATATGCTCTGGGAGATCTCAAGAAGAATGGACAGCCATAAATGGAGACTAAATTTCTGGACAGCACCTGATTTTCCCCTGAGCAGTTTCTAAAGCTGATATCACAGAAGGGGTTTGCAGATTTCCCTCTGTCCAACAAGGAGTGTGACACTGAATTTGTCCCCAGTATTGGCATCTTATATGGCAGAGTAGAGACAGCCTGAGTAGCCTGGAAGTGCTGAGCTGCTTTTTTCTAAGCTGTCGTTTTATCCCATTATTTATTTTTTGCCTTCCTTTTAAGGCAGTTAATTAAATACTTACAGAAGTGGATTACAGGTCTCTCAGTCAATAAACAGCAAGAGGAAAAGCCTGACCATAAAACTGAATGTAGTCAGAGTGGAGTGGCTTTGTGTTGAGCCTTTGGGAAGCATATGTTTCCAGCCTGTCCCAAGCAGTGTTGTCAGCCTGTAGCCACCCAGGCCATGTAGGCAGAAGTTAGCTCCTTGTCCCTTTTGGAAAGTGTAAAATAACTTGATTAGCTGCCTCCCCCATCCTTCTCTCTCATGCTGATGACCACAGCAGTGTGCATCTCCTCAGGCTCACACAGTTGTCCTCAGTCCTGAGCATTTGTGGTTTTGTTCTGCTTCACAGCCTGTAATTCCTAATTTCAGGAATTATGTGTATCAGGAAGATGTATCAGGATCACAGATGAGATTCCAGTGAGACTGAAAGCAAAGAGGCAGGGAGAATCTCTTCCCAAGGGTAATGGAAAAGCTGAAGGGACAGAGCAGGACTGTGCTGAGTGGCTGACGCAGCAGGTGCATGGTCAGCCTGTGGCTCAGCCATCGCTGCTGCTTGTGCAATTGCTGTGTTTATCTGGCTTCTCACTCACCTGCCTTTGTAGATGGAAAAGGACATGAGAAGTGACACAGAAGAAAGTGACAAGGATGAAGAAAGAGATAAAATTAGAGAAAAGGAGAAAAATGGGATCACATGTTTCAGCAACGTCACAAGCAATGGTTACATCCAGAGGAATGGATCTGAGCCCCTGGACAAGAGAGCCCACCGTGCCAATGGCCATGCCAAGGAAAGATAGCTGCTGTCCTGTGCTGCTGGCTTGGCCTCCAGCGACCCCAGGCCACCATCTGTAGAAAGAGTTTTGCTCACTGTGTAGATTAACTGGAGTGCAATTGCAGTATTGTAGCCGAATTCCTGCTTCTCATAAACCAAAATGTTTATTGTCAGTGGATATTTGAAGAAATTTTTTTGTCTTCCTTCAGTAAAAGCTTACTATAGGTTGTAGCCTCAAAACAGATAGCAAGGGATCAAAGTGGTTTGACTTGTATTGAGACTGTACCATAATTGTTGTCAATTGTGTTAATCTTGAAAAATACTTTAAAATAAGAAGGTGGATAAACTCTGGCAGTGTCAAGTTTTACCCACCTAATATTTGATAGGAATCAGTTTAGCCTGGATCAGCCTCTGGAGGCCCTGGCCTATTGCCAGTGATTATTATGGCTGACAAGTGACAAATCTTACCACTGGGATACCTCTTCTGAGAAAACAGGTGCCCTGTATACATTTACAAAATTAAAACTGAGCATAGTGAAATGAAAGCTTTTGGAAAGGCATAAAATAAAACATACTCTTCTCAAAGGAAGTACTCTTTGTGCCAGTGACCAGTTTTTTGTAATGGCATGGATCTCAGTCCCTGCTTATTGCCCCTAAGGAGGGAGCTCCAAAGCC
The DNA here is from genome assembly GCF_026979565.1 of Vidua chalybeata. Taxonomy (NCBI): domain Eukaryota; kingdom Metazoa; phylum Chordata; class Aves; order Passeriformes; family Viduidae; genus Vidua; species Vidua chalybeata. The sequence goes on along the minus strand of NC_071556.1, from coordinate 498,443 downwards.
CAGGCTGGAGGAGTACTCACACAAATCACATTGGAAGAGCTGGGAAATCCAGACAGATGTTTTTCAACACTTAGGAGTTGGACTTGATTATCCTTGTGGGTCCGTTCCAACACATAATATTCTGTAATTCTGTGATAATTGGTAGTTGGAAGCACGTGTTCTGTATGCTGTGATCTGAGGTCTCACCTCTCTGTAGGTGCTGTGCTCAGGAGGGATATTGAAATGATACATCATTTTGTACTACTGAATGTAAATGTTCTTTATAAATTACTTTAAAAGGTTTGATCATCTGGTCTCTTTTCTACTTCTTTAACCACCAGGAGGTAAACCTGGCTGGCTGCACCTTACAGGTGGATGTGTGATGAGGGAGACCCATGTGGGTGCCATTGCCAAGGGGAAGATGTTGCCTGCACAGGACACACAGCCACACTGAGCCATGCCAGTAAAGACCTGCAGCTGCCAGGTTTGTGTCCTGCTCAGTAAGACTGTGTTTGGCCCTGGAACAAGGAACAATTTGGGACACCCCTACACTAGATCTAGGGGCAGGCCAGGTTACTTGGTACTGCCAGGACAATGGCAAGTCCAAGATGGCAACACTGGGGAGGTGCTTTGGCCTTGCAAGGGTAGGAGGAGATAAATTAATATCTATTCTTCTTCTTTTGTGAGGTTTTAGGAGGTTTGGGAAGATCCCTGTTGTAAAATCACATCACCTCTCCTCCGAGGAACAGAATGCTTCCCAGAGGCTGCATAATGCTCAGTGGAGCCAGTGTATGTTAATGCCTGCTGGATTTGGTTCTCAGGGCTTTGTTGTGTCCCTGAAGATTGAGATAAGCTTGTTAGGAGGCAAATCTGGTTCTTATGAAAGATACATCAAGTATGCGGGAGAGCTGTTGGATTTGAAAATTACTGAGTGCTGCCTTTAGCTGAGCATAACAGTGATGAGTCATGAGATATATCAGCTGCTGAATTTGTTTTCTTGCCATCAAATTGCTAAGTCTTGAAGAAGCATTCAGCTTCCTCCCTGCACTGCTCCATCTTCTCTCTTTATGTTTGCTCCAGGGCTGGGAAGCTTCAGAGTAGTGTGATAGTTTAAGAATTTACTGTATCTATCTCCTGCTCTCTTCACACATGGGGCATCACAGCTCCACCCACAGGACAGCTGTTGTAGAAAACTTGCAGCAAGTCTGCCACTTGTGTGCTGAGAAACCCAGCAGAGCATATCATGGAACCACCAAATCCATTAGATTGGGGAAGGCCTCTGAGATCATCAAGTACAGCCTGTGACCAGTCACCACTTTTTCAGTCAGAGGAGAGTCCAGTCACTTCTTAACTACCTCCAGGGATGGTGATTCCACCACCTCCCTGGGCAACCCATTCCAATGTTTAACAATCCCTTCCATGAAAAAATTCTTCTTGATGTCCAACCCAAACGTCCCCTGGCATGGCTTGAGTTCATTTCCTCTGTTCCTGTCACTTGTTACCTGGGAGCAGAGCCCAACTCCCACCTGGCTGCACCCTCCTGTTCGGGAGTTGTAGAGAGTGAGATCACCCTGTGCCTCCTTTTCTCCAGGCTGAGTCGTCCCCCAGCTCCCTCAGCTTCTCCTCATAGGACTTACTCTCTAATGGAGAGTTCTGTCTCCAGATGGAGCACCGGGCACCGCAGCAGGGCCTGACTCTCTTTTCCCCATACTTTTATCCCCCCATATGCACAGACGAGATGTGCATCACACAGTGTGTGCCCACATAATGTTAGTGAGCAACTGTGGGAGATGAGGCATGCAGCTCCAGGTGAGCCATGAGAAAAAGAGCATATATAAATGCTTCCAGGTTGCTGTGAGGTGGGTGAGTCAAGGCTGGCACAGTGTGGCCTCCAGCCTGCCCTAGCCCAAAATTATGGCTGACATGAATCTGCTGACTCCAGTAGATGTGGACATCTGGTGCTGTTTTGGATCTTGTTTTAAGAATAATTTGGCACTGTTGTTTCCTTCTTCCTGCACAGAGTAAATTTCAAAGATCTCCATTATCACATTGTTTCACCTTATTTAACATTATTTTATTCAGAAATGTATGCCCAAGGGAACCTCTTCTTGGATGCCTGTACTTGGAACAACATTGCTTTTCTCATTCTTACAGGTACAGCAGACACAGTGCCTGCAAATAAAGGCAAGGCCTTGTTCAAAAAGCTGAAGTCACGTCTAAACAAGGGAAGGGACCTATAACTTTGTCAGATGAATGTAAGCATGAGATAAAGCAGGCCAAGAAATATCCCGAGAAACAACTTGAAAGGCAATACCAGTCTCTGAAACATTGGCAAGATGGCTGGATTCAGAAACTATGGTGACAGACAGCAGGAACACTGGGATAGGTCAGGCTAGAGCCAAGAAATGCAGTGAGCTGCCCTGTGTGGCTCCCCAGCTGAGGGAGAGAGGGTCCAATGCCCGACATTTCACTGAGAGCATATTCCAAGAGGATCTACTTCAAACCAATATGTGAGAAAATGTTACCTAGCACACAGATTAACTGAGTAACAGCAAACCTTCAAACCCACTGGCAGGAGGTAATTTGTTCTTAGAGGAGTTCACCTACCAACTGTGGAATGCCATTCTTTGTTTCAAATCATCTTGTTATCAGAAAAATTTAAGGTTCCAAGTGGGAATGTAAGAAACTACAGCCTTTTGTAGTCTGACATGCAGACTGGTCAGAGCAGTAGAAAGTATTATATGTGATAGAAATTTTGGAAACAGATATGAACATAATAGGAAAGAGTTGCCATGTGGGGCATCTGTGGGGAAGTTGTCTCACTCTGCTGGAGTTACTCTAAAGAATTGGTGAGCACATGTAGTGGAGAGAACCTGCACCCTGTTCAGCTTTGCAAAGGCATTCAGAAAGGTCCCTCAGCAGCCTGAGGAAACCCACCTGAGCTGACTATGAGAGACCAACACTGATTGTTTGCAGCTTGTTGCAGGTGCCCCCAAAAAGGAGGAGGGAAAGGCAGAGAGCAAAATCATCTGATAATGAAGGTTCTTCATGATGGTGTTGCAGGTTGTCTGCTGCAGTTCACAGCACGGAGGGACTGACAGAACACAGGTGAAGCTGAGTGGAGCAGAGGAAGGTGGTGCAGGAGAGAGTGTCCTGAAGTGCTGGTCTGTGTGTGAGCACTCCAGAACCGCTCTGGGGAGCAGTGCCTCAGCTTTGTGCTCAGTACATGATGATTCAAAATGCAAACAGGATATGGGATATCGCTAGCCAAGATGAAGGAACCAAAACTAGGACTGCTGGGGCCTTGAAGATGCCAGAAGATTTTAATGGATGTAGACGGTCTCCCCTGGGACCTCCATCCACACCCTCTGCCGGGTGTCAGAGCTGATTCAGAGATAAGGGCTGTGCAGCCTGAGAAGGAAAAGCCTGATGGAAAGCGGGTGCAAGAGAGATGACCCTGCTGATAGTGTCTCCGGGTACATGTCATCTGTGAAACAGTGTGAAATTGAAATCAGCCACCTCCTTGACACTCTCTAAATTACTCTCGTGTACTAGGACATTCTTACCCCACCTCCAAGCTCACAGGCAGGTCAAAACAAGTGATGATATTTCAACTAGTCTGACATACTCATGGGATTGAACAAGAGGTGAGGACAGTGAGTGATGAGCTGTTGAATTGGGAATCCTGATTTAGCAGTGAGATTTATGCCTTACTAATACCTGCTTGCTGCTGGCAGCCTCTGGTTTCTTTGCCACCGTCTTGACTAGAATGGGAGTGTCAGAGAGATTCTGGCACCATGAATACTGGCTGCCACCTGGAACTATTTGGGAAGACTTGAAGGAGACTGCAGACATAGAGTACCCACAGCCTCAGCACCTCCTGCTCTGCATCCCTGGTGCCCCTGTTATTGATCTTTGTCCGATGCATCTTTGGAAGGTGAGTGCAGCACCTCTGGTTTCTCCTGTGCTGGTTGCCACCAGTGTTTTGTAGGGCTGCTCCAGCATAATCCTTACCTGCCTCCTGACCACTACAAAGTGTACATGGGATTGTCCCCAAGAATAATGAATCTCTCTGCTTTTCATACCACATGGTATTTGTATGGTATGGCAGCTCTTTCCCCTGCCCTCCCTCTCTCCTGTACCTGTAGGTGTGAAAAGTCCTACCTTAGCTGTGGGTGGGTCCCTCTGGAGACAGTCCAAGACAGATAAGGCAGCTTGCAGCACAGATAAGGGATTTACTAGGTATGTCAGTGCTGGGAGCCCCTAGCTGACCCAGGGTTCAGCCTGATCCTAGAGGATGCTCCTGAAGGTGCTATCTGAGGTCCCTACCCCAGAGCTCCTAGAGCTGCTGTGGGACCTCTTTTTGCCCAGCTCTGCCTCACTTTCTCCTCCTGACACCAGAGGACCCCAGTTCTGTCAGGGGTGATGATACACTCCAATGTCCCAGCTGCAGCATGGCACCCGCAGGGAGCCTGAGGACTGGCTAGCATCTCCCCAGAACTTGTGTGTGTAAATGAGGCAGATACACATTGCTCATCCCATGAGATGGATTCAGAAAGGGCTTTGAGCCCCTTTTCCAGGAACAAGGACTGACACATGGGGAGGTGTAGATCAGCCCTCGCGCTCGGAAAATTGGAAACTGGTCAGTTAAAGTAGGGCTGTGTGCAGAATTGCCAGCATGCTTTCCACCAGGCAGAGCGGGATTCCAGAAGGGAAAAGGGGAGGACATGAAGTATCAAAACTGTGGTCAGCAAACCTGCCCTAAGCTGGGACAGAGGGTCTCTCCTGGAGGAGCCAGGGGAGCATTGGCCCATCTGCCCTGAGTGCTGGCTCCTGCCTGCAGTGCACAGCCATGTAATAAGATGTGGCAGATGAGGGCTGTAGGAAGAGCCAGAGTTAATTCCAGGGTCATCAGGTCTTCCCTCAAAGAAGGAAAGGCAAGTTGTACCTGCCTGTCTTCCTAGAAACAACATGATTTAGGACACAATGCCTCCCACTAGAGCTTTGCTGGGGTTTCCTGCAGGAAACAGCATATTCCCATGTGTTCTGTCCTTGGCTCCTGCTGCAGACAATGATCAGGTACCCTGGACACAGAGCCATGGGACACTCAGACACTTGCAGACTGGTTTTGTGGCATCCTTTGTGTCGGAGTCCAGGACATCCCTCTGGCTGCCCTGGCTGTCTCGAGACCCTGGCAGGGGGCTCGGGGACCTTGGCAAGAAGTCAAAAACACCTATGGCTTCAATTTTAGCCTGTGGAAAAAGCTGTCAATTTTGTATGAGGAATTACAAGCCACAAGGGTTTGAGTAGTGTGATATTTGAATTAACACAGGATGGAAAAGTAGAAATTTGGGATTTTTAGAATGGGGTTCAAGGGGGTACAAGATGGAGGAATTTGGGTGTGTCCTGACCTTCTTCTCATCCTCCATGTCTTGGTGTGATGGACACTTTTCTATTGGTTTAAGGCAGAAATTCACAGTCTAACATAGATTATGGGAATTGGTGATAAATTGTAAACATACACACGTAGTTTTGAGTATATAAGGTGGGAGCTGCTCGAGGGCAGAGTGCCATGGCCTCCTTGCTAGACAGAGCTCGGCAGGTCAGAGAAAGAATGTTATAGATAAGGAAAAATAAACAACCTTGAAAACACAATCGGACACGTTCCAGGCTCCTTCTTTGGCTGCACGGGCTAAGGGAAGCAAAGACTCTTTACAATCTCGGGGTCACCCTGACCTTCAGAACCCTGAGGAATTGACACCTCTGGACTGCTCAGGAGCACAGTAAGGAGGATCAGCATACATTCCAACACAGAGGCATGCTCTGTGTCCTGTTGCCTCAGCAAAATTAATTATTGCTTATTTAGCCATCATTACTGTTGTCTCCACCCCATCTTTGCTTTGGTGCCATTGTGTTTGTGAAGAAAGAGCACTGACCCAGCAGAGGCACCAAGCCTTGAGTGTGCGCTGGAGCAGCACTGGGAGCCTTGGGCTGTGACCTGGGCCAGATGTGGAAGCACTCTGCCGGTGCAGGGGCTCTACATCCAGCACAGAAGACGGCGGTGGCAGCATCTTCCTGTTGGCTGACCCTGGCTGTCAGTGTGGGCACACACGTCCTCTCCTGCCAGAGCTCCTTCCTCTTACAGAGCCCTGGCTCTGCCCTTGGGCAGGGCACTGGGAGTGAGCAACAAGCAAAGGCCCAAAGTTCAGACCAGCACCACACTAGAAGGCTTCTACATTCTGCTGGGCAGAACCCCAAAGAAGGTGAGTGTCCCCTGTGTCCCATTGTCCCAAAAGCCCAGGCGCAACACCTTCTCTCTGTCCCCAGGCCAGGCCAACCAATTACTACTGTTTGCTACCCTTCCACGGAAGAGATGTATAAGCAGATATTGCAGCAACTTCCAACATGTTCAACAGCTGCAATCCCAGCACCTCCTGACCTGCTGCATGTCAAACACAGCAGCTGCTGTGAGAGCTGCTGGCTCTGGCAGGAAGGCAGCCACCACCCCTTTGGGTAGAGTCTATTAAGGCTGCTTATTTTTGGCAGAACTCCAAGTCCTTCAGAATCACAGAATCATTTAAGTTGGAAAAACTCTCTGAGATCATGAAGTCCAACCATTCTCCCAGCACTGCCAAGACCACAGCATGTCCCCATGCACCACATCTACACATCTTTTAAACCTCTTCAAGAATGAGGACTCTACCACTCTCCTGGGCAGCCTGTGCCAGGGCTTGAAGTTTTTCCAATCTAAACCTCCCCGTGCACAACTAGAGGCCATTTCATCTTGTTCTACTTCTGCCAGTGAGTTGTAGAGAGCAAGAAGGTCACCCCTGAGCCTCCTTTTCTCCAGGCTGAGCCGCTGCCAGCTCCCTCAGCTGTTCCTCATCAAATTTGTGCTCCAGATCCTTCCCCAGCTCTGTTCCCTTCTCTGGATAGGCTCCAGCCCTTCCGTGACTTTCTTGTCATGAGGGGCCTAAAACTGAACCCAGGATTTGAAATGCCTCAGCGATGCCCAGCACAGGGGACAGTCACTGCCCCGGTCCTGCTGGCCATGCTGTGACTTGTACAGGCCAGATGCCATTGGCCTTCTTGGCCACCTGGGCACACCTGGGCTCATGTTCAGCCACTGTTGACCAGCACCCCCAGGCCCTTCACCGCTGGCAGCTTTCCAGCCACTCTGCTCCAAACCTGGATTGTCCCATGGGGTTCTTGTGATCCAAGGGCAGGGCCCGGCCCTTTGCCTTGTTGGCCTTGGCCCACTGATCCAACCTGTCAAATTGCCTCTGCAGAGCATTCCTGCCCTCCAGCAAATCAACATCCCACCCAGCTTGGTGTCCTCTGTGAAATGACTGAGGGTGTCCTTGATCCCCTCGTCCAGATCATTGATGAAAATACTAAACGTGACTGGCCCCAAAACTGAGCCCTGGGGGAAATTATTGGTCACCAGTCTCCAGCTGGATTTAGCTCCATCCACCACCAGTCTCTGGGCCTGGATCATAACTCACACTGATGCATGGATTTTAAAAAATAACTTACTTTAATCACTATGAAGCTTTGTCAGATTAATTATAAAATGCTCATGAGCTCATCTTTACATTAATTTTAATCACAGTTTATAAACCTTAACTCTTGTCATGTTATTTGGAATTCATGCAGAAAATGAGAATAATGGAATTGATGCCTTCGAGCCTGTGACTGACACTTCAACAGCTGAATGGTTTACTGACATTATGGAGTGAACCATGTGTCTGTTTCTTTATCTTTACAAGTTGAAACTTCTTTCATCTGCAGGTTTTCCATCGGTAGCTGATAATTATAAGCCAAAACTGTATCAGAGATTAAAAAGAATATATTTAGACTTTTACGGCCAGACATTACATCCCATTGTGTACAGTAGGCAAAACTTAACCAGGGAGAGGCTGTGCTTACTTCTGAACCTGCGTTTAGATATGTCTGAATTGGAGTTTTAAAATGGCCAAAACAATCTGGGAGTTCACAAATGCAAAGAGAGTTGATACAATTTTTTTTTTCAAAGACAGGTGTACTTTGGGCAAAGGTAGACAGGCAGAAGTGTGCCCTGGGACCAGAGCTCCTCCTCCCTCACAGGGAATGACAACCTCCAAAAGGCTCAGTCCTTCCTCCCTGCTCTGTTTTCCAGAAGGAGCTGGTTGCATTAGCCAAGCAAAGTGACCTGCCTATCAGAAAGGTGGAGACCTGGTTCAGGCACCGGCGAGCCCAGGACCACCCCAGGCTGATGAAGAAGTTCTCCGAGGCCCAGCAGTTGGGTTAGCTTTTGGTGATGGAGACCTCCAACAAGTCTGCACATTATCAATACTCTCTGCCATGTCCTTACCCCAAACACACTCCCAGGGAGCTGCTGTGGCTGCAAGCAGAGCCTCTGTCCCACGAGGCAAGGTCCCCTTACTGCACACAGAGCCACGCTGCAGCACTGCCAGCTCCCTCCCTCTCTCCCTCTCTCCCTTCCCATTTTTACCTTTGAAAAGTTAAATTTGCCTCAACAGAGTCTACTGGCTGTGATGGGGAATAGGTTTACATCTCAGATGCTCAGAGGGATTTTGAATACCAAAGCCACTTAAAATGCATTAAATTTATTTTCAAAGATGATCTTGATACAAAATTGAAATTTTAAGATAGTGTCAGCATGGATGGTTGGGCAGAAAATGAATCCATGAAGTGGAGTTAGGAGGCAGTGCAAGCCATGAAAGTGGGAGATTTAAACCGAACAACAAAAGAAAGCACCAAAATCTTCACAGCTTTCCTTTTCCCTAAGTTGTTTGCTCTCTTATATTAAATCTCCTGCACATCTTAGTAATACATGGAGTCAGGGTGGAGAGAGGAGTCACCAAGTGTCTTGATCAAGAGAATCAAGTTATCTCTGGTTCTCACCTTGAGGTTTAATGCTATATGTACATAAAGACACCCATCAGGTAAGAGATCTACTCCTCTTCCCCCTCTGAAAAAGAAACTATTCAATGCTTGAATGTAATTATGTTTTTAAAAAATATATTCTCCACCTGAAAGCTTGTGCAGTGCTTCCTGTAATGAACAAAGTTCCTGATACTCCCAGGCAGGGCCTTCCTAGTTCCCATGGCAACACTGGAACAACTACTAACTCTAGCTGAGTACCGATATTGAAATGTTAATTAGCTAATTGCTCTGTTTGTTTTCTCTAAACTACCTGGAGATAACCAGCCTCCCACCCCCCATGCTGCCATTCTGGGACTAAAATGCAAATTAAAAAAACCCTTGGGATCATGGGAGTATTTTTAGGGGATAAAGACACCTCTAAATAAAGAACTAAACACAATAGAGCGGGCTAGACAAATGCCCTAGCTGAGGAAGAGGGAAAACATCCCTTGATCGACTTTTGCCCATCACCATCACCTACAAAAAAACTAGACTAGAGTAGGCTGGGGGAAGCAGGAGACAGAAAGATGGAGAGCCCTGGTGCTGCCACCAGGGAAGGAGCAGGGACAGCTGTTGTTCTGGACTTCAGCAACAGACTCTGCACGCCACGCCTCCTTACCCTCTGGCCACTGATGTGCCACAAGGAAAGCAGGGACAGTTGCTGCTCTGGACTTCAGTGACAGACTCTGCATGCCTCCTTCCTTTGGGCCACCTGGGAAAAGTACAACCGTGGGGATGAGCTCTGTTTGGGTCCCCTGGCCAGCTGATCTTTTTAATAAAGAGTTGAACATTAATAAAGGCATTAGCCCTGTTCATTTCACTTCCTACTGCAGCACTTCTGAAGAAATAATAAGTCCCCCAGTATTCTTGTGCCATCACTGAGAAAAATTGGGTGCCTTCCACTGTCTGGGGTGTATAAGCATTTGATAGGTGATCTACAAATATCCATACAACAAAAGGAGACGGGGAGAGGGATCTTGGCAGTCTTACTGTTGTGTTTGGTCATAGTGTCGTGCTTTGACATGGAAGTGAATTTTTTTGGGAAGTTGGGTCAAACCAATCAGTGGTCAGGTTTGGATATTGGCACCTGGAGTGACCACTGAAGGCATGGACACGCCTCTAAGCACACAGGGGGTTAAAAGCAAGAACTCCCAGGGGAGCTCTCTCGTTGGTTCTGGTCAGAGTGCAGTGCAGACTCTCCCCTGCCCGACCTCAGGCTGGGTGCAGGAGGGGAAGCCATGCGGCCTTCTCCAGGTAGGACCAGGGGGCTGAAGGGACTGGAACCAGGCGGGCCCCCTGCAGACAGAAGGGTGGAGAGAAACGGAGATGCCTTTGTTCCCCCCGCCAGAGGGAAAAAGACAGAGAGCCTGATGGCACCTGGAAATTTGCCGGCAGAGGAGAAGGAGAAAGGGGGGGGATGATGCCCAGTGTGGGAGTCCAGAGTGCTGGGCAGAGATTTCAGCCATCCAGGGAGTCTGAACTTTTAACCCTTTCCTGGGAAATGAGGGCTTTGTAAAATATTACTCCTCCTTGATTTATAGTGGAAGAGAGACAGTCCGGGACCTGAGATGTTAGAAGAAGAAATATTTAGGTGGGAGGAGATGATGAAGTAGCTTTTAGCTGGACTTTTCTTGTTAGCCATAGACTGAACCAAATTCTCCTGCAATAGAGACTGCATTTTAAGGGGATGCAGTGGTGACCCAAGGAGACTTGCTTCGGCAACCACCAGCACAGGAATGTAATCTTGTATTTTTCCCCATTTTGCCTGCAGGTATTTAATTTGGATGGGTTATAACAGTGGCTGTTGACATGGGTGTGTGTAACAAAAAGGAAGTTTGGTTGTTTTTTTTTTTTCTATGTAAAAGACAACAAATGAGAGACAGAAACGGGAATAACAGAGGTCTGCTATGGCTTATACCCCCACCTTCCCTGCCTATGGAGTTGCTTCCCATAGCAGGTATGTGTGATCTTCTCAGTGGCGAGTACAGTGGTCAATCCAGGCTTGCCCTCTGTTTCCCTTGTCACTCCTTTTTACTAATAATTTTTTTTTTGGCAAGTCCTTTTTGACACTCCTTAACTGTGGTTTCCCACCGCTCGTCAGGTTTCTCTCAGTCAACAGACACGGATAATTCCCATACACAAATCAAAGTTGTTTTTTTTTTTTTACTTCAGTTGTTTTGAGTTCTATCTGTATAGGGGATAGATTCAGTACTCGATACCTCTTGCAACGAGAACATAGATTTTGTGAGCTCTAATACCAATTATTCCCATAATTTGAACATTTACTTATAACCCAGTTAGCGTGTCCAGTATTGGGATGAATCAAATAAAGTATGCAATATAGTACTAATTGCAATTTCCCTTCTTCCTTGTACAAGTCCCAGGCTAAGGCCGGAATATAAGAACTCTTTGATTAAAATAGTCCTGATTTTCCTGTTTGAAGTGGCAGTATTCCTCTCCCAAGGAGGTGTCGGAGACGTCTCAGGGCTTATTCAGGCAGTTCTTAAAACTAGTGATGTAAGCTTTGCCTTATTTCTCAGTTAGGTGTTATTCTTTGTACCTTCTTTGGATCATTTGGGTCTTCCCAAACTGTTACCACCCAGTCCCAGTTGAAAGTCAATTTGGTATCACCAGGTTTAGATGTGATAGTCCATTCTTCAAGTTTCTTCACAAGTTCTTTGATTTTGCTGGCATGAATTCACCCTCTTTCTGTGATTTGGATTACTGATTTAGTAGTACCTGGAAAGGACTTCTTAATAACACAATGTTAAAAGAAAGACAGTACTGCATTAACTATTACCATTAGTTTTCTTCAAAACTTCTTGGGTTTAACTAAAACTGTTTTTCTACAGCTGCTTCTTGTATCCAGCTGTGTTAATAGCTGCAGAGGCCAATTAAACACTAGGCCAATTCTAACACGAGATGTATCACATCTCTTGCTTTTTACTTTTTGGGTGACATTTAACTGTTTTAGCCTTACAGACCCATTCTTTAGAACAAAAGCCTCCTCTTCTTAACAACAACAAAAACCTAGAAAAAAATCTTGTCAAAAAAAAACCCTACTTTGTGAGGTTTTGGAGTGCCAACTATTTTTGCTTTAATCCTTATCTCTTCTTTTTCACAGCTTTGCGTTTAACTGTGTTCTTGGCCTCTCCCCTTACCTTGTTGTCACTCTGTCTAGCGGGGGAGAACTTAAAGACAGCCACGGGCATGGTGACTTTGGGGGCTTATTTCACTATCTCTTTCTCTCCCTTTCTCTCCCTTTCTCTCCCTTTCTCTCTCTTTCTTGACTTACATGCTGGGGCAGAGGCTGCTATCTTGGACTCGGGACCCTGGCAGGCTGGGAGCTGCCCCTGGCAGCTCCGCCACTGAGCCAGCCCGCTCCTGGGCAGCAAACCCGCACAACCCACGCCCAGCCCCGCTACTGGGCCGGCGAGCGCCTCTGGCAGCTCCTCACTTCTCTGGGACCTTGGCACAACCCAGCCAGCCCTAAACCCCAGTGGCACCTCGTGCTGTGCCACTTCTACCAGGTGGGCTAAACACTGGGAATTGCTGCGCTATTCCCATGTTTCAGCTCCTGCCGCAGCCCCTGAGAGCAGCCAAACACTTCTTTTAGCACTAAGACATCATCACTCTACATTCTAACATCTCGGAGAGGTGAGTCTGCCAATCACCCCTCCCCCTTTTTCAACTTCTTCTGCAAGCATGCAATTCACAGCACCCTCCACCAAGGCTACTAGCCACTCACAGCTGACACAGTGCCAAAACTAAAGACTTGCTTTGCTATCACCATAATTTTTATTCACAAGCTTGAAACGGTGGCAGGAACAAGGTAAACTACAACTTACTTCCAAAGTGACCTTGCCTGCACCAAAAAATTTGAGGCAATGTTAGTTAGTGCAATGCAATTCACAACCAGAGTTTTTCTATTCACAGATTTCTAGCCACAGCTCTCAAGAAATACCTCACTACCTCCATTTTACTGAAACAGAGGAATTTAAGGAACTCTGTCACTAAAAGGCAAAAGAAATGGTCAAACATCAGAACAAGCACTTCTTCCATCACCAATTGCTCAGGACACTATGAACTCACCCCTGGGCAGAAACATTAGTTCTGATGACACCCTTGTATTAACATCCTAGGTCCTCTGAGGTAAAAAAGGTATTGTGGCACCAAATTCAATGGATTGAAAACATCCCTCCATAAGGCATAGAGTGGAGTAATAAAGCTAAGGTTTGATTTGGGAAGGGCATCTGAGGACACAGAGCATGAGTTTTACAAATCCATATTTTGAAGAGGGAATGGACAAAATATGAGTACAGTGGGGGGACAGCAAGTAAGGAATTTGTCTCTGCAGTACCCTCCCTTTGACTGCTAGGAAACACTGTCCAAAGAGGCTTCTGTGGTACAAACAATAACTGGATGGGAAGAGGCATTCTTGAATTTCATAATAGGAAACAGCACCTGAGCACTGCAGTGGTGAAGCACCTTGCCTGCAAACTCACCAGAGGCAAGCGACTGCTGCCACGCTGCAGGGCTACCTGCAGCACAGAGGGAATTATGGCCAAGCCCTCCTTGTAGACCTGGATAAACCACACAAGGAACCCACAACTACTTCACAGCTCTCTAACTCACTTAAGAAATAAAACTACAGCAAGCAGAGATCTCTCCCCACTATTTTTTTGTTATGTGTGTGTCACACACCTACAGTAATGTTGAAAGTAACAAATTAACAGGTTACATTAGAAGATACTGAAACCTTTTCTTCGTCTAGCTTTGTAGTTCCCTTTTATACATGTAGTCACCTCCAATTCTGGGAAAAAAATGAGCCTTATTTTTCAGAAGGGCTATGCATGCACAACTCTAGCCGCTGTTCCAGGTGCACTGCAAGTAATTAGTACTTCTAGAAAAACTAACAAACAAACAAAACAAAAACTAAAAAAGCAAAAACACCTTTGGGTACCTGAAAAAGGATGGCTGGAAGGAAAAATGTTTCTCATTGACCTACTAATCAGCTGGTGTTACTGTTAGTTCAACTTTACACATTGAGAACCACTTGATTGAATAACCTGGCCTCGACTTAAAATAAATTAAGACTAGGTTTTGCTATGTCACAGCTGTAAACTAGTTTTTCAGTCTTAGAGTACAGCAAGTTACGTATTTGAAGATGAAAAATCACAATGCAAATTGGAATAAATAGTTTAAACTACTTGTATACAGCAAAGGGAAAAGAATTAGCTGAATCAACAGCTCCATGAAGACATCTGCTCCATATGAAGCATCCTCCCCTATTTCTTTCTCCAGCCCAAACTTCCTTGTTAATTTTTCTTTATCTTCTTGACTTAATTTTAAAACTCTGGCTGTCATCTTCTCATCTTTTGGGATAACCCTTATTCTTAATTTCACTTGTAAATCTCATCTTAATAAGTTGCTACCCTCCCCTGGGACTAATAAGACATCCCTTAATTCTTAACAAAGCTTTTTCCACATCAGTTTTAGGATCTATTCCGGAATATTGTTTTATATTTCTCCTAAGTCTGTCTAACCATTTGGTTGGGGTCTCTTCTTTCTCTTGCTGTGCCTCAAAAGCCTTTTTCCTCGAGGTGCTGCCCCTTCGGGCCGGTCGGGCAGCCGCGAGCAGCGAAGTCACGCCTGGGACAGAAACTGGGGCTTGAACATGCGGCAAGCCAGGACCTGGGGTAGGCGCTGGGACCGGGACAGGCACCGACACCGGGGCCGGCAGAGCTGAAGGGTGCAGCTCGCTGGGACTTGAAACCGGCGCTGGGGCCGCAGGTGGTGCAGGCGGGAATGGGAAGGGAGGGGGTAGAACTTGTAAAGTTCCTCTTTTTTCCTCTTGCTCCCCTCCCTTCTCCTCCCCTTTTTTCTTTTCTTGTTTTGTTTCTGGGATTTCTGACACCTTAAAGATTTTTTATTTTCCTAAAATCCCCTGTCCAACATGTGGCATACTCTCTTTCTTCTGGATTAGATGGCTCCTTTGAGTTTACAAATACATTTAGAGCCTGACAAATCCATCTTTCAAAAGAACCATATCTAGGGCAATAAACGTGGTCCGATCTTATTTCCTTTGTTGGCCATTCGAGCGTACAAAATTGTATCATCTTTACTTTGTCCTTTTTTCTTGTACAAGGGTTATTCTCCCAGTTGGCTAACATAACTCCCAGGGGACTATCTTGGGGTATCTCGGTTGATAACTTCTTACTCCTGGATTTCTTTCCTGTATTCTCTTTACTGGATTTCTGTCCCATCTTTCAAGTTTTTATCTATTCACCCCCCGCCTCTGTTTTTCACTTTCCTCCGAGGAACTATAATAAAGCTTAACATGAACAATCTACATTACATATACTTTCATTTGTCCACATTTGCTCAACATTATTTGTCGCTTACTCTCATACACCACAAAACAACCACGACAACAAGGTCACTGGGCAGTCCCGGTGTTCTTGGATACCCCTCAATCCAGCTGTGTTGTAAAACAACCACAACAACAAGGTACCTTTACACCTTTCTCTGGCCAGTCCCGGTGTTCTTGGATACCCTTCAATCTAGCTGTGTTGTTCCCAACCCCAGATCCTCTCAGGCTTATACTCAATTCTGGGTGCTTTTGAACATTAATATCTCAACCCAGCAACCTTAATTCTGGGTGCTCTCGAATATTAATATCTCAACCCAGTAAGCTTGAGTCTGGGTGCTAACAAAACAACTATGACAACAAGGTACCTTTACACCTTTAGGTGTCCCTGGCCAGTCCTGGTGTTCTTGGATACCCCTCAATCTAGCTGTGTTGTTCCCAACCCCAGATACTCTCAGGCTTATCCTCAAACCGGCAAAATTTTTGTCTTCCACTCATTTCAATTTACTCACCTTTATTTTCCACTCACTCTCACACACACATTCACACTTCTACATTTTCCTTTATTTTATTGCACAGAGGAAGGAAACGTCAGCAAACCTCTTATACTTACACAAAGGGATTTCTGTTACCCGAGAATCGCGGATCGTGTAAGCCCCACCCTGACCCCTTCCACCTCCCCGAGGTTTGGCTACCCCTCTTCCCTAGAGATAGCCTCAGAGTCAGG
Organism: Vidua chalybeata; assembly: GCF_026979565.1. Classification (NCBI taxonomy): domain Eukaryota; kingdom Metazoa; phylum Chordata; class Aves; order Passeriformes; family Viduidae; genus Vidua; species Vidua chalybeata. The sequence goes on along the minus strand of NC_071556.1, from coordinate 482,439 downwards.
GGTTCAGACCTCCGCACCTTGCCCGATCTGGACTCCCCACCCCCCTCCCCCGGGGGAATGGGTTACACGACTACTTTACACAGCCGCGGTGCTAAAAGGTCCTAGGATACTGAGCCATCCTTGCTTTGGGGGCAGCCTCTCTGGGCTTCAGTACCGCCAGGCCTCTGGGAAGTGCCCTGAATTTAGTTGCCTCTGGTGTCAATTCACCTTTGAGGCTGGCTGCATGCGACTCACACCTGGTGCGAGTCACAGCTTCCCCCTCACGCCGTTTGCGGTGTTTTGCCTAAGCTCCCACCCGCGGGGACTTGTTGGTGCGGGACCCACCCTCACGTACACAACAAGACAAAAAGGTACCTTTCTCTGGCCAATCCCAGAGCTCTTGGATATCCCTCAATCCAGCTGTTTTCCAACGCCAGATCCTCTTGGGCTTATCCTCAAACCGGCAAAATTTTTATTCCATCCTGAGTACTCTGGAATTTTCCCCAATACCTTTTATTTTTCCCCAATAGATTATGCCAAGAAAACCCTCTTTAAACCTTTTATTAATTAAATTTTTTTTCCCAATTAATTACCTTTTTTATTTTCCTCCCCCACCAAGGGGTCCCATTCTTTCCCTGAGACCAGTCCCAATTTCCCGTGGGGGTTTCTCTCACTCTTTACCACTCGCTTCGTCTCTTTACTGGCCGCTTTTCTCGCGAAAAAGACGGAAACGCAGCATGGGAGACTGCCGCTCTCGCTTAGCAGGTCTGGGGTAACCAGCCCACCTCTCATTCACACACAATCATCCCCACTTTATCCACCCCCGTCCCAACAAATACTTACTTATCCTTTGTCCCTGGTCTTTGTTCTTCGTGTACACTTTAGTCTTAGGGGCTAATTACCGCGATTTTTTGGGAATCTCTTCCCTTTTCTTTGTTTTATTATCTTCTTTTGTCCATCGGATCGGAACCTGTGTCTGTCGGTCACACCAGGGGAGAACAGTGAGGCTGCTTAACAGGGCAGGACGCGTCTCCCTCACTCTGACTCTCCTAAGGCACTGGCAGAGAGGTGTTAAGAACCATCCTCTGCTACCATAATTGTGAAAAATGCCAATCACTTGGTTTTTACAAGTTTTAAAGTTTAATAATAATAAAATTGTTATAAAAATAGTAATACAATTAGAGTAATAAAAATTTAGAGTTAGGACAATTACAAGACAATAAAAAGCAAAGAGTTATGGACGTCCGGATGCTCTCAGGCACTTAAGCCACGACAAGCATGCCTTGTGAACAAAGGAATCACCTTAAAAGCAACAGCCTGTTGCATATACAAAACACTTCATGATTATGCATATATTTTATTTAAAACAAGAACTTTGTCTGGTACTTGTCAAAAAGTTTCTGTTAATTCCCAGGCACCTTTGAGTCTAAGTCAGGCTTGAAGAAGTTCGTTTCTGTTGATAAGGAAAGCCATAAATTCCTCTCCTCTGGAAGATTTAGGGGTTTCTGTAATTGTTATCCTTGTGCGAAGAATTCCTTGATTATCTCATCTCTTTCTTGAGCTACTTACAAAGCATCTTACATAGTATAGTTTCTATTTTAACATTGTGTTATAACCTAAAAATACATTCAACACACTACTTGAGAGAATTAATACAGCATAACTTTCCAACATTACACATATAATATTCATTGTAACTATTGCGTAAAGCCAATCATAAAATATGCATTTTTCACAATTTTAAATGCTTAATTAATTTTGTTAACTTAACCCTAAAAATCTCTGTTTCAGAGATGAGGTGTCTAAACCTCTGAAGAGGGGAGACTCCAGCTGCTCCCAGTTCTGTTTCAGACAGACCAGGGCTAGTCCTGGCTTTGGACTGACCTTGTCAGTATGTAATGAACAAAGTTCCCTGGGACGCAGATACTCCAGGCGGGCAGGGCCTTCCTAGTTCCCATGGCAACACTGGAACGGCTGCTGGCTCTAGCTGAGCAGTGATATTGAAATGTTAATTAGCTAATGGCTCTGTTTGTTTTCTCTAAACTACCTGGAGATAACCTGCCCCCCCCCCCCCCCCCCCCCTCCGACATTCTGTTTTCGGAGAGCTATCTCACTTGTGCCGGGCGCTGACATACATACCCACTTCATAACTACCCCAGGTTGTGGAATCTATTTATTTATTCCACGTATCGCTTCAGTCATAATTCAAAAGACCCATACAGTCTCCAGGGCACAACTGGCCTCTGGGCCCAGAGAACAGGCCCAGCCTTGGCTGCTGCAGCCCCATCATGGGACCCCCAGCTCTTGGCAGGGAGCTGGCAAGGAGAGGAAGCCAAACCAGACCTAGAGGGCTCCATGTCTGCAGGCCTGCTGTCCTGACAGAGCTGTCACAGTGGCAGTGAAACATAAACTTTAAGGGATTTAGAGATTTTAGAGGAGCTAAGATTTTAGTTAGAGATAAGCCTTACTAGAGTTAATTAAAATAAATTAGTAGGCCTTGATGAACTTAAGAGTTAGTAGTTAACTAATAACTGATTGCTTGTCAGCACAATGTTTAGTTAGCTGGGTTTGTAATGAAGAATATAGAAACTGACAAATAGCTTTTAGGAACATAAGACAATTGTGGGCCTCCTCTGTTCTGAAACCAACCAACCAAGACAAGGAATGGGAGTTCTACCAAGGTTCATTTGTCATATTTGCATTGAAAAGGTAGAAAGGTCAGAATGAGGAAGACTTCATTTACTTCCTCATTTTGGGACCCCTCCCCATGAAAGGGACTACTGACCCATTTCAAGGAACAAACTACGCATGCTTAATAGCTTTTGGAATGATTAGTGTGATAAGTTAGAGAAGACTCTTTGTTCATCAAGACAGAAAGGAGAAGCCTTGTGTAGATAACAGAAAATCAAAGGAGAAGCCTTGTGTAGATAACAGAAAACTGCCAGACAAACTAGCTAATATGTTGATTACTTAAGCTAGTTGTGTAATTAGAACTTAGGTGGAAAAGACCATTACAGGGCCGTGGACTTTCACCAAGGAAGAAGAGAGAAGCCTTCGTCAAACGACCACCAGAGAGTAGAAGACGACCCCCTAGCAACAGAGGGCGCAAGCGCAGAGTACACCCAGCGATACCGCGGACACGGAAGAAAGAGAGTATAAAAAGACTGCGGGAAGGGGGAAACGGGGTGAGCTGTAGGCGGAGCGGGGACTCCCCGGCTGCACCCAGCGCTGTTTGCTTGCCATCGCTTGCTGTAATCAATAAATTTCTGATTGACTCTTGAAAGGCTGAACAAATTATTCGCCTCTATTTATAACAATCAGCATACGAAGCGAGGAATGGGATGTACCAAAATGATGAATATGTATTTGTATTTTGGGTATTCAATTCTTGTGTGGATTAAAGGACTCTCTAATCATTTGAAAGGCGCGGTGTGTATTTGGAAGCTATCCCACACGCTGCCTGGCATCGCAATGAACATACACTTTCTAACTTTAAACTGTTAGAGAGTTTTTGTCCGTCACAGCTGGATATCGGTACTAGATCAATATCCATATTTCTTTAATAAATCAGCAGGGCTGCTTTTCACCAACATCTCTCAGTTTTTAAGGCCTCTCCCCTTCTCTGGAGAGATTAATCATTCAATTCAGGAGCTCTCTTGTTGTGTCACATCAAAGAACAGACTCTGACAGCACAGGAAGACAGCAGTGCTTGCAGTGCAGCCTCCCAGCTCGCTTCTGTTGCACCAGTGGGACAGTCACTCTCTCTCTCCACATTTGGGAGGCCTGAGTGCCCTTGGAGATCAATCCCTACCGCCCTAAGGCCATAGTTCTGCCCAGGAAATGCTCTTTCTCATACATAGTCTTTAATTACAGCTATGTGCAGGACCCTGCTCCTTGCACCCTCATTTTAGTGCTTTGGGATGGGCATTTTTATTCTGAGTCTCTGCAGCTGTGAACCCAAAGAGGACAAAGGAAACTGAAGCCAGATTCTTAAGACTCAGTGTGCAAATGTTTGTCATCACATACCTGAATCCATAAATCCAGAACAGTCTCCCTCCTTCTGTGGTGCTCTTCAGCCTTGAATAAAGGTAATTTTAGCCATAATTAACCTGTGAAACTTGCTTTTTTCAGGCTAAAATGGTACTGATATTAAGTATGGCTTGACAGCAATTGCTGTTTGGGTTGTTTTTTTTTTTTTCCTTTTTTTGCTCTGTCCTACAGCACTATGGGCTTATAATCCTGCTGAAGATTCCCTTGACACCCATTTGGTTATTCAAATCCTATGATATTTTCTAACAACGAGGCAGTGATTTTCCAGTTGTTCAAAGGACAGAGAGACACAAAGGTTAAAGGTCAGAACAGCCCATTATTGAGCATCAACCCTAAGGAGTTTATATACCATAACAATACCAATCACCAGGTCAATACCATCATCAGGTAATTTTCAATAATGACCTGTAACCTTTGTGTAGACAAAGATTGCACTGGCTTTTGCTTCAAGTTCATTTGTCAAGTAGGAAAAAAAAGGTAAAATTACAAAGGAACAAAATTTTAAAATGTCACAGGCCAAAGTTGATGCAATCTAACTCCCTTCAGCTGTAAAGCACACGATCTTCCACTCTTATGCCCACGTATCAAATCTTCGCACAGAGACACAGCCATGAATAGGAAGGGGGCAAGGGAGTTTGTTATCTATGACCTGGCACACATCAGTGTAGGGATCAAAGAGGACTACAATGGGGAGGGTGCTGTTTCCCTTCCTCTGTCCAAGGAGATAAATTTGTCCATTCACAGTGCTGCATCCCATGAAGAACTTCTGGGTCAAGCATTCCTCATTCACCTGGGTCCATTCATCTGTCTCCACATCAAATCGAAAAGCTTCCCCTCCTACAGTGTACAGAGCCCCATTCAGGGATGTGATGCAGAGGTCATACCTGAGAGAGAAGAAACCCTTGATCAGAATCAACAGAAAGATTTGGCCCCTGAAATATTCAGGATGACCTTGGTCCTCAAATCAGTAGTCCTGTTTAATCAGAGCATCACAGAAGTGTTGCAGGGACAGGACTTAGGGATTTCTACACTATAACCTCTTCTTGGAGCAGGACCAACACTAGAATCCTTCATCTTCTGCCAGGTCCCAGAATATTACTTCTTACCTTGGAAGAGGTGAGAACGAGATGACATCCCAGCTGTCTGTCTCCGTGTTCAGCCTTTGCACTCCATCATATACATGTCCATTCTCATCCAGGCCACAGACCACATAGATGCTGGTTCCCACACTGGCCGCGTCACCTCTCTCCACAGGCTGAACCATAGGACTCATGCTTTCCCACTCTGACTCCATCAAAGCCATGCGCTCCACTGCTGGGATTATCCCTTCATCTGTGCTCCCTCCGAGAACATACAAGTAGAGCCCTACTCCTACTGCACAGTGGCTATTGCGGGACTTCTTCATGGCTGGCCCTTCCAGCCAGCAATTCTCCAAGCAGTTGTAGATGAGCACCCAATCCACACTGTACCACACAAACTCATCCCGGAAATATCCTCCTGTCACAAAAAGGAAGCTCCCTGGAAACACAGCAAAGAAAATACTAGTCACATGAAGGCTAAAAATTGCTCCTGACATCTGGGGTTCTCATTTCACCCTGGGCTGTACTGATAAGGTGCAAGATGAGAGAAAATCAGTTTGCAGTATTTAATTTCTCATCTACACAGATAGATTGGGCCTACAGTATGCAGCCAGTCTTTCTAAGCCTGCTCCAATTTTTTAATAGAATCATGGAAACACTGGTTGGAAAGAACCTCAGAGATCTCACTTCCAAACTCCTTCCAGAAATGGGACTATTACCAACACTAATACAGGAAGCCATAGTATTGAGCTGGTTTGAAAGTCTCCAAGCATGAAGATTTCCCAACATCTATGGAGAGTTTAATGTAATGGCAACTATAAATCAGAAGTCGCCTGTCATAGGTCTAAATCACTACAAAAGAGAGGCCAAAAAATACACTGCTTAAAGCCAAGTCCTTAGATGGATTCCAAATAAAGCCAAGGTAAGGAGCTTGGTAGACTGCATAGTTTCTGCCATATGAGAATAGCATTGTCTAGCATTCTCCCAGGACTAAGGAAGACAAAACCGTTCTTTGAACAAATATGAACACCAATATTAATGAGGTTTTAGCAGTGCTGAGCACAACAGTTTTACAGCAACAGTTGGACTCCCTGCATATGCATATATGGACAACTGCATATGGCATTCAGTCTCAACTTCTGTTTGCATCTGCTCAGTCTCCCTTCTCTGTAAATTACCTACTGCTGCCACTGCATACTGGGTGAGGTTCCTGCGCTGCAGTGGAGAACAAGCCTGCCAGTTCCCTGTTTTAGGTTGAAAGAGAAATAATTCTTGCTGTTCTTTGTCATGCTTTCCTCCCAGGACATATAAGGTGTCATAGCTCCGGCCAGCATAAGGACACAGTTTCGGATTTTGCCAGCTGGGTGGGGGACAGCTGTCTAACTTCTTTATTAGTCTGGAAAAGATATCTGTCTCTCCAGCACGCTTGCTGCGTTTCACCAAGATATCAAGGAAGGACAAACTCAGAAAAGTGACCCTGACTTCGCCCATCAAATCCAGAAATTCGTCCTCTCTTGTTGCTGGGTCCTCCATTATCCAAATCATAATACTGTCAAAAACCACATCCTCTCTTGAAATGAAGAGGTCATCACTCTTCAGGAGCTGCACCAGCATTTCTTTGGGTAATGCCTTAAATTCTTCCTGGCATATCACATCCCCCCAGTGAGTGAGAGCCACATTCATAGCAGACACATACAACTCTGTAAAGGCAAATTGCTGTGAGTAGGTCATCAGGCCAAGGCAGTTTGAAACATGCAGTTCTCTCTCCAGAAATTTCTCACACAACAGTTTCACCCTGTCAAACTGAAAAAAATCAGCCGTTTCCAGTAAGCTGGTCACATTTTCTTGACCTATGAGCACTTGGGCTGTGCGAGTGAACTCAAGTAGTGCCTGAAATGGCACTGCATCAACCCCTTTGATCACTATGTGCTGTTCAGAGCTCTCTCTTGCTCCTCCAAAAAACATGGCTTCAAAGTATCGACTGTGTACTGAAAGCACCCTACGGCTGACCTGGAAAAGTCTCTCTCCAACCTCAAGAATTGTGTCCGCAATCATTTCTGTCTGAGGTCCCAGCTCCTGTGGCTCTTGTGCAGGCTCCATGCTTGTAGACTGCCAGGCAGTTAATTTTAACTCAGTCTTATGCAGCCCTTTCCATCTCTGGAAACACTATCCCCCTAGCTAGGGGAAGTATGAGATAAGCCAATCTTGTCCTAAAAATAGAATGTTTTCTACTCTCCTGCTTTCCTCTTCTGTCTTTTCTGCTGCTTTCTGAACAGCAATAGCAGAACAGCAGTATAACCTAAAAAATACAGATTTGACTGGCATCTACTTTTACCAGGTAAGGCCACAGCAAATAAGGGGAGCCAAGCAAAGAGCCTGGGCTAAAAAGAAAAAGCAGGAGAAACAACCAAAAGATTCCTAAGCACTGAGTAAATACAAAGAAGTTGTAGAAAATACTGAACCTATTTGGAAAAAAGCAACCATCACATCACTTTTTATTACATATCTAACTTTATACTTTAGTAAGAGAGAAGAGGAAGGAGTGAGCCCCCATTCAAACCCAGATGGCTTCACATGTTCAGTCATCCTCAATCTGAAAGCACTAAATAAACACAGATGTGGGACAAAGAACAGCTAATGCCACAGTGATTTTTTCCAAAGCTGTTACGTGAAGAGACTTGCATAGGGACCTTGAAGTAGAGTCCCTTACCCAAAGAGCCCATACCAGCAAGACTCGCTCCCAGTTCTTGGCAGAGCTCAGCAAACAGAAGCTGTGCCAGTGTCTCACCATGCCACCATAAAAGCTTTCTTCCTTATTTCTAGTCTGCATCACCCTTCTTTTAGCTTAAATCATCACCCCTTGTCCTATCACAACAGACCCTGCTAAAATGTCTGTCCTGCATCATTTTCATATTCTTCTTTTCAGGTACTTAACTCCCAAGTATAACCGCAAAGTCTGTGCTGCAGAAAAGGAGAGCCATGCAGCGCACAATGAAGACCAAGCAACCGACCAACCCCCTGAGCAGGAAATATTGGGAACGTGCCCCTCTCCAGAGTTTACACACTTGAGCCATGGCTTCAGGCAGATCTCCCAGCGCTTAAGAGCTCAGAATCCACCCCAGAGAACCCCAGCAGGTCTGTTTCTGATGCTATACTTAAAGAGTGCAAAAATAGTGCAGCACATTACCGGTATCAACAACAGCAATCTTTCTCCCACCTAAAGGACAGTTCAAGACTATACTCAGGCTGATGGCAAACAAATTCTATTCCTCACACTCTAAATAAAGATTCTCTTTTGAATTGTGCAGGTTCACAAGCAAGTTTTGTAGCATTAGAAAGAAACTAGGTTGTGAGGAGCACAACTTTATAGACAGGTCTGCGAGCCCCCAGATTAAAATCCAGACGCACCCAAGTTCACACAGGCAATACATTACACAAAACACCTGGTCCCTAGTTTTAGAGCCTCCTGGAAGTCAGATTCACTAAAATGAAATTTACTCTAAGCTCCCACCCATTTTGGAGCTGACACAGGAAAGGTTATGCATGCGAGAATGATGCTGTGGCCAAAATAACCAATACAACCTGTACCTGCCATGGGTTCTTGACAACCTTCAGAACAAAACTGCTGCTGCTAGCAGAACAATTCACTCTGCCACAATCTCCACATAAAGGGTCCTCTATAAAGGCAAGAGCAGGTGGAAGAAGCAGGTTACAGGCTCCAGGCACATACTTCAACCAGGCAGTCTTTAAAACGCCTCAGAAGGAGGACGAGATGCTCTCAGGCCTTTCCCATCAATTCCCTGTTTGAAGTACGGTTTTTGCTCTGGTCCTTCCTGATCCTGTAGTGCTTATGCACCTCCTGAACTAATTTAATTTAGATTTATGGCTAGAGAACTGTAATGTCAGTTGTAGTGCACTTTTACAGACTGAAAACCAGACATTTAGAAACAGATTAATTTGTCTTTATTCACTCAGAACTCCTCAAATCTTGCATTTTCTGCAGTATAAAAGAAATAAAAATGTTTACTTACAAATCAAGTTATAACAAGCAAAACCACAAGTGGATAGCTACAATATAAAAATATGCAGCGCTTCCAGACACTACCTACAGTTGAACAAATGTTAGGATATTAATTATTCTTCCCCTAAAATTCCAAATAACAAATAGCTACCTCCATAAGGTTTAGATCACTCAACCAAGAATTATCCCACAAGTTAGATCAGTCCTCTGTAGAAATGTGTGAGCCTGCTGATACACAGATCACAGCCCACAAGTTCTGGAACAAGTGCTGAAAAAACCTTCTTGGCTACATCCCTTGTAAAGGTGATGACACTATACAAGAAGTAATTCTCCTGCACAAAAGAGACTGAATTCAGCAGAAGACTACAACATAATGCTTACCCAGCTGAGTACTGATATCTAAGAGGAAGAAAAACATGTTCTACTGTGTTTAGGCTTTTAATTTAGATTAAAGGCATTTTAATGTATTTAAAAATGGAAAGAATATAACCAATATTCAGGGCATTCATAACTAATTTTATGGGGTTGTTTCAAAACACACAAGATCAAGAAGGTCTCAGACAATTCATAACAATATGTTCTCTTCTGTCATCTCTAAACAACATAGTTACAGACTTATTTGGGGCTGGGAGGAAAACAAGAACATGCTTCTTACATTCAACATCCTCTCATCATTTGTAAAAGCCACAAAAATAAAAGTTGACTTTTTTCACACTAACAAAAATACATTCAAACTTCCCCCCCCGTCAAAAAACAGGAAGCTTCTCACACATGGATAGTTTTCTCCAATGACTTGCACCCCTGAAGTTTTCAGAGACAATCCAAAGAAAGCATTAGCCATCTTGCTGCTGAATGAAAGGGTTTGGAATAGCTTCCATTCCATCCTGTGGACAAATCAGAACCACAGAAGTCCCTCTGCAAACCACAAGTCCCAGCTGACGTGTGTCTTCTGTTAATTTAAATTGATCATCTGGATCTAAAAAGCAGAGATCCATGGTTAGAACAGGAAAATAAGAAAAAGAAACCAAATTCCATCAACTTCAAAAGACACAGACATGCATGTTTTTTCCTGGCATAACTGCTTTGTTTTATTGAACACATGGGCCATACAGGTGATGCAGCAGTGACATATGATGTTTTCAAGACCTTACTTACAGTGAGCAATAAGGAAATCTGCTTTGTATGCAACAAAAAGCAGAACACATTTATTAAAGAATTCAAAGGCCTTTTCATGCATCTAACTAATAGTATACATGCAAGTGATTAAAAAAAAGCTCTTGATCCCATTTCAAATGCCATTATAGACAAACACTTGGTGATTAATGCAAATCAGAAAAAGACCCTGACTTCTAATGCACTACGGAAGAAAGCACCAGCCCATTCTCAGACCAGGCCAAACAGGGCTGGATGGGGACAAACAAACACAAACCAAACATTTCTATCTTCCATATAGAGATATCTCTATATTCAATAGAAATGAACAACACATTTCAAAACTCTCTTTTAAAGATGAAATTCGAAGCTTCAGGTGTTCCATTTTATACAGGCGTGAGAATACTTTTTAAAAACACTGTCTTATCAAATGATAGGTTTTGTATCAGAGAGGAGAAAAGAGACACTGCTTTATTCTTTAGAGGACAAGGGCTGCCAATGAGATAACTATAGAGGAGCTCAAGTAAGGACTACCAGGGATGTTCTATCACAGGGAATGTGCTTAACCCAACTTCTGCTGTAGAATCACCTTTAAAGGTCATCTAGTAGAGCCCCCCTGTAACAAGCAGGGACATCTTTAACTAGACCCAGTTGCTTGGAGTCCCATCTTTGAATGCTCCCAAGGACAGGGTACCTACTACCTCTCCAAGTAACCTGTCCCAGTGCTTTTATCACACTCATGATTAAAAAAACCCTCTTCCTTATATCTACATTGTCACACTACAACACAAAATAACTCACACATGGACGCTAAATGCAAAAGGGAAAAGAAAAGAACCCAAAGAGCAAATTTTATTTTCTGACTCCACTATATAAGTGGAGTAAAAGTGACAGTGGATTGGAGGGTGAAACTGCCACCTCTCCAACCACACTGATCAAACTACCAGTCCATCAATTCTCTCCATCCACAACGAAGAATGCAAAACAATTACTGTTTATATGAACAGTGTGAGAAAAATCAGTAGAAATATGTAAACATCAGAAGGCCTAAGAAACTTTTAGAAGAACTTTAAAACTCTCAAAAGAACAGAGCGACACTACATCTTCCTTATAGCTGTATCTTCTGTTTTATCTACATTTACCCTCCTTTAGTTTAAACCCATTATCTCTTTCCCTGCCACAACAGGGCCTGCTGAAGCATCCCCCCCCCCCGGCATCTCCTTTTATATCCCTTTAAAACTGGAAGGCCACAATACCATTTCCTCTCTTCTTCAGGTAAACACCCCAGCTCTCCCAGCCTGGCTCCAGAGCAGAGGGGCCCCAGCCCTTGCAGCATCTCTGGGGCCTCCTCTGGCCTGGCTCCAGCAGCTCCACGTCCTCCTGCTGCTGTTCCCCAGGGCTGGGGCAGCTCTGCACGTGGGGTCTCACCTGAGTGGCTAGAGGAGCAGAATCCCCCATCCCTGGTAGGGATGCAGCCCAGGATACAGCTGGCTTTGTGAGCTGCAAGCACATACTGTCCAGCCTCTCATCCACCAGCATGTCTAAGTCACTCTCAGCAGTGCTGCTCTCAGTCTATTCATCCCCCAGCCTGAGTCTTGCTGAACCTCATGAAGTTCCTGTGGGCCCTCTTCAAAAACTTGTCCAGGTCCCCCTGCATGGCCTTTGTCCTTCAGGTGTGTCACCTGCAGACTGAGGGTGAACTTGATCCCACTGCCTATGTCACTGATGGACACTAACCAGTCCTGGTCCCCACAGAGACCCCTGAGGGTCACTGATGTTCACGAGGACATTAAGCTATTGACTACTACCCTCTGGATATGACCATCCAACCGATTCCACATTCACCAAACAGTCCACCCATCAAATCCATTTCCTTCAATTTAGGGAGAAGGATGTTGTGGGGTGTGGCAGCAGCTCTCTGGCCACAGAGAGCAACAGACAACTTTCCCAGGCCTTTCTGGGAAAAGGCTGTGATAAGATCAAAGAAAAGAATGAGAAACAACTCTTATCTTGGCCTGCTGCACCTGTTATTGTGAACATGTGGAATGTGTTATGGAGATGTGTTTACCAAAGGGTGGTTTCTTAATTAGCCAATGGTGATGGTGTTTGGATTGGAGGACCAATTAGGCCTCGGCGTATCATAACTGTCTATAAAAGCAATGGGTTTCTTAATAATTATATATATAAAGAGATTGATCAGCCTTCTGAATCAGGGAGTCAATGCTAATTATTACCTGGCTGGGGGCCCGCTGCTGGGACAGTGGGGGACTGTGTTAAAGGCTTTACAGAAGTACAGATAAAAGACATCTGCAAGCCCTTCCCTTGGCCACTGATGGAGTCACTCCATCACAGAAGGCCACTGGGTTGTTCAGGCAGGATTTTCCCTTGGTAAAGCCATGGTGGATGTCTAAAATCACCTTCCTGTCCTCCAAATATCTTAGCAGAGCTCCAAGGAGGATCTGTTCCATGATCGTCCCAGGCACAAGAGGTCAGGCTGACAGAACAGTAGTTCCCAGGTTCCATTCTACCCTTTTGAAAAATGGGTTCAATGTTTCCCTTTTTCCCATCACCTGACTGCCACCACTTTTTAGATGTTTTATACTAGCTTGGGAACTGGAACAGCCAATTCCCTCAGGAACATGTTTTCAGGTCCCACAGACCTGTCCATGCACCACAGTGCATGTAATCAGGTCCCATAGACCCGTCACCTTACGTCTTCCTTTACAAGACATCTATCCCAAGCATGCTGCAGTTTGGGTGATGTTAATCTGCAGTTTCTGCTTATTCACTCACAGAGCTGTAAGATTTCTGTCAAGAAAAACACTCAGGGAAGGGAAGCTTTCCAAAGATTGCATATTACTTACCTCGCATATACTCAATGGTACCATCCAGCACAAGGTTCAGAAGAGGGTCAAACCCTTTCAAGACACCACTTGCTATTGAAGACCACACAGAAAACAATGATTAGGACCAAAACAAAGTATACCGCAACACAAGACTTCATGAAAGGTACATTGAGCTCTCCAGCCCTGCTCCCTCTTTCAGGCAAGACCAAACAAATGAGGTCAGAGGTATTAAACAGTGTCCTCTTTATCAATGGCAAGTACACAAAAGCTGCTCTGCATTGCACCAATTAAAACTTACAGACTTTTCAATCCATTCTTCCACATGTTCTTCAAGACACTAACATTTTTGCTTTCAGCCAATTTCAAGGGCATTTTAAGGATACTGTATAACAAATCAGTACAAGTCACACAAAGAAAAAAAAGACAACTCCAAAACAAAATAAATATCTTTAATGAAAGGTTATGGTTAGAAATGAAATAAGACTATATTTTAAGTTCTTTCCTCAGAAACGTCCTCTCCTGGCACAGGCACATCATGTCTTTAGCATAAGCACTGCCTCACAGGAAGGCACTGCAGATAGACCACACTTTGTCCTAATGGAGAACATGATTTCACAAGACTAGTCACTAAATATATCACAAAATTACACAGAGCAACTTCTCAGTTTGACAAATACACTTCGCAGTAAGGAGTTCAAGTACCTTCCAAACCCTTATAAGCATAAGGTCCCAGTGGAGTTTTAAAATGCAGCACATGGTACACTCAAACAAACAAGTGCCTGCGGGTGGCACCAACATCCCCAACTGCACTGGGATGTACCTGCCCAGCTGGGAAGGGACGGGAACGCAAAGGCACGGTGGCATATATTGAACCACGAACTCCGGGCATGCTTACCATGTCAAGAGATAAAAGGCACGACAGTTGTATTAATTGTTACATCCATAAATGCTTCTTTGTTCCTTTAAGTGCATCCTTGCAATGCAAAAAAAAAAAAAAAAAAACCACAAAAAAAAACCCCAAAAAAACAACAACAAAAAAAACCCCACCCAACAAAAAAACAAACAAACAAACAAAAAAAAAACCAAAAACAAACAAACAAAAAAAACCACCAAAAAAACAACAACAACAAAAAAAACCCAGCCAAAACAAGGCTGTTCAAAACAACCAATAAAAGAGAAGATGCACAGATGAGCTATAAAGATAAAAGTGCACCCAGGAGATGAGTGGAATAGTTAATGAGAGAAGCTTCACACCGGTAACCGCAAACACTAATAAGTAAAAGCACCCGCTACTCCTCCGCTTCCCTTGATGGGAAAGCAGCGCAAGCAGAAGAGCAGAGCCGACAGGCATCGGCTGAGGGAAAACGCCAAAAGGCGAAAGAGCTTCGTGCTGCAGCCACGCGCCGGGCTCACCTTCCCGCCCGCCCTGGAACTTCACCCGGATGGTCTTGTCGATGTACTTGGAGAGATCCAAGATGCTCTCCTTCTTCTTCTTCTCCTTATCCTACGGCAGAGCATAGGCAGTCCAATTAAAACGCGCCATTCGCGGAGACACAGACCCGGAACGCTGCCGCGGGATCCCGCGGCGGCGGGACGGGGACGCGAGTAAACCGCCGCCGGCACCGCCGCCGAGCCCACTCCGCTCCTCACCGCCATCTTCCCCGCGCCGCCACCGCCGCCGCCACTCGCCATTTCATTCGGCACCGCCAGAAGTGACGTCGCGCCCCGCCGGAGCCCGTTGGCGGCTCGGGGCGCTGGGGCGGGACGTCCGGGGCGGGCTCTGGGTGCCCGGTGCGGAAGGGTCCGGCCCGGCGCAGGTCGGAACAAAGCGGCGGCGGCGCGGCAGGCCCGGCATGGCGGCGCAGCCGGCCCGGCTCCGCCTGTGGCTGCTCCTGCAACTGCTGCCGCAGGTCAGTGGCTGTGCCGGGCTCTGCCGGGCTGTGCGCTCCCCGAGCCACGCGCGGGCAGCCGGCTGAGGGCGGGGAGCGGCCCCGGGTGCGGCCGGGCCCGAGCGGGCTGTGCGGTGTGTCCGCGCCCGGAGTCGCCTGCCGTGGGCTCTCAGAGGTGCCGCAGCCGCCCCGCAGCGGGCCGGGGCCGAGCCGTGGCCGCAGGAAGGCAGCGGAGCGCATGGGGCTGCGGCCCTGCCCTCTGCGATTTGGCAGTATTGATATATCTGTGGGTCTGGGCTTCTCTGAGACTTTTTTATTCTTTCCGTATTAACTAGCGTTTTCCTCGTAGTTCCCAAAACTTCGGGGCCCCCGTGGGCAAAGCCCAGCATCCTCGCCAAGCAGCCCCAGGGAGGGGAGCGCAGCCGAGCCCCTGGGCCGGATCCTCGCAGTGACGACTCTGGGTTTATCCTGACTGACAGACTCCCTGTGAGGAAGCTTTCAGCAGAAAAGAAGGGATTTCTGCTGACCCTGACTTTGTAGTCTCTCTTGAGTCTTGTATTGTCATTACTAAAATATTAATTAGTATTGTGGATACATTTCTAAGGGTGTGAGAACTAGACATGTAATCCTGATACAGGAGAGAGTGGATTTGTAGCAATTGCATTGCATGGTACAGAGCTTTTGCCTTTTAAGTTTGGTGATTTGTGTTCTGAAAATTTTGAAATGTCATTTAAACTTTTTGACTGTTTATTAGGTAATTTGGAGCATACTATGGCTTCTTGAATATTATTGGTGTAACATTGTAACATGAAACTCTATTTTTTTCTTCTTCTCCCTCTGTCTCCTTACTGTTTCCTTACCAATAATCTTTAGTTACAGAGTGGTCTGCTTGTCTGCTAACTTCTTTATTTCTGTATCGTGCCCTTTTTTCATCCATTATGTTTATCTTCATTATGTGTTCATTATGCTCTTGCATGCCCCATACTTTTTGTCATCTCCACTGATGCTTCGCAGGGATTAGTAGTGGCAGTGTGTTATGGTAACTGCTCAGAGAAAATCTGCTAGTATGACACTTTTTTTTTTTTATGTTACAGTGTTCTTACTACTATGTATGGACAGACTGTTTATAGGGCTTTTTTAAGGATGCTTTGTTACGGACTAAAAGAGATAACAGTTCAGTTTCTCATCTTGCGACTACAGTCCCCCCTGTT
This sequence comes from Vidua chalybeata, assembly GCF_026979565.1. Classification (NCBI taxonomy): domain Eukaryota; kingdom Metazoa; phylum Chordata; class Aves; order Passeriformes; family Viduidae; genus Vidua; species Vidua chalybeata. Next base: position 466,212 of record NC_071556.1, on the reverse strand, counting down.
TTCCCTTGGGGCTGAGGGTTTAAGAACAGAGATAATTTTCTTCTTGAAGACAGAGGGCATTACCATTCCCTCCTCAGTTTTTTTTTTGTTCTTTCTATTTTTGTATGTTCAAAAGTTCTTGCTTTTAATCCTCTGTGTTCTCAGAGGCGTGTCTATACTTTCAGTGGTTACTTAGGCCCGACAAATTAATAAGATTTAATTAGCAAGATTAATTTAATTAATGAATTAACAAGAACGAGTCAAAGACTGGCATGGAGTCAGTTTGATCCATCAGTTTGGGGAAGGTGAGCATATAGCAGTGCAGAAGGACAGTGGTGAGATAGTCCACCGGTCGGTACTTGAAGGTCTTGCATTCAGCTCCATGCATTGCAGCACGTTCCTGTCTGCAAACATTTGGTATATTTGTGCAGTGGACGTGTTAATGTACTTGAATAAGCTCGGGCAGACTGGCCAGGGTGCTGAAACAGTCCTGCTGCTGCAGTGAGAAGTGGATGTACTGTGTGCTGCCAATATGTTTCTGTTAGCCAAGCTAGTGTTTTAAAAATTTGCTTGAATACCTCGTATTGGGCATAACTTCTGCATCTCTTGTGCTTGCACTTGTTGGAATGGTTTGAGTGGTACATCCTCCTTAGTGTGAGGCAGAGAAGAGTGCTCTGCTGCACTAGTCCTGGTTTGGTACTCCTGTGACTGATGGCTGAAGTTATTCTGGGGGACAGAGCTGACGGCTGTTGTCAGGAGCTGTTGTGTGCATTTGCTGTGTACCAGCTGTACTCATTCTCAGTGCCTTACTCTTGCCTTAGTGAGCATATACCTTTGTCTCCCTCCTTGAAACAGGATAATAGAAATGTTTTGTTTATTTGTTTTCCCTGGGGCAAGAGGAGGTAATGTCCACATTTGCTTCTATCTTCTTCTATTGGGAGAAGGATCAGCTTGGCTACTGAAGCATGGCTCTTCCAAATCTGGGTCCTCATCTGGGAACACTTTAAGAGTGGTGTAATCTTATAGATCCAAGTACAGTCTACACTTAGATCTTGCTTTGGTATTTGTGTTCTCACATTTCATTTAAGTTCCCATTCTTTCCAGGCATTGTTACCCCTCAGTTTCCTGTAACAACAGCAGATATGTGAGCCTTTGGCTAGTGATGAACACAGTAACATGATCTGCAGCAAGTGTGTTGGATCTAGCTGGCCTTCACTATAGCAGCTTTCAGCAGAATATGTTGAATTGAGGTGATGGGTTTGTATTTTAAATTAGGGCACTCTGATATGGGTCCAGAGAATTTGAAAGTCTGTCTGAAATTCTGCATTAAGGTGGTGGCTGATAATTTAGTCTCCTGGTATTAGTGAATTATGAATATGTAGCTCTCTGCACTGTACAGTGTTTGTTGAAGGAGTGTTCTATTTGTGTGCAGCTTTGCTGCCTGCTGTTGCTGGTCTCCAGATGGATCAGTGCAGTTAATGGGACAGAATGACTCCAGCTCCTGGGAACTCTGACATGGTATCTACTGTAAGAGTAGGATAGCTCATTCATTCCTTCTTCAAGGAACACAGCTCCCAGTGTCTGAGATATGAGTGGCCAGGTCAGTTAATAGAGCTACTGAAGGCAGAAAAGGTGTACAGGGCATCCAGGTGAGTGTGGGGCCAGAGGCAGGGAGGAACAAACAAGACAGATACTGGGTTGGCTCAGTCACTCACACTGAAGTTTCTTGAAATACTGGTGAGCTGAATTCTTCCTCTCTGCCTTCTTCTATCATTTAGCTTGCAAGTCCAGTGCTTGCCTCTGAACTGCATTAATTCACCTAAAAAAACTTGCACAGCAAAAAAACTGGGGAGCATTCTTCTCTTTTATGCATTGATCTGTGGAAGGCCCTGATGAGATTTAGAGCTAACAAGTATGCCCTTCTATTACCACAAACATTAGATTAGCTCATTTGTCTGTTAAATTCTGCCCTCAGATTTTACATTTCTGCTGCGTGAAACCCTTTTCCAGTTTTGCAGCTTTATAGAAAAGACTTCCTTTTGTGTTAATTATACACTATTGTGTGCTTTTTAAGCCACAGGATCAATAAGATGCAAGAATTATAATATACCTTATTGTCACAGCAGCTGTTGTTTTTCTGTATTTGAAAAGGCTGGACTTGATATCCAAACACTTGGAAGAGAGCCTTTGGTCTTGTAGGCATATTGTATAGGATCTGCACAGGAGCTGACATTTTCTCCTGGGTTAATTTAGGATACAAAGTGGTCTCTAGGAATAAGGAATCATCATAAATGTTGTCACTATGCCAGTGCAACAGCAGCACTGCTTGAACTTTTGTTGTGTTATACCTGCTGACATGAATAAAAACAAAACTGGATGTATCAAAGTGGATAAGAACAAACTTCAGAATATGCTTTGCTTGTAAGTGATAATAGCTTTGTAAAGATGTCTTTTAATCCACATTATCCACAGATTGTGTTCTCCGCAGAGTTTCTAAAGCTCTGTGTTCTCCCTTCTGCTTTTAGCCCTGCTCATATTGCCTTTAATTCCTCTCATGCTTGACTTTCATTTAGCTTTGGCACACAAATCCAAATAGCTTCTAAAATGTTTTGAGCCCTTCACATTAGGAACCTTTTACTCCCTTAATATTTCTTTGAAGAACATCCATTAAATAGCTCAGAAAACAGAACTGTGTATAACTGTCTCCTGGGTGCCTTTTAGGAATTATTCCTGAGTTCCAGTAATGGTTATCTCCACAGAAATGTAGCAACACACCCTATACTTACTCTCATTTTAAAGATGTGTGCCATATATCTCATAGATGTAAAACTTTTAACTGTACAGGTTGATTGTTTCCATATGGATAAAGCTGTTCAATTACAGATGTTAGCTCCTGCAAAACTGCCTGAAGATTTTGGAGAGAGTTGTACATGTAATATTCAAAACTAAAATACTCCATGTTTCGTTTGTTTATCTATGCCCAGTTAGACCATGTACAATAAGCAGGGAACATTCTTTTGTTCTTGTCTTTTGTGTGTGACTGTATTTGCACCTCTGTTGCTTGTTACTCTTTAAAATCAAATTCAAGATAATAAGTACAGGTTACTTTTCTAAATTACTTGTTTCTGTTGAAAGTAGTTTAGGTGCTATGGTTGGATACCTCAGACGTGACTTAACAAGTCTGCTATAGCAGGGAGTTGGAGTTCTTGTTTCCTCACAGCACATGCACAGTAGTCTCTCTCTTTCTCCACAGATATCTTGGAAACTTGCACTGTGCTCAAGTGGCTTTAATCTGCACTGAACCTATCAGTGTGACCTCCCATATCAGCATGCTTCAGGACAAATGTCATTGGTTCTAAAGGACTTAGTTAACACTAATGTTATAAAAGAGGAAAAAGTTGCTGCATGTGTTAACAAAGACCATTTATATGCAGAAGAGCTAAATATAAAAATCTCTACCTCCTGTATATTTTTACAATGACATTTCTTTACTGCTTTGCTGACATCTTGCAGCAGAATGCCATCATTGCCTCTGGGCACACTGTTTGTGTTAAAGAGTGATTTTACAATGCAGGTGGTAAAACACTGGTGCAGGGTAAAACACTGGTAAAACACAGAATTCACTGTGTCCAGAGAGGAGGTGGGTGCCCCATCCCTGAAAATGTTCAAGGGCAGGTTGAACAGGGTTTGGTATACTTGAAGATTTCCCAGCCTATTTCCAGGGGTTTGGACAAGGTACCTTTAAAGGTCCCTTCCAACATAAACCAGTCTGTGATTCTCAGAAGTTTTTCTAAAAACATCTTTTACCCTGAGTGTCTCCTAGGGGTGCATGGTAACTTCTGTGTAGTAGGGTTTGAAATAAAGAGGGAGAAAGAAGTGTGATTAATTATTTTAATGGATTTTTGAACAAGCATAAGATATAACATTGTTGCTGACTCCAGTCATCTTTAGCATCTTGTTCCTTAGCTGCTGCATGAAGAAACAGATGTATACGGTGTATTTATGAGAGTGTAACTGCATAATTATCAAATCATTGGTGTGTTCAGGTTATGAATATTAAACTAGATGTTGACAAATTAGTCTGTCACAACGTTCTAATTAGTAGCAGCAGTGGTTAGGGATATGATGTTATATTTCTCTCCAGAACAAAGCTTAATCAGTTCTGGTAGGCACAAAGTAATTTCCTTGGGGAAAGCTAAAGCAGAGCAGTAGACCAGTTAAACGTCTCTTCAGTCAATGACTTCAGTTTTGCTTGAGTGCTGGACAAGAGAAAGAGAGAAGGAAGGAGTTGGATGTGTGGGTAGAGAGGAGTATGACACAAAGGGGGATGGCAGAAAGGTAAGATGGTTGCAAGGGGAGGGGGCTTGTTTGTTTGGTGTGAGGTGATTTTGGTTGGTTGGTTGGTGGGGTTTGGTTTTTTTGCAACTTCCAAGTGCTAGTAAGGATTAGCAAATGTCCTCAATAAAATGGAGAAACTTCCCATTACAATAGGAAACAAATGCTCTGGGAAAAAATGATAATAGGAAGAATCCAGTCACATTAACAGTGTTTGGTATTCCCAAGGACTGTATTTCCAATTCAGTGGGGTGAAATAGTATTTTGAGACTGCTACATTTAATATGCGGTCAACTTTTTCCTGACTATCTAATAGCTTGTATGAAGCTAAAATACAGATATGATTTGCATTTGATGTCAGCATCATCCTTTTATAATCTATTACCAGACAGCACTACTTGAACATTGAAATTGCTCTGTAAGAGCATTGTGAGGCTCTAAAGCAGCAACTGAAGATCAGCAAGACTCTCTTCAAAAAGAAGCATTGATCTGGATTTGTATAATTGAATTACATTTTAAAAGTTAGATTTTGTCCTGCTTTCTGAGCACTACATTTCTATCTTAATATATTTTTATGTGAAGCATTAAAATCTTTTTGCAGCAGCTGGTCAGATCTTAGTCTGGAATTGAATTATTAATGTGTTGATGTTCAAACCTGACCAGATGGTCACAGAATGTATATGAATAAACTTCACGCTGAGGAGCTGATGTTCAATATTTTGTATAAAGGAAAGACTTCTTAACTTACACTTTTTCAGTGAGTGGAGATGGTGCCTGACAGTCCTCCCAAGACAGAGCCTGCAATCCCTGTGTTGCTGCCCTGAGGAGCAAGTGTCCTGTAGAATTTGATGGCTGATTGTTAAAGTGATGATGCTCAGATGCCTTCTTGTTCAAGCAAGGACAAGAGCCTCCTGTCAGAGAGAGAAGCATTGCAAGGGACCTCTTTGCCATTTAGAAATGGCCAGGAGGATTATTTCAGTGTCCTTAGAACAGTACAAACAGACCTCATTATATACTTTGTGTTTCTTCAACCATTTCCAAGATCAGGGAGGATTTACAATTATTTTGACTCAGTTAATATGAGAATGAAGTCGCCACTAATTAAAAGAAATCACCACTAGTGATAGGGGAGTTGTATGTACTTCCACTGTTGTTTTGTTTGTCTTCCTACTGTCTGATTCCCTGGGTAAATATCTACTAGGACTTGGGGTACAAACAGACAACTGCATCAACTCCACAGAAGTACTTTATTTTGCAGGTTATGTATATACATACATATGTGTGTGTGTGTGTATATATATACTCTTGTAGGTGATTTTGGTTTTGGGTGGAAGATGAGGAATATACCTAGTACTCACAAAATTGTGTCACTATACACAGGGAAGGGAGAGATAGGAGTAGATGTTTAAAAGAGCAGACCTCATCATGAGGAATAAGATTTGTGAAAATGTCTGTGTTAAGGAAGTGTTTGCCAGTACCTACTTGTGATCTTCCAGTTTTGATGGAAAATGACCTGGTACAATCTGACCTAACCAAAATAATGAGGAAATTACTGTGTTTGCTGTGTTTTGGTTTTTTTTTTTTTTTTTTTTTTTTTTTTTTTTTTTTTTTTTTTTTTTTTTTTTTTTTTTTTTTTTTTTGGTGTTTTGTTTTTTGTTGTTGTTGTTTGTTTTGTTTTTGTTTGGTTGTTTTTTTTCTTTTTTGTTTGTTTTTTTTTTCAGGGATGGGAAGCTGAAAATATTTGTGCTAAAATCACCACATCTTGCAGTTAGATGTAGTGTGAGCAGTTCTCTGAATAAGCAAGTTACATTCTGTGTATCACAACTGAGACGTCTAAAACTGGTAGATTTGCTGCATATTACTATTTTTATTTTTTGCTGTAGTTCTTGTTCTCTTTCTCTGTGTTACTAAGGGATCTGGGTTCTGTTATCGCAGTTTCCATGAGTTCTTCGGGAGAATTCTAACATGTACATGATGCAAAAGATAGCTAACCTTATAAAAATGAACGTGATGCGCTACGGGTATGTAATATCTCTTTGTTGAATCATCTGCCTGGTTGTGACCCCTTCCAAACCTCTTGGGCATTTATTCATGGGGTGAACAGGATGAGAAACAGAGAACACCTTGACATTCTGCGCACTGTTCAGAAATAGCTAAAACATTAGTTTGTTATCAGCATTGTTTTGGGCACAAAACTAAACCACTGCACCATCAGCTGCTATAAAGAAAACTAACTCCATCCCATCCAGACCCAGGACAGGCCTTTAATTATAAATATTAGATATGTAATCTTCACTACTTACATTGTTGCGGATGTTCTTGGAGTTTTGACAACAGTGACAACTGGTCATTTAAGCAGTGATAGGTAAATGCAGTAGGTAGACTTGAGAGTCTACATGTTCTACCTAGGACAGAAAAAGAGCTGCTACTGCATTGGGGTCTTGCCACATCTTCGGCCAAGGTGTCCAAGGTTGAGCTTTGGAGTGAATGCAAATCTAGGATTGATCATTATTTCAGGCTGCACTTTCAGGAGTTGGTGTCTTATTCATAAAATCATGAAATGGTTTGACTGGAAGGGACCTTAGAGGTCATCTAGTCCAGGCCCCTGACACGGGGTGGGCTAGGCCAGGCTGTTCAAAGCCACATCCAGCCTGGCCTTGAACACTTCCAGAGATGGGGCAAGCCACTGGTCTGGGCACCATGTGCAAGGACCTCCCCACCCTCCCAGGGAACAATTCCTGCCCAATATCCCATCCAGCCCTGCCCTCTGGCAGTGGGAGCCATTCCCTGGGTCAGGGAATGTCCCTGTCCCTCCAGGCCTTGTCCCCAGTCCCTCTCCAGCTCTCCTGGAGCCCCTTTAGGCCCTGCCAGGGGCTCTGAGTTCTCCCTGGAGCCTTCTCCTCTCCAGGTGAGCACCCCCAGCTCTCCCAGCCTGGCTCCAGAGGAGAGGGGCTCCAGCCCTTGCAGCATCTCTGTGGCTCCTCTGGCCTGGCTCCAGCAGCTGCATGTCCTCCTGATGTTGGGAACCCCAGAGCTGAAAAGAGTACTCCAAGTCTCAAATGTGTTCTGCATTCGTGCAGCTTCTTTCCCTTGCTGTGGTTATACACATATGTGTACCAGTGTTGTTTGAGGTTGGCTTTTTGGTTTGTTGGGTTTGGTCTTTTTTCTTTAAACACACCAATATTGTTTCATTTGATTCTTTGGCCAATTGCTGTGTAGGAGAGAATCTGCCTAATGTATCTGAAGTCGTTCTTTGAAGCATGATGGAAAAAATAACAAATTCCACTGTACTTCCAGCACAGATATGGAAATTTTGTAAACTCTTTTGGTTTTCTTTAAAAATACAAAGCAGGCCAGTCAAGAGCAAGTTAATCCCTTCACTTCTGATATTTTATGTAACCTAAAATTCTTGTGAAATTTTTGTTACATTTTCAGGTGTACTGTGAGTATGGGATGGTACATGTCCTTTCAGAGAAGGGGAGCAGCAAAGGAAAAGACTACTGTATTCTCTTCAACTCTCAGTGGGCCCATTTGCCACATGATCTGGGTAAAGCTGTAAGTACCTAGCTAACTGGTGACAAAAAATGTATAAAAATGCCTTTGTTACAAGGAAAATTCTGATCTCTTAGTTGGATTAGTAGAATTTGAAGCAACTGCTTTGTTTGCTCTGCTTAGAAAATATTTTATCTCTTAAGATCACTAGGCGGTGCTAGGATCGCAATGTTAATTTCCAGGCATTGTGCAGAGATAATGACTATTGCTGTTCAAAACAAAAATACTCCTTTTCAATGGTGTGATCAATGAAATTAAAATGGCACATACCTGGGCTTGCAAAGGAGTTTTTGTACATCAGCATGGTACAAGAAGATACCACGTGGCTTTTCTTATATAGTAAACTGTGGCCTTTAGTGCTTTCTCAGTGTCAAGTGTAAGATTAGGTAGTCAAAAACTGTGTCAAGCTTTTGCTGCATTATCCAAATCTGTATGAGCTGAAAATGGAGTAAATTTTTCAGTCTTTTCTGTGAGAGAAAGTTACTGGTACTGAATGATGAAATCAGCAAATGCATTTTGAATGAGCCCCACAGAATTATTAGAGTTCCTTACCAATGTATAGGTAAGTCTCAGTTACTTCTGATGGGTTTATTGCACCTGCAGATTAGTCCCTAGGTGCATCAATATTTGTCTTTGCCTTGTATAGACTCAGCTGATAAACTCTTGCACTTGCCCTGACTGTGTAATGTGAATCAGCACATGCATGACTGACTGGTACTTGTGAGAGTTGAGGACTGTACCGTAGATACCTTGTTTAAATCAGTCTCATAAAAATTCACTAAAGTAATATCTCAGTAGCTCTGCAGGAGCCAATACAGTCCAGAATAGCTTGCACAGGCACTTGGGTAGTGTATGCTATATCCCTTGCCGGTCCCTGTCTCTTTCCTTGGTTCTTTCCTGCTTTTCCCTTCTTTCACATTCTTGCTCCTCCTCCTTCAGTACTCCAGCAGTACAGTTCATTAACTGAGGTGATGCAGTGCACCACCCTGAGCTCACTCTGCATTTGTGTTGTACTGTGAAACTTGGACAACCAAGAAGTGTGGGTTGGAGCATTTCACTGTCTCTAGAGGTCAGGCTGGAGACAGCAGTTTTCTGAATAAGGTGGAAGCTACTGACCACCTGACACTTCCCTTTCCCTCCTAAAACCGTAGAGTCCATTACACAGGTATTGTATGTTGTGTACCTGTGGCTTTCTAATACAAACTTCCATTTTTTCAGGTTAAAATTTTACCTTGACTCTTCTCAAATCTGACAGCTCACTTCAGCAAGGGCTGAGACCCGCTTCTCTTAGCACAGCTTGGTTGTTTGGTAGATAATTACAGTTTTCAGGTAACTCACAAATAGAATTGGGCAAAGATGCTGGTGGTTGTTTAGATTTTGCAAGGAACAATTCCTGCCAGTGTTATTTCTAAAACCTTGAAGTGTCTTCAGGGTGTTCTTGTTGAAACACACCAGACTAGATGCCTTTGGGTCTGAGGAGGGCCAAAACTAAGGAATTGGGACAGACTTGCAATGTCTCTGGAGCACAAGTGGTGAGAGAAGTAGCTTAGAATCCAGTATTCAAGTACTTGGGATGCAAAAATCTCAGGTCACTGAATACAGTAGGTTTCAAGATAGAAGTTTATTGCCTATGCTTCTGTACTTTTCTCCAGCCTGTGTTTTGGTTTCTAGCTGTTCATACCCTCCATCATCCCAGCCTGCCACTCTGCTACCCCAGCAAAGATAAAACCTTGCTGTCTCCTCCCACATCCTGGCTGTGTGCATCAGAACAGCAACAATGTTGAAGAAAATAAATGCAAGTGAAGGTGTATATATATATGTATCCCAAATTTTATTACCAGCTGAATTCTGTACAATAAAGGTGAAACAAGGCAGGTCCCTACATAATAGAGAAGGCAGCACTGTTTCAGCTTTCATTTTGCTCTGAGAATAGTCTACCACGCCATTACTGAAAGGTTTTAAATTACTCCTTAGAAGCTGTGGCTTCTGCTCTTGACTTCTTATATTATTTTATGCTATATATATGTATTTAACTAATTTCTTTTTTCAGTCACTCCTACAACTGCAGGATCAGACAGCATCTGTTTTGTGTTCTCCTTCGGATGTACCTCATGGGGGATTTAATAATCAAATCCCCATGGTGATGCGAGGAAATTGCACCTTCTATGAGAAAGTGAGGCTTGCTCAGATAAATGGGGCCCGTGGGCTGCTGATTGTTAGTAGAGAGAGACTGGTAAGTTGCTTTTTATCTTCCTATGCTGCTGATACTCCTCTGGTACTAGATATTGTCTTGTCTTCAGTGCACATTGCTGGTATTTGATGTTCCTCTTTAAAGTAAATAATGCATGTGTGTTCCTGCATGTACATACTTTGCATAGTTATGTGTGGAAACCATACATGTGACAGAAGAATGAATTAAACAAGAGGCCCTCATTTCAGTAGGAAGGGTCAGCACAGAGTTCATTTGAAATTCAGGTCAAGGGCTCAGGATTAACCTTGTTCCAAATGAAATACTGGAGCCAAAGGATATGGTTGGTTTGTGTCTCCATCATGCTACCACACTGCATCTAGTGCTTTAGATACAGCTGGAGCAGCAACAGCATGTATTTTGTAAAAATAGTAGTTTTAAAAATAAAATTAGTAGGCTTGAGTCCTGGTCAATACTAGAGGCACACATCAGTTATAAACCCATGACCCTGATGTGCAAAAGATACTGCTTGAAATTTGGTTGCTTCATTTTGCTGTTACAGTCTTATATTACTTCTGTTTTACTGGGAACAGGCATATATTTTTACTTTTGAGTATTTGCTTTCATTTAAGTTCCCTTCTAGAATATTTTTCAAATTAGCCGGAACAGAATTTGCACCTTTAACCCTTTTGAAGTATTTGCAAAAATAAACATATTCTTACCTGGTCTGAAATGTCTTTCAGGTTCCTCCTGGAGGTAATAGGAGTCAGTATGAAGAGATTGATATTCCTGTGGCTCTGCTTAGCTATACTGATATGTTAGATATTGGCAAGGTAAACTCGATACTAAAAGCTCTCATTTATATTATCTCATGTAAATGAGTCACTGCTCAACAGTATTAAGTCTACCTTAAGAGCTTTGAATATGTAGAGAGTGTATTCACAAAGATTGCATTATTGTGTTTTGGAAAAAAAAGTCTCTTGGGAGGTTATTTCTCATCTTTGGAATAAAATCAAAATATACAGCCTGGTGCTGGAAATAAATATCACTAATAGAAGAGCCAATAGATAGCTCTTATGTGTTTATAATAAAGCCTGATTCTGAGGTTACGTAGCGAAAATTAAGTAAGTGAATCTTTGCTAAGGTGGCTTTTTGGATGTCTTTCCTAACTTGTATTTACCTCCACAGAGTTTTGGCAGCTCAGTGAAAGGAGCAATGTACGCACCAAATGAACCTGTGCTGGACTACAACATGGTGATTATCTTTGTCATGGCTGTGGGGACTGTTGCAATTGGAGGCTACTGGGCAGGAAGCAGAGATGTGAAAAAGTGAGTCACTAAATGCAGTATACCAGTTTTCCTGTATTTTTCACAGAACAAAAAATAGATGGTGTTTATGTAAAGCATCACCTGGCAGCTCTGCTAGTGACATTAGGAGACTCTAGGGAAAATGCTGATGTGATGTTTGAAAGGCCCTGAGCCTTGCATTGGTTTAGTCAATGTAGGAAATCATTAGAGTATAAATTGCATGTAGATTTTTTTAGGATTTTGCCATGTTAAAGGGCCAAACATTTGAAAAGCTCAGATAGAAAATTATTAAGTAATAGACATCCCTTTTGCAAAAAATCACCAGAAAAATACTCTGTAAAAAAAAAAAAAAAAATTTGCTTTTACTGGTATAGGGCAAACCAAATTGATTAGATGGTTAACATATGCTATGTTTGTTACCAATTTTTAAATGAAATTTTATGGTTACTTTTTGCTAGCAGGAGGGATTGGGAGAAGGAGGTCATTGTGCCACACTAATTTCTAACATTTTTTTTGTATACACAACCTGATTCGAGGATTTCTTCTGAAGTTAACAAATTATTCTGTGTTAGTTTTCAGGATTCATTCGAGTTCTTACCAAATGAAATAGTCCTCTAGATAAGTTAACACAGCAGTTACAGATTTATGCATTGCGTTACAACTGATGTTCATACCTCCATGGAAAAATGGTGTCCCACTGACTTGAGTGGGAATCAAAGCAGGCATTGGTGTTGTTTCAAGCCCTTGTGGTTTTTTTGCTGAAGATTCAGCATCCTTGTGTATTTTGTTGCAGAAGGAATGAACTGATGGTAGCCATGTTACTCTTTCAGGAGGTACATGAAGCACAAGCGTGATGATGGGGCGGAGAAACATGATGATGAAACAGTGGATGTGACTCCCATAATGATCTGTGTGTTTGTAGTGATGTGCTGCTCAATGCTCATCCTCCTTTATTTCTTCTATGACCACTTAGGTACTCTTAAGGTTGTATTTGTATTGATACATCTTTAATATCACAAGGCTGACATTGTTCAAAGAACACTTAATTGTGAAAATAATAATGAAACATCTCTCGTCTGTCATGTGTCTTCATCCCAATATGTTTTAAAATACTGCAAGAAAACTCACTGAGTAGATTTCTAATCCTTCTTTTTGTGAGGTTCATCATGAAGTTTCTTTCAAACATTAAAGCCTATTAAGTAGATACAGATTTAGTATTTTCCAACTTTTGTTTTTGTTAAAGGTGTTCTCAGACCTGTTCTTTCTCTCTATTATTCTTCAATTTGAAGTCAAGATCAAGGATAATTTTTTATCTTTATAAAGAATATAATTTTCTACTGATTACTCATCAGATTGACAAAACATGAGAGCCTAATGCTTCTTTGTATTTTTGAGGAGGTAGTGAAACATGCTTTGCATCTGTATTGATTCATTTTGCTACTTAGTGACTTTAATAGTCCCTTATAATGCTCCTGTATACTCATAAAGAGAAGATAAATGCTTCACCATAGGTTGCCTTTGAGGCTTATGACTTACTTTAAGAAGATTAGGATAGAGGTTTTGATTTGTTTAAGTAGGTATTGTCTAAAGTACATTTGAGTAAAAGAGCTAGAATTAGATACTTAAAGAGCACAAGTCTAATCAATCATTTGAAGTCTCTGAATTTACCTTTCACTGTTGAAATGCAAACCTTATTTCTCATTTAGTCTTACTGACTGTCTGTTCTTTATTCAGCCAGGATATGAAAAAAGCATTTCTTGCCTTATCCTACTTGGACTTAATACTGTTTTCCCCCTCAGTCTATGTTATAATAGGAATATTCTGCCTGGCTGCCTCCATTGGTCTTTACAGCTGTCTGTCTCCCTTTGTAAGAAGATTCCCCTTGGGAAAGTGTAGGTATGTGGCAACTTTCAAAATTTTAATAGGGAAACTTAGTTTTTTATACTGTTGGGTAGGTGTGGGGTTTAAAAGGTGGTTTCATGCTTCAAAATGTTGATAAAGGAAGAGGCTATATACATAGACAACTGTAGCTTTGGTGTGATTCTTTTTCAGAATCCCAGACAACAACTTGCCGTATTTTCACAAGCGTCCCCAGGTCCGGATGTTGCTCTTGGCAGTATTTTGTATCTCTGTCAGCGTAGTCTGGGGAATCTTCAGAAATGAAGATCAGTAAGTGATCTGTGCTCAAAATTTTTCTGTGTTAAAAATTGTATATATGCTTTATCATGTAAGTAACTGACATCCACAGAAGTCTAGATGTATCCAGAAATTAGGAATGACAGGAAAAAAAAATAGAGACGTGCAGAAATTCTTAGTTGTTCCTTATGTACTTTGTCTTTTTCTTGTTCATTTAAATTACAGAAAACTGTCTCTTGTTAAGCTTGAATTTCTCTGAGTCCCAGTCAGTATTCTGATCTCTTTAAGACAGCTTTTCAGAAGTGATACGGAGAGTTGGACGCAAGTTGTCTAACTCATTTTTTCATGAGAATAACAACTGGTAAGATTGTCAGATCTTTAGTTTCTCTCAGCTTTCTTGTACATGTCAGTAATTCTCTACATCCAGTGTTGCTGTAGTGCCTAATTGTAGCAGGTTCTTGCCACTTCTGTTAGAGGTGGATCTTTTACAGAGTGTTGTGTTTTCATTTTTCTTTGGGATTTTTTACCTCTTACCTCACTCTCAGATATTTTAGTTTTCCCCTGTGTACAGGTTGTGTTCATCTTCTTGGTTCCTCTATTGAGGGTTCAGTATTGGAACTGAAATGCTGGGTTGTGTTTCTTCTGATGATATCAAAGATGTCTGACTTGTGCTTTGAATGCATGTCAGTGCTTTTGTGGGATCTGTGATCTGTGTGGATCATTCAGTGACAGAACTCAAATCCAGGAATCATCAACTCTGAAAGACCCTTTAGAGAGATAAATGTCAGACTGAGGAGTGCAGCAGTACTATAGAGATGTTCCAAAATATTTAGGACTAGGAAATCCATTTTCTGCCTCAGAGCTGAAGTGAACCTGAGTGTCTCCTGCACAGAGCTCCATCAGCAAGTACACGTGTATTGATCCAACAGCACTGTCTCTCATTGTACCTAGACCATAGCAATTTTTGGGAAACTTAGTGTTGTTTCTCTCAGATCCTACTTCTCTTTGACCCTAGCAGCTGAGAGTAAAGCAAAGAACACTTCTATACTCAACTTGCAAAACACAATTGAAAAACAGGCCCAGCTGTAAATTTGCCTCAGCACACAAGGATTCACCCCTATACACAGGACAAAGGACCCCAGGACTTCCCATTTTGGTATCCACTGACCTCATTCAGCTAGTTTTCAGTCTACCTCACTGCTCATTCAGCTTGTACTTCATCAGTGTCTCTGTGAGGATTTTAGGGAAGGTTGTCAGTGGAAAGCCTTACTGAAGTCTAGATAGACAGTATCACCAAGTCTTCTCTCATCTCCCAGGCACTTCTTTGTGAAAGGTTATCAGGTTGATGAAAAGCAGCTTGCCATTTGCAAACTCCTGCTGACAACAATGTCAATTTCAAGCAAGTACTTTGAATAAAAGGGTTTTTTTATTTGACCCAAGCAAGTCCTTAGTGAGGACATGGCTTGATCTGTTTTTCCTGCTGTTTCCTGCAAAAATATTACTTTCCTGTTTTTAAGGTGGGCCTGGGTTCTGCAAGATGCTTTAGGAATTGCTTTCTGTCTTTACATGTTGAAAACGATACGCCTGCCTACATTTAAGGTATGAAAGTTAAACAGAAGTTATCGATTTTCAGAAGAAAGTTAAAGAGAAGTTTGCATGAATGTGTTTGAACAGAGGAGTCACTTATAATGGAGTATATTGTCTTGGAAATGTACTTCCATTCATATGTAGTGTGGAAAAAAGGGATGCAATGAGTGTAATGAAGACCCAGAAGTGACATGTGATTGTTCTGTAGATTCTGTAGAGTGTTGACGAGTAAATCACACACCACCCCTTTATTTATGTATTTGGTATTTGAGTATTTTGTTGTTGGGAGGAGTTTTATTTGTTTTGTTTTGATTGTTTCGATTTTGTTTTTCAGATTGACATAGAACTAATGCATCAGTCTAGTGTTTTTTTCAAATCTTTCTGACCTTAGTCAGTATCCTAAGACAAAAATCATTATTAGTTATTTAGTTGCCCCTTAAGGAGCTCTTCAAACTCTTGTTTCAAATTACCTTCACCTATAAGTTTGTATAGACTGACAGTAAATGGGTGTACAGTATTTCAAGCTGTGCCTGGCATCTTCCAGTGCAGAGCTTCTTCATACTTCCCAGCAAACTGAAGTAGCACCATTTCCAGATTTTACATGATAAAGAATTTTGGGTAATAACATGTAATTTTGTGTTTAAGAATTACTTTATTTCATATGAAGCATGCAAGACCCTTCCTCTATCTAAAATATTTAGGAATTAAGAAAAATACATGAATGACTTGTTTTAGTCTTTGCAGACTTTTTCTTTGAATAGTCTTCTAATTATTAATTCTTTGCTGTTTGCTAATGCATTGTGTGTAAATACCAAATATCTTGTCTCTTCCTTCAGGGTTGTACCTTACTCCTCCTGGTTCTTTTTGTGTATGATATATTCTTTGTATTTATCACACCTTTTATAACAAAGGTAAGTAAGGTGCTTCTCTATTCCCTGCTGCCCACAGAGCAAAGTGTAATGACTTGCTTCTCTGTATATTCCTAAATCATCCCAGAGCTGCTGAGGGAAATGCTGATTTACAATTTTCCCATTTTTTTCTTTAGACTGGGGAGAGTATAATGGTGGAGGTGGCTGCAGGCCCATCTGATTCTGCCACTCATGAAAAGGTACTGCATGTTGTCTGAAAATCCGGCACTAGCTGTCAACTATTACACTTTTAACTTCTCTAAAATTGAAAACCACAAAGCTGAAAGGAAGATGCCGTTCTGAAAAGAACGTAATGTGGGAATAAATGCTCCTGAATGTTTATTCTGGAGGGGCAAAGCAGACTTGTAGTGGTTCATCACACCAGCTTTGGTTTTCCTTTATCTTTTTCTGACAGGGTTTCAATATAAGAAAGCTGGTTAGCTCAGCTTCACAAAAACATGACCACATCTGTAAATATTAACTTGCTGCTAATTAAGCATGAGCATCTTTTCCTAAAGAGGTAAAACATATAATCAAGTCTGTCTCTTCCCCCTCCTTGCCTTTTTTGACATTTGCTTTATGAAAAGCTGAGGCTATAGGGAAAGGAGAGAAACACAAATTGGAGACGGAAGAAAACAGAAGTCAGTGTTCAGTGGGTTTTCACCGTTGGACAGCAGCCAATTGCATGAACACCTTACAAGATGTGGGTGACTCAGGGAGGAAAGTATGTGAGACGTAGGAGACAGTGAGATATAGTGAACAAAACAAAAAAACTAATCTTCAGGAAAACCTGGGTATGTTAGTTTAAGGATTAATTTGATCTATTTCAGCAGTGAATGTAATAGTGTCATGTGGGAAAATAGCAAAGAAAGTAGTTGTTTGCAGGATGTGGATCAATCCATACAGTCAATACTAATTTCTTTGACTTCTTTTGTTCTTCTCTCCTGTACCCCTTTATTACCCCTTTGAATTCAACTTTATGCACAGAATTAATTGTATAAAACAGTAATGAAAGTATAAGTATATAAAATTATTTTAGCACTAATATAAGAAAAGAAATAAGAAAATAAAGTTTCTTTAATGTACTATAATAAAGAAAATACAGGTTTGCAATGGACTGTGGCATGCTGTGCCTCACACTGCAATTTATGTAATAAATAGGAACACAGGGGGCAGGGAAGAGTCTCTAAAGTGATTTGAAAAATGACTTTTTAAAATTATTCATGTCTTGGTCTTTTGAGACTTTTATTGGTGAATGAATTGTATAAATTGTTATTTCTTATGCATGTAGCAGCTTACCTAAATTTTGTACATACCTGCAGCTAAAGCAGAATTGATACCCAATTGTATGTGAAGACTTTGAAGTTAATATAGTATTTAGAAAGTATTTTATCACTCCCATCTTAAATGCATTTTGTTAGTTGTCAGTAATATTGTATGTAATGAATGTATACAAAGATACATTTGATGTATTTGAAACTTGCACTTCGAGTACAACAGGAACAAGTTCTGGTAGGTAGTGTCACTATGCTTTTCATCAGACATGTGTCTCTCATTCCAAGCTCCCAATGGTCCTGAAGGTCCCACGACTGAATTCCTCACCATTGGCTCTATGTGACAGGCCTTTTTCTCTTCTAGGATTTGGAGACATTTTAGTTCCAGGTATTGTTTAGCATGTTAAGAATTTTACATGTTGCATTGTCGTATTAGTTTACTCCTCTTGTACTCCTGCTTCAAGTGAGTTGACTACTATAAACCTGATAAATTTTCAAGTATAGTTTTTTTTTGTGCACTATTCACCTTTTCAACAAGAAAAATGCACATTAATCTTATGGTTCAGTTTCACATGTAGTGATGTCATGAAATGTGGAGAAATTGCAGGAGTAGATTTAGCAACTGATTCTATACTAACAAAGCATCTTTGGTAGTGTGGTGATAGAGGAAATTATTTGTCTGTTTGCACGTGGTTTAAGTACAGATGCCTGACCACTCAAAACTTCCTAACTGTTAGTCACACTACATCCGGTATTTCTGCCACACTTTCTCTCAAGTATGATTTTAGATAGTATGTAGAACTATCCCTGGCATCACTGCAGGTGAAAAAATTACTCACCTTCTGGCTTTCAGATTTCTTCTGCAAAATCATTTGTTTAATTTCTTGTATTTTGGGAAATATGAACTCTGTCATCCCCATTAGTCTCCCCTCCTCCCCCCCAACCTGAAACAGGCATAGTCATTAGCCATAAAATTCTACTGTCTTCAGTACCATCTCGAAGGGCTGAACTTATTCTTGCTCTTATTGTGAGCACTGTATTTTTACAAATGTTTAGTTAGTAGGGATAGGATGACATTTTTATCTATGATCTGCATGTTTGTAGCTGTGTATTTTACTTTTGGAGTGCTTCCAATACATGGGGCTTATACCATCAGATAACTGGTTTGTAAATTGTGCAGCCTCCTGGATATGTTGTCATAGTGCTTAAACACAGGGTGCTAAGGAAATTTTTGGGGAAAAAAAATTCTTGCAAGTTTGTAGCTGTTTTGATGGTTTTGTTTTTATCATGAAGTGTGTGACTAGATTGAAAGCATATTATAACTGTTCTTTCTTTTCCTAGGCTTACTGGTAGCCTATTGCCATAGATTTGATATTCAGGTGCAGTCATCCAGAGTCTATTTTGTAGCCTGCACAATAGGTATGTACCACAGTGTCACCTGAACACAAGACCTACAGGAGTGGCTCCCTCTAAAAGCATGTCGTCAGTCTTGCATGGCATAGTTTGGGGGTTTTATCCTGTTCTTCCCTTTATTATTAAACAGAAATATTTACCAAAGTGCTTTCAAGGCTAGATCTTCCATCACCAAACTAGTTGATGTTGCTTTTCTGAGCTGTTTTGCCTGCTTTACGTAAGGGGAGCTCTTGTTACCATGGCTGCCAAGGGTCTCAGTCAACCCCTTGTAATTACACTATCTTTACATATGCTCAGCTACTCATTGTAGTTTCTTGATTCATGAATCTTTGAGTTGATTGTGCATGAGAATTCAGGTTCAGGGATATCATCCTTTGACTTTGTTCTTAATTTCTTGTGTATTCTAAAAATCCATAACCTGTGATGCAGGGAATTTTATTATGATGACTATAACATCTCTAGGTAAGTTTTTTTCTTTAGTTTGTAAAATCTACAGAGTTATGTGCCATGAACTTAAATACTACTGATGAATAGGATCTGACAGATTCCTGTTGTCTTTTTCTTTCAATGTACTTCTAGTAAAGAATTCTAATGCTTGCAGTGAATTTCATGAGAAATTGTCATTAATAACTTCTTTTGAAAAAATACCTAGGTTCATTTACACTTCTGGCAGGGGTAGAGAGATGCTTTTATTGATGTTCCAAATAATTGTCTCTCATATATAGTAAAACAAAATTGTTGTCTTATCTGGTACTTTAAAAATGTGTTTGCAGAAATAGGAAAATGTTGCATTGCTAAAGAGTCAGCAGTGTGCTATTGCAGCACTGAGAATGAGCCATATACAGGGCTGAGTTAGCAAGATGGAGTCAGCAGTTACGAGAGGAGCGATTATTCCTCTCAATTTGTCACTTAGGACTGAGTTAACCAGGATCCCTGGTGCCAGACAGACATTGACATATTGGAGTAAATCCAGTGGAGACTGTCAGGATGGACAAAGACCGGAGCACAGGGTTGTAAAAAGAAGAGAAGGCAAAGAGGAGATTCTGTTGCTGCCCACAGCTACCTAATGGGAGACTGCAGAGAGGACAGAGAGACTTTTCTTACAGGTGTGCACATAAGATGTGAGGCAATGGACTTAAATCGTAATAAGAAACATTTTAGCTAGGTATAAAGATCTCTCAATAATAACAGAATATGCCCCTGCCCAAAAAGCATTTTCAGGAGTTGTAAGGAGTTATTGATTATTCTAATCACAGCCGTCTGAGATCATCAAGTCCAGCCAGTCTCCAGAACTGCCAAGCCCACTTCTAACCGTATCCCCAGATGCCAAATCCATACATAGTTTAAATCCCTGCAGAGATAGGTACTCCATCTCTGCTCTGGGCAGCTGTGCCAGGACTGGAAAAACTTTCTGGGGAGGAAGCTCTGCCTAATATCCAATCTAAACCTCCCCTGGCAGAACTTGAAACCATTTCCTCTCATCCTGTCCCTTGTTCCCTGGGAGCCCACCTGGCTGTACCCTCCTGTCAGGGAGTTGTGGAGAGTGGGGAGGTCCCCCCTGAGCCTCTTTTCTCCAGGCTGAGCTCCTTTCCCAGCTCTGTTCCCTTCTCTGGACAGCCCCTCAATGTCTTTCTTGACCTTCTGAAGAAAAATATGGAATCTGGATCAGAAGAAAAAGTTGAATTAACTTCATTGTCTTGAAAATATAATTGAAAATAATTACATTATAAGATCCAAGCTACTTGTGTTCTACTAAATAAATTTTGCCACATTTATGCAGAAATTAAATAGAAAGTAATAAAAACATATAACCTAGAGCAAGCTGGCTTTTTTTTTAGCTGTGTGGCAGGATAGGAAGAAACAGCTAAAGCCAACCCAAACAAGAAGCACATTATAATGGTCCAAATATTTGTCTGTATCTGCTGAGTTCATAAATATAAATATGATGCACAATATTTCATGTATTTATTTTGCTTAAGGTAATTATTTAATTGCACAGTATGGACTAGGCCAATCACACTACTTTCACATGTTATCAATAACAAAACTGTAGTATTCCATGTTTACATGGTGTAAATAATGCTAAAGAGGCCTGAAAAACTTCTGTAGATGTTTTACATATTGCTTGAGAAAAGTTCCAGTGAGAATGCTCTTTTAGCCAATTATTTAGTTGTGCTTTAGCAAAGCTTTATCTGAATAACTGTGTTTTGCTGGGTTTGTTTTCTTCCAGCATACGGCATAGGCCTTCTTGTGACCTTTGTTGCCTTGGCACTGATGCAGATGGGCCAGCCTGCTCTCCTCTACCTGGTGCCCTGTACTCTCCTCACCAGCTTCGTGGTGGCCCTTTGGAGAAGGGAGCTTGCCATGTTCTGGACGGGCAGCGGCTTTGCGGTGAATACCAGTTTGATATGAGTGTCTTCAGGAAATACTAATATTATAAAAACCTAACTAGAATTAAAGTTGAGTAAAACATTGCAGTATTATCACACAAACACAAAGATTTTGGTTTTGCTTGATTGTTTGCTTTTTTACGTACTTTTTTTGCCTCAGTAAGGTTTTCTGGTTTTTGCAATGTGTATGGCCACTTAAATCAGAGTAGTGAAAAGTAAAGTAGACCTTTTCTATCCTAGATTCTGCCAAAATGTTAGTTGTTTGATCTCTCTTGAAAATATCAGTAAGTACTAAAAGGTTACAATATTATATAAAATGTGGGGTTTAGTACTATATAAAATATACCCTTAAAATACTTTCTTCATACTTTTTCATAGTATATTGTTTATGAAGGTGGAAATGTAGTTCAGTATTGTAAATTACCACTTTTTCACTGTGCTGCAAGTGAAATTAACTTGATTCAAAAATTAATAATTTCTATCATGCATGATTTTAGTTTTTGAATACTTACTAGAAGGCCAAATCTATGAAGCTGAAGGTTCCCCCAGTGAGGTTTATTTTATTATTCAACTATTTGTGGTAACTTGGACAAGCTTCCACTCGAGAAATGAATTTAATTGTTAGAGAAATATTTGAGGTCATCTGAAATGTTATGTAAAAGTTACCAGTTCTTGTACAGTGATAGTAAAGGTGGGCAGAACTGGACAGTGGCCAAGGACCAAGTGCCTGTTGCTGCCTTATCAGCGGAGCACTTCTGAAACTGGTGAGGAACAATCACTCAAAAGCAAGCACTTTTCTGGAAGGAAAAATTCCCCTGGTGTCCTATAAAACACAAAGAAAGGATACCTGTATGCATCTGTCCACTGCTGGAGAATGATAACAGAGTTGATGGACCTTTAATCTTCATGTTGTATGACCACTACCTTGGACAACTGGACACAATAGTTCTTGTTTTCCATAATTTTGACTGTGATCTTCCATTTACAGAAAGACCTACCTCAGCCTCCTGTGGTGATAGCTCCTGTCAACTGCCCTCAGCCTCCCAAAGACAGCAGTGTGCCAGCCTCTCAAGAAGATGCAGAGCAAATGACCAACCCCACCCTCCACGTGAAGGATCTGCACGGCTCCGCCTCAGCTGAAGAAGAGTTGGCTGATACCAGCACAAAGACAGACCAGTCAGAAATCTCTATGGTCCACAGTGAGGAACCAACTGCTCAGAATAAGGATGACCTTGAAAGCAAATGCCTAAATGCAGAACAAAACCAGCTGGAATAAGTGATGTGATATGAACTCCTTTCTTTCCCTCACAAACATACATAAAACCAGTATGTATGTAGGACTGGTTTAGTAGGGTTTGCATTCATTGAGGAACCTCACTAGGAGTCTGATCATCAAATCCAGCAAGGAATGTTCTGTCTCCAGCTTCGGTACAGCTATATACTTAAAACATCTTCCTGAAATATGGTGCTCTCCAGGAGTTCTGATGTGTGGGTTTCAATGATCACTGTTAGTGAATGCCTTTGACCATTTGTTCCATTTGCATTATAGCAGGGTAGCATCAAAAGTCTTTATTTACTCAGTATTCTGTGCTTGTGTGGCTGTTTCACTGCTTTACCATGATGTAGGTTAACATGGAGGAAAAGCTTTGAATGAGTCTGCTACAATGCTTACTTGAGAGAAACATGGTCTCTTTTTTTTGGTACTTTCCGTGTTGTCACCATTTACTTTACTTCTATTGACTTGTCAAACCCATTGATATAAGGGAATACATTGTTACAAGCTGACATTCAGGAAATTAAGAGAGTGGTTAAATTACCATTACTCCAGAAGGCTTTATGCTACCATGGTGCATTGCATGCATCTCCTAACTTTTTTGTCTTTGTTTTTACTTCTAGGTACCTGAGCTACTAGTCTAGTTTAAAAGGCAGGGTGAGTAGAGCGCTGGGAAGCTTTCTAGGCATTCATGTGAACTCTAAGTGCTCTGATAATAAACAGGGTTGGTCACAGAATAATCCGTGGAAGCAAATGCATATTAGGAATGTTTAAAAATAAAGTATAAGCCAAATAGGTGAAAAAATTAGGTAGTAGCACTATACTAAGCTTAACAGGCAGTATTTTCATTGGAAAAATGTTAACGTGCAAATGTTCTTATGTTTGGGGCTTTGAGCTTCTATTTGTTCTTCATTCAAGGAATATAATTGTGATTTCTAATTCTGAAGAAAATAGTCTGATTTTTCATTCCCAACGGAGCACGTATGGTGCTAGAGACAATTGTGATTTAAAAGCTACTTGCTGCTCAGTAACTTACCAACTGCCTGTCATGCTTTGTCTTTGTCCCAAGAGTAGCCAAAGCATAGTCTGTCAGGTTCAAGAATGAACCTGGAGCTCACTTACTATTTTGTATCTCTTGCCACATTGTGAAGGAATTTATGAATTTAAAAATTTTGGAGTGCAGCTGGTCTTACTTCATATTCATGAAATTGTTTTCCTGTATAACATGATTGAGTCTTTTATGCATCAGCTTTTATATGTAGAAAGACAATAGGATTTGGGTATTACTTGTTCCATCTAAGAACATTTGTCTTTATCAGAGGAGTCTGTTCTGCACTTACGTTGCAATTCCAGAAAGCCTCAAACACTTTACACAAAAACTGAAATAGAAAATTGAAGTATTATAGGATCCTTGGATATGATTCCAGATTGCATGGAAGAAATACTCTCGAGTATTTGGGAGCCCAAAATGTCATTTACAAAAGTATTGTCACAGTGATGCAGTCAGAGGCACTGCTGTTAAATTGAGAGTCTCCAGTTGGCATGTTGAAGTGGAGTTGAAGGGCTCTCTTTTCAAGAATGTCAGTTAAATATCAGCCATTGTCTTTTTGGCTAGATCTTCCAAAATTTTGCACTGTGCTTTTTGGACAAAAGCTTTTGTGGGCAATGGTAGCATTCTTTCTCTAGAATGTGAGCTGCTTTCTCTAAAACCACGTTCTGGCTTCAGAGTTTTACCAGCTTCTGCTTAAAGCCTTGAACCTTGTCTGATAGGATGATTTATGAAGTTTTTTGGAAGGCTCCCTGGGTCCAATGGCCAACACTACATGTAATTTACAAATTGCCCTAATGGAAGATAGTACTAAAGCAATCTGGTTTTCAGTCTTCTCTTTAATGGACTGTTACTTTGGCCAGCAGTAACCTGAACCAATTATTACTAATAAAAAGCAACAGAAACATTTTACTGAAAACTTCAATTAGCTGGATTATGCCTTAATTTAAGTCATTGTGTAAGTATGGCTATTAAATTAAGAAAGCAATCTTGTGTTTAAATAGCAAGGTAAGTTGGAGACTGACTCAAAGTTCTATTGGTTTTTGCCTTGATCATCTCTTAGTCAGAATGTTGTTTGGAGTAGCTTTCTACATATTTAAAAACCAATAGCTTTCTGATGATGAAGTATTAGGTATTATCATCTACTTGAAAGTGTACTTTTGCATTTGTTCTCCTGTGTGGTTAGGAAACAGTTTATTTCAGATTGTTCATAGCTCAATTAAAACAGAAGAATTGGTTACACTGAATTAGGCATTTCATAGTTGCATTCTGGTCATTTTGCTTCAGGTTTTGGGGAATTTCCATCTATTTTTACATGTAATTTTTTCTCCCCTGAACAACAAAGAATGCAGGAAAAAAAATCCTGATTGCTTCTCAGTGCAGTACCTCCAGTTAAAGCATGTGAAGTGGCAACAATTTACAGATTTTGGCTATCTCAGTACTGTGCAAATCAGGTGATCATGGTGCTCCAGTTTGGCTGTGACTGTTCAGACCCTGATCCTGGGCAGATCAATCCCTTCCATCAAACACCAAGGCTGTATTTTTTTATCTTTAAAAAAAACTTCCTGATCAGCTTAATTTAAAACTTAATGTTGTATAGGAAAATATGCCTATCAGTTCAATGTGACTGACTCTGATTTTATTTGATGATTTCAGATACACATTCCACACCATTACTTTAAATATTAAAACTTGAGTTTTAATATTTAAAGTAATGAAAGTAACATTAATGTTAAAAATAATGTTGATAGGCTTCTTGTTTATGTCTTTCACATGCTAAGCCTTATCTGTCTAGAAATTCAGCAAGGGTTCTGTTCCTGAGAACTTGTATGTGTTCAAGGGAAGCATTTCTTTTAGTCAAAAAAAACCCCAAACAAACACAAAAACCGCCACAACAACCAACACCACTAAAACAAAAATCCATTTGAGAAAATCTGACTCCTTGCATCACAATAATGAGGGTCAGATTCCTTCCTCAAGTGTTTGCTTTGGTCTGTCCCCTACTGAAGGATTGCCCAAATGCAGCTGAAGGTAGAATGGAATATAAAGGACTTTACTGAGGGTGAAGAGAAAAGTATCCCAAACCCTCTTTAAATTTTGTGGATTTTATTTTTCTTGTCAGAAATGAAGAGCATTTTAAATTGAATATATAAAAAAGAAACACAAAAGAATAGATTTGAAAATATATTCTGTGTTTACCCGTGGCACTAATAAAAGTGCATCCACATGTGTAAGAATTACACTTGCAAAAATATTAAATGTTTTCTCTAAACTTGGACAGATACCAGACAATAGAAAATCTGCAGCATAGCCTATTTTCCAAAAGGTTTATTAACATGTTTCATAGAAAACTTCATTTAGAAAACTGTTTGTTTCCATATTTCTTGAACATTTTCCATGGTCTTGGATAATTGGTCAAGCTTTTCCTTCAGAGTATGATGCTCTTTCCTTACAGTACCCCTCGGTATGGCTGTTGTTAAGAATGTCTTGAGAGTATTTTTCAGCCATGTACATTTCTGTGTTTCAGCTTTGGTTTTTGCATTCCTGCTGCATTGTTCCAACTGGGAACAGATCATGACTACCATGGTAGTGCCTGTTGACTTCTGCATATGCTGGAAACTGGTGCTGACTGTGGCTGTAGTCATTAATGAATTAATTGCCTCGGGGAGATGCTGTGAATTTACCTGCAGCTCTTTAAAAAAGCCAGTATTGGATGTTTGAGAACAGTGTTGCCTTGAAGTTGAAGCTCGCATGCGCTGTTTTAGTGCAAGATCCAGTGGTTTTGTTCTGGTCTTTGGCCCCATGGCTGTGTATGTGTTTCTGGTTTGTTGCACTACACAGGCTGTATAGGATGTAAAGCCCATGATACTCCTTTTTAACAGCAGCTTCATTGACTGTCCGTGAACAAACCAGAGTATTTTGTACATGCTTTTATCATTTGGTGTGTTATTTGTATTGTACTGAAAGCTGAATATGCTGGCCAAGCAGCAGTGTATACAACTAATGATTATCAATGTGCACATAGCACATTGACACAAATGTGAAATACAGACATACCAGTTGATCCAAATACTCATCCAAAGCCTGCAGAGATAATGCTTTTTTCCATGACAAGTATGATCTCTGATATTTTAAGAAGAATGTAGGGCTGTGTCTTCAGGTGAATGAGGACAGGAACTATTTTCAGAGGTGCAGAAAACATCATCAACAAGGAACAATTAATCTTTAGGTATTTTAATCTTGCATGTGGTTTCCTAGTGGGGGTGGGACATGAAGAACAGAGCTGCACTAACAGCTTTTCAGTTTAGGTTTTTGCCAGTGGTGCTGGGTAGGGTGGAGGGAGGGAAGATTTAAAAAAAAACTGAAGATGACTCAGAAAGCGTGAGGAGACACTGAGCAAGAAAGGCAGTGGAAGAGTTTACTCTGGAGAGAAGATCTAAGGGCATGATAAATATCCAAAAATCTGAAATGCTGCTGCAAATTGGGAAAAAATTTGTCATTTTCAAGTAGGGATGACATTAGACTTAATAGATTCAATAAGGAAATTTTGGCACTGGTGGTAGGAAAAATCTAGGAGTGGCTGACAGGTGAAGGGCTCAGTGGGACAGGGCAGTGCCTCGTGCATGAGCTCCTTTGGTTCTGTGAGGAAAGAACCACACCAACCAGAGTAATTTCATGCCACTGGCAGTTGGGGCCAGCCAGCCAGCCCTGGCCTGCCTGTCCAGATAAAGTCTGAGGGTTAGGATTCCTGGGTTTAATGATGTTATAGCATGAACTTCATCCCAGAGTACTCAGTTTCTATATCATGAATGCTGTCAGGGTGTTCTGTAACAACTGTGATGGAAAGTTCAGCTCTTGTGAGACAAAGACTGTGTTTTCTGCTACTTAAAAGTGATAAATCTTCTGGAAAGAAACCACATCAATTTTAGTCTTTTTTTGTCTATTTTTAATTTGTTGAATTGCTTCTGGCAGCCTGGAACATTTTCAGAACAAGATAGCTTTGTGTTCTACCTTTGCTTCCTTTGGCCAGTGGCATAAAAAAACTTTCTTTTCACTGATCCTCTCTATCATCTTTATTTATCAATTATGTGTTCTTCTGTGAGGGTTCCACCTTTTCCAGTTTTGCAGTTAAATATTCAGATTATGTGGAGTAAAGATGTCATTTTGCCACCTGTAGATTAGTGATAGGTGATGAATAATGTGTTTAAATTGGATTTTCTTGAATTGGGAACTAGTGTACTGTACACAATAATCTAAAAGTTCAGGAACTAGCAGAGGACTTAACTTCATGTGATGCAGGGGCTCAGGCTTGGTTCTGTTTCCCAGAAGCTGTTGGTGAGTCCAGCAGCCAGGTGTTACGGGTGCACAGGCTGCTATGATTATTTGGAGCTACCTTCCGTAGGTGGAGGTTGCGTTACAGTTTTCTCATAATAATTTTCTGCATGTCAGCATGCAAGTTTAGCTCCAGATGGCAAACTTCATCCAGGTGTTTGAGAAATTCTGAGATGATATGCTAGCTAGATTTTTTTTGCTTGAGAACTGCTTCCTGCTGACAGACATGCACTGTATGTTGTGAACTGACTTTGAGTGTTTCATGTAAATATTGGTCAGCTGAAAATATGCAGAGACATGGTTTCAAAGTAAACCAGCTCATCACCAGCTCATGCCCCATCCCTGAAAGTTCAAGGCTAAGCTGGATGTAGCCCTGAGCAACCTGAATCTAGTGGATGGCATCCCTGCCCATGACAGGGGCTGGAATGAGATGATCTTAAAGGTCCCTTCCAACACAAACCATTTTGTGATTCTAAGATTCTGTCATCACTCCTAAAAAAATCAGTGGCTTGGGCTGGTAGGAGGCCTGCAGTAGCAGACAGCCAACGCCTCATAGCAAGTGCTGCTGGAATATCTCGAGCCCTGAGAATGTGGCACTTGGCATGAGCAGCAACACCCTTTCAGTCGGTGCAGCGAGGTTTCCCAGAGCCCAACCCTGGGGTAGAGTTGCACACATGAGTCCTATCTGATGTTTCCAACACACTAACTTCTTCCTTGAGCCAGAGGTTTGGAATGGATAGAAATAGCTCTTTTCTTCTGAAATATATGTCTATAGTCAGGAAATTGCCACAAACCTGTCACTTCTCCACTGTGGATCCAAGCCTTGAACACTGGGATGGTGGGAAGCTGGTACTGTTTGAGGAGGAGCACAGTCCTTCACGTACGTTCCCCATCAAGGAACCAGCAGAGAATTTTATTGTTCTGCTCAGACTGAAGTTGTTCTGATTGATGTTGAACAAAAACTTCAAAATAGTGGTTAAGGTTTAGTTTGACAAAAAAAAAATACAACCCACAGTGGCATAGTTTAATTTGGTTTGGGTCATAATCTACTTTTTTCATAATCAGTAGTGGAGACTGCAAAAAATGTGTATCAGAGATGTTACAGCAGACCCTAAGATGGCAGCAAGCCCTTGTGGGAATCAGGCTGACTGCTCTGATGGCCATTTAGTGCCATGCTCTGTCTGTGCTGGGGTGAGCATGTCACCAGTTTGTCTTCAACTCAGACTTTGCTACTTGTCTCTTCCAGCGACCTTTTGACTGTCAAACTCTCGTAGAGAGTCCCACAGCCAGCACTGGTTGTGGGAGAGCAAGAAGGAATCTCTGTGTCACAGAGCACTCCTGGTGCTGTATGAAAGGCATGAAAGGGAATTTACCACTGTTCTTAGCCTGGGGCCTGGGCCACATGCTGCATTCCTCACGGGGCTGAACACATGAAACCTAAATGGTTTCATGGATCCTAAAGCCACTGACAGGAGCTGTGAACTCTGGTACTTTCAGCCTAGCAACACAGGAAAGCAAAACCTAAAATAAATCTGAATTTACAACCCTGCCCATGGATGTTCTGTTCACTGCTGACCATATTCCTTCAAGGCTGGAGGAGCTGGGGTCTAATAGCCTGCCAGCAAGCCACGAGCGCCCTGTGACCCCTGCTAGTGTTACTTTACTAAAACTGAATCAGAAATGCTTTGGGTGTGGATTGTTGGAAGCAAAAATTTCAAGCAGTATAAAGATGATTTACAAACTAAGACCTGTTTGGATGCTTGACAGTAGCTGCTTTTAGAGAGGAAGATGATTCTTGGAGATAAAATGATCAGTCTTAAATGTCTGGTGTCTTTGTGGAAGGACTTTGTAATGATGTTCAAATAGTAGTATGTAGGTTAGTATATGAAGAGTGCAACCTAAAAGATTGTTAATTTTAGCAGTTTTGCAAAAATTTGCAAATGCATCAGTTTACCTCTATATACGTACGCATGAAGAATAAACCTTAAGCTCATTTCAGGTACTGAAGGAAAGGTTTTCTCTTGATCCAATGTGTTACATGTTTTTGCTGTTGTAAGATCTTCTATGCAGCTTGGCCCCTTAATAAATTTTTTTGTAAAATCAGAAAAAAAACCCACACTAAAAAAAAAAACCTCCCCCCATAAAAAGAATGGCTAAGAAAGTTGGCCAATATAGGAGATTGGTATGAAAACTTACTTGGAATATTTTTCCTGCAAGAAAGATTTCAAACAAGTGAGCTATGGAAATGAAGTGCAGATGGGACATAAAGAATGAGGAATTTAGTTCTCTGTAAGGATGTAGTCAGTGATGCTGATACAATGAATGTCCTTCCCCAAGTCCCTGGTTCCTATCTTGTATTTCCTTTACCTCAACAGTCAGTCTGTCAATGGCATACACCACGTGGATCAGTCCCACAGTTGTAGCTGATTGTGGGGTTGTTGATTCCCCATGGGAAGAGGGTCCCTCTCCCCTCACTCAGGCTACTACTTGATGACTTGCAAAATTGTGCATATTGCATGATATCTGCAAGGAGAGATAAAGCAGTAATTCTGTGTCTTTTGTCTATGATACAAGTATCTTCTATCTGTGGTACAAAATATTTTTTTCTGGTGTTATTGTTTGCAAGTAGTATGAAGTACTGACTGTCACGTTATGGATCCCTTCCTGTGCTGACACTAGGAGAGAGCCATCGTGAAAACCAAGGGACAAAGCAAGTTTGTTCCTGAGTAGTAAAAAACATTTTTAGCAAACATTTCTGGTTTTCCAAAACTGTAGGTCTTACCATAGTACATGCATCAGATTTTCAGTTCAGTCTGGGTGGCCTTTTCCCACCCTATGTCTGTGTGGATCTTTATGGTTTTGATACCAACCCTCCCTCTGGCTGAATTACAGCCTTCTATCCAATTTCACATCATATCTTTATATATATTTTTTTTTTAATATGTAAATACATTGTAATACATAGGATTTCCAGTGACCAGATGTAGATTAGCTTTCGTTCTGTGATGTAACACAGATGGGGAAAAAACCTATTTCAAAATTAACGGGGATGGCAGAATCTTAAGACAGAGAGATGAGAAATATCCCAGAGTGAATTTTCTATGGAATAAGGAAGGTTGTTTCAGGCATATACAGATACAATGAAAGAAAGCAAACTTGAAATTGACTGATCGGCTAATCAAATTGCAGGCGTTTAGTTTTTTCCTTCTGTTTTGCTTTTAAAAAACACTGGAGTTTCCTTTAGTCTGTTTTAGTTTAAAACTGTAAAAAATTTCTAAAAGTGTCAAATAAAGTTATCTAATTTTTGAACTGAGTTTTGCTATTTTATATAATCCTTAAGTTTGAAACAGCTTTGTTTGTTTGTTTGTTCTGGGATGTGATAAAATGTGGTTTGGAATTTAAAGTTCACTGTGTACAGCTCCCGCCATGGGCTGGATTCCATGCAAAATTCTTAAAACTTGCTTAATACCAGAAACAGTATTTGACATCCCCACACAGTCCACACAACTAATCTCTTTCCCAGGCTTTTGAAACCCTGACAGAATTCCAGAACAGTTTGGGTTGGAAGGTCCTTAAAGCCCATCCCATCCCATCCCATCCCATCCCATCCCACCCCACCCCCTGCCATGGCAGGGACACCTTCCACTGCCCCAGGCTGCTCCAAGCCCTGTCCAGCCTGGCCTTGGGCACTGCCAGGGATCCAGGGGCAGCCACAGCTGCTCTGGGCACCCTGTGCCAGGGCCTCTCCAGCCATTTAAAGTTGTGTGATCACTTGTACCAATTAATTTGGTTTGTTTTAACTACTCTGTTGCATGTTGAAGTGCTATTGCTTGGGAAGGGAGGTGTTTACTAACAGTCCCTTTATCTAAAAAAACGTTGAATATCTACTGAATTACAAGGCAAGTCACGGGTGTATCCAGGAATGGTACAAACTGACACCAGGTACGATTCCACCCTGTGTTTCTGCTTAGTATGTCCTGCATTTCACTTTTAAATACACAATACACCTGAGAAGAGGGAAATTGAGAAATTTCTTGTGATATCTGACTCTAAAAAACAACAACAAAATCAAACAAATAAAAAGAAAACTACACACACCCAAAAAAATCCAATCCACTGAAAAAAAACCAGCTGCAGCAAGACAGCCTTTTTATCTGGACTGTCACTGGGAACCAAGAGAGAGCTGCTTCCATTCAGAAAAGGCAGGTTCAAAACCAGAAAGACTGGGTTAATTTTAAATAGAAGGTAGTAAATATTAAGATACAATCTGGCCACAAAGCTCATCCTAAAGTATTGTCAACCTCAACTGATATTATCTGAAACAGTGCGTGGTGTTTTAGATTTAGATGTACATCTGTGAAATTGTGCGACCCTTATATTCTTGTACTTGGTTATTCCTGTATCTGTTGAATAGAATAGACAAGGACAAGGACAGAGCATTTGTTGTTTGGGCTTTTGTGGGTTTGGGTTGGTTTGGGGAGCAGGTTTTTGCTTCTTTTCTATTTTTTTTTTTTTTTTTTTTTTTTTTTCCCCAGGGGGTTATTTGGTTTGGTTTTTTTTTTTTTTAACCCATATTATAGGTCTCGATACAAAGTAATGGAGAATGGCACCAATCCAACAGGAGCTGTTGACTGAACTGCTGGTTTGCTGAACACTTGTGGTGGAGCCCACAGTTCTCACCAAAGTGCCACAAGTGCAGATCCATCACTAGTGAAGATCTTGACATTCTGAGCCCCTCCTGACTGTGCATTTGCTAAAGATCTGTCCTACGTGACCATTTCTGTGTCTGCAGGGACAGTTTGTGTGGACTATTCATAGGCATCTTATCTCTATACACCTTGCTCAGTTTTGCAGCAAAA
Organism: Vidua chalybeata; assembly: GCF_026979565.1. Classification (NCBI taxonomy): domain Eukaryota; kingdom Metazoa; phylum Chordata; class Aves; order Passeriformes; family Viduidae; genus Vidua; species Vidua chalybeata. Next base: position 433,631 of record NC_071556.1, on the reverse strand, counting down.
CCCCCTCAGGCATCTCTGGAAGGAGGGGCTGAATTCTCCACATTCTCCACCCAGGATGATGGCTCAGTTAAGTACAGGGATTGCTCCATGCACAGGGGCTGCCTGAAAGTCGGTTTCAGGGCACACTGAAATTCCCACCTGGAGAGCTCCTGTGCCAACTGCTGAAATACATTTTTGCGAATGTATTCAGTCAATTACCAAATTTCAAATTAGTTCATTGCCTCACTTCTGCAGGCAATGATTAACTGGGGAGTTCTTGGACCACCTGGGACCCTAGGACTTGGCTAAATCTGTCCTATTTTTCTTCTTGTGGGAGCTTTAATGAGGCATATACAGTATTGTGATCTCCGTTTTTTCTGTTTGAGTACAATTCCCATGTTCACAGTTTCTCAGTCTCACCTCCAAGATAGATTTGACTCTCTAGATCACCTCTGCATACTGCTCTCTGTTAGAAGAGTTCCTTGGATCCTTGGAAAGAGATGCAGCTTTCAGAAGAGTGTTCTATATGTCTCCAGTGGTTCCTAGGAGTCACCCTGTTCCCAACAGATGCTCCTGAGCAGGTTATGTTATAGTCAGGTATGTCTGCATCCTCTGCAATGCACAGCCATCTAGCCCAGCCATTCAAATGTTTCATGTTTTCCTCTGTGTGGGGCAGGGAAAGTTCTCTTTTATGTGGAAGACTACAAGGAAACACTACCTGAGCAGCAAGAGTTGGCCTGCTGCCCCTTCCTAGATCAGTCTGCTCCGCAGCACGGGGTTGCACTAAAATAGACAGAGAATATTAAGGGCTTCATGGACTCTGTGGCATGGGGATTCCAGGGGAGGAATCTTTCAGTCTTGTTGAACTTGAGGAGGTTTCTTTTGCCCTGTCTGCTGTACTCTGTTACATTGCTACAGTCTTGTCAGCTACAGTCAGGAGCTTTTTAAAGCTGGCAAAAAATATCCACAACACCTACTATACAGTGATGAGGGCAATAGTCCTATTCACAGAATCCCATATTTGTTTGGGTTGGGAGGAACCTTAAAGCCAGCCCCTGCCATAGAGGGGGACACATTTCACTATCCCAGGCTGCTCCAAGCCCTGTCCAGCCTGGCCTTGGGCACTTCCAGGGATCCAGGGGCAGCCACAGCTGCTCTGGGCACCCTGGGCCAGGGCCTGCCCACCCTCAAAGGGAACAATTCCTGCCCAATATCCCATCCATCCCTGTCCTCTGGCAGTGGGAGCCATTCCCTGTGTCCTGTCCCTCCAGGCCTTGTCCCCAGTCCCTCTCCAGCTCTCCTGGAGCCTCTTTAGGCCCTGCCAGGGGCTCTGAGCTCTCCCTGGAGCCTTCTCCTCTCCAGGGGAGCACCCCCAGCTCTCCCAGCCTGGCTCCAGAGCAGAGGGGCTCCAGCCCTGGGAGCATCTCCTCTGAACAGATCTATGTCCTTTCTAATGCTGAGGACCCCACAGGTAGGTGTGCTCCAGTTGAGGTATTTCAAGTGAGAAATTAATTCCAAATGACCTGCAAAAGTCCAAATGAATAGTGTATTTATTCTGTGTCTTTTTACCCCCTGGATGGGGATAGAGAAATGGCACAATTCTGTGGTCATCACAGAGCTGCTCAATGGTCTCCAAACAATTCCATCAAAATTCAAACAACTGTCATTAATAAGAAGTTAGTGAGTCACTCAATATTTCTGTGATATTTCCATAGGGGAAAAAAAGAAAGGGGGAAACTCTAGCAGAAGAAAGCCACATAACCATCAGTTTTGTCTATTTATTAAAATTAAAAGTGCAGAATTATATGAAAAAAAATTCTCAAATGTCTCCTTACTGTGTTTTTTGCATCTAGAAATTTTCTTGACCATGGAAATAATTCCATATCTTATGCACAGCATTTTCCAGCATTCCAACATGAAATGTACCAAAACAGCTAAATATATTAAAGACATTTAAATCCTTCTAGTGTACCACAATGTTTTCCTGATTGTTCTATTAAATTTTGAGTATTATATTGCTTTAGTGCAGTGTTCATTTTATCTGCACACTGTGACCATTTGTGCAACAAACATAAGAGACAAGGGTGGTCCCAACTGCCCCTGTGGAGTTTGGTTGCCAGAGATCACATCCATAATGTCTTGTCTTTGCACTTAACTTTGATGTGTTTGTTCCCAGCTCCTTCAGCAGGAGTGCAGAAACTGCTGCTCCTAATTTCTTACTTATTTAACCACTGATAGACTTTGTTGGTTTCTTCTTTTATTGCAGTCCTACTGCAGTCCTCCTCCCCTTACTACTTCTGGGCTTTGATTGTGCAGTTTTTCGTCTCCATGCACACAAAGATACGTGCAGATCCTTTTTATCTGGTGAACTATTAGAAGGATGCCAATCCCTCACCCAGCTCTTTCATAGGGATGTACAATCTGTCTGAAAGGACAAGAACTGCTTGTGGTGTTCACAGGCTCATAGACAAACACGTTCAGATTCAGAGATTGCAGCTTTTTCTGGTTATTGGCTTGGTGCTAATAAGACCAAGGTTCTGGGTTTGATCCTCATATGGGCCATTCACTTAAGACCTGGAGTCGAGTATTCTTCTGCATCCCTTTCAGCACAGACCAGTCTGTAATTCTGTAACCAGCCAAGTCTTCATTATTGATGCTCCGCAGGAAACCTAAAACAGATTTCAGTCATTGTTGCTCAGTCTGGAGAGATCCATGGGACAGCAGATGTTAGGAATGAAAGGATACACTCTAACCAAAATCAACTTTAGAGAAATCTTTATGATAATTTTATCATTTTAGGATCCTATGTTATTTCATTGCTTTGCCATCAAACACATGAACTGCTCAAGTCTGCTGTTAATGTTGAAAATACTTAGGGACAGAATTGGCAATTGGATGAGAGATGACTGTGTCAAGCAGCAGGCCAAAACTCAGACTAAAGCAAAACAAGTTCTCAGTTTTTCATCTATTTTTTGTCTTTTCAAGATGGCAGAAGGGTCACTTGTAGGCTTAAATAAACTTCAGCACAAGGAACTCTGTCCAGTTTTGGCCTCTGCTGTGTATGTGTGTGATGTTGGATAATCTCTGCCCATTCCTATGCAGCAGTTAGGCTGTTCTAACACATAAATGATGATATATAGGATGATAAGGATGATAAATACAGTATGAACTGGAAGGGCTATGGATGTCTGACTGAGGAAATTAGTAGAGTTTTTTTGGGAATACAGCTCCCTTTATGGTTTCTGTGTGCGTGGGCCAGTGCTGGTTAAGAGATCATCCCCAGTGTGGAGGCTGCCGAGTTCTGGTGATGGGGGGAAAGTCAGTGCTGCAGGTATGAACCACCCCACTTCAGGCAGCTCTTTTCCTTTAGGTCCTGCTGCTGGAGAGGGTGGGAGCTGTACAGCGAACTGCAGGAATGTCTCGTGGCTGGGAGAGGCAGGAGCTGGGGCATCACTGGTCCCGTTCCCAACGCAGGCAGCTGGAGAGCGAGCGGAGCTGGGGGTGGAAATTGCTTAATTCCAAAGTTCAGTGAAAGCAGTGAAAGCAACAAACCAGCTCTTCAGGCTGACCCGTTCCTGTCGTTCAGCCTGTCCCTTTAAGCTCCGCCGCGAATTCCCCCAGTGCCTCCCACCGCCCCCGCCGGCGCCCCGCAGGCCGGGGCGGGTGAGCTGCCGGGGAAGGCACCTGGTGGCAACGGGAAAAGCAAAGCAGGTGAGTCCCTGCTCCTTCTTAGGAGCCCTTTTTACTTCCTTCAAGGTGCCGGGCTTTCTTGGCTCGGATGGGAAGACAAAAACCTGCACCTTTCCCGACAGCTGCACCCACCCCTGGATGCTCCTCGCCCCGCGGTCCCACCGCCCAGCGCGATCCCTCCTGCCTGGCTGGGGCTCAGGCAGCCCTCCTCTCCTCCTGCTCTTTTTTTCACCTCCTCCTCCTTCTGTTCTTCCTCATTGCTTCTCCATCAGGGTCAGACAGGTTTGCTGCCTGCACCCGCAGATTTTCAGTCAAGCTGGAGTTTGCTTCTCCACGCTGGATCTTCCCCCATGCTTGGGGAAATCCCTCGTGCTTTGCTGGCTCTGAGGAAACAGCCTGTTTCTGAATTTAATGCCTGTGGGGAAAACAGCTCAACTCACCTTTTACTGAAAGTGGAAAAAAAAGATTGAAAGATGAAAAAAACTTCTTCCTTTTAGTCGCTTATGGCTAAGTAGTTTTCCTTATGTAATGCTGGATTGCTTTTTAGTGCTTTTCGATTCCATGTAACTCTAACATGATTCAGTGACCTCTAGATCCTCTTCTCTGAAAGTACTGGTTAAGAGAAATATCTTAGTTACTTAAACACTTTGGAAAACAAATGCAGAGAATGGTCTATATTATTTGAAAGCTATAACAAATTAGGAAATATCCTAGAAAGAAAACTCAGGGTACTTCATGGGAAACAAAAAGTGCAATTTTGACCTAAATGCTGGAAAAAATCAATATTATCAGTGTAGGAAATATAAGCGTGAAACAGCCGTGGCAGCGAGCAGCTTCGACCTAGGCATGGGACAAACTCTTATAAACAACCTCTATGGGCTTATAATAGCACCATCATTGAGCCGGATGGTTCTTTTTTCCCCATGGTTGAAGGGAAGGCCTTGAGAGTCGCTGCTTCACATCCCCTTGTCTTGCTGCCCTGCAAAGAGCTCCGGCACAGCCCCCGATCCTGCCTGATCCTGCTCGAGGGAGGTCCCTATAAGCGAGGTGTCCATGCGGGGACACCGCCCAGTGCGGGGCTTGAGCAGCCGCTCTGTGCCAGCGTCCTGCGGCCTCTGCCCGCGGATGCCGCCCCAGGCAGGAGGTCTGGCCGAAGCTGTGCATAGGCACACAGCTTCGGCGCTGGAGGTCAGCGTGTGGCACTGTCCCGTATCGATACACGGAGAGTTTCACTCTGCGGCCTCTAATTGACTCAGGTGCTGTGAGTGCACTGCTTGACTGATAGCGTTCATCACTTACTGGTTTCTCTGTGTGAATTCTTCCTTTGAGGGAGCATGCATTGCAGGTAACTGATTTCAGGGTAGCTTGGGGGTTTCATATCTATGAACACTAATGCCTACCTGACAATCAGTAATAACAGCTGAAGCTAGGTAAAAATGTATTTTACACATTTCTTCTTATGTATGTAAGCTGGTAAGAAAGAATAAAATGTGATTATTTGCAAAATGAAGACCTCTGCTTTAGCCCCTGTTCCTCCAAGAGCCTCTGGTCCCAGTATGTCCATCAGCTTCATTGGCACCAAGATTTCTCCCACACCCTCTGCACTGGGCCAGGCGGTGTTCAAGGGAGGTGAGTGAATGTCAGTGAAGGAAATGCCATGAGTTAAGCATGTGAGTTTTTCTTGGCCATTCATGAGCTGAAAAGTATCAAATTATGTAGTGCTCCTATTGTGGAAAGTAACAGACAAACATGGACTTCCTGGCTTACTGGATACTCCCTATGTGTATTCAGTATTTACTATCTGTACTGAGTTTGCAAGCCAGCACAATTGCGGGGGGGGTAAGGGGGCAAGGCTGCCTTTATTTTATTGTGTAATCCATGGCTACAAGTTTAAGAAGCAATTGCAGGTACAAATCTGCCCAGTACTTTGTTACCAGAGAGAGAGCTCAGGACTGAGTGTCTCCAAGGTGGAAGTGATGTTAGAGCCTTTGTTACCCATGATAATACGAGCACTGGGGAGCTCAGCTTGTCTGTCATGCCCCAGCTGAGACTGCTGGGCTGGCAGGCAGGGAGAGGATCTTCTTACTTGTAAATTGAGAGACATTTGTAGACCAAGAGGGACAATAAACAAGGCCAGCACAGTGTCATTTGGCTTTCTGGGAGCAGGACTACACCTGAACCAGATGCATTCATGAGTGGTGCAGGTGAGCAGGGATGCAGGATCCTCACTGCTCTGAGTGGCAGGGGCTTTCAGATTTGCTCACTTGCATGATCTGGGAGCTTGCAGTGTCAGGGCTTTTCATTCACCTTAATAATAAGAGGTGTCCTCAGCTCAATCTGCACTCTCTTAAGTGACAAGAGCTTCTTTCTGCTTGAAAGTAGGGTTTAGCCTTTTAAATGCAGCACAACTGCTTCTAAATGTTAACCTGCAGAGAGATGGAACATGGATATGCTCAATACCTCAATTACAGAAACTGGAGATGAGTTAAAGTAAAATGATTAGAGAAATGCCCTGTTGGCACCTACCAGTGCTGTGATAGGTGAAGTTCATGTCACCCAAAACAAAAGACCACGTGGCCAAGCCTGTGTCTGCTGGTCATGGGAAGGTTTGACTTTGATGCTGAGAGCTCTGTCCTCTTATCTGTTTGACCAGTTGCTGCTGTCTCTGCATAGGCTTTTTTTTTCATGGCATAAGATCATCTCATCAGAAGGTTTAAGGGGAAATATATGGGCTCACCAGGAAGCAACAGTGTTGAGATAAATTCCAACACTCCCTTCACTGGAGCCCCACTCAGAGAGTGAGCCATAAGGAGGAACTGGCACACAGTTTTCGGCTTCTCCAGACCAACGTGACCTCACACTGCACCACCACCCAATAGATACCACTGGTTATAAATCCACTCCCCCACTAAAGTATTCTACCGTTCTCAGTACCTGCTGACACAAGTTCTGAGCTTCATTTCAATACAACAAAATTCCCAGCTGTAAGGATAAAATCACTAGGCTTGACCCATTTTAACAGAGATATTTGAGGCTGGCTGTTCCCACCACCTTGCTCTGCCAGCAGACCTGTTTGCACACCCACATCTCTTATCTCCTGTGGTCATGCTTCTCATTTCACTTACAGCAAATGAGTGTCTTCTCTCCTGCTCAGGCTCAGGGTTTGGTGTCATATATATGTCACCAAAAGTTTATTGTTTTGGCAGCTGTGATTTTTGGATGGTGAACCTACTAAGTGAGGCATATTGGAGTCTGCTTTCTGATTTTGGGGTACCTCCTTCTGGAGAAATATCCTGCTTCTGCTGTATTCCCCCTCTGAAGTGCCACAAGTCTTATCTTGGTGATAAAATCAATAGTCCTTACTTGCCTTTGGCCACAGACTCATTACTTGCTGAGGCTGCAGGCAGATCTGCTGCTGAGTTTGTGGTCTGCCTTGAGCAAGTGGCTTGTTTTTCATACCTGTGCCATCATTTTGAAAGGCTCTGTCTGGGTGAGGGTTTACAGGTCACAATGAGACAGTTTTACAACCCCTGTGTCTGAAAGCTCAGTAGACACCATATTGCTGTGTTAAAAGCCACACTACCCCATTATGGGATGAAGCAAATATTCCATTAACATTTGGTTATTCAAATGGTTGCAGCATATTGGCTGCCCTTTATCAACACAGTGTGGGAGAAACCAACCATGCTAGAATACAGAAATGCAGCACAGAGACCCCAGAGCAGCCCAGAGTCACCATCAGGGGGTTGTGTGGGGATGGGGGAGTGGTTTTCTTGCATCATCCCTTGAGGGACATCAGGGTTTCCTTGCATCTGTTATGTCTAAGTGAAGCTGACTTTTGAAAACATGAGTACCACTATTTCTTTCCTGTCTTTCTTTCCTCTGGCCAACAGTTCAGAGCAGGGCACCTCAGCTTGTGTCCCCATGGTCAAGGGCTGCTGGTAGGGGCTGGCAGACTGGGAATGGGAGAAGCTGGAGAAGAGCAGGAGGAAGCCTGGGGCAGTGCAGTGCAAGACAGGAGTGTAAACACGCCTGATGGGAGAGAGACTGGAGAAGGCTGGGAAGGCAGAAGAAAATGTCTCAGGAGGTGAAAACATGAAGGCGAAGACATGCTGAGGTGAAGGAAGAGATGTACCAAGCAGTGGAAGAAAGGTCAGGGTGTGTGGAGGTGAATGAAGAAAACCATTCACCAGCACAGTACTGGGAGGTCACCACTGTGCTTTAGACTCAGGAGCTGTGGCATTTTGCAGGAAGACAGTTTGTACCTGAAAACAGGAACCAGCACCATTTGTGCTGGAGACTGGGCCAGTCCTGCAGGTGTGTGTGGGATCCCCTGAGCTGGAGGGACACCTGGCACAGGGAGGCTGGGACTGCGGCCAGCGCACGAGCAAACAACCACGGGGCCTCTCCTGGGGCCCTGCCCTGTCCCTCTGCTGCTCCTGCAGGTGATATTCCCCCAGCATGACCATGCGTGTTCTCACACACACTGTGCATGCACAGAGACACACGAGAGCTCACACACACATGAGTTCACACACACTCACACACATGTTCACACTTACACACACACACTAACACACATGTTCACAGTCACACTCACATGTTCACACTCACACACACACTAACACATGTCCACATTCACACACACACACTAACACACATGTTCACACTCACACTCACATGCTCACACTCACACTCACACACTAACACACATGTTCACACTCACACTCACATGTTCACACTCACACTCACACACTAACACACATGTTCACACTCACACTCACACTCACACACACATACTCACAGGTTCACACTCACACACATGTGCTACTTGTCCTCTTTGACGAGAAGAGTAGGTGTTGGTGACAGTTTAGCTAATTGGGTAAAGGAATATTTTTACAATATTGCTTTATATTTTACAATTTCCCTACTTGAACTAGCTAAGAAATAAAAGCCATCTTCCAAGGAAATCCTATGGAATGACTCAAGGCTGCCCTAGAGAAAAATTCAGACTTCTGTGGAGAAAACAAACCCTGGGCTGCTGAGCAGCAGCAGAACAGGGGTGGTAACCAACTCCCTGCACCGTGGCAGATCCTCAGGGACAACCAGAGATGGTGACAGTCTGCAGGACAGTTCTTGCTGACTCTGCTGCACATCAGACATGCCTTCTCTGCTAAAATGTAGCAGTGAAGAGACACCCCACTGGTGTGGGGACTTTCTTAGCCCTGCTGACAAGGGCATCATATTTTATAACCACTCAGAATTTATAAGCTGACAAAAAACCCATAAATGTCCTTTTACTTCTCAATATTCTTATTCGAAACTCATGACAGTTAATACTCTCCCAATTTCTGCCCCACTAATGAAATCTACTTTTCACTCATCTGATTTTATGTCACAATATTTTTCACTGCATACAGCTTCTTGCCACAGATCTCCACTATGCATTTATAGATGATCCTTTTTATCTTTCAGGAAAAAAAAATTGCAATCTCTATTTTGCTACTGCAAAATGGGCTTTCCATTTACATGTTCTTTTAATTCTTTTTAAACTCACAGCACTGACACTAAAAGAAAATAAACTTTCCTTATGCTAAAAGGGAGAGCAAAGACAAGTTTTGACTGTTTTGAGAAGTGGAAAGTTTCTCTAAATAGTCTATTTTCTAGTTAAAATGCCTCTGCAATCACTAATACAAACTTTTTTCTAGGGTTCCAAGTATTTTTATTGTAGTATGACTTTTACATGCAACTAAGATTGTATTATCAAAAAAAAACCCAATAAGCCAGAGCCAGTTTTGTCTGCAATCTTTATTTTTTCCCTCAGATGTGTCTGTCCTACCTTTGAGGTCCACTGAAGTCCACTGTTGCACTAGTCAGCACACCTGAACTAGATTTCTGAGTGCCCACATTCATCACACTGCAAGAGGGACAGTGACTCCAAAACCTACCGAGAGAGGGAAGGAGAGATTCCTCATCTGTATGTATTCAGTGTATTCAGGCCACAAGGACCACTGGAAAAAAAGGTTCCCTACTTGTCTCCCCTTAGCCAGAGCTGAATTGTCAAACAGAGATGCTGTTAGCAGAACCTGGCGGCCACAGTGCTGATCTGTGCCAGGCTCAGTTACAGCTGAAAAAGAATATTTGGATGTCTGCTAGAAAAAAAGAGGCATCTTGGACAGACTCTCCCTTCCTCTCTCCTTTCTCTCTGTCTGCTGCCTCACAAAGAAGTGACCTTCTAAAATCTCTTATCTAGAAGCTTCGGTTTAAAGAGCTGCTGACGCCTCTTGGAAAACACTGAAAAGCTCTTCTGAAACAGGGAGCTGCTTCTCCGGGTATCCCTTTCCTCCCCTCTTCCTTTCATTGCTGGATGCATTTACATTAGAAAAGGCTGTTCCTCTGCAGCTTCTCTGAAGTCACAGTCTGATTTACAGTGGAAGGGAATTGTTGCTGTGGCTGCCCGACCTCTCACAGCACAGAGAGGATAGGAAGTGACTACATGAGATGTCCCTCAGCAGGACAGACTTTGGAACTGAAGAGGGAAGAGCTGTGTGGGTTTTGTACTCTTGACACTGTCGATACCGAGAATAAGTTTGAGAGATGATTGTGCCTTGCCTAGGCTTTTCTGGTGTCCCCTGTAAATCTGAGTTTCCCAGCAGTTAGAGGCTAAGTCCTCAAAAAACTCACTCTGCAGCTGAGAGCTCTGGACCCTTGGCCAAGAGGGATGGACTTCTGTGGATTTCCACTCTGACCACACAAATTGTGTGAGACTACTTCAACCTGCCAGTTTGAACAGCAGCATTATGCGTCTTCTTCATGCCTATGAGGGAGAAATATTAATACAGTAATTTAATACATTTTAAGACCACAGGAAATCAGTGTCCCTCCTTGTCTCATCAGGCTTGTTGCAGATACTAACCTGTCTGAATGATGTTATAACTATGTATGTTACAGGCTGTTTTCATTCCTAGTGATACCCAATTGTTGATGATGTGCAAATAAAGGCCAGATATAGTCTGGCTTGTACTAGCAAGACTGCAGAGGGAAAAAAAAACCCAAGAGAGATATTATTGCTATTTTTGGCATTTTTGAATTCACACTTGGAACACCATATCCCATCTGAGCATCTTCAGTGCATGAAAAACATTGACATACTGAAACCAGTCAAGCAAAGGAAAATGTGGAGGTAGAAAAGGTGACATGAAGGGGCTTTGCTTCTGGTGCAGGACCACTTGGGACAAAATACTGGAAGCACCTGTGCTAATGCTGGCCACAGGGAAGGAGAATCTGCTCATCAGGGTAGCAGCAAAGCTGTAAGCAAAGGACATATTAATCGTGCCACATTACTAGGCATTGGGAGCTCTCAGCTAAATGCTGTAAAGTGGTGGTGGGGGGGGAATCACCCACTGTGATTTTATAATTCCTCCAGAATTACTGCAAAAAATGTGGAATAGCATTGGGCTATATGAAACTTCACCCTGGAATCTGCCTTATGAACAACTGCAGGGTGAGGTTTATTACTTAAAGACTTTTAATCCATATAACATGCACCTTGGGGATATAAGTAGTCTAATGCCTAGACTTCCACAGCCAGGTCGGAATGGTCCAGCAGGAGCAGACAATGATGCTTCTGGGGTAACCTTAAGTGGCATGACAGATTTCATCCCAGTCTTGTCATTTTCCTTCTCTTCTTTTTAATCACAGAACCCATCTGTAGAGCTGCTCAGAAAGCATGGACCAGATAAAGCCAGGGCAAGGCACCCAGAGGAGGAGACTGGGGGCCTGCTGCTGGAAGGTAACCGCTGCTGCTGCCGTGGCAGGCAGCGCAACAGCCCTCTGCCTGGGGATCCTGCTGGGTGAGTGTGCAGCCAGGTACATTCCTTCAGTTTATCAGCTCCAAAAGAGAAGTGGTCTGCACTGCTTATAGCAAAAATCCTCCTACTGAGGACAAAATGCAGACACCTTTCTGCACAATGCACAAAAACTACAAGGGCTGTAGTCAGCTCATGTTCTCAATATGTGACTTTGGAGCACTTGTCTCATGACACATGTGCTCTATTCCTTTCCTGCTTGACCAATCTGATGTCTTTCTATCACAACATGACCTGCCTAGTAGATGAGGGAAAGGGTCTGAATCTGGTCTACCTCAACTTCAGTAAAGCCTTTGACACCATTTCCCATAAACATTTTCTTGGAGAAACTGGCTGCTTATGGCTTGGATGGGTGTGCTCTTTAAGGGGTAAAAACTAGCAGGACGACCAGGCCCAGAGAGTGGTAGTGAATGGAGTCACATCCAGCTGGAGACTGGTGACCAGTGGTATTCCTCAGGGCCACTTTGAAGCCAGCTCTGTGAAATACCTTTTTCAGTGGGGATCAAGGGCACTCTCAGTCAGTTCACAGACAACCCAAGCTGGGTGGGATGTTGATCTGCTGAAGCAATAGTGTGGCCATCAGGATCAGGCACAGGTTGCCCAGAGCAGTGGTGGAATCCCCATCCCTGCAATTTAAGCAATTTAAGAAACATGTAGATGTGGCATTAGGGGACAAGGGTTAATGGTGGCCTTGGCAGTGCTGGTGAAATGATTGGACTCAATGATCTCAGAGGTCTTTTCCAACCTAAACAATTCCATGATTCTATGATTCTGTCCTGTAATCTCTCTCAGTGACTTTGAATTTTTTTGCACTGTACCTTGCTGCTTCTGCCATTTCCTATCACGACCACTTGCAGCCACTGAGCACTACCTGTTTTACTGTCCCACTCCAGAGCATGGCCACCATCTCCCTCCCTCTTCCACCTCCCTCCTGCTGCTTCTGCTGCCCTATGGCCAGATGCCACCTCAGGCCAGCACCCCAGTGAGGACCCCAGCATGACATGACACATGCCACCTGTACAGTTACATTTTCTGAGGTGGCTTCAGTACCCAGCAGAACCTTCCCGAAGCTGTTTCTGCAAGGAAAGGGCCAGTCTCAGGTTGCCAGGCTATAACCATCTGTTCATGAATTTCCATCTCAGGCTTGACAAAAGTCCACTGTTTTCGAGTTCAAACAAGTTCAGTACAAAATGCTGTTACTGCACATGCGCAGGGTACCCCCATCCCATTATGGGGCACCCCTGAGGCAGCTGGGATGCTCAGGGACAGTCAAGCTGCTGAAAACAGGGGGTTTGAAGGACATGACGATATTAATGTTGCAAAGCTGTGAGGAAAGCTGCCTCTGACAGACACCTTCCCTTTCTGGCAGCCTGCCGTTCTGTGGAAGAGGCCAGCTTTGAGCACACAGTGGAGCTGCAAGGAATCACGTTCAATAGCAGCTTACAGACTGAGAACTCAGACTACTACAGGGTGCTGACACCTGCTCTTGAGAGGCTGGTGAGTTGATCTGGGCCTTCTGGAAAAACGCTTGTGAAATACTCCAGTGGTAGCACCAGCAGAATCTCTATGCCAAGGGCAGGAGTAAAACTAGGAATTCTTAAACATCAGCAGGGTACACTGTGGGGCTGAACTGCACTTTGAGAGGCCCTGTCAGGGCCCTGAGAGACATTCACGGAATGGGAAATGTGTGTTCAGGCCTATTCCTTGCATAAAAAAAAGATGTACTACCTCATGCCCTAAAAGCCAGGGTGGGAAAAAATTTACATATGAGCTGGACATGGGTGCTTCTGCTTACAGAGACAAGAGACCATGCATCAACAGCTCCACATTCCAGCAAAATCCCAGGCATCATCTATTCCCACCTCCTTGGGGTCCAGTAAGTGTGTGACCATCGCTCTTTGCTTTGCAGTTTCTGTCCAGTCTCCAAGACTCCCAGCTAAACTGGAGTTGCACTGGTTGCACCATCCTGGGCTACAGGTGAGTGTAGGCAGATCCTCTGCAGACCCTGCAGCTCATGTTTCAGACCATTCTGACAAGCCTCACCATGAAAGTGAATTCACACCTGTGCTCTTGTTCAAAGCTAATACAAAGAGAAACTGTTTTTTGGTCAAGGCTGTATTTTCATCTGGGATTGCAACAATGTTCTGGATTTTTTTAATTTCAAAATGCAGTTCAGAAAGGCAGAGGAAAACAATTTTGTTCAACCACAGCGCTGGGCCAAAGGGAAAAAAAATTCAAATGACCGCTTCAACCCAGAGCCCATCTCCAGAGAAACCTTAAATTATTAAGAATCAAAATATTAAGAATAAGATTTGTTTCCTTTGAGTTCCCCGTAGACAGCTAGCACAGGAACCTGACCCTTGTACTGATCATGAAGCCAAGGTCCCCCTTAATTCTCTGTCTCCCAATAGGAATGGAAACTCCAGTGTGATCGTCCATTTCCGCCTCCTCTTCACCCCCCAGGATTCCCAACCCCTGAGCTCTACCTTGGAGGAGGAAGCTTTCAGACATGGGCTGGCGGCTGCCCTGCACAAGCAGGGTTTCTCCCTGGCTGCCTACGGGACCATCTCCTCAGCTTCTCTCGCAGGTATGGCCCTCCTGCCACTGCGGCCAGGCAGAGCAGGGTGCCCTCTGCTGGGGTTTCTGCCACCCTGCTGCCACAGCTAAGCCACCATTAGGTTCAGCCAAAGTGCTGCGGGGTTTTAGCTCTGGATATCCAGTCAAGGCTTTGTGCCCAGCAGCAGTGTTAGAAATTGGAGTGCTGGCAGGCACCCAGCAAACTGATAAAATGATCTGCCTGGCTCCCAGCTGCTCCAGCTTCACCAGACAGCAGCAGAAACCAGCCTAGATCTTGTCAGCTTAAGGGACATTTGTGGGGTCCCCAGATACCCCTCCAACACTATTGCTGTCCAGCTGCTCTGCACTGCAAGAGCAGGTTGAGGGGCCCACAGCAACGACAGAACCTAAAGCATAAATTGCAACTGCTTTGGCTTTTCTTGCAGCACCTGGAAACAGTCTGAGGGACAGGGAATGAAGCTCCAGGAGGTTAATGGCTGGGTTATCTGTACCTACCTGTGCACAGCAGCCCTTAGGCAGACCTCAGAGCTGTAGCAATAACTACAGCTCAGGTTGCTATTTCTCATAGTTGAATTACTCTCTGAAACCACCTGACAAGAAATTCTCCTTTCCTTCTGTGACTGTGGAGTTGCATGTGACCATAGGACTCCAGATCCAGCCAATTAACAAAAACCCATAAGCCTGGGAAACAAGAAGGTGTGGGCTCCTCTGCAGCTCCCTCTGCACCCTCTGCCAGAGTGGGCAGGATCCCTGAATCTTTGGGAGCCTTGTGCTGTCCAAATGGAAGGTGCTGAGAGTCCCCTTGGCTTTAGGCAAACAGCATTCCATAGGTTCAGCCCCAGTCTACTCCTGAGAGGCAGCTCACTGCCACAGCTTTTGGGAATTTCTCTCTGCACGTGGAGTCACTCCAAAGCCTGCAGGGCAGTAGGGTGCTGCTTCTCCCCTGCCTCGTGGCAGAGCAGGGGTCCCCAGCAGGGACCTGGACCCTGCCTCACACTGGCCACGGGTGGGCAAAGAGATCACCAGGCAGGAAAGGAAGATGCAGCAGTGCCTGTGGCAGCCCCAGCCCAGGAACACAGCTCCAGGACCTGAGGCTGGGCTGCCCTGCCCTTGCTGATCCTGATTCCTTCCTCTTTGTCCCAGGTCCCAACAAAGTTTCTTCCCACAGACCTGGACTGAAATCAGGTAAGAGCCAGGCAGCAGGAATAATCACCTGCACTCTGCAACCTCCTTCTCTTCTTTCTCACCAGCAGCCTAGATACAGATACAGGCTTGGGCCCCATCTTGTTCATAGCCTGGTGGCCCAGGGGCCGGTAAGCTCAAAACAAGCTGCAGCTCTGCTCCCAGCGCAATCCTGCAGGGACTCTGGGGCAGCCAGGGAGCAGAAGGACAAGGATACAGTGGTGGTTGCCCCTGGGGAAGCCAGGGGAGGGTTGTTGTGTGGACTGCAGAAGACATGAGTGACTCAAGCCTCGCTGTCCCCAGGGAGCTGCCCTTGGGACACAGGCAATCACTTGCTCCAACATCCAGTATGTGAAAAGAAAGCCCTGAATGTGAGAGCCAAACAGGCTGTGCTGATGCCTCTGATGGAAGGGGCTGTGCTGAATCTCCCACAGCAGGTCTCCTGGACATAGAGGCCAGCCACAACCCACTGTTGGAGACCTTGACAGGCGGGACACCAGTGGCTTTCAGGCACTGAAGACAGCCAAGGATATGACATGACTTTTCAAGCCAATAGTAAATGGCTGCATTGGGATGAGGGACACTGTGCCCTGGAAACACCTTGGTCCCATCAACTGTGATGGGTCGTGACAAGGTCTACCTTCCTGGTGGGCTGGCACAATGGACAAGAGCCACATGTCCATGAGCTGCTGGAAGCTTATTACAAGGCAGTAGCTAAGCTCATCAAACTAGTCAGGATGCTGCTCTGCAGTTTCTTGCTCTAGAAAAGTTTCAGGGAGGATGCTGTGATGGCCCAGTGCTTTGCAGTGCTCTTCCCAAGCCTGCAGGTTAAAGGCTGTTCTGTGACATCCCAAGTACCACCCTGCTGCTTGAGCATATGCCAACAGCACACACAAAGCTGAAGCAGCTTTTCCCACTTGCCCCCAAGAGCATGTTGCTGGGGTGCAGTAGCAGGATCCTGATGCACTGACTTTCTCCTCCCTTTCAGACTGTGGGAGTCGCCCTGCCATGCAGACTGCCAGCAGGATAGTCGGAGGCTCAGAGGCATCCAGAGGGGAGTTCCCATGGCAAGTCAGCCTTCGAGAGAACAATGAGCACTTTTGTGGTGCTGCAATCCTCACAGAGAAGTGGCTGGTGTCTGCCGCTCACTGCTTTACTGAGTAAGTTTCAGTCACACCACTTTCCACCCTCCATCCCTGTTCCAAAAGCTGCCGTATCTGCTCAAGCTCCCATTGCACCTCTCTGCCCCACCACAGGGAGGATGAGGAGTTTCCATCACTCCCGGAGTGGATGGCAGGATGGGCAGTAGGCAGCTTGGGTTTGCAGGACAATGTTGTGGCTGCAGGCTCACGTGGACCCCACTGTCTCTCCTCTAGGTTTCAGGACCCAGCCATGTGGGCAGCTTACACAGGGACCACTTCCCTCAGAGGCTCTGATGGCAGTGCAGTGAAAATGGACATTTCACAGATCATCCCACACCCCTCTTACAATGCTGACACAGCTGACTATGATGTGGCTGTGCTGGAGCTGAAGAGACCTGTGACCTTCACTAAGTACATCCAGCCTGTGTGCCTGCCAGATGCTGGCCATCACTTCCCCACGAGCAAGAAGTGCCTTATCTCTGGCTGGGGCTACCTCAAGGAGGATTTCTGTAAGCAAAGCATGGCAGGCAGCAGAGGAGACATGGTGGGGTGTGAGTGGGGCAGAAGGCATCAGGGAAGGGAACTCGGACCTTGCTCTGGCCAGCTGAGGTGGGTTGTACCCTGAGCTGCTGATCCTGTGCAGGGCTTCCTGCACTGAGCTCACAATTGTCTTTTTCTCATTCAGTGGTGAAGCCTGAGTTCCTGCAGAAAGCAACAGTGGAGCTCTTAGACCAGAACCTATGTTCCAGTCTCTACAGCCATGTCCTCACAGACAGGATGATGTGTGCTGGCTACCTGGAGGGGAAAGTTGACTCCTGCCAGGTAAGCTTTGCCCAGAGAAGATGGCACACCTGCCCGCATAAGGCTTTTCCCTCCCAGTATGCACCAAGTGACACTTCAAGAAGCAGAACTGACACTATCGTCACTGTTTCCCATTGAGGTTTGAGGCCCTGCCTTGGACCCAAGCACGGATCTGTGACTGCAGAAGACACAAATGAGGATATGTTCTCTACTGCTTAGAGCAGGGCACTATTGTTTAAGGGGCTCTTTCAGCTAACTACTTTTCTCATCTTCCTGAGCTGTCATTAGTTCTGGCCCTACCAATATTCCACACAGGTCTTCAGATAAAAATCCAGATGGGCAAAGGGCAGCAGTGGAAACTAAAACATACACAACAGTTTTTGGTGAACAACAGAGTGGTTTTTTAGTTAGCCTTTATCCATCCTGGAACTGCAAGTGGTCAGCTGGAAGCAGACCTGCCTTTGATAGTATGGAGAGAGGAGAACTGTGATGCTGGAGGAGGACTGTGATTTCCAGGTCTGTCTCTGTGGTTTGGCAGGAACATTCAAACCAAAAGAAACCAGCTAAACAAATCTGCACTTTTCTGGTGGTAGTGCTTCGTATTTCTGCACCAAATACAGCACAAACACCAGAGAAGAGGCCAAGAATTGAAGATTCAAGGTTGGGTGATGACCGTGACCCATCTGGTTATTGATTACTGATCTAGAGCAATCTCATCCCCAGAAGGCATTACCAGCTTCACAGACACCACATGTCCATCATGATAGTCACAGGGCCCCACAAGAACCAAGAACTGACCAGGGAACCATAGGCCAAATCAAGAAAACCTGATGCAAACATTAATGTGGTCTCCCTGGGTTGTGTATCAGGCAATGAACACTCATCATCTGGCTGTGTACAGGCTTCTAGGATTAACCTTTATGAGGTTTAACAAATTATTAAAGCAGTAGAAATGCTTAATCCTAGATTTTACAGATTGTGTCCTTTGTTCTTCTGGCATATAAAGGGCACAAGGCTTCTGTGTAATAGCAGGACAGCGTGCCCACATGGAGAAACACCCAAAGGCCAGCACAAAGGTGCTCCACTCATCACTAGGCTGGAGCAAATATGAAGTGAGTTAGGATACACAGGGACAGAGAGACCCCAGCTGTTAGAGGGATGCTGAGGGTGGCCAGAGCAAGCTCAGTGCATCCCCAAGGAGAGCTCATCATCTGTTTTCTCTTGCAGGGTGACTCTGGTGGGCCTCTGGTTTGCCAAGAACCATCTGGCAGGTTTTTTCTGGCGGGAATTGTGAGTTGGGGTATTGGATGTGCTGAAGCCAGGCGGCCTGGGGTTTACACACGTGTTACCAAACTCAGAGACTGGATCTTGGATGCTATTTCAGCCTTCCCTACCTCCATAGCCCGTACTGTTCCTCCAATGCACTTCAGGACTAGCAGTAACATGATCAGTGCTGAAGAGGTCAACACCACCACCAGAGCAACTCCGACCACCTTAGCAGCCCCAGCTGGCAGCAGGCCAGTGCCTGCAGCAGGACCACAAGGTATGAGCACCCACAGCGGGTGTACCTTGGCAGGCAGACTGGCAGGTACTGGTCTAAACATCAGGTTCATTCCTCTGCTGACCTAAGCTGACCTTTCGTAGGGTGAGCCACACAACTTTGCCGAAGTGCTAAGGCACAAATGACACTATATGGCTGCCCTGGCTCAGTCCAGAGCAACCTTGCAAAGTCACTCAGTACCTCTGCAGTTCCATGCGCTCCTTTGCTTTTGTGACTGTGTAATCTTGCTGTGTAACTGGTCTGCTCTGGCAGGCCCAGAACAGGTCACTAAAGCACAGCAGCATCTGACAGTATTTAACCTGTTGATCACTTACTTTTGTTGGCCATCTAAGGAGCTCCCAGCAGTTCAGCACTGATGGCTGCCCCTTCACAGCAGCCATGCTTCCTGAAGGGAAGGAGGGCAAGTGTCTGCAGGATGACCTTTCCACTCCAAGGAGCGCTCCCAGCAGCTTTGCAAGGAGATGCAAATGAAGGGTATTTTTCTAAATCTAGAATAAACTTTTTATCTGGAATGGCAAGGCTGAGGCATGGAGCTACTGATTACTCTGCCTTCGAGAAAGGCCCAGGATTCACAACTTGCCAAGAGCAAGATGCAGAACAGCAGTTTGTGTGAAAGTCCGGCTGTATATGGCCACCATCAGGCACTGCCACTATCAGCCATCAGGGCGTGGGTAGATGTCTTACACTCAGGCCTAGCCTGTCCCTGCTAAGGCTTACTGGTTAAAGAGAGCAAAGTCTTTCCTTGCTTGTCTTCTGCTAGGAATACTCACAAGTCATGCTTTGACTTTTGTTCAGAGTGTGGAGGACGACCCGGGTTCTCTAAACCCAGTAGGATTGTGGGAGGAACAGATGCTTCCAGAGGAGAGATCCCTTGGCAAGTCAGCCTGAAAGAAGACTCCAGACATTTTTGTGGAGCCACCATCATTGGGGACCGCTGGCTGCTGTCAGCAGCTCACTGCTTCAATGAGTAAGAGCCCATCCCTGTCCCTGCTCCAGCTCACCTGCCCACTGGCACAGAGCTGTGCAACCAAATCCAGTGTGGCACTGGAGTCAAGAAATGGAAATCAAGAACACATGTTGGACATTAATTTTTGCTATAACCAGACATTCATAGCAAAAATAAGTTTGTGGGGAGGTTGGAATGAGGCAGAGAAAGGTTAAAGCAGCCTGATCAGGGAGAAAGGACAACATATTTAAGAGGAGTGGAAGAAAGTGCCACAAGAGAGTTTCTTTAATAAACTTAACCTTAAAAATTTGTCTGTAATATGTGAAATAGAGACACATGGTCAGTTGGTAAAGGGAAAGTGCTCAGTTCAATCCTGCAATAACCTGCAATAACCCAAGCCTAGGTTTATAAGTAGCCTAAAGTAGTGAGTAGCAAGAAGATAATGCTTGTCCAGAATAGATTCGTGAAAGCGGAAAAGGTGGCTTACTAACTCTGAAGGATTTTAAGACAACCTCATGCATTAAATAGCTGGGTAATAAAGGAGCAAGTGAAATGCAAGGTAGGCAAGTGTGAAATGAGGTACACTGCAAAACCAGCAGTGCTGTCTGTCTGTGAATGAGGATGTCTCCATCAGCTGTTGCAATTAAAAACAAGAGGTCAGAAACATGTGGATATTGCCCTGACAGCAGTGGTCCTGTGGCAGGGGCAGTGAATGAGCACAGGAATGCAGTAAAAAACAAGGGAGATGAGCGGGATGTTGCTGGTAATGCACAGCACACCAATTGCTCCAACATCACAGGGAGGGCAAGAGTAACACTGTGTGAATGTGTACACAAGGCTCAGGGGTGAGCAGGGTGTGGAGCAGCATCATAACAAGCACAACAAAATAGATCAGACTAGACATGGGAAAAAAAAAACAACTAATGGGAAGGCAGTGTTTGATGGGACTGTACAATAATGAAGGGTACAAAGTGTTTAGGGAATGTCTTCTGACTGTATTTTTAAGATCAAATCACCAAAAGTAGGTGGAAAACAATCAAAAGGAAGCAGTTTTTAAAACAAATGTCATTAAGCTGAATATTAAAAATTCACCAGGGGTAAAAAAAAAAAAGAATAAAACACAACTTTAGGAAAATCCAAATAAAACAAAAAAAATCCAGCAAGACCTACTGAATACAGAGACACCACCTGTGTGCTAGAACACTCCTGAAATCACAAATTTCTGGAGGTGAAGAGACGATTATTATTATTATATGTTTATTTGATCTTCAGGTAATATCCAACAGGTGCCACTGCTGGAAACAGTTCTTTGGGCCTGACTTAGCAGGACTGCTCTGCTGCATGCTGATCATGTAAAGCTGTCTGTAATTTCAATATCAGAATTCATGCCAGGGATAAGTGTGTGAGTATGCACATTTAGGTTTATGTATTTGCAGGACAATGCCAGAAGAGATTGAAGCCTATGTGGGAACAACATCAATAAATGGAACAGACGAGAATGCAGTGAAAGTCAATGTAACAAGAGTGATCCCACATCCCCTCTTCAACCCCATGATTCTGGACTTTGATATTGCGGTACTTGAACTGGCAAGACCTCTTGTCTTCAACAAATACATACAGCCTGTGTGCCTCCCACTTGCCATGCAGAAGTTTCCTGTTGGCAAGAAATGCCTCATTTCTGGATGGGGTGACCTCCAGGAAGGGAATGGTAAGCAGTAATGCATTACCTGCTGATTTGCCTTAGAGCAGTGATACCCTGAGCAGCAAAGCCTGTGCCACTGTGACCCACAGTCCTGGGAATGTACAGAACAGGGGTCAGTAACAGGGACAGTCAGGAACTGACAGAAACACAAGAATAAGCAAGAATAAAGGCACACAGAGCACTACCTTAAGCCACAGTTACCTAGGAGTCACCAGCAAAGAAGAAAATGGAGAGAGCAGCTTGGTGGGAACCAGAAGAAACCTGCTGGACTGCCCTCAGTAGCTCTACCGTGCTAAGCAAGGGCCAGGTGCTTGCCTCAGAGCCTGCTGCAGCTCTGGCAGGATGGTATGTCAGCCACAGCAGCCACTCTCAGTCACAGAGATGAGATAAGCAAAGATCCCACTATAGCGAGAAGGCCTGAGAGTGGCACATGTGATACCAAAGAAATCCAGCTGACAAGAAGCCCACAAACTCTCAGGAGCATGGGACACAAACTGTGTGCAGAATCCTTAGCACAGACACGAAATTGCACCCTGGGGGGAGCCACAAGCTTCAGAGCTGCAGAGAAACGCGTTATATAGGACTCAATTCCCATGTAGGATTAGAGCCTGTTTTCCAAAAATATGTGTTGAGTCAATCTAAAAGCCATTAGCTAGCTCCTTCTCTCTGCTGCAGTCACTAATTCTGTGGTTTTCATGCAGACACTAAGCCCGAGATCCTGCAGAAAGCATCTGTGGGCATCATAGAACAGAACACCTGCAACTTCCTCTACAACTTCTCCCTCACTGACCGAATGATCTGTGCTGGCTTCATGGAGGGGATGGTAGACTCATGCCAGGTAAAAGTGTGGGATTTCTCTACTCTGTAGATTGTTCTATAAAGCTGGGCTAACTCTGCCTTCAGCAGATCCTTGTGAAATATTTACTGAGCTGCTGTAATCTGGTTGTGTAATTCACATGTACTTGAGCACAAAAAACCCCAGCCCACTACTTTGGAGATTTAGACAAGTAAAAAAAGCTCCACCAAGTTGAGAATGACTTAAACCCAACATCCCACCACTCTGTCTGACAAATCCTGGATGAAGTAGGTCTCCTCCTGTGGCAGTGAGTCAGTGGCAGTTGGTGGCAGCTGTGGAAAGGTGCTGACAGGAGCCAGGTTGAGCCACTGACCCTAACTTCAATTTCTCCACACTCATGCCCTGCATACACACTGCATGACAGCAGACAGGCCCACAAGGCTGGAGAAAGAAGAGTTGGGGGTAGTTAAGTCCTTCTGGTGTGTCTGAGGGGCAGACCTGATTGGACTGAGCAGCCATTGCCTTGCTTCTTCTGCAGGGAGATTCAGGTGGGCCCTTGGCCTGTGAGGTGACCCCGGGAGTGTTTTATCTTGCTGGCATCGTGAGCTGGGGATTTGGTTGTGCCCAGGCTATGAGACCTGGTGTGTATTCCAGAATTACCAAACTCACAGACTGGATCCTGGACACCATCTCCCAGTTGCCCAGTGGTGGCACAAGCATCCCTCCCAGTTCAGCCATTCCTAGAACTTCCACCACAGCCATTTTTATCTGGCCCAGCACAGTGGCTGCAGGTCCAGCCAGCAGAACCACCCTGGGAACAAAGCTGACTACTACCATGAGTGAAACCTCCACAGCTCTGAGATCGACCGAGACTGCCAAGTCTACCCAAACCCCAGGTAAAACTGATAACTGATGCATTGACGTGTTAGCAGGAGGCCTCCAGCATAAAGGGTACTGAGCAGGTCATGGGTTATTGCCTTCCAGTGGTGCCTTGTACCAGCCTCACTTTCAAGTGCTCCAGCAAGGTGTGTATTGGAAAAGAAAATCCTGAATGTGATGGTGTTGTGGACTGCAGCAACGGCTTCGATGAGCACAACTGTGGTGAGTTCTCCTCTGTAGCCTGTGGCTGCTGCCAGCTATGCTCTACATGACCCGGACTCCACAGTGGTACCCACCGTATTCACACTGGCTGTCTTGGGCCCACACACTGGGGGCCTAGGTCAGCCCACTGTGGTCCAGATCGTACTTGCTCTGCCAGACCCTACACCAAGATAAAGCTGGATGAGCTGGATCCAAATTTACTGCCAGAAAGTACAGCCTCTTCTACTCTGCTACAGACATTAGAACCTATTTCCCAGCACACAGGCCTTTTGGCCAGTCAGTCTGGTAGCACAAGGTGGCAAGACAGCTCTGCACAACAGGGCAGCCCAGAAAGTGTCTTGGCGTCCCTGGGACTGCACTTCGGGCTGCACATTTTTTGCCATTTGATAGCTGAGCCAGTCCATCCAAACATCCGCTCCTTGCATACCACATCTCTGGAAGGTGTGATCTGTGATAACAAGTCTGCAAAATATACCCTGTCTGTCAAGCCTTGCCTCAGCTGGATGAACTAATTCATCAGATCCTACTGTCCTGTACATGCTCCCCCAGAAGACTGTCACACAGCACAGGTTAGGGAAGGCAGGAAGCCATTCCTTTCATTTATAGTTACTTAAAACCATGGTGCTTCTTCCTGTGTTCCAGACTGTGGCTCAACAACCGCTCTGGCCTTTAGCAAGATTGTGGGTGGCAGCAGTGCGGCTCGAGGAGAATGGCCTTGGCAAGTCAGTCTCTGGCTTCGGCGGAAGGAGCACAAGTGTGGGGCTGTCCTCATTGCTGATCGCTGGCTGCTCTCTGCAGCTCATTGCTTTGACATGTAAGTCTGAGATAAGCTAGTTAAGTCAGCTGGTTCTTGCCTCAGTCCCATCAGCCAACCTGCCCTTCCCTTCCCTTGTGGTCCAGCACCTGGCTGGCATGCTGTGCCCCACAGGAAGCACACACCCCCTATCAGAGAAATGCCCCTATAGGTAAGTGTGGAAAGGAATGGGTGGAACAAAGCCTGAGTACACCCACTGTTCTGGAGACAGGGGTCCTGACCTCCCAAGGTGTGGCCAACCCTGCAAGTGGAGGTATGGCCCTCCTTGTGAGGCTATGCTCCTAACAGCCAGGTTTGCTGTCTTTCTGCAGTTACAGTGACCCCAAAATGTGGGTGGCCTTTCTAGGAACACCCTTCCTGAGTGGCATCGATGGCAAAATGGAGAAAATATTTCGTATCTACAAACACCCTTTTTACAACATCTACAGCCTAGACTATGATGTGGCACTACTGGAACTGAGCACACCTGTCACGTTCAGCAGCACCATCAGACCTATATGTCTCCCAGACAATTCTCACATCTTCCATGAAGGGGCCAGATGCTTCATCACAGGCTGGGGCTCCACAAAGGAAGGAGGTACTGGCTAAGAGGGCCCTCCCACAACCATGATGGCCAAGCTCAATGCTTGGCCACCTACACTGCAACACTGCAACCCCAAACATCTAAGTTCCCACACCACTATCCCAAGCACTCCCATCCTAGGCCATATGCTTCAGAGGATACCAAGCTGGGCAAGGCCTGGTGTCACCATCATCTCCTCCCCAGCTACCATGCACACTACTCCTCCATTTTATCACACCTCTTCCCTCCTGAAGCTTTCCCAAGCTTTCTACATGCCAGCCACTGTGCTCTCCACCCCCACAGCAGCTGCTCCAGCTATGCTCCTGCAGTACAAGGACCAACCCAGTATCATTTGTGTCTGGTCAGCCAAGCTGCCTGACAAATGATATACCCAAGGGACCTTCCAGAGTTTGCTCTGCTGAACCAGGTGACTCACTTTCCCAGAACAGGTCTCTCCCTCAGGCAAGGAAGTAAGGCTGCAGAGACCCCACTTCACATGCTGCTGTTTCTCATGTGCTCTTTACCCAGCTAACAGCAATACTTGTCTCCTCAGGTCTCATGTCAAAGCACCTGCAAAAAGCAGCAGTGAACATGATCGGAGACCAGGCCTGCAAAAAGTTCTACCCTGTCCAGATCAGCAGCAGGATGCTGTGTGCTGGTTTCCCACAGGGCACCGTCGACAGCTGCTCAGTGAGTGCAAGAGCAGCAAATGCTGTGGCTGGGACAGAGCAAACTCATGACAAATCTGTAGACTATATTCTCTCAGGAGGGCCTTGCCCTGCCTCCCCTAGCTCAGATGTCTGTCCATTCATCAACTGGCTGCTGCTTTTATCCACGTCCATCCTGCATACACCTCGTGCTGTGCATGCCCCACCAACCTGTGACAGGTCAGGGAAATACACAGAGAGGTAATGCTAAGCAAGAGACCACATGGAGCCTGTTCCATGACCCTACTGTACCTCTGAACACATTCTTCTATGTTCCAGAACCCCAGGTTCAGATTGTTCATGCAGGTACATCACTGAGCAGTCCTCCAGCTTGGAATGGGGCTCCTGGGGAAGTGGGGAATAGGAGAGCAAATGCCCATACCCCAGAGAGAAAGAAGACTTCTTTCACAGCTGGGGGAGCTGCACTGCTTGTGGTTTGATACTGGATCCTTTTCCTCTCTCTGCAGGGTGATGCAGGTGGGCCCCTGGCATGTAAAGAACCTTCAGGGAAGTGGTTTCTAGCAGGAATCACAAGCTGGGGCTATGGCTGTGCCAGACCATACTTCCCTGGTGTCTACACCAAAGTCACAGCTGTCCAAGGCTGGATTGTGCAGAACCTCAAGCTCTGAAACTGCATTTCACCACTCAGGGAAGGCGATGAAGCTGAGGAATAACTGCCAGAGGATGCACTAACCCCGCAGCTACTGTACATATTTCTGATGTTGCAAAGGGGTGAAGACTGCCTTGCAGGTATTGAGCAAATGCCAGTGTTGTGTGACCTGCTGGTTGTTACACCAAGGCATTTGATAACTGCTTTGCATAGAAGGGTACAAATTCTAAACCTTTTCTATAAATAAATGAAGCCTGTCCCATCTTAAGACCTGGCCAAACACACTGCGCATTTAAACGTGACCTTCCTAGTTGGATGGGTGCTGGAAACATCTGCCAAAGATTCATAGAGTTTGGCTGACCTCTGCCTATGAGCTGTCATCCCAGCAACAGACTTGTGACCTTTGCCCCATCCCAAAGTTATGCCCTTGCAGAAGCTTCAGACCTCACTGATTTGATGGAGCTGTTGTGCTGTGCAGTGGCTTTTGGCAAGGGTGTGATGCTGTTTCCAATTAGTGTGTGGTACTGGAGAGCTCAGTGATGACCTCCTGGCTCACCATTTGATCCTAAGAGAATGCAGGACTAGAACACTTGGGAGTTCAGACTGCACAAACGCTGACCTGCACTAGAGTATAAGGAGGGGCTTTTCACACACCCCCCCGCACCTCCTTCTGCATTAGGTAACAGGTGATTAAACTGGCAAAGATTAAGGAATGGCCACACAGACCACTGTCTGTCTAAGCTAGGTGGGAAAAATTTAAATTGCTGAGATAGCAATGCAAAGTACACTTGTCAGGTCCTACCAGCCAGGATAAGACACATAGACAAATTTGTTCACAAGCAAAGAACTGCAGCAGAGTTCATGTGCCGAGTCTTGGGCAAAGCAGACTTAGACACATCCCCATCGATTCAGCCACCAAAACTGAACAGCTGCTTGTACCCCAAACCCCTTCCTCATTTTTGGCGCGCCAAGTTCTGCATCTGGGCATAACAAGAGGTTTCCTCCATCCCAAGCCCACTGACAGCAAGATCTGCAAATTTCTGAGACAGAGCAGCAGCTAGGTGGGAGACCTGGCTTCCAGGCATGGCTCAGCTCCAGATGGGTTCAGATTCATGGCTAGAACACCTGTGGGATGCTCCCATGAATGAAATGGGACTGCTGCACAGCCAGTACCACAGAATTCATACAGCCTTAAAGAAAAGTAAAAAGCTCCCTAAGCAAACATATCTGAAAGCACTTTTTTTTTCAAGTAGTCATTCTTAAGTGTAGAAAGGAAACTCCAGTTTCAGTAAGTCCAAATACTCAAATATATCCTCATATTATACCTGGTGTGAGGACACTTTAGGTTCTATGATATCCCTGTGAATGTCCTAGCAGGTACAGAGATGTCATTCTTCCAGTCTGTCTCTGTGTCCAGCAAACCATGAAATCTTTTATAAAATACAAAAGAGCTTCAAAAGAAAGGATTAAAAAAAAAACCAAAAAACCTCACTACATGGGCGCTGTTGATCTCCAACACTCTCCTCTTCCAGCTGTTGTAAGCACTGCTGACCAGACAGCATGAACCCACCTTTTCAGGAGCACTGTGGAAGCACAAAAATAGATTTGTGCTCCAAAGCAGACCGACATTCTCTGTTGCAGACATGCTCCTCCATCAAAAAAATTATGCTTAGGATATAGGCTCCAAGATGGAATATCTGTGCCAGAGCCAAACCAGAAACCACAGAGTATCACAGCCACACAACACACTTTATTCTATAAAGAAAAGAATCTAAGTACTTCCCAACCCTGCATCCCTAGCTGTGCTCATACAACTATTTGTGAGGCTGTCCTGCTCCCCAACACTGTGCTTGAGCTGAGTCAAAGCCTATGAGCCCAAAGACAGCCCCACAAAGCGCTATACACATCTAAGCGATGAAAGAGCCAAGGTGGCATGTGGACCATCTTCTGTCAGTTTTTCCACTTATGAAAAGGGACAGAGTAACAACCTTATGGATGGGTCCATGCTGGAATCCCAAGCAAGGGTACTGTGTTGCTGGCTTGGCCTGGCCCCTGTTTTCCACAGAAGGCTCCTTGCCTGTCACAGCCCTTTCAGCAGGGATTTATCAATTGATACAATGCCTTGGGCCAGTCTGGACACTTAGAAAGGTCAAGAAGTAAACCAAGCAGCTCATGGAGAAAAAAAAAAAAAATCACTCTCTCCTGCAGCTGGTACTAATAAAAGCCAATGGATGCAAAAGGTTCAGCGAGGTTTTATTGCTCTGCCATGGCAGGGGCTGGGAAGGCAGCAGGATTCACCCCTAACCACCTGGACTGGCCGCTGTCCCTTCCCCACATGGTCCCTCTCGGCCCGCAGGCCGGCAGGCGTCACATGTTGGCTCTCTCCCGCTGCAGCCGAGAATTGTAGGCTCGCGAAACTGTGTTCCAGGAGTCCATGTACCGGTCCATGCACATTGCGATGCACTTCTGCGGGACACAGAGCCTCAGCAGCAGCCCCGAGCTAAGGGGCCGCGGGTGCCCAGTTCTCCCGCCCGTCCTCACCTGCTCGGAGTTGTCCAAGGCGCCGCCGGGCTTCCCGATGCACTTCCGAAAGCACTTGTCCGTCATCCGCTGCGGAGAGAGCCCGTGAGTGGCAGCGCGGTCCAGGGCCTCCGGCTGCAGCCGCCGCCCCTGCTGCGAGGGGAGCGGGGCGGCCTGGCCGTCCCCCGCGACCTGCACCGGGACCGAGACAGCCCCCGCCCGGCCCCGCCGCCCCTTCTGACCTGCAAGAGCTCCTGTGCGTTGGCCACGGCGATCTGCACCTTCACCTGCTCCATGATGAGTCCCGGGTCTAGCTTGCCCCCGCCGCCTCCTCCGGAGCCGAAGTCGGAGCCGAAGCCGCTCTCCATGCCCAGAGTCACCGCGGCCGAGGCCCCTGCGCTGCCGGCGGGAGAAATGGCGGCGCCCGGCCTGCGGTTCCCGGCGGGCCCCGCGCTTCCTCCGCCTCCCGCCGGGCGGGACTGAGCGCTCCGGCTGCCTCTGCGGCCCGGGGCCGCCCGTCCCGCTGCCGCTCGTGGCCCGTGTCCCCGAGCGCTGCTGTCACCGCCGGCCGCGGAGGAGGCGGCCCCGAGCGAGCTCCCAGGGGACTCCACGGGACCGAGCTGGGCCCGGGTCAGACAGCAGGGTTCGAGTACCAGGGGTCAGCGCAGCCCCACGAACTGAGGGCAACAGGAAGGGGCTTTAAACCGGTATCACCAGAGACACAAACGCTGCCCAGCTGCACCCCGTGGTGAAACACCAGCTCTGCTGAGATCCCTGCAGAGAGAAACTCCCCTATGGGTTCTCTCTGGAATTCATCCTTCTGTTCTTCGAGGCTTTCCTCTGCTTTAGGTGACTCGGGTGAGAGGCCCATGCCCTTAAAGTCAGCTTCATTACACTTCCTTCCATTAAATAAGAATGCTGTGGGTCGAAGTAGAAGCGAATGGGAGAAGACCACGCTACGGAGCTCTTTCTCATGGGTGAGATGTGATGTGCAGGTAGGAGATGGCATGAGGGCACTGAGTACCACAGCAAAGCTGAAGCCAAAACTGTGCTCATCGTCAGTAGCCCGAGCCCACACTCAAGAGTATTGCAAACCATATCATCCTGTCTTTGGATCTACCCACTTCAAACAGAAGGCAATCCTACCACTCTGCAAGAAGCATCAGCAGCTAGTGCTAACAATGGGGCAGCCACCTAAGGTACAAGTTTAAAATGAAATGAGTTTAAGGTACAAGTTTAAAATTAAATTAGTTTAAGTTACAAGTTTAAAATTAATTTAAAATGCAATTTTAAAATGAATTTGCCAGTCTGGTTCAGCTTCCAGCCAACCTTTGAGTCCATCCTCAAAAGTGGGCTGGAAGCTGAGCCAGGCTGACAAATGCATCAGCCCGTGGCAATGCTTCTGTCCATCCCTAAGAATCCATCCCTGCCAGGGACTGGTTTCTACTCTCATTCTTTTTTAGCGTCAAGTAGGTTAAATTGAAAAACCCCTTCAGTGCAGTGGTGATGAGAAAGCAAGGGAAGGTTTATCTGCTCCAGCCCCAGATATTCTTCCCCCTGCTTTTGTTGGTACTGATCAGAGGGGACAGCAGGTTCCACCAGCACTCCGTCATGTTTAAGGAAAACGTTCGTTTGCTTCTGGAGCGCATCCTGAGATCCCTGCTGGGCCACAATTCAGCTGATCACTGTTAGGAGCACAGACAGCAGCTCTTTGTGTCCTCTCTCCACACTTAAAGGCCTCCTTGGATGAATCATCTAAAATAGCCCATGCTACCTGTGTGTTGGGTAATAGACAGAAGGAAACCAATAAAATGCAAAACATTTATTCGAGTGTGTTGTACAAAAAGTTTCCAGTCATAAAATGTATATTACAAATCATTGAAAAAGACAAGACATTTGGCATGCATATTCTAAAAAGAAAAGAAACAAACCACTTTGAAATGATAAAGTCTAGGTCATGATGTAGTTTTTCTAAGTTTCAAGTGAACACTTTCATTGTTTTGTCTTTGTGTTTCTGTTAACAGCCTTTTTCATAATTCCCTATTTAAAAAACTTGAACCTTCCAAAAACCCGTCTGCAGGAGCTGACTGGAGGCGGTTACTGCAGTGCTCTCAAGCCAGATCTGTCTAAATCAAAATTTTGTTAAAAAAAATTTAAAAATAAAAATCACAATTCAAGTCACAAGGCATCACTCTATGAAAATAAAGAGATCAACTGTATTTTGTGCCCAAATGGAAAGCATTTCAGCTTAAACTTGCTCAAAATAGATTATTGCTTGTAATTTTAGTGTAATGATCTGGGTAGCTGAATATATAGTAACATCTGCCTTACCAAGATGGACTTGGCACTTCAGTAATAGCTAACTAGAAAATCTGGAAGTTCAATAAACAACATCTTTTCTGGAACTCCAAGTCAATTCACTACTTGTGCTATTCTGAATGGAGTCTTTTGCATCTTTTTCACTCTAGACCTTAGCATTTCAAGAAAAGCATTTGTTTACAAATAATAATTGCATGTAAATATGGTGTTGTATAAAAAAAAAAAACAAACACCTTTAAATAATTTTAAACTGGTTTAAAGCTAAGCATATTGAAGGGAAAATAAAAATTCTGTTTCCCAGGCCAATATAATGAGAAAACAATCTCTCCAATATAATTTGTCCCGACATTCAGCTAAAACAGTGCTTTGAAAAATGCAATCACTATCTCACCTTCCACTCACTGGTTCACAAGGTTTTGCTCACACAGAGTTTAGACCCAACAGTGTCAGTAAAATGCAGGATAAAATATGGATATGCCTTTGTTTAGAGATAAGACTTTCAAAAGAAGATACAGAAAGAAGAGATAAAATGGTTTTAACAGTGAAGACATGAGAGAAGTGGCTACAAGAGATCTAGAACATACAGCACACATATTTTCCTGCAGCATCAAAACCTTTCTGATGTGCATAAAGGTAACAGATTCTCCAAGGTCCTGGGGTGTAGAGAGGATTTTTACAGGTCTCTTCTAACCTGCAACCTATGTTAAGATTGCAGTTAAAGGGCCTTTATACAGAATGAGCATAAAAAAGAAAAAGGATGTATAAAACCCAGTAAGATCCCTGAACTGAACATGAAGTGTCCCATTGCTCGAGGACACCACACAGTGATCTCCTTTCACACTACAGTACAATTCCCACACTGCTGTCAGCTTGCACACATACTCAGCTGGCTTTTACATCACAGGAAGCAGATATTTATATTCTTCCTGAGACTTTTGATTCCTGCTACAAACACAGACTATGCAGCCAACTGCTCTTCTAAGGGTAACACAGAGCTGAAGATAAGTGAGCAACATGTCAGTGCAAATGATGGGTTCTGTCAGAGCCAAGCTGGAGCCCCATGTAGGCATAAAGAGACCTGCTTGGAAACAGAGCTGTGAAGCAATAAAGGGAACAGGAAATACACCTGTGGCAGCAAAGGAATCACGGGAAATCCGGATGTTCAGGAAAAAGGGAATCCCAGCCACTCCACTCCTTGGAGTACATCACTGCAATGCAACAGTTAAAGCAACAAATGAGAAGCAAGGGAAAGAAAATGGCATGAAATGCCAGGGACTCTGAGACCACACCTCACTCCAGAAGGCACCACATTCCTGACAGGCCTGCAGATGGATGGACTTGTTCTGAGACAATCATTTTCATGTGGCAGGATGTGCTTATTGCATTTTATATGATATTCTGTTATGAGCTACACATAGGAAAAACTATTTACTATTTCATTCAGAGTAAGGTTATATTTCTGGAATAAGAACATCCATATGGATAGTTATGCTCAAGTAACTACTCTGACAAAAGCTTTGTTTAATCATTTTTCTCCAGACAAGTAAAATCTATTTCTCCTTCAAGCTTTATGCCAGGTACCAGCACTGAAGTAGAACTGCTGTCCACGTTCTAATTTCGTCAACACTGGTTCATATACAGGATCAAAGAGAAAAAGGGGGCACGGAGACACTGGATTTTATTTGAAAAAAAAAAAAACAAAACCTTTAAATATCCTGAAAATGGAAAGAAATCTTGGAAAGACAGAAAAAACAAACAAACAAACAAAAAAAAAAAACCCTATGCTTTTTGGAGCAGTAAACCCACAAAACTGCCTTCCAGTCTGGCTGGAACAGCACTGTTAGACTGAAGCTCAGCATCAAAAGCAAGAAGCCGGGATGGTGTCTGGAGAAGGCAACACAAAAAACAAAGTACATAGAATACAGTAGTTCTTCTGTGTCTTGTAATTTACAGCCAGGAGTTATTTATCATATTTGTAGTAGCCTATTAAAAAGCACTGTGGTAACAGAATCATCCACATTCAGACTTGGCTTTTCCCACAGCGTCAACACAGGTTTATTTGACCTGTATACACCTAAGCATGGTCCCAAAGAATCAAATAAGCTGTTTCCAAAGTTAAAGGACACAGTTCCAATTCTAAGGACAAATTCTGCAGACTGTTACTCAAGGGCACAGTGCTCATTACAAGAGATCTGCAAGCACCAGTTCTTAAGACTACAAGAAGACACATTCCTCATACAGTAGCTGTTAGGAAAACTATGGCTCAGGTAGCAAGAGGTTTTTCTTCATTTGAGCTGCCTTTCTGAGGCCATTCTTTACGGGAAACAAACAAACCAAAAACCACAGAAAAAAAAAGTAAATTAACTACATATTCATTACTTTAGTATTTAAGATTACAAAATAATCTTAAATTTACAGGACATCTTAAAGGAATAAGCAGTCTGAAAACTGGCCCATGTAAAAAAAAAATATATAGGAAATATATTTAGGGGAAAAAAAAAAGCCCTCAAACACTATGTCAGTATCTTATAGAAGCTGTGGGTCAAAAAGGGGAAATGGTGTCCAGTGGTTGGAAGGTGTGTTGCAAAAATAACTTTATATTGATTGCATTCATTTGCATAACAATGAATTTAGAAAAGGTAATTGTAACAGTATGTCTGAGAAACATAATTTCACTAGATACATCTTACAGAGAGAGAGAGAGAGAGACATGATTTACTACATATTTAACCTTCTACACAAGCAGAGTGGGAAAATTACATTAGAAAGATGGCCAAGTACATTAATGCAGTTATCCCATCAGCCCAAACAGCCCAATACTTATCCCGTTTTTTTGTAATGGGTCTTCTGATAATGGATTAAAACGTAATTCTAAATGTCTATTAGCTTAACTTCAGCAACTCAGTTATCTCACTCAAGGAGAGAAAAGTAGCATCTTTATTTTTAAATGACAAAATAAATCCTGAAGCTTAAAGCCCCTTTTGTTCCCACTCTGCTTGCATAACAAAGCCATCAATCCGAGCCACTAAACCAACTTTCTAGGTTATATCTGTCAGTCTCGATACTGTTCAGAGAACATAATGTCCAAAAGCCACCAAAAACATCCACACTTTGTCACTTGTCTGATGAGTTTTAACATTTTGAATGACACGATCAGAATTCAAGAGTGCAGGTAAAAACAGGATTCTATGCTGGAATCAAATGGTGTCCAAATTTTGTATCCAAACTACTAAGTTTGTTTTTCAGCTAGTAGTTGAAAAAACATTTGCATTCTTTGGAACAGTCAAGTATTTTTCCTCGTGCTTAGAGATGAACACTAGCCCTTATGGGATTCAGAGTTATCTCCAGAGAAATGCAGTGGCAGAAACCTTAAGCTAAATGGACACTATCAGATAAAAAATGCATCCTATTAAAATAAAAATCACCTGCTACCCATACAATGCATTTTTTATAAAAAACATCATTCTCCCTTCACTCCTTGTTAGACTTTGCTTTGAGCACTTGAACTGCTGCGTTGCTTACATCCTTTACAGAGGCAGTTCCTTTGAACTGTTTAAAAATCATTCAACTATTTCTGCTCTATTTTGCAAATATTGCTCCTTGGGATACCTGATAATGCCCCTTTGAAACTAAGAGAAGTATGAACAAGCTATATCTAACTCTGATTAAAAAGGTCAACATTTACATTGGTTAACCTTTATCACTGCCAAAAGTATAAATATGTTTTACTTCTAAAATCTTAATCAAACATTTAAAAAGTTGAATATGTCAAAAGGATTAAATTATAAATACTGAATACCACAATCTGTGTCCATGATTTAACTTGTGACAATGGCAAAATCCCCTAAAAATCAAACAGTTCATCCTCTGGGTTTGACACTTCCAACTTACGATGGTGTGTATATTCAGGAAGCAGAACCCACCATTCAACTTCTGAAATGATGACATGGAGCTCAGGTGTGACAGACCCAGATGTTTTACCATTAGGCTGTCAAATGTTCGAGAAAGACACAATGGCATGGTCCTGAGTCAAAAATGCCTAAAATGAAGCTTCCCTGTGTCATTGCAGTTGTGGAGCAGCACTTTGAATGAATCTGTGGTCTAATTTTCCTAAGCTGGGAATTGCTGAGGATACCAGGCAAAATACTAGCTTTTCTACAACTGCTGAGGAAACACTCTGTGAATCTTTCCCAGGGACACTTCATTAAACTTTTTTTCTGGGGGTATTATACTGGTTATCTATGTAATTCTAGATTTACCGTACACTCAAGGAGTCTCATCTCATTTTAGCTAAAAATCTCTTTTCTGCTTTAGGTTTCTATGTAAGACTTTAAATTCTGTATGGGGAAAAAATATTGTATTCCAATACAGTGTTTCAACAAAGAGGGAAAAATAAAGAAATCTATTAAAAATCCTGGCAGTTTTGTTCAGTAAAGTTTTTTTGAATTTTTTTATAAAAATGTACCAAGGAGTAAATGTCAAAGAAATCAGGTGATGCATATAAAAATAGTTTTCAGTGGCTCTGGAAGGAAAAAATAGCAAAAATAAAAGGAAATAAATGAAGGGGGAAAAGCGTAAATAATAGTTTCTTTCTTCTTTCTTCACATCACTGAGCATCCTCTAGAGGTTGTTCTGGGATCACCCTAAAATAAGATAGACAGAGTTGAATTCAGTTCTTACCAGCTATTCAGATTGCAAGCCTAAACTCTGGTTATCATCTCAGTTGCCAAAAGCACTTTTTTAGTAGTTTAGTTACATTAAGGGAACATCACTCCATAAGAGGAAGTAGAGTACATGCCCCAGTCTGCTGCCAGGACTGACACATTGCTCGTCTGGTTGTGGTTTCCTGCAACGGGTTGACTGGTTAGTCTCCATATTTCCAACAATGATACAGATGACAAATGAAAATGGTGATGTCATTAGCTAGAGACCAGCAAGTTTCTGTATTTCAAATGCTGATTTTGTTTGAGAGCGATCTCTGCTGTATAGCTGGTTTTTTTGGGGTAAGAAAAATCAGTTGTTTTATACTACAAATATGCTGCTTAATCTTCGGGACCAAAAAAACTTTGAGAACTCACCTGCAAACCTGCGCAGAATGGGTTATTTGTGAGAAGACCTACTAATGGCCATTGATCAGAAGAACAAATCCCTTAAGTTTAAAATTTAAAATATTTTCTGGTATCACCTATATATCTTTCTCCTTTTTTTGCTCTGTCAACTGCTGGTCGCTTATTTAACATTATTAAACCAAAGGTTATCAAAATATAAATGTGATATTATTAAGAAAAAACAAGTTTTTTTCAGATGTAGAAGCTATATAGCGTCAGAAAATAAACCAATAAACTGAAGCTTGCAGCAAGAGAAGCACCCCCATCCCTGGTTTCCAGTGGTTATCTGGTAATATCCTGCTTCCAGTAAGAGTGCCCCAGTTCTGTTGCACAAGGCAGCAGATACTGGGAGGAACACTGCCTGCTAATGCTGAAACTGTGTGATCTGAAGCACAGATACCCTGAGCTGGCATCAGCCACTGCCTGAGCTGTACCAGGATGGATCCCAGCAGTAATTCCTGGCAGCACAGCTCACATTGTCCTCTCTTGGTGCACTGCAATGTTGCAAGCAACCACTGGAAGAAAGGAAGAAAGGACTAGGAAGCTCAGAGTTGACAAAAGTTGAAGGGGGATCCCCCCACTAAATCTTATGCCTGATTGATCCAACTAATGAGGCACAAGTTAAACATCTGGTTTGTATCTTATTACCTGTTGGTTGAAAAGGTCTTCCTCTCCATATTCTGCTTCGTCTTCTTCCTCTTCATTCTCTCGCACGACTACTGATTTAGTAACACTTCTCACTGCAACTTCCTACACAAAATGACAGATAAGGAGATGGCCAGGAGTCTTTATCTATCTGTTAAGTTTTTGCTATATCATCAATATAATATCCTTATTAAATTTTGAAGAGTTTAAAGCAACTCGGCCTAGATTTAACCACTAGCTATGCAAGCAAATACCAGCAATATCCTGCAAACCACAACAACATCATTCCTATTTCTGTGCACTAAAAGGCATGGTAATGTAATTCAGTCGCTTTATTTTTTTTCATTTTTTTTCATGGGATTTAAGAGGAAGCAGACATGGTTCAGGTGATTGTAGTCAATTTTACACAAGGTCACAGCAGACACAGGTAGGAGCTGTCTGAGATACAGTGTAATGTGAGAAACGAAACTTTCTCAGTATGATTACACAACATAAAAGAATATTCCCAGTTTCTAATAAATATCCAGTGTTAATTGCATACATTGGTTATCAGCATGGTTTTACAAGCCAGGCACTAAAGAAACTCCAGGAAGCTTCCTTTATTACTAAATTATTTTTAACACTTCTAAATAGTAAAAAATTCTTCTGCCTACTTGCACCATAGAAATCACAGGTGAAAATCTCTAATTGTGGAAAAAGTTGCCCTCAACATACACTCCTAAGCACGGAATGAAAACAGACATGGATTTGAAACTTTTTCAGATACTGGTTTGACCACACAGTTTGAATATGGAAAGCATTAGCTTTCTATTTGTACAAATTACCCCCCTTCTGCCTCATCCTGCTCACAAAGTTCTTCCTGAAAACTGCGAGAAAGGCAACACAAAAACTGATACAACTGTGGTCTGTTTCCTTTTCCTACTGTTATCAGATTGTTGGGATAATGGTATGGTTATGAGTAACAGTCAAGGCATGATTCTCCCTTGCAAAAGTCATCTGCAGAGATGGTTTTAAAAAAATTAACTGTGGGCAGATGTAGGACAATGCAGAATGCTCAGGAACCT
Organism: Vidua chalybeata; assembly: GCF_026979565.1. NCBI lineage: Eukaryota > Metazoa > Chordata > Aves > Passeriformes > Viduidae > Vidua > Vidua chalybeata. The sequence goes on along the minus strand of NC_071556.1, from coordinate 395,937 downwards.
CTGCCAAATGAGAACTTATGATATGTTTCTAACATGGATAGGACAATTATCTTCTTACATTAATATTTACATTGCACCTCAGAACATCATAGGGACTATATAATGGAACTGTGAATTGTCAGAAATGGTTCTTTTCTTTTATTCTTCTGAAAGATTATTCTTCTACTCAAATTCCAAACAAATTCTATACTAGCAGGGTATTCTTCTAAACAGGAAATAAGTGTCTATGGGCATAATCATGATGATCACAGTTTTCAAAAATATCCCAAAAATGCCAGAGATATGTACATAAATAATATGTAATTATTTCAGTGTTATAAACTGTCATATTAGAAGACAACAGCAGAGATCTTACAATTGGGATTTTGTCATTGTGTCATGTCACCCCACCCTCAAATTAAGAGTTTGGGAGATAATCCAACCCATGGACACAGCCTACCTCTCCTTCAGAGTTGACGAGGTAAGTGCGTATATTTCCACCAGTGCCCCAGCTGCCTTGATTCTTCCACACGAGAACAGAAGGGGGACTATGAGATACACCTGCATCTGCACCCCAGATCTAGAGAGGATGACAATCTGCAATTAGCTGTTTATCCAATTTTTTCTTTTAAATATATATATCCCCCTAATTCTCCTACTTCTCTCTACGTACTAGGTTTCTTTTCTGAATTCCAATGGCAGTTTTACCCTAATTTTAACTACACTATTACTTGTAGTAAGGTATTAAAAAAAACTAATATTGCAGTCATGAATTCTTTTCTGAACAAACTTATCCTACCACTGTCTCAGTAACCATACTGTATGGAGGCAAGGCCAAAAGCAGCATGTAGTGCATCAACTTAATCTTTTATCCCTATCTGAACAATTGATACTTAAGTAGAAATAGCTGCAAGTGATTAAAAGATACATTTGTTTCTTCCTAATGAACTTCTGTTGCAGACTGAAAATAAAATGCAAAATTATTGAAAAGCAGCTGTTCTACAGCATTAACTACAGTTAATGCTAAGAATGTCCAGTCTTACCTACAGTTTGGATGAACGCTCTGAACTGTTCTCAATTCTTTAAGAGGTTGAGCAGGATTAGGGTTCTAAACCTGGGCAAAGGTGTTTAGCAACAAATAGTTCTTGACTAATCCCCCAAAATACCTTTTTCTTCTACTTTCTATGTGCCCAAAAAATAGTCTTAAATACTGAAGTACTAATATAGAAATTCATTTTTTTGTTTTGTGTTTTTATAACTGAAATCCTGCTCCTCTAGAGTGAGACCCATGAAATCAAATCAAGCTGTACCAGAGTTCAAGATTTCCAACTGCCACATCATCAACAGAAGAATATGTTGTTGACATACTGTAAATGCAACTTACTGTAACAGTCTGCCCAGCTCTGAGGACATACTTAGGAGTAAATTTGTAAGCAATTTCGTCTCCATCTCCAATTTGTCTTTTCAGTCTCCAGTTACCCAAAGACTGATCCTAATGGAGAGAGTCAGAAAGTTATTCAGAGTGAAGAAAACAGAACAAATAGGCATCAGAATCTAGGTCTTTGTTATTAAAATAATGGGAATATAAATTTATCTATATGGTTGTTAAACATTTGCAGTCTACCTTGAAAGTATTTGCCTATATCCAGTCAGAGTCTGAAGTGTAAATCCGTACGATCACTCAGCAAGATTTTAAAAGACAGCCATTTCACACAACAAAGTTCTGCTAGACAACAGGCTGTTTCTGTGAGAAATGTCCCAGCACACATTTATACATCTGGGACACAAATTGTATTATCTTCCTGCAGCATGTTAGCCCACCATTATGTTCAACTTTTCAAAGCCCACATTAATTCCTGCAGGATGCTGCACCTTGAGATGCTGCTCCTGCTCTCCACGTGGCCAAACCGACTCATGCTGCAAAGGGCTGTGTATCATCTCAATTTAGTTCCTGCTTGTTTTCTATGAGTTCTGCTGATGCTCACCTTCTCTGAGTTGTTCTTAAGCTGAACATACTTGCCCTCCAGGTCTATCTCTTCTATGCTGATACTTCCTGTAGCTGAAGCTTGCTGGGACATTTGAAAGCTACTGCTACTGCTGCTGCCACTGATACTTCCAGTGCCGATCCCACTAGTTCCACTGCCGGAAAGCTCCTCTGCTTCTATGCGTTTTCTCTTGCCTCGGGAAGAGCGAACAAGTGAAGTGCTGCTGCTGCTGCTGCTGGAGGTAGCCCGAGAGACTGTGACACGGGAGGAGGGACTTGGAGAGAGCTTCAACCTTAACACAACAAAGAAAGCATTTGAATTAACTCACCCAGAGAACCAAAAACCTACAATATCCTCAAGTAACCAGACTGTAATGCACTCCAAGGCTGACAGCATTCTCACTCTGTATGTCAAGAGGACTGCATACATGAGGAGGAGGGGGCTAAAACAATCCTGAGGAATGTTCTGGCAGTATGTCCATGTGACATGGAAAGCAGTGCTACTGAGAGCAACACAGAACCCTTAACCCTTCCCTCCAGTACAGCTACTACTGAACACACTATTCTTGAGCCTCATGATTTAAAACCATAGAAGTACAAGCATTTAAGTAAAAAGATGATATGAAGATCAAGCACAGAATGATATATTTCACTGTACTCCAAGACCTTTACAAAAAACCCAAAATAACCACAGTGTTCAGTTGAGAACAAGTGTTCCATGCAACAGCATTGTGGTGTGAAACCAATATAATTTCAGTGAAACGTAATCTGGGCATTCCTGTTCAAGTGGTAAAAAAATAAGGGCAAGAAATGAAAGTAACACTTAAGAGTCCTTAGAAAAGAAAGTGGAATCTTTACACACCTTTCCTCTTCTCCTTCCAGGAGTTTTCGGTAAGCACTGATCTCCATGTCCAGGGCTAATTTAACATCAAGCAGCTCTTGGTACTCCGTAAGCTGAAGCTGCATCTGGTCCCTCATGTCTGTCATTTCCCTCTCCTTTGCATCCAGCATCTTCCTAAACTTCTCCCGCTCGCCAGCCATCATTTCCTCCAGTTCCCGAATGCGATCTTCTGCTGCACTGGCCTGGGCACACAGCACAAGAAAAGGCCACCTGGCATCCATGCAGGTCCACTCAAAAAGTTAAAACCCTTCTCCCTCCCAAATGAACTTAACAAAGATTTCTCTGTGCAAAATTCAGAAAATATGAAGGGTCAGAAATGTTAATATATTCACACAAAACAGCTGTGTGTTTGAGATGAAAGCCAGTTTAGTCCCTTTACCTGTTTCTGAAGACCGGAAAGCTGGTAGCTGAGAGCTTCTATCCTCATGCGAGCCTCCTTCAGCTCCTCTCGAGCTGCACCAGCAGCTTTGTCATTTTGGTCAGAGGACAATTTGGCATTCTCCAGCTGGAATGAAAGCTTTATATAGCTCACATGTACTGAGTTAGAAATCCTGAAATATCCTTTTGGTAAAAAAATAGCATCTATTTAATTTTAGAAAATTTTAAATGGTCTGGTAAGTTTAGGATAAGCACTGCATAACATTAAGGAATGCCCTAAGGACTGAAGGAAAATGTATTTCAGGATTCACTTATGCTATTAAAAAAATACTCTATTAGCCCTCCCATTATACAAGCAACCTTAATTTCCAAAAAAGCTGACCATGTGCTCTGCTTGTTTGTCCTAAGGCAAATCACACTGGGTGACAGCAAAGGCTGCCTACCTAATTCATGTCCTGGTCCAACAGTTCCCTGGAGGCCCAGAGACAAACTCAATAAAATATTTCACGGGTATTATGTCTCTGCTGGCTATGTGCAACTCAGGGACTTTCTCAGTCAGGGACAATATTTTACTGCTTACTATCTCTCAGTGGATTTCTCAGGCAGGAATTTGTCTCTGCTTTTTGAATTTTTGGGGCAATGAGTTTAGGTCTATATTAAAGAACAATACTTTCTGTTTCTTCTCTATCTGGACATTCTCACTGGACATTCACTGCCCCTGCTCCTACTGGAAAAATAACAACCACTCCTCATTCACCTTCCCCCATGCTATTTATCCCTTTACAGACATCCACTGTATCTTTCACTTCTCTCAATGTATCTCTTTTCTAGGTGAAGTTTTACTTAAAATTTTCTCATGCATGACTTGTTTCCCACTCTAAATTGTCTCTGTCAACTCTGTAGTACCTTTGCAAATAAAACTACTCATGGCACTCCAGGTGACATCCTGTCCCAGAGGCAAAACAATGGGTTTGGTTTTATTCTCTTTTCGTAATAGTTGCCAATAAACTATTTGGTTTTAATTTTTTGTTAAATTCACCTAGTGAACAAGCTTAATTTCTAGTGGTTAATTTTAACCAAAGCAGAGCAAAACCAGAACTCTTACATGGTAAGTTTCATGAAAGCAGAGAGCTAGAAAAGCCATCCTTTGCATGCCTCAGAGCTGGATTTCAACAATTTTGCCACACCATGGAATCCATTCAAAAACTAAACTGATCTAATTCTAAGAACAGTTACAGGCAGAAGATGTTCTTTAGCCACACAGCACAAAGATTTACAAAATCAATCTTCACTAGCTCTGCTGTTCACTAGGTTCTGAGCAGCACACACAGAGCCTTCTTTAGGCTACAGATTTTGAAGGAACTTCAACTACACACTCCATTACTTCTTGTAAAGTTTAAAACTAAAAAAATATTTGAAGTCTGACAACCATTCACTACCTTACAGTCATGCTGGCATACTGCCAAGTACGCATACTTAGGATTTCTATTGCTTAATATCACAGACCATAATGATCTTTCTTAGAAGCCGTTTTTAAGTATTGAAAAGTCACAATAAGGTCTCCCTGGAGAATTCTCTTGTTCAAGCTGAACACCCCAGCTTTCTCCATAAGAGGTGCTCCAGTACTCAGGATGACTTTTGTGGTCTCGTTTGGACTTTCTCCAGCCACTCCAAAACCGCCCTGTGCAAGAAGTGAGCTTTTACCCAAGACCATCTCATCCTCTAGTTGCTCAGTAGCTAAACCTAATGATTTGCTTTGACATAATAATCCTCCCCAGCTCTGGCTCTCTAACAGGGACACGTCTTTGTTCAGAAATCACAGAATTAAGTTCACAGCTAAACCCCTTACCCTCCATACTCCAACTTCACTGATAACAACCACCTCTATGCAGGGAAAAAGCAGCTTAATTTGTTCATTCCCCTGTTCAAAGCTTAGCACTTTTTCATTCTATAAGTCTGTATATTGCATCCTTTTATTTTTTTTTTTTTCTACTAAGCATCTTCTATCCTGGACCTCCTTCAGACTGTGACAAGTCAATCCAAATAGCTCCTTGTATTAAGTATTACATGTTCCAGAGTTCTGTGAATAATTCCAACCCTGTCAATTGTGTTGGGTGTTTTAATTTTAATTTTGGGGTTTTAGTATCTATTATCTCTAGGGTTGCTGCTGTAAGTAATAGTTAAATATTTGTAGATCAGTATTTCTCAAACCAAATCATCAACCCAAAGAATTCAAAGGGAGTCTCAGGGAAGGCTGGGAGAGAACAATGTAAGCAGTACCATCATTCTTCCAGCAAAAGAGAACAAGAAGTGACTGTAACTATTGACAAGTACTTTCAACAACAAGAATTGCCAGGATGGGGCTCTGAGCAACCTGGTCTAGTTTAAAGACATTCCTGTTCAAGGCAAGGGGCTGGACTAGATGGCTTTTAAAGGTCCCTTCTAGCTCAAACCACTCTACAATTCTGTGATTTCCAAATTACATACCATGGTTTTCATCATCAAAGCTGGTCAAGAAAGATCTGATATCTTGCCTGAAGTTTCCCTGTCACCAAAGAATTCACAGCTGCATCTAGTAATTTTCCAGTTCAGAACTATCTTAGACCATTGAAATGTTGCAAGGCTTAGACATTTTTAAAAGTGTATTGGCATGATTAAGAACACTGCAACAGCCACAGTAAGAGCAAAGTGACAATGCACCCTTAGATAAGAAGCCCCTTTCCAGTGTGTCTGTATTAGTTTGCAAGCTCACTGCATCCAAGCAAAAGCCCATACTGAGACACATCCACTTCCAAGCTCTCCAATCCCCCCCTCCAGCTTCTTATGCACAACATATTGCACGTATTGCAAGTTTTCCCAACCCCCTCCATTTGTGAAGAAAAACTGGATCTACTGATGTAAGAAAAGAACCCTTATAGCAGAAGACATTGTCTAATCAGCTACTGTGTGACATCCACTATTCCCACTGTGTCTTCTGCAGAGACCAACAACAGCTCCACATGTTTTCTCACTAACTGACCTCTCTTGGCTAAAGCTATTGCTTGCTGGCTATAACCTCCCTGGAAATGCACCTTCACACAAGTCCCACGAAAAGCATTTGAACACTAAGACAAACTTCCTCAAATTATAGTTACTTGTCTCCTTAAGACCAGTAGAGCTGGTAAAAATGGTTTCTATCTCAAAAACTGGGCTTCCAGTCTGACAGTGCTGTGGACAGCAGTTGTTACCTTAGCCTGATATGTCTGCTCCAGCTCCATCTTATACAGTTTGACTTGTTCATCATGTTGATTTCGCAGATCCTCCAGAGCCTGAGTCATTTTGGATTCATACTCCTGTTGGCGGCTTGTGTCCACCTCAATCAAACGATGTTCATGTCGTTTTCTTGTTTCCCTTATTTCCTACATACACACAAAAGAAGAGGGACAAATTCCCACACTAAGGTAAACAGTACAAGCAGTTACATTCAGACAACAATTAACTACTGCAGTACTAACTATTTAGCAGAATGGAGCTACAGTATTACAGGCATTTAAGCCTGGGAATTGCTGCTTGCACTAACAGATTCAAGTTACTGTTCTCATTTGTCAGGATGTAATTCTTCAAAGTGATCCAACTTAACACCAGCTTCAAAAACAACCATATACTGTCTAAGTAAGGGGCTGGTTTATGCTGCAAAAGTCAACATGGGGGGAAGGGAGGTGAAAACACCATCAATTTTTACATAGCAAAGAGATTCCATATGCTTCACTACAAACCCTGTGCTTCTCAATAAGCATCCTGACATTACAACAGCAGTCTACAAAGAATCAAATGAAAATTAACACCATTTGTGAACATCATATATATTAAAAAAATTATAGAGGAAGAACGGCATCTTCAAATTTCACTCTTGAGCATATGTGGGTCTCATCCATGTTCTATATACTTGATGACACTTTCTTACTAGATTTTGATTACAGTGTTAATAAAGCAGCAATCTAAGAAATCCTGAAGACATAATTTTTTATGATCAGAGTTTGCACTAAGAAATTCTCATTTTTAGAATTGTATGAGTTTTCTGTGCTTAAGAACACTGGTTGCAAACTAGTAAGGTAAGACTTACTCATGCACTTATTCATGCAGAGACCTGGCCAAGTCTGAATGTGTGGTATGAGAAAAATAATTTCTTCCTTCAGGGCATGACAAACAACCAAGGAGTGGTTCTGGGTACTGGGAGGAGGCCTGAAGTTAGCAGCAGGGCCATGAGGAACAATAGCAAGTGAAGCAAGGCTTAATTCTGCTAGACTGGAGTCATAGCAGGCTAACACATACTCAAAACAACTTTACTAGTTGTTTTGTAGAAATGCTCTACATCTAAAATAGATCCCCAGAAACGTGTCTTTTTACTAGCAGTAATGTGCCCTGAGGTGATTTGGAATAAACTTTTCTTTCTGTGGTAAATTTTTACACCAAGAAAACTAGCAAGCAGCAGTCTCTCAGTAACTGTAGGCAATGACAGCTCAGAAGCTAAAGGAATGTCGTGGGGGACTACAAAGGATCAGGTGAAGGGCTGAGCTGATCCAGCAGTTCAACACCACTAGAATAAGCAGGCCTCACTTGCCACACTCCCAGTCACGATGACTCAATTCTAATGGAGATTTGGACCCTTCAGTAAACCAAATAAATTCACTAACGTAAAGGAAATCAATTTATTGCTTCATGTGTTGAATTGGTGCATACAAGAATCAAAGAGCTTCAGGGATGGCTAAAGAACATACCCTTGAGCACAGCAAGCTTTAGGATTAGCTTCTGCTGTCTCATTTAGTTTCACCTTCAGTCAATAGCAACACATTCTTCCCAAGAAGAAAAGTTATTTTAAGGTCCTACAACCAAATAAGGATCTGTCACTGCAGTCAGTGTACCAATCCAACCACTCCAGGGCAAGGAAGTGAGACAATGGTCAGTACATCTCAGGCTGATCTCCCTGGTTGGTTTGTTTGCCCTGCTCCAGCCCCTGTCTCCTGTCCTTAGCCACACAGTTCTGTCACATCCCTTAAACCAGTCAGAGCACTCATTTGGATTCTGTGGTAAATCAACTCAGCCAGTAAGCAGTCAAAAATTAAACTCAACCAAGAAAACTTTAGTATGTTTCTAGTTAATCTGGTTGAAATGGTTAGGTGAATGGTGAGCCAAGCATCACACCTAGAGCAGGTGAAATGAACAGTGGAAGCAGGTGACGACTGCTCAGCAGCCAGTCATTGAATGAGCTAGCAGAACCACCAGAGATGGAATAAACAGACATAAGGGTTTGCATTGGGTACAGAGAGAAAGTCATGCTTTCCTCTCCCAACTCCCACTATTACAAAAATTTTGGTCTTTACTAGAACCATTCACTTAACAGGTGGAAAACTACCTCTGCAATAAGCAAGGCAGTTGCATACTATTCTAGTCAATAAAAACAGGTTATAATCAGGTCCAGCAACCAAAGCTGGTGTAAGTAAAGAGCAGGGTCATGCAACCAGGTCCAGAGAGAGGGAAAAAGATTTTCCCTTTCCCACAGCAGTTAGCTGGCTCCAGTTCACCTGCCCATGCTCTTGTCACCTGGTTCTCATACTGATTCCACCACTGATTTACCATGTAAAAAGATATAAAACCTTCACCTATTTTATTACTCAACCCATTTATAGGAAGGATAATACTGATTTTCTCTACCTGGACTAGTTAGTAGTTGCTCATAGTCAATTTGATTAAAAGCTACATTTGGACAGTGGCAAGATTACTAGATTGATAATACCTCCTCAAATACGTTCTTCCTGAAATCCAGATCCTCTTGCAAACTCTGGCACCGATTTTCCAGGTCCACACGCATGAGTGTCTCCTTCTCCAACTGCTTCTTTGCCACAGCATGACCATCTTCAGCCTTGTAAAGAATTTTAAAGATAATTTTGTCTGGATTCCTATCTTCCATCCATAAACCTTTTATGGTCTTCATCTGATGTTTTTGGAGGAGTTACTCACAACAACAAAACTAATGTCAAGCCACTGATTTAAAGAAAACCAATCCACACCACTGCCAGAAATAAACACAATAAATAAATAAAAGCCCCACAAAAAAAAAAAAAGAACAAGCGTGTTCATGTGTGTTAATTGGTATTTAAACCAAGCTTATATGTTTGCATACCAACTATTTAAAATGTAGGATTAGTTCAATACATTCTGATACAGGGGCCGACGATTATTAATTCCTCAAGCACAATACACTGCACTTTCTTTTTCTTGCTAGCATGGTCCCACTGGGTACTCCAGCACAAGTGTAAAATTATGCAGGACCTTACAAAGGACAACATTTAATGACTCAAGGTATAGAAACATTAGGAATTTTAAAGCAAAAGCTTCTGACAACCAAAATGTCTAAAACACTGTCTTGCTTTGGTTGTTTTACATAGATTTTTTTAGAATTTAGTTTTTTATCCAAGAGGGGCAGCCAAAGATTCACCAGTAAGCAAGGTGCATCACTGATGTTCAGACTATAAACTAACTACAAAGAAAAAAGGGAATTTATCTTACACAGCCTGTCCTGTGCTGAAGCAAGAGAGCATTCCCTACCATACCTTAGCAAGCTGGGCACGCAGGTCAGCCACCTCTGCTTCCAGACTGCGTTTCTCATTCAGGACAGTATTGAGTTCTGCTTCACTTCTATGGAAGAGAACTTCCAGATCCTTGATACGACCCTGAGCCACAGACAAATCTGCATCTTTCTTCTTGTAGCTGGAAAAACAAAAGTACGTTATACTTATATATAGGTGCACACCCACCCTGAGCATGTCCTGGTTACAGCCACAGGTATCTTGTTATCAGACACCTTTTATCAAGCCCAGCTCACCACTATATGGCTCCTGCAGTAACATGCAAATGCTGCTGGTCATTGACCTGAAACACCCACAAAACGTGGAGGTGGTACCATGTTCTGTAAATGCATGGCACAGTAAAAAACACGTCATGGACAGACAGAAAAACGAGAAGGCAACTCTGGCAGCTAAGAGATGGCAACACACACAAAGTGTAAACAGTACTTTTTCACCTGGCAGCTACACAGCTGATATCTTTTACTTTGGAGGACAGCTCACAAAGCAAAGAGCATGCAATTGTGGTGTTACATTTTAGTTAAATGGTATGCTCTGTCTCAGCCCTCGAAAATGTACGGTTTATTCCAAGCCTGTAATGCTCCCCTAAAGCATCATGTACCTGTACTCTCATTGGCCCAAATCTTATTCCGTGCCCACTTTGAATCTCCCTGTTAAGTGTGCCGGGGAGACCAGGCTCTCTCTTTGGTTTATTCCAAGCCTGTAATGCTCCCCTAAAGCATCATGTACCTGTATTCTCATTGGCCCAAATCTTATTCTGTGCCCACTTTGAATCTCCCTGTTAAGTGTGCCGGGGAGACCAGGCTCTCTCTTTGGCCCTTTGCTCCCTAGCTTCTCCCTCTCTCCCCCTCCCTCCCTCAGAAACCATGCTGCCTCCCGGGGGCAGGACCCCCAGTAAACCCTCATCTAATGAGCACCCTCAGAAGCCGTGTGGAGTCTCCTTGCCTGCCTGCTGCTACCAGTGAACTCACAGCTTGGGGGGGGTCCCCCGGGGACCACAAACGCACCGCAACACGCAATGGCCAAAGAGGCCTGAACATCCCCAAGGGTTTGCATCTCATGTGGTCAAGCGTATTCCTTATGATGTATTCCCACAAGAAGTAGTAAAATACAATAATCCACTATGGAAATGTGGTCACCTTTCAGGAACAAACCAGTATTTCTTCAGCAGTATTCATTACAGGCAAAGCATGTCCAACTGCTTTAAATATCATTATTTGAGCTATATCCAACTTGCAGATATGCTCAAGATAATCTTCCTTCTGCCCACCAAGTAATTTTCACTCTTTTCATCTAACATAGTGACTTTCTGCAGCTTTTCTCAGCATGTATCATTAATGTTATTAAAAAATGGATCTGTTATGTGCTATAATCCTTCCTTGTTGCTGCTTAAGCTCGCTGTTCTAGTCTCACACCACATGGGATGGAGGGAACAATTTATTTTTTTCTCTTTAGTCATCGTAGACACTTTTTCTCCTTTCCTTTCTTCACACTTCTAATCTATAGATCTGTAGTTTGCACTTGTGGTCCATAAGCTGCTTTAAGGGACCACAGAAATAACTTTGAAGAGAATTCCTACTACATACAGGCTTTTAAAAGCTCTGTATTTAATCTGCATCTCCAAACATGGAAAAAAACTATTATGTTTTATGTTTGCAAAGAGAAAAAAAAAAAAAAAAAAAAAGCTGAAAACCACTGTTCTAGATTAATACAAACCTTGCTGCCCAGCCCAGATCCTGAAGCTTGGTTCCCAAAATCCTCATCACTTGTACTGTCTTCTTGAATTTCTGATTCGCCTGAACTGGCCAGAACTACTTTACAAAAATCCTCCATTATTGGGTATTGATGTGCCCTACAGACAATGCTTTACCTTTGGCTCATACAGTGGTTTACCAATGGTTTACATGGTTCAGCATGATGTGCAGCTTTTTCTAAGCTGACATCTTTATTTTGTGATGCATTCAGCTTTTGTTTTCTCTCTGCATTTCATGGTGTAGATCTTGGAATTTGTTTTTATTTAACTGTAACCAATTTTTCTTATCATCAGTCCTATCTGTCACTGTGAATTCTGTTCTGCAACATATGTGCAGTGTCTTCACACTCAGCAGCTTGCTGGAGGCACAGACAAAACATGGCTTCTATTTAAAAGACAGTTATTTAGCAGTAGTCAAAGTTACAAGCACTATGTTACACATGTGTTGTAAAACAAGCCACTGTGCCTGTGTCACAACCAATCAGACCTGGGAGCCTTCTGCCTGTGCAGGACTCAAAGAGCAAATGTCACTTCACTCTGATCATGAACAGCAGTATGTGCTCACACAGCCTCCTGCTTCCTCCCACCTGCAGAAGCCAGGCAGCAAGCGAGTGCTTCCAGGGATGGGAATGAATAGAAGTGTTTGATGTACAGCTTGAACCATAGAGAATTCTTGACAGTGGTAAGTAACTCTGGCCCCCTCAAGGACACTGACAACACAGCAAGCCATTTTAACTTTTATTTTCACTTATAATTTCAGTCTGGTTTATTGCCTTCATGCAAAAACGCAACAGAGGTTTTACAAAGGTACAACTGCTTTTGGGGGGTCTCTGAGATTTTAAAAAGTTCCCCCAAGTAGTCAATCCACCTGGTGAGATGTGTCAATGCTTCAAGGAACACCAAGTTAGGGTAACTTTTGAGAGCTCTTTTTTCCCAGAAAGAGCCAAGTTTGCTCCAGGGAAATGTTTCAGTGACCACAGAATCACAGCATTGTTTGGGTTGGAAGGGACCTTAAAGCCCATCTCATTCCAATCCTGTCATGCTCCAAGCCCTGTCCAACTTGGCCTTGAACACTTCCAGGATGGGGCAGCCACAACTGCTCTGGGCAACCCATTCCAGGCCTTCATCCCCCTCACAGGGAAGAATTTGTTCCTAATAGCAAAGCTAAACCTAGTGTGTTTCAGTCTGAAGCCACGCCCAGTTGTTCTGTCCCTACTTGTGGGGTAAGTAGCAGGCAGAGGAAGCCACAGCATGACATTCACCCCTCTCAAAGCCAGGAGCATGCAGCTCCAGCAGGATTGCTAAAACAAGCAGAATGATGGAACCTGACAGATACTGAGCTTCAGATCTGGCTTGACCTGGGCAAAAGTGACGCCAGTAAAGATATGACCCGACACTTCATGAACAACAGGACAGGAGACTTTCTTTAACCATGCCATCAGAGTTACCTCTGCTATCAATGAATGGACCTTATTCACTTCACCAGGTCTGGTTCAACAGTCTTGTGGGAGGCTGGTTTTCTACCCAAGCAGAAGTCTTGTGCACCTCACCAGTAAATTAATTATTCCCATCCATACCTCCGCCACTTATCCCCTCCCTCCAGTAGTCAAAAGTTTTGTCAAACAGCTGAAGATGAAAACAAAAACACTGGAAGCCATTACACAGCATATAGGATAGAACCATACACGCTACAGAATTATATGAGACTGGCTATTTTTACAACAATATTTTAATTCTAGATTTAAAAATATGTCCCTACTCCTGATACAAACATCTTTAAACTAAAAGTTAAGCTGTTCCTTACATCATATAAATGGTGTTTGAATATCCTAAAGATATTTAACTTTCTATAAAGTGAAACTAGCCAACTGCTTTATGAACTTGGTTCAAAAGAAAAAAAATTACATTCATGAGTTGAATTCAAGTACAAATAGTACATTCATATATGTATGGTAGATGTTGTAAAATACACAGAATCACAGAATGGATGGAAAGGACCTTAAATCTCATCTAGTTTCACCCCTCCCATGGGCAGGGACACCTTCCATTGACCGGGCTGGCTCACAGCCCCATGCAGCCTGGCCTTGAAAACTTCCACACAGATAGGGCAGCCATAGCAGGTTGGATATTATGTTCTTCCCCCAGAGGGTGCTGGGGCATTGAACAGGCTCCCCCAGGGAATGATCACACCCCAAGGCTTCCAGAGCTCAAGGAGAGTTTGAACAAGACTCTCAGGCACAGGGTAGGATTTTTGGGGGTCTGTGCACAGCCAGGAGTTCATTTGATGTTTTTTTTTTTGTGGGTCTATTCCAGCTCAGGATATTCCATGATCCTATGACTGAGTGCCTCACCACCCCCACATGGAAGAATTTCTTTCCAGCATCCCCTCTAATGCTGCTCTGTGTCAGTATGAAGCCATTCACCCTTGTCCTATCACTACTGCCTTGTCCTAAGTCCCTCTCCCTCTCTTGGAGCCCCTTTAGGCATTGGAAGGGACTCTGAGGTTTCTCTGGAGCCTTCTCTTCTCCAGGTGAACACCCCCAGCTCTCCCAGCCTGGCTCCAGTGCAGTGGGGCTTCAGCCCTTAAAACAGCAGAACATGTAGCCTCCTCTGGACTCACTCCAGTAGCTTCACATTATTCTGATGTTGGGTCCCCAGAACAGAATGCAGTACTCCAGGTGGGCTTGAAGGGGCAAATCACCTCCCTTGACCTGCTGACCACACTTTTGATGCAGTACAGGGTTTGATCAGCTTTCAGGGCTGCAAGTGCACATTGTTAGCTCAAATTCAGTCTTTCATCCATTGATACTTGTTATCTCCTCAGGGCTGCTCTTGATCCATTCTCCACCCAGCCTGTGTCTGTGATGGGAATGACCAAACACATATGCAAGACCTTATACTTGGCCTTGGTGAAATTCATAATGTTCACACAGGCCCACTTCTCCAGCCTGTTCTCATCTCTTTAGATGGCATCCCTTCCCTTCAGTGCATCAACTGCACCACACATGTTTTAGTTGGCTGCTCTTTCTCGTTAGAAGGAAGTGCTTCCAGCCTCTTTCCCCCCTCATGCCCTAGTTTCACATTCAGTTTCAGGGTACTCTGGAAGTCTTAGAGATGATAAGCTGGTGGCTCCTGAGATAATAGGAGCCAACAGGGAAACACATGTGAAATACCGCCAAGCAATTAAGGGGCATTCATCTAAGAAGACGATATAGCCAACAGTCCAGCTGTTTCTCTATACCAATGTATGCAGGGTGGACAATAAATAAGAGGAGCTGGAAGCCACTGTGCTGCTGGAAAGCTGCAAACTAGTTGCTGGTGAAACTTGGTGGGATGAATCACATGACTGGACTTCAACTATCAACAGCTACAGGCTATCAAGAAGGGACAGGTGAGGAAGGAGGGGTGGAGGGGTTACACTCCCCCGGAAGTGGACTGAATGTGAAGGGCTGTCTCTAAAGAACAGCCATAAGCATTTGAAAGCCTATGGGTAAGAATCAGAGACTGAGGCAACAATGGGAACCCTTGTGGTTGGCATCTACTCCTGGCTGACTGATCAACTGGAGCCTTTTTGCTCCAGCTACAGGAGGCATTGCACTCATAGACTCATCCTACTGTGGGACCTCAATCATCCCAGCATCTGCTGGAAAAGTAGCAGGGCAAGCTGTAGGCAATCGAGGAGGCTGCTGGAGAGCACTGAGGATAGCTTGTCAAGCCAGGTAATAAACAGCTCTACCAGATGGGATGACATACTGGACCTGATGGTCACCAACACAAATGAGCCAATCAGTTATGTCAAGACAGGAGGCAGCCTGAGTTGCAGTGATCATGCAGTCCAGGAGTCTGCAGTCCTCAGAGACATGGGTCAAGTAAAGAGTGATGAAGAATTAATTTGAGGAAAGCAAACTGCCTACTGTTGAAGGAGTTGGTCAATAGCACCCCCTGGGAAACTGCCCTCAGGGACAAGGGAGAAGATCTTTTAGGAAATTTTCTAGATCACAAGAGCTCTTGATCCTCAGGACTGGAAGGTAAGAGAACAGCATGGATGAGTTGAGACCAGCAGGTGAAACTAAAAGGCAAGAAGATAATGAAGAGGCAGTATTAGTACGGGCTGGTATCCTGGCAAGAGTATGGAGACATTGCCTAGTTGTGTAGGGATAGGGTCGGTAAGGCCAAGATGCAGCTGAACTTGGCAAGGGACACCAAGAATAACAAGAAGATCTTCTACAGGTATGTTAGTCAGAAAAGGAAGGTCAAAGCAAGTTACTTCTTTGATGAACAAGACTGGCAAAGTGGTAATAACAGACGAGAAGAAGGCTGATGTACTCAACAACTGTTTTGCCTCAGTCTTCAATGGCAACCTCTCCACTAGATGGACCACAAAACAGGAACTGGGAAGGTAAAATAGCTCAAACTATAAGAGAAGGTTAGGTCTGTGACCACCTGAGAAACCTGAGTCCCAGTCTATGGGACCTGACAAGATGCACCCCAGAGTCCTGAGGAATTGGCTAATGTAGCTGCCAAGCCACCCTCCATGACATTTGAAAACTCACAGCAGTGAGATGAAAGCCCAGGTAAAAGGGAAACATTGCACACATTTTTCAAAAGGATGGGGAGGAGGACTTCAGGAGTTACTGACCTGCCAGCCACACCTCCATACCTGGGAACATCATGGAACAGATCCTCCCAGAAGCTCTGCAAAGGCATACAGAGCACAGGGAAGTAATTAAAGACATCCAGTACAGCTTCTCCGAGTTCTTGTTGACCAGCCTAGTGGCCTTCCCTTGCCCACTGACGGAGTCACTTCATCATGGAAGGGCTATGAATATTGTCTGTCTGAACTTCTGTAAGGCCTTTGATAAAGTCCCCCCACAAAATCCTCTGATAATTGCACAGCTAAAATTAGAAAAAGGCATCAATGAAGAACAGTAATGGGTACATGTATAAACATAAAAGAATTTGAAAATTCAGAGCTAATTTGGCTTTGGTAAAGGAAGGCAAGGAGCATAAGCAGGGGTAGAAACCCTGCACAGAAGGTCTCTGAGAGGGCCTTACTTCACCTCTGCCTAAAGAGGCCATAGCAAATCTGGTTACCCCAAAACACTTCTGAGTTCTGTAGCATTCCTGCCACTCACTGGGGTCTTGGGAGACATCTCTGAGTCTGATGTAAAATACTACCTGGAGCTTACCCTTCTTCGTACATCAGCAGCTCAGAAGCACTCAAAATGCAACTGTGTTTGAGAAACTACTCATAAATAAAATACAGTACAAGACATAGAACATTGTTATGGTACAACAGCATCTCGAATGCTGGCTGAAGTTCCAAGCCTGCAGCTTTCCTTCCCAAGAGGATACAGTAAAACAGTAAAAATGACAGAGAGGATAAAATGTTGATTGAAAGCACAAAGCAGCTTCAGAAGTAGAAGCAACTAAGGAGTAAGATGTTTCCACTTGAAAAAAGAGATCATTAAAGAGAGAATCTTAGGAGATATGAAGGAGAACACAAAAATAAAGGGATAAATGAACAAATTAAACTGGGCATGCAGATTGAATAACATGTTTATACAATACGTAAGTAAACTCAGAATCCCCTTGCTATGTCTAAGAACTCCACAAACAGCTGGTCTCAGAATACTGGTCACACTATGAAATGCAAACTCATGATGGCTATTACACAGAATCCAGCCGGACATCAGAAGTCTCTTAGCTGAAGGGAATTGTTGAAGACTGGAAGAGTATTCCAGAGAACTGCTGCTTTGCATGTTACATTCCTCTCTTCTCTAGACAAATAGCTTTTAACAGAGATCAATTAATGGGCTAAGTAGACCTTTGGTCAATTCAATACAAACTACTCTAGAAAAAGCCTTCAGATGCTTCTTGTTGACTTAGTAGGGAAAATTACATCCAATTATCTCAAACACTAAAAATCCCCCAGAAAATGTTACAACATTGGTAACACGGTAAGAGAAAAAAAATCTAAACTAAACAAATATGTGCCCCAGAATCCAAATCCTGTGAGTTGAAGTTGCACTCATGCGGAACCCTGGGGTAGTGTTACCAGTCAGTATCTGAACAAGGCACAGAAAGACATGCAGAAGTTCTTCCTCTGAAGTCCATTCCATCTACAGAAAAACCTTGTTCTTTCCTAGACCACAGGCCCTGTCCCAAATCCTTGTGGCCTATTCCAAGGTTCTTGATGCAGGTTGGTCAGCTGCTTCGCAAGTTGAAATTGTGCAAGTAGACAGCCCAGGAAGGAACTAAAAAGCAGGGTAAGCCTCAGGCTCCTTTGGGCACAAACTAGGCCTGATGTTACCACCTCCAACCATACCCTGTGGCTTCCCTGGAGTATCTTCAGTGCCTTCAGGGCTTTCCAGGCTCACAAACCCAGGCTTTGGGAGAAAAAAAAAAAATGGGGAATCTGCTAATAAACCAGGAGGTTGACTGTGATCCTATGTTGCGAGGGAAGTCTATTATCTCCTGTCCCAGCAACCCAACCTATTCCAAGCAAACAACAGAATGGCAGCATTTGGGATCACTCCTGGCCAGACTTTTCTGGCATCCTTAAATCTCTCCTCTGTTATGAGCTTGAAAGATAGAGGCAATAGTAGTGAATATAAACTTATGCAGTAAGGTACTCTTCCATTACACAGTTCTCAAAGCAAGTTTGGTCTGAGAGAAGCATCATCTGACTGTCAGCATAGACAGGGAAGCTTCAGTAATGAGCTAGATGTCAAGTGAACACTGCAAACCAGAGTAAAAATTGAAAGTTGCACTTACAAGAATCATATTTAAAATCTGGCCACATCACAAGCTAGACACTCCACGAACACTCCAAGAACATTACAAGCATCTCAATGGACTAGAAGGAATTAAGTAGAAGAAACTCTGAAGCTGAGGAATTCAATTCTACTGCTATGAACTATAAACACAGAGAGAAACCCAGAAAACCAGGTATTTTTTCCCTCATCTATCGCAGAAGACAAGCAAACAAAAAGATTAAATTAGTTTGGTAGAATTGATCAGTGAAGTGACTGGTAAGGGGCAACTCAGTTGTCCAGACAATGGATGAGGGAGTGATCCAAGGGAAAACACCATCTCCATCACTTTACATGCACAATTTTCCACAACAAGGTATTTGTAAAATCTCTTAGGGTTATCAAAAGTCTAAAGAACAGGAATCAACTGGATTCTCACTACCTGCCAAGTGAAGATACTTCTAAGGATACCTTAATCAAAACAGAGAAATACCATCTTGCAGAACACGAGAGGTAAACCAAATTCCCAGTTACTACTGTTGCTCTCTTATAGAGTTTGCTTTAAAAGCCAAGCAAGAAGAGTACATGCTGTCACAAGACGAGAGAGACAACCTTAAAGTCCATGTGATGCCAACTGCCATGCAAAATATACTAGCCAAAATAAATGCCAAGACTGCTGGCCTGAGGCTTTGAAGAGGAAAAACAGTCCCAACAGGAACATCCCAGTATGGCCAGATGGGATTCACCTCACTGCACTTCAGGTGTTTTACAGCTGACCTAGTTACCGAAGGGGTTTTTCATGGTTAACAAAAGCTGAGTCAACCAAGTCCACAAATACCAGCACACAGCTTGCCTGACCACGTGCAGGCCTATGATATTAGCCATGCTTCAACAGACTTTACACCGACTCACTCAACTGCAGATGCTTACACTATTGCTATTTCATGTTTGGACAGTTGTTTTAGGACAAATTCCAAAAATATCTCCAATGGCTGACTTTAAAAAGAGGGCCCAGCAGAGAAAATGAGTATCCAGTGATACAGCAAAATTTACAGAGAAAACATGAAATACATTATCATAAATCAACTAGCTAGTCAGAAAAAAAAATAAAAGACAGGAGAGGGAAACACTTAAGTCCTTTTATAACCACTTAGCTGCAAATGAAGAGAGACGAGAAACTTAAAGTAGGCCTTAATGGCACTGCCAGATTAAAACCTATTTTATGGCTGACAACATTGATAAACAGGTGATGTACATAATGACCTGCTCAGGAAAAAATCTGTAATTCACAAATCTTATATATTAAAATAGGTAGCAAAATTTAATTAGAAGCAAAAATTTATTTTTCCACTACATATATTAACTTTTAAATGAAGTTTCTACTGCTAAACAGTATTTGATTACAAATAATTCCCATGGGAATTGAAATAATGGATTCTACTTGGCTTCAGGAACTAGTTTATTATGCCAATACTCTGTGATGCAAACTGAACAGCAGTTTAAAAAAATTTAGTCAGTACAAGGTCTTCTCCCAGCACATTTACATTGTAGTTTCATGTCTTTTCAAGGCAACGCTGCTTCCATATTCCCAAACTGCTCAGGGCCAACCTTTTCCCTTTTCTTCCACTTCTCCCATCAGTCATACAGTGAACCAGACAATAAAAATCATTAACCCTCCTTGAATGGATCAATTTTAATCTAGACCTCTTTCTCAATCCAGTTTACCAAGCAGCTGCACACATGCACGTTCACATAAGGGGAGGACAGGACAAAGCAGGCACAGCCATTTGCTCGAGTCTCATATCACATGACATTCATCTTACATTTACAAATACACTTGTGTATATACTGCTGGAATTACCTGTTCTGACCAGTTGTACCAACAAGCTGAAAGATTTTCCCTCTGACAAACCTGTATCTTCTCATGGATCTGCTTCCAAAAGGCGTTTTAAGAAGCATCATTAATATAATTTCCACAGCAAATATTGCCCACTCTAATTGAAAGAAAAGAAATTGAATACTCTCCTTACCTTTTATTGAACTCCTCAAGTTCTGCTCTCAGTTTTCCTATTTCAATTTGTAATCTAGCCCTCTCTTTGGCAGTTTCATCCAGAACTCTTCGAGCATCAGCCAGTTCAGACTCATAGAGACTCTTGATTCCACTCACCTAAGGCGAAAAAAAAAGTATTTGGGTATGAGAACATCACAACAACTACCAAAGAACTGAAACATAGGACCAGGTTACACACAAGTTTCTTTGAAAAAGGGTGCATGATATGATTTCTGCCATTTAAGAACATTCTATATTGAACATTTTCCATTAACGAGCAACCCAAAGATTTAGTTTTTATTACCACTACAACAAAGCATACTATGTTTGAAATGTGCAAACCTTCCCAAGAGATAAACTGAACTAGATCAGTGCACCTTACAATCTTAACTTCAATTACTTGCCCTTATTCCCAATACTGCTGCTTTGGGAGATTTTTTTTTAAACACGTGAAGACATTTTGTGGAATAAAAGCCCAAGGTCCCATTTTTACTCTGCTGTTCTTCCACTACAAAGCTATAAAAGGTCTGAAACCAGATGAACTACAGAAATGTGAACTGTTCGGAAATGAGCTTCCACTCTTGTTCTCTATCTCAGAGGGTAAAGAACTACAGACTTCTCCCTGTCCCAAAATAATCTATCATATAATCAGCAATACAGACTGCATGAGGCACCATGAAATCTTCTATACCTTTATATTTTTTATAAGGCATGATTATTTCAAAGTTATACCAGACAGTTAAAATGTACAGACCATGTAAGATTGCTACTTTTGCTTCTGTGAAAGGATACCAGAACAACTTTCATAGAATCATAAAATATGCTGAGTTAGACCTGTCAGGAGCATCGAGTCCTACTCCTGGCACTGCATAGGGTACCCCAACAATCCTACACTGTGACTGAGAGTGTTGCCCAAATGCTCCTTGAGCTCTGGCAGCCTTGGTGCTCTGAGCACTTTCCCAGGGAGCCTGTCCAGTGCCCAACCACCTCCTGGGAAAAAACCTTCTGATATCCAAGCTAAACCTCCCCTGACTCAGCTCCATGCTGTTTCCTCAAGCTCTCTCATTGGTCATGAAAGTGTACAGACTGGTACCTGCCTCTCATGAGCAGGCTGAAGACTGCATTGAGATCTCCCCTCAGTCTCCTCCAGACTGAACAAACCAAGTGCCCTCAGCAGCTCCTCATACAACTTCCCCTCTAGACCCTTCCCCATCCTTGTGGCCCTTCTTTGGACACTTCTCTATTAGCTTAATGTCTTTCTTATACTGTGGTACCCAAAACTGCCCCCAGAACTCAAGGTGAGGCTGCTCCTATGCAGAGAAGAGAGACAAAATCCCCTCCCTCACCCAGTTGGCCTGATGCCCCTAAGGACATGGTTGGCCCTCCTGGCTCCAGGGCACTGCTGACTCAGATCCAAGTTGCCATCAACCAGAACCCTGAGGCCCCTTTCTGTAGCCCCTCTTCAGCTTCTTGTTCCCCAGTCCATCCACACAACCATGGCTGCCCCATCCTAGGGGCAGCATCTAGCACTTGCCCTTGTAAACTTCCCATGGTTGGTGATTTCCCATCTCTCTGACTGGTCAGCATTTCTCTGGAGGGCCTCTCTGCCCTTGCAGGTGTTGACAGCTCCTCCCAATTTAGTGTCACTGCCAAACTTTCATAGAATCCCTCTGAGTCCTGCATCCAAGGATCACTGATGAAGATGTAGATGGGCTAAGGTTGGAGACCCATGGAACTCCACTTGTGATCAATGTCAGCCTGATGTCCCTCCATCACTATAACCCATTGTGCCCAACTCACGAGCCAGGTCCTCACCCAGCATGTGACAGGGTTATCCAGCTGTACGCTGAACATTTAGTCAGGTGGATCCTGTCTCTCTGAAGCAGTTGTAAATCCTGAAAGACAGTTCCACAGTCAAAGAATCAAAGAACGAGTTGGGTTGGAAAAGACCTTAAAAACCATTTCATTCCATCCCCTGCGATGTGCAGGGTCACTATCCCCAGTTGTTCCAAGCCTCAATCTGGCCTGCACACTTCCAGGGATGGGGCAGGCACAGCTTCTCTGAACAGAGGAGAGGTGCAGAATCCCCCTCCCCTGCTGCCCACACTAGGGGCTCAGCCCATCACAGAGGGGGTTTGTAGGGGCTAGTGCCCATGGTCAGGGCAGGTTGAGCCTCTCACCCACCAACACCCCCAAGTCCTTCCCAGATTTGACTCTCAATCCATTCTCCACCCAGCCTAAATTTGCACTTGGGGTTTTTGTAGAATCCAAAACTCTGCTGCCAACAGCAGTTGTGTAATCCAGAGTTGCTCTGCAGGATCTGCTTGGCTATCCTCAAGCCCTTCACTCTCCCCACACCACCTTGGCTCTGATGCCACTGACAATCACTGTCTTGATTTGAAAGACAGGTGTCTGCCAAGGAAGGCAGAAACCTCCCTAGGGATGGAAAATGTGACCCCATTCTCCCCAAATTATTATAATTTTGAAATTATGGGACTTTCAGGCAAAGATGGGAAAATGAATAACAGCTCTTTACTAGTATGTGTATCTATAACAAGGCAAACAAACAACAGCAGCAGCAGCAACAACAAACAGACGCAGTGCCGGCCCGAAGCACAGACCCAGTCCCGGCCTGAAGCACAGACCCAGTGCCGGCCTCTCCCGGCCACAGGCACTTTCTCCTTTGGTGCAGTTCCGGGCACAGCCGGCAGGGGCGCCGGTGGCTCCCGGTCGGGCGGGGCAGGTGCGATGATTCCCCCGCGGCTGCAGGGGGCGCTGTGGCGCGGGCTCAGCCACCTCTCCACACGGCAATGGCTGGCGAGAGAGGGAGAAGGGGCTTCGTTTGCAAGCCCTCAGTGGGCAGCCGGTCTCAGCGCCACTTGGGAAGCTGAATGGCCTGCAGCAGGGACCTCAGGGCAGCAAGCTGGAACAACAGTGGCAGGCTGGAACAGCAGTTGCCACCCAGGGTGGCAAACACAGTGTAGCAAAAACTCAGGAGCTGTGCCAGGAGAGGCCGGGGTCAGGGAGACCCAGGGAGTGTAGCAAAAAGCCGGAAGCAGACCCCGAAAACAGCGAGGCTGGGCAGTGGCAGCTGGGAGACACTCCTTCCCAGGAGCTCAGGGTTCCAGGTTTTCCCCTGGGGCACCCGAGTAGATGAGGGTCCTTCCCAGTGAGGTTAGTGTTGAAAAAGGTCACAGTTCAATGGCTGCTCTTATAAGCAAAGGCTTATACATGGCAGCAGAAGCAGTACAGGACAGAACTCCACGGTGGCAGCAAATTCCCCATGCAATAGCAGCAGCCCAACTGCCTGCCTTCCGACCCCGAGAGCGAGTGAGGAGCTGAGCCCAGCCCCTGAACCTCCAGCCAAAATCTCATAATGTCTCTGCACTTCTCAAGAGAAAGCCCTCCACCTTAGGTACTGCAGCGAGCTGCAGCCCTTCTGCACATCTTGACCCTTGTCTTTCTCAAGTATCTATAGTTCCAGTCTCTTAGGTAACAAATGGGAGAAAAATTCCATAAGAGAAAGAAAAGGGAAAAAACCCAACAACAACAAAATCCAAAACCAAACCAAACAAAAAAAAAACCCTCCAAAAAAAACAAACAAGCAAAAAAAACCCAACAACAACAAAATCAAAAACAAAACAAAAAAAAAAACAAAAAAAAAAACAAACAAAACAAAACAAAAAAAAAAAAAAAAAAAAAAAAAAAAAAAAAAAAAAAAAAACAACAAAAAAAAACCAACAAACCAAAACCAAAAAAAGCCAAACCAAAAAAAACCCAAACAAAACCCACCCCTAACCTCCAACAATCACCTGGAGCCATGCAATTGTGTCTGATACTCTTCAGGTCCCTCTTGTCACTAGCACTGGTCCCTTTGTTGAAGAGCAGAAGGGATAAACTCATGGCCACGTGAGCTTCAGCAGACTCTACAATGCCCAGAATACAAACCCTGGGAAGCAGCAATGAACATTCCCAGATGACAGGTTAGGCCAGCAAATGGGTCCCTCAACTGAGAAAATGGAAACCCCATCTGAAGGCAATGGAAAAAAGCCCAAAATGTTCAGCAGAAAACAAAAGGACATCCTGCAGCCCAATCCACTTCATGTCCATGTGCGCCCAAGCGTAAATCTTCCTGCATAGAGGCAAACCTAGACACCCTTATTGCACTACAAATGTGCTTTCATTTTTTTACCCCTTCTTTTGCTGGCAAAAGAGCCTGTGAGTTTGTAATTGGGCAACACAGGAACAAGGAAATAGAAAAAGAAAACAGAGATGCTTCCATAGCAGCCTCTGAAAGATACAACTGCTGGATGCTCTCACCTACCTCTGCTGGGAGCATTCAAAGCTCAGCAGGCAGTGGGTCAAGGGCAGACACACCAACACAGACCCTCTCAAAGCAACCCCACTCGAAACAAGCTGCAAGATGTCACTCAGTGAAGACTTGAAACGCGTCAAGAAGGCACTGAACCAACATACTAGGCAAGAAATATGTTCCAGCCAACCACAAGTGACTCCAGACAAATTTGGTGATGAAACATTAATCTCATAAGAATACATTAATGTGCAAAACACAAGTGTATTCCCACCAGGTGTAGCTTAGTTTGTTCTTATTTAGCCAGTTATAGATTGACAAAGGACTGCCAGTCAGCTATGGCTCAGGCCCACCAAGAACATCAGTCAAGTTCTCAAGAACAATGAAGATGTGCATTACGTCACCTCACAGATGACATCTACAGTGCCAGAAAACCATTTAACTCAATATTTCAGAGGATGCAACTTGAGCGACCCAATGTCCACAGGCAGCATCTAAGCATGTATTTTACAGGTGACGACTAGGCAACACCAGGCCCTCATATCCTGGTCATGACAGTAGCTCTGGTCACCACACATGATGCACACAGAGGGCATGGTAGCTCTAACACTGGCAGGTAAGAGGAAACCATGTGAGATTGCAGCCATCTGCACTCACACCCACAGAGATGGAAAGACATGGATGAAGAGGGAACCCCATAGATCCTGCTTTTGTTACAAGGGCAATCGCCATCAGCAGCTGAGGTTCCCAAGGATCTTATTTTTCTAATTCTCCTTTAAGGGAGTGAGCACAGTGGGGTGTCCTCAGAACAGTGCAGTAATCCCTCCTGTCCCCATCAAAACATCTGTTCAAGAAGGCTACAACCATAAGCACTGCAGGAGAGGGCACGGAGTTAGTAAAAGGGAATTGAGGAGAGCTCCAGGACTGTTCTCTTACTTCTTCCAGTATGTCCCCTCCCAGCCTCACAAATTATGTTATTGCAACAGTGACCCCAACACAGTGACAACAGCATCAGTCATGTACTAAGGATGTAGAAAAACAAGGGGATAAGCTCAATTTCTCTTCTTTCACAGGCTAACTTACACAAGGACAGTGATGGAGGAAAGCAGAGAAGGAATGAGGACAGAGGTTCCCTCAGCCACAACATCTACATTTGTCTGAGGGCTTACAGCATATACTTTTTATCTGTCTAGATGCCTACTGCATACAAGTAAAGCAGCATTGGACAAGGTTAGGAAAAAGGCTATAATTAATAAAGAACTAAAGATGAATCAACTGCAAAGCTCCTTTTCTCTGCTGTTAAAAGATGGCAGCCCTGTGTTCATCAAAAAGAACAGGAATGAAATTTTTCTACGACCATGCTGAGACTGCCACACAAACAGCTGCTTTCTGCAATCTTGTTCAAATTGGTGATTGAAACAATGAGGAAGAAGAACATCCTGATCAGCTGATGATTAAAGAATCTCTGGCAGAAGAATGACTACAGTCCTTGCCTGATCAGCGTTAGTAGAACTTCTCTCATCCAGAAGACACTACCCTAAACCAGAACTTTGAGCACAGATCAAAACTATTCCCACACATGCAGGGTGGGGGCAGGGGGTGTCAGGAACGGTCACCCATTACCAAGGACATGTCATGTCAGTAAATAAGTCTCACCCAGCTCAGGTATGGTCCCTGTGGGACACTGGAGTGACAAGCAAAGAACAAACATCTCTCTCATGATAACCACGGTTCTGTATACTGCTTGCCATAGCTATCCTTAACCTTGAGAAATCCACCTTTGATCATGGACCCCATCATCTGCTCTCTAGGCAAAAGTCTCAGGTAGTAACCAATAGCCCACTGGTGACCAGTTCTTCCTGTCTGCCTCCCACAATGTGCAGGATACCACCTACGACAGTGGCAGGTGATTTCTGCCATTACCAAAGAAAAGCCAAAAATAATAGAATATTCAATTAGGTTTTATAAATAATAAATAAGATCAGACTCAAATTTACACACAGTTGAGGACAACAAACACGAACTTTCATTTTGAACGCTGTGGAAAAAGAAAATAGTCTCCTATAAGCATGCAGAGTGTAGATGCTTACATATATAAAGATTTAATAATGCAGAGAGAACAGTATGCAAATTTCACTGGACTACGTTTCACTGTGCTTCTACACAGAAGTTAAGAGCTGCTTTGGGGTTTGTTTGGGGGGGGTGTGGGATTTGGAGGGTTTATTTTATTAATATCTTATTTCACACTAAGCCTAATCATTTTATGAATGCAAATTCCAACAGTTAATAATTGTTAGAATTTGCTGAATTGTCAGCAGAAAATCCAATTTACTAGGTTAGTCCCAAAAGTGAAAGGACAGGATTCTTTCAATCCAATAAATTGAAAATCTGACAACTATGTGAAGGCTTACTGCTTCCACAGTCCTAAACCAATGTCCACTACCCAGTACTAAAACAATAAAACTATAAAGTTTCCTTTTGTGCACATATACAAAGAATAAATAGAACTTCCTAAAGGGATGAGGAAACTATTTAACAAAGGTGGTCCAGAAAAAAGCCAAAGCATCAGTGCAAAAGAAGAGCCTGATGATTCCTGAAGAAGTTTATTATGTCTAAGGATTAAGACCTTTTTGAATCTGGATGAAAAAATTGGAGACAGAAAGCTCAAAGTAACCAAAAGGTTAAAAACTAACCAAATATTCTCCAGTTTACTTTCTGATTACCGCATCAGAATACTTTTCAGAATTGCTCACACAGAACTCTGTTACAAGCTGGGTTACACTCATGTTAAAAGTCGAATGAAATTATATCTACATTGTCTGCTTGTCCTCTTACTCTTGCTACATGTGTGCTGTCAGTAGAATTACAGTCTGCCTCTCGCATTTCAAAGGGATACACCTTCTAGCCTCCGGCGATGTACAGCTTAGAAGTTCCCTAAATTAGATACGTTTATTTTGTTTATAGTATGATTTCACACGGCAAGTGAAGTTTCATGCTTAGCGATTTTGAAAACATGGAAGTTACAATATATCATTAAGTGATACAAAAGGACTTTAAAGGTACTTCGGTTTTGGGCATATATGCGCTGATTGCAGGTACTCCAAACCATCTCCAAGTAAGACACTATAGTACCTGCTCTGCTTAAACTAAATTAAATCAAACCCTCCTCCCAACACCCCGAGCACCATTAAATCAGCATCTCAAGGGGTGAAAAAAGGAAAAAAAAAATTTAAAAGCTACACAGTGGCACAGCGATCCATCACATCCCAGAAGTTATAATCCAGGCTGTTTATTGATAGGCTTTCCACAGCATCTTAACATGATCTCAGTGGTGGGAAGCCGCACCTTGCTGAGACGCTTTGGGCTTGCACAGGACGGGACTGTCCCCAATGTGTCACCGACTACATCCTTCCGCCATAAGGGAACGAGAGTACCGCGGAAAACAGACACCACAGAATAGGAAAAGGCAAGGTTTAGAGAAAAAAAAAAAATCACGCAGTTTTGCTGCCAAAATTCGAGGAAAAATCAGAGTCGCTTACACGGACCTGATTCCGAGTATTTAGGGAGTCTGTAAAAGATTTCCTACTGTCAGAGGCGAAGCCAGTTTAAACCCTTTCAAATCTCCCATCCCATTGCATCAGCCATCACAGGGGCCGTAGGGGACACCCGACACACCAGTACCAGAGTACGCGTGTGCTGTGGGCGCAGGACATTGGAGGGCTCGGACGGCCCGCGACCCCGGCCGAGCCCCGCCCGTGGCCAAGGGACCCGCAGCGGCTCCGCGCTGCAGCCCGGTCGGCGCGGGAGCCGCCAATACCGCCCACAGCGCCGCGTCCGCCCCGCTCCACTCCCGCCACCTGCACGGGCTCCTCCCCGTGCCGAATCCCGGCCTGAGCCGCCTTGAATGTGTCGCCAGTGGCCCCTCAGCGCGACACCGCAGCCAGAGAGCCCCCGGCCGCCCCGAGGGGCCGCGCGGGTAGGGGCTGGGTCTCCATAGCCCCGCTCCCCGCGCGGCGGACGGGCATGGCGCGGCGGCCACACGGAGCCGCCACAGCGCACCCCGCGCCGCGCAGAGAACGGGCGGGAACTGGCCGGGCGAGACCTGGGCCGCGGACCTGCCCTGGGACGGAGGCGGGAGGCGCCCCACGATCAGTCGCTGCTGGCCCCCAACTGCGGCCGTACCTCCCGGGTGGTGACCTCCTCCTTCTCCGATATCTTCAGCAGCAGACGGTCGTTCTCCAGCTCCAGCGCCCGCACACGGTCAATGTAAACGGCCAGGCGGTCATTGAGCTGCCGCAGTTCCTCCTTCTCCTGCAGCCGGGAGATGCGGGTCGGCGACAGCGGGGTCCCGCCGGGGGTGCCGCGGCTCGGAGTGCCTGACATGGCGCTGGGCTGGCAGGCGGGCGGGCAGCGACTCATTCAATCCCGCCGCACCGGGGGAGGGAGCGCTAAGATGGCGGGCGGGCGGCCCCTTGCGCCGCGGTGCCGCCTGGGACATGCAGTCCCGGCGCAAAGATGGCCGCGAGTGCAGCGCTGCCCACCGTTCTGCGCCCGATCAAGGCTCGCGGTTGCCGTTTGGACTGCGCGTCAAGGACAAAACCGAGCGTGGGGTCGGCTCTGAAGCGAAGAGGTTTTGGTGGCAACTGCGGAAGGGGCCGGAGCGACCAACAGGACTGACCCTCACCCGCTCCTGCTGGAGCAGCAGCCCGGATCCCTCACGGGGCTCAGGCCCGTGGGCTGATGGGTTCCCTGAAACGGTGTATTTGTGTGTTTTCACTGTAGTTCCCTAAAATATCGTCCACAGCCGCCTGTGCGCTGTGTGATTTTGCTCTTCTCTGCTGTCGGCTCTGCACAGGATAGGGTCCAGTGCTGAAATGGAGAAAACATGGATTGGACGTCCCCAAGGTTGATGTTTTTAGGAGTACCTAAAGAGTGATGGTTTTTGGCTACGTAGTCAAACTTTGTACAAACTAAAATTCACTGAGAAGTTTTCTGTTCTTGAATATTTGGAGTTGTATTTTTCCCCAAAACCCCAAATTCTGTCAGTTCTTGTGCATTAACTAGTATAAACTGGATTACCATTCCCAAAAGCTGTTCCTGGTCTTGTGTCTTTCAGCTAAAAGGGAGGGCTGAGAAAAAGAAGTTGAAAAAACAGATTGAAAAGATAGACTGTCATCTGTATGAAGAGCAAAAAGAAAAAGTAGCAAGAGCATTATACAAAGATGGGAGTATAGGTCTGGATAAAGAAACAGAAAAGACAGCAAGAAAATACAACATACAATGTGAAAACTTAGGGACCCAGGGCGAAAAAGTAGGTAATAGTTATTTGGTCTCAAAATAGAACTAAAACTATCCTCATGTGAAATCCTGGTATCAAGTACACCTCAAACTGGAAAACTTTGGAATAAAAACAGGAATTCTGGACGCTTAATATCCGTGTGGGCAAATAGCTGTAAGTCTCTCTAGCAATCACTACGTAAATCACAGTTTTTCACCTGAATGCATTTGCCTCAAAATGTGCATGTGATAAAAAACTGGCTGTCTTGGCTGTGTGAGACAGCAGAGTGCCTGTCCCACCAGCTCAGGCATCACCTCTCCGGGGACAGTGCTGAGCTCACCTCTGTCTCCTACAGAGAGCCAAGGGTGGGAATTTCCACACCAGTCTGTGGAGTTGTGGGTATCAGTGGGTTCCCCGGAGGGTGTTTATGAGTGACAGCTAAAATGCAAGCAAGACCATTCCCCATGTACTTTCTGAAAGGCACAACCTCTCTACATGAAGGTCACTGCCGGCAGGGCGCTGCCAGTGAGATCTGATGATATGATGAGCGAGTTAGCGTGAAATTCAGCTTTCTGCCTGAATCGGGAAAGGAAGCAGAGAGCAGAGACTACAAATCCCAGGATGCTGTGGTTGCTACTCGCAGGGAGGTCGGATCCTGCCCCATCCGCCTCCTGCGCCTTGTTCCGGCCTCACTTGGGAGTTGCAGTACAGTACCGTGCGTGTTTTGAATTTTGGCGCCTGTCTGCAAACTGTGACCGAACTGCTGCTGGACCGACTCCAGCCCCAGCCCCAGCCCCGGCCCCTCCTCCTGCCTCACGGTCATCTCTAACCCCACTGTCTTCCCCCGAGCAAACCTAAAACAGACCCCTGAGCATCGAGCCCTGCACTTAGAGTGACCTTTTTCTCTCTTTAACATTCAGTTTCCAACACTACCAAATTTGTGGAATACCAGCTATAAACTCTGTTTGTGTTAAGACAGGAAAAAATATTTTAAGAATGCTGAAAACCTCTGTATAAGCATTTTTGGGTTAGTTAATTTCTCTTCTTATTTGATGTGATCATCTGTGCATCTTTCATATTTTAGAAATTATTTTAAGCTTTTTGCCTAATTTTGATTGATAATGTAAACCAGATGTAAATCGCCTTTGTTCATGAAGTTGAGAAAATGGCTTAGAAACTTTGTTACAAGAGTTTGTGCGCTTTGGAATTTGTTGGGGTTTTTTGTTTGGTTTTGGTTTTTTTTGTTTGTTTGTTTGGTTTGTTTTTTTTTTGTTGTTGTTGTTTGGTTGTTTTTTTGTGGTTTGTTTGGTTTTGGGCTGGGGGTTTTTGTGTGTGTTTTTTGTTTGTTTTGGTTTTTTCTGTTTGTTTTTTTTTTTTCCTTCTAGTGTTACTGGGTATTTTCATAGTGTTGCTATC
Organism: Vidua chalybeata; assembly: GCF_026979565.1. Taxonomy (NCBI): domain Eukaryota; kingdom Metazoa; phylum Chordata; class Aves; order Passeriformes; family Viduidae; genus Vidua; species Vidua chalybeata. Next base: position 364,508 of record NC_071556.1, on the reverse strand, counting down.
AACAGTATTGCAATAAGGATTTTTTTCAAAATATACTTCCTGAAATATGCATTGATAATTACACCTGATATTTTCTACATTTTTTTAGAAAGTCCCTTTCTTTAGCAGTAACCTGGACACTTGCACAATTTCATCTTTGACACCAATCTCCACTTGTTAACAGAATATGTATGTTCACTTTTCCTATCTCTTCTAAAATGAAGAGAATGGTTTGGGGGTGAGATGGGGAGAGGAAGCATCAAGGAAGAAAGGGAAGTGGAAAAGCTGAGTGGCCACTCACCAGCTGTGTTTCAGTGCAACACATGTTTCAGTTGTGGTTTTGGCATCTGTTTAATTACTGGTCCTCTTGGATCCCTCCTATGACAGGGATTTAGTATTGAACCATAGTCAATATGGTGACTCATCTCTTAATATTTAGCAATTAGTTTTTCATTAGAGACCTTGACAGGTCTCCGCTACCCAAAACAATTTTACAATAAACTCCTTCTGGTTTGAGCAGGTAGAATGGATTTGTTACCCCAAGACAAAATAATTTTGTGTTTGACCAAGGGATGGTATAGGGCTGTGTCAGCCTCACCTAGCTGGGAAAACAGAAGATCATGGCAATCCCCGGGGCTGCATTCCTGGGCATTCAGATTGGAAACCTGTTCTGAGTACAGTGCAGCTCCTGCTTTGCCCACTCTCCCAGGCTTTCCCTTTGTGGAAAGTGGAGCAGAGGAGGAAGCTGCTGCAGGTACACGTCCCACCGTGATATAAAGTCAGGAGCTTGGAAGAGCCCTGGGCTCAGTATTGAAGCTCTAGCTCAAAGACACTTGCAACATATCTGACTGTGTGCATAGGATAAGAATAAATTTTGGGATGTCAGACACAGACAGTAGAGATTGGATCTGTTTAGGTCTGGAGTGTTTCTTCCACTAAATAAATAATGGAATTGCTTCCAGTAGGTAATAAAGACAAAGGAAAACCTTGTGTACCCTTTGATGCAGAGCATCTTCTCATTCTTTGACCAGTTTCCTGTACATTTGGGTGTAACAAATTTTCTGATGCTATCTGGGATTTCATAATGACTGACATTTTCATAAATCTGGAGATACAGGATTTCCAATGCTATTTCTTAAGTACTTTGGTTTCTCAGCAGTTGCTGCCATGGTCTCCTGTTTCTCATTTTACACTCTTGTATTTGTATGTCTTGAATAGGATTATTTCTAGCTTTCCTGTAGTCACCTAACTCCCCCTCTGCCTCATGTTCTTCACCTTGCTCAAACAGCCAGACAATGTTTCATTGATTGTCTCAGATATTGCCATTAATTTCAGGAAGGAGAAACGATTGAACATATATGACATAACATTTTCCTATCAGTCCAAATTCAATCTGGCCTCAGCATTAGTGCTCAAAAAATTGCTAGCAATGAGTCCAAGTCTGGAAGAAGTACTCATACCTCACCACAGAGTTCTGCTCCTGAATTTCATCTTTCATTGAATAACACTGTTTCCAGCAGTGTCAGGACAGAAAGCACTAAAGCAAGTAGAGAAAATTAATGGTATACCATGAGTCATGGATGAAAGCTTCTTCATGCACTACGAGAAAGTTTGCTGAGATGTAAAAAAGAGCAAAGAGGAACATGACACACAATTGTGGGCTTAAAGCCCATAGCAGACTGCCTGTAGGACAAGGGTTTTTTTCAAGACAAGACATCACGCTGTAATGTGTAAAGGGTGTGTTTTTTTCTGAATCCAGCATCTACTGTTTGACAGGAGTTTTGAAAAATAATATTCTTTTGCTACAGCATTTACCTCCTTACTGAGGCAAAATTCAAACCATATCACACTGGAGGAAGTGTCAACCAAGTCTGGACAGAGAGAATTCTGGTCTGTGCTTGGAATTGTTCCCTCTCTCGCAGGAAGGCGAGTAACTTCTAAGCATGGCCCTTTAGACTCTTATACTGGAACCAGACCTTGGTCTCATGTGATCAGAAAGAAATTATAATTTAATTTAAAAACACTACATATTTCCCAGCATTTCAACAGAAAAGGGCTAAAAAAGATGCTGAGGGGTCAGTGCTCAGGGCCTCCCGACTTTCCACAATCCCACGTTGTCATTTTTCTACAGAGTGATTTGTTTATAATAGCATGTTGGAGGTTAGGGTTTTTCCTTTTGTTTTTCTTATCTCTTAGGGAATTGCCTCCCACCCCCTTTCTTTTGGTAAGAAACAATAACGATTGGGTACTTAAGAGGGGCAAAATAAATTGCCAAGCTCAGTGGAGAGAGAGGGCATCTGGCTGCACTTCTCTGAGGGTTTCTGAAATCAGAGGGTTTCTCTCAGAGGGGCAGATACTGCGGGAATTGGGCTGGTGAAAGAAAGGCCTGGGGCAGCTGCAAGCTCGCTTACTCTCTTGGCTACGGAGGAAGAGGGCTGGAGCTGCTGCTTGGGGGAGGAAATTCGCTGCCACTGCAGGAGCCCATCTCGGTCCTGCTTCTTCTGCCATGGGGTGAGGCTTTTGCTCGTGACAGCATTGAACTGGGACCTTATTAACACCCTCCCTCACCAGAAAGGACCCTCACCATCATCTCGGGTGCCTCAGGGGAAACCCCAGGATCCCCAAGCCCCCTCCCCCTCCCAGGGAGCCTCTCCCAGGGGTGTTCGGGAGCTGAGTGGCCACTGCTCAGCCCCGCCGCTTCTCTGCCACCGCTTTGGCTTTTTCACTGCCCTGTAACTCAGCAGCTGCCTGCCGGGACACCCCTCGGCTCCTGCTACAGCTGCGGAGATTCTGTTACATTTTGTTTGCTACTCCGGAGTCTGCTCGTCCCTGCGGTTCCAGCCACCGCTCTGAGGTTCCTGCTGCAGCCCGTTTTCGCCATCCAGCCCACCCGCCATTGTCGTGTGGAGAGGCGGCTGAGCCCGTGCCACAGCGCCCCCTGCAGCCGCGGGGGAATCATCGCACCTGCCCCGCCCGACCGGGAGCCACCGGCGCCCCTGCCGGCTGTGCCCGGAACTGCACCAAAGGAGAAAGTGCCTGTGGCCGGGAGAGGCCGGCACTGGGTCTGTGCTTCAGGCCGGGACTAGGTCTGTGCTTCAGGCTGGGATTGGGTCTGTGCTTCGGGCCAGGACTGGGTCTGTGCTTCGGGCCGGGATTGGGTCTGTGCTTCAGGCTGGGACTGGGTCTGTGCTTCGGGCCGGCACAGGGTCTGTGCTTTGGGCTGGGATTGGGTCTGTGCTTCGGGCTGGGATTGGGTCTGTGCTTCGGGCCGGGACTGGGTCTGTGCTTCGGGCTGGGACTGGGTCTGTGCTTCGGGCCGGGACTGGGTCTGTGCTTCAGGCTGGGATTGGGTCTGTGCTTCGGGCCGGGACTGGGTCTGTGCTTCTGTTTGTTGTTGCTGCTGCTGCTGTTGTTTGTTTGCCTTATTTTATATATATATATAAAATATAGAAGTATAGAATATAAAGTATATATATATATATATATATATATATATACTATTAAAGAACTGTTAATCCTTTTCCCATATCTTTGCCTGAAAGTCCCAACATTTCAAAGTTATAAAAATAATTTGGAGTGAAGGGAGTCATATTCTCCATTCCAAGGGAGTTTTTTGCCTTCCTTGGCAGACACCTGTTTTTCAAACTAAGACATAGCACATGTTAAAAGAGCTCCATCTGTAACACAGGAGCGACAGAGAGGCTTCTTGCAGTACAGCTCATTCACGGTCTTCCCCAGGTGCAGGAGGAGGTGTATGGTGGGATACACCAGCCTTCAGGGTAGCATCTCCTATGGTCTCTCACCCCCACTGGCTCCCCAGGATTCAGGAATTCTTCCAAACTAATAGGAAAACAGATTTCTTAGCAGCTGAATACCATGAAAGCACCAATGAAAACAGATGAGCTGGCCAGGTAGAAAAATGCCTTTGCTTCCTTCCAGTCAGACTGTGGCAGCCTTTGGAGCCAGACCATGGGCATGCCTGTGCAGACCAGCTGCTGTTTAAAGAGATAAATAGTAACATTATTCTAAAATCAAGGAAGGGATTATTTACATCACTTTTAATGAACTACTGCGTCAATAATCTCTAACATTGTGAGTTTTGTCTTTCACATACAGAGCTGGATTTTATTCTTAGACTTCCAGGGATCCAGCTGTCAGGGTAGCCCCAGTTCTCAGCAACCTGTGGAGTTCAGGTTCCCTCATTTCACGTGCAAGCCCCTCATCATTTAGTCATTTGGCAGTTTGGAGAGGACAGTGAAGGAGGGTGGGGCTGGCTCTGAATGCAGTTCCTCTGAGTTCAAAAAGCTCACATTATCAACCAGGAGCAATCCCAGCTCTGCTCCAAGAATCACGTAAATCATTGCTATGCCAGTAGAGCTGTGGGAGGAGAGCATGCAATGCTCACACCCCTGCATCGTTATCATATAAAGCCTGGCACTCATCTGCTAAAGAAAGCAAACCCAGGATTTTTTTAAAAAAACAATTTGGCACTTAATTTTCAAATCGACAGCCCAACTGCATCTGGCTAGGTGCCCACCACCATAAGAGTTAGTTACATATTTTCCTCCAGCAGCTGCAGTAACCTGTTCTGTTCTTCATGTCTAGCCAGGCTGGCTCAGCCTTTGTCATGGTCTCACTGGAGAGAAATATTTCAGTCTTATGTGATACTTATCTCTTCAAATCAGGTCTCATAAGCTCTCAGAGAAAAGTATCACACCTGAGATAGCTCAGCTACCTCAGATGGCATAAAAGTAGTAGGATGGCTTTTGAGACAAGTGTTGGAAAAAGAAAAGTCTTAATGAAAGGCAAAATAATAAAGCTCTTTGCAGAGAAAACCCGAGCCAGGGCAAGAGGTTCTTGCTCCTGGTAAAACACTTCACAAAAGCGATTACTACTTTTGTTCTCTTCTTTTTCTAGTGAATTGCTTAGGCGGGACTTTTTGGCTTCTGTCCAATTGGCTATCCTTAAGTTTGAGGTGAAGTCCCCAAGGTCCTATGAGGTGTCTTTTAACCAAATTGAGGAAACTTCTGGGCTTTTTTCCTTTTTAAGGCGACAGAGGGTAATTTGGTCACTCCTTCAAAGGGGGCACATTCCTACACTTGTGCTATTAAACAAACAAACCAGCTCCCACTGGAGTTCAGTTTTTAGTGTAGAAAGGTCAAAGCAGAAGCTTTTGGTTCCACTTTGAAAGAGAATTATCTACTTATCCCATCATGCACTGTAACATGCTACATGTGTTTGGGAGTGCTGATTACGTAACCTAGAGGTTCTGTCAAAGGTAAAGTTTGCAGAGTAAAACATGTGAGAAGGAAGAAGACAGGCCTAGGGAGATAATGAGGTATGTGCATGGGATCAGTCTCTCTTGGATATATTACATGATTAATCAAGGAGATGAAAGGAGTGCTTTCTGCAACTCCAAAGTGTGCTCCACTCAAGATCTCAAAGTATTTTACAAAGGATAATTCATTAAGCTTTATAATGATCTTGCAACAAAACTAAGATGACCATGAAGGTTTTTCAGTTAATGTCTATATGTTTAGAGTTTCATGGAGTAGCTCTTTAAACCTGGCTTTCACATCCCAGAATAATAGAATAACAGATTGATTTGGGTTTGGATTGGAAGGGACCTTAAAGCTTAATCTTGTTCCAACCGCTTGCCATGGGCAGGGACTTCTACCTTCCATAGGTTGCTCCAAGCCCCATCTAGCCTGGCCTGGGACACTTCCAGGGATGGGGCAGCCACAGCTGCTCTGGACAACCTGTGCCAGGACCTCACCACCCACACAGGGAAGAATTTCTTCTCAATATCCCATCTAACAGCCCTCTGGCAGTTGGAAGCCATTCCCCCTTGTACATGCCTTTGTCCAAAGTCTCTCTCCATCTCTCTTGGAGCCCTTTTAGGGGCTGTCAATACATCTGTGTAATTGGAAAATGTTTTTCCAATCCACAGCTGGGGAAAACAGCAAAGTCCTGAAGCACCGCCTCAGTTAACACTTGTGTTGGAGCTGTCCGTAAAGAACAGCCCCAGCTAACCATGAACCTACAGCAGGAAGCCATTTGCTGTCTTGAGTTTGGTACAGTGTTGTAGGTTGATAAGGAGGCGAGGGAAGTTGTGGTGAAACCAATCAGTGGTCAGATTTGAATATTGACACCTGGTGTAACCACTAGAGACATTGGACATGCCTCTGAGAACACAGGAGGTTAAAAGCAGAGAACTCCCAGGGGAACATTCTCTTTTGTTCCGGTCAGTGAAAAGTTCAGACATCCCCTGTCCAGCCACGGGGAGGGAGCCCAGGGGAGGGGAAGCCATGCGGCCTAGGAGAGGTAGGCCAGGGGGTGAAGGGACTGGAACCGAGTCAGCCTCTGCAGGACGGAAGGGTGGAGAAAACTGAGATGTCTTTGCTCCCTCCCACCTCAGAGGGGGAGAGAGAGACAGAGAACCTGTGCCACCTGGAAATTTGATATCATGTGCCGGCAGAGAAGGAGAAGGCGGGGAAAGGTGCCCAGCTGTGGGAGTTCTGGGCAGTCGAGATTTCAGTTGTCCTGGGAGCCTGAGACTTTTAACCCTTTCTTAGGCAAAGGAAGTTTTGTGAAACACTACTCCTCCTCGATTTGAAAGAGAAGAGAGACAGTCTGGGACCTGACATGTTAGAAGAAAATGGAAAAGAAATCCTAGGTGGGAGGAGATGATGGAGTGGCCTTTGGCTGGACTTTTCTTGTATAGCCACAAACTGAACCAGTTCTCCCCAACACAGAGACTGCATTTAGGGGGATGCAATTATTTGAGCCAAGAGAGTGCAGGAGTGAGAGTGGCCTGCTTCAGTGAGTGACGTCATGCGCAGGAGTGGAGTGAACAGAGAAAAGTTGAAGAGGGTGTGGTGGTGCCCTCTGTTTTCAGGGAAGAAGATCTCTGTTCTCGACACCCTTGGCCCCAGGGGAGGAGAAAATGGGGGAGACTGTCGTCCCAAAATGAGAAACTGTTTTTCTTTTCGTCCTTGGCAAAGCATCCTTAAAGGAACCCTATGAGCAGTCTCGGTCCATGCACGGTGGTGAGAGCACTGTACATGGAAGGAGGATGTCACAATGGCAGATTTTCTCCCGGCGGTGCCATGTAAGACATGGAAACATTGGGAGGCTTCAACTGTGTTTCCTGTGTAGGACTATGGTACAAAAGAGAGTCCTCTCTCCCTTGATGAACTGAGAATTGATTATTTGAGTGGTGGTAACTTGATCAAGGGTCCAAGGTTTTGTCTCGCTGTGTTTTGGTGGAAATTGAGTGGGGGGAGGAGGAATGTTTTGGAAGGTTTTCATTCTGAATTCTGTGTGTTCCTTTTATTGTAGTTGTAGGTTAATAAAGTTTTTTTCTTTATTTCTAAGCTTGAGCCTGCTCTGCTTTGTTTCTGGTTGCATCTCACAGCACTCATTTGAGAAAAATATATTTTCATGGGTGCACTGGCATTGCGCCAGCGCCAGCCCATGACATACAGTCAGGAGAGACTGTGCCCTACTGCACTCTCTGGCAGCCTGTGCTCTGTAGTGAATTTTGAAGTCTAGCAGCATCACATCACTTCTTTCTTTACCATGAGAATGCATGTAGATGAGCAGGTGCAAGAATCAGATGTTTTGGGCAGCCATGAAAGAGATTTACTTGAATGGAGTAAATGGGCAGGAACTACAGCAAATGAGGAAAAGCTTTTATTTGATGGTGATATTTGCAGGCTTCCTCTGCACTGTTAAACCCCAGTTCTGAGTATGAGAATAGCATAGATTTGTAGGATTTAATTTGTTTTATACTGTCTGCAGAAATTTTGAATGTACAAAAAAGATCAGCTTAAGCATGGCCCTATGTAGTGTAGTGTGACAGGCTGGCATGCAGAAAACTGTGCCCTGGAAAGATCAGGGCCATTGCTCGGGGGCTGGGTGGATGTCCTCGCTGGGTGGATAATCTGCCCAAGTGCAGGAATTTAAGACTGGGCGTGTTCTGACTGAACCTCTGAGCTTCTTCAAGTACAAAAGGTATAACCCCATGGAATCCAGAAAAACAACTGCTGTGTTCAAAATGTTGGGCATCCCAGACTGTGGAGAACTAACAAGTGGCATGGATTCACTGACAGTCCTGCCTGTGTGCCAAGGAGACCAGGCCAGTTGTCCTTCAATATGCCTGGAAATATTGCCCCAGTTTCACAGGCACAGTGTCCACCTCTGTCTCTCCCAGCAGTGTGGACAGATCTGTGATTCTCCCATCATAAATGATCATCCATCTCTGGGGATTTACTCACACCATTAACAGAGATGATCCCCAGCCCAGTGCATGTGTGTGAAACCCCCATGGCACATGTGGCCAGATCCTTAAGGACTGCTTGAGGTCTAGCACCAATTTGGCAGTTATCTTGGAGAACAGTCTAGCTGAAAACACCTGTCTGACATGTGAGACTCATACTCGACTTTAAACATGGAATTAATCTGGTATTTGCTGGGTAATAAGGAAGCATTTTATAAACCATGATGCAGCTGTTCCTTCGGTTTGCATTTTTATATTATGTTTGGAGTGGGAAGCCAGCAAATGCTAGGAAACTGCAGATACTTAAATGGTCTCAAAATGGAGGAAGTAAGAGAGATCAGTTTGAGGCTACATGGCCAGTGAGGCTGTTCTGGTTTGAAAGCAAAACCAGCGAGAGACTCCAAGTCAGAAATACAATTTATTAGGAAAAGAAAAAAAGACAAAAATACATGCAATGATACAAAAGGAAGACCACTGACAAAGTCAGAATACAACCTGACACCCCTTTGGCCAGCGTCAGCAGTAGCAGTCCAAATTGGAGTGGCAGATGTGGTTGCTGTGTCTTCTCGGAGAGGAGAAGGCTGCTTTTCTGTCTAGAAATCCCTGGATTTATCCAGGTGGGAATGCCTAGCTTCTCTCCCTGGGCAGAGCATCTCACAATGGGCTGATGTTATTTTGAGTCACAAGGTGTGTTCTTAATCACCTGTTAAACAGAACTGGCTCCTGGAGAGTGTTATCTCTGAGTCATGTGGCAAGACATTGATGGGCCCATTAACAGGAGATAAGGAAAACTGTCCAGATGCTACTCGGATGGTAATAGGAAACGTCTTGGTGCTCAGTCTTGGACATTATCCACCCCTTTTCCAATTTCCATCTGCATCATGATGAAACCTTACACATAGTCCTCACTTAGGACTAAGTTTCCTTGTGGTACACAACGGGTTTCCCCATCCTTCTGCATTACCCACCAAGTATAACCGGGTCCTTGAGCAAAAACAACCCCACGGATGGGTTTGTCTTTGCCTGGGGTGGGATTAATCCAAACAGTCTTTCCTAAAATACCTTTCATATGTACTACAGGGACTTTATCTCCATCCACTGTGTGCAAGGGTTCAGATTGGGCAGGACCAGCTCGATTGATGGACCCTTGGGTGTTGACCATCCAGGTAGCTTTTGCTAAGTTCAATTCACAATTCCTGAAGTTTCCCTCACCGAGTGCCTTCAGGGTGGTCTTAAGCAGTCCATTGCATCGTTCAACTTTCCCGGCAGCTGGTGCATGATAGGGGATATGATATATCCACTCAATGCCATGTTCTCTGGCCCAGGTGTTGATAAGGCTGTTCTTGAAATGGGTCCCATTATCCGACTCAGTTCTCTCAGGGGTGCCGTGTCTCCACAAGACCTGCTTTTCTAGGCCTAAGATGGTGTTCCGGGCAGTGGCATGAGGCACAGGGTAGGTTTCCAATCATCCTGTGGTTGCTTCCACCATGGTCAGTACATGGTGCTTGCCTTGGCAGGTTTGGGGAAGCATGATATAGTCAATTTGCCAGGCTTCCCCATACCTGTATTTCAGCCATCGCCCACCGTACCACAGAGGCTTCATCCGCTTGGCCTGTTTGATTGCAGCACAGGTCTCGCAGTCATGTATGACCTGTGAGATGTTGTCCATAGTAAGGTCCACCCCTTGGTCACGGGCCCATCGGTATGTTGCGTCTCTCCCCTGATGACCAGAAGCATCATGGGCCCAACAAGCTAGGAATAATTCTCCCTTATACTGCCAATCTAGGTCTACTTGTGATATTTTCACCTTGGCAGCTCGGTCTATCTGTTCGTTGTTGTGATGCTCTTCAGTAGCCCGACTTTTGGGTATGTGTGCATCCACGTGTCGGATCTTCACAGTCAGCTTCTCTACTTGGGTGGCAATGTCCTGCCAGATCTCGGTGGCCCAGATGGGTTTCCCTCTGCGCTGCCAGTTGGCCTTTTTCCAGCGACTCAGCCATCCCCACAGAGCATTAGCTACCATCCATGAGTCGGTGTAGAGATAGAGCCTCGGCCACTTCTCTCACTCAGCAATATCCAAAGCCAGCTGGACAGCTTTAAGCTCTGCAAGCTGACTCGATCCACCTTGTCCCTCAGTAGCTTGTGCCACTTGTCGTGTGGGGCTCCACACTGCAGCTTTCCATTTCCAACTAGTGCCTATGATTCGGCAGGAACCATCTGTAAAAAGGGCATATTGTCTTTCAGTTTCCGGTAGCTCATTATATGGTGGGGCCTCCTCGGCACGTGCCACTTGCTCTTCTTCTTCAGAAGACAATCCAAAAGTCTCCCCCTCAGGCCAGTTTGTTATAATTTCCAGAATCCCAGGGCAATTCGGATTTCCAATACGGGCACGCTGAGTGATGAGGGCAATCCATTTACTCCATGTGGTGTCTGTGTCATGATGTGTGGAAGGAACCTTTCCTTTAAACATCCACCCCAGCACTGGTAGCCGGGGTGCCAGAAGCAGCTGCGTTTCGGTGCCAATTACTTCTGAGGCAGCTTGAACTCCTTCATAGGCAGCCAAGATTTCCTTCTCTGTGGGAGTGTAGTTTGCTTCAGAGCCTTTGTAGTTCCGTCTCCAGAATCCCAGTGGTTGACCCCGAGTCTCCCCAGGCACTTTCTGCCAAAGGCTCCAGGACAAACCATTGTTCCCGGCTGCAGAGTACAGCACGTTCTTTACCTCTGGTCCTGTCCTGACTGGGCCAAGGGCTACCGCATGAGCGATTTCCTCCTTGATCTGGGTGAAAGCTTGTTGCTGCTCAGGGCCCCAGTGGAAATCATTCTTCTTGCGGGTGACCAGGTAGAGAGGGCTCACAATCTGGCTATACTTGGGAATGTGCATCCTCCAAAAGCCTATGGCACCTAGGAATGCTTGTGTCTCCTTCTTGTTGGTAGGTGGAGACATAGCGGTGATCTCGTCGATTACTTCTGTCGGGATCTGACGACGTCCATCTTGCCACTTGACTCCTAGAAACTGAATTTCTCGAGCTGGTCCCTTAACCTTGCTTCGCTTAATGGCAAAACCAGCTTTCAGCAGAATCTGGATAATTTTTTCTCCTTTTTCGAAGACTTTATCTGCTGTGCTCCCCCACACAATGATGTCATCAATATACTGTAGATGTTCGGGAGCCTCATTCTTTTCCAGTGCAGCCTGGATCAGTCCATGGCAGATGGTGGGACTGTGCTTCCACCCCTGGGGCAGTCGGTTCCAGGCGTACTGCACTCCCTTCCAGGTGAAGGCAAACTGAGGTCTGCATTCTGCTGCCAAAGGAATGGAGAAGAAGGCGTTCGCAATATCGATGGTCGCATACCACTTTGCTGCCTTGGGCTCCAGCTCATACTGAAGCTCCAACATGTCTGGCACGGCAGTGCTCAGTGGTGGTGTGACCTCATTCAGGCCACGGTAATCCACCGTCAGTCTCCATTCCCCACTGGACTTGTGCACTGGCCATATAGGGCTGTTGAAAGGTGAATGGGCCTTGCTGACCACCCCTTGGCTCTCAAGTTTACGAATCATCTCATGGATGGGGATCACAGAGTCTCTGCTGGTACGATATTGCTGATGGTGTACTGTTGCTGTGGCAATTGGTACATGTTGTTCTTCAACTTTCAGCAGTCCCACAGCAGAGGGGTCGTCTGAGAGACTGGGTAAAGTATTCAGCTTCCTGATGTCTTCTGCCTCTACAGCAGCTATTCCGAAAGCCCAGCGATGTCCTTTTGGGTCTTTGAAATATCCATTTCTGAGACAGTCTATGCCAAGGATGCATGGGGCCTCTGGGCCAGTCACGATGGGGTGTTTCTGCCACCCATTCCCAGTTAAACTCACTTCAGCCTCCAATACAGTAAGCTGCTGGGATCCTCCTGTTACCCCAGAAATAGAAATGGATTCTGCTCCTACATATCTTGATGGCATCAGGGTACATTGGGCACCGGTGTCAACCAAAGCTGTATATTTTTGTGGTTCAGACGTGCCAGGCCATCGAATCCACACAGTCCAATAGATCCGATTGTCCCTGTCCTCTACCTGGCTAGAGGCAGGGCCCCTCTATTCCTGGTCATGGTACACGTTGCTCTCTTCCTGTAAATAGGTTCTTGAGGTTCCTTCAAGAGGATCAGTTATATCATCATTCCTATATTGTCTGGAATTCTGTGTGTGAGAGACTGGAGCAGCATTGACTCTAGATGAGCTTTTTGTGTTAGGTGTTCTTTTTAGTTCACGTACTCGGGCTGCTAAAGAAGAGGTGGGTTTTCCATCCCACTTCTTCATGTCTTCTCCATGCTCCTGGAGAAAAAAACAGAGGTTTCCTCGTGGAGTGTATCCTTTCTCTTTGGCTTGGGAATGCCAGCTCCTAATGGCAGAGACTCTTGTTGGTTCTGGTGAAATATGGTAGACTTCTTCCTTAAGTTCCTTTTTTAGTTTCTGATTACTCTCTTCAATCAAGTCCCGGACTTGCTCAGCCAACCTTGTTTCCACAGACGAGACATGGGTACGAAATGGGGCGGTGACAGTATCCTTGTAAATTCTTAATTTATTAGCTAAGATGCCCACCCTGTCTTCGCCTTCCCTCCACTGCAGTGTTGCCAGGTAACGGGAGTACATCTCTGGTCCGAGCTGTGCAAATCTCAACCACATTTGCGATGTGCACTGGAAACAGTCTGGACTCTTAGGAAATCTCTCGTCTTCTGAGAAAATTATTTCCAACACAGCCAATTCCCTCAGGCATCGGATACCTTGTTCCATGGTGTTCCATTTTCCTTGGTGCACCTGGAGGTCTTCTTTACAAAGGTATCTGTCCCTCATACTTGCAAGCAGTCGCCGCCAGAGGCTGAGAGTTTCTTGGGTTCTCCCGATCCACTGACCAATGACCACATCCCGGGACAGTGATCCCAGTTGCCTGGCCTCACTTCCATCCAGAATGGTGTCATTGGCTGCAGCATCCCAGATGCGGAGCAGCCAGGTCAGGATGGACTCGTTTGTCTGGCGGGTGAATTCCCTCCACAGGTCACGCAGCTCACCCAGGGATAGAGAGCGAGTGATGATCTCTGGTTCTGTTTCTTCTGCTGGGTGCGAAGGTCCTGCAGTGTCCTCATCAGTCACTATGCGGACTGATTTGCTCCTTGATTTCTTCTTCTGAACGGGGGCAACTACTATTGGTTCAGGCTGCTCTGGTTTGGTGATGGTTTGTGTGGAGATGCTGATGGCGCTTTTGGTTCCTTCCTCCTCTGTGTCGGTCTGTGTAGGCATAGACACCCCTGCTTTGCTTTTGGTTTCCTCCTCCGTGACAGTCTGCGTAGACACGGACACTGTTGTTTTGCTTTTGCTTCCTTCCTCCTCTGTGACAGTCTGCGTCGACATGGATGCTGTTGTGGCATTTTGTATGGACACGGACACTGCTGCTTTGCTCCTTGTTTCTTCTTCCTCAAGAAGACGCTGCATCACACTATGTATGTTTTGCTGCATCACACTATGTAGTGTTTTGTTTCTAAGCATGTTGCAGACTGTGCAGAGAAGACAAAGCAGAATTAACAACAACATTATGCTGTCCTTGGCATCCAGAGGGAACTTAACATTTTCAAAAACTGCTGTGTCAAGCCTGAAAGGCTGGAAAAAAATCAATCTTTACCCCTCCCCCCAAGGGCTGGGTGTGGTTGCCAAGGCCCCAGACGTAGCAGCCTAGATTAGGACAAGCAAACAGAATTGAGTACATATTCCAAATAATGTTCATTGCCTCAGAGGTTATAATGCAATAGACATAATAGATCAATAAAGCAATTCTCATACCATACCCTGGTTTACTCATGAGCATTACAACTGCCAGATAATTCCCCACATTCGGGGAAATATGGAGAGCTAGATATAAGACCCAAAAAAGCATGTTAAGCATCATAATGAATAGGTACCCTCTACAATACAAAACTGTAATTCTGACTTCTCTCAGTACCTTCTTGCCCCACTTTGGGCGCCAAAAATATGTTCTGGTTTGAAAGCAAAACCAGCAAGAGACTCCAAGTCAGAAATACAATTTATTAGGAAAAGAAAAAAAGAAGACAAAAATACATGCAATGATACAAAAGGAAGACCGCTGACAAAGTCAGAATACAACCTGACACCCCTTTGGCCAGCGTCAGCAGTAGCAGTCCAAATTGGAGTGGCAGATGTGGTTGCTGTGTCTTCTCGGAGAGGAGAAGGCTGCTTTTCTGTCTAGAAATCCCTGGATTTATCCAGGTGGGAATGCCTAGCTTCTCTCCCTGGGCAGAGCATCTCACAATGGGCTGATGTTATTTTGAGTCACAAGGTGTGTTCTTAATCACCTGTTAAACAGAACTGGCTCCTGGAGAGTGTTATCTCTGAGTCATGTGGCAAGACATTGATGGGCCCATTAACAGGAGATAAGGAAAACTGTCCAGATGCAACTGCTACTCGGATGGTAATAGGAAACATCTTGGTGCTCAGTCTTGGACAGAGGCCATTGATTTAACTTAAAAAGCAATAAAGAGTTAAGTCAGTGATGCATGGTGGCATCATGTAGATGAGCCTCCACTAGCAGGAATCATAGTGGCAATGGCTAGAAGTGTGCATCTTCTCATCTGTGCCAGTATTGGGCTGGTCTGACTGGGCCTGGAGGAGTAGAAGCTCAGATCTGCTCAAGCCTGGCAAGTTTGCATGTTGCAGAACATAAATCACTATTTGCTCTCTCTACCCCTGCTAAGCAAATATGTTTGGATGGTACATCCCTGGCTGTTCTGGTTCAGTGGCCATCCCACTCTGCGGCAGGGTCTGGAGGACTGGTCTGAGGCCAGTGGGGAGAATACCTTCACCTTACATCTGTCAAGGAGCTGGGAGTCCTTCTAGTATAATGCCTAGAGGTGCTCAGCCAACCTCAGGATATATTTGGCTTCATAACTAGGACTCCCAGAAGGAGAAAATTCTGTGTGAAGAATCCATACTTATGTGGGTCACCTATGGGCACTGTGATTACTGAGCCCTTTACTTTAGCTCTATTGTTACATAAATCTGTTGAATTTTGTTTACTTTTTCATCTAGTTTTCTCCTTCTCACTCTGCACATTTCTCCTTTGGTGTCAATGACAGGTAGCACCCTGGCCACACCAGCCAATTCATGACCAATTTTCCTTTTAGTTCTTGTCAAAAATACCTTCTTATATAAAAGAAATAGCAACATTTGCTTTCTACAGAACTCTGCTGTTGGGATATATACAAGAAAGGACCAACACCTTATTGGAAGATAAGATATACCCCCATTACTCTTATTTTCCCAGGAAATAGTCTTGCCAGGTTGTCCCTGCAATCCTTGGCCCATTAGTGAGTCTTCATCTGAACGAATTCACTCTAGGAAGGACCTCTCCTTTGCAGTTCCCCCATCTTCCTCAACCTTTGCATCATTCTTGCTGATTTTCTGACTTCCTTTGGCTTGAGTACCTCCGTGACCAGTGGCTATTGCCTGCCCTGCAGAAGGTCACTGGTATGCCCCAGAGTCTGCCGATGCTCCTAGTCTGCAAGGATAAAGCGTGGGCAGGTAATCCATCCATGTGAACAAGAAGCAAGAAATGTTAGAGTTCTAAGCTTTTGTTAACCATGTTGTGTCATGAGATCAGTCACAAAAACTGCTTTGTAGCTGCCTGATGGCATATGGTACAAGCAAATAGAACAGCTGAGAGCCAGCTCACACACAGCTGCTCCTCTGGAATGGTGTCACTGGAGAATGAAGAGGAGCTCTTCTCGCCTCCACTGTGGCCACTCAAGGCCCTCTTGGGGTGGGTAAGAGATGTGCCATTGCTCAGCGGGACTCAGCCTGGGCAGGCAGTGTTCAAACAGCTTCTCTTACAAGAAGCACCTGGGGATGCTCAGGTAAATGAGCCCAAATCACCTCGAGGCTGCAGGAAAGCTTGTGCCAAAATGGTGAAGGATCCTTCACACAGGCACTCTGCCTCTGCAGATATGCCTCCTTCCTCTGCAGCACCTATGTGAGTCCATCTGCGCAGGGCACAGCAGTTTGCAGTAATTGTCCCCTTCCCTGGCTGTGACTGCTGCCCATGTCTCTTGTCCATGCTGCAGACTGAGCATCTCAACCCACCTTCCCCTCCAAACTCCCCTTCACAGTCAGGTTCCCCACAGGCTCATTCTGGCAACCCGTTCTGCTGTGCCCTGTTCCTGCATAGCAAAGAGCTGTATGCTGGGCCTGGAGGAGTGCTCCTGACTGGGCCCAGAGCACCATGCCTAGGTGTCAAGGTTTTACACTGGCCAAATGCCAGGCACCAACAAGAGTCGTTCGCTTACCCTCTCCTGCTACAGCTGGGCAAAGGAGAGGGAAAGAAATGAACAACAGGCTCATGAGTTGAGATAAAGACTAGGAGAAAAACACTCTAAGAGTAAAACAGGTTTAAATTTAAAGGTACAAATTAAATTTATTATTAACAGAGTCAGAGGAGGATAATGAGAAGTAAAATGAGTGCTTAAACCACCTTTTCTCCCCCCAGCCCCTCCCTCCTTCCCACCAACAGCACAGGGAGACAGGGTGTGGGGGTCTTGGTCAGTTCATCACTCAAGATCTGTTTGTTCAGGGATCGGAGTCTTTTTTCTGCTATGCCATGGGTTCCCTCCCACAGGCAGTCATCCCAAAACTGTTGTGGCACAGGTCACTCATCCCTTAGGGGTGTAGTCTCTTAAGGATAGGCTGCTCTAGTTTGGAAGCAAGGGCTCGCTCTCTCTATCTCTGGAAACTGGGGCCCTCTCTCTCTATTTGGGTCTCCCACTGGATCACGGCTTTCTCTGGCATCCACCCGCTCCGGTGTGAGCACTTTTCCCACGGGCTGCAAGTGGCTATCTCTTCATCCCCCATGGACTTCATGCATTTACAAGGGGACAGTTTGTTTCACCACAGTCCTCACTACAGCTTGCAGAGGAATCTTGGCTCTGACGCTTGGAGCACTTCTTCCCCCTCTTTCTTTATCACTGACCTTGGTGCTGCCGTTTTGTTTTTCCTCACGAGTCCTCACTTCCTCTTTCTCTGACTAGAAGAAGAACTACTGCTTGTAGGTACCATTGCTAACAAGTTTTACTAATTCAAAGATTCCTGCAGGATCCTGCAGGGCTGAGAAGTTGATCTCATCTAGGTTCCACATTGGGGAATCACTTGTCATGCTTCTGCTGCCAGCCATGCGGCCCTGCCACTGTCTGGCAGTGGTGGCTGCCGTGGCACTGGCACCATTCACTGCCTCTCCTTGCACAGGGCACCGGGAAGGAGAAACTGCCGCCACCCCTGCCCTTCTGCCCGTGGCACAGCTGGCTAGGAGTGGCCAGGCGGGCGCAGCTTGCCACGGGCTGCACCAAGATGGCAGCAGCTACAGCGGTGCATTGCTACACGCTACACCAGGGATGCCCCAGTGGCGGTGTTTCACTATCCCTGGAAAAAGCAGTGTGTGCACTGTGTGAATTTTCTTCTTAAATATGTCATCACAGAGGAGTTACCAACATCTGTAATTGGGCCAGCAGCATGTCCATCTTCAGAGCCATCAGAGATTGGCTCTGTCAGACATGGTGGAAGTTCTAGCAACCTGTCACAGAAGCTACCCCTGTCCCCCTCCCCAAACCCCCACTCCTCACTACCAAAAACCAGGCTGTGCCAAACCAACATACTGGGTCAGGGAGAGGTGTGGGATCCAAGAACAGACTGAGCTAGAAATGAGGACCAGCTTCAAACCTTTGTCTGAAATCTGAGGTCCTCAGAGGCTCCACTGAGATGCCATTTTGTACTCTTGCTTCTCTCTGGAAGCTCTTTATGCCTGGACAGCCTAGGATCCCACCAGTACAGAGTGACAATTGGGCAGAGTTCATCCAGCCTCCTGGTGCTGCCCAAAGGGGCAATGCCCCTTGGCTTCTCCAGCCACATCATCCAGCCTGCTCCCCCTTGACAGCAGTGACTTTCAGCTGGCCCACCAAGGGACTGAGGTATGGCCTCATGCCCACAGAAGCCATTCCTAGCTACATGGCATCTGGCCATTGCAAAGCACTGGCCACCTTGTAAAAGGCAGTAGGAATACAAATGGAACTTGCATTTGTCCAAAGTGACTACTTACAAGGGAAATCTGTGGGTCTATAAATGGCATTTCCTATCTGATAAGGGTGAAACATTTCCATCCCCAACAAGACCAGCAAGGAGGAAAGGTCAGTTTCAAATGGTCGCACTGCACCATGCCCAGAGGAGCAGCAGTGTAAAACTCCCTGTACAGTAGCTGTAGGGGAAATCCCTTTTGTGTGGATCCCTCAGAGAAGGCAGGACATTGACTTCTCAATGACAAAAATAAATGTAGTTTATCCGAGGATATAATTTTAATTTAGAAGTGATTAGCAACTTGGAAGACCAAAGCTAAGGCATCTATAATTGCAGAAGTGGATACAAAATCAGGGAATTCCATCGCATGGCAGCAGAGGTGGGGCTGTTAAATCAGTGTTGTAAGGCTCAACGCAGCTCCACAAGGGTTAAATCCTTTCCTTGAGAAGACAAGAGCAGCCTGCCTGAACTGGCAGCTGCACATGGGCCCTCTGCTCAGGCAGAGCAAGCAATTGGACTGGCCAGGTGGTCAGAAACCATAATTCAGCAGAGGCTCCAAGGCACAGGCAAGGGTTGTTTTCCAGTTTTTCCTAGAACAGCTGGATTTGGGAGCAGTTGCTGTCTGTGGCAACATGGGTGACAGCTTTAGCAGTGTGCGTGTGCTGTAAAAGTCCTTGCACAAAACAGAACAGCAGAAATACAGGCACCTGTAATACCTTGTTCATGCGTGTTATATGTGGTGACCAGGGAGCTGCTGCAGGGGCAGCTGCCTTTCTCCTCCTCACAGGAGGGCACTTGCATGGCTCCTCTGTGTGTGTCTGTGTCCATGCACATGTGCTGCTCCAGAAGGGAGACAATGACTTGAGTAGAGCTGCTGGTGCCCTTGTGTGTGGGGTGATGTAGGAAAGGATTTCGCCTGCTGTTTCTTCTGGTTTTGGTGATAGAGGCTGTTGGTTTCTGATCTGGTTGCAAAGTCTTGAGTCTTGCAAGTTATCAAATACTCTGGGGAAGACTGTCCAGACCTCAGTTTACTTACTAACAGCAGCATTTTCTTTAAAGTCAGGGTCAAACTCCTTCACCTGAAAGACCCAAGGACCACTGTGAAAACTGTCCTATGTTGTGATGTGATGTGATGTGATGCAATGTGATGATGTAATGTGATGTGATGTGATGTGATGTGATATGTGATGTGATGTACAGGGCAGTGTTTTGTTTAAAAATGTGCTTGAACCTAACTAATAAACCACCACCAAAGACAGTAGTTAGTCTCTGACTGCCTCAAAGCAGGGCTTGAAAACTCTGAGAAAGCCAGTGAGGAACACAGTAGCTGCGCAGCACAAGGCAGCTAGAGGCTGGCCTGGCTGAGTTGAGATTGCTGCAGCAGCTCCCCATGCTGCAGCAGTCACCATGTGGGAGAGAGACAGCATCCAAAGACAGCAGGGTCATTCCAGTGGGAGAGGGCTGTTTTTATTAAAAGAGGTAGCAGTGAGGACTCTGTGGTGACCTTTACTTCCCTACCAAGGAGTTTAAACAAGGAAGCCTTGTGGATGTGACAGCCTTGTCAGAGAGAGAGAAAACTAGTAAGTTTTCCCAGAATTGGCTTGAGAGACTTTAGGGAGTTGAAGATAAACAATGAGAGCTTGTTACTATAAACAACCTGCAGGTACTGTTTTCCTACTCTCTGCTTTCTTGTTTTTCTCAAAGATTGTTTATAAGAAAGGTGCCTTGTTAATTAGCCAGTCAGGTGAAATGTGTTGATTAATTGACCAACTAGGTCTACCTGTATCAGAACAATGTATAAAAAGAGAGGATCTGAAGTAAAGGTGAGGTGCTATGCAAACCACCCTTCTGGTGAGTTTGTGTAGTTTCTTACTCAATAGCAACAAATCCTCAGTTTGGCTCCGATTGCTCCCTGGTTCTATTACACACCAGGGACTCTTCCACCTCTGTCATCTCACCAACAGAGGCTGAACAGACCCTCGTCCAGCTCTCTCCTGCCCAAAACAGGACAAGGAAGGAGCACAGTGGAGCATTAGTAGCAATTACCATCAAGTGCCCAAGTAGGGCCATCACAGCACTACGTGCCTATAAGAGAGGCCTTGCTCATCATCATCACAGGTTTTGTGTCTCACAGCCACAGCCACTTCTCAGTTGGTAAAGAGAGATATCATTTGTGTTGTCTCCATGCCCTCTTTTTGGAGCCATGTTCTTTTGTGCATGGGAGTAATTCAAACCCTGACTGAGAGGGCCACAGTTGCAGAAATAGTGTGTGTGATGAACCCTATGCAGAGATTTTTGCTGGCTGCTGTTGTAATTATTTCCTGGAAGACAGAGAGGCTTCATCGCGTGGTGCTGCCATGCCCACCCTGAAGCCCCCTGGCTTCACCTGCCCGGCCGAGGCACGGTCAGCTGCAGAGGATACTCCCCTGTGTCTCGAGGAGAGTCGGGGAGCGGCTAAGACAGAGCGCTTCGCTGTCTGCCTTGTATGGAGGAGAGGCGACGTCCGAGGAGGTATTAAGGGAGCCGACTCAAGGCTGGGGAAAAAGTCTCAGGTTTAATCCGTGCTCCGAGGAGCCCCGAATGCCATTGTGTCTGACAGCCGAAATTGCCCTCAAGGCCTTTGCAACATCGGGGAAGGGACACCCATTTACTAATGCGGAGATTTGGGGGAGTGGAAGGCGGAAGGACAGACAGATACATAAACCAATGGGGGAAGTTAAGGGAGGAACCCCTGGCCCTTGTCCAAGGTGGATGATTCTGGGAGAGTGGGATGAGGAGCCAAGTGATGGACAGGGTGCCAGGGAGGGGATAGGGGAATGACTGAGCATTTTCAGGGAGACTGGCATTGAGGGAAAGGCGAGAAAGCTTGGGGTGGAACCACCCCAAACGGGGGGTGA
The DNA here is from genome assembly GCF_026979565.1 of Vidua chalybeata. Classification (NCBI taxonomy): domain Eukaryota; kingdom Metazoa; phylum Chordata; class Aves; order Passeriformes; family Viduidae; genus Vidua; species Vidua chalybeata. The sequence goes on along the minus strand of NC_071556.1, from coordinate 343,240 downwards.
AGGGGCAAACCATTACAGAACTGTTACAAAAATATAAAAACACAATACAACAACGTGGGGAAACACTGCATGGACATGTGAAGCACAGGGTAGAAGAGACAGCCCTGAGCTTTGCAGAAGTGAGTGGGGCTTTCAGCTGTTTGAGGTCCAGAGGCCTGAAGTGGGACAGCCAGGATGCACTGGGGAAGAGGAACTTCTAGAAGAAACCAGACATTGAGAGCAACACCCTTTCAGCTCATAGGGAAAGCCTCTGACTACCTATGGGAATGGTGCTGAAGTTCTTTCACATTGGTTGCTATGCATATTTTGTTAATTAACATAAGATAGTAGCCTCTGAATTTAAGGTAGCCTGAATTTAAGCATGAGGCTGAGCCTGTCTCCTGCCTGCCTTCCCTATGAGCAGTCTCTACTAGCTTCCTTGGGGCTACTGGCTTATGGGGTGACCCATGCTGCCTACTGGAAGACATCTAGCAGAAAACTAGGTCTAGATCTTGGCAAATGCAAATACCTGCACCTTGCAAGGCCTTAGCGAAGAAGGGGTAAGAGAGGAAGATGGAGCACTGCTGAACAGTATCAGGCTATTGTCTTGCCTGTCCTCCTCCCTTCTGGGAGATGATTAAGTTAATACTTGGAAACGACAGGTAAAGGGCTTTCCCCACTGTGCCAGCTATGGGAGCACATCCTGTGAGAACATCTTTCATCCGATGTTACACAACAATTTGTTGGTGGGTACAGGTTTCACAATGACCCTCTGGGAATTCTGGCTCCCCTAGCAGAAGGGAAGGGAGCTCTGCATTTCCATAGCTGCATGTGGTGGATCTTGGAAGGTGTGTGTGGTTTTTTGGCCATGGTGCCATGAAAGGGGCTGGCTGAAAGATGAATGCAGTCAAAGGGACAGGTGGAAATCAGTTTATATCTGTTGTGTTTGCCTGCTTTAAGAATCCATACCTCTGCCTTGAGAAGGATGAGCTTCAGGTTCAGAAGACAGTGGGGTCCCAGGGACCACCATATAGCTGTGCATTCTGTGCACAGGCAGGCCATAGGTTGTGCTGATTCTGTATTTGGAAAAGAGGAAGTACACTAAAATAAACTTTGTCTGTCTTGAGACAGAGAAAGTCTCTGTCTTGGTTTGAAAAACAGATGTCTGCCAAGGAAGGTGGGAACCTCCCTTGGAATGGAAATTGGAATTTTCCCCCAAAAATATTTTAAATTTGAATTTACGGGGCATTCAGGCAAAAATATGGGAAAAGGAATAACAGTTCTTTACCAGAATGTATAACAAAGCAAACAACCACAGCAGCAGCAGCAACAGAACCACAAATCCAGTGCCAGCCCAAAGCACAGACCCAATCCCAGCCTGAAGCACAGACCCAGTGCCGGCCCGAAGCACAGACCCAATCCCGGCCCGAAGCACAGACCCAGTCCTGGCCCGAAGCACAGACCCAATCCCAGCCTGAAGCACAGACCCTGTGCCGGCCCGAAGCACAGACCCAATCCCAGCCTGAAGCACAGACCCAATCCCAGCCTGAAGCACAGACCCAGTCCCGGCCCGAAGCACAGACCCAGTCCCGGCCCGAAGCACAGACCCAATCCCAGCCTGAAGCACAGACCTAGTCCCGGCCTGAAGCACAGACCCAGTCCCGGCCTGAAGCACAGACCTAGTCCCGGCCTGAAGCACAGACCCAGTCCCGGCCTGAAGCACAGACCCAGTCCTGGCCCGAAGCACAGACCCAGTCCTGGCCCGAAGCACAGACCCAGTCCCGGCCCGAAGCACAGACCCAGTCCTGGCCCGAAGCACAGACCCAGTCCTGGCCCGAAGCACAGACCCAATCCCAGCCTGAAGCACAGACCCAGTCCTGGCCTGAAGCACAGACCCAGTGCCGGCCTCTCCCGGCCACAGGCACTTTCTCCTTTGGTGCAGTTCCGGGCACAGCCGGCAGGGGCGCCAGTGGCTCCCGGTCGGGCGGGGCAGGTGCGATGATTCCCCCGCGGCTGCAGGGGGCGCTGTGGCGCGGGCTCAGCCGCCTCTCCACACGACAATGGCGGGTGGGCTGGATGGCGAAAACGGGCTGCAGCAGGAACCTCAGAGCGGTGGCTGGAACCGCAGGGACGAGCAGACTCCGGAGTAGCAAACAAAATGTAACAGAATCTCCGCAGGAGCCGAGGGGTGTCCCGGCAGGCAGCTGCTGAGTTACAGGGCAGTGAAAAAGCCAAAGCGGTGGCAGAGAAGCGGCGGGGCTGAGCAGTGGCCACTCAGCTCCCGAACACCGCTGGGAGAGGTGGAGGGGGAGGGGGCTTGGGGATCCTGGGGTTTCCCCTGAGGCACCCAAGTTGATGGTGAGGGTCCTTTCTGGTGAGGGAGGGTGTTAATAAGGTCCCAGTGCAACAGATACTTGTATGAGCAAAAGCCTCATGTATCGTAGGAGAAAATAGTAACGGGCTGGACTCCTTAGTGGCAGCAATAGGAGCCACTCAACTGTTCCATCAAATCCCAAGATTGAGAGAGAAAAGAGCTGAACCCAACCCCTCACACCCCAGGCAAAATTTCATATCTCTGCCCCTCCAAAAGAAAGCTGCCTCAGCTACAAGAGTGCAGCTGCACCTTTCAAAGAATTCAGAATTCACAGAATTATTAAGTTGGAAGAGACCTTCAAGATCATCAAGTCCAACCCATGCCCTAGCACCTCAACTAAACCATGGAATTGAGTGTCATATCCAGTCTTTTTTTTAAACACATCCAGGGATGATGATTCCACCACCTCCCCAGGCAGGCCATTTCAGAACTTTATGACTCTTTCCGTGAAAAACTTTTTCCTAATATCCAATCTATATTTTCTTTGGCACAGCTTGAGACTGTGTCCTCTGGTTTTGTCAGTTGCTGCCCGGTGAAAGAGACCGACCCCACCTGACTACAACCACCTTTCAGGGAGTTGCAGAGAGCGATAAGGTCATCTCTGAGTCTCCTTTTCTCCAGGCTAAACAACCCCAGCTCCCTCAGTTGTTCCTCATCAGCCTTGTTGCCCTTCTCTGGATGCACTAAAGAATTTCAACATCCTTCCTAAACTGAGGGGCCCAGCACTGGACACAGCACTCAAAGTGCAGTCTGACCAGTGCCGAGTATAGGGGAAGAATGACCCCTGGTTCTGCTGGCCACACTATTCCTGATCCAGGCCAGGATGCCGCTGGCCTTCTTGGCCACCAGGGCACACTGCTGGCTTTCCCTCCACCTTGGCCACTTCTTTCTCTATTAAGTGCCAGTCGTTATCGTCTCTTAGCAATAGATGGGAGAAAAATCCCTGAGAGAAAAACAACAACCCTAACCTTCAACAGGCTCTCTCTTCATAAACTTGGAGTAGCTGGGGGAGGGTAAGGCACTGTTTTCCTTCTTTCCTTGGTCTTCAGTGAGGTCAAGAGGAACTCTGGCTTTTCCAGTTCTGTTCCTGATGTCCTTGCAATGCCTGTGTATGTCTCTTGAGTAGTTTTGATGCTGCTTCCACCCCCCACGTTCTTAACTTTTGTATTTAAACCTGATCCAGAATTCTCCACTCAGTCTGTCTGGCCTCCTGTTGTAGTTGCTGAACATTGGGATGGATCACTCTTATACTTGTTCTCCATTGGTTAATCAGAAATTCAGGTGGCTGTTTTACATCTACCTCAGCTCTCTTCTACTTCTCCAGGCTGAAAAAGGCTCGTTCCTTCCATTGCTCCTCATGCTCCGGGCCTCAGATATCTTCAGGGCTTTCCTCTGAACTTATTCCAGTTTATCCAAGTTTTTCTTGCTTTGCAAGGCCTGAACACAGCACCACTGGTGTGATCCAGTGAGTGCCAGGTAAAGGGAACAATCCCTTACTGGCCCCTGACAGGTGCATCTGTCCATGCAGCCCAGGACATCACTGCAGCAGCCAGGAGATACTGCAGATGTTCATCCTATTAATGGTCCACTGAGCCCTCCATATCCATTTCAGCAGAGCCTGATGGGTAACACCTTACTTGTAATGCCTTTTGGAAAGTAATGAGGCAAAGAGTGAAGAGATGCAGAATCCAAAGAAAGATCCAGCAGAGATGCAAACCATTTGCAAATGCTGGGAATGTGAAAGAAGGCACTTAGCAATGTTGGAATGGGGCAAAAACTTCTGGAAACTGAAACCCTGGATGTTCCATTAGGGACTTGTGCAGGCAACAACAGTAGGCAAGAACTCTTGTCTAGGGAAAAAGGCAGGATTTGAGGGGTGTCCAGTGCATCATAGAAAGATCAAATTATGAGAAACGCACTGGGAGTCTGGGAACTGTAGATCCATATGTTTCTGCATTAATGGAAAAATGTCCTGAGAGGAAGGTAGCAATAGTCAGGGTGTGAGAGGGAAGAGCCCCACGCAGATGCTGCTGGTGGGCTGGTGCTCACAGACCAGGCAGAGGGAAGCAGCAGGTGCCACTGCCTCCTCTTCCAGGGTAATGTTTCTTTTAGGGCCATCTGTATTTGATGAGGTCACAGAGCCAGAGCAGGTGAGGCCCCTTCTTCGGCACATCCAGAGGTGAGTGAGCAGCCACCCTAAGGCAGCTCCGTGCACATCGGCAGTGGCAGGAAAGGCGACAGGAGAGGTGATACCTCCACCAGCTGCAACAGTTCCTCCTGTGAGGAACCCTGAGCTCATGGATGGGGAGACCTTTAGCTGCCTCATGTGATGGTTCTTAGTAGCAAAGATGATATCAAACTCTTGTTGATCTCAGAGGTGCAGATTGACAACAAAACTGGCATTCATAACTTTTCTTTGTTGACTTTCAGAAACATTAGGAAATATTTCAGAAAGTCAGTTCCTTCTGCCTGTGTAGGACCCCCCACCCTGTGGATGCCTGTTCATACTCTGCCCTCCTGTGGAGAAAGGCATCGGAGTCAGACCTGTCCCATCATCTAAGCCATGAACATTCCTCACTGCTGGAATCTGTGCCATGAGGGGGTGACAGAGTCCAGCAGCTCCAAGTGCATGAGGTAGGACCGCTGCCCTAGGATGAAAGGAACCAGTCGTGCAAATACAAGCTCTACAGCAGGATGTAGAGTTCTGCAATTTGTTTCAAAAACTAAGGTTTTCAATTTCAAGTCAATATTTTCCATTTCAACAAATTAAATGAATTATCTTTGAAAACAGAAAACAGTTGAGTTGCACACGTTCACCTTAGCTCTCTTTCAGAGGTAAGAAAATCCAGTATCTTTTATTCCAACAAAATCGTTTAATCTATTCCTTTAGGTTTGTCTGTGAAACGTTATCAAATCCTGATCAAGTTATACCAAAGTTGTAATTTATGAGGAAAAATTCTGTAAGTGCGGGGCTGTGCGGCTCCGTACGGTGGGCACCCAAAGCCCCCCAGCCACAGCTGAGGGGAACTAGCAGTTCTGTCGGACCACCCGCTGCGGGGTGACCCTCCTCTCGTCCCCGCTGTCCCCTCACATTCACAGTGACCCCACCGCGGGGTGACCCTCCTCTCACCCCGTTGTCCCCTCACACTCACAGTGACCCCACCGCGGGGTGATCCCGCAGCCCCTCACAGCACCGGCCGTGCGCGCCCTTCCCCACCTACACTCCCCCGCGCGCGCTCTACCCCGCCCACCGCCGGAACTGGCCACGTCCCGGAGTCCCGCGCGCGGTCATTCCTTCCGGTGCGGCGCCATCATTGCGGTGCGGCTGAGGCGGAGTGGGTCTGTATCCATCCGTGTCCATCGGGCCCGAGCGCCGTAGCCATGGCCATCCGCTACCCAATGGCCGTGGGCCTTAACAAGGGCTACAAGGTGACCAAGAACGTGACCAAGCCCCGGCAGTGTCGCCGCCGCGGGGTGAGTATGAGACTCTGCTGGCGCGTTGTGCCCCGGGCCTGCCTCTCGTGGGGGCCGGACGAGCCCGCTGCCCCAGGTGCGCAGCGTGGTTGTGTTCGTGTGTCTGGCGCGGAGCCGCCCATCGCCTCCGGCCCCGTCCCGCGGGTCTGCGGCTCGCGCTTTCGCTGTGGGAAGACGGGAGGGCTCAGAACCCGGCCTGTGACTGCGGGGCGGGCCGGTGGGCTCGGCCGGGCAGGGCAGCGGGTAGCTGTGAAAGCTGTATGCCTTCTAGAGTCTCCTATTCGGCTTCTCTTGGTAACAACAGGCAATCTCTCACAAAACTACCCCGAGTTTTCCTACTAGGAGCTGTCCAGGTCCGATAGATGCGTGTTACGGGACATGAATGCATCTGGGCTCATTATTCATTCTTACTAAATGTTTTGTGTAGCTGTGATGTCCGACGTGTGTTGCAGTGCACACCTTGGCTAGCTCATAGACCTGTTTTTTCAAAAAATGCTGGTCTGTGCCAGTGTGTGACCCATCTAGACCCAAGCCTGAAGAGACTGGCACACTTAGCCGAGCTGATGTGCTCCGCAGCATCTGCCAGGGATGAAGTTTTCTTGGCACATGCCAACAGCATAGGCTGGTTTTGAAGTCTAGCTGAGAGTATGCCACAGCCCCTTGCAGTCCCCTTTGCATAGTGCCTTGTAACCTGCTGACCAAAGTCCTCCCTCCCTCCCTTCCCACAGCGCCTGACCAAACACACCAAGTTTGTGCGAGACATGATCAGGGAAGTCTGTGGCTTTGCACCCTATGAGCGACGTGCAATGGAGTTGCTCAAAGTGTCCAAGGACAAACGTGCTCTGAAGTTCATCAAGAAGCGGGTAGGTCAATCAACTAACAAGGGATGGCAGAAACTACTGTGTCAGTGTTCTGCCTTCCCCTAGGAATAGTTGGCTTTTTAATTAATTACCTTTATTTTTTTCATTTGTTTTGGAAGTAACTGGTGGAATATGATGGAGTGGAGAGAATGTTCCTTGGGCTGGGTGGGAAAGCAGGAGATGGGTGCAGAGGTACTTTGCTAAAAAGGCCCCGAACTCAAGGATTCAGGCTTATCATGCTATTTTCCCATGGTTTTCGTGTCAGGTGTAGGGAAAATGAGAGCAGCTCTGATGGAGGTTGGGTGCCATTAACCAGGAGACTTCAAATAGGGTACCTTGTGTTGTAATGATTATGAGAGCTGAAAGCAGCCCCTTTCATGTCCAGATAACTGTTGAGGTACTACTGAGACATGATGGCAAACTCCTGGCCGGAGGTTGAGTGTCTCTTTCCAGAACTTTACTGTTCTGCGTGGTTTTGACGGGTGTGACGGCAGGGACACCTCCAGCAGTCCCAGTCTGTCCAGATGAGTAAAGACTGACAGCTCTGCTTTCTCCCTTTCTCCAGGTTGGCACTCACATTCGGGCCAAGAGGAAGCGGGAGGAACTCAGTAATGTCCTGGCAGCCATGAGGAAAGCTGCTGCAAAGAAGGATTGAGTTGCACAGGCTGCAACACAATAAAGTCCTTTCTCCCAAAACCAGGGTAGTGAGTGTTCTTGGTATACCTACTTCACTGAGTGCTGCTGGGGGTGCTGATAAGGTCCAGAAGTTCAGCCATCAAGAATTTGGGTCAGTGGTGTATTGTACCTGCAGGTGGAAATGCTGATACTGGTGCTGCTGTGACTTAATCTAGAGGGGAATCCTCTATGACTGTGTGCAGTCTCAGGATGTGGAAATCTCTGGAATAATGCCTTCTACCTCCTAGTCTGGCTTCAGACCTAGATGGTAGCAGGAGGGAAGTCAAGTGGGTAAAAATGGCCATTGAAAATAATAACTACTTTGCACTTATTCCCCAGGGCTCATCAGCCCATTCCTTATGCAGCTTAGCCTGCTCCTGTGTTTCCCCTTGTGCCCTCTATTCAGGCCTGTGTTCTGCAGTGTGGTAGCAACTCATGACACCTAGAGTCAGCAAGAGCTCCCTGGACTTCAGTAGCTGGATTCTTTATTCTCCCCTAAGTCCTCCCTTGCTGATATGACAAGAGCTATTCTTGGCTCAGAAAATACTTTTTCTTAGTGTTCATTCAAGTTCTCCGGCCCCCAAGCCTGTGTTTACTGATGTACAACAGTCAAGATACTTATTTCCTTTTCTCACCCCCTGAATATGATACAGCTGTTGCAGAGGCACAGGCCATTTGTGGTGCAGCACAGTGCTGCTGACTGGTGATGCTGAGCACGTTACTGATCTGCCCTCTTTAAACCTGGAGTTTTTTCTGGTGGTATTGACCTGGTGACTAAACCTAGAGAACCTAGAGTCACCTTTATCAGCTGACTGTATCAGCTCTGCTGAACTATCTTAGGATTTCAGTGTCCTTTCAGCCCAGCCCGGGCTTCTAAACAGAGACAGATTCTGAGAGCTACTTGCCTTCTACCACATCAGGAATAACAGCTGTACATCAGCCTAGCTCTGGGTGTACTGTTCAGTCCTTTTCCACAAGTCATATGGAAATTTACAGTGAAATGGCTGAAACATCTTCAGTGAGAAAAGACCAGACTAGCCCCACTGCTGGTGGCTGATAACATGCCTGTTCCTTTGGCAAAATTGGAAATCCTTTATTGTAGATCATAATTCAGTATTAAAGACTGAGAAATACTTTATTCTAGCAGAGCCATAATTCATCTTGGCAGCTGCGCAGCAGCAATTGCTTCATGTCCCACTACAGGATTGCCCCGAGTGCCTGGGGACAGAACACCTTCCAGCCATCAGGGCACAGCGTGTCATCCTCCAGTGAGATCCTGCTGTGAAAATGCTATATCAAATACCTCTGTGTAGTGCTCCACAAAATGCACTTCCAGTCCTTCTGTAATGAATCCAGCCAGGTCATAATAATCCTTTTTGTTCTCTGATGGCAGAATGATGCAGGTAACACCGGCCCTCTTTGCCTGTGGGGAGAAAAAGTTGGGCTGTTGAGTCCTAGGAATCCTTCCATGTACCGGAAACACCCTTCCCCATTTCTGAAAGCAAGAGCAGTTATTCTGGAGCATGATCCAGCTTTACTCTCTTCTATGGAGAGCACCAAGGGCATTCCTGACAGATATCATGTCATGTTCTAGATGTCATATCATGTTCTAGATCCCCGCCTCAAGCCCCAAAACACATAGTCTCCAGTGCCATCTCAGCTGCAGGGACAGATGAGGGAGGGAGGCATTTTAGTTGGACTATGTCAGCAGCTCGGGGGATTGTTCAGAACATTCATACTATTCTACAGAGTTTTAAGTATCTGTTTCAGCTTGGGTGACAATAAAGCCTCAGATGAAAGCAAAGTTAAGAAACAGCTTGTCAAACTAACCTACCCCGTCAATACCCTTAGCACAATTCTACAGAACCTTTTGATAGGGACATCTGCCCTGGAAGGAGCACAGAAGGCAGTGCTTCTCCCAGGACAGGTTTGTACCCATTGCTTTAGGGGTGATCCTGTGTTTAGGCCTGTGGCCACTCACGCTCCTCCTGCAAGTGCAGCCAGTCAGTGCCATAGCACAGGTTAGTCCTGTACTGACTACTACAAACAACTACTCGTTTTTAAGTCATACAGGGAAAAGAAATCGCACTGCAGAAGGCTGTAGCCCAAATATATCTGGGGGCAGAACACTGATGTGAAGCCCCAGCTCAATGGAGGAAGACCTAATAACATTCTTGACAGAAAAATATGTGGTGCAAGGCTTATATAGGCCAGAATTGTGCAGGTGAAAAGTAGGGAGAGAGACTGAACACTTGGAAAGGAATTCTGAAAACTGAAAATAGATGAAACCAAAAATATAAATACTAAATCTAAGATCCTCTTATCTAAGACATCTGTATAAAATGCCAAACAAATTCACACTGGAATTAGGGAATAGAGCCTTGATTTTAAGAATTTACCTTAGAGATGCTGTCAAATCTCCACTTGATGCCCTAATGAAACAGGCAATTCAACACAGCACAGGTGATTGAACTGTGCTAGTCTGACAGAGCAGACTTCTTTGACAGCCAGTTAAAGCTGTCAGTCACCTTCAATTCTTCCAGTGTAGGTGGAATTGAGCTAGTGCCAACATACATGCCCTGGCACAAAGCCTGGGGTCCCATCCCTTTCCTCACAGCCAGAGACACAGTCAAGATCCCCATGTTCCCCCAGAGACTTTTCCAACCTGTGAATGGTATGAAATCTGCCTCTCCCAGTTCAAGGAGCAACCTCTCTCTGGCTGTCCCTGTCCCCACCGAGCCCAACCCAGGGCTCTCCTGTGGACAATGCACAGAGACAAGAGAAGAGCTCTTACTGCAATAGTCTTCTCCTTGATTCCACCAACAGGAAGAATTTTTCCAGTCAATGACACTTCTCCAGTCATGGCTACATTCTGCCTCACTGGGCAATTCATAGCCAGGGACAGCAGAGCTGTTACTATGGTACATCCTGCGCTTGGTCCATCCTTCGGGGTTGCTCCCTGTTTAAAAAAAAAACAAAGCACAACTCCCCTGCTCATTCAAGAAGCAGCATAGTCAGACAGTACCCTTGTACTTGTTGTTTTAACATTGTCCAAATTTCGTGAAGCCTCACAAAGGTTTTTGCATGTGTGAGTGATGGAATCCTGCTATCTGAATTGGCTGATATATTAACAACTGTGACATTCCTCACTTTATTAATGAGAAATAATCCACAAATGAGTCCACAAATATGGTTTCTGGCCTGATGCTACCACCATACTCACTGGGCTCAGGTCTTTGAGTAAGCAACATCAGGGAAAAAAGAGGACAAACACTTTGAAGCTCTCTGTTAGACCTAAGTCAACATCACAAGGGGAGAATGTCAAGAGTAACAAACTAAAGGAGGACAATATCAAAAATCATGCAAGGCAGAAAAAATCAGTATATAAAGCCCCACAAAATCCAGGCCTGAACTAGTGACAGTCTGGATTTATCTGAGAACAAACCGCTTTGTGGTAAGAGCAGAGGAAATCAATATGAGAGGGAGTAGAGACAGAGATTATGTCTGCTGTTTTCTCATCTTTCAGGAAATGAATTCACAGACAACAATGCAGTACCTAAACAGACACAGAGCAAGCTGCAACAAAGACATTGCACAAAGAGCACTCAGCAGTCCAGATGTAAAGCTGGGACACAATCACAGCTCAAAATCTGTCTTCAGTAAAGCACCTGCCAAAAGCTTGTTACACAGCATGTGAGCCACTCTGAGCACTGTGGGCATTTATTTTCAGCCCCAAATATTGGACAAAAGCAATCACTGCCATTACATGGAAGCATGGCACAGAGATCAGGAGTAGTATTTTCAATTATGTGTAAATGACTTGAGGCCTTTAATATGTACATATGTACAAATGAAGAGCCTTCCAGCTTTACATCTAAGGGAGCAAACCAGCCGGGTTGCTGTGCATGCTCTGTGAACTCTGTATCAGTTTACCTCTGGCACATGCAAGTGGATATGAGAAGACATAAGAAAATCATTGTTGGGGTTCTTCTGCATCAGAAAGGCTCTTGCAAATGTGTATGCAATTTTGGCACTCTCTTTCATTACATCTCCCAGTTGCCCTGTTACTTCAAGTGACCCATCCTTGTTTTCCTTGTCTTTGGGTCGCCTCAGAGATGTTTCAATAAACAGAGTGGAACCTCCTAAAAAAAGAAAAGAAAAACATCTGAAAAAAGTTAAAGGAAAATTAAACTAGAAGGTTTAGGTGATGCAGAAGGTATGTCAGGCATTTGGAACTGATGCTCTCTGATGAGACACTAGCCCTTGAGTAGACAGCAGCTGAAACCTGTTCCTTAAATACCTTCAGGAAGGCCAGCTAAAAACCTCAACAGTCTCCATTCATTGCTTTTTTTGGACTTCACCTTCTAGGAACATAGATGCAACCCCTAGTTAATGGAAATAACCAAGTTCTTATAATGGTTTTATGTTCTTTGTTTCCTCCAGAGAGTAAGCTGAGTTCATAAAATACTTTTAGCCACTTCAATTCTCCAGTGCCGGGAAATCTATTTACCTTCTCCACCATACTGATAATTTCCCTTTTAACTACTTGAATTCTACCCAAAGTCAATTAGAGTATGAAGAAGTCATCTCCTTTGCTGTGTGCTGTATTTCCATCCTGTAGTGCACATAAGCCCACAAGTTACTAGGGGAATAATCCAATGAATGGTAAGCCGCCAACTGCACCCACTCCACAGAGTGCTGGAACACCTATACCTGCCCTCAGCACCAGAAGTCAAGTCAGTGCTGCACATCACTGATGAGACACAGCATTCCTCAGCTGTGCTGTGTATCACAGTGGCACCCTCCTGCTGCTGATGTTCCTAATGTATGTCATTTGTATGGGATATGGAGCTGGAAGAGAAAACATGCTGGCCCTAAGCTAAGATAAGCCTGGTAAGGGCATAAGAAAGGCTCCCTTCTTCTAGGAAGTAGTATTCAGGATCCAAAGGCCAAAGGAAATTCCTTTTACTAGTGCCTGTAAAAGAACATCACTGGACTCAGTTCTATTTGACTATTACATTCAACTTTTGAAAAATTACACAGAAATGTAGGCATTAACCCCAAATTAATTTTGTCTCACCCATAGCTGTCCAGGCCAGACCCATCACCACTCCTGGGGGAGTGGTTTCATACATGCGATCCACAGTGAAGATGGGCTTTCCTACAAAGTCCTGCAGGTTTTCAGGTGTTATTTGGACCATCTCTGCTTCTCCACTCACAATTTTATAGGCAGATTTCCTCAATACCTGGGTGAGATAGTTATTTATCTCTGTAAAAATGCTGAGAAGGCTGATGCACAGTGGTCACAAGCTACATATAACTTCCCCATACCTTTTCTACTTGTTTCTGCAGATTCCTCACCCCACTCTCTCTGCAGTACTGCTTGATGAGAACAGTCAGGACATCTGATGTGATTTGAGCTTTGTTTTCATCCAAGCCACACAGAACTCGTGCTTGAGGGACCAAATATCTCTGAAAAAAACAATCCCCCACATCCTTCTCTTAGTATTTGTGACAAAAGCCGAGTGGTTCCAATTCACTCGATTTTCTGCTGTTACCTCAGTGCTGCTTTCTGGTGTCCACAGCCTATGGACACTGGAGTTACTTTAACTATGTGTTCAAATCAAAGGAACACTGTCCAAAATATCATGTATCTAATTTTTCTGGACATAGTTGGATGTAAATATGTAAGCCTGAATCTGCCAAAAAAAAATCCACCAGATGTAATTCACATAAAGCACAACAGTGATTTCTCTTACCTCTGCAATTGCAAGTTTCTCTTCTGCTACATATCCTGACACATTGATCACTTCCATTCTATCCCGCAGTGGCTCTGGAATGGTTTCTGTTACATTGGCAGTACAAATAAAGAGTACCTGGAAGCATGAAAAGATCCTATTAAGAACTTTCATTAACCAGTTGCTTTACTCCAAGTACTAGTTCCCAAGTTCTGCATTTCTCTGTCTGAAGCGCTAGAGCAAGATCACCCTCTCTGTGGAATTAGTTTTTATTAAAAGTTTGAATTTTATAACTATGTAATAGCATGTTCCCTACCCCCAAAATAAACGTTTAGAAATACACAACACACAAACTGGGAAATCAGAATGCTTTGATAGGGACCAGAAAATGGAAGATCTAGATCTCACTCAGAAGTTCTTTCTACCTTCTAGGAAATTAGCTCAGAATGACTCAATTATCTATACCTATTCCTAATGCGTCAATTCTGTAATTTATGTCAGCTGCACAAAAAGTGCAACAGTGTGTAAAGAAGACCAATTTCAAAAGCTTCACAGCAGCATTAGGCCACCTCCCTTGACAGCAGCTCTGCCAATCATCATGTAAAGGACAACTCTTGCCTTTTCTAGTGGAGACCACACATCTGTCCCTGGCTCTACAGGGAATTAGGACATATGCGGGTGATCATGTTCTTTCATGTACAGATACTTCAGTTAAAAGCAACTCCTGCAGAGACAGTTGTGTACCATTTATGTTCTATCTGATTTTCCAACTGAATAAAATGTCAGCATCTTTTCATGGACAGGAAATCTCTGCATTGAAACACATTCAGACATTCTGGCTCTACAACCTCTGCAGAAAAGAGAAATACCTTTGACAAATCTACAGGAACATCAAGATAATGATCCAAGAAGTTAGAGTTCTGTTCTGGATCCAACAGTTCTAGAAGGGCCGAGGACGGATCCCCTTGATAGCCTCTTCCTATTTTATCTACCTGTGGGAGAAAAGAATTTAATACTCTAAGAAGTTTCCTACTATGATAAATTCTCAAGCAAGACTTTTTTCAAGGCTCCATCTGAAAATGTTCATGAGTGTTCATTAACATCCAGTACCAGTCTACCAGTTTTCTGTGCACTCATCCAAGTCCCCACTATCTTCCAGTGTAAGCACATGACACAGCTGAGAAGACACAGGATTTTTGACTGTTGCAGAAAATCACTATGAAGTCTCAGGCAACGTGCATACAATAAAAAGCACTACTACTGGTGGCTACTAATTGTTAAGCTGAGATAAGCTATAGGCACAGACCAGAACACTTACTCCACTGTGAGAGGACTAGAGAGCTAGCTTACACCACTTCCCTAATATGCAAGGCCAGACCTTGCCTTGCTCTGGCCAAGATGCAAAAAGCCTACACACAGCCATTCAAGCAGAGCTAGCTTAGTGACTTGAAATAAAGTAACTTGACTGAGGCTCATGAGGACTTCCTGAAGTCATGTTGAACAACCTCACTGGTCACGTAGGACTGCTAGAGCCAGCTGCCCAGGACCATGGCCAAGGTCATTGACTCGTCCAGCACCGTGAACTTTGCTTCTGGGGATACAAACAGGGCCACCAGTTCTTCTCCCTTAGGAGTAGCGTTAACTGCATGGCCTTAATGAAATTTGCTGCTACAGCCAAGGCAGGGCTTCTGGCCAACACCACTGAAGTATCATAACCCACAGGTTCCATTACCCTTCAAATTACCATACTCATTGGTTACATCATGCTGCAACGGATGACAGTTTATTGGTCCCACATACCATTCCTTCCAAGAATATGCTGTTGGTCCTTCCCAGGTATGGCATACAAGAAGGCCAGAACGACCTTCAGTCTATTCTGAACACCTGCTATTATATCCTGTCCTTATTTGCATTAGGCTGGTAGCTTTAGACCTACTGAGAGAGTGTCTCTTGCTAATAATCACACAGGCAACAGTGGATTTGTGCACAGTGACGTGCTCACACCTATGAAGGAAACACAAGAACTACAGAAACTCTGAATATCCAGCCAGGTCCATTAGGATCCAAACAGCTATAATTTAATCAGAAGGACACAACTAGAATTGTAAAGCTTGAGTCTGTTATAAGGAGAGAAAACAAAGCATCTAAGGTATCAGTGTCACCCAGAGAACTGGAGAGCCCAGCCTCATATAAACAGAAAGATCATGGGATTTTTCAGAGTTACTGCTTCACCTTTTCTCTGGGGATCACGAATTGATACAAGTCTTTAAGAGCAAAGCCTAGAAGAAAGACCAAATACTTCACCTCGTCAATCAGTATAAGCGGATTCTCTGTCTTGGTCTTCTTCAGACACTGGATGATTTTTCCTGGCATTGCTCCAACATATGTCCTCCTGTTTTACCAGAGATTGTATTTAGGGAACTATTGAAAAGCACAGCACATATCAGAGCATACATCACACAGTGACAGAACAAGTATATCCTGCTGGGAAATAAGTCTTTATTTCTTCAACATCTATCAAAAGCATTCTCCATCAACATATTAAGCACCAAGACCCACCCACTCTGTTTCTAGTAAAGAACTGACAGGAATTTTGGCAAAATACTCCTAGACTACAGTTTCTATCTTTAATTTAAACCACTTCTCAATTAGAGAAAAGCAAAGAGGTTAGGCTGAGAATAGAGGTATTTGAATTTTCATGGCTTTTGGGAAAGAAATGTTAGAAGGGGTAACATTTCACTTCCTCACTTGATAGGGACAAAAAGACCAGTGTAAATCAAAACATACTAAAGGAACAAGTTGCTAATAGGAAAATATAACCTTCCTGCTAGAGATTGTTTCTGGTATCCAGAAACAAGCAGAAGCAAAGAGGGTAAAAACAGAGTGAAGGCCGAGAGGCACAGAACAGAGAACATCTGAAAAACATAGAAAATATTTTTCTCTGCTTCTAGGTAAGGCAGAGCCCTGCAGGTTCAATTTACTCCGCAGAATGGCTACTCTTACTGGTTTGAAAACACCGCTGGTTTTAATTTCAGATGCAGACCCTCCCCTCTGCTCTGGTGAGGCCACCTGAAGTGTCGTGCCCAGTTCTGGACTTAGGAATTCAAGAAAGACAAGGAACTCCTGGGGAGGCTCCAGTGGAGGGCTGTGAAGGTGATGAGGGGGCTGGAGCATCTCTCATGGGAAAGGCTGAGGGAGCTAGGCCTGTTTAGGCTTCAGATGACTGAAAGGGGATCTCATCAATGTGTAAAAATATCTGAAGGGTGGGTGTCAAGAGGACAGGGCCAGACTCTTGCCAGTGGTGCCCAGTGACAGGACACAGGCCAATGGGCACAAACTGAAACACAGGAAGTTCCACCTGAGTAGGAGGGGAAACTTCTGTACATTGAGGGGGGCAGCAACCTGGAACAGGCTGCCCAGAGAGGCTATGGAATCTATTTCTCTGGAGACATTCAAAACTTGTCTGGACACCATCCTGTGCAACCTGCTATAGCTGAACCTGCTTTACACAGAATCACTGGGTTGGAAGAGACCTTCAAGATCATCAAGACCAACCCAGGCCCAACACCTCAACTAAAACATGGCACTGAGTACCACATCCAGTCCTTTTTTAAACACATCCAGGGATGGCGACTCCACCACTTCCCTGGGCAGACCATTCCAGAACTTTATCACCCTTTCTATAAAAAACCTTTTCATAATATCCAACCAATATTTCCCTTGGCGCTGCTTGAGACTGTGTCCTCTGGTTCTGTCAGTTGCTGCCCGGTGAAAGAGACCGACCCCACCTGACTACAACCACCTTTCAGGGAGTTGTAGAGAGCGATAAGGTCACCTCTGAGTCTCCTTTTCTCCAGGCTAAACAACCCCAGCTCCCTCAGTCATTCCTCAGAGGGCTTGTGTTCCAAGCCCCTCACCAGCCTTGTCAGCCTTCTCTGGACGCGCTCAAGTGTCTCAACGTCCTTCCTAAACTGAGGGGCCCAGAACTGGACACAGCACTCAAGGCGCAGCCTCACCAGTGCCAAGTGCAGGGGAAGAAAGACCTCCTTGCTCCTGCTGGCCACACCATTTCTGATCCAGGCCAGGAGCCATTGGCCTTCTTGGCCACCAGGGCACACTGCTGGCTCATGTTCAGCCTGCTGTCGACCAGTGCCCCCAGGTCCCTTTCTGCCTGGGCACTGTCCAGCCACACTGTCCCCAGCCTATAGAGTTGCAGGGGGTTGTTGTGGCCAAAATGCAGGACTTGGCACTTGGACTTATTAAACGTCATTTTACTGCACTCTGCCCATCTATCCAACCGTTCCAGGTCTCCCTTTACAGAGAGCCCTCCTACCTTAAAACAGATAGACACACGCTCCCAGTTTAGTGTCATCTGCAAATTTACTGATGAAAGACTCATCCTCATCCATGTCATCAATAAAAATATTGAACAGAACTGGCCTCAGCACAAAGCCCTGAGGGACACCACTGGTGACTGTCCCCAGCTGGATGCAGCATCGCTCACCACCACTCTCTGGGCCGGCCATGCAGCCAGTTCTGAACCCAGCACAGAGTGCTCCTGTCCCAGCTGTGGGCTGCAGCTTTTCCAGGAGTGTGCTGTGGGAGACAGTGTCAAAGGCCCTGCTGGAGTCCAAATAGACACATCCACAGCCTGTCCCACATCTACCAGGAGGGTCACTTGGTCATAAAAGATCAGGTTGGTTAAACATGACCTATTCCTCCTAAACCCCTGCTGGCTGGGTCTGACACCCTGGCCATCCTGTAAGTGCTGTGTGATAGCACTCAGTATGAACTGTTCCATCACCTTACCGGGTACTGAGGTCAGGCTGACTGGCCTGTAATTACCAAGATCCTCCTTCCCACCCTTGCTGTGAATGGGTGTCACACTGGGCAGCTTCCAGTCATCTGGAACCTCACCAGTGAGCCAGGACTGCTGGTAAATGATGGAGAGCAGCTTGGTAAGCTCATCTGCCAGCTCCCTCATCACCCTGGGGTGGATCCTATCTGGTCCCATGGATTTATGAACATCCAAGCAGCTCAGCAATTCTCTGACTGCCTCCCCCTGGATAACTGGGGGCCCATTCTACTCCCTGACACCATCTACTAACCCAGGAGGAGAGGACAGTTGTCCTGAGGACAAGCCATATTTCCACTAAAGACTGAGGCAAAGAAGGTGTTAAACACTTCTGCTTTCTCCCCTTCTCCATTCCACTCCCCAGCAGGGGAATGGTCTAGATGATCTCCAGAGGTCACTTTCAATGCCAACCATTCTAGGATTTTTTTAAGTGGAAGGAAAATAAACCTATGGAAGGGTCAGACCTACCCATTTTTTATTAACTTCTTGTTTTCCCCATGAATGTTCTTGTTTCCAGGTTTTCCTCATGCAGCATCTCCATCTTGATTATTTGGAAACCAAGTCTCAATCACACCTGAACACACATGTGAATAACCCTGTTCAAACTGTCACCATTCTCTAGTTCTGACATCTAGAGACATGCATCTATTAGCATTTGTCATCAGTCCAGTGGTTTTGAGTAGCTCACTCAGCTTTTCAAAGCTGAGAATACACAATAAACAGGGAGCAACTGCACTTAAAAGCACAAATATAATTATCTTCCAAACTCCACCCTTTCCTATCTTTTTCACCTCTTTCTTTCTTTCTCTTCATCTCAACTCCTGTCAGCAAGGGTTGGCAGAACAGAGATGGGAATTACATACATTGTCCAACTTCAGTTAGATTCCTATTTACTTTAGTAAAAACTGCTGGATAGAGAAATTTCTCAAGTTACACTGACCTGTGTCCTTTTATTTCTGCTACATCAGTCATCCCTCCAACACTGAAGCGGAAGTACTCTCTGTTTAGGGCTCTGGCAATGGAGCGAGCAATACTGGTTTTGCCAACTCCAGGGGGACCATAAAAACACAAAATCTTCCCCTGGGTGGATCCTCGCAGCTGGCTGACTGCAATAAATTCCTGTAGAACAGATAAAGCACCAGCAGTGAACAGATGGGAACATCAGCAACACCAAAACACATTTGTTATCAGGTCAAGTAGTGATTACAAAACAAGCATCATACACAAAACTGGTTCTCAAAGGACTTGGGGGAGGACAAGGGGAGAAGCTAAGTCAGGATACTGATGCATCTGTTTTGCCTCTGGTTATTTATATGCTTGGTTGTCCCCAGCTTCTGTGCTCTGTATCATCTCATCAGAAGAAGCAGTCTCTCTCCACTGCCTTGGAGTGAGAAGACAGATTTCAAGTTCTTCTCCCAGCTTCTCTTGTTCTCACCTGAGTCTCTCAAGCTACATGTGAGCATCTCCTACTGTACCAATCCCATGTGCTAAGTTACGCTTGTCTTATTTCACACTTCTGTGATAGACAACCCTCAAGTAACACTGAGCAGTTGAGAAATCAAAAGATCACAGTTCAAAACTGAAACCTCAACTGATTATACACTTACAGTGAATAAATGACTGTGCAAGTGGGGAAAAAAATCAAGAGACTGCTTCCCTGGGATGCTTACTTGCCCAGCATTTAGTACAAACCAGAATATTACAGTTTGAAATGAGAATGTGACCTTCATTGCCACAAGTAATTAAGTACATTAACTGATTACCAGAACATTTGGGTCTTTCATGCAGCTTTCTGTTTGATGTACAGTTTGATGTATGAATTAACACCAATTAAATGGAGATTGCAATCTGAAACACATCCAAAATGCCTGATGTTAAGCAGTGTGAAATGCGACACATGGCCTACTCCTGCCTTACCAGAATTCGCTTCTTGACGTCATCCATTCCATAGTGATCCTCCTCCAGAACCGCTTGGGCTCTAGCCAGCTCCAGGTTCTCCTCGCTACACTTACCCCATGGGATGGATGTCAGCCAGTCCAAATAGTTCCGTGTAACACTGACAGAAACACACAAATGAGAGTGATTGACCAGCTCATGTCTTCCTCCACCACCTTCCAAAACAACCTCATCCAGAACAAGGGGGATATAAACTACTTATGGAAGAGAGCCTATGAAAAGATCATCACTATTTGGGCTGTCACTGCCAACCTTTTTCACAGTCTTCAACCTCCCCCCACAAAAAAAAAAAAAAACAAAGCTTTTTTCCCCAGCTTTTGCTTTTCTGAAACAAAGAATCTCTAACACCACAGAGGAAGATTTAAGATGAAGAAAATGATGAAGAAAATGATGCCAGTATGGAAGTTAACAGTAGAGATAATCAGCATAAACAAACTGAAGACAACACAAGTGTGTCAAACCACTATTCACTGTTCTAAAACTATGCACTTAGATCAGGAATTCAAGTGTACAGGAAGGTCTGCACAGTGCAGTAACTATCAAGTTGTGCACAGTCATGGACATAGGGAAGCACAGCCAGGCTGTCTGAGACCAGGATCCACCTGAGGACAACTGCCATGCCACCAGAGCTTTGGCTTTTTTCTGCCAAGTACTTGCTTTGCAAATTTGCAACCACTGCTAGAACTCTGAAGGTAAGGGAAAGGAACTAATGCAGCCTGTGAAGCCCAGTATGTCTTTTCTATGACTGCAAAGATGCTGCTCATCCAAAGGCATGCTTGCCCTTAAACAGTCTTTTACTTTGTAAAAGATACTTTTAAAAGCAGAGACCCAGAGACCCCATTAAGAGCTGATGAGTACACCAACTGCTGTATAATATAGCACACTCTGACTCAACAGACAAGAAACGTTCACTTCAACCTTAGTTTCTAACAATTCACATCACAAAACAATTGTCACAGAATGACAATTCTAATTGTCATAGAATTACAAACTATTCATTCATTCCTTAGCAATTCCAATACTTCAGGGACCACCTCAGGTAGCTTAGCCAATGACATGTATTAGCTTCTCTCACATCTACTGAAGACACTGAAGTACAAGAAAAAAGAGCCAAAACTGAAGGCAGAAAAAGAACCACTGCACACTTCATGAGGAACTAGCTGCACATGTTGTATCTCTAGCATCAGACTGCAAGAGAAGACGGA
The DNA here is from genome assembly GCF_026979565.1 of Vidua chalybeata. Lineage (NCBI taxonomy): Eukaryota > Metazoa > Chordata > Aves > Passeriformes > Viduidae > Vidua > Vidua chalybeata. The sequence continues at coordinate 322,124 of NC_071556.1, read as the reverse complement.
AGACCTAAAATGATCAAAAGAGGTAGACTACATAAGTAAACACAGGCAATTTGGAGAAAAATCCTATAATGTAATGATATGCTATGGGGAAGGGAAGGGAAGGGAGGGACTAAAGTAAGTGCTTCACAGAACTGCACTGATGTTTCACTCTCACAACAAACCCTGACAGCATGACATGGCCATGCACTCACTTGAATTCTGAGGAGTGATTATCCAACAAGCCCAACTTGTTCAACTCTTCATCAATCACATCCATGACATGCTTTGGCACTACCAGCTCCTTTAGTCGCTCACGGAACTTCTCTTCTATAGCATCCTTGTCCTCTTTTTCCAGACCTAGTTCTTTCTTAATGATCTTCAACTGCTCTTGAAGAAGATACTTGCGATGTGTTTGCTTGATCTTCTCTTCAACCTAGACAAAGCAACAAATACAGTAACTAATGTGCTCCTGGTACAGACCATCTAACATCAAACACTTCCAAATACTTCTCAGTTACGACGTTCCCAGCAACTGAAAATACTACTTGGAACACATCTGCAGTGTATTCTAACACCAGAAGTGACTTAATAACATACTCCAGCACCCTCCATATCTTGGTGGCCTTCACTGGCCATGATTCAGTGCTTCAATGTTTGTGTTGGGGAGACCAAAGGCTGGGCAGAGTAATCCAGATGTAACCTCCTTAGTACCAGAGAGGGTTAACCACTACTCTCTACCTGCTGCCTACACAGGGAAACTGAAGCCCAGTATGCAGTTGGCCTTCCTTGCCACAAGGACAGTCTACGAATTCATGGTGAGCCTCCTTCATATCAGGGCTTCAAAGTCCTTTCCTGTATAGCTATTTTCTATCCCGATTATTCCAGACCTCGTCTATTCATAGGGATTATGAATTTCTCTTAGCCGAACTTAAGTAGGTTCTTACTGACTCCCCGAGGGGATACCACTAGTAGCTCTGGTTGAAGTTAGACTTTACCATGTTGATCACAACCCTTTCTGCCCATTAGACTAGCAAATTTTTTCACCAATCTCATACTACATACTTCCAGTCTGTAACATCTCAATTTAGTCAGAATACTATTATGGTTGACCTCAGCAAAGGCCACGCAAATGTCAAGGTATACAACAATCATTGCTAGAATCATAGAATCATTTAGGTAGGAAAAGATGTCTGAGATCATTGAGTCCAACAATTAACCTAGCCCTGCCAAGCCCACCATTAAACCATGTTTCCTTTCTGTATTCTGGGCCTTCTCATAGGAGAAGACAATTAGGCAGTTTGCGTTTGGGAAATCCCTTCTAGCTGTTCCAAATCATGTCCTTTTTCATTTGCCTGTACAGGACTTATTGGAGAATTTTCCCCATAATCTTCCCAGGGACTGGGGGCAGGCTAACATGCCTACAGTCTCCCCGATTCTCCTTCTTGGAGATGGGCATGACATTTACCTTTTTCTGCTTCCCAGGAACCTCTCCCATGACCACAGTGCTTTAATGATAAGTGAAAAAAACGAAATAATGACATTGATAAGCCCTCTCAGCATCCTTAGATATATATCTGGTCCCAGAGACTGCATCTGTTCAATTCGCTTAAGCCAATTCTCCAGCCATTCCAACCCTGGTCCAAAAGCATTTTGCACTTAACATGAATTCTAAAAGCCCCAGTTACTGGGAGTTAACAAACAAAATATGACTCAGTATTCTCAAATATTTGTACTTCACATACTTCATTACCATTTAGATGCAGTTACTGTACTCTGATTAAATCTTACAACAGACAGGAGCTATTGCAGTTCACAAGAGTTAACAGAAGGTCATTTGAAATAACATTGTGCAATTTACACTAGTACATGCTATATACAGTATTAGGCTGTATATTGTTACACGGATGCTTGGTAAACTGCAGACCTCTAGATTTATCTGCTTGCATGAAACTACAACTTAGACACAATTTAACAGCAAATGCTGTAGCCTTGTATCTTCTTACTTCTACCATGTGCATGAAAAAAAACATTTCCAACAGAAAACCTTAAATCTAAATAATGCACCCTTTAGAGCACTACATACCCATATTAAGCATCACAGTGGTGGACACAATATAAATACACACAAGGTATTTGTTACTCCAGAAACTTACCTCTCTTCCAAGACGCTGCTGAAGTTTGCTCAGCTCATACTCCTTTTTCAGAAGGGAAAGAGCTTTATAAAGCCGTTTGGGAATCTGGAAACGATAGACAAAAAATGAGTTTTGAGATGCCATACCCTTGTTAAGTAACACACACACACATATATATACACACACTTTCTCCCTCCTAGAGAGAAAGACAGAATAAAAAACTCTAACAGGTTGTGTGGGAGAACTTTACAGCACTTGTAGATGTGGAAAGACCAACATGTAGCAACTCCACAGCATGTAAAGAAAATTACATGCTGCCAAAGATGCGGAGCACTCCGATTTACCCACAGAAAATCAGTACTAATGATCTACTATATCCTTCAACAGGAATCTAGTCACTGATACTAACGTATCATCAAAAGCAGCACTGAAGTCTCTTCTGTACTGAGGCTGGTAAAGAAAAGGTGACATACAACAGATGTACTGATTCCATTCACATTGCCTGAGCTAAAAACTTAATCTTACACTGGTTTCTTCCAAGATGTCTTGAAGTTCGTGTGACTCTGCCCCTGTTAGGGCTGCACCCATGTCACTCAGATAGATAGGGTTATCTACCACACGCTGTCCAGCCTGCATCATCTGAAGTACAGACTCTCTGCAAATAAAAGGTAAAAACCCCAAAATGCTCTGTAAATTTACATTCAAAATGGAATATCCTAATTTACTTGTTATGACAGTGCAATAAAATGAAACACAGCTCAGTTTCACAGCAAACTATTTGCGAAATTTGACTGTATCAATACTCAGTAACAAACAGATAAATCACTTGGTTTAGAGGAATGATCACTAATATATAAAATTAAGTATCTGAAATGCTCTCCAAACAGTTATGTAGGATTTTTTTGTGCCAGTAGTCCAAAACTTCTATCCTGCTTGTTAAGACATGGATCAGATCATGATGCTTATTGCAGTGGGTTTTATTTAGACCCTGCCTTAGGACTTAACTGTTCTATGTTGTTTCTAAATTGCACACCAGGTTTTCAAAACTTTGATTCCAACAACGGACAGAGTTTACATCTCAAACCAAAAATCTATGTGACAATTCAGCAAATATCTCTACCTCATTACAACAGAAAGACAAGTGGTATAGAAAATGTCAGTATCTTCCAGCCTGAGAACATGCTGTTCCCAAAGCAGGGCAGCATGGGAAGGACATACCTGTACAAGGGGTTCAAGGCAATGATATCCCGGATTGTTTTAACGATTTCTGCAGTAAGTGCCTATAGACACAACAAAATCTAATCACCAAAAGAATGGAAAAAGATAGGCAAGATCACAGTACAAATATGAAATTACCCAGAGTCCAGCCACTCACTGCAGTGGTGGGCTGTGATGGGTCTTGGTGCTGGGGCAGTTTCTGCTCACAGGAAAGGCAGCAAGGCCTATAGGCTGGCTTTCTGCATGCACAGAACTTGACTGGCTCTTGGCCAGAAGATACGATCAGGTTGAACACCCAAGCCAACTTCAAAGAAACACTCAGTTTGATGGAGGTCATCACACAGATTTAAGCACAGACTAGCCTCTTCATTCAGCAACTTCATTTGAAGTCAACAGTTTTAAGGAACTGAGCTGTTATAATGAAAATTCTTTACTTTCATATAACCCCCTTGTGCAGTGACTGTGAGAAGGAATTAGTTTCTGCAGCCTGAAATTAGAGCCTGATTTTAGAACTTTTCCTTTTGAGCAAGAAGTGTAGGTGCAATTCTACAGGACAATTCCAAGCTTAAGTGAATTAGTCCAACTAATTCACTTACTTTAACCTCTTCTGTGATCTGAAAATCTTCATGAACCACATTCTCTACTTCTACCATGAGAACTTCCTTCGAAGAAGCAGCTACAGGATCTAGTACCAACTCCACAGCTTGGTCCTTTGCTCCAGGCTCCTCTTCAGCCTCCTTTTTAGATCGCTTCTGTTTCCTTCTAATTTTTTGTTTGTTCTCAGGTTCCTCAGGCTCAACCTCTAGTTGCTTGTTGATACGAATCCTGAAAGCCAAAAGAAACCAGCAACAATCTATCTCCCTGTTACATGTGATTTCAGCTCTTCAGCATGAAAAGGAAAGTCTAAGCTGTATTTTGAACAAGCTAAAATTTAGAAAGGACACACATTTGCAAGACACCATGTTTCATTATTTTGGCTTTTATACAGGAGTTTCCTTTTCTATGTGTTTCCCTATAAATGCTCCTCAAATCTGGTATCTAGTGTGGTTCCTATGGACATGATTGACCAGTGCTTCATGTCTCAATCAAATATAAAGACTAACCCTGAAGTTATATCATAGGAATACCAAACCCTTCCAAGTTATACAGAAATATTTCTATTCCAAGTAACCCCAAACCAGTAGCTTATTTCCAAAATGAAATCAAACACGGCTGTGCTTTGATAATGCAGCAAGAGGTCTAAGACTTCATTTGAAAAGGAATTGACTTGTGAATTCATGCAAATTTAGCTTTGACAGGACTGCTCATTCTTTGCTGTCCAGAACAAATGCAAGTGAAGAAAAGTGAGAAGGAAAAAAAGCCATGCTTCAAAGCAAAACCCACCCTGGATCTGTCCCTTTGGCCATGTTTCTGTCCTTGTATTTTTCCTTCTAATGGAAATTACTTATTTGATGCTTTTAAAAATATAATTTCTTAACTTAGTTAAAAATATCCGGAATAAATGGGTAAAACTAGATTTTCAGCAATAATCATATTTTCTTCAATTCAGTTCTGGGGCAAAATTATGACTGGGGCAAGACCATTAAAATTCTGGGCCCCCCCTCCTTTTTTTTAAAGCAAAAATACCATCTTGAATTAATTGATTCCAATTACTGACACTCTCAGGATATGGCATGGTAGCAAAGCAAAAACTTGCCATACACAAGTTGTGTAGAAAAAAGTGCATGTATGTAGTGAAACTGATAAAGGATATCTCTGTTTAAACAGTAGTCTGGTGAGATGCAGTGAAGTACAAGTAACCAACCTTCGGTGTCCCATGACTATCATACGCAACTTGTCTCCAAGATCCTGCATTTCATGAATCTGGACAAAAGTTCCCATTTGGTATATTTCATTCAGATCTTCCACCACATCAGATTCATTACTATTGAGCAAAAAAATTGGAGTAGATATTCAGAAACTTGAGATAGTAGGTTATATTAAAAAATAAAAAAAAAAATCACTGGTTGCAGAACTTTAAACTGGACTTAGGGGCAAAGACACTTAATCCCCATTGCTACCACCATGTAACCCCTTTCCAAATCACCCAAGTATCTGGACAGCTCATCTCCTTCCCGAACAACAACATCCTTTTCTAAACCAAGACTCCAGTTCCCAGCAGTGCTGCTGGTGGCAACAAAGACTTTCATAGCATGAGGATGGTCCAAGACCAGCCACAATTTCTGCAATGCTATCCAAGGCAGGGCATTTAGGATGACAGCTTTTAGTGTAAATGCAACCTGGACAGCTTATTTTTGTATTTTTTAAAAAGATCAAGAGAAACAACTTACTTGTCATCCTTTTTAAGAAAAACACCAGCATAAGGCTGGGCAAGACGAACTTTCCTCCTCAGCAGTTCAACCAGCTTCTTATTTTTCACCTAGGACAACAGGTATGCAATCAGAGGTGGATTTTCTGTAATCTTTGCACTCCCAGGGTATAAGGCCAGGCATGATGACACCCTACAACTAAATTATGAAGTCGGAGCTTGTACAGTTCTAGTTTCTAGTCTCCATTAATGGACAGTAATATAGAACAGGAAAACAAGGTAGAGAAACATGAAACTTAAGTATTTTGACCAAGTCACTTCCTAGTCAAGATAAGAGAAGCTCAAAGGCTGGGGGGGGGGGGGGAACTAAACCTAATCTGTACAAATCTTACAAGCAAAAAACCTGAGTTACTTGAAAAGTATCTTATGAGTTTCTGTTGTTATCACTGTTCCCTTCCCCTTCCATACCTGTGTGTCCTAGCTCTCTGCTCCTGATGGGGAGCTAGTTCACCCTTCCCTATCAGTTGCCTGAATTCTGCCCAAAAGCCCTAGTTAAAATCCTCTTCTCCAGAGCCTTCTCTACTCAGTTCCTCTCCTACACCCACGAGTCTGAGTTCCTGTTTTGAGTTTCAGCCAGTATTTTCTCCTAGTTTACTTTCTTACTGCCCTCCGATCTCTAGACGCCACACACCTGTCCCTGGCAGATCTCCCAGCACCACTGGAACTGTTATCACAGCAGGCTGAATCCTCAGTAACCAAGAAGGTAACTCCTTGTGAATTCTGCTGTTGCATCAAGTCACCCTGCCAACAACTGAGCGCTCTTCAAAGTGATGGACATAAGCTGCATTGCTCAATGCTTTACTAACAACCAGCATGGTTCTGTCAGAATAGCACGACTAATACCACCACTGTTGGCCTATTCTAATCTCAGCATACCTATTCCAATTTTGTGCAATGTTTAGCAAAAATACGCTTACCAATGTCAGAGACATTAAAAGGAAGAAAATTAGTAATTCCATAGGCACTGTAGAGACTCGACCTTGTCAGGTTAATTGCAGCACAATGAATTCACAGTGTAAGAGAAAACGTTTAACAATTCTGTGAAACATTGTTGACCCAAGCATTGAAATTGATGACTTTTGTACATAAGTCTTATATGACTGCATGCTCTTAATAATATATAACCTTCTCCTTCCCCTGACACCTCTATAAAGACACTAGAAGCTGAACATATTAGATTTGGACATGCAGAAAAACACTACAGCAGAAATAACATTATGTTAAATAATACTACAGGAACAAGAAAATATTGATTTATTTCATACTACATTTACTTCAAAATCAGACTGGCAACACACCAGAGAGGCACAAAAATACAAGTACTTGTTCCAGATTGGGTTCATTTAAGGAAGAAGAAGTATTTCTGGCCTGTAAGCTCAAGTCACACATCAGTGAAATAATTCATAACTCTTAAAGTCTTTATGGGGTGCAGACGGAAAAGATCACACTCGGAAATGATGATTGCCATCCCCATCCCTCAACACCTTCTCCCACCGCAGATGTACTGCTCTACACCGAATTCCTGCTTTTTCCTTGCAGCTCACAGCTTGCTGCTTTCACCAGCACGGGTCTCGGTGCTCTGACACCAGCCTACGGCACCGAAACAAGGACACGTTTGCTTAACCTTCATCACAGAACACAAAAATGACAGCGAACTTCGAGAGAGTGTGTGTGAATCGCCGACCTTCTCTGCTAGAAGCAGAGCTGCTGACGCAACAACTGTGAAACTTCAACTGTCCCAAAAGAAACCGTTATCCCGACAGGACTGGGTTACAAAGCCCGAGCTAAAGGCCGAGCAGCGGCTGCCCGTGGAGGTCACGCACGCGGCTGCCTTGCTCTGCAGTTCAAGGAACCTGCCTAGGCAAAGAGAGCGGCCCGGAGATGTGGCACCGCCAGCGGCGGGGTCAGTCGGTGACCCCCGCACGGCCTGGGGTGATACCACCCCGGGATTCCCGCCTGAGGCCGCAACACTGGGCTGAACCGCCTCCGGCCTCTCTGCGAGCCAGCCCAGAGCACCTCCCGCCGCCGCTCCGGTACCTCGCGGCAGCGGCAGCTTCCGCCCAGGCCGGGCCGGCAGAGCCGAGCCCCGGGCCCGGGACCGAGGGCTCGGCGGCAGCTCACCTCGATGATCTTGATGAAGCGCGGGAATACGGGGTTGCGCGTCACGGCGATGAGCGGGACGTTGGGGAAATGCTCCGGGACGAGCAGCGGCGTCAAGGCCGTTATGACGGGCCCGGCCCCGCCACTGTCCGCCCCGCCACCGCCACCGCCGCCGCCGTCCTCGCCGCCGCCTTCCAGTGCGTCGCCCCCTGGCAGACCGCCGGGGCTGCGCTGGTGCCAGCGCGGGCCGGCGCTGAAGGTGGCGCGGGGCGGCGGCGCGGAGCCCAGCGGGGCCGGGACGGCGGCGGCGGGGGCCCAGAGGCGGCGCCGCGCGGGCCCCAGGGCGGGCCCGGTGACCGCAGGCCGCCAGCGCCCGCACAGCCGCCACCAGCGCGCGGTCGCCATGCTGCCGGCGCGCGCGCCTCACTTCCGCCCTCCCGGCAGCGCCCGCCCCGCCCGCGCGGGGTCGCGTGGCGGCGCGCACGTCCGAGCCCGCCCGTGAGTGCGAGTTCGAGCCCAGGTCCCGGTCCCGGCCGGGCGGGTGCTGGAGGGAGGGAGGCGGTCGGCATGAGTGTGGCTTTGGCCACTGCCCGGCCTTCCTTTTCCTCCTCGGTTCCCTGCAGTCGGCTGCCCGGACAGCTCCCGAATATCTCCAAAAATGGAGACTTCATAATTTCTCTAATGACACTGTGCCACTGCTCCGGCAGCTTCTGTTTAAAAAAGTCTTTCCTGATACTCCGAGGGAGCCTCCCGTGTTTCTTTTTGTGCCTATTGCCTCTTGTCCTATCACCAGGCACTACTGAGAAGAGCCTGACTCTTCACACCTCCCCTAGGTAGGTATTGCTCTACATTTATGGCACCCCTGAGTCTTCCTTCAGCAGGCTGCAGTGCCAGCTCCCCCAGCCTTTCCTCAGGGGAGATGCCCAGTCCCTCCATCATCTCTGCAGTTCTTCTCTGGACTCTTCAAGGTGTGTCCGTGGGTGCTTGTAGTGGGGAGCCCACAGCTGGACACAGGTTGCCCGCCGTGGCCTCAGCAGTGCTGAGGGAAGGCTCCTGTCCCTGAACCTCGCCAGGCCAGGCCAGGCAGGGGCACAGCAGTGGCTCGGGTTCAACTCAGGGTCCAGCAGAGCCCTCAGGTCCTTCTCTGCAGAGCTGCTCTTCAGCAATTTGGCCCCTCGTGTGTCCTGGTGCATGAGGTTATTCCTCCTCAGGTGCAAGACATTGCATTTTTTTTTCACTGAACTTCATGATGATCCTGTCAGCCCATATTTCCATCCTGTTGAAAGATTAAATTAAATTTAAAGATTCAAAGGAGCCTTGAGACTTGTCTCAGTGGTATTTGGTGAAACGACAATAGGCAATGGGCACACACTGAAAAACAAGAAATTCTATTTAAACAAAGAAAAGCATTTTTACAATGGGAGTGATTGAGTGCCGGAACAGTGCTGAAACAGAGATTTTTGGAGCTAAGTTAACAAAATGAATTAAGCATTTATAATTTAGCTTGTAGAGTTATGTATTGAATTTTAACCTTTTACTTAAGAAACCTCTGCCTGGTACAAAGGGCATAAGAAAATGCAAATTTCTGAAGCTTCCTCCATAAAGAACAATACCAGAAGAGGCAAAGAACCCAGATAAAGAAGCTCCCCTGTCTCCAAGCCTATCGAGACTGACAGACATACTCAGATAAGCACCAAAGGACCAAAAGCGCACGCCTGCAGAGAGGAAAAGTTCAAAAGTTCAGTCATGAGGAAGACCACAATCTTCAGCCTCAGGACCACCGAGAGACCCCCATACGACCACCACAGCAAACCACGCGTGCCCAGAAGGGCGTGGACTTATTTAGCATGAGAAGCGAGGACAGGCGGGGCCAGGGGTTGAATATGCATGAAAAAGTTGTACAATGTATTGCATATGGAACATCTTTGGGAATAAAGGTGTGGGTCAGACTGAGGCTCAGGGCACAAGTTTTGGAGAGCTATCTCACTTGTGCCGGGTGCTGACATACATACCCACTTCATAACTACCCCAGGTTATGGAGTCTATTTATTTATTCCGCGTATCGCTACAGTGCGTGGAATGTGCATCCTTGGAGATGTTCAAAATCCAATCAGACAAAGTCCTGAGTAGCCTGTGCAAGTTGTTTCTGCTCTGAGCAGAGGGGTTTGACTGGGGATCTTCAGAGACCCCTCAGCCAAGCTGCTGCTGCCACACAGGAGTCTGCACGGCTGGGGGGCAGGAGGGGTAGGCTAGATTGCAGATGTGCCCCAAGTGGTGAACTATTAGGCCTTAATGGCCTTGGGCAGCCTCCCTTGGGACCCACACCTCAGACCTGTTCATAACCTGCTGTTGTCTTATGATCTGACTTCTGAGTCTGTGCTGTTGCCCTTCTTGGGTGCTGTGGGACTGGAGATGCCCTTTCCCCAGCAACCCTGCTATTCAGCTTGATTCCTGTCCCTTAGGGAACGGAAGTCAAGAAAAAGGGATATCAAGGGGAGAACAAACAGCTTTCACTTTCTGCAGATGCCTTGCCATTAATGCAACATTTTAGCAAGTAATGTAAACCCATTATTGTTTAAGCCTCTGAGACCTCTTCCACATAACCTTTTTTGGGGCGGATTTTCCAGATGGAAGTATGTGCCTATGTGTTATCTGGTGCAGTTGAAGCAAACCTTCATGTAGCTTTGTCAGTTTATGGACATATGCCAAAGATGGCATCAAAGAAGAAGCTTTAGGGAAAGGCCTTGTCAAAATCTGAAATTAGTATTTCATCCATGAGGTAGGCACATGGAGATAAGAAAGTATAATACATCCTGCGAAAACTCATGTCTCTGACTTTGAAGGTCACAGTACTGGGGAAAAATAATAGAAAAAAAACATAATGGAAAAGTATTGTGGAAAAAATTCCCTTTATTTTTCAAATATGGAAACTATCTGTATTAAGACTGCAAATAACAGCATGAAGAAAAAGCCCTCAGGAATTAACAGAATCAAATTGCACGAATGCCATGAACATACTGTACAGTACTGATTTCCAGTTCTTCTTTGGGCAGAGCAGAAAGACATACAATTTCAGATCAGTTTTCATGGGCAGCTCTGACTCCTGGAACAATGTGCAACATACGTAAAGTGACATGTGGCCTAACTGAAAATCCATATTCTTCCTGGATTTTCTCTCTTCAAAGTAGTATTGACGAGGTGTGTCCTTATTCAAGAGCTACTTGTGTATTTATCATTGAGATAGCTCTCTGTTTCATCCCATCTGTAACCATTAGGAAGAGATCTGTTTGCAAATAGGAGAAACTTAGAAAGTTTCTGCAAGTAGAAACAGCAGGACTGCAGTAAAGACTGCATAAGCTCACAAATATCTGGTAATTTTAAAAGACAGTGGATAAAATTACAAAAAACCTTTCAATTACCCAGTTTTGAAGGCTGAGTTAGTACAAGGTCAGCACTGGATTTGGAAGAAGTACAAATGCTTTAGTATTCTTGACTGAGCTCTGAAAGCTTGGCCTTTGCCAAGATTGATGCAGAGACAAGGACACAGTGGAGAGTTTTTTCTATACATCAAGAAGTTCTCATTTATCACCAGAAGTTGCAAGTCTAAATTGGCACGCATTGAGCTCCTTTCTGGGAAATCTGGCTTTGAAAGACTAATTTCTGGAATGAAGTAGAACAGCCTCAGGGTTTTTTTTTTAAGTACAGGTTTCGATGAGTAAATCAAGGTGGGCACCAAAATGAAATATGCAGCTTTACACATAGTGAGACTGTAATATTGGCTTTCCTTCTTGGATTAGTAACAAAAAATTTGACTCTATGTATACATATGCTTGCACACATGCACCTCTTTCATATATATGTATAGATATATATGTAAGTATATGCAAATTTCTGACAACATTTTGATGTTCAGGTACTGTAAACAGATAATCCCAATCATAATTTGGTTAAAAACATGGGTAAACACCAGAGCTAAAAGCTATAAACTGAATTCTGAAATTTCCAAAGGAATACTGGTTTGCATTGTTGGAAAATGAGGCATCTAGTTGTTTGTGCTCTGTTAATCTTGTGTGGAAAGCAGGAAATCACAAATGGCAAGGCATGGTGCATACTGCTTTGTGGGAACATCTGTGAACATGTGGATGCAATGTGGTATGGAGAGTCCCTTTTATGATGTGTGTACATGTCTGCTAACAGGAACTGAAAACAGGTTAGACTCCTGCTGAGTTTTATTAAAGTATCATTAGAATCCTTTCAGGTAGCTTTAAAAATGATTGGGTTGGAAAAACCCTTCGCAATATCTCTAAGCCAGAAAGCACGTGCATATATTATAAAGCCAGAAGGGACCCTTATGACCATCTAGTCTGTGTAACCCAAACCATAGGACTTCTCAGAATTAATTCCCATTTGAGCTAGAATCCAATCCAACAATCTTCTGATTCATCCTTCAGTTTGCCCTTTTTATACAGGAAGTCACTTCAGGATTAGAATTCAATGTTTTCTTGAAAAGTTGGACAAGTAGTCTGAAAAAAAAAAAAAAGAAAACCAAGAAGCAGTTCAATATGGACAACTTGAAATTACTATACTTCAATAGTAATAATCAACTGCACAAACACAAGCTGGGAAATTGCTTGATAGGCAGCAGTCCTGCTTAATATGATGTGGGAATTATCATGTATTACCACTGGACTAGGGTCAATGCTATCATGCTGTTGTTAAAAAATAAAGCACTTCATGGGGTTTTATAAGCAGGTCTGTTCTTTATGAAGGTTTAGACTCATCAACTGAGCAGTGTTATTGATAAGCTAGTGCTGTCTTAGCTCACTATAGATACACGCTGATGCAGTGTATCTGAAAACTCTTTGATTAAGATCCAGTCCTCAGATAGAGCCATCTCATCAAAGTAAGAGTCTAACCTTGCTAAGAGTTAGGATAAGATGAACAGACTTGAGTTTTCTCTATGTATGCATCAGAGGCAGTTATCCTGATCAGCTGATGCATAGCCTGCTAACAACCATGGTAACATGAGTCCAAGATCTAAATCTTAATGTACAGGAAATATTCTTTCCTCAGTGCTCAGTAACAATAAATCTTTAGTTGGATTGTTGTGTCAAATTTTAGTCATTCCACTTCAAGAAAAATGTGGAACAGCAAGGAGAATGTCCAGAGGAGAAGAACATGAATGATTATTACCTGTGATATATACGGGATCTGTTTAGTCTAGAAAGGAGAAGAGCAGACATTATAAAAGTATTCAAACAAGATTTAAAAAGTCATACAAAGAGCATTTGTTATCCAGCTCACTTGCCTTCTGCTAGAGTAGATCTCTTGTCAAAATAAGCAACCTGGCTTCCACAGTCAGCAAACAACTTGCTGCCTTACAGTCTGGAGCTAGCCACTACTAAACAGAACTACCACACACTTCTAGTTACCCTGTTCTGCTACCAGTCTTACATGAAAGAGATGCATTTGTGCATTTATCTCAGGTTCCAAATAATTGTCCAGCCCATAAAAATAGAATACTCTGCCTTCAGGATGTGTAATGTAGCAGCACCAATATATAACCCTGCAGTTTCTGAACAACTAAAAAGAGCCTCATGATCTGGCTTTGAACATCTCAAGAAATGTGTTTGAGGAAGCTTTGTTAGTTCTGGGGAGGGCAGCATGGGCAGGTGTGTGGTTGTGATTGGCAAAGTTTACTCCAGCAATGCCTCTGAGTTGCACTTCTGAGTGTATGGATATGGCTAGGGATGAAAAACATCAATGTGTAAAGCCAGGGTAGAGGGGTGTAAGTGACATAATGGATTGGGAATAATGAGCAGATCTCAAGTGAAACCAGCCAGTTTAGATAGTACCTCGGTGTGTCAGGAGGCTGCTCACTGCTGTTCTTGCTCTTAGCCGTTGTTAAAAGCAGGACAGCTACAATGCACCAGCCCCAACACTGTAGATCCTTAACATCTTCCTGGTTAAGTTATAGACATTCATTTTTCTGGATTTTTGTGGACCTGGATGTTATGGAACAAGTCCTAGTGGTCCTCTTCACTGGTGTGAGAGATACCAGCTGTATTCCTGGCCATGCCAGAGAAGGGGGAGAAAGCATGGATGAAGCAGGTCCCTACTTCTATCTTTAGACTCTGAGATATTATGGATGTAATTTGGGTTTATGTCCTAGTGTGTTAAACAGAAGCTGAATTCCATTTGGTAGGAATCAAAAAATATATCCTGAATTTTTAAGTCTGGGATCTGGCAAACCTGTGCAAGTGCTAAGATGTGATTTGTCTCTGCCTATAAAAGATAAGGATCTGTAGAAGGACAGAGCTGTTTGAAAGCACATTCTAGAGCAATGTGACTGAGGGGAAGTCACTTCTGAAAACAGGCAGAGATGAGCACAGGAATCATTTCCTTAGGAATCCTGTGATGAGGAGTGAAACTGTTTTGTGAGCAAATGTTGCATGAAAGGGAGTAATTCCTGGCATGGATGTACCACCCAGGTGCTCAGATGGGCAAAATGGTTCTTAAACTTTGTGTTTCCCCTCCTGGTTTCAGCAGGATGAGAAGAGCTTGCTAAAGAGAAATGAAGTTAACTGGGTTTTGGCAGAGCTTGGTAGAGGGGAGAGCTGTTTCAAGACTGAATAATGGATATAATACATTTTTTAACTGTTTGCTTCTTTCACAATCCTTTAGGATCTTCCACAAATGAGAATTGTATTGGTGCTACCAGCCAGCTGTCCCTGCCATATGATCCCACATTCCTTCAGGAAGTGGGTGACTCTAGTATGTGCAACCAAACAGGTTGCCAGTGGAATTCTCAGGAAGCATCAAGTGCATATCTGTGCAAACACCAGGACTGTGAGCAAGGAGGTAAATGCTAAAAGCTTGTTTGGGTGAAGGTAGTAACCAAGTGAAGACTTTGCAGCTGTATCTTCCAGGACAGAGTTACAGCAACATTTTGGTGCCAGTCCACCGATGGTGGTGTTCCCAACTCACCTAGCTACTTATTTCAGAAATAAAGGAGCTGCTAGTTCAGCTCCTTCACTAGGTCTTCCTTACTCAGGTCTAACTATTGAGCCTCATAAGAATGACTAAATCAGGCTTTCTTTGCACTTTAATTTTCTCCTCTTTTATGCCAGTTAGAGAACAATAAGGGAGCAACAGGATTAGGGAAGACTGCATGTTGCAGAGGTGATAGAAAAGTGAGTGTCTTGCACAATGGATCTTTGTCTGTCCTCCACTCTGGACTTCTGTTTCAAGTTTTCACTTTTTACAGCATTAATCTGCACTCTGCTGCCCGATATCACAGTGCTGTCTCCCTCCTCAAGTGCCTGTGGGTGTCATTCTGTGGGCAAACCAGGTGGGAGAGCTGTTCTTTCTCCTCTATCCCAGAATTACCAAGTTCGCAGTCTTGCGCATCCAGCTCATGCCGGGAGAGATGCTCCACAATGCCAGCCCCCAGAGAATCCCCCAGGACATTTGTAGTTGTTCTAAGGCGGTCCCTGAAAAATCAGAGAAAAAAAAACAAAATAGAGTTTCATAGCAGCAGCTAAGGGGATAAAGATTATTTCAAGAAACATCTTCAGTGAAACTTTTTCTACTTTCTAAGTAATTCTAATAATGGATACTCCAACACTGACAGGAAAATGATTCCCAGAGAACCTTCCTTGATTGACATCCTTGAGCTCAAGCTTCACATTCATTCCTGTTTTATTGTATTCCCAATTTCTTACTGAAAAGTTTTGGACTTGACACAAATGAAGACAAAGGTTGCTGTGTTTATACATGGACACTGTCCTTTCCAAAAGCCTTGCTGCAGACTCAGATGGCTTCAACACACTTGTTCCACTTAAGTTGCATTTTGTTTTAAAAAAAGTGCTGAAATTCTGGTGCAATCCTATAACAGCACTGCTGTGGACGCAGATTTCCTCAGTATGGACAGCGTGCAGTAATACAAGGCACCAGATTCTTTGTGCAAAACAGCACATCTAAAAGACCTTTTGCAATGAGATATTCTCCACAACCACAACAGTATGTCAGAGCTGCTGAAGCTGTCACCAGTCCAGCATCCCATCAGATCCTCCAGTGGTAACAGTGGAACCTGATTGAAATAATCTACTCTGAGTAAGCAGAAGAAGTAACCTGGCTTATTAGGAGGCAGGGCTCTTCCCAGCCAAGTCTGTTTTTATGCACAATCCACAGGAGAAGTGAAGGTGTTCTGCAAAACTGTTTCCAACTGATCAGCCATGGCTGGGAGCAGAGTTTGGCTGCTTTGGCTACAAACCAACAATACAAGATACAGAAGAAGGGAGGAGAACAATGACAGTGTATCCATCTGTCAGGATTTTGGTGTTTGAGAAGACAGAGCGGTGGGACTATGTACAAATGCATTCTTCAATATGGTTCCTAAGAGCACTCCTATAAAATTGTCCCAAGTGATTTTATTTAAAAGGGAAAGAAAACTGAAACGTAGCAGTGTGGCTGACTGGCTGCACCCATGTAAACACTCTTCAACTTTGTACAGCTCAGTCTCATCCCTCTTTCAGTGTTTGGTGACCCAGAGCTATCATTCTGTAGTGTGGATTTGCTTATTATTGGCACAACTTTTCCCTATCACTCTGCAGATCATTTCGGGATTCATTTTAAATAAAGCGAATGGAGGACATTTGTTTGGTCACCAGGCTGATCAGAAAGTGACCTCTGATGCCTTGAGTCACTGAAGCACATGGTGAAGACTCCAGCACGGGCAGAGAGGGCTACTGTGCAAAGGTCTCAGGGATACAGGTGTGTTTTAAGCTTAATGGTACAGGTTAGTGAGCATGTTTTTAGCAGAGAAATCGGGAGTACAGATGTGGTCTGCAAACACTGGCAGGAATGCACAGAAGTGCATGCCTGCTGGGCAAGGAACTTACAGAAACCAGTCCACAGCGATGATCAGTGTAATGTCTTCAGTAGGCAGCCCCACTGATGTCAGTACTATAACCATTGTCACCAGTCCTGCCTGGGGAATACCTGCAGCTCCGATGCTGGCTGCCGTGGCAGTGATGCTGGAGAGAATAGGAAAGCAGAGCTATCAGCAAAGGGAAGAAAAGAGCTGGTCGCATTTGCAGAAATGTCAGGAAGTAGCTCAAACTCATCATCGTCTTGGCAGCCTTTCTGCCCTGGTCACCATGAAGGATAATGACACATGGGACATCAACACAATGCCAGGCTGCCACTGCCAGACACCCCCTCATAACAGACTGCATACCACAGCTTTTCCTAAGACCTGGACATGCGAGAAGGGCTCAAGTGGCACCTCAAAGACATGATGTCCACATGTGCTTTGACACCTGGATCTGTAGTACAGCCCTTCTTTCCCATACTTTTTTTTCCTTATTGTCTCTTCTGAGCAAAAGAGGAACCTGATCACACCTCAGACAAGCCAGCAAAACGGATAGCCTTTCTGTAGTCCCAAAACTCTTTCAAAAGTCACCTTATTGTGATGATTTGCCCAAAGTCAAGTTCATAGTTGTTGACTTGTGCAATGAAGATGGCTGCAAGGGCCTCGTACAGAGCAGTGCCGTCCATGTTAATTGTGGCTCCCACAGGCAGCACAAACCTTGTGATGCGCCTGTCCACACCATTGTTTTCTTCCAGGCACCTGAAGGTTATGGGCAGAGTTGCTGAGCTGAAAGGAATTTACAAAACCACATGAATTGCATGTATGCCAACTTTGGAAGAAGGACTAAGCCTCTGTCTGGTTTATGACCTTACCCACTTGCTTTTTCACCCTGCCATGTGAGCCAGAGGCCAGAAGCTGCTAGAAGAAAGAACAGTCTAAGCAAGGCTTCCTCAGATATGATGCATGCTGCAGTTGCACATTCTGACATGGCTTTTCTCAGGGGGTTGGGACAGGGTCTGTATAACCCTGAGGCTGATGATGCTGGTATAACACTAAAAGAAGGAGGATTCAGGGTACATAGGGCAGAGTCTCAAGACCAGAACTTCTTTTTCTGCTATTTAAAAACTTGAGCCCTTTCTCATCCCTCCCAGTCCATAAGACAAGAATGACACGTTTGAGAATATAACTTGCAGAGAAAGCAAAGAACTGTTTCTGAAAGAGAACGTGAACAGGAAAAATGCTGTGTGTTTTGGTATGAGAATGTATGTGGAAGAGCCAGCTATGTGCTTGCCAGGACACCAGTATAACAAGAAACATAGCACTTAGTGAAACAACAGTTACCTACCACCCCTTGCTTTGGCTGTGTGACATGGTAGTGTGAGTCATTGAACATACTGGTGTTGATGCCTTTGCTCAGGTCTCTGGGAAGTTTAATGACAGCTGCATACAGTCTGTGTGCTTGGGAGAGATGGATGTGAAAATGTGTGCAAGTACATGTGTGTGAGAGGTATGTGCATGTGGAATAATGCTGTGATTCAGCAGGATATTTGTCCTGAGCTCAGCATTTCAGTGGTAAGCAAAGTTACCCTCATGTTTGTTCAGGAGGAATATGGGACATTTACTGATGGACACAGCTGGTCATTGGAGTAGAGCTCCTGAGCTTTCCACTGCTCCTGGCAGTGGGAACCTTCCTACTGCCAAATGAGTTTGGCTGGTCCACTGCAAAAAGCTGCTAGTGCTAGAAATTGTGAGACCACAGTGCTGCATTGAGAGCAATGGAGTGCTGAGATGTAGTATCTACATCAGCCCAAACCCCTCTCCTACATAGCCATCATACCTGGAGGAGGTGCCCAGGGCTGTGATGAGAGCTTGCAGGAGCCCTGCAATGAACACCCAGGGGTTTCGGTGAGTGACAATGAAGTAGAGCAGAGGCAGGATGCAAAGGGCGTGAATGAGGAGTCCAACGATGACAGTGAGCGTGTACATCCCCAGCTGGCCTCCCATCACTGCTAGGTCATCCATTTCCAGGATTTTGCCCGCAATTAAAAACATTATCCCAACTGGAGCATACCTGTGACAGAAACACAAGGCCAATGGTCAGGACTGGCTCCCACACTTTCACACTAGCTTTAACACATGCTGTCTGGATAAATCCCCAATAAGCCAGCATACCATAAGTGCTCACTGAGCCTAATCACTGGATTACACTGCTGGTTTCTTTTCTAGAAATCTGGAGAGAGCTGGGACTTGTTCATCCCATGGTTAAAAATCAGCTCTTGGTGCATGCCTGGAGACCTCAGCACTCTGTTTTGCACACATGGGTAGCGGTGGTTTCCTCCTCCTTTTGGGTTTTCTACATTTCTACAACACTCCTTCTAGAATTGATAAGGAAGGTTATGCAGAGAAACCTTCAGAGTCCCTTCCTTTCCTAACAGAGCTTAGACTGACAGTATTTTTTTTTTCCTGAGAGGCACAGGAAAGTACAGGAGAAACAGGGAATCAGGGAGTAAAAGCAAGAGTGTCCTATAGGCTCTGGGATATCAGCCTTGCTATCTTCAGATGCTCACATTTAGGGAATATGAACATCTAGGGATTCCAGATCTGGTGTAACAAGGACTGGACACACCAACACCTGTAAAAGCAGCCATGGCTCATATAAAACCTCATTTTGAGGTATCCTGCTGTCTTTACCATTCCTCATGTCTTTCCCCCCCTGTCCATAACAATGCAGCTGACAAGCAGCACTGAGGTTCCACAGGAAAGAAGACATAAGTGAGATATGGAGAGAATCATGGGCACTAATATAATAATCAGACCAAAGAAAATTCCAGCTCCATGGCCACATCTCTCAGGGCTGGGACTCTGCAGCTCAAGAGTTCACATGCACCTCATGCACAAGGCTCAGAGTTCCACATGCCAAACTCCAGCTTAGCCCAGGAGGTCTGGAAAAGTTTCAGGAAAGGATCTAATAAATATTTCATTTCCTCTGACCTTCCTGTTAGAACACATCCTTGGC
The DNA here is from genome assembly GCF_026979565.1 of Vidua chalybeata. NCBI lineage: Eukaryota > Metazoa > Chordata > Aves > Passeriformes > Viduidae > Vidua > Vidua chalybeata. The sequence goes on along the minus strand of NC_071556.1, from coordinate 302,436 downwards.
TGCAGCCAGTGATCAGATCTCCCCAGGAAAAACAAGCTCCTGGGAGATGGTCTGCAGACTGTGGCTACAGGAAGGCATGCACAGGCAGTGTCCCAAGTGTAACCAATGTTCTATACATAAACACCCTGCCTTCCTTCATCTAAAGGGAGGTTTAAGGAGGGGTGTCGAAGGTCTCTGGAGTAATGTGACGTCTACTTGTTCCACTGTGCTCATGCTCTCACTTCTGTGACCCCAGGCAAGTCTTACCTGTTCTTAGGAAAGCAAAGCCCCAAATTCTGGTTCAGACATGGAGTAAAAGATCCCGGGGACCTGAGGCTTCCCAACATCTCCTATGATCTCAGGGATATTCTTCCCCTTTGTGCCTTTTTCTGTAAGGCCTGTCCTGCTGTGCTCAGGACTTTTCTCTGAGATACAAGACTGTGACTTATAAGACCAAGGAAAGGAAGCTGGAGTGGTCTAAAATGGGAGAGGGTGTCAGGCTGACAGATTTCTTCCCCGTCAGACATTTGCATGTATTCTGCCAAAGCCACATCTGTCCTATTTTGCAGTACCTGACAAAAGTTTGAGCCCTAACTGGGTAAAAAGCTTAAAATAACAATAATTTGGTGAAGTGCTGCCTTCTAGAGTAGACTTGTCTCAGCAATGCCTTGTTTGTCTGCACCATGTGTCATAGGCAGCCTTACACAGAAAGCAATGAGCAGCTGAGCTCCAGAGGAGTCATGATCTGGGAAAGATCTGAAAGGCAGTAGCTTTGAGCTGATCCTCTCAACCCAGCTCAGCTCTCAGAGCTACTGCTTTACTGCATACAGCTGCCACCCTGAAAGCAGGAAAGGGGCAAAGGGTTACTCTGATTCATAGCTAAGTCAGACTCCTGGAACACAGCTGGAAGGAAAGCTTTTGGTGAGAAAGCCCCACACCCTACTCCTGTTGGTAAGGCTAAGAGATCTTCCACTCCAGCTCTCTGGTCTTCCAAGGATGTTTCCAGAAGCCTCAAGAAAAGCAAGTCCTGGTGTACCTGATATTTCTAAGGTAAAAACAAAAAGAACAGGAAATGAAATGTGAACAAATATCCCATCCAGACTTTTCCCTCCAGCTTGATGGAGCCAAAGTAGAGCTGTGCCCATCTGCTTTTCCTGTCTTGTGCATGAAATCCTTAAAGCTACCCCACTTCTCATCATGTCAATGGAAACTGCACCTGCAGACCTCCTGCTCCAACCGGCCGTGCTCCTCACCAGATGATAATGGCCACCAGCCTCATGATGGCTTCGTTGAGGCAGTTAAAGAACTCCCGCAGAGCCCGTCCCTTCTGCTTCATGCTGCCGATCATCAAACCGAAGCACATGGAGAACACTACCAGCCCCAGCGCGTTCACCCCATTGGCTGAGCCTGGGATGGGAATGACTTCTTCAAAGGTCAGCACCTCGGAGATGGTTCCCAGGGCATGAGTGACATTCTCCATGATGCTGGTAAAATTCTCAGACACAGGGATCTGAGTGGTTGCCACACCTGCTGTGGCATTGCTGCTGTGGAGGATGGTTCTGGTGAAGACCCTGGTGCTGTACTGAGTCTTGTACTGAAAAGACACAGATTATCAAATGTATTCACAGGCCCCAGTTCAGATGATCAGGACACATGCTAGGCTCTTATATGCTTTGCCTGTTCTCAAGGTCCCCAGTTTAGTGCTTTCACCAGAAAGGTCAGAAAGTTCATAGAGCAGAAGGTCAAAAGAGACCATTAGATCATCTCATGTTGCTGGGACTGAGATATTCTGGCTTCTCTGATAACACTTTGTGGTGCTTCTAAGGGCACTAACACTGCAGAAGAAACAGATTCTTGGAGATTCTATTCCATATCACTGCCAGTCCAAGCCTGCTACCCGAGATCATGCAAACCCTTCCTGCCTCTGTGGGATGGGAGGGAGGTTGAAGCCCCTATGTACAGACAGTTTGAAAAGCTTGCATGGGGGATGCTATAATACAGACTAACATCTGCAGTGCCTCCTGCAGCAGTCAGACCTCGGGAATGAAGTGCTATTCCACCCCTCAGAGAAGTAGATAGGACCATGGTCCAGGGCACAAGGTGCAAAGATGAGATTTCATACCTGTTTGAAGCAGGCTTCTACCAGGTTGGGTGGGAACATATTCCTGCAGTAGATAAAACAAAGAAAGAGTTATTGTCCTGTTGAACTAGGAAGAAAACATGGGCTTCTTGGCCAACTTCTTTGTCTTGGAGCAGTGTCTGAGGTCACAGCTTTCACAATGTCCACTTAAGCCCTTTTGGTCTGACTCACAGAAGAAGGGGAATATGCTGATCTGAACCCAGCACCTCTTGCAACTTGTCAGACTTCCACTACATGTATTCAGACTCCAGAAGGTTATTCAGGTATGTGGAAAGAGATGACACACGTACTGCCCTGGGGTATAGGTACATTGTAAAACCATCATCAAACCCAACCGAACCTTGAAACAATACCACACTACAATGATTAATACACTGCCTTGCTCTCAGCCTCACCTCTACAGCTGTCATGTGAGCTTTCTGTTATCCTGTACCTCAAAAACACGACTTTATACCACTTGAGACAGCTTTATACCACTTGGTACAGCTTTGCAATTCATTGAGTAAGGTCACAGCAAGAGAAGAAAAGGCAATGTCTTGGGACCCACTTCCTTGATTTCCTTTTGTCCTTGAAGATGGATATTTGGAGTAGCCTTTGCCAGGTGAATTTCTGAAAGGTAGGTAGCCCACTGATGCTTTTCATTACTTGTTTTGTTGAGCACACCATGACCTCTTACACTAATACCTCTGGAGATAGGCTGGACTCCAGGCTAAGCACTCAGTCTCAGAGTGGCAAAGCCAGTTAGCTAGACTAAGCTAGAAGTAGTATGCTTGCCAAGACTCAGCCATTAACCTCTTTCCCTAAAACTGTATGCCTAAAGCTGTGATCCTTCAAAAGGATGCTCCATGGAGGAATGTAATCTCACTGATACGGTCTCAACATGAGGCCATCTTGTTTACCTACCTCACCAAGTCCATGAAGGCATCTGTGGTCTGCACCTGCTCAATTCTGCCTTCTCTGTGAAGTTTGTCCTTAGATCCTTTTCCTGGATGTATGATGATCACCATGAAGATGCCGATGAAGACAGCTATGATTGTGGTCACCATGTAGTAGATGATAGCCCGCATCCCCATCTTCCCTGAGACTCTACTATCCAGTGAGGCCATTCCTGGGGTGTCACACAGAGAGACAATGTGAGGAAGCCTATCATCTTAGAGAGAAGGGGAAAGCTTGAGGAAGATTCAAAGGGTGCAAGGCTCATGCATGAGTTGGACAGGGAGCTAGGGTCTCTAGGAAGCACAGCCTACAGGGAACAGAATTTGGAGTTCCAGGGTGATGTTGATATGGAAGAATGTGGCTTGTGGCCATGAAGAAGCATAGCACTGGTGGATCTTAGTCTGCATTTGGGAATGTAGCAATTTTCTTTTAAAGCTCTCAGAAGGGAAATAATCCCCTCCAAGTACATTGGGCCTTTCAGTGTCTAATGGTGGGATGTTTCAGCAGGTGGAACGCCTTGCAGTCCCTAATGCTGTCTGAAAACTTGTCTGTCTGTCATGTCTTACTTGAGGATCTGGGTGAAACAAGCCCTCCAGCTGGTGATCAACTTCAACCCTTTTGGACTTACACAAATTAACCTTCTCTAGGCTGGAGAAAACCTGAAATTTATTTGGGCAGCAAACTTGGAGACACTTGAGGTTATGTAGGATTAAATCCTTGTTAGTGCTGGGCATTGGAACCACTGCATTGTGCTCTCCCCAGTCTTCTGAGAAAGCACAAGGTCTTCCGCTTCTCTGCATCACTACTGAGCTGGCAGGGGTCTCAGTGCGGATCATGTTCCCTATGGCTGTAGATTCAGGCTTGTTACTACTAGCCAAGCTAATCCAAGCGCCCCCAGCTGGGTCATGAAGAGGCACCCATACAACAGCTTTGCTGACCACTGTCTTGGCTGAAAGCAGCAGAAAGTACTTCTCACCTGTAATCAAGCTAGAGACAATGAGAGGAAGAACCAGCATCTGGAGCATACGCATCAGCAGCTCACCAGGGAAGGAGAAATACTTGATCTGGCGATAGGTCAGCTGGTAGGGCCGGAGTGAGAAGGCCAGGATAATCCCTGTGGATCAGCAAGGGATGAGAATGGAAGTGGGACAGTGTGATCCAGTGGTCTGTCCCTCAGTCCTACAATGTGGTTTTTCGCTTTCTCATTTACTCTCAGTTCCTCTTCTTTCCGAAGGAACAAATGCTCATTTTCTAAAAGGCTATGATCCAGTTTTTATGGTATGCTGTCTCTCCCTCTGATATATTTATGTGCAGAGGAGTCTTGTGTGAAACCATAGGTCTCCTTGTTCCCTGTCTATTGGTCTTCTGTAGTCTGTTCCCAGGAAGCTCATGAATACAAAATGCTGTGATGAGAGATATGATCTCATAGACTAAAAGAAGTGTGACTACACAGTTCAGATTCTTTGTCTGCCCACCTCTTAAAGCTGAGTTCAGCCAGTTAGAGTCATGTAGCCTGGATCAAAAGCCAGGGACAACCTGCTATCTGCTAAGCAGATTTGATTTGCATTGCATCATGACCATTTGCAGCATTTCTGGTCCTGTCAGGCTAAAGCTGTGGGACAAATCTGAAAAGCCCTTGTGCCTACAGCTGCACTCATAAGATGCCTCTGAAGAAACCTGGATGATTTGTACAAGGATTGGTTGAGTTGGACCATCAAACTCTTTCTATTGTAGACTGTTTCTATACTGCACTAGAAAGGATCAACAAGGAATCTCCCTCCCACATACACACTCTCTGTTGGGTCTCTTGATCTTGCACACAAAAGTACTCATGATGTGGACAGCACTCTGAGCTGCCATCTCATCAGCTTCAACTCCTCAGTCAAATCACTATGATAAAATAAAAATCTTTGTAAAATAAACAAACATTTCCCCATATTTATAAATGGTGCCTGGTGTTGCCACCAGCTCTGTACCTAGTAGGACCGCAGCAATGGTGAAGAGGACGAAGGCATTTCTCCTGAAGAAGCTTTTAGCACTCTCAGCAGTGATGCTGTGCATTCGCTTCTTGGCCCGCGCCGCCCGCTTGTGCACAGCCTGCCGGAACTGCTGCACCCGGCTGTCAGCGTGAAGTCGCTTGGCTGCATCCTCGTTGAGGAACAGGCTGTTGACGTGGCTCTGCTCACTCATGGTCAGCACAGCTGCTTAGTCCTCCAGGCACAGCTCTGCCTATGCTGGGCAGGGAGAAGTACAAGCAGGAAAGCATAAACTGTGGCACATCTTACCTTAGTCTTTAGGTCATTTCCCTGGGGCCTGCTTATGAAGGTTTATTTAAAGTTGATTAATGACCATCCTCTGACCATCTGCAAGGATCAGCCCTTGGGGAAGGGTATGTAAAGGGCTGCCAGGGTTTTTTAACTACTGCTTTGGTGCCTCTAAAGAAGCTCTGGCCCCTATAGCACCCAGCCTGCACTGAGGAGTGGCTTATGTTGGCCCAGGCAGCCAGAACAGGTTCCACAGCCACCCAGGCTTGTTCAAAGTTTGACCACTTTGGAATGGAATTAATTTTTATCACCTGGCAACAAACCCCTTTCCCATACACAAACTCTTCCAAACAAAACCAAGCAGCAAACAACATTTCTGATGCACCTCCAAGGTGGACAGGTCTCTACCACAACTTTCCCCTTGACAGCAAGTGGCGCTGGCTGTTTCTGTAGAAAGGAACATTTTCCCCTTGCCTTACGTGGAGTCTGAGGATAAGACTTTATTTACTGACTTTCCTTTGAAACACAACAGGACTTTCAAGTAGTATCTCTTGTCAAACTCCACTGATGGGATTATCCTGATATTCTGTCTTCATAAATACTAAGACTGAAATCAAACCTACTTCAAAGAAATAAATAAAGAACCAATTCTCCTCCATTACCAATTAGCTGAAAGGCCTGGACAGTCTACTGTATTTTATCTGTTTAGGTTTTACTGTTATTTCCATATTCCTCAGAACAGAAGAACAAGGTGGCTACACAGGCAAATCAGTCCCCTCTAGAGTGCTTAGAAGGCACCAGCCACCCAACGGTTTACACAATGAGGAAGATTATTGCCTGGCTATGCAGGTGCCATTTTCCTTCTGTCACCATGCCTTGACAGATGGAAGGTCTGAAAATTATCCTTATTCCCAGAAATCTGCAAAGGTAATACAAACCTAAATGAAACCAAAGAAGAACAAAGTCACCTTAGCATATCAGCAAGTGCTGGAAAACCTTCTTTGGTGTTGCAAGTCAAATAAGAGCTAGTCCATTTGTAATCCTAAATTTAAATCAAAGAAACCCTCACAAATGAGACTATGTTCTCTATAAATTACACACCTAGTATCTTCCACTTGGACCCAGATAAATGCCTATAATGAACTGAAGACATTGCCTTAAAGAGGAACGTCTTCGTGGTGCAAGGTTGTGCACTTGGTGGAGATCAACCTCCATTCTGAAACAAGGTTTGTTTGCATAGATGCCTTCATGAGGTTCAGAACAGGAGACACACTTGAGGTGGCCCAGCCAGGTCACTCTAAGCCCTCCCAAGGCTAAGCTGCACAAAGGCCACTGGCAAAGATGATGTGTATTTACAGCAGGAACCTTGCAGTGCTGCTGTGGTCACTCCAGCTTTTAGGTCAGCAAACAGCATTCCATGGATTTTGATCCATGCATTCCATGGATCAAAGCATTGATGCTTGACCAAGCATTCCATTCCTTACTATTACCATAACCTTACCATTACCCCATTTTTATCTGCTGATAGAGACAATACACACCAGACTGTGTGAAAAGTTTGCCTGTCTTCCTTCCTTTCACTGCCAGTCCTGCTTTTCACAGCTACACATGAGAAAAAAAAACCCTGCAAGATTCTTTCAGTTCATTGAGGTTGTGCCACCTGAACCTGACAGTAGGTTTAGAAACTATGAATTCAATCCCCTTGTGTCCCACAGTAAACTCATATAATTTATAGCCTTCCAGATACAGAGTTGAACAAATGACCCAGAACATGTGACACTGGAACACACCTAGGTGGGTTTGAATATCTCCAGAGGGAGACTCCATGACCTGCCTGGGCAGCTGTTCCAGTCCTCTGCCACCCTCAGTGTAAGGAAATGCTACTTCATGCTGAGGTGGAACTTTTTTGTGGTTTAGTTTCAGGCCATTACTCCTCATCCTGTTGCTTGAGCATTAGGACTTCCTCCTGAGGAAGCTGCCAAAAGCAATGCTTCCCAGCCTCCATTTTTCTGAAGGAGACAAGCCCAGAGCACTCAGCTGCTCCTTGTAGGACATGCCTTCCAGCTCTTCACCAGAAAGTTCACCCTCCATTCCCCTCCTCTGGACACGTTTGAGGACCTTCACATCCTTTTTCAATGTTAGGGCTTGCAAACAGTGTTCCATGTGAGGCTGCAGCAATGCTGACTACTATGGGATAATCCCCTCTCTGGACCTGCTGGTCATTCTATGTGTGATGTCTCCAGCATGTAATTTTCCCTCTCAGTTGCCTGGGCACACCGCTCACTCCTCTTGAGCCTGCAGTCCCTTTCTGCTCTTCAGCCACTCCTCTCCCAGTTCAGACTTGTACTCAGTGTTACTCCCTCCCAGCCACAGAAAATAGCACTTGGACTAATTCAATTTCATGCCTGAGATAGCCCAATACTCCAATTCATCAAAATTCTCCTTTGAGGTCTCTTGTTCCTCAAGAAAGTCAATGGCACCTCCCAGTTTGATTTTGTCAGCAAGTTGGCTAATGGGATATTCAATTCCTGCATCTGGATCATGGATAAAAATACTGAACAGTACTGGCCCCAGTGTTAAGCCCCAAGAACACAACCAGTGACCACTCACCAGGAGACACAGCACCATTCACCACAACCATTCAAGCCCTGCCATCCAGCCGACTCTTCACACTGCACACCATCAACTTGGCCCTCACACAGCTGGACAGCTGTCCAGAAGGATGCTGTGAGAGACAGTATCAAAAGCCACACTAAAAGCCAGGAAAACTGCATGCACCATCTTCCCTTTATCAACTTGGGGTGTGACCTCATCCTAGAAAGAAATCAAACTGGTTAGAGAGGACTTTTTCTCTGTAAACCCATGTTGAAGATTACATTATTCTTCAAATGCTTTTCAGTAGTATTCAGTAGGACCTTGTGGAGACCCTGGGGGGCATCCCCTGAATTGGGGAGATACAAGAAGCTTCCCTCAAAAAAGCCGATAAAAGCCCACTGGCTCCTTCCCCTGTTCTTATGTCAGTTCCTGTGTCCCTGAGCCACTCCCTCCCTATTCCCTGACTGGCCCTTATCTTTGTACTGCCCCGAGAGCAGGGGCAGCCCCGGCCCCTTGGGAGAGAAAAAACCTGAATCCTCCATGTGTGTGTGCCTGGGACCTGAACATCTCACTGCGCAGCTGAATAAAACATCTGTGGATACCATGCAAAGGCCCTTTCTGCTTCTTTACCCTGGACTTTACTAGCAGTAATTCTAGCTGCAACAGGACCTTCTCCATAATTTTTCTAGAAACTGACTCACCAGCCTTTGTGTAGTTCTTTGTGTGTTCCCTTACACCTTTCTGGTGGATTAGAATAACATCGGCTTGCTTCTCAGTCAGCAGGGATGCCGTGTGGCTTCCTACAGTAGAGCAGACTGCTATCCGAGGCAATCACTTCCAAAAGAAGAACCACCAGAGAAACTTTCAAACCCCAGACACTCTTCTTGCTCCCAAACCACTCACTCTTCATCAAATGATGCAGCACACATTGGTAATGTGAAGTATTTCCTTACTTCGACATGGAAAGCTCCAAACAGTTTAGTGAAGTCAAAGTCACATTGATTACTCTAAAATCATCCACCACAGACTTTCTACACGCAAACCAAACTTTTCATTTGCTGTGGTGACCTGAGAGGAGACCCATGTTGAGTAGGAAAAAGTAGGCTCCCCCTCCTGCAAACCTTGCCTTTCTTAGAGCTGGACCATACCACAGCAATGGCACAATTTCCTGTACAGGAAAGGTGGGAGCAGAACCCACATAAAAGGACTCACCCAATTTTTTCTCCAGATGTCTCCCCATCTACGTGCACTGGAAAATGTATTTTTGTCCAAGCAAAATGAAATTTCTGTTTTGATATGAGAAAGTACAGGATTAATCATTAGATCCCATGTTGGACAATGTGTTCAGCTGCCTTCTTAGAGCAAAAGTTATTGCACAGAAGGAACTCATCAGCAGATCTTGCTCCTTTGATGTCCCCACCCTCTTGCTGACTTGCTCCCTTTCTCTATCTGCATATTTTGCAACAGAGCAGCCCTCTCCACAGCACATTCTCTCTGCATCGCTGGTCTGGAATTGTGTAAATGTTCTCTATTGCATGAGCAGGAAGTTCTCAGACTGCTACAGTAAAGTCAAAAATTTCTCTTGTCAATGACTTGTATTTTCCTTCTTGTGAGGAAGAAGGTGGCTTTGCTCTCTCAGTGAATGTTGTACTATCTGTGGCTGCTTCACCAGTCTCCACTCTGCCAGAAACACCAATTTGTTTGAGAGAGTATTTTTGGAGGTAACTTCAAGGTTTGAGCAGGGAGCACAAGATATTTTGCAAGAAAGATCAGTGTTGCAAAACTAATGCCTAGTTCCTGGCAGTGAGGTTTCACATAAACAGAGGAATTTTGGCTATTTTAGAGGTATCAGTCAGATGTTGGTGAAAGTGAAAAATGGGAAGGAAGGTTTCTGCATTACATTTTATCCTGCTCTTTGCAGATTTTTCTCTGGTTATCTCCCCATTTACCCAAGGAGATTTCCAACATGAGGGGAGGAGTGCAATAGAGCTTAAGCACTTACAAAGAGCTAGAAAACAGGGAAGCTCTGGATCAACTGAGATGCATCTGTTCCAGCTTGTACTGAACATTGTGGAACATCTGTCCTCTTTATCTTTTGTCTCTGTTAAAGCTGTCAATATCAGAAAAGCCAACATCAGCAAAGCACCCAGTGTGCAGCATCTTCCTGTGAGCATGTTTTAAAGACAGAAGGTATTAAAATTCTGGCAGAAGGGAGATTGGAGATAGCTATGGCACACTCAGTGCTGGAGGGCCAAATGTGGGAGCATCAGGGCAGGTTTGCATCCCCTTCTCACAAATTGTACAATTTTGGTCCCACAAAGTTCCACACTCAAAATCTGAGAGTAAAATATTGTACACAGCAGAGAAACTTCTTGAAATAGTATCTTGAATGTAATCTTTGACTACAGGCTCCATAAAGACACAGAGCCTCCCACATTTTGGCCATGCCCCTCTCCCAGAGGAAAGACCAGCTTGCTTAAATGAAGAACTAGGGAGAGCAGGAGAAGTAAAAAGCAATGTTCAAATGCATCTAGTTGAAGGAAAACCCACATCAGTAAGGACATGGCTTCAGTGTCATATCAGTCAGGGTTTTTAAAAACTTTTGTAAAGGATTGTGTATGAAAGGTTTTTAAAACAATGGATATGAAAGGGAATGAAAGGGGAGATCCCCTTTTCATCATCACTTGTGGTGACAGGATGCCAACAGAGATTTCAGTTGTGAGGTCCAAAAAGAAAGTGTGCAGAGGGCTCAGCTGTTCATCTGCTCACAAGTGACAGGAAGAATGATCTGCTTTATGCATAAATGAAAAGCAGTAAACACAGAAAGAAAAACTCTTAATTCCAGTTTCTTTGTGAGTTGACTCACAAAGAAACAGGAAAGATCACAGAAAAGCACAGACTGACAGAAGAAAGTACTAGGAATTATTCGGAAGACATCAGGGGACAAAGAAGAAAATATTCCATCCCTGAGAGGATGAGTAGTAGTTGGCACAGAGTTAATTTTCCTCCTAAGAGTTGGTACAGTGCTGTGTTCGAAATGTAGAGTGAGAGTAATCTCAGACTTTGTCTTGTGATAAAGGGAAAATGCCAAGACATGAATCTCACTCGTGGGAATGGTACAAGTTTGTAGATTCCAATATTAAATGCTTGAAACTTGTATTTAGAAACCTCTATACACATTTTAAATATTGTTACATCACAACAGAAAAAAAATGAAATTATTTGGACAAATTTCAAATTGCTTGCTGAAGAAATTTTGCATTTAACACAAATTCTAGGAAAACTGCTGTGAAAGTCTTCAATTACTTACTTTCTTTGTTGTGCAGGCTCAGCTTCAAGAAAAAAAACAGCCAAGTTTGTCTATTATAAAGATATTTGACTGTCATCACTGAAATGTTCCTGCATTCAGTTATTCAAACATCAAGAGGCAGGCTGTAAGTATTTATAAATTTTTCTTCATGACTGCAAAGTTTTGCACTGTCTGTATTAAGACAGTTTGCACCCATGGGAGCTCACAAGTAAGCTCCTTCTGAGCTGTGCATGTTTCAGACTACCAGCAGAGGTGAAGGGTAGACTTTCCTCAGAAATGCACTGGTCATGAATCCAGTCTGTCCACTGGGCAGGCAGGTAGACTCTCAGTCTACGTGTTCCACAGTGCTGGGGTAGCCCTGCAGAGCCCCATGGGTGTGGTGCCTGTCACTGGGCAGTATCGGCACAGTGCAGATCCCAATGCTGTGGCACTAGGGCTGCATCTGGAGGCAAGATCTGGGCTGAGCTGGAGGAGATAGGTTGCATCTGCATATACAGATCTACACAGCATGTAGATCTGCAGAGAGGGCACAGTTTCACATGGAAAACATCTCTCAAGAGGTCAGGGCAGTGGTGCTGGTCAGAGGAGGTCAGTTCTGTGTAGCAGTGATACACTGAGTTTCTGCCAGGGAGAATAGACAGTTTTGCTGCCCTGCAGAGAAGCTGTTTGGAACCAAAGGGGATTATTCTTTGTTTCACGTGAGCTTCTCATGCCTTAACCCCACTTCATAACAAGAAGAGAAATTACATGTAGGGAAATAAATCTCCTTCATGCCTGTATGCAGCTCTGCCCTCATTCCAGAGAAATGCAACAGCTCCGAGGTCACAGAGAAGCAAGTGTTCTGAGCATGGGGTGGGCTGCAGAGATCTCTGTCCTAGCTTTGTCCAGGTAATGGTCAGACCAAGGCTGTGGTGGATGAAGAAATATATCTGACTACTTTACATGGTCCAGACAAAACTCAACATCAAACCCCTAATAACAGTTTCTTAAGGCCTGCATGTGATACATCACCCCTGGGACCACAGAACTCCCAGGACATACCAGGTGAGACCAGCACTAGAGTCCAGAAACTCTGCTGTGCTTGTGCCAGCAGGTTGAGAGAGGTGATCCCTCCCCTCTGACTCAGCATTGGTGAGACCACAGCTGGCATGCTGTGTCCAGGTCTGGGTTTCCCAGTATGGATACAGGGAAGAGAGTCCACTGAAGGACTGCAGAGATGATGATGGGACTGGGGCATCTCCCATGAGGAAAGACTGGGAGATCTGGGACTGCTCAGCCTGGAGGAGGGAGGGCTTGGGGTGGGTCTTATCAATGTACACCTGTGGGAAGGGTGTGAAGAATTCAGTGTTGCACAGTTTCTCAGTGTTGCACAGTGACCATGAGAGGTAGCAGACATGAATTGAAGTACCAGGGAATTCTTCTTAAGCATAAAGAGAGTCTTTGTTGCTGCAAGACAGGCTGAACACTGGGGCAGATTGCCCAAAGGTGCTAGCAGGATGTTCTCCATTCTTGGAGATATTCAAAAGCTGTCTGTACACAGTTCTGAGCAACCAACTGTGGCTGACTCTGTTTTGGACAGAGGGATTGCACTAGATGATGTTTAGGGATCCCTGCCAACTTCAGCAATGCTGTGACCTTCCTTCTGCTGATGTGCTGTGAGACAAAGCTTTATGGGACTTCAGACAGCACTGACACATCCTGTTCATGGCAGTGTCCTGGAGGTGATTTACATTTATAATTAGCGCAGGGACACGGTCGGTTCTCCACTCTTCTCTCACCCTCTGACCCCTGCACAGCACTTCTGCACTGCACTGAAAGACAAACAAGAAAATGCTGCTTCATTGAAACAGCCAAATACCATTTGTGGCTGTTGGACAGATTGTGAGGACCCAGGAATGACCCAGCAGAAGGGGAGCCATCAATCAAGTGGATCCATTGCGAGATACTCCTCTGGGGAAGGAGAAGGTCCTGACCAGTGGCAGGACATGGCATTACAGGGCACTCTTGCCATGGTGTGTGGGGTTGGAAAAAATAACAAAAATTTCAGATGAAGACTGTGTCTTCCTTCTTACCCTGTGCTCCACTATCTCATGAGGCACAGCTGCCATCTCATGCCTGCTTTCTCTGCCCTCATACAACATGCTGACACAGCTTTCTGATTACTAATGTGTGCAAGAGATATCAGCTGATGATCAAATAACCTGCCCCAAGAGAGGCAAAAATCGGGAAACAATGACTGAAATGAGGCTGCTTTACACCATTGTCCCACTATTGCTAATGTCTGTGTAGAAGAACATAAAAAGGGGTTAATCTAATTAGCCAGTTTTACTCCTGGGACTGGCAGAAGTCAGCCAAAATAGAAATGCCCATTGCAAACCCTCTCCCAGGTTTACCAGCCTCCAGGGGCTGGTGGAAGAGAGGCAACATAATCCCAAGACAGCAGTGTTTGGTACAGTGTGTGCCATCACACCCTGCCATGGGCATGGCAAATGGCACTTGGTCAAGCCATGCTGCTGAAAGGATGACACTGGAAAAGCATGTCAGGTGTCCTCCTCAATGACGGCTGCCCCAGGCTCCCTCTTCCCTCTGCTAACGCAACCCCTTTTTTAGTTTTCATTGCTGAAAGCCAGACAGTCTGTGAAATAACCAGCACTTGGAGTCCACTGTTTTTCTTGTCTCCAAGGAAACTCTGCTTTATGTTCAACATCAAAACCAACAGAATTTTCAGTGAGGGAAGTCTCTGCAGGTGGCAGCAAGGAAGCAGCCAAAGTGGGAGAAGAAGGAGAAATCTCTGCAGAAGGAGAGGCATTGTAACGAATTATGCACAGTTAGGCAGATATGGAAGGGCAAGGCAAGGGGTCACTGAAAAATCTGTGCCAGTCTTTCTGAGGTGGACCTCTGGTGCTGGGTCACCAAGGGAGAGGAGTTAAATAGCCCATCCTCATATGGTGGGAGGGGAGGCTCAGTGCTTATGAGGAAGTGGCATGTCACTGCTCAGTGGTCTGAAAGGTGCTGTTAGCAGCTTTCAAGTTCTACTTGCTTTTGAGCAGACCATGGGCACTCCAGAGTGGGAAGCTACAGTCCCCCTACTGCCAGCTGAGTAAAACAGGTTCTTTATGGGGATTGTCTTTGCAAGGATGGCAAAGGAGGAGTAGATGTCTCCACTCCCACCTGACATCCCCCATCAGTAGCTCAGTGCCTGTGATCAGGAGCATTAAATCCAGCCATTGTGCTATTGCCTGGGCTTTTTTTTTTTTCAGTCCTGAGGACCAGGATCTGATCTCTATCCTCACAGGGTTCATAGACTTCCCTTGGCTGAAGGCATCCTCACCCCTCATGCTATTAGTTCCTTTGCAGCCTAGCCCATTGCTTGCCCTTGGGAAGAGAAATACAAGCTGAAAGCAGTGCAACCAAAGAGCCTATGTTCAAAATTTCCATTTACAAACCCAACTCAGCCATCTTTGTGTTGCTATAGCAGCCCCTGGAAGGGCTTTCTGCTCAGTAAGGCATTTCTGTTTCTTGAAAGAAACTTGTATTTAGAAACCTCAGGCAGCTACCTCCCAGACAACTCCTACCACAACAATGGACCCAGGAGGAGAACAGATCTATTCAGGGCCCAGCTACTGACCCATCTCTGTGAGAGAGCACCAGCTAAAGGGAGAGGAATCTGCAATAGGCAGGAATTTCAGCCCAGCTGAGCTCTACAACAACAGTGATCACCAGCGGAGCACTGGGTATGGGGCCTAAGTACAATACTGGAAGGACAAGTGCCACTCTCCACAATGCTCCCTACTCATGCCAAGGTCCTGTAATAAGGTTGTCTCGCTCAAGTTTCCCACAAGGCATTTAACCCCAACTCAAGACACAGAGTCCCATTTTTAGAGCACCCCTCACTGGGCTTCCTGTCAGCTCCCTGGACAGCTCCCTGTCCTAAAGCAGATGAGAGCTATCCCTTCCTCTCTCATGAACATGCCCAAGGAAATCTCCTGCCCTGCTTCAGCCCCTGGTACTGGCACCACTCTTATTCATGCATTCAGATTCACTGTTAAAACCACTCACCTGGAACCAGTGCAGGTTGCCAAGCACAGAGGGAAGCAAGTAGTTTTCGTCTTGGGGGATTATTCTGTGTTGTTTCCTTCTTTAATTCTTTCAAAGGCAGGAAGAAAGATTTTCTCCTTAGAAAAGTACAGTGTTAGCAGAGAGCTCTGAGCAATACCTCCTGAGAGAGGAAAGGAAGACTGTATATGCTCAGGATACATGGCAGAAAGGGATGGGGGAGTGGCATGTAGGAGGAGACAGAAAAAATCTTTGATGATTGCACCAGACCAAAGCACAGAAAGCACCTGTCATCAGGAGGTTGCATAGAGCCCTTACTGCGTTTCACAGTACCAGTGGGTTTGCACTTTCTTCTGCCTCCTCACACAAGCTTCAAGGAGAGCTAGCAGTAGCAGAGTGCAGGGCAGCTGTTAAATGAGAATCAAATCTCATCCCCGTTCCACCCCTGCCTCTTGCAAGGGTTCCTTCCACAAGGGAGGCTGCATGCATAGGTCAATCCAGCAGCAACAGCTGAGTACTGGACAGGCAGGTCCTTCACTGGTCCAGTCTGTGTGCACAGGACCTCTGAGGTCCAGACACTCCTGTGGTTTGTCCAGATCAGCTTTAGGGAATAGACATGTGTCTGTGCCTCAGCCAAACTGTTGCAGCTTCTCTTCAATGTATTAGGCACATCTTATGGAGGAATCAGTTCACTGAGCATGCAAAGGAAATACAGTAGCTGTACAGTCTGTCAGGGAAACAGATTCTGCTTCCAAGGAAGCAGGCAAAACTTCCACTGCTCACTAGTTTCTTAAATATTGATTCCTGATGCAGTTTCTTAGATAAAAGTCTCACATTTCAAAATTTTGATCAATGCACTATGTCAAAACCACAAATCAGGTTACAGGTGTGAACACCACACAGCCCACTCTGGCCTCTGAATGTGGCAGAGTGAAAAATTATATCCAAAAATCAAGCACAGCATCAACGTTACAACAGCACCTCTTTTTCTAGCCCTGCCGGATATATGACTCACAATGGATGTGGCTGTTTAATGAAATAGCCGTCTCCTTAACTGAGGTGGCCCCAGCGTCGGGGTTTTGCTGTGTGCTCTGGCTTTGGCATACCAAGGCTGATATGTTGCATCTGCAGCTGGAGCTTGCCACAGAGTTTGAACTCATCTAGTCAGGCATAGGTCAAAGGCAAAGCGTCATGTTCATTTTACAGATGATGCTGGAAATTAAATCCCCCCAAATCCTGTGTCCTCATCAGCTCTGTAGGAAGAGGGGAACTGGACCTCTTCAGCCCAGGTTACAGAAAGCAACTCCCAGCACCAAATGGCTTTTTCAGACATTGATCATAGAATTGCTTAGGTTTGAAAAGAACTTTAAAATCATTGAGTGCAACCATAAATCAGGGTGGTGATTAGATGGGACTTTGCTCAGTGAGCCATTTGGAGTCATGACTGTGTCATTCTCCTTGTTTAAACTTGCTCCAGACACAAGCCATCGCTGCATTAGGAGACAAGGACATACTCTCTGAACTCAATAAATTGCTTGGTCTTCACACAGTTCCATGGCTCACATGGCACTAATGACCCTAATTTTCTTATTGAAGGTTCATCAACATCTCAGGTCACGCAAGTGTCAAGTGGGGACTGTAAATTCAAGCATTATGCCCTGCAAGGTTTCAGTCATCTTTCCAGAAAAACACATATTGGAATGGGCTACCCCAGAAAATATTGTTATTCCAAAATTAATGTTTCTGGTTTTGGGGAATAGGTGTGCTCTGCCTGTACCATGCACTGAAATCCTGCAGAAATGTGTCTGAGAGCCAGTCCAGCCACAGATGTAAAGGGAGACTGATTGTGGTGGACCAACCTGGTACATGGTTGATCTTCTTTGCTTCTTCCGATGGTTCACATCGGCCATTGCTGGGGCAGTCCCAGAGAAAGGACATCTATTCCTCATGCCCCTGCTTCTCACGAAGCTTGGTCAGAAGCTGGTCTTGCAGAAGGCCCCTGACAGCGCTGTTGGCACTGTTGGGGGCTGATGACCTGCAGCAGAGCACTCCTATGCGAGACTAGTGCATTTCTGGTGCTACACAGAGAGTGGCAGAGCAGCTGTGCACTTGGCCACCCCTCAAATGCTGTTCTATTGCCTGATTCCACCTCAGGCAGCAGTGTTTAGCTAACAGTGAATGGTCGTCCTTTCCACCTCCTATGCCTGAAGTACAGCTTGGCTCCTAGAATCTCTGCTAATTCCTACCCTGGTTTTTAATCCCCTGATTAGCGCGCATAGGCCTTTTTAAGCCATAAACTTGCAGTGACAAGTGCCTTAAATCTTCTCCTTTGGCAACTTTTTCCATATTTTGACTTGTACCTGTGACAATTTCCAGGCAACTTTGAGTTATTAAATAGGACACAGAGCAGCAGCCTGAAGCTATGGAGGAGGTGAAGAGCTCTGCTTCAGGATGGTGCTGCCTGATGCCCAGGCAATTTTTCCAGGGTAGAGCAATCCTTGGGGAACAAACCCTATGGTCAGCTAACTCCCCCAAGTCTCTCCTCATTCTAGGAGTGCAGGGCACACTTGATCATTCACATCAGAGGCCACATGATGCTCTAAGTTTTCAACAATGGGTAAAAAGGACACTCACAATGTTACCTTGTGAGAGGCAATGAGAAAAGACATGACAACTGCACCTCTTGTCATGGAGTCACCTTCCAGAGGGTGTTCTGATGCTATCCTTGCACAGCTACTTGAAGATAAAGGAAGGGTTTGATGGGAAACAGCTTTCCAAAATCAGCCCCCTGGAAATTTCCTCCACTAAGCACCTTTCAAAATGATTTATGCTAATTCCACAAGTAGACAAAAAATGTTACATAGGGACAGGGCAGTTTTGCACCCTTTCCATCCTTAGATATGTCCTCGGTCTGTACTGATGCCTTTTTCTCTAGTCCTAGAAATATGAGCCAGACACAGGATAATAAAAGGGAGTACCTTTATGTAAGGATCCTTAGGTGCACAGTCCATTAGGTGACAAACGCTGAAGATGCTTGCCCCGTGTAACCCGTGTACCATTTTTATAGATTCTGCAAATTAACATATCTGACAAGGCCCCCCCCCCAATTAGAAGTACATTCCATGAAGAAATGCCTCCTAGCTCTAGCACCTTCTAAATCCTCCTCCCTCAGATAAGGACCAGGCTCTGTTTATAAAAATATATCTTGAAGAGCTGATTTCAACCTTGGTTTCTAAGGAGAACCAAGACAACATAGGGGTCCTGGAATTTGTTTTGTCTTTATGCCTAGGAAAATATTGAAACTAAGTTACAATAATAGACTACAAAGCTACAAATATATGTGTAAAGAATACAGAAAATATGTAAAAGAAAAAAAGGTATAAATCCAGACAGCATCAGTATCTTTGCCCATATTGGAAAGACCCAGATCCTAAACAAGTGAAGTTCTGGGCAAATGACTCTTGAGACAAATTTTGACTAAGGGCTTGTGTGTCTAAAGGGGAGGTTTGCAGGTCCAGCAGAAAACTCCTTCTTTATAATCTCTAATTTTTAAGAAAGACTGATTTCTAATTGATCTTTAAAAAGCAAAACACCTATAAAAGGGCTAAGAGTTGACTTGTAATAAGGTAAATCTCCTGTGTGAGTCTCTGTTAGAATGCAGTTAAGAGTGTCCAGTTTGGACAGACAACCTGGAGGAGGTGTTGAGGCTGTGAGGCTGGGATGCAAAACACAAGTAGATGGTTGCATCCACTGTCCCATGGCTTTCCTTGCTTCCAGCACTTTGCATATCAGTCTTTTGAAAGTACTTGATTTTTCTGAATTGCAGGAAAAAAACCCTTCAGGACCATGATGTAGTGAATGGCAGGTAAGTGTCACAGCCTTGTCACCTGAACATGTGGTGACTGGGAGGATGGATATGGACCATCCATACCTAGACCTGTCCTAGGACATGGATACTTTCTGCTGGAGTGTAAAAAGCCACTGGGATATTCCCTGCTGCTAATTGTCGTGGGGAAAGATGTGATTTCTTTGTGTGCTAAGGAATCCTTCAGCCCTCCCTTCCCTGGATTTTGCAATTCTATAGTTTTGTTCTCCTTGTTACAGTAACCTTAATTTGGGGGTTGGTATTAATTCTTTCTCCTGCATTGCTCACTGGCCCTGGGAACGGAGTCCAATTATGCAGCTGTGACCTTCATTACAAGTTAGCAGACTTTCTGCAAATGAACTTCCTTCATGTTTCACAGAGCTACTCAAATAATGGAATTTCCTTCCTATGGGAAATGCCAATATCTCAACATCTATTTTTGCCCTATTTTTTAACAAAGAGTCAAAATCGAAACTCTTACCATACATGAAGCTCATGAAAATTCAGAAATGTAAATAAATGTTTTGGTTTGGATCAGACTGGTAGCTTTTCATCCTACGAGTGCCTCTCATAACTTTTTTACCTCGTTTTTTATAGTCTTCAAGGTCTCATGGTCCTCTGCAGTTTCCCCATGTAGCCATGCTTCTATGGTGCATTTTCCTGGATGCAGTCTGGAGGGAGGAGCAAGGGTCAAGGAGATCAGGCCCCAGAGGGCTAAAGGAGAAAAAGCATGTGAGGTTGTTCTCACTGACAGCACCTGCTAGGACATTTGGTTAGAATTTCAGATGGGACAACAAAACAAAGACGGAGAAGCTAAAAAATTGTATATCCAGTGACAAAAATTATTACCACCAAATTTTGTCTGGGTAGTTTCAACTGATGAATGAGACAAAGTTTTGTGAATTTCTGAAGCGTCTTTCTTTCTAAAGTGCCCTCATTTTCTTCTTGGCTGTGCTGAGAGTGTGTGTGACTGAGGCATTTTAGTTATTTTGAGGCCCAGCTCATGCTCCCTGCTTCTTCCAGATGCACTGGGAACTTGTGTTGCACACTCCTAGGAGTTCCTAGGAGTTCGCATTGGGAATTTGTGTGATTTGTTATGTACTTTTTTTTTTTTTTTTGGTTTAGCAGTCCCTGTAAATCACTATACAGGCACAGCCAGTGTGAACTGCATATTCTTACAGTGGTTACTCTGATGCCTGACTTTTCAAAAGCACCATTCTCCTCAAACAGTTTGAGAAACTGCACTGCCACTGTAAAATAAATCCCCTGCTCCCACCCTGAGAGGTTCCCTGGTGGAAACTCGCTTGATTCCCATAGCATGACAAGAGGGGTGAGGAGTCATTTTGATTTTCTTCCCTGCCCTAATCCACCTCTGACTCTTCCTCCCAGCCCCATGCTTGTCTGCTGCACTACAAACTAGCAGTTGTTCTCCCTGAGCTACTTGAGACTTGATTCAGGTTTGATGTCACAAACAAGTTCTTTCTTAAAACCTTTTTATTATCACTTGCCTTATTGTATTTGTACATTTATTCTACTGTATTTTGTGCTTTACCCATGACTTGGGAATGCAGCTTTCTTCCACTGCTTATGCTGCACAGAGACAATTCCAATGCCAATGTGGTACTGTCTTTTCTTTTCTTCCTTTCCATGATCAGGCTGCATCTCTCATTCCTTCCCACCTCTGCTCTGCCTCTTGCAGCCTGTGGTTGGCTGTGCTTTCTACTCCACAATTGGCCTCCCTGGTTCTCAGACTCCCAGGTTTAGCAGCTCTCTCCACTGCACTGTTGCAGTTTCTGTGCAGAATGGAGTTTCAGTGAAGATGCCAACAGTCATCAGCTACCTGGCTGAATATCAGCACAAGATTTATGTTCTTTGTCACAGTGGCTGGAAAATCACTGTCTGTTTCAGCAAGATACCAAGGTGCCTTCTCTCTGTGTTTTTGGCATTTTAACTATTACATAACTCTTTATACCAATGGGAGATTCTTCTTTATTACTGTAGTAAGTTTCCTTGCACTCACTTGTAAGTTTGGACAGCTGAATTCTACATGTGCCCAATTGCTCAGGCTGCTCTAAAGAGAGACATGCAATGCAACCTCACATGCAAATTCATAGTTGGTAGAAGCATTTCTCAGGGCCCATATTTGTACACCCTTTGAAGCACTATGAAATACATTCTGACAGAATGACACGTGGCACGACTCCCATGGATTGCCGTTACAAATATATTATTTCTTCTTGAAACTCAGGCAAAATCTTCCAATAAGAGAATTTCCTACTATATGGAGAAGAGTAGACTTCAATACTACAAGTTGGATGTGCCTTGCCACAGAGGTGGGAGAAAGCAGTGTACATACGAAGACTGTCCCTTTCTCCAGACCATTATTTCTGAAAACTGCTATCTGCCCAGGAAGAGGCATTTCAGACCAGCATGTTACCTGAATACCCACAATAGAGTGACATGAATGCCATCTGACTTTATCCCTTCATCTCCTGCCTTGTCTGATCTCACTCCATTCCTTCTGAATCATGCTTGCAAATAGTGAGGATCAAACTTTAGGTGTTTTTTTTCCCCCCATGGTCTGCACGGTATTGTTCAGTTTGAAAAAGCCCTCTGAGATCATCAAGTTCAGCCATTCCCCCAGCATTGCCAAGCCCACTACTAACCCATGCCCCCAAGTGCCACATCCATATGGTCTTTAAATCCCTGCAGGGATGGAGACTCCACCACTGCCCTGGGTAGTGCCAGAACTGGACAGCCCTTTCAGTGAAGAAATTTTTCCAGTCTAAACCTCACCTGGTGCAGCTTGAGGCCATTTGCTACTGTCCTGTCCCTTGTTCCCCAGGAAGAGAGCCCAACCCCTACCTGGCTCCACTTTCCTGTGAGGGTGATGTAGAGAGTGGTAAGATCACCCTGAGCCTCCTTTTCTCCAAGCTGAGCCCCTCCAGCTCCCTCAGTGCTCCTTATCAGCCTTGTGCTCCAGACCCTTCCCCAGCTCTGTTCCTTTCTCTGGACATGCTCCAGCCCTTCAGTGACTTTATTGGGGTGAAGGGCCAAAAACTGACCCCAGGACTTGAGGTGAGGCCTCACCAGAAGTCCACGGTGGCAGTTCTGCTGTCCTCCTTCCTTATTTCTCCAGTATCAAAAACTCTGTCACTTCATCATCGCTGTGTCCAGAAGGCCTCAGCTGTCACATCCCCCACCAGTCCATCTCTGCTCACAAACAGCAAGTCCAGCAGGGCAGCTTCCCTGGTTGTCTCACTTTCCAGCTGTGTCAGGCAGTTCTCTTCCACGCACTCCAGGAACCTTATAGACTGTTTTCTCTCCACTGTGTTGTATTTCCAGCAGACATTTGGTAAGTTGAAGACACACACAAGAACAAGCACCAGTAATTGTGGGGATTTTTCCAGCTGGTTATAGAATGTTTTGTCTGCCTCTTCTCCCTGGTTGGTCAGTCTATGACAGTCATTGACATTCCCCCTTAACCATAAACATAAGCATGCAACCTTATCATTGAGATGCCTTTATCAGCCCAAAACGCACAGCAGAATGCACACCAAAATGCACGCATGATATAGGGCTATGACACTTTTATAAGTTTAGCATATTAGCATAGTTGACAAGAACCCCTGGTTAGAAGTACAGTTAATGAAGTAATTCCCCCCTTGGTTTAGCCTCCTACTGAAGCCTCCCCTCTTGGTTCTAGCCCCACATTGTTTATGTCTATATACCTAGGAAAGCAGAAGAATGGCCTTGGTTCACTGAAGAAGTAAGATTAGAACAGGATTCCAGGAATGCGTCTGTTTTAACAGAGTACTGGAAAAGTACTGAAGTAAACTAAGAAACCATATAACTATACAATACAATAATAGTCTACAAAGCTATGAATATATGAAGTATATATAAAAAGCAAAAGTCGTGTGGCATCAAATGCTATCATTAAGCTTGAGGCAGTCAAACCACTCCCTCACACACAGGTTTACCACAACACTTCCCCTTTCTTGCCTGTCCCTTCTGAGAAGTCTACAGCCACCCACTGCAGTACTCCAGTCATGTGAGTTATCCCATCATGCCTATGTGATGGCAACTATGCTGTAGTTTTTCAGTTGTACCGCAGCTTCCAGCTCCTCCTGTTTGTTGTCCATGCTGTGGGTGTTGGTGTAGATGCACATCAGTTGGCCTATTGATCCCACCATCTTTTTGGAGGGAGAAGCCCTAATTCCTACATGACCATTCTCAGATGATTCCATGGTTTCTAACCCATCAATAACCCTTGCTTCTTTGCTGCCACCTCAATCTCCATCCCTTCCCCAAGCATGGAGATTACAGACTGAAGGACCTCACTAGCACACCATCTCTCTAACATCAGCACGGTGCCCTCAGACTTATCTCTAGTGAGCTTGGGTTATGCACCTTTGTAGTTTTTCTCACTTTGTCTTTTCATTCCTCTGTTCCCTCCTCAGCAGCACTTTCCTGCTGCTCTTCCCTAACTCCCCAGCCTCTCTTCCACCACAGGTGGGTGATGATGAGGTAACAAAGAATGGTTAGGGAGAAGGGAATCCCACCCAAGAATAAGAGTTGGGTTCTTAAGAAGCAAAGGATATTGTGCTGGAAGCAATCATTCTCCACAGTTTCTGGTTTGAGTGATGTTAGAAGGTCCCTGGTAACCCAAGAATCTTCAGTACAGAATGATGTTATCCCATAGGACAACCATGGTAGTAGGAAGGCCAAAACTGGAACAGCAGCTGTGTTGAGAGGAGCTATGTTTAGGTTACACTATATTGTTTGAAGGCATTTTTTATGTAGCCAAGCAATTAAAAAACAAAACAAACAATCACTGGCAGTAGCAGCAGCAGTCTTCTGAACAGTAGTGGAAACAATTTTTATTTGTTCTGAGCATGGTTTGTTTCCGTGGCTAAGACTCTGCAATAGAGCACCTTCATATACACCCTGTTCCATGCCACTGAAATGTCTGAACTAGCAATTAATTATTTCAGGGGAATAGCTTGCATGATTTTGCAACAACAGCATGTGACTTTCATTTGGGCATCCTCTATTAATAAGTCGTACAAACCAGAGGATGTCACAAAGCCTTTCTGTTGCTTCAAGTGGCTTGGTCTGATACTGCTATGGGGTGTCTGCCTTCTCTGAGCTGGGAAAACAGGATGGAAAGGCTTCACTTCTGCTGCTCTGATGAGATATTTGTCCAGATTTAACTTGGCCCATTTTCTTCACCATTCTCCATATTGTATTAGCATTGGCATTGTGCTCTTCTCCAACAGCACACAATGCTGTGTGTTTGTATATGTATTACAAGGACAAAAGGGACCAAGTGTGATCATCTAATCTGACCTCCTTTTTCAGGACAGGAATAGCCCTGTGTTAATTAATTTTCTTTTAAGTAGAATATACTATTTTAAAGAAATTTTAGAACCTACATTACTATCTTCTGGTGGTCATGAATTCACCACAGTTTCAGGCAAATTATATAAGCCTGGGTCTACCTGACCCTGGAAATGATGCATAATCACTATGAAGAAGCAGTCAGCTGCTGTAGAGGAGCCGAACTGAAGCTACTAATGCTAATGGTAATGCTGACATTGACACACCAAGAAGCTGTAGCTTAATTACCATGGACAGTCAAACACTCATGCATACAGCACCGGCAGTCAGTCTTAGACACAATGCAAATGAGGTTTGTGGTATGAGAGTCTTAGTCAAGGTGGATGATCCTGCAGCTGTCACTGGGACAGCAGCACCTCCAAGTTTTTTCCAAATGCTCCCTCAAATCACCACTTCCCTCAGCATGGATTCACATGGTTCCTCTTCCTCTCCTTCCAAGTGAGATCTTGAACTACAGACTGAAGCGTTATGTTGACTTCTGGAGTTTGATTTTGCAATTTGGTTTCCATTCAATAACAGAGAGTCTACCCTGTTATTGAATGGCTTTCTGGAAGGAGAAGAATTAAAATCCACAAGACTTCAGAGGACATCTACCCCATTTGCTTTCCTTCATTGAACTGCAGAATCCCCTAAAACCATCTGCTTTCAACCACTCCTCATGGATTTTGTATTTTATTCTCTCAAGTTTTGTCTAGAAAAAACACACTCTAACTCCCTCTTCTTCAGAGACTTTATTTCACTCCATTAATGAAACTCTTCTGTCATGTTTCTTAGGTTCCTAATTTTGACAAAACATCTGTTCACCTTGGGGTAGGACCTTGCTATAAGACCCCAAGTGGAGAACTCAAAGGTTCCCAGATCCAGCAGGAATCTCCAAATCTTTCCCATTGTGGAAAGCTGTATCTTCTGAAAGCTGTATCAGAAAGATACAGGATCTCCTCTTTCGGACTGCAGGTGACTCTACATGCATCTCCTTGCCAAACTGCTTTTGTTTTCAAATGGTATCTTATACAAAAGGCATATGTAGCTTTCTGCCTATCTTTGTATCTTGTCCTGTCAGCAAGATTTCTGACAAATCACTCTTTTATATATTAACATATTAACATATTAATGCAGTCTGAAATCAATAAACCAGCTTTCAAATTAACAGTTGAACAGGTTCAGCTTCATAAGCTTTGCCTCTTCTGCTACATCTTTGAAGTATTACAGGGGGAAGCATGGCCATCTCTTCAAACAGTTCTCAAGAGCTGGTGGTCTCAGGGATTGGTTCGCCCCCTTTGGTGCTACAGAAGGGTTTGTTGAGCACACTTCACCCACTGAGACTGCACAGATCTGGTGCCTGGATTTCCCTGACCCATGCAGGTAGCATGCACAGACAGTACTGGGCTGTGATTTGGAAGGTCTCCATAGATGGGAAGGGTGCTCCAAGCTGGCTGTCCTGTGCCAGCACACAGCACAGTCATGTGTAGGCAGTCACAGTATATGGGATCACTCCTGCCTCCAACCAAGCATCCTTTCCAAATTCCCACACAGGGAGTTTTCTCCCCATCTCCTGTCATAGGTCATAAAGCATAGGGGTCATGAGGTGGCCCCAGATGCCTGTAGAGGTTAGGCTGAGCTTAGGCAGGCATGTGGGGCTCAAGTCCTTGCTCAGAAAAGCTTGGAGTGGTGCTGTGCTGGCTGCAAGCTGTCAACGGAGGCAACACAAGCTATCTCACAGCTCATTACAGAAACTGAGCCAAAGGGAAGGCACGTTCCCAGCTTATCAGGCCACCTCCTCTGTGAGCTCTCTGATCTACTTTTCCAGTGATTGTTCCTGACCTAGGAGAAGCCCCTGAGAAATCTCACCGTTCATAGCCTGCAGCTAAATGGGCATCTGCAAGCTGCTATGGTGGGGAGACGGCAGGATGGCACGCAAAGTCTGTTTAACCAGATGGAAAATTCCACTCTTCTTCATCACAGCACACCATGCTGAAGAACTTGGGAAGCAAACCAGCAGTGTGTTTATCTGCTTGCCAGGCTGCTGCTCTGCTTTGGTCCCATGAATTGTGCACATTTGCCAGGATGCCTGCACTATCTGCTCAGCCCTCTTTTAGCACTGTGATAAGAAGTGCCTCTGGAACAGCATCTTGCATACTTTGCTCTGCTTTGAAATATTTTTTTAGCACTGCTGACAGTCAATGCAGTGCAACATGAAGGGTGAGGATCCAGCATGGGGACCAACAGAACAGACCTTTCCTTCATCTCTGGCCATGCTGAGCACAAGAAGCCTGTTCCCTGATGCTTGAACTCCTTGCACCTCTGCTAAGTGATCAGCTCTGGACATCTCCGCATCCCAGCTTAACTCAAACCCTGCTACCTTGTGTAGAATTAGTCAAACTTACAGACTCTTCTTACTTAAAGACATGAATGATAAAGTGACTTATGAATGCCAGCCTTTCAAGAATTCAGGAATCCTGGCTGATGGTCTGAAAACCTTTGTGTGCTCTCCCTTTGACTTATTTGCCCCCTTCTGGTGCTTTTCCACACACAAACACACTCTTACCTCTAATCTGCAGCTGTGCTCACAGCTGGTTCAATTAGTTCCCTGTGGAGAGGTGAGAAAAGCGTGTGTGTGTCTGGGCAGAAAAGCCTTGTGCTACAATGTCACTCAGGTCACCAGTGTACAGCCAGTGCTAACCAATGCGAATGAATCCCATGGGATTTACACAGCTGTAAATCCTGGCAACTATGCTACACACTGTGAATGTACTATTGCTGATTTCCTTGCAATGCTATGCAATTAAATTATACAAAACCAGCAAATAAAGTATTAATTATTAGCATACAGTATTATTCAGACTGTTCCTTCTAACACTCCTATACCATGGAGCATCTCACTTGCTAATGGCCACAAGGCACCTGCTGCCTCTGATCACAGCAGAGAAGAGAAAATGCAGAGCAAGTGCCTCCACAAACGATCCCAACCCCGGCGGGGGTGGGGGGAGGCCAGTCGTCCACCTTGTAGTGGAAACATGCTTAGGCACTGCCAAGAAGGGAACGACCCTGAGGAAAGACGTGATCTCTGAGGAATCTTATTTAGGTATGCAGTAACAAGGTTATTTAGTAAGGCTTCAATTCCATTATATGCTTCCCTTGGATGAGGTTTTATATGCATATATGTTTCATCCACATGTTTAAAACATTGTCTCAAAAAACACTTGATTGGGAGGTCTGTTAGCCCTTTCCAAGTCAAATAATTTAAAATGTGGTGTCAGAAAAGAGGATGACATTTAAAGAAGTTGTGCTTGCTCAGTCTAACCAATCAGGCATCTAGCACAAAAAAATTACATACTGAGTTCTGGTTAAAATATATAGTTTGCATAGCTGTTGGAGAATATGTAAAAGATTGATAGAAAGCAGTGACATAGCCAATATATTGCCTTAGGCAGGTTCAGCTCCTTTACAACTCAAGAGCAAATCTGCTTATTGAAGGTCAGAAGTGTATCAACGTCTGTTCACAAAACCGGGATTCATGTAAAATCTGTAAGGACAAATTATATTAGTGATACCTCTTCCCTTCTTCCTGTGATGGTGCGAAATGCACTAAAATCTCTGAAAACCAGAAATAAGAAAGAGTATTTTTGATCCTTTCAAGTCCCTTAACATCTTTAATGATTCCCTGGATTGGGAATCCTGCCCACTTTTGGGATCTCCTGTATGATTAACAAAGTCTTCATGCAGAGTATTACCTTTACAGGGTGCTCACCATACCTTCAAATTGTAGACCTGGAGTAAAGCTTGTGGAAGGCTCGGGAGGAGGGGGGAGTTCAGACTGTCTCAGGAAACAAGTTCTGCCTGCTCAGGTCGAATGACAGGCTCTGCCCACTTCCAGCTGCCGAGTAACGGCAGGCACCGAGCTTTGGAAGATGGAAAGAAAGCCTTTGGAGAGGAGGGGTCAGCCACAAGCATCGTTTCTTATTCCTTCTTTGTGCCCGTGACTTCCGCTGGCCCCAGCGAACGAGGCCTCGTTCCACCCCCAGCACGGGGCTGCTGCCCAGGGCCGGGCGGATGGGGGTCAGGGCAGGATGCAGGCAGCGGGGCTCGGGTTATCCCCCTGGTGCTCTGGGGAGAGGGGCATGGCTGGAGCAGGCAGTCGTAAGGCTCAGGGAAATGCTGGGCAGTAGAGTCTGGGCTTCTGCTGGGCTGCTGCGGCAGGACACAAACACAAACCAGGAGGCCTCGGTAGGGAAAATGTGTGCTAATGTCTTTTCAAACAATTCCATGGGTTGAGGTCTTTGAAATGGGTCTTAATGTGTCCCCTAACTTCAAGCAGCAGGTTTGTTATGGAGCCCAGACAGCCTAACTCCTGAAACAGACAAGCTGGGGACTCTGCACAAGCCTGAACTTCTGAACTTTGGGGTAAAATTACACTTTGAAGGGGGAATATGCAATAGGCAGTTCGGGAAGGCTGTACCTTCCTAGTACTTCAGACAATGGGGAAAGGAAGAGAGCAACATGTGGTCGGGAGTTTGGGATAAAAAAGAGAGGCTGCGCCCTCCAAAATTTCGAGAGAGACCCCACGGGGATATGTCCCAGTGGACTCTCTCCTTTTTTTATTTGAATAAATTTGCAGGACTTCTCTGCCTCCTTTGTGGACACTGGCTTCTCATAGTGAGATTTTACACTCAATTGCTTCTCTGCCATTTTGGAGGAACCAGTTTCCACAGACCTGACTGTGGGTGAAAGCCAAACAAGCAATCTGCCGCGTTACTCTGCACTTTTCATAGCCTGCCTTTACTATTATGGCCATATCATTTGCAGCCTTTCTACCTCCATCAAGCTCACACTGTTAGCAAGGAAGGAATGGCTCAATCACTCAGCAGTTTTGTATTTCTAATTATTTTAGACCACTGAGGTACAAGGCAGTCAGTAATGCTGCTTTGCAGAGAAGAACAGTACCTGAGGAAGGTCCACCACTGCCCTGCATCCTAGATGCCTAATTTTCCACTTGAAACATTTCCTTTCTGGATCTAGAAATAAAAATGTATCAGTAGCATGGGCTGGCTGTCATAAACACACTTGTTGTGGCTCTGATCTGCTTGGGAGCTGATGGATCTCATCAGCAGAATGGCAACAATAATCAGAATAATCTTTGTAGAAAATGCTCACTTATTTTGCTTTGAAACATGAAAAGTTTGACTACTGGATACTGATACTGGATTTGTACAATGTTGCTGTTAAAGTCTGTGTAAGGTTGTTTGGCAAAGCTGAGGAAGGAGGCTGATAGTACTTTTTGAGTGTGTTTACATCAAACTTTAAAAGTCCTGAAAGCTTTTAAATTTTTTTCTAATTAAAAAGGAGCACCAAAAGTGTTCCCTTTAGGTTTTGTTTACATCAAAATTCATGTTTTCATAATTCAGGAAACTTTTTCTTGTACAGAGACAGTTGCCTTCTTTGCATAAATCTCACATCTGAAAACTTCTGTTGTCCCCCCTAGCACTTTCTCATTTCTAGTTTGCACATGAGCACTTAGCTTGGAAAAAGGGTAACTCACCTTCCTTTAATCTGAGATGGCACCCAGCAAACATGATGCAGAAGGAAACAAACCATTGTTCACGTCCAGCATGGAAAGCGACACCCTGTCCACGTGTGGCAATGGGCACTGATATGCAAAGCACGTCACAATGTGGGTATTTGTGATATTTACTGAACTGCAGAGATCAAGGTATTTTTGCTGGAGAATCAGTCATTATTGTTACAAACACTCCTCCCCACTCTTAGTCCCAGACAGGAATGCAAAAAGCTATGCTGTCTAACCCTGCAGCTCCTCCCCTAGGGAAACCTATTCCATCTTTTAGAGCCTTTTGGAAGTCTCAGTGGAGCTAAGGGGCTTTTTGGTGCTGAGGGGATTCTCTGCAATGACCCCTCTGCTTACACTGGCACACCCCTCTTCAAGGGCAAGTTGCAGAGGATTGTCCAGTTCAGCTCCCTGTAATGTGCTGTTTTCTGGCAGAGGTGGTAAATGCAGCATTGCTGGTTTCTTAAGTTTCCCGTACAGGAGCACAGGGTATAAATTGGCCGGGAATATTTGGTGCCATCTACCCTGAGTGGTGCAAGGTGCTTGCATTATTCCAGGTGGTATGCTGCTGCTATGCCTCTGCTTGGCCCCAAAGTAAATATTTAGGGGCAGGGAGCTGGAGCTGGTCCCAATTTGTCAGCGAGGCTGGTGTTGTTGCTTGTCTGTGACATTGCAGAATTTTCATTACTGACCATATTCCTTTCCTGTACAGCTCTGACATGCTGATATCCCCCCACTGCATCTCCAGCATGACATCTCTTGCACAGTGCCTACTGTGTAATCTTCCTGAAGAGAAGATGTGCTGGTGTAAGTGGTGGCAAGAGCAGTGTCAAGATAGACTTCTGAAAAGTTATCTGGGCTCTTTGCACTTGCCTTCTCCAGTGGCCATAAAGAAAATTGATTTGAGAAATTAGGGTGGGCATGCTGCCATCCTGGTATCTTGGGATCTTCCCCCACACTCTGACCTCAGCATTTCCAGCACCCTGACCCTTCATGCTTCTTGGTGTGAAAGCATGTGCATAGCCTGTCCACTTCAGCTGAGCAGAAAGCTGCTGTGTCCATGCCTATGCCCCCAGAGGCTAAGCCCACCATGGTGTTAATCAAGGAAGAGTGTGTTTGAATTCATACTAGAAAAGTAGAAACACATGGGAAGCCTGTGCTGAATTGCAGCTGCTCAGGGAGGGTCCTGAGAGGGGTCAGGGCTGCTCTAGGTCATGGCTAACATAGGTTTAGTGCCCTCGTTAACAAAGGTGTAGTAAGTGCCCTGCTCAGCATTGCCAGAGGAAGAAACACTGTTCTTGAGATGGAGCCATAGCTGAATATGCAGATCCCCATTCTTAGTCAGATGGCTTCGTTTGTGTGCCTCATGCTCTACTTGCTTCAGATGTTTCTCTGACATCTCAAGTCTAAGGAGATGCTATTTAGAATAAAAAATGGAATTCAATGCTCAGTGATTTCCCAAGAAAATATTCTAACTGCTTAATCACAAACTTGTGGCAAAAGTCACACTGGATAACCCAAACTAGCAATGGCCTTTGGGACAGACACTGATTATGAGGCACATGACAACCAACCCCCAAAACTTTTATTTCCTCCTTAATATGCACCACAGTTTTAAATGTCCAGAGTCTGTAATTCCAATTTTCCAAATTGTAGTTGATGGTAGTTTTCAAGTACTAGATTGAAGCTAAGACAGGCCTCAACTGCTTTTGTTATGTTCCAGGCTGCTGAAGGATCTTTAAAAACATAATGAAGGTAAAGATTGAAGAGACACAAGGAATTGATTGTTTGCAGGTGTTATCAGCAAGCCTGTTGTTTAATAATTTCCCTGTAAGTCATTCTCCTGCTGCACAACCTGCAGAGACCTGAACCCATGCACGACCTTGCCTCAGACTCCACTAGGCATTGGACTTTCTGCATCTTCCAGGTTGCTGAACCTCCAGGTGAAGGTTGGGGGAAAACGTCCCTCCCACCTTCAGCAAAGAGCAGGTTTGAGACCACCTGATGGAACTAAATAGGCACAAATCCATGGAGTCTGATTAGATGCATCCCAAGGTCCTGAGGGTTGATGTAGTTGCCAAGACTACATTTGAAAATGGTGGTCAGGTGAAGTCCCAGTGATTGGAAAAAGGAAAATATCAATCCTATATTTAAAAAGGTGTCATGCTTTTAAGCCCAGCTGGAAATTCAGCCTTTTACAGCCTTGAACCTTCATTTCACCCCCTCCCATTAGAGAGAAACAAAAGTCAGAGCAATTTACTGGAAACAGTAATGTGATGAGAAAATGAACAGTAACAGCAACAATTTTAATAACAAAAATATACAAAAGAGGGTGATTTACATTTTAAAAAGTGCTCACTGACCAACCAGCCAACCAACCAACCCAGCTCCAGGCTCTGGCCCTTCATAGCTACTGCAAGAACATTAACTCTGTCTTGACCCATGGAACTACGTACCAGTGACTGTCACCTCTGTGCCTGGGAAGGTGTTACAAGTTTGGGAAGATGCCGGTGCACAAAAAACTCAAGATGCACTCAGAATTGCAAAGCAAATTAATTTTATTAGTTGCACTAGCAATTAATACAATCTGGCCCCTGGATTCTAGAGAAGCTGCCAAACAGGAGAAGGAGATGGAGCATGGCTCCTGAGTGGGAGGGATAGGGAGGCAGAGCACCTTCACAGCATCCCCTGGATGAAACCAGCATGCATCATGTCTTCCTCTCCCCTCCACCCCAGGACCATACCTTATACGTCTTCCTCAGGAGTGGCTAGTTTCAACATCATCTCATGCGGGGCCAGTGTGTGAGATGAAGTCATAACAGTCCATGATAACACCTCCATGTCAACAATGGCTTTGTTGTATGTTATTCCCCTTTCACAGGTTGAATCTCCTACCAGGTGACCAATACACAGTTTCATTTCTGAAGGTTAAAGTCTTACTAACTAACAATAAGGTCTTCTTCTACATTATCTTGTCAACGTACATAACAGCAGATCAAATATGGCAGGCCTTAGACACATCTTCAGTCCCTGGCGCAGAAGGGACTGGAGCAGATCTTCATGGAAGCAATATTAAGGCCATATACAAGACAAGGAGTTGACCTGAGACAGCCAGCACAGTTTCACCATGGGCAAGTCGTACCTGACCACTTTTGTGGCCTTCTATGTTGGAGCTACCTGCAACAATTGACAAGGGAAGATGACCAATTTTATCCACCTAGACTTCTGTAAAGCCTGTGACAAGGTCTCACATGGCATCCTTATCTCCAAACTGGAGAGACATGGATTTAAAGAGTGGATTATTTGGTGGCGTTGTGGTTTAAGAATGGTATTCTCCAATTTAGTACTCTTGCTAACACTATGCACTGCTTCCCCTCCACCCCCCTACAACTGGAGGCTCAAAAGACAAAGATCATGGGTTGATATAAGGACAATTTACTGGAAACAGCAGTGAGATAAGAAAATTAACATTAACAGCAACAATATTAATAAAAAAAGGTACAAGAAAAATAAATTATTTACATGGCAAGCCCCCCCAAAAAACCCATACCAGACCATTCTGTCCACCATGTTCTCTTGGCTGGAAGGAACCCCTTCTCCCTGGACAAGACAGAGAGAGTGTCGCTTTTGTGTCAAGTAACATCTGGACCTTAGCCACACCTTCTCTTGGCTACGGCAAAAAATTAACCTTGTGCTATCTGAAACCAGGATAGGTGGTTAAGAAATTGGCTGGAGTCCACAGCCAGACATATGTGGTCTGTTGAGAAGTAAAGTAAGTTTACTTATAGAATATTGGAAATTAATTGTGTAGGTTGAAGTTTAATTGTAACTTGCTTACAGTTTAGCATGAGTAGGCCCTGCTCAAAGCTTGGCTTTGAGGTGAGCTGTAAATTAATTCGGTGAACATAAATGGCTGAGGAGGGGAGGATACAGAGATCTGGAGATCTTCAGATAAGAGCGAGACCCCAAGAGCTGAGGGCCCCAAGGTTACCCTGGAAGAGAAGAGAAAAGCAGTCTGCCCACATGGACATGGAGAAAGAAACCAATGAGGTGTTAGAAGATCCCAGATCATAAACTGCCATTGGACCAAGAGGCATGTACAGAGCATGTGAAAAGCATGTGAAGGTCAGGTGCACAGACTGTGAACAGATAAAAGCCCAGGAGTTGTGCTGTTCAGGGTCCCTCTTTGGAGGCACCAGCTCAAGCTGAAATAAACTGGCTGCCTCATAACCTTCTCAGAAGAGAAGGCCCTGGGGTGACTTCAACTTTCAGTGCTTAAAGCGAGCTTGTAAGAAGAGAGAGAGTGACTTTTTACACAGGGAGATAGTGATAGGACAAGGGGGAATGGTTTTAAACTAAAAGAGGAGAGATTTAGATAATGCTGAGTCATTAGGAGGAAATTCTTCCATGTGAGAGTGATGGAGCCCTGGCACAGGTTGCCTAGAGAATCTGTGGCTGCTCCCTCTCTGGAACTGTTCAAGTCCAGGTGGGACAGGGCTTGGAGAAACCTGGAAACTCTCTCTGCCTGTGGCATGGGATGGAACGAGATGGGCTTTAAGGTTCCAACTAACTCTAACCTGTCTGTGATTCTATGACTATACACCTCCAGATTTAGGGTCTTTCTTCTGGGGTCTTGTGCAGAGCCTTCCTTAAATGTCGATAGGCCAAAATCCTGAGGTTGGGTGCTACAACACAAGGTACTAACGCAGGTACCCAGTTGGAGATGCTAAACAGAGAGGTGACAACACAGTGAATTGTATAAGCATAGCTAAAACCATAGAAGTACAATTTTTCAGTAAGAAATAGTGAAAAATCAAGTGCTTGCTTCCCCATCTAGTGCTATATTCAGAAGGAAGCGTATTCCAGTAAATATAAGTCGCCAGTCTCTGGAGGCTGGGGCTATGTGCATGCACTAAGATCAGACACCATAAATGTGGTCTCACGTGTTTTTGCACATTGATCCTATTTAGATGGACAAAGAGTTGCAGTTATAACTGTCCATCTCCTCTTCCTCTTCTACCTGCACAGCTCTTTTCAGAGAATCTTTTAAGAGTGAAAGAAATCAAATATATCATAAAATCATAGAAAGCTATAGGTAGGGCAAGACACTGTGTACTTTAAGTTCCTGCTTGAAACAAAGCTGTCTGCAAAATTAGATCAGGTTATTCAGTCAAACTTGATCCAGTTAAATTTGAAACACTCCAAGGATGGAGATTCATCACCTCAGTGAATATACCACCTCAGTCCATATACCAGTACTGTTCCACTAGCTTGGGAAATCACTTGAAGAAAATAAAGTCCTAGCAAAAAAAAAATGCTCCCAAATCCTGCCAGGGAATGGGAGTGCAGATCCCCTTTTTCTTGCACACTGTGATTTCTGCAGCGGAAGATGCTGTTTGCACTTCAGCTCTTAGGTTGTGCCAAGAACAGGCTCGAATTGCCAGGATCTCCCAGTAATGCAGGATGGGGAGTAAGATTTCTCAGCTTTTTAGTTCAGGCCCTGAATAGCCCTAGTTACTGACAGCCTTGCTCATGCTTTCAGGCTCTAGAGTCCTGGGCCAGTGTGCCTGGAGAGTCACAACTCAGGAGCAGCACTGACACTGCAAGTTAATTAGAGAAGTGAACCTTGGACTATGAATTCTTCTAAGGCATTTCTTTGTATTTGTGAGTGGACTTAGTTGTCCTTGCACAAATGCACTTTACTAGAAGCAAGCCACATCTTGTAAAAACCCAGCTTGCTTCCTCTGAGGAAAAAACATGAGGAAGGTAGCTTTAATGACCTTCTTGTAGTGTTTTTAGCCCTTTGCCCCTAGGTCTTGTGTTTTGACAAATCCCTTCAGTCTCTCATGTCGAACAATCCTTTGCAGTCAGGGCCTCATAAGCTTCCTTCTTGTTATCC
Organism: Vidua chalybeata; assembly: GCF_026979565.1. NCBI lineage: Eukaryota > Metazoa > Chordata > Aves > Passeriformes > Viduidae > Vidua > Vidua chalybeata. The sequence continues at coordinate 266,429 of NC_071556.1, read as the reverse complement.
CAGATCACCATCTAGTGGGTGCTGGAGATCTCACCACAGCCAGGGAGGAGGGCTATGCCATGGCCTAAGGACACCAGGCTGCTTTTCTGAGCAGCCCTTAAGTGATGTTTGGATGAGCAGAGCTGTGTGTCAGTGGGACATCACTGGAATTTTGAAGTTTCACTCAGCTGGGCTCTTGGTTACATACAAAGGGTTTAAACGAAAAAGCCTTCCCCTTTGTGTCAGTGGTGCCTTGGCCCATGCTGTTATAAGATCTGCAATTGAAATTGCATACATTTCCTGGAAAAACTGAGTAAGCCCTCAAATATCCCCTTATTTTTATAAAGCCAGATTGAGTTCTAGAGTGTGTTGAGCATGTGAGTAGCTTCACTCATGAATCAATTCACTCACAGAACATACTGATCATTCCACTTTAGCAAGTATTTTACCCTGTGAATTTTCACACTGAAATTATTGTAAATCCTTGCAGATGAGGATACTAGAAAGGACTGAATGTAATAACAACCTGAAAAACTTCCAAAACTGCACTAGATGCCAGAGAAAAGACAAGGTGTAGGCTGTGCAACTGGTTGGTTCCTCAAGACTGTCACGAGATGATGTCTTTCCTTACAGCTGGAGAAAGGTTGATGGCTCTCTTTCCTCAGGGAAAAAAATATGATTCAGTCCTCACAAAGGAGGAAACAAATGCTTCATAAGAAATCCCCTGCTGAGTTAGAACTCTGAAAACATTAATGGTGGTAACCAACATCACTGTCATGTTGTTAAAGACCCTCAGATGTGGGGTGCATGGCTGACCCCACCCCAATGAATTTTGGGTTAGGGTTACTTGCAACTATTAGTTTCCAGGGATGAACCACTGGCTTTCACACTGCATGTTGCCTGAAAGCAGGTTAACAGATGTATTTTCTTTATTGTTGTAATTTCCAGCAAACCAGTGCTTGAAAATATGTGGCTTGGCCACTGCTTAGTCACCCAGTAGCATTAATATAGCAGTTTCTGGCTCAGGGTCATGATGTCACAGGAGGTGTGACCTGCCACAAGAGAAAGCAGGACCGTAACAAAATATTCTGAAGTGAATCTGTAAGACCCACAGAAATGGTCTGGCAGCTGGGAAAGCATGTGACATTGGTTAGTTGAGTGTGACATAAATCCATGACATAAATCCCTGCTGCTGTTGAAAATTCCTCTTAAGGTTGCTTGTCCTTGCCAGCTCCCCCATGCTGTAAGGAAGGAATGAGTTACCTGAGAAATAACTTCATCAGTTCAGAAAAAAGTTAAAAAAATAGGTTTCAACTGAATCAACTCCAGCAGAACCTAACTTATAGAGAGTCCTGGATATATTTTCCCAATTAATAACTGTACTGCTGAAAATCATAGAGATGTGGGTAGAATGGACCTCTGGAGGCCTCTGGTACAACTTTCTGTTTGATCCAGGTCTGCTACCAGAAGCAGTCAAGATAGTATATTAACTGACCTATATGGTGTGAGCATTTAGAAACTGCCTTCTTGTCCGGGACACTGATAGAGCGATAAAGCTAGAAATGAGACAGCGATTACCTGTGGTGCTGTCTTTACTCTAGAGCATCTGATTCTTTTTTTGCTGATGAATGCTTATGACAATGGATCAAAATGCTACTGTCATGCTATGGAACAACTGTGAATGCTCCAGGGTCTGAGTCCATCCAAATGACACTCTCAGAAGTAGAAAGTCTTCAAACAGGGTGGATTGGTTTGGGCTGGGCTTTTTTTTGTAAGGTGGTGGCCTTTTGCCTTTGCAGTTTTGTTTGTTTGTTTGTTTGTTCATTTTTCTTTTTGTTTGGTTTTTGTGTGGGTTTTTTGGTTTTCTGGTTTTGTGGTGGTTTTTTTTTTTTTTTGGTGGGTTTTTTGGGGTTTTGGTTGGTTTTTTTTGTGGTTTTGTTTTGGTTTTTTTTTTGTTTGTTTTTGGGGTTTTTTGGGTTTTTTTTTTTGAGAGCTCAGCTGTGGAAAAATATTTAATTTGTCAAAGTCATAGTGACTTTTAGGCCATGTCCCCTTAGAAATACTGACCTAACAATAGTACTAATCAGAAAGTACGGCATTTATAGTATCTTAATGGCATGCACCCAAAATAGATTCTAGTTATATCAGCAAGTTGACAAGCTCATAGGGTACAGATAACTCTTGTAATTAATTTCTAAAAGTCACAAGAACCGTGAAGTTGGTGTGGGTGGAGTTTACTTTTTATTGAAATAATAAATTGCTAGAATCACATTTATCCTGGTATTACTACAGATTTACTTGAAGGTAAATTAAATCACAATCAGAAACCTCCCAACACTGTTAGGATAAAACTGTTAATTTTCCTCTCTTACGTTAATGATTCTGAGAAGTGTGGGCTCTAATTAGAACATGAATAGAGAACACACTGTGACCTGGTGGTTCTTCAGTGTATGCAACTTTCTGAGGTACATTATTTCTAAAACACTTCCCTTAAATAGGTCACATCACTCACTATGCTGGTACCACACATTCATTAGAGAAGCATAGGGCAGCAATTCCTATAATTCAAGTTGCCCAACATTTTCATTATAAACGCATGTTCACAGTTTCTTATAGGTTTAATAGATTTTAATGTTCTAAAATGAAATTTTCTGTAATGGATATCTGTATCAGAATAAGTACTTAAATAATTGTTTTTTTAGACACATAATAAGTAATTACTCTGAGTCACTTTTCAAGACTACTGTTTGGCTCAGTTTGTAGGACATGTCTGCTTTGGGAAAGGAACTTAATTCCATAAAGACTGGAGTTAAGTCAGTCATGCCGTATATCTCTGAAAATTACAGTTCTTGTGTGAATAGAAACATGCTAATTCTTTTGGCTAAATTCTCTGCACCAAATGTTCTCCAGGGAAAAGGCACAGACAAGGTTTAGGACCACACACAGACTCAGGCTGCCATGTGGACATCATGCAGCTGCCAGCACTAATGTCCAGCCCTGTAAGCTCCCAATGGACATGCACAAAATAAAAAAATCTTGCAAAGCGATTCAAAGTCTCAGGTCATGATCAGATATGCTAAAATCAGTTTTAAGTCATCTGGGATCAAATTAAAAATGCTGCAGCCCCAGATATCACTGGATTCCATGGCTGGAGCTCTACCCTCAGGGAATACAGGGATGACTTTTTCAGGACCATGTAGCTTATTGACTAGAGGTAAATTTATTTAAGCCAGGGAAGCATGACAGGACCCATCTCAGGTGAAAAGCAAGACTCTTAATGATATTTTTCTTCTGCCTTGGTAGCTGGAGAGTGAGAGGTTAAACACAGCTTCTTGCTGCTTAAAGTATCCCCTGGAATGCAGACGTGGTCTTAACTGATCTCCAGGACCTTTTAAAGCTGATGGAATGTGTCTGTTCAGTAACATCAGCCAGCTTTCAGCCCCCTCCCACACAGCCCACTGAATCCCATGAACTCGGGTGGTGTCTTGGTTTGAAAAGACAGGTGTCTGCTAAGGAAGGCAGGAGCCTCCTCTGAAATGGAAAATGTAAAACCCCTCCCTCCAAATTGTTATAATTTTGAAATTAAGGGGCTCTCCGGCAAAGATATGGGAGCAGGAATAACAGTTCTTTATTAGGGAAAGAAAATAAAAATAAAATAAACAATGCAGCAATACAAAACAACACTGACAGAGTCAGGATACGACCTGACACCCTGTGGGTCAGGGTGTTGGTAGCAGTCCAGTTAAATGGTGGCTGCAGTCCTCCTGGAGTGTCAGATGTGGTTCTGGTGAAGCAGTCATCCTGTAGAAGGATGTAGTCTTCCTCTGAAGATCCAGTGATGATGTAGATGGGCCTGGTCTTTCTCTGGGAATCCAGTGGGAAAGGCTGCCCTGACGTCCCAGATTATATAAACTCAGATTATATCCAGTTAGGAATGCTTGGCTCCTCACTCTGGGCGGGCGGAGCATCTCAAAATGGGATTATATCATTTTTATCAATCATGCAGTGACACTCAATAGCCCATTAACAGCAGATGTTTCCCCAGAGGGAGGATTGGTTTGTGGAAGAAATAAAGAAAACTGCCTAATTAACAGAAGATAACTACCCTACTTCTAACAAATGGGAATAGAATACACACATTACCTTGCAATTTAGGACAGGTGGGCTGGGAGTTCTCAAGAGATTTTTGACTTGATCTTGTCTCTGAATCCTGTCTCAAAGCTCAGAGACCTGAGCTTGGTGGAACTGACTTGGTGGAAAGTAAGACCAGGAAAGCTTTTGAAGTCCCTTGGCAGTGTCAACTCTAGTTGGACTTTGGATTTCCTAATACCATCTCTGCATGCTGAAGAAGTATTCCTATATTCCATTTCATTAGTCTGTCCTTGCTTCCATCCCATGTATAGTTTTTTTGTGTTAATTCACAAGTTCGATATTTACCAAATTTGTCTCCCAACACATTTACTTACTCTTCTGATTGCTGGGACAGACTGTTCTTGTGCTTGGAGGAAATCCTTAACAAACTGCCAGCTCTTTTGAGCTCCTTTGTCCTTCAGAGCTAACTCTCTAAACAGAATCTTCACTTGAATAACCCAAAATAACTTCGCTTGAATAACCCAAAGTCATTCTCTTGAAGGAGCTGCAGTCTGCCATTCATCTTTGTCATGCCTCTCAGAACCGTGAATGCCACAATTTCATGGCTGTTACAACCAACATGACCATGGATTATCATGTCCCCAGACATTCCTCTCTTGGTCATGAGTACTAGATACAGCTGGGTGTCCAGTTGAACTAGAGGGCTATCTAGCAAGTGTGGAAAGAATTTGTCCCTAACATGCTTTAGAAAACACCTGGATTTCCTGTGCCCACTGTCTTGCAAATTCAACTGATAATGCAGCTTACACTGCAAGCAATCATAAAACTCCAAAGAGTATTGCCTGATCTACGGAAGTATTCCATCATATGCTGAAGATGGACATTTACTTACTGATAGATATTTTGTATTTAAAAATAGGTATCCTGTGTAGTGTGGTCAAAATGCTGAAGGGAAGGGATACCATGCAGAAGGACCTGAACAGGGTGGAGAGGTGGGATTTATGAACTTCTACAAGGCCAAGTGCAACTCCTGCACGTGTGTCAGGGCAATCCCAAGAACAAACACAGGCTGAGGGGAGAAAGGATTGAGAAAAGGCCTGGGGAGAAGGACTTGTGGGTGCAGGTGGATAAGAAGCTCAACATGCCCCAGCCAAAGGCACTGGCACACAGAAACCCTCCTCCAGGCTCATTGCCCAACATGGGCAGCAGGAGAGGGGGGATTCTGCTGTCTGCCCCACTCAGGTGAGACCCCACCTGAAGAGCTGCTTCCAATCCTGGGGAATGACATCAGAAGGACATGGAGCTGCTGGAGCCAGTCCAGAGGAGACCACAGAGATGCTCTGAAGGCTGGAGCCCCTCTGCTCTGGAGCCAGGCTGGGAGAGCTGGAGGTGTTCACCTGGAGAGAAGGCTCTGGAGGGACATTATAGCCTGTTCCAGTACCTAAAGGGGCTCCAAGAGAGCTGGAGAGACTTTGGACAGGAGTCTAGAATGACAGGACAAGGGGGAATGGCTTCCCACTGCAAGGGGGAAGGGCTAGGTGGGATATTGCCAAGAAATTCCTGGCTGGTAGACTGGTGAAGCCCTGGCACAGGTTGCTCAGAGATGGGTTGACCCATCCCTGGGTGTTCAAGGCCAGGTAGGATGTGGCATGGAGCTACCTGGTCTAGAGAAAGGTGTCCCTGTCTATGGAAATGAGGGGAATGAGATGGGCTTTAAGGTTTCTTGGAACCCAAACCATTCTGTGATGAATCTGTTGGTTTGGGTTTTTTTTTTTTTTTTTTTTTTTTTTTTTGTTTTTTTTTTTTTTTTTTTTTTTTTTTTTTTTTTTTGTTTGGTTTTTTTTTTGTTGTTTATTTTTTTTTAATTAATACCATTCATTTATTCATAACAGGTTTTGCCAGTTTTGCTGTTATATTCCTGATGGACAATTCTCCTAGCAGGCAAACCAGATGGTTTCAATGGATGGTACTTACAAAAGGAATCAAGAGCCTGGCCCTTGGATTCTGCCTTAGGCTAGTGTGATAGCTTGTGAGGAATGTAGTCAAATGAAGGGCATCGTGCATGCTGTTGTTAAATGAACCTTGAAGCAATCACTACGGGTAAGACGAGAATCATTAATTGCTCAGTTTATACCCCCTGTGCCAGCTGCTGTTGAGCGCAGGATGTGGCACCAGGAGCAGCTCACGGTCTGCCCGCCTGGGCTCCGCAGCCACGGGAGGACGGCAAGGCCGCGCACGGGACGGAGACCCGCGGGCAATTGGCCCCGCTCCGACCGCCGCGGTACACACGGTGCGCGGGCCGCAGGGAGCGATCGGGCCAACGGGGGCCTCATAATGAGTCGGCCCACGGGGACGCTGCCCACACCGCCCGCCCAGAGCTGCGGAACCGATCGGGAACCGATCGGGCACCGCGCGGAGCCCACGAGTCCGCTGGCACGGCCCCGCCCTCTGCGCATGCGCGGCGCCGTCCCGGAGCGGCTGTAAATCGGGGCGTGCGCGCCCCGCGGGGCTCGCAGTGAGCGGTGTCGTCCGGCTGCGCGATGCATTGTGGGCGCGGCTGAGGAAGTAAAATGGCGGACCTGGCGAACGAAGGTAGGCGGGAGTTGCAGGCGTTGCTACTCTGGCCCACAGTGGCCCTGTGCTGCCGTGGGCCTAGACTGGCCCGGCCCGGCCCGGCCCGGCCCGGCGATCTGCGTTCACGGGCCGGCCCGGGAGCGCCACTTCCCCGCAGCCGGTCCCGTCCCAGTGGGGAGAGCGGCTGGACAAAGGGAGCGCCTTGGCCGGGTCACCGCACTGTCCGCGAGGCGCGGGCGGACGAAGCCGGGCTGGGGCCTGCGTCCTTAGGTGCTTGCCGCGGGTTGGTGGTTCTGGGCTCGCGATGCGGCTACTCCCGGGGCAGGTGGCCCGGGGCCAGTGCTCCCTGGACGCGGACAGCGGGCCCAGCGCTGGGCACGGGCCCCAGAGCGCGGTAGCGAGCACTGCGTCTTGGCTCCGGCTCTGAGCCACTTTGTGCCCCGCCATGTCCAGTTGCTTTTTGAAGTTATTGTCCACAGCTTTCGTAACGCTGTAAATCTTTCCTTTGCTTACACTCATGTTAATCCTTTAGTTAAAGGATTAATAGAAGGCCTGTGTAAAACAAGGCAGGGTATCATAGTAGGTGCACTGTAGTTTTTTGAGTTGAAAACGTCAGAGATGGGCTAGTAAAGTGGTTTAATTTTTTTCTGAAGAGCATTAGAAGAACCTGAGCTGCAATACTGCAGTATTTGGGTATTCTGCCCCAAGGTGTGTACAGTGGTGTTTTAAGTGGCAGTGGATATCTATATTTTGCCTTTGGGAATGACAAATGTCTCTCAGGGTTTTGGCAAAAGCCAGTTTGCTCTGTTGTCTCTCACCATTCCTCTCAGCTAATGGAAGAGGGAAAGAGGGAGGTGAATGAAAGTGTGTGTCAGGCTCCTTTCAGGACAGTTTCTTACTTTTGAACTCTGTGACAGTGGCAATTACCGTTCTGATATTAACGTTAAACAACAGGAAGCAAATAAACATTATAGGTGCAGCCTTTGAAGATGAAGCCTACAAACAGCTAACAATACAATTACGCTTAAGTTAACAAATCCTATGATGCGGTATGTCTTGGGCTGTTGGCTTCCAGGCTCGAGGTGAGTTGTCAGTGCCTGAGGAGGCATGATAAGTGCTCTCAAGAGTAGTAGTAGTCAAATCTGTAATGACTATTTGTGGGAAACTTAGCATCGGTACTTATTTTATATACTGCTATTATAATGACCTTATAATAAATTTTAATGGGTTGTTTTGTCCTCTTAGAATCAGAAGCTTGGCAATACCTATCTTAAGTCATGCAAGCCCCTCACTTTACCTCCCCTTTCTGCTGGGGAACATTAAGCTCAACAGTTTACCAATATTTATTGCATCTTTTGATGATGACTTGTCATGTGTTTCTACTTCTACTTCTGTTTTCCTGCAGGGTCTTGTAGACTGCCTGGGATGGCAAGGGGGAGTGTGATCTCATCCTTTTGTGCCTCCAGAGACTTACCTCACCTGTAAACCTCTTTAGTTTATACTCGCCTTTCTTTCCACAGTTGTCACCTTCATCTGTTGCTGTTCTGTTTCTTCTTGCAATAAGAGTGTGATACAATCTCTCCTCAGATGAAGCAAGATTGGCTTGCTTTGGAACTGTTGTCTCCTCATTCTAATATCATTGACTGTTGCTAGTTTTGTTCCTTTCAGTGCCATTTTTGAGGTGTATGTTCTTTGTATAACAGTGGAAATACATGCATTTCCCAAAATTTGCATCTTTCTGCTGAAACTCAGAGAATTCTATAGTCTTTCTACGGGGCTTATTTGCAGACTCTGTCATGGCAAGGATCTTCTCAGGTGACTGTTTTCTCCTCATTCTTAAACACATCAGTTAGTTTTATTTTTCCATTGTTTAGGTGAATGCTTTACTTCCTTGTGCCGAGGTATTTTCATCTAAATATGCGAAGTAACTATTTTGGTACTGAAAATTCTTTGACCTTCTGCTTCATGTTGATCTTCTATTGTTTATACCATTTGATAGCTCAATGTTCATGTTCACAAAAAAGTGTGATCTCAGCGAAGTTCTTAACGTTCCTGAATCTTGGTTGATCTGTACAACAGTGCTGTCTCAATCATACTTTGTTCTGAGGTGTGAAGCTAATTATTTTTTGACACAGTCGATACAAGTACCTAGAATGAGGCTTCAGTCATTCTTGCAGACTGTTTTTGTTGGTGTGTTTAAACAGTAGCTTTTATTGTCTGTTCATGCAGGTGAAACTCAAGATTTTTACCTGTTTGATTACTGCAACAAACCTTTTCCTGGCCTTGAAAAGTGCTTGAGATTTGTGTGGCTTGTGTCCTCTCATCTTACTAATATAAAGTTCTTCTAACCTGTAACTTTTACCATGACACCCATCTTTAAATTAATTGATTGGTGTTTCTGTTTCCAACAGTATATTAGTTATCTTTACCTTCTAGGTTCTGATGCTCTTAAACTATTGAATGTCTTAAATCACTGCTGAGCTGTCAGTACTGCCTCCAAGTAACCATTCTACCAATGTCTTTTGCAATTTTGAACTATTTTAATGGATGATCTTTTTGTGATGCATTTCTTCAAAGCTACAAACATTCCCTCTAATAATGACTTCCTTTTTTTTTTTCATTCTTATTGTTCCTCAAGTCTTTTTCATCCACTTGTCTTTGCTTTGTTTCTAATGAGTAGGTGAAACCGCTCCCTTACCTCTTTATATTGGAGTAATGACCAACTGTATCTTGACAAGAGAAGGTTGTTGGTTTAAGAGGGTCCTCTATTGCATAGAAAGGGGCTAAAAGATGACATAGTCATAGTGCCACTTTCCAAAGAAGTTTGTACTGTGAAGTTTCCTAGGAACAGATCCTGGTCTTGGCATTGCCTGTCATGGTGGCAGATGAGTTGATAAGTGTGGAGCTAATGAAGAGCAGGAGAGAGTAGTTTCTCCCTAGCTGTGTGAAGTTTGATCGACTCTGCTGCAAAGATTTAACATTGTGATAGAGGTTTTGGGGACTGTCGTTGTGAGGGTGATTATTGAAAACCAGGGGTTTAGACTGGTAAGCACAATTGCTATTGGTACTAATGTATAAAGTAGTTACTGAATGTTCGTAGAAACTTTCTTTGAAGTCTTTGGTACTTGACTGCCACATGTGTGAAGTGTCAGTTTTAAGACAATCCAGCTAGAATACCAAGGAGAACTCGCACCTTCCTGTCGGTCCTATATATTTATGGGAACTGGATTGCTTTTCTCATTAACTTGCGGCTAAAACACAAGTAGTAGTTTGCTTGTCTATGACTTACTGCTAAAGCTGTGTTTTTAAGACAACAAGATCCCCTTGTGTGGGGAAAGAATGACTTAATCTTTTCAATGGCTGAAAGGTTATACAAATTTTTCTCATGGCTAAAATTTGATGGATGTGTACACATTTTCCTTTCAGGAGGTGTCTGCGACTTACTTGGCTTTATGAAATTGCTGAGCATACAGCACAATCATAACAGGTTAACTGTATGTAACTGCCTTAAATTAATTAAAGGTTAGAGAGCAGTGGTGCAGGAAGGGACCTGGGGGTTCCGGTTGATGGCAAGTTGGATCTGAGTCAGCAGTGCCCTGGAGCCAGGAGGGCCAACCATGTTCTTAGGGGCATCAGGCCAACTGGGTGAGGGAGGGGATTTGTCTCTCTGCAGCTTCATCTTGAGTTTTAGGGGCAGTTTTGGTCACCACAGTATAAGAAAGACATTAAGCTAATAGAGAAGTGTCCAAAGAAGGGCCACAAGGATGGGGAAGGGTCTAGAGGGGAAGTTGTATGAGGAGCTGCTGAGGGCACACTTGGTTTCATCAGCCTGGAGAAGAGGAGACTAAGTCTTGCAGTCTTCAACCTCCTCATGAGAGGCAGGTACCAATCTGTACACTCTCATGACCAATGAGAGAGCTTGAGGAAACGTCATGGAGCTGAGTCAGGGGAGGTTTAGCTTGGATACCAGGAAAAGGTTTTCCACCCAGAGGGAGGTTGAGCACACAAGGCTTCTCAGGGCAGTGAGCTGAGAAGCACCAAGCCTGAGTTCAAGAAGTGTTTGGACAATGCTCTGTCATGTAGTGGCCTTTTTGGGGTGCCCTGTTGTCCTGGTTTAGGGCAAATTTGGGAGAAAACCTATGAAGGGGTTCCTCTAGAAAGCAGATTCAAGTGGCCCTCCCCCAACTGGTTCATGAAAATATTCCCTTGGAGAAACGTGGAAAAACACCTGTTTATTCAACAGGCAAAGCATTCACCAGCACAAAAATTGAACAATATTAAACAATAAAACCTCCTTCTGCTCTGAAGAGGTGATAAACTCAGGATGTCTCCTTCGTGGGTTGTAGCTCAGCTCACTCGGTCTCTTTATCAGTCCCTCCAGTGCTGGAAATGCCACAGCCCAGGCCCAGCCTGATGGGCCACAGGTGCGAGCTGCCAGTGCTCTTCTGGGTGTTCAGTCCAGAGCAGGTTTAAACAGTTCCAAGAAAAAGAAAAACAACAGTCCAGGGAACTTGTCTGCCTCAGTGAGCCAAAAACTAACTAAAAGCAAAGGAAGGCTCTGTCCCGCTGTCTGTGCTGCAGACAGCACCATCCAGGAGAAGGATGCGGGGGAGTAAGTGCAATTTCTGATAACAATCTCCGTGTTTCTTCTTTCCCCCTCTTTGCTCTTGGAACCGGTCTTAATGGTGCAGAACTTATTTCCAGGCTAAACAGACTAATGGGGATACAAGTATCATAAAGTCACCTCAGGACGCTTCACCCCTTATCCCTATATAGTCAACTTACTACCAAAACTACATGTACAACACACATGTACATACACAGTATACAGCTATATACAGACAATGGCAGTGACATTCATCAGACAGTGATATTTACACATAGTTCTTGCCCCACAATCAGATCTCCCTGAGGTACACGTCATGTTGTTCCATCTTTCTGCATTATCCACCATATGCAACCTGGTCCCTGAGCAAAGACAACCCCACGATGGGTTTGTCTGTACTCGAGGCAGAATTGATCCAAACGGTCTTCCCTAACAAACCTCTGATATGTGCCACTGGGACTTTGTCTACTGTATGCAGGGGCAGGGGTTCAGATTGGGCAAGGCCTGCTCGGTTAATGAAGCCTTGGGTGTTAAATAACCAGGTGGTCTTTGCTAGATGCTGCTCCCAGTTTTTGAAAGATTCCCCACCCAGTGCTTTCAAGGTGGTTTTTAGAAGTCCACTGTACTTCTCCACATTGCCTGCAGCTGGTGCATGGTAGGTGATATGGTACACCCACTCAGTGCCATGTTTCCTTGCCCAGTTTTTATAAGGCTATTCTTTAAATGAGTCCCATTGTCTGACTCAATCCTCTCAGGGGTACTGTGCCTCCAAAGGACCTGCTTTTCAAGGCCCAGGATGGTGTTACGGGCCGTAGCATGAGACACAGGGTAGGTTTCCAACCATCCCGTGGTGGCTTCCACCATTGTGAGCACGTAGCACTTGCCTTGGCATGTCTGGGGCAGTGTGATGTAGTCAATCTGCCAGGCCTCCTCATACCTGTACTTGGACCACCGCCCACCATACCATAGGGCTTCACCCACTTGGCCTGTGTGATGACAGCACACGTTTCACAGTCATGGATAACCTGAGAAATACTATCCATGGTTAAATCTACCCCTCGGTCTTGTGCCCACTTACAGGTGGCATCTCTGCCCTGATGACTTGAAGCATCATGAGCCCACTGAGCTAGGAACAACTCCCCCTTGTGTTGCCAATCTAAGTCTCTCTTTAACACCTCTATCTTTGCAGCCTGATCTACCTGTTGATTGTTTTGGTGCTCCTCATTAGATCTACTCTTGGGGATATGGGTATCTATATGACTGATTTTCACAGATAGTTTCTCTGCCTTGGTAGCAATGTCTTTCCACTCTTCAGCTGCCCAAAATGGTTTTTGCATACACTGCCAATTAGCCTTTTTCCACCTTTCCAGCCAACCCCACAGAGCATTGGTTACCATCCAGTGTAGAGGTAGAGCTTTGGCCACTTCTCTCTTTCAGCAACGTCCAGGGCCAGTTGAACAGCTTTGAGTTCAGCAAGTTGCCTTGATCCACCTTCTCCTTCAGTGGCCTCTGCAACCCGTCAGGTGGGGCTCCATACAGCTGCTTTCCACTTCCAATTCATCCCTACGATGCGACGGGAACCGTCAGTGAAAAGAGCATAGTGTGTTTCCTCTGCTGGCATTTGATTGTATGCTGGAGCTTCTTCAGTCCATGTCACTTTTTCTTGTTCTTCTTCGTCAGTGAAATCTCTTCATCAATGAGAAGTTTTCACCTTCAGGCCAATTTGTAATTATCTCCAAAATCCCAGGACAATTCAGTTTACCAATGCTGTGTGATGAGAGCAATTCACTTGCTCCATGTGGCATGGTGACTAGAGGGAACCTTTGCTATGAACATCCACCCCAGCACCGGTAGTCAGGGTGCCAGGAGCAGTTGTGCTTCTGTACCAGTCACCTCTGAGGCGGCTTGGACTCCTTCATAGGCTGCTAAAATTTCTTTTTTCCATTGGAATGTAGTTGGCTTCAGGCCCTCTGTAGCTTCGACTCCAGAATCCCAGTGGTCGGCCTCGAGTCTCACCAGGTGCCTTCTGCCAAAGGCTCCAGGACAAACCATGGCTCCCGGCTGCAGAGTAGAGCACATTCTTCACATCTGGTCCTGTCCTGACTGGGCCAAGGGCTACCGCATGAGCCATTTCCTGTTTGATCTGGGCAAAGCCTTGTTGTTGCTCAGAGCCCCAGTGGAAACTGTTCTTGTGGTTGACCAGGTAGAGAGGGTCACAATCTGGCTGTACTCAGGAATATGCGTTCTCCAAAAGCTTATGGCACCTAAGAAAGCTTGTGTTTCCTTCTTGCTGGTTGGTGGAGACATCATGGTGATCTTGTTGATGACCTCAGTGGGAATCTGATACTGTCCATCTTGCCATTTTACCCCCCGGAACTGGATCTCTCGAGCAGGTCCCTTGACTTTACTCTTTTTGATGGTGAAACCAACTTTCAGGAGAATCTGGGTGATTTTCTCTCCTTTCTCAAATGCTTCTGCTGCCATGTTCCCCCATTCAATTATGTCATTGATGTACTGCAGCTGTTCTGGAGCCTCACTGTCTTTCCTAGGGTTCAGTCACCCCAGGGCACCTGTGCAGGGCCAGGAGTTGGACTTAATGTTCCTAATGGGTCCCTTCCAGCTCAGCATATTTTATGATTTTATGAAATACACAGAAGGTGAGCAAACTGAAGTAGTTCCTTTCAGACTAATCAGTATCATTTCTTTACCAGACTTGTAGGATGCTGGCATTGCTTCTGTGCTGTTTTGGTGGTGGGGGCGAGGGGTTGGGGGTTGCCCTGATTGTTTATTCTACTTATCTCATGGTAGCTTTTGGACAGAGGAAGGTCAGAGAGAAAATGTGTCATTCACCACTGACTGTCTGCAGACTCTAGAAACAAGATTTTTTTTTTTTCCCTATGGTGACTTCAGATGGATTAGTGGGTGCAAAGTTAGGCTGAGTGACATGTCCAAATAATTCACACCCTGACACCATAAAGAGCTATTTAATTGACAAGACAGCACTATGTAAGTGACTTAATACTTTTTTGAATTCTTTATCTTTAAATTCTTTTAGATATGTTATCTACTTTACCAAATAGTTGCCCTGCCTCATGGCTTTTCCCTCTGATATGAAAATAAGCAAATTTTTTCTTTTCTAACTTGTAACATTTGCAGAAGTATCTCTTTTTACCATGTCAGTTCTATTCATCATGACATTGCTTGTGAAGATTGGCCATAAATTATCCAGTTGTGTTTCTTGTTGTTTCTGACATGAGGTATGGCTGGATTTTGTTTGTGGAGGTCTTTCTGCAGATAAGCTCTTAGTGGCAGCTTGCTCTTTGCTTTGAGTCTATTGTTAGCTATTGAAAGAGAATCCTGTGTTGTTATCAACACCTTTTGGATGTTGTAGTGCTGCAAATCATCTGTATCTCTTCATATGTTACATTTAGCATGATTATTCTGCTCTTCATAATGTAAATGGTGAGAAAATCCCCAAGAACATTTTTTTGTGGCCTGCAGTGTTCCAATAAGCATAATTAAACCTAACTTTGAACTTTTACTTTCTTGACTCTTAGGTGTTTCACAAGTGACAAATTACCACTCCGAGTATTTTAAGTCAGTTAACAGCCTAACTGCTGTTCTTTTTAACATTCATTCGTTGTTCACAGGTACACTTTTTCTCTCAAGTGATGTATTACAAAGAGTTACAGTTGGAGTAGCTATTCCCACTTTGTTTGCTTCTGGTGTTGAAGAGTCCTTTTTGAAATTGAAGCAAGGACTTGCTTGCCAAGACGTTGCACTGTAGGTTTGCTTTTTTCCCTGCCTCGTGTAGTTTTCCATGTAATCAGGCACTATTCCATTTCTAAATGTAATTTGGAGTAAATTTAAAAAGAAAAAGTGTTTGAAACATTGTTATTCTTAGCTTTAAAAATAAATTCTCATCTTAATAATGATCTGGTGATGTCTTGAAAGTTGTTTTCATGCCATGGTTCCTTCTAAAATTTAAAGATTAACCTGAATCACCAAGATATTTGGTGGTCTGGGTTGCATATCCTGTGAGGAGACTGGGTGTGTTCAGCCTAGAGGAAAGAAGTCTTCAGAGAGGCACATCTGGAGCTTATCAGGGTCTCTGAGGAGCTTATTAGAGAGACAGACCCAGGCCCATCAGAGTGGTGTATGTTGAAAGGACAAAGGCAAAAGGTGAGAGATGGAATGAGATGCTCAGATTGGAAATAGAGGAAAGGTCGGGTTTTTGTGGTGGTGGTAGGTTTTTTTCACCATAAGTACAGTCTAGCAGCAGAGAAGAGATTACCCTGGGAGGCTGCTCAGCCTCTGTCCTTGGATGTTAAGACCAGACTGGATAACCTGATTAACCTGGCCTGACATCATAATGGACCTTACTTGAAGCAGGAGATTGGACTAGAGACCTCCATCCTGATTTATGCTGTATCCTTATGGCAGAGGCCCACTGGGCTCAGCAGTGAAGAAGGTGACTGCTTTTTTGGCCCTTGTCATTGCTGTGCCATGAGATATATTCTGTGAGCCTGAGAACTCTACAGAGATACACACTCCTGCAGGTGTTTCTTTCTATTTTCATGAGAATCCATAGTTTGGGTTGGAAGAGACCTTTGAAGACATCACCCATCCCCCATTGTTCAGGGACACCTCCACTACACCAGGTTGCTCCAAACCTCATCCAATCTGGCTTTGAATGTTGCCAGGGATGCCATCCACAGGTCCATGAAGCAACCTGTGCCACGGCCTCAACACCATTGCAGGGAAGAATTTCTTCCTAATATCTCATCTGAATTTACCCTCTGTCACTTTGAAGTCATTCCTCCTTGTCCAAAGTCCTCTCCTGTGGAGCCCCTTTAGGTACTGGAACAGGCTCTGAGGTCTCTGTGTAGCCTTCTCCAGGCTAAACACCCCCAGGTCTCCCAGCCTGTCCCCAGAGCAGGGGGCTCCAGCCCTCGGAGCATCTCTGTGACCTCCTCTGGGCTTGCTTCAGGAGCTCCACATGCTCCTGATACTGTTCCCCAGGATTGGAAGCAGCTCTTCAGGTGGGGTCTCACCTGAGTGGGGCAGACAGCAGAATCCCCCCCTGCACATGCTGGGCAATGAGCCCAGCACAGAGGGGGGGTTTCTGTGTGCCAGTGCCTGTTGGCATGCTGAGCTTCTTATCCACCTGCACCCACAAGTCCTTCTCCCCAGGCCTTTTCTCAATCCTTTCTCCCCTCAGCCTGTGTTTGTTCTTGGGATTGCCCTGACACACGTGCAGGAGTTGCACTTGGCCTTGTAGAAGTTCATAA
This sequence comes from Vidua chalybeata, assembly GCF_026979565.1. Taxonomy (NCBI): domain Eukaryota; kingdom Metazoa; phylum Chordata; class Aves; order Passeriformes; family Viduidae; genus Vidua; species Vidua chalybeata. The sequence goes on along the minus strand of NC_071556.1, from coordinate 249,887 downwards.
AGTTTGCGTAGTACCACCTCTCCAGCCTGTCTGATGGCATTCCTTCCCTCTGGCATATCAGCTGCACCACACAGCTCGGTGTCATTGGCAGACTTCTTGTGGGTGCCTTCAATCCTACTGTTCATGTCACCAAAATAGATACTAAGCCGTGCTGGTCCCAAACTTGGTCTCCACTTGGACATTGAGCTGTTGACTGCAACTCTGAGTGTAGCTGCCAGCAAATTCCTTATCCATGGAGTGGTCCATCTATCCAGTTTAGAGACAAATGATCTCCTCTGGGACAGTGTCAAATGCTTTGCACAAGTCTAGGTAGACTATCAGTTGTTCTTCCCTTGTCCACCAACAGTGTAAGACAATCATAGAACCAAATTTGTCAGGCATGGTTTGCTCTAATTGAAGCTATGTTGGCTCTCACCAATCACTGCCTTATTTTCCATGTGCCTTAGCAGAGCTTCCATGGTCAAGGTTCATGGAGTGCCAGGTGCAGAAGTGAGGCTCACCAGCCTGTAGTGCCCCAAGTCTGCCTTTTCTCTTTTTGTAAATGGGGGTTAGTTTCCCCTTTTCCAGTCACTGGGAACTTCCTCAGGTGGCCATGACTTCTCAATGAATGGAGAGTGGCTTAGGACTCATGCATGCATTTCATCAGTTCCCATGGACTTGTGCACCTTAACCTTCCTTAGATGGTCTCAAGCCTGTTTTCCTATAGCAGGTGGTCCTTCATTCTGCCAGTCCCTGCTGCTTTCCCCATTTATAACTTGGTTTGGAGCACTTCTTGGTGAAGATGGAGTCAGAAACATCATTGAGTACCTCAGCTCTCCATATCCATGGAAACCAGATCTCCTGTTGCCTGCTGGAGAGGGCCCATGCCTTTCTCTTATGACCAATGTACCTACAGAGCTTTCTTGTTGCCCTTGACCCCCTTGGATTTTTTTCAATTAGTCATTTCATGCTGCAGTAAAGGTCTGACACCTTGTGGCTGCTAGAGGTGCATCATGTGAGTGAATGTTTTGTCTAGCTGTGGAAAATATGGTTGACGTGGGAGAGTTTGCTACAGCTACTAGTGGTCATGCATCTAGGTTAAAACTATCACAGTAAATAGTATATATGACTTGAAGATGATATCTCTGCATGAGCTATGGAGGTAGTATTTTCTATTTCTGCATTTTGATTTCCACAGCTCGTGAAAGAAGCTCAGCAGTTTTAATAGTACATGTTTTTCTCATAGTACATAGGGCATTTATTTATTGATAGTTAATGACTTGATGGTAAAATATGTTAAAGAAATTTAGCCTGTGAAATCCCACTCTTGAGGTTTTTGTAGTTATTCATGCAGGTTGAAATAGCTGCAAAGTGAATAAACTGCAGGAAGGAGTTCTGTGGATTCAGTTGGTTTTCAGTTGTGGATTCAATTTGATTTGACAGCCTAAAACCATTCAGGTTTGTATGGTGCCAGATCTTGAGATTGGAGAGGTACTATCTCTGATGCTAATTACTGAAGTTTTGCTTTCCTTCTTACATGCTTGGACTTCATCTGAATACCTTTATCAAGACTGACTTGGTTAGAAAAAATTGACATTTCTCCAGATCTTTGTTTTGCCATGTTTCTGTCTGCTTCTCTGAAGAAAAAAACCAAATCTAATCCTCAGTTTTTAAGAACTGTGTGCTCTGACTGCTCATCTCTTGATGAAGGAGATCTCATGTTTTCTTTCATGCATTCTACCTGAAGTTTGAAGGTAGAGTGTTTTTCCTTCATATATCATGCTTTATTTTCTTTTTAAGTTGCTGACAGTTTAGTGGACCTGGCAGATCCATTTTATCATAGGTCATCCTTCAGACATCTTGGTGTAACAAAAACTTGAGAACATGACCGTCTGGCCCAGATGTTAGCTAGTACAAATAACAGTGGAATTCTTGTTTTGAGCCAGCACTTGACTGGAAAAACCAAAGAACTACCTAACATCTGCATTTCTGATCTGCAAAAATAAAACCTGGTATGGGGGTTCTTCAGTTGATGGAAACATGGTATGTGTAAGTGCTTTTGTACAAAAAACAATAAATGCTAGAGAGCTCTGCATAAATGCATTTGAAAACATAACTAGAAATAGGAACTAAAATCTGGAGCTGGACATTTGAATGGGAAATTTGACACTAGAGTTTTTTAGTGCAGAAATGGATGATTGAGGGCAGTTTTACTTTGCTTTTGATGCCTTCAATGAAAATGTTTACCCAAAATTTAAGTAAGGCTTAGAAAAATAGCATTATTTAATGAAGGTGGTCAGATTAGGCAATCTAGTGATCCCTTCTTGCCTTGGGCTAGAGTTAGGGACTGTGATATTGTTGCAGACTTCAGAAAGGACACAAATGAACAAGTGTCCCCTGTGTCTGTTCCTGAGTAAGCACTGGTACAGTGGTTAGCTGCGAGTGCCTGTTGTCTCATCATTGTTCCTGACCCTGTCAGTTGGTCTCACAGTCAGAAAGAGCAGTAGTGAGATTCTTGGACCTTGAATACTGGATGACTGTGTTCCTTTAGTGGAAAAAGACTATCAGATGTTGCAGCAGTGTTCCCTTTTTCAGGTTGACTGACAGGCCTGGCTATAAGTTTGCTTTATTAGATCCTTTTGCCATTGTCATTTGTCATAGCTGGACACAATCTCAAATAGTTGGAGGTTTTTCACTCTCTTTTGTTCTTTATTGTTTCATCTATTTCTTTTTTACTGTAAGATTTCTGCTGTTTCTGACATCTGTCTTTTTTCCTGAGTGCTTAGTTTTCAATCACTGGACTCCATTTCATGTTTTGTGTTACTGTGCATCAATTTCTCTGGCTACTCATTCCATCTTTTGCCAGCTGTCCCATGCTTTTCTCTGCACTCTGCATTGTTGTTGGATCTGTTTTTCTTTGGTTTCTTCTCTCTCATTACTTCAATCCTTTGTTATGCACTAGAGAGACAATTAGATTTTGTTCAGTTCTCTTTGGTATTTGTGGAATTTGGTGCAGGAGTCTCTTGTAAGGTGTGCATGATAATCAAGTCCCACATCCTGGTAGATCTCCCTATTGATTGCTTTGGCAGAGGGCATGCTGCTGTAGCAGTAGCGCTAATGAGCACTGAAGTATTGGTGTCTGCTAAGGAAGGCAGGAGCCTCCCCTGAAATGGAAAAGGTAAACCCTCTCCCTCCAAATTGTTATAATTTTGAAATTAAGGGGCTCTCAGGCAAAGATATGGGAGCAGGAATAACAGTTCTTTATTAGGAAAGAAAATTAAAAAAAATAAAATAAACAATGCAGCAATACAAAACAACACTGACAGAGTCAGGATACAACCTGACACCCTGTTGGTAGCAGTCTGGTTAAATGGTGGCTGCAGTCTTCCTGGAGTGACAGATGTGGTTCTGTTGAAGCAGTCATCCTGTAGAAGGATGTAGTCACCCTCTGAAGATCCAATGGTGGTGTACATGGGCCTGATCTTTCTCTGGGAATCCAGTGGGAAAGGCTGACTGTGGTCTTCCAAAACTCTGATTATATCCCGGTAGGAATGCTTGGCTCCTCCTCCTGGGTGGAGCATCTCACAATGGGATGGTGTAATTTTATCAGTCATGCAGTGACACTCAATGACCTATTAACAGCAGATGTCTCCCTGGAGGGAGGATTAGTTGAAAGAAAACTGCCCAATTAACAGAAGATAACTACCGTACTTCTAACAGATAGGAATAGAATACACAACCCCATTTCCAACCTAAGTGTACCACATGGTATTAAGAAATAACTGTCACTTTGAAGTCAAGGTTTAAAAGCTTGGCCATTGCCTCAGTGAAGCCTCCCACAGGCAGGTTATACTGAGGCCCAGGGAATAAAAATGGATCCCTGTCTTGTTTTAACACACTCTGGGTTTTGGGACAGGTATTACATTTAAGGGTCTGTATTGTTTTCACTGTTTTCACTTCTGAAATGGATTGTCTGCATTGCTCTTATTAATAAATGCTTTTAGGATTCAGCAGTATTTGATGGAGAGATGAACTTAAAAAATAAAGGGAAGAAAGAGCAGGCAAAATGATGCCATAAGTAGCTTCATTTCTTGATTATTTTTACCTTTTGTAGAACACGTTATGCCAGTCTTTCTAGATCAGTCTTGCAGTGTTTTTTAGTTTTGCTGCGTTATCCCTTTAAGTTAGATCCACAGAAAAATAGAAAGAGGCTCTTCTACCCTCATAATTAAATGCACAGTTCTGGTAATAATTTTCATAATTTTGTGTACATCAACTAAATTTTCACTTTTTCAGTCAAACTGATCTAATATAGCAGTTCCCAAATGGACAGTTTCATTCCTTTTTCCTTATATGGTGATCCAAGTACTTTACTGATCCTGTAAGATTTTGTGATACTGTTCTTTTTTTTTGGTGCAAGGTAGTTCTCCTTGATAGCTTTATATTTCCTTTTTCTTTTATGCTAGCCTTTCAAGCTCTGAAAGTTTTAAAATTTTTAATTTTCTTAGATGTCTAGACTTGTTTATAAGACTGGATAATTGCAAACCTGGAACTTTTTTGGCTAATTTCTTTGTAAATCTAGCTCTCCCTAAATCCCGTTTTCCAGACTGAAAGACATACTGAAATATTGTACTCGTCTTTAGCCCTACAAACATACAGGAGGGCTGCTGACTGCATAGTGTGTGTGCAGCTTCTCTTCAAATGTAACTCACAGACAAGATACATCAGTTTGTTGAACTGCCAGGAATTCTCACCTCTGTTTTACCACACATACTCCCCCTGTGTATGTATATTTTTATTATTCCAGATTCTGAAGTAGTTGTGAAATCTCAAAGGACAGTGGAAATATACACTCATTCTATACATTAATTCTACTCTTGTAGACTAGATGCTGATGTGCTTATTTAGAAAATAACATCCTGCTAATATTTGATTCAGAGCTTTAAGATGAAAGCATATGTGCTCCTAAATTATGCAGAAAAGTCTTGTTCCTTTGTAATGTGTAATATATCGGGTTTGAATTTTAGACCTGCAGATATTAATTTAGGACCTTACTAAATTTTTCAATGATAATGAAATACAAGTGTAATCAAATGTCAGTGTTAGGGGACCTTTAAGAAAGGAGTATGTGGGAGCGTAAAACAAACTCCCCTTTCATTAACGCGTGTCAAGGGGGAAGGAAAAGCGTCTATTCAGCTAGTGAACTGCTGCAGCAAAGGGTCTTTTCCTTCTGATGTACTAAAGTATGGTACAAGTACTAGCTTGCAAGTGATCTGGAGGAGAAGCACAAATAGCTTTTAGACATTAGTTGTGTTGTTTGCCTTAAAACGCTCCTTTTTACTTTTGAAGATCAAGTCCTTATAAACATCTATTACCAGGAACTGGTAGAAACAATATGTGTAACTGAGATTTAACCAGCTTAGGGATTCATTGTTGCTAAAAGCATCACAGAACATAACATTTTCATAATAGTCAATATGAATGTGGTTGGAAAAAAACTCCAATGATTTCTCTTTTTACAGAAAAACCTGCCATTGCCCCACCTGTCTTTGTATTTCAGAAGGATAAAGCACAGAAGGTAAGGAGATATTGATACTTTTTGTTTTGTTTTGTTCTTAGCCCTGACTCCTTCCTTCCATGGTGATCAGTCCTTTGTATTGTTGTGAAGCTGAAGGTGGCTAATAGAGCATTAACATCATTAATGGGCATAGGGCAAGCAGATACTGAAGGGCTAAAAGTGGGAAGATGTATGGTGGTTTCAAAATACAGGTAGCTCTTCAGACAGAAGATGGACCAATGTGGAAGAAAAAGTATGGTGAAGGTGTGTCTTGAGCATGTGGCAGAGGAGTGCTGACACACTCAGCATGACAAAGATACAAAAGTAATTTTTCTGATAATAGGGTTAAGATAAAGCCAAGAAAACTGGTCCAGATTATTGCTTTTCATCTCAGTGTACTTAAATGTCTCTCATATCTTTGGTTTGTATGCTGTGAAGTGTCTAGTTATCTTGGGAAATTGTAATTCTCTTCCCTCACCTCAATATGGTATTTAATTCTGTCTGGTTAAGAGTAAAAACTAGTAAGATTTATGTGGGATAAAAATCAAGGTTACTCTTGTTTCTGTTGAAGATGGTGGGAACCAAGAGAAGTATATGATACACTTTCTGTTGGATCACTGGATTGTTTTGTCGTCTGTGGAGTCAGAAATGTTTGAATTGAAATACTGAGTAATTTTTCAGTTGATAGCTTTTCTTTAGTTTAGAACAAGTACCAGACTCAAGCTTTCTCACAGGTTCATTAGACATATTCCTCAGCAGGAGCTTGAAATAGTTTTTCAGCTTGGAAAGGATTTAAGTCTGCTGTCCTCCTAATATTAGCTAAACAAATTAAATCTGCTAGAGAGTAAGTTCTTTCAAGACATCCTTTTAATTAGATTTTTTTCAATGACTGTTTCATATATTGTGGAATGGAGTGGTAGTGTTTGCACTATCAATTTTGATCATGTTTCCATTTAGGAAACAGCTCCCAGTCAGTCACCCACTGTTGCTTAGACTGTTCTGAAGTCCCTTCATGGTGAGTGTTCTCTGCAGGTGTCTTTTACCTGGTGGTGATTGTAGCAGTGTGCAATCTAGGCAGAGTGACATGGTCTTATGTTCTTTTTGGCTGGCCTGGTCCTTACATGGCAAGATAGCAGTTCTTGTACTCTCAAATTCCTTCATGATGCACCTTTGCTTCTGCACCCCTCTAGCGGCCTGCATGCTGCATGCCTTCAGCATTAAGCTGTGCAAACTCCTGCATTGGGCTGTGAGACAGATCTGTTCCATTCTGATAGATCTCAATAAAATATTTGTAAAAATACATTAATTAAAGGGATAACGTATTTTGGGGCTGGCAGAGACGATCTAGGGAGGGACATCTGTGATTTGATCTGCCCAGCTGCCTCTGAGGATGCTGAGATGGTGCTGAGCAGATAACTGTATTCAGGACCGCCTCTGCCTCGCCATAGACAGAAAGTCTGGCTTTGGTGGGTAGAGTCTGTGGGTTCCTGAGCATCTTGAAGGCACAGGAGTTAGAGATAAGTTATACATTTATTTAAATGCCGGGTGGTGGTGATGCTGTCATGGAGGCTAGCCACTGTTGCTTTGGGCATGGAATAAGTCTGGCTTGGGTGAGGAATAGGGCCTGTTCCTTGAAACAGATCAGAGAGTCTAGTGGTAGCATCTGTCAGTTAGCTGCCAATTTTCAAAGTAGTGACAGACATAAATGCTTATGCTAAACTGTGTTGTGTGGAGAGGTAGGATTTTTAAACAGGAAGGGGGAGTGGTTAATAATTTTAGTAGCTTTTATTGTGGTGTATTTGACACTGCGGAGAAAGACTTGTAGAAGCATCTCTGCTGTGCTTCTTGCAGATTGATTGAATTAAGAGCTTGTTGCTTGTGCCAGTAGTTGTTTTTTGTAGTATAGATACAGTAGTCATATAGTCAGAATATGATGCTGTGAGCTTAAAGTAACAGCTGTATATACTATATATATATGTATATACTATATATATATATATGTATATACTATGCTGTATATATCAGAATCTGGCATTCAGGCCAGCTTTAATCAACTTAATTAAGGAAAAGTGCATCAGGTTACATACTGGTTGAGATCTTTCACTGTATTTTCAGAAAGTCTTAATAGCCTTAATAGGTGTTCCCAAGAAGGGTAAACTCCGTTACTCTTTCTGTAAAAGGTTCTTGGTTAGGTGTGTTGCCTACCGCAAAAGACTGTCCTCTTAAAGTTAACAGGGAAATCTTATAAACAGAGGAGTTTTTCCTTGAGCAATGTTTTGAAGAAAATGCAAAAGTAACTTCAAAATAGTTGTCAAACAACACACTACTTAAATATGTAACTTCTCAGTGTAAATTACAATTTTAATTTAGCAAAATGTCTGTCTAGTCAGGTCACTTTTTTCTGTAAGCAAAAGTGTTAGTGGAGGCTTTCTAGTGCTGACTCAGCAATCTGACAATAAGCTGAGGGGAAGAAAAAGCACTGCATTGTGTATTCAGTTAACTGTCTGTGATGGTTGTTTATATATTGTCTAGTATTTTTCCACATGAACCTGGACTTCCTGAGCAGAATTATTTCATTTCAGCATCTACAGATCCTCTCAGTATTACAGCTGGGTTGATCTAATTCAGTGGTCTTACTGATTTTTCTGGAACTAACAGTAGTGTCTACTATTAAGTTAAACAATGTTCTTTTTCTAGGTATCCTGGCTTAAGTTTGTGCTTGGAAGGTGTCTGACATTTGGGTCATACCAACACCATGGAACACTTGAGGCTTGGAGCAGAGTGGCTGGAGTGGTGGAGTAGGACCTGGTGGTCCTGGTCAACAGTGGCTGAACATGAGCCCAGGTGTGCCCAGGTTGCCAAGAAGGCCAATGGCATCTGGCCTGTACAAGCCACAGCATGGCCAGCAGGACCGGGGCAGTGACTGTCCCCTGTGCTGGGCATCGCTGAGGCATTTCAAATCCTGGGTTCAGTTTTAGGCCCCTCATGACAAGAAAGTCACTGAAGGGCTGGAGACTATCCAGAGAAGGGAACAGAGCTGGGGAAGGGTCTGGAGCTGAAAAGGAGCAGCTGAGGGAGCTGGCGGAGCTCAACCTGGAGAAAAGGAAGCTCCCAGGAGACCTTCTCACTCACTACAACTCCCTGACAGGAGGGTGGAGCCAGGTGGAGGTTGGGCTCTGCTAGCAGGGAACAAGGGACAGGATGAGAGGAAATGACCTCAAGTTGTGCTGGGGTGTTTTAAGTTGGATATTGGGAATTTCTTCATTGAAAGGGCTGTTCAGCCCTGTCACAGCTGCCCAGGACAGTGGTGGAGTCCCCATCCCTACAGGTATTTAAAAGCTGTGTGGATGTGGGATGTGGGCTAGTGGTAGACTTGGTAGTGCTGAGGGAATGGCATGATTCTGATCTTGGAGAAGTTTTCAAACCTGAACAATTCTATGGTTTTATGATCTTTTTCTCCACCAGAAATTGTAAAATATTCAGCATGTTCTAGGACAAAATTCATACTAGTCTGGAAACTAATTTTTTGACTGCATCTTCCAACTAAAGATGTATACACTTGAATAAAACATCAGACCTTGCAATTTGACATGTTTATTTAGAGGGGACAAAAAATCGCTAGTGTTCATAATGCTGCCCCTTAATGTTACTTTACATAGGGAAGTTTGAATTTTCTTTTGCAGTTAAAAATGCTTGAGTGTGTCCAGAGAAGGGCAACGAAGCTGGTGAGGGGCTTAGAACACAAACCCTGTGAGGAACAACTGAGGGAGCTGGGGTTGTTTAGCCTGGAGAAAAGGAGACTCAGAGGTGACCTTCCCTGAAAGGTGGTTGTAGTCAGGTGGGGTCGGTCTCTTTCACCAGGCAGCAACTGACAGAACCAGAGGACACAGTCTCAAGCTGCACCAAGGGAAATTTAGGTTGGATATTAGGAAAATGTTTTTTATAGAAAGGGTGATAAAGCTGTGGAATGGTCTGCCCGGGGAGGTGGTGGAGTTGCCATCCCTGGATTTGTTTAAAAAAAGACTGGATGTGGCACTCGATGCCATGTTTTAGTTGAAGTGCTAGGGCATGGGTTGGACTCGATGATCTTGAAGGTCTCTTCCAACCTAGTCATTCTGTGAAAAGACAGGAGTCTGTCCTTGTTTTCAGTTTAGATGTCAATTAATGGTGGATGTCAAGTTTGTAGTTACTAAATGTGAGTGAGTCTGTATTTTCATTATTTTCTTGTCTCCTTAACTGTTTGAGAACTGTTTTTACAATGTGTAAAATATAACCTTGCAAATATCTGAATAGTAGCACTGTTATTTGTGTTTCTGACAAGCAGAGTTCCTAGGGCTGACACCAGTTGGAAAATTGCATCAGCTTAAGGCTCAAACTGTTGAGATCTGAAAGTAATATGAAGTCTATATGTTAGGTATAGAGTATTTCTGTTACTCCAAATAACTTCTTTATGAGCTAAGCTGTGCTTTTCATAGCACTTTCTGAATTAAGTATTTAAATTGATGGATACAACTTATATCTGTGTTTAATATTAGACACTTTGGTGTTTCTGCTCTGAAACTGCTTTTAGCTTCTGCCATAAAACCATTTCATGACAAGTTTCTGGCCATAGGTTACTTTAAGTAATTTTCTGAAGTTATCTTTCAACATGCATATCTGAGGTGAAAGTATTTTGTCGTTTTTGGATTGACACATTTTTAAGCAAGTGTATTAGCTCAGACAAATTTAATCAGTAGTAGTGTAAAGAAACACTCTGTCCAAAAATGTTTTTAAAGGAGTGTCATTTGTTCTGCTAGTATGAACTGTTGGTATACTGATTGTTACTGATTGTCATCACATAGGATCATTATGACCTCCCTAGTAACAACAAGTATTGGAAAAGATAAATTCTCCACACGGATTTAAAATTTTTTTGCACTTGAAGACACCATTGTTTATGGTGTAGCTTACACCTTGTCCTCTTCCCTCCACCAGCCTGTGTTGGGGTATTGGTAGAATATAGAAAAGAGTACTTTATTTCTAGTTTGTTGTATAACTAGTTTTGATCAGTGTACTGCTTTCCACATTTGAATTGGTAGTGGTGGCCTTTTAAGATTGACTCTTAAAGAAGGTAAGTTATGTGATACTTGGGTCATGTTCCATACTAAAGTGGTACAAAGAGTTTAAGGGGTAACTGGGGGTCCTAAATGCAAAGGTTTTGGAGTGAATAAGGGGTTATGTTGTTAAATTGTTCTAGCTGTCATGGTTTTAATTATGGAGTTTAAAACTACATACAGAGTTGCAAAAGTGATGTAGGTGATTGGAAGATGGCATTCCCAGGTAGGCTGGAGAGCAAAATCGTGAGTTAATTTTTTTTTTTTAATATACGTAAAGTAGGGGTTAGTTGAAGTCCTGCTTTGATGCAGTGTTATTTGGCAGTGCTTGGGATTTGGTGGTTTGGGGAGGTGGATGACTAGAAAAGGTTCTTCGTGGTGTGGCCATGACTTACAGGTTTAGGATAATGGCAGAGAGAGAGCTGTGAATGAAGTAATTTGTGTACGGAGAAGCAGAGCATTCCCTTTCCCAGTCTTTCTCAGCATTGTTTGCATGGATACCCAGTGGAACTGTATTGTAAGTCCATAGTATACTTAAGGAGTTAAAATTTGTGCTTAAAAGCTCATAATTGTGAATATTTTGCTGTACTTAAAAGAACAATCATGAAGGTATTTGGAGAGACAGTTGTGCAGAAAAAGCTTGGGGGAATATAGAGAGGCTGATAAAGGCTGTTAGGCATATAGATAAGAGTTGTCCTTGGCTCTAAGCAAGTAAAAAATGTGAAAAGCTATACTGAGAGTAGTCTTTTTAGACCATTGGATAGAGGTGCTAGAGTGAGGAAAATGAGGAAAGGGGTTTCAAGTAACTCAACTTAGAATTGGGAGGGAAAGCTGGTCCAAGAGTGCTTGTTCCAGTCTTTATTGAAAAAGAGTATTATTTCCTTGCCTATATTTGGTGACTGTAGTATCATGTGAGTCTTAGCTTTTAATTATTCTTTCATGTCTCTCCTTATTTTCTGCAATACAGAGGAAGCCAAATCTCCAAATAGATGTATTTAGTCTTGGTGTGTTATTTTTAGTTTAAAAAAAATAGAAGTTGTTTGATCTGGCTGAGCAAGGTGTATTTGTGTAGGTGGCTTCCTAACATTATTCAACTCTCCCTTCATCTTTGCCGTAGTGTTTAAGAGACAGGAACAGGTTTCTGTCAAGTTCTCCCTAGAACTGTATTTTATAAGGAATGTTTTCTTTAGAGAGAGGAGGCTCAAGGAGGGACACATTTCTCCATCAAAATATTCCAGCAAAAAGGAAGAGAGTGAACTCTTCATCAGCTCCAAAGAACTTCCAGAAAGAGCTTAGATCAGAATTCATGCAGCTAAGAGACTAGGAAATGCTTTCAATAGTATGCATCACTAAGGATTAAAATTAATTTTAAGAGTTCACAGTTTCCTTTGGATAAGCTTTTCTGAGAACAAAAAAGCAGCTGTACAAACATTTGCCTGGAGCAGTTCTGGTTTGATAAATAAATCCTTGAGTCCTTTGTTGGTCTTGTCTTCCATGACTTAAATCATATACTATTCACAAAATTCTGAAACTTTAAGTAATTTTTGATTAATTTCTTTTTCTAATATAATTTTATATTTTTAATGTATTTATATATTTGCCATGAAATTCTTATCTTGGATTCAGATTTTTCTTCATAGAAGTGGTGATTTGTAATAGTTACTTCTGTTTGTTTCTTTTGTGGGTCTTGAAGCGGATATTCCAGTCTTGCTTAGGATAGAAATCAGATTTATACTTATTTCCACTTTTTTAAATGCTTGACAGCAAGTATTTCAAGTATTAATACTTGCTTGATAGCAAGTATTTAAAGTATTACAGGAGTTATTAAAATCTGTTGGATGTTCACTTAGCTTACTTTAGGGTTAGGATATTCTAAACCGTGTCGATATGAACTACTTGCAAAATGTTTTGTCACTTCCAATTTTAAGTGCTTGGCACAAGTGTGCATTGCATGTTCTTGCCTATTCTTCGTTACCAGCAATTTTCTAAACTGTACCTAGAAGTTAGTGTATATTTCTGGTAAGGCTCTTTTTTTTTTTTTTTTTAACCTATATTGTAAATGCTATGGCCAGTTCCAGAGAGCCTTTTCCTGCTGTTCTCCCCAGACAAAAAGGTAAGAATAGGTGGCTAGACTGCTAGATTTTATTAAATGTTTGGCGAAAAAAAAAAGTTTCTTTAACTCTTCTTATTCTGTGGGGTTTTAAGTTAGTGTTTGAGTCTGTTATTAACAACTGAATATGAAAATGTTAGATAACTTTGACAGTACAAAAACTCAGCACCCTGAACTTTTACCTGATATCCATAGTAATATCCCCATAAATATATTTTGACTATTTTGAGCCTTAATTATAATAATTTCTTGCATAATAAAAATTTTGTTACCATGACAGGACAAGTGTTACTTGACGAACTTGGCTCTTAAGTGCTGCTGTTTATTTTTCAGGCTTTTACTTTCTCGCACAGACTTGGGCAATGATGAGCATTTTTAGTCTCTTTGTTCTACCAAGTGTTTTCTGGGAGCAAACTGAGTTATGTCCTTTTGAGTGCCATCTTTTCCTTACTGCTTAATTCTTCAGATACTTCACCGTAAGATGCAGGGAAGCTCAGCCCACAGATTGCAAGTGCACATCCTTGGCCTGCAGGTTATCCATGGACTATAATTCAGTCCTTAATCACAATGCAGTTGTTTGTGCTCAAAGTCTTTTTATAACTTTTTTTGTTCCCCAAATGTGTACAGAATATGATAATCTAACTTTTGTTGTACAGGCAGGGATGCACAGCATTAAATGATGTGAAGGAATGAAAAGTCTGTGGCAGAAGTTCAGCAAATACCAAATCCTATTAGGGTGCACTAGTTATCCAGTCACCTCCCTCCTTGAAATAGATTGAAACTTGCTAATTTATGAAAAAAAGCATTGGTGTTGCTTTTCAGATAATTCACTGTCATGTAAATATGAAAGGATCCTATGTCTTGTGTGAATGTTAAAATAATTAATTTCTGTAAGAATTTTATAACCAACCTCACCTCCCTCAAAAGTGGGCCGAAGAGGCAGTGAAGAACACTTATTTAGAGTAATTGTCTAATTTTTATATCTGAATCTGAAGGTAAAAGCTATCAACTGTACTTTAGTCCTTGAGAGGGGGGAGGAGTTAAACACCAACAAGCCTGTAGCTGGCAAAATCCTCTTTGCTGTGGACACAGATGATTTCGGTAACTTTCAAAAGAGTGCATTTGCTCCAACTAAGGCTTTTCGCAATCTTGGGAACTAATTCTGTCAACAGGTTCTATTACAGAGTTTCTGTGTATTTTAATTGGTTTCTCAGCAACAAGCAGCTCCTTCTGCCATGCTGTGAAAACAGTGAAATTTTAAAAAATGGATCCTCTCACTAGGACAACCAATCTCATGTTGCAGCCTTGCATTGAAGGGACGTTGTCTTTTCTGCTCACAGTCCCCTGCAGAGCAAAAAGCTTTGTCGGATTCAGGCGAGGACCCCCAGGGAGAGGTTGAGCCCCCCTACCATGGTCTGGGTCACACAGAACCAGCTGGTGAGTGCGACTCTGAGCACCCTGCTCCTGCTGTGGTCTCAGTCAGTGCTACCCTGAGTCCTGCTTCTGAAGCCCAGCTTGCTCCTATTCAACAAGAACTGGCAGGGGTAAGTGTCAATCTACCAAGTACTTCTGCTGCTGAGGGGATTAGAGGAAAAAGTCCCTTCCATTAGGTGGAATCCGTTACTGTTCACTGTAGGTAGTGCAAATCACAGTCTGTCTGGTTCTTTGATCTCAAGTGTTAGTCCTCTCTAACCCTCGTTCCAATTAGAAGAAATGAAATTTGTGAGTCTCCCTAGTAGCGTAACTGTGGAAGACACCTCAAGTATTTTAAAATTTGATGTGTAAACTGTTTGCTAAGGGCAAGAGCACATCTAAATAAATGAGAAAGTGGGTCTATTTTTGAGGGATTTGCTTCAAGCAGGTAGAGGACTCTTTGTTCACTCTATGGGCCGTAATGCTGCAGCTTGACAAAGTGAGCAGTTAATACTGCTTCCACTGGATATGTCATGCCAACCCGTAAAGTATTTGACAGATTAAAAGCACCAAGCATCATAGCAGAGTTTTGGATTTGGGTGTTTGGAATGGGGAGGAAATCAGTATCTTGCGGAAAAGTTGTCAGAGCTCATAATTTGATTTTTCTTCTGGTGTGTGGCAAAATCTTTTCTGAAAGATTGGATGACTTAATGACTTCTGCCATACAGTCTTTCAGAGCAACTTTGTGTTCCTAATCTTTCTGGTTGTTGGACCATGTTTTCTTGGTGCAGATGAGTGTCACTGTTCATTCTGGCATCACACCCTAGGCATGTGCTTTTCGTTAAAGCTTTATTAAGGCTGCTTCACCCAATACATGGACCCTTTTCTTGCACTGGTCGTTTGGGGTTTTTTGTCCAAGAATCGGCCATTTTAAGTAAACCCAATACTGAAGGGGTTATCATGATAAGGTGCTAATAATAGCTGTAGGTTAAGCACCTCTCAATGTTCAGACTATTGCTTGATTACCTGCAGAACTCTTTCAGTTTTTTTTCTGAAGGTTAAAATTTTCAAGGGTTAATATTTTAAAATATAGCTGGTAAACATGTACGGAAAATCACGCTCTGAAAAGCCAATGTTCATAAAGGAGACAGAGGAGTCCCGCAACTTCATTTGAATAAAAAAGGAGAGAGTACACTGGGCCATATGTCCCCACCGGGTTTTCTCTCTTGAGGTTCTGGAGGGTGCAGCCTTCTCCTTTTATACCAAGCTCCCGGCTGCATGTTGCCCTCTTCCTTTCCCCACTGTCTGAAGTACTAGGAAGGTACAGCCTTCCCGAACTGCCTATTGCATATTCCCCCTTCAAAGTGTAATTTTACCCCAAAGTTCAGAAGTTCAGGCTTGTGCAGAGTCCCCAGCTTGTCTGTTTTAGGAGTTGGGCTGTCTGGGCTCTAGTAAGAAACCTGTTGCTTGAAGTTAGGGGAGACATTAAGACCTATTTCAAAGACGTTAACGCCCATACCCTTACCCATGGAATTGTTCATAAAGACGTTATCACACATCTTTCCTATAAAACATAATCACAGACTTTTATCTCAGTTTTCTGTCATTTGAAATTGCAGTGTTACTAGAACTGACCAAGAGAATGGTATTAACCAGGAAGTGGTTATCTTCATCTTGTTCTTAGAGAGCAGAAAATCTTACCCCAGTTAACTGTGTTCTGAAAGAAATTTAAAACCCACAAATGCTGTTGGGTGTCATATGCAGAAAGTAGTGGCTGTACAGAACATCTGTTTCAGCATTCTTTTTGATTCCATTCAGTTAAATGTACCGAATTGTATGGTGCTCAGTATGGGTATGTAACTGGCACACACTGGCAAGTACTCTTCAAATTATCCCATGTCTTACAGTAAAACCATCCTTTACCTTGAAATTGAAGATTGATGCATCTTAAGAGGGCTTGTACTGGCTCATTGTAGCGTCAGTTTTCATGCGGTCTTCCCAGGGCCTGGGAAGATGAATGAGCTAAGGCAGAAGAAGAGACACTGCATATTTCTTGTTTACTTGTTTGTACACACACTCACAGATATTTCTGATATGGCATGAATTTAGTGTGGCCATAGGTACAGACCCTTGCAGAGCTGATAGTTATATCCTAACTCTTTGCTAACCCACACCAACCTCCCACAGCACATGGCCATCCCAGCAAGGCTGCTGATTAAGAGGTTCTGGAACAGCTTTTAAGCAAATCATAGCAGTTCAAGAATGCCTGTGTATGTGCAGAGTGTCTGGACTGAAGACTTGCATTACTGTGCTCTGAAGTCCTTTATATATGACTTTTTGCATCTTAAAATGCATTTTCAAAGGTAAACACTAGATGTGTACTCTTAGAGCTTTCCCTGAATTGCATTGAGATTTTCTGCTTTACCCAAATTCTCCCTTCCTCTCCCTATTTCTGCTTACTAGTGTAAATAAGCAAAAACTGACAATTTAGTTTAAGTTTTGAAGTTCTTCTCTTAGTTTGATGTAACAATTGTGTGAGGAATTAATGTTTGTATTTAGTTAACTACTGTGACTTAGGCTTTTCAGAGACAGTTGGTAGCTTTTATGAAGCCGATTTCCTTAACTGGAAATTTGTCTTAATTGTAGGAGCCTCTATAAATAGAGGCATACATGTAACTTTTCTCTACCTGGATTTCTGAAAGCCAGGGGCAGAGGGAATAAGTGAAAAGTGGCTTCTGCTCTTAAATGAGAAAATTCTGGGTTGGATTTTGCTGTTACCAGTTTGTGTCTCATCTGCATCTAAGTCCAAAGAACTGAATGGAGATAAATTTAATTACCTTGGTGGTTTCTTACAGGATGAGATGGTCCTGCCTTTGGTTTCCATTGTGTAAAGCATGTGTTGCTGTAAAGTACAGACTGAGTAGGTTGAGAAGAGATGTGTAAAATGAATAGGCTGGACTGCTGTTTGTTGTCACTAAATGTAATTTGCTGCTTTTCCAGTCAGTCAGGTTTGTCATACATATATACCCCTGCTTTTTGTGTAGTGTACCCAGCTTCCTCTGAAGCAGCACTGGTATGCAATTCTGGCTGCAGTGGTGACTTACTTTATCTGTGGCATCATAGAAAAGTGAAGCTTATGCTAATACAGTAGATCTGTGTACCCCCATGGAATCTACCTGACATCTATTTGTCCAAAGGTACATAGCTTTAATCTCCCAAAACTTTTGGGCTAGGAAGCATGGAAATAACTCAGAGCAGATTCTCTGTTCTGCATTGCCCTCAGTACAGTACAGAGCTGGTTTTGGGTATTGATGCCTGTTACCCACTAAACACAATGATGGTACATTAGTTGTGCTTGTCAGTTACAAAATTACAGTGACAAGATGATTTGAGGCTTGTGCCTCAAATCATATAGGTTTGACTTTTGGATGTGTTACTTGAGCATGGAGAATGAAGCAGATATTAAGTTTTTGACATTCAGGTGGAAATAATTTGTTTATTTTTAAGGATTTTTGCATATAGATATCTGCAGTTCCACTCATGCAAATTTTTTACCAAGTGTTTTCATTTTCAGGATTTTTGATAAAAGTGGAAACAAATTGCTTTTATATGTGAAAACACTTTGTGTGCAAAATGGAATAAATTTGAGTTCAGATGCTGATTGCTGAAATACATGATATCATGGTTTTCCATTTTAGCCTCAGCTTTTGGGAAAGTATTGTGTGTTGACAAGGGCAGTGAATACCTTCTGGTAGTATTGTGGACTACTTGACTAATTATGTGGAAAGAGCCATGGATCATCAAGTGCAGTATTAACATGGCTGGGCTAATAGGTGTGTGTGTGACTGCAGGGAGTTGCATTCTAGAACTGTCAGTAGCTTCTTATTCCCAATGCTGAAGATTTCAAAAGTATTCAACTGGGGTGCTAGTGAGGTAGCTATATTTTTTTTATGAATGTAAAACAAAACAGAAAAGCCCTTAAAGGTAATTAAATAGGCAAAGTGCAGTGTAAGTGGTTTTAATTAGCATTTAGTGGAGTACTGATAGTACATTATTATCTGGGTTCTAAATGTATGCAGTGCTAAATAGAAAGTTTTGTGCTTTCTGGTATTCTTACACCCAAGGTATGCTTCAGATGTCAGTCCTGTGCAGACTTGTGCAGTTCTTCTGTGTGTCTGCCTGCTCTCAGTGCCCAAGTGGGCCGAATCAGGGTGGAGAAGGAGTTTTGGGGCATCAGTGGGCTCTGCCCATGAGCTGCCATTCTTCCATTTATCAGCCAATCTCTAAAGTAAGACTTAGTGAAGGGGAGGTGTCCATCTGCATGTCCTGGGGCAGGAGTGGGATGAAAGCATAGTGTTGGACTAGGTAGATGGTCCAATATGTCAGAGCTGTCTGAAAGGGTGGTGTAGCTAAGGTGAGGGTTGGTTTGTTCCTTCAGGTAACAAGTTACAAGACAAGAGGATATGGCCTCAAGTTGAACATTTAGATTGGATATTAGGAAAAGCATGTTCCACAAAAGGTTTGTGCAGCCATGGAACAGGCTGCCCATGGCAGTGGTGGAGCCATCTTCCCTGCAGGGATTTGTAAGATGTGTAGATGTGGCACTTGTGAACATGTTTTAGCATTGGATATGGCAGTTCTGAGGGATCACTTAGACTTGATGATCTTAAAGGTTCTTGCTTACCTGAGCAATTTGATTATTCTAAGATGTTTTGTAGTGAGATGAAGATGCTGGTGCAGACGTGATCACCTTCCACATTGAAAAGAATCTGTCATGGGGTTATTTTTTGGAGGTGGAAAGGAGATTATATTAGTTGAGGAACTGGCAGAGAGATAAGAGGAAGGGGCCATAGAAATCCTCAGAAAATACATAAAACCTTTGTTTAAAGACTTTTTAAATATCTAAGATGGTTGGTAGCCTGTGATGCTTGCTTTTTTGTTCTGGTACTGTGGAAGATGTTAGGGGACTATCCATTGCTAATTCCAATAAAAACACGGTCGTACTGGTTTATAGAGCATGCTTTGAAAGACATTCCTCTAATGCTATAATTTTGTTGAAGGAACTAATGTCACTTAGAGTAATTAGGTAAAGTGCTTTGGAATGAACTCCCAAATAATGAGTATGTTTATGTTGAGCTTGAAACTTTATATTTTAAAAATGAAACCAATTTTGAAAACTGTCATTTTCAAATTTTCAGTATATAGAAAAGGTAACTGTAGTAATTGTTACACTGTCCCTAAAGATATTAGTGCTTGGGAATTTTCAGGAATTTCATTGCTTGTAAATGAAATATTTTGAATTAATTAATAATTTGATAGTATCTGTGTGAAACTCTATGCCCACATATAAGTCATGGAAAATGATTGCATTGAGTGTGTATCATTGACATTAAAGAAAAATTCTCCTAACTGATGTTTAAAACATTTGGATCAAACTGAAGAGACTGAAATGTTTAGTATGTGATCTTTGTTTGATCAGTGTAATCTGATTTCAGAGATCTGCAGATGGATCAAGTCCAGAAGATGGAGATGGTAAGAGATTTTATTGTAAAATTAAAAGCCATGAATGTGTGTCTTGCTGGGATGTTTTGTGTTTTCTCTAATCATTTTTTTTCTACAGAATCTGATCGAGAAGATGGAAGCTACTGCCCACCTGTAAAACGTGAGAGAACTTCATCTTTGACTCAGTTCCCTCCTTCTCAGTCAGGTAAATGTTGCTACAGTATTATACATGAGGGATGTTTTTTCTACCTAGACATTCTTTTTCCAGTCATGTAAGCAGTCTTATTACTGTCTGTTGTGCTTTCAGTTAAGACCACAGCAGCCATGTACTCATGTTAGCAAATTTGGTGAAGCCCAAAGGAGCTGATAGATAGTTTTTAAAAATGTTTTCTGTCTGTAAGTTTATGTGTATTTGTAGTTTCACCTTTTACTCTTGTGCTGTTAAATTGCAGAATTAACCAGAAATCTTCTTGATTTGTTGTGATCAGGTTGCTCCTTTCCAAATTTATATAGGTGCTACCTTTTTCTTAGTTACTCTGCTGCCAGGGAAGTTTTTCAAGTCTCAACTCATGTTTTAGTCCTCTTCTTTTCTCTTCTCCCATTCCCTTTAAAATGGGGAGGATTCAGTGCATTTCTTAAGCACCTGACAAATGCAAGAGAGAATGGCCACAGCCTGTGTGTGTGCACAGTCAGGGCAGTGAATTTACTGGGGTAAATTCATGCATTTCACTTCCATGGGAATGGTCATGTTTGATAGTTGTTCACTCACAGGAACAGTCTTGATTTCTCTCCTCACGGATCATATGAAGGTTTTAGCTTTGGTCAATGGTTATTTTAGTTAAGATATGTCAGTGTTTGAGGCAGATTTTGAGACTGCTACTTTATTTCTATGTCTTAAGTTGAAACAAAGGAGATGAAAAACTTTGAAGGAGGGAACAGTAAAAAAAATGTTCCTCTCTTATGCAGCACATTTTGGAGATGTGACTAAGGTGAAAGCCTAGTTGTTTTGATTTTAATTTAAAAGAAATAAATGACTGTGAAATCCAAAATGTAGTTGCTGATACTTTATGGGCATAGCATTTTCAAGTCATGCACCAGTGCTAGTCAGGGGAAGAAGCTCTTCTCTTTCAGATCCCAGTTTTCTGGTGTGCAGCTCAGTGGGTCTCCAGATGCCATCCTGTGAATTGAGTGATCAGTGTTGTTGCTGTCTGCTTGCCAACCACTCTTAGTAAAGGAATGCACAAAAATAATGAATACAGAGTTTTGTAGATTTTCTGTTAGAATAATAGTATGTGTATACCCAGGCTCCCCATAATCTCTTAACAGTTGCATTCCACAATGTCTGTCGTATAAGATTAGAATCTCTATGCTAACATCTGTTAAGAAGTGGAGGAAAACAATTTACTCATCTCTTCCTTGGTTAAATACTGGATATTCCAGGAGTCCAGTATCCTTTCTCAAGCCTCTGCTTAGCTAATGAATTTTGAGACGATGTGGTGATTTATTCCTTGAAGCCTTTCTTCTCTTCTGGTGGATGTTGTTCTCAAACAGTGACAACTTTGATTTGAATTGCAAGTTCCATGAAGATCTCTTTGAATATTGTTGATGTTATTCAATGGCTTTGGTTTCCAGAAAATCTTTTACTTTTCCACCTTTTTATTTTCTTTGGTGGGGTTATGTTTCTCTCAAGAATAGGGAAATTTTACTTACATGAAAACTGTGTCATGTTTAACCTTAAGGCAGACAATAATAAAAAGAGAGAAGGAAATAAGAGGAAAAAAGGAAAAGAAAAAAGGAAATAAGAAAGACATTTTCAGACTTAATTATAAAAGGCAAATGCCACATTTTTTAGTACAATGGTCTTCAGAGATGAGCTTCATTTCTCTTTTCAACATACTTGAACTTTTTCTAGAGCCTTATAAAAGCTAAAAGAGCCAGTAAATACTGTTTTGCTTTTCTTTATGCAAAATTATTTGTTGGAGAAATCTGTCTCCTTCAGATTGTCCTATTTTATAAACTGGATTGTGATTTTTGTATAACACCAAAAGTACTAGAACTGCTGGACAGGGTGTCAACCAAACTTCCCTGTTATTTGCTTCTTTAGGACCCAGCAAAGGGTGGAAAAGAAACATTGTCCTTTGCCTGTTTTTTCAAACATTTTTTCCCTTTGGTTGACTATTATGCTGCTGAGGTGACATCTGCCAGTACTCTGATGTGCTCTCCTCTGTTTCTATAGGAGTTTTGTCTTTGCAGGGTAGTTCAAACATAAGTTGCCTCTTGGTGAAAACAGTGCAGTCCATCAGAGCCCAGATGTTCACTCCTACTCTCTAGCAGGCATTACACACCTTTCTGCTCTCTCTCTGCAGGGGCCTTTTGAAATGGTATTATACATTTTGCAATGCTATTATATATACTAACACCACTTCTAATTCCTAATTCAGATACAATTGAGATTGGGAATCCTTTATTTATACAAGATTCAGAGAAAATGAAATTTGTTCTTTCTCTGTTTCAGGAGACACTGAGAGGATTTTATGGGCAATGGCTTGTTTGCTACTTCAGCTTTAATGCTGTTTTAATTTAGAAGAAATAAAACCAAAATAAAAAAAAATACTAGAAAAGTAATTTTCAATTTAAAGTCTGGGAACAGGTTTATAATAAAGAACAGCATACACAACTTCCCTTTTTTTTTTCTTTTTCCTTGACTGCAGTAACAAAGAACAATGTCTTTATGCCATCAAGCTTTTGTGAACCCTCTACGGGCAATTCTGACTCAGAACCAGGTGAGCTTCCTCATTTTTTTGCTTATTTCTGGAACTGTTGTTAATTTGTTGTGATCTAAAGTGCTCTGATACTTCAGAAGTACTTCTGTCTGTGAGAATGGAAGTGATGATAGTTCTGATCTTAGAGCTGTTCTCTTGCTTACTTAATTGTTCAACATCACCATTGATGGAGGTAATTAAAATAATATCAAATTTGTTAAATGCTTTGGGAGTGATGGTAGAATACCAGAGTATGACCCTTTCCTGCTAGCCTCACAATAAAACCTTTGGGAAAGTTTCACGCGTATACTTTGGAAAAATGTTCTTTTATATTGGAAAGCAAAACAACCATAAGGTATGGTCATGATTGTGTTCAGCTGTGACCTGTGAGCCCTGTGTTGACAGAACTGCTGATTTTGTTAGTCTCCATAGTTCTGGTTCGGTTGTCTTGGTATCACTGTAGTGCACATCAATATCATATGCTTATAACCAAGCACAGTGAGACTGTAAGATGCTGAGTTGTCTTATTCTGAGTACAGCTATTAAGCCCCTAAAAGGAAAGAAGTATAATTATTCTTTGTAAGTTCTAGGGAACTCAATTTTTAAGAGCTGCAGATTTATAATTTTTTTTTTGAGATTTTGGTATTTAATTTTAAAACCATAACTGTAGTGAGTGTGAGCAAAGGAGTTTATCTTCATACTACAAAAGCATGAGTAAAAGCTTATTATTACAATAAACTAACATTAAGCAATTAAGTTTAACTTAGTTCATGATCATTAGCAGTTAGATAGTTGTTAGCAGCTGTCATGTTCAGTCATACCTTTGATTTTCTTTCTTTAGTTTGAGTCTCACTTAAAACCTTTATTATCTATATTAAGTCCTTCACAGAAAGAGCCCCGTTTCTCTGGTGAAACATAGTATTTTTCCTGCTTCTTCTGAAAAAAAAATTTTGAACTTCTTACTTGTGATACCATGTCTGTGATGATTACTGGAAATTCAGGTTTCTTTCAGAAGAAGAGAATTTGTTCTTTGGAAAGCTCCTAATAACTTTGCATATTTATAGAACTTGTGGGTTGTTACAGTGGGGAAAACCTGAGAGATTTTTATGACTGAATGGATATTTCTAATATGTTACAGCTTTGTCCTTGTAATTTTGTATTTCACTTCCAGAGGAAAAGAGCAGTGGATTCCGGCTGAAGCCACCAATACTTATCCATGGTCAGGCACCTAGTGCAGGTGAGTTCACTGTTTACTGCAACAGTACAAAGAAACCAGCTCAAGCATTTTATTTAGTTAGTAGTTTCATCAGTGTAAATAGAAGGTGGCTATACCTATGTGTCTGCAGAAAAAAGTCTTGTCTTCTCTGGGGTGGTTGTGCCCATGTCTGCTGTGTAATGCGTATGGACGCATCCATGTTTTGCATTGGATCAGCTGTGAATGTCTGAAGTGGATCTCCCAGCTGTTGCTGCTTAGCAAGCTTCTGTTTGTGCTTGGAGTTACCCTATAGACAGTGAATTTGATTCCTTTGGTAGCAAACCATAAGAAAAAGGGTGTTCAGTGAGTGCCTTGAGCAAGTTCTGGCCATTACTGAGTATTTAGTCTGCGACCAGGCCAGGGCAGTTGGAAGTGGCAGGAGAGTGCCCACTTCTGCTCTCCCTGGCTTTTGGTGGCAGCATAAGTGGCAGGTCCTTGATCTTGCCTGTTCTGCACTACAGGTTGGCTACGACTGAGTTTCCTATTTACCAGCCAGATGTAGACCCAGCCACTATCAGAAAGATATTAGTATTACAGCTCCTCGGGAATTTGAGGGGGAAAAAAACAAACCCAAAACTACATAGGTAATGAAAGCTATTATTGCATAACTATATGGAAACTTCATTTCACTTGAAGGAAGAGTGGTAAATTTAAGAAAGGAACAAGCTGTTTTGAACTTATGAGTGTTTGAACTTTGGATAGCTTTATAATCTGATGTTATGCCCTTTTAATATGGGTGACCTGAAATGGAGCTAATTGCTATGAGTGAGTTCTGTTGCAGTATTTTATTGGATCAGGAGTTCATCTTGACCTTTTTTAGTGAAGAAAACTGAATTTTCTGGGCTTACCATAACCTTCTAGAGTTAATGTTACAATGTTTGCGTTTTTTTTAATTAGGTTGTTTAAGGTCAATTAGCTTTTTGAATCGTAGCAGAATTAGAGTTGTAGTGCCGTGCATCTTACTATAATAACCAAAGAGGCCAGGTTAATTCAAAAAGCCAAAAGGTTGTTAAATGACACAACATAATTATTACAGTACCAACATGTTTGATTGCATGGATAAAAAATATTTTATTACTCTCTGGAAATTACTTTATTGGAAGGAGAAAAGAAGACTTGTAATGTGTAGTTGAATAAAATGTCAGTGCATAAATAGGATTACTGGTGTACTGTTCATTTCTCTTACATATTGGCTTTTATTTCTTTTATTTCTGGATCAATTTCTTTCTATGCTTTCCTGGATGAGGTAGACAGTATATTTTAAAGTGTCTTTTTAGGCTAGGAAATAGTCTTCCCTATTTGGGACTAACTCTCTTTTGAGGCTGAGTAAGGAGGGATGGAAAAGAAGTGAGTAGAAGCTTTTCTAGTGTCTGGTTTTTAATTGTGTCTTCTATTGGAAGCAGTTAGAGAAGATTAGATGAAGCTGAATTTTCCAGCTTTAAAACTTCTTGAAAAACCTTTGCACTTGCAGGTCTCCCTAGCCAGAAACCGAAGGAACAGCAGCGAAGTGTGCTCCGTCCAGCAGTACTACAGGCACCGCAGCCAAAAGCTTTCTCACAGATGGGTAAATAATGCTTTTGCATTCTAAATACAGTGGAGAGAGAACAAAAATATTGAATTTGTTTAGTGTGGTGGTTTGCTTTTACTCAACACTCACCTTGGTTTTTCTAGTTTTCTCCTTTCAGAAAAGAAACATCTTAAACAGTAAGTGTATCTGTATCACATGAAGGATAATATAGTTGAACCTTCAGATCTTGTGTAGGGTGACTGTCTGATGTTGCCAGGCCTCTAACTTTGGTGTAGTCCATACTTGAGTTTTGAAATAAAAAGACTTTTAAGAGTGTGGTTAAGCAATCAATCTCAAATGACAGCATTGACCATGGTGTAATAAGCTATTACTGGTAATTGATCAACAGTAAAGTACCTGAATCAGTGAGAGGTGCCTCTGGGCTTGGGGACCATGTTGCAGTTGGAGCTTTGAAGTACAGTTTTAATTCTGAACATAGAATTTTAATTTTTAAGTTTGTTCATTCATATAATGTTTATTGTATTATGGAGTTATGGAATTTGATGTAGCTGATGGCAATAGACATGATTAAAGTGTGGAAGTTAATGCAAAAAGCTGTTTAAAGTCCCTGTCTCCTAAACCCCATATTTCCTCAGCCCGATGCCATTTGTTATGTGGAAGTTTAGTTGAACACAAACAGGAGTAACTTCAGTTAATGCAGAATCTGGCATAGAACCAAACATTTCTAGTTTGATTTCTTGATGTGCCTCCTGACACTGATTGGACTCTACAGAGGACTTAGTATTGGGGTAAAATTTTCAATGAGAGTTCAGTATGTGAACAGGTAGATCAGTCTGAAGACAAGCCCTGCTGGGTGTGAACAGTATTAGATTGGAGAAGGATGGTTGCTTGAAGTCCCTACAACATTTGTATAGATTAATTTGCTGACTTGGTTTTCTGCATTTGGAATTTTGATTGTGCTAAGAATTGCTGAATTGTGGTCCTCATGTCTCTTGCAAAATACTATAGGAAATTTTTAGCTTACATTGCGATGTTTAATGGACTTAAACAAGAAAACTGCATGCAATTTACATAAGAAAACTTTTAGGACAGTCTAAATATCTAGAGAGTTCATGTAATTTTTTTTTTTTTGTTTCTGTGTTGCAGTTCTCAGCAGTGGCACCAATGGTGTAAATATCCCTCCAGATTCTGCAGCCACATCACAATCACCAAGTGATGCAACATTGAAAAGTTCAGACTCTGAAGACAAGGTGAGTTGGAGAAGGAGACTCAAGGTAACAGATATAAATATTTTAGGAAATAAGGCTGGAAAGACAGACAGGGATGGCTTCTGCTATGCTAAAAGAAGCTGTTTGAATGCAGAGGCTTTGTTTCGGGAAGGCACTGAATTGGTCAAGGCTTTATAGATTAGGATCAGAGGGGAAGCCAACAAGAGGGAGATCAAAATGAACCTTCACCAGACTTGGACTGATAAAGTAGAGAAAGTAACTAATGCCCTTGAAGAACTAAAAGCTTCACAATTACAGGCCTTGGTTCTAAAGAAGAACTTTAGTACTTGGACACCTGATAAAATGGCAACATGTCCTGGTAGAAATCCTTCAGAGTACTCCTGGAGATTTTAGAAATAAGTTGCTGAGCGTATTTGCATTTGCTGGCTAAGTTGACATGGAAGGTATTTAGCTCTACCTGGTATTCACACCAAAGAATTGGCTAGAAATGCAAAGTTTGAGAGTGGCTGTCATTGCAACATCAATGAGATTGAGTTTGAGATCCTGAGGGAGCTAATAAATAGCAGAATAAAGATCCAGACTTCAGGAGAGAAGACTTCAGGTTGTTCATTGAGCTGGTTGGTAGGTTTCTGAAGGACAGCAGAGCTCATGGGAGCTCATTACCTTCATGGACAACCACCTCAGAGAATGAATAATTTATCCCAAAGTGCATGAAGCTGCGCAAGTTTGGCAGAAGGCCAATGCGTATGGACTTGGGAGCTCCTTAAATCCAGAAAGAGACTGTGCATATATCTCGTGAAAGGAGCCAAGACACCTGAGAAGTATACAGAAGGATTGCCTGGATGTGTGGGAGAAATGGGAAAGCCAAAATTTGGCTGGAGTTGGAAATTATAGGGAATGAAAAGCTGCAAGCAAAGCTTCCTCTAGTATTGGCAGCAAAGGTAAAATGAAGGAAAATTGCAGACCTTCTGCAAAATGTTGAAGGGAACCTAATGGTGAAAAAAATCAAAAAATCTGAGGTACTCAATGCCTTTGTGTCGTTTTCTATTGAAGAGGTCTGCTGTCAGATCTACCAAGTCCTTTATTTAGGGGAAGTTTGAGAGAGTGAATTATTACAATAAATTTGCTTAAGGACTGTTTCAGACAGTTTGATGTACACAGGTCCATAGGACCAGACAGGATGTATCCATGGGTGTGGAGGGAGAGTCATGGTTTAACCCCAGCTGGCAGCTAAGTACCATGGAGCCACTTGTTCACTCCCTCCACTCAGCTAGGATGAGGAGAAGAATCAGGAAAAAAGTAAAGCTAGTGAATTGAGATAAGAACAGTTATTTAAGTGTTGAAACAGAGTAAAGTATAATAATAATAATTGTAGTGAAAAGGGGAGAGAGACAGATAAAACACAAAAAAAAGAAGTGGTGCCCAGTATAGTGCTCAGCACCCACTGATCTGTGCCCAGCCTGTCTCCCAGCAGCCATCAGCCAGCTGGAAAACCAGCAGTTCCCCCAGTTTACACACTGGGCAGGATGTTTTATGGTGTGGAATATTCCCCTGGTCAGTTCGGGTCAGCTGTCCTGGCTGTGTTCCCCCCCACCAGCCCCCCCTAGTTTCTTGTGCAACTCCCTGCTGGCAGAGCATGAGACACTGAAAAGTCCTTGACTTGGGGTGAGCGCAACTGAGCCACAACAAAAATATCAGTGCATGATCAAGATTATTCTCATCCTGGATCCAAAATACAGTGTTGTGCCAGTGTTGTACTGGGAAGAAAATGAACTCAGGGCAGGGAGCTGGGGGGTGCTTGTGTGAGACCACTACCTGTCCTCAGAGAGTTGTGGTACTGTAGTGGGTCCCAGTTACTGGGGAAGAAGAAAGCATGGCACACGTTTCCATGAATGGCAAGAAAGAGGTTCCAGGAAAGTAGAAATGGCTCAGCTCCTTCCTCTCCCTTTGTGGTGAAGGAGTCCTAGGATACGTGGCACCTTAAAGGGATTGAGAACAGTCAGCATAGATAAAACAGAGACCGACCCGAGGGTTTTTTTATCCTCTGAGATTATTTGCTTTGCAGAGAGCCCTACTTGTTGATTTTGACTTTAGGCAAGATCTTTGTATGGTCTGAAGTATCATTGTCATAACCAAAATGGAGAGAGGTGTACTGGTTGGGTGGAATTTAAAGTAGGTGATAAATTGGCTGAAGCAGTGACCTTTGTGGGTAGCAGCCAGTGATTGGAAGTCTGACAAGTGTCAGTCACTAGAGGCATTCCTTAGGACTGTTCAACATATACACAAAGGAAATACTTGATCTGGTATTTTCCTGTGAATGTCATCTTCACTTTCAACTTTAGCCTCATTGGCTATTAACATGAGGCTTAACGATTCCACATATTGTTGGTCCCTAACCTCCAAAGTAATCTCTCCATTTTTGAATATTATTTTTGCTTCTAATTGTTCCAATAAATCGCTACCCAAAAGTCCTGATGGAGCATTGGGCATATATAAAAACTTGTGAATTCCCCATTATTTCCCAAGTTTATATTTCAATGGCCTACAAAAATAAGCTCTTTCAGGTTGGCCAGTTGCCCCTTCTACCATGACATAATCATCTGTTATTGGTATTAAAGCTTTATTTAATACCAAATATGTTGCCCTTGTGTCTATCAGAAATTCCATTTCCTTTTCCTTGTTCCCTAGTTTCATTATAACCAGAGGGTCTCCTAGGGTGAGATCCTCCGGTCCACATCAGTCTCCCTTAACATGGGCAACCACCGCCCTCCCTTTTTGATCTCCTCTTCTTTGTTCATTGCCGTTTCTTCGTTCTGGGCACTGGTTCTTCCAGTGTCCAACTCTCTTGCAGAATGCACATTGATTTCTCCCTAGCTGAGGTGGTCCCTGCCTTAGTGGCCCTTGTCCACATTTCCCTTTTTCTTCTTCCCTTACTACTGCTAATAATTTTTTCATCCTACTTTGCACTTTTCTTCCTGGTTACTAAATACTCTCCATGCCTCTTCTGGCAAAGTCTCTAAATCCTGTGCTGTCGGACCTGTATCTTCTGAAATTTGTGTCTAATGTCCCCTGTAGGTTGTCCTAAGAATAAACCCACTAGATGTTGTGTCCCTTCCTCAGACTCAGGATCTAAGGTTGTATAACGACGCATTGCATCCCTTGAATGTTCTAGAAATTCAGAATGTGTTTTGAAGGGACTTTGCTTAATTGTATATAGGGCTGACCAGCTTATTGTTTTAGGAATTGCCCTTTCTAACCCCCTTACTATGAAGTCTTGACAATCCTCTAGTCTTTCCATATCACTAACATCATTAGCATTCCAATGTGGATCCTGAAGAGGAAAGACATCTCTCATATCACTCTGTGTTATTCTACAAACATCTTCTGCTAAACCCCCAGCTGCCTTTAAAACCAATTGTTTTTCTGTTTCCATTAGGGCATCCAACAACAGCTGGAGATCTGACTAATCAGGTTGATGCTGTTTAATCATAAACTTCATTTCTTTGCAACACCTATTGGTTCACTCCGATAACGTTTAGCAATCTTTTCCCAAACCTCTAAATCCGCTGTAGAAAAAGGGATTTTAACTAACATTGTCTTCCTTCAGGACTTACTGCCTCCCTCGAAGGTGCTTGTCTAATTTTCTTAGTTTGTTTCCGAGTCTGGGATGCTATAGGACCCTCTAGAGGTGCTCCTCTTGTTCACTGTTGCTGCTGGGTAGTTGGAAAGATTTAGGAGTAGTTGAGGTGGGGGATAGAATAAAAGCTGGAGTTGAACTTGAGATAGAAGCCAGAGTTGATTCAGCTGAGCTTAAAACCGGAGCTGGAGTTGAAATGGAAATAGCTTTGTTTAAAGCTGGAGCTGGGGTTGAAATAGTGGGTTTAATTGGAGTAGGGGATGGAATATGAGCTGGAGTTTGGACAGAGATGTTAGAGGGTGGAGCAAGAGCTGGAGTTAGAATTGAGGGTGAAGTCTTAGGGGGTGGAACAAAAGCTGAAGTCTTGACAGGGATGTCAGGAGGTGGAACAAAAGCTGGAGTTGGAGTTGAGGGTGAAGTCTTGGGAGGTAGAATAAGAGCTGGAGCTGGAGTTGAGGTTGTTCCCAAATTTGCTGCCCCTCTCTGCTTCCCTTGCCTTCTAGGGGGTAGTTTAAACAGATCCCCCAACTCTTGCTCCAGTGAGTCAGCTGGGTATACCTTGTCTGGGTGTGTGCAGCATTGGTTCATGGAGCATGCACTACAGCACCATTTCAGCCTCCCTCTGCTAGCGTCATTATCTTTTTCAAGGGCCAATACAAAGGGGTCAGATGGAGCCCTGAGTCCACAATCCCTCTGCCGCTCAGAGTGATTCTGGCTGGAGAAAAACAGGTCAGCATACATCACCTCTTCCCATTTCTGTTCCTGTCTCAAAAATAACATAAGCTGTAACAAAGTCTCATAATGTAGAGTTCCAGTTGGAGGCCACCTGACCCCCTCTTCCAGCCTATAAAGTGGCCACCACTGTGTGGAAAGTTTCACGAGGGTCCTTTTATTTTCTATCCACCCATACCCTACTAGTTCCTTCCAGTGTGCCAAAATACACCCGAAAGGACAACTTTTGGGGATCTCTACTCTGTTTGCTTCCCATTGCTCCCCTTCTCCTTAACAAAACCAGCACTCTACTCCAATCCTTATTACCGCCTCCTTTGCTTCTTGTCTTGCTTCCATCCAAACCTGGCTTCACAGATTTGTACAGTCCTTTCCCAGTCTTCTTCTTGCATAGCCCACTGCTCAGGTACTAAATGTGACTTTCCGCACACCAGCTTTAAAATCCTTGATTCTAGATCAGCTTGATCAGGGAGCTGTTGACACTGGGCACACTCTCTGTACCAGTTAGCAGAAGAACAGTAATAATGTCCTGCACAAATCTTACACTGCAGAAACACCCATGCACAATGCCAACCTTGAGATGTACCAAAAGCTGCAGGAAAATTCCCACAAATGCAAGCTATTCCATTCGCCCCTTCTTGACTTTCTAAATTCTCTGCAGCTGGTTGCTCCCAATCCAAAGCCACTAGTCCCCCAGCAGACATCTGATATAAACCTTCTAAATATACTCTCTCATTTCCCCTGTCTATCCACCAGTTTACTGAATTCACAAACTCCCACGAGTCGAGCCCAAACCACTGAAGCAAAGGACTTCCTCCTATCTATCTGGCCAGATTGGATTCTCAGACCAAAACTACCGCTAGTATAATTACAAACACAATCCCCATACCTAAAACCACAAATAAACTCTTACCAAAGGTTTCAAACAAACCAGTTTTACTACTTCACACTCAACACGTGCCACAAAAATACACCACAACTCCAAACATGATTACAACATCACAATCTTATTATTTCCGTGGGAAACACTTTGTGCAGTCTAACAATATACAAACACACTACACTAAAGCACTCAAGTTCTATGTTTTAAATTCCACAAACATAAACACCTGAACAGCAAAGTGCTGCCCCTATAATTTCTCTGAGTCCTTTTAAAGTGAACACTGGGTGTTACTGTAAATTCCGTCCCCCATAACGAAAACACATGCACAGACACACACACAGTCACAACGGGGAGGGGATTTATTAAGGATCATGCACCCCACTCACTTTGTTTTTCCCTGGCTGTTTCAGTCGCCCAAAAACGGAACCAGAGGTCCAAACTCTCACTTGCGTTGTGCTAACAGCATGTCTCAACAAACACTCCCACAATCATTCTGATAGTCAGGACACATTCACAGTAGCATAACAACTTCAGACCAGGATTTGCCCTTGTGACTGCTAGCCCCACTTGCTACCAGACTGAGCCCTCTATGGCGAAAGAAATGTCTAACTCGCCTTCTGTCAGCAACAAAAGCCCAAGCTCTGTATTGCAGTTCAACAACCCTTTCTGCTCATGACAACCAGATTTCAACTGCAACTTCAGCTTGCAAGCACACTACAGAGGCACAAGTGGCACATGGGATGTCTCCCATGACTTAGCAACGGCCTTTCTTGACCACACGTACACCTTACAATGGCCTTTCTTGACCATGCGTACACCTCACTACTTAAAACGGTTTCAATTTATAAACATACCGTTTTGTCTGGAATTTTAGTAGTCAGGGGTCCTTGTCTGCTGCTGGATGAACAGTCCAGGCAGTGGACCCCACTCTTCCAGGAATATCCTGGGGATGCCCCAAGGGGGTCCATGACCCATGCTGGTCTCACATCCAAGCAGAGTCTCCTCCTGTCTGGCTCGCCAATTGAATTGTTAAAACCAAAGATCACGGACAAAGACTCTAACTAAAGTTAGAAAGTAGTACATTTATTACGCCATCGGGGGGGGGGGGGGGGGGGTGTCCCTGACATGCATGACCATACCACACATGCCTTCTGTTTATTTCCCAAAATGAGACATGTGCATAACCCCAGCACCTCCCATCTCTGCTCTGTATTAAAATGAGGTTATTAGTCCTTCACACGTGTGCAATTCTTCTCTTTAATTGGGTTGGTGGTCTCTAATTGGGTCAGTGGTCCCCGGGATGAAGTCAGGAAGGTCTTTGTCAGGTCTCTGTAACCCTCTGGCACCATTCTAGGCCCCCTGTTCTGTGATGGATTGCCATGGAGTCCAGGTGCTGGGCATTGTTCTACTGGTTTCAGTATGTTCCTATAATGGTTCACTTGCTCCATGTCCTTCTACAAATGAGCTCATCATATAACAATTAGCTTTAACTTAAGCATCTAATAATCATTAACCTATCATTGGTGTATCTAACTTCAATATGAATTGGTTCCAACCCTCAGCTAAAATCTTAACCCTTTAAAATCATGATTGAGAACCAGACTACAAAATGTAAAGCTGCCACATGGATTTTTTGAAACTTGATAGGAGATCTTGGGCAGCCTAATATAAGTTTGAAGTTGGTGCTGCTTTGAACACAGTTTGGAGCAAGTGATTGTTAGAAATTCCTTCGAACCTTTACTAGTCTGTGATTTGCTAAGAAAAACGCTTAACAACAGAGATATTATTTAAATGCAAAACATGTCTTGTAGATCTGAAAGTGTTATTGGCTTGTCATTATAAATGAATGTGTGACTCACCTTGTCATAAGGTGTTTTTATTTAAAGAAACTCAACGTCTTTGGCTACATTTTTCCATTTCTTTAGGCAGCAGAATGTCAGAAAAAGGAAACCAACAATACTTCAGATGATGACAGCTCTGAGAAGGCTGAACTAAATGTACAGCAAGCATTTGTTTTTGGGCAAAATTTACGAGATAGAGTTAAGGTAAACACATTTGTTCTCTTGACTAAGAGTTTATGAATATATGTAAAATTAAAAGCTGGGAACACAGCAGAGTTGTCTGCTTAATAAAACTAGTCTTCTGGACATTTAATAAATGAATTCTGTTAAGTAACATAAGAAGCTTTTTTTTTAAAAAAATGCATCTACTGCAATAATGAGTAATGGCTAAAGCTCAGTAGAATGTAGTGTCTTCTCTTACTTTCTGAGTTAGAATGAAGTTGAAATGTGGTCCTAAGCTGCTCCCGTGCAACCAAGACTTCACAGAAAAGATGGAAAAATAGGCTGAGCCTGGGCTTAAACTTGTGCATAGAATAACTGAGTTGGATTGTTAGTAGTAGCTCCTGTTGAACACAGGTTTGCTCAGGTTTCCTAGCATGATAAAAGAAGGTGTAATATTGGGATATATCTTGTTTTATTGTAGAAAGCATTTGTGGATGAAACTTTGTCTTTAGGAAGAATGAGTTGAAAATTTTGTAATTAAAATTATTGATATATACTTGTTCTTTTTCTAGCTAGGAGATGAAAGCAATGAAACTGCTGATGTGCCGAATGCTGGCTTTCTGACATCAGATATACCCCCTGCAACTAACTATTTTCTGCAGTACATCAGTTCCAGGTGAGACTACAGGGAAACCAATAGAACAGTTCTCCTTGCTCTTTATTTTCTTTATTGAATATTCTTTATGATTCAGCTCTTTATGCAGGATCTGGATTCAGCTCTGGATGCAGGGCTTAGACTGGGTCAGTGGGGACCCAGACTTCTGAAGAATGAGGTGGCAGTCTTCAGATCTGGGGGAATCCTCAATCATCTCATCAAGGGAGATGCGTTTGATACTATCTATTTGACCACATCCTCACCAAAGCCTCTTCAGAAAACCAAAAAGCATGACATGAGAAGTCTTCTCATGAATGATCAGAAACAGTGATAAATTAAATTTGAGCTGCCAGTAGAATCTTGAGGAGATCTGCACTGTATTTGTGTTGTTCAGTAGGTTTCATATATGATATGGGTAAAAGGAAGAATAGTTAAATTTTTTTTTCATGATAATAAGCTTTTCAGAGTGGCCTGTATGAATAAGTAGGAGCCTAACTGTGGGAGGTTACTTCTGATGAATAACAATAACATCGATAACATCAGAAGAAATGTGATGTATAGGTAGAGGTAGCCAGGAGAAAACTGCTAATCCTGTCTTATGTAGTGATGAGCTCTGAGGCTAAAGTAGTGATAACATGAAATCTGTATCTCTTTGAAGATGCTACCTTAGTAGTGGTCAAAAAAATGAAGTAGTGTAAAGAATAAGAAAACAGAAGATACAGCTGTGAATTCATGGAAAATGTGAGGGGTAATCCCACCAAGAGTGATGAAGCAGAGCAACATTTCTGCTCCTGGCATAAGCTGAAATTCAGATTGAGGCAATGAAATAATTGTAGGAAAAGCACCAATACATGCTTTCTTTGTCCTTATATTCAGCATTTTTAAGATACTGTTGTTCACCATAGAGGCAGTAGGCAGTTTTGCAGTCAATGAACTTTTCAGATGTTGCGCTGGAGAGGTAGAAAACACCTTTGCCCTCTTGATGCCAGATCAGTGTGTTTCCAATAGACACAGTCAGACTTGTTCAATCAGATTTGGCAGACAATAACTGCTAGTATGTGACCTTAAAATACTGGAATATTTTTTCATATTTTTCAACTCATATCACATCTACTGTCATTTCATTTGAGTCTTTACTTCAGGAAGATTTATTCATGATGAGTCAGTTGCAAGAGACCTAGATTTCTACTTGTCCTAAAAACAATAGTGTCTCTAAGGGGAGTTGGCTCTGGTTTTCAGCTGAGATGGCAAAGCATTATGGTAATCAACTTGTAAAAGGAAACTCCTCCCTTTGTGTAACACTGTCAGTTCTTTAAAAACTGTAAATGTGCTAGGTGGCATGGCAGATATTGGTAGGCCACACTGAGTTCCTTGTCAACTTTTGGAGCTCAGAACTGTGGTATTTAATTCCCTTAGGAGGTAAAGCTATCTTCCACTGAGGATCTCCTTTGTTCTAGGAATCTCCTTAATCAGAAGTAGCAACTCTACATGTACAATTTAAAGGTTTGTTTGGTTTCACTTGAATCATGTAGATGTGAATCCCCGTTTTCCAAACTTGGTGAAATGCACGTAGGCTTGATTCAGAATGGTCTGCTTTTGTATGTTCACTTTGTGAGCAAGCTGGTGTCTTAGAAAGGTATGCCTGATGGGAAGGGACAGGAACAATGACTTGTTAAGTCTTTTGAGTCTGTAAAAGAATAAAACTCTTGTCCTTCCTAAATAGGATTAAAAATTTGTTAATAAAAATACTAATGGGAGGGAGATGTTTATTCTATAAGGAAGAAATAAAGGCTGAGATTTGATTGTGAAACTTCTTGGAGAGTCTGTATTGCAGCTAGACTGATAAAAGGCATTACTTATCCCTGCTACCTTTGCTTCAGTTACGATCTTGCAAGTGCTTTTGTTTCCGTTTTTTCTGTTTCTGAGAGAATTGGCCTAAGATGTGTAGTAGTTCAAGTTTGTACATGTAGACTACTGTTTAAAAAAAAGTATGTTATATGATTAGACAATAAGCCCTCACTTAGCGTTCAGCATTGTTTTGTATGTTAATAGTTATCTGACGGGGAAGATTTTTACAGAGACAAAATCATTTGTTGTCATTCTGAGAGAATTCCTGTTCTGTAAAACTAGAATATGCTTTCGTGTTAAGTTGGATTAATTTTTACCTAGGTTTGTGTCAACCAATGCTTTCTTAAAGCCAGTGACAATCACTCACTTTCTGAGAAATTTTATTAGTAGAAAATAAAAGAGGTATTATTTTCAGCCTTGTAAAACCTGGCTTATTTATTGGTTTTTTTTTCAGTGTAGAGAACTCTACCAACAGTGCAGATGCGTCTAGCAACAAGTTTGTTTTTGGACAGAACATGAGTGAACGGGTCCTAGTGAGTATCCACTATGTATATGTTGTAATTTTGCCAGCAGTTTGTTAGAGATTCTCACTCAGGAATTTTGAGAGCCTTTAATTATACTTCTCACTTGAGTATGGGTTTTTTTCAGTGGTTTCCTTTGAAGGTAACTTACTTTGAATGCAGCACAGGAAGTTCATTATGAGCTGTTGTCTGCCCAGCAATACTTTCCAGGATTTCCCTTTCAAGCTCTCAGTGTAAGGAGATTCAGTGCCCTCTCCATAGTACATGTGGTTCTTGCACCCAAGCATTTTATGGCACAGCTTGTTGCTTTAAATGGCTATTGGAGTATAAGTATTAGACAGTATTTTATGTTTTTTGTCCTCAAAATTGAGAGCAGTTCAGTAATGTGACTCCCCCCAGGATTGAATTTCAAGCCCAGCAGTAAAGGAACTGCCTCAGGACTGAGGTATGATTCTGGAAATGCTGTTTATGATGTACCAACCTAAGGAATAACTTCTAGTACCTCACTGTTTCCTGCTGTTGTTTTTATTCCTGTGCTGGAACAAAATGGAAATGTTTAATACTGAATGTTCAGACCTGTCTAACTACCGAGCAGGAGTTCAGTCAATTATGCCATGAGTAGCTGTAGCTGAAATTGACTTGCTGTGTTGAACAAAGCAAGTCAAAAAGCTTCAAAATAAGGATTGAAATTTGGTATCAGTTCAAGGGAAAATAATTTGAACTGTTTTTTAGGTCACACTCCATTCAGTTCCTTGGCTGACAGTAAGATAGTTTTGACTGTGAAAGCATGTTGTCTAAGATTCTTTTTTTGCCATATGGTTTATAAATACTAAAGCTGCCCTCAGTACTTGGTCACTAGTCTTGTTTAGCGGAATTAGTGTATGCTTTCTCTCTTCTTTTTACCTCCTCTTATTTCTGTGATAGAGTCCACCAAAATCAAATGAAGGTAGTACAGAGAGTAATAAGGAGAATGCTGCTACAGAGTCTGGGTCTGAATCGTCTTCTCAGGAGGCCACGCCAGAAAAAGGTGAAAAACAAACTATTATATATAATGGTAGTTAATTCCTTTTTAAATTACTGTATTTTTCAATATCCTGTTACTTTTCAAAAACATAAGATTTTTATGTTGCCTTTACTGTCTCCTGTAACCAAGAGTTACAAGACTGAGTGTGGAAGTTGCTGGATATAAACATGTGCAGGCTGCACTTTCTTTTTCATTGTCAGTCTGTGGTTGTGGGAGTATCTTCAATGGAATAAAATTAGAGGGAATTAACAGAACTGGTAATAGGACTTGGTAAAGAATGTAGGAGAAATGTGGCAAAGTTTTTTTTAACAATTCTGTTTTATTTCAAGTGACTGAATTTCTGGGTCAAATGTGTACTGCATTGTGTGGGTGCCCCACATGTTGCTTGAAGTCAGAACTGTTTGCTGGATTCTGTGACTTCATATTGTCAAGATATTATGGAAATTCTGGGAACCGTGGTTTTTTTTTCAATAAACTGCTTGCAAGCCCAAATGGAAGTGAAAAATTAAGTGCACTGTCCATGTGTAGGCACAGCTGGCAAGAGTATCAGTATTGCTGGAGCATCTACAGATAAGCAGGTGTCCATGCAAAGGTTTTGAACTATTGCATGTAGGGACAAAACTTCTTGAGAATTTATCTATTTCGTTCCTTATGCTTGTAAAACAAGTATTAAAAGACAAGCTTTAACTTCTGCTTTAAATTTCAATCCTTTTTTACGTGTTCTATTGAAGTCTGTTTTCTATTCATTTCAAAAGGTCTCAAAATTCTGTGTGAGACTTTTGTATATTTTACAAAATTTTATGCTAATCATTCTCAGACTCTCAAAATGTTGTTCAGCTAATAATATTTCAGAATCACTGGCAGAGTCTGCAGCAGCCTATACTAAAGCAACAGCAAGGAAGTGTTTATTAGCGAAGGTAGAAGTGATTACTGGGGAGGAAGCTGAAAGTAACGTGTTACAGGTAAGAAACGGATAGAGGAGCTTTGAGTTTGTGGGGATTCATATGGATGTCTGTCACAGTAACAAGTCCACAGATAGGCTGGATTTAAATCTATACAGGGGACCCTCAGCAAACCCTGTTCCAGCTTAGATGCAAGCACACCACTGGCCAGAGGTCTGGGCAGAGAGAGATCCCAACCAATCAGCTGTCTAAACCAGGAAGTTTCAAACCCACTATATAAGCAGGCCTCCATAATAAACAATTGCTGTTATCGCCTGGATCTCTGAGAGTTTGTATTGTCCCTGTCTCTGACCAACGGCCCCATGTAACAGATGTCCAGTGAATGCATACCATCTGATTCCCTACAATTCAGCCTTCCTCTATATCTCTAATGTATTTTCTTGTGTTAAAATGCAAACTTTAGCTATTTATATCAGATCCTTATTTATTAACTTGTTATCCATTGTTTTTTAATTTCCTCTTTCTGAATAAATTTTAGTGTATAAGCCATCCAGGTGTATCTTAAGCATACTTTCCTGAATCCATCACATAGAAGCTTCTATTTTCTGTGAGACAGTTATTTGAAAAAAAATTTAAATTAATTAAATATTTTAAAGTTCTTTAATTCTTGTACTACTGAAGATTTTCTAAAACTAGGAATGGACTATTTATGCCAGTAGTCTAGTTTCTTGCAAAACAGAAACTATATCACAAACACTCAGGAATTTGGTTTGAGATACTTAATTGAATTAGTGATGGTGTAGAAGGATAGTTGGTCATGACTTGGACTGCTGATTTTAATCGTGATATATTTAACATTGTAGTTATTCATTAACTTAAATATACTTGCTAACTCCAGTATATCCTTAAGAAAAACATGCAGGGTTTTCATATAAAATGAAGTGGTATATGTATTTTTTCCCATCTCTCTTTATCCTCCAATTATAGTTTGATTTTTTCCTTGAGATATTTTATTTCTCAGCATTTGAACTGTGTTATTTTCAAGGATAACTTTTTTATTCTTACAGACATGATGCTCTATTCTTTTGACACCAAACAGTTGCACTATCAGTATCTAATGCCTATCAGTTACACTTGCATTACCTTACGAAGTGATACTCTATAATGTTTATCTTCTTGGACTTCTTTTTACCACACATAAATTGGTCTTTAAGTAGTTCTTCTGGTGCATCTCTGTTTCTATGTAATTCAGAAATGTCTGGATGCTTCACATAATTGAACAAGAAACTGAAGAGATAAGAATCCTGTTTCACTTAGGAAAACCACAACTTTTGGCGGTTGTGTTTTTAAATTACAACATATTCATGCAAGTCAAGTCCTCTATTAAGTATACAGCTTGTGTTGTTAAATTACAACATATTCATGCTAGTCAAGACCTCTATTAAGTGTACAACTAATATGTTGTAATTTAACAGACATCTTGCCTAACTTTAATTCTTTTTTTTTTCTTGTGAAATGTAATGCATTAAAATTCCAAGTGGGACTTGTAAAAACAGAACTATGTTAATGTTGCAGAAACATACAGAGCTAGATGTTTTGGCGTGAAGAAGATGAGAAATGGAGGGAATGAAAATGGAAGTATCATTTGCACTTAGTGCATGCTCATCTGTGGGGAACTTGAGGGGTGATGGTTTGAGGTATAAAGCCTCAGCAGTAACAGTAAAGTTGGATTAGAGAGGGCGATACAGAGTAGAGATGTTTGGCATGGAAGAAAAAGGGAGCTTGTAGGTCAAGCTCCTTCAGTATTCCTACTGTTGGAATAAATACATACACACCTTTTGAATTTTATAACCTCTGAACCCTCAGTTAATAAAGTCAGTTACTGATGACTCTGTATGGTTCAGGCTTTGATAATGAATTGATAATGAGCTAGCATGTTTGTTCATCCTTTGCTTCCTTAAAGGAAGAATTTTGCTTTGCTTTCATTATATTTGCTGGGTCTTCCCAGAAACAAATAACATATTCAGTGGTGCAGTGTGTACCTAAGGTTTTTTAAAGAATTGACTGATATAAGGCAGTCTCTTATGACATTAGGTTTCCTCTGTGAAAATTTATATCTTACCTGAAAATTACTTGTTGTTTTGATCTTGAACCCTCTTATTGTTTAAAAATATATAGCTTCTTTTAATAAAACTTGATTAAAACAGACAGAATATTTTGAGAAATTTATTGCAAAAGAGAGGATGATTGTTTTGGTTTCCACAGCTATAAACAATTAAAAATTCCAGTATGAAATCTTAATTTTTTTTTAATCAACTGTAGGTGACTAAGAAATATATGATTACTTCAATCAACCACTATGCCATAGAGATATTTTCTGTTACAGATTCAGTGCAAGCTGTTTGTATTTGATAAAAGCTCTCAGTCTTGGGTGGAAAGAGGTCGAGGGCTCCTGAGACTCAATGATATGGCCTCAACAGATGATGGAACATTACAGTCTCGACTGGGTAAGAGGAACCAGGGGAAGTGAGATACTGGGTTACAGTCATGCTATTTTCATAAGGTTCTTCCGTGACACACAGCAACATTCACTTCAGTTTGTATTAGCTCCAGCAACTCAGTAGCAGTTTGGACCTTTTCTTTTGCTTCGGTTAGTGAATACTGCCTGCAAAGAGGGTATCTTCATACCCTTATATTGCAGCAGATGTTCCAGTTACTTTTTCCCCCAATAAAAGCAAGCCATGTTTAGTAACTAGAATATTTGCATAGAAATTTATGGTAACATCATTCAGATCTGGCTGTTTTGGATGGGTCGCTTGTGATGAGGGAAGTCTGAATAGTGCATGATTGTTCAGGCTGGCAGGAATGTGCATTAGCCTGAGATTAACTGCTCGGATACCACTGCTGAACTTTAATGTATATAAGGCTTCAGACTAAATAGCTTTAGATATGATTAATAGCCTTGTTGCAGTTTAAGCCCTGCCAGCAGCCAAGCCCCGCCAGCAGCCAAGCCCCTTGCAGCCGCTTGCTCACTCTCCCTCCAGCAGGATCAGGGAGAGAATTAGAAGTGTATAAAAGTTAGAAAACTCTCCGATTGAGATAAAGGCAATTCAATAAAGAAAGCAAAAGTGGTGCATGCAAATTGCAAACAAAGCAAAACAAATTCAGTGCTTACTGTGGGCAAGCAGGTGTTCATCCATCTCCAGGACAGCAGGACCCCATCATGTGTAATGGTGACTTGTGAGGACAAATCCCATCACTCTAAATATCCTCCCTTCCTCCTCTTCCCCCTACTTTATATCCTGAGCATGGTGTTTTGTGGTCTGGAATATCCCTTTAGTCAGTTTGGGTCACCTGTCCCAGCTGTGTCTGCCTCTAACCTCCCACATACTTGTCACAGCACAGCTGGTATGTAGCTGGACAGATAAATATGGCCATAAACAGACATCCAATTCGGCTTGCCTAGTTTGTTGTAGAAAATAAGTAAAGTCCCTAGGTGAGCAATGATAGGATAGATTTGAACTCAAACAAAGAACCCCAGCCAATTCCATTCAATCCTGAATGCACACATACCATTGGTCAAGGAGCTAGGCAGTGCAGAGACCCTGACCAATCAGTTGTCCAAGCATGGGAACCCCCTATAAAAGGGGATGTCAAACAATAAACCGAGCTATTTGTCACATGATCATTGGTAATTTCTGTTGTACCTGTCCCCAACCTATGACCATAACGTACTACAGACTCCCATTGTCCTCATCAGTGTAGTAGTATGAAAAGAAAAAAAGGCCTTGGCTCTGTGCAAGCACTGCTCAGCAGTAATAAAAAACATCTCTATATTATCAACTGTTTGTTCTCTCTATTATCAACTGTATGCTCAGCACAAACCCAAAATACAGCTCCATAGCATTGACTGGGAAGAAAGTTAACTCTACCCCAGCCAAAACCAGCACAAGCCTACATTCTTCTCATTTACAGTTGTGACAAAAGCCTAAGAGGGCTTATTTGTAAAAAGACTGAAACCTTTTAGAGTAGAAAGTGCCTTGACTGTTTTGAGCTTCCTGATGTGTCTTTTTCCACCTAACTGATCTTGTAACTTGGCTTTAGTGATGAGGACTCAGGGGAGTCTCAGGTTAATCTTAAATACCAAGCTCTGGGCTCAGATGCAGATCGATAAAGCCAGTGAGAAGAGTATCCGGATCACCGCCATGGATACAGAGGACCAAGGAGTTAAAGTTTTTCTTATATCAGTGAGTACTGTTTATGCTTAACCATCCTACTAAAGTTGATGCTTACTTAAACTGTAGCTGAGGTAGCATTCCATTTTTCTTTGCACCCTACAATGTCTTAACATCACCCTTGCCCCAAAGACAAGGCACTTGGCAGATTTCCTTGTCTAAAAATTCTCGCTAGTTGTGAACAAATGCCATATCAAAAGCTACCCTAGGAAGCCATGTTGTTCAAAGCATTGCCCATGGAGTCATGGGATCTGTTCCACACATACTGAAACTCTAACTATAGTGTTTCATGCTGATTTTCTGATTTTAAAAAAATCAGAATCTATTTATCTATTTATCTATTAATAAATCCTTTATTAATATATTTTATGCAGTAATTTAACCAAAATTGGATCTAGTGGAACTTTCAGCACAGGAAAACTGTCATTGTCTGCA
Organism: Vidua chalybeata; assembly: GCF_026979565.1. NCBI lineage: Eukaryota > Metazoa > Chordata > Aves > Passeriformes > Viduidae > Vidua > Vidua chalybeata. The sequence goes on along the minus strand of NC_071556.1, from coordinate 206,587 downwards.
GTGCGAGAGGATGAATAGTTACCCACTGAAAAGGAAACACTAAAACTGTCAAGAACATCATATTAGTACTTAAGGTTTACACATTGTAACTTCGATTTTCCTTTGATGCAGAGTATTAAAGCAGTAACAGGATAGCGAAAGTGATTTCTGTGCTTACTAAATGGGGAACGGCAATCACAATTAGAATTACTAAAACACTCGGGATCTGATCATACAGTCAGTAAGGGAGAAAAGCTCATTCCCTAATGCCTGCTAAAGCACTAACAGATTTGGAGAGGTCTGAGAACATTCTTTTGATTTGCACTGATTTTACACAAGATGTGGCAGGGGACGTTCCTAGGGATCAGAAATTGAGAGCATCAGCAAATGGTCAGCTTTCCCTGTGACATTAAGTTTGTAGGGCTGGGATCTGGAATACCAAAATTGAACTTAATGATACCAAATATTCATTGATGAAGGAAAAAAAGTTAAGTTATTGGATAAGTTTTTCTCCTTAGTTTTCTATTTTTGAAAGTTTTGAGTTAATCTGTCATAAGGTTATTAACTCTTGATTTTAGTATTGATAAAAGGTATCTTGTTTGGAATTACTTTTTCATTTCAGCTTATTGAAGGAGAATTTTGCTGATACAGAGTTGACAGATTCAAGTGTCAGATGGGGGTGGATGTAAACTATTTTTTATGAAAGAATTTGGGGAAACTATTTTTTATGAAAGAATTTGACAGGTAGTCAAAAATGCTTCCCTCTGAAATAGAGACCGTTCAAAAAAAATTTGAATAATTTCCTGTCTGTTCATTGAGTTTTGTCATTATATCTCATACTGAAATTTTATGCCAGTGCCTCATGAAACAGTTGGATTGATTATGATTATAATGTGTGAAGTTGAATTATTGACAGGCCAGCAAAAATCTGCAAGATTTTAATTGAAGGTCTTTTTTATATGAGCTTTTGGGAGGTGTCAGGAAAGCTATGTGATTTCTGTGTGAAGAAGGCTATATGAGATCAGCAAATACTGGGTATGTTAGCCAGAGAAAGTTGGAACTAAGCAGAGGAATATACTCTTACTACCAGAATTCTCTGTATCTAATGTCCTGTGTGTACCACAGCCCATTCTGACTGGTTTAAAAAACACTTCATGAGAAAACTAAAAAGTATATTGTGAAATTTGGCATGACTGGTGTGTATTATGTCATCTGTGTTTTATTGTGTTATAATTCCATGCACCTTTTTCTTATTTCTGAATATTAAAAAATGCAGGCAAGCTCTAAAGATACAGGGCAGTTGTATGCTGCATTGCACCATCGGATCTTGGCCTTGCGCAGTAGAGTGGAACAAGAGCAAGAAGTCAAGAATGTAGCACCTGAGCCAGAGGTAACGCAGTCAAATGAGGAAGACAGTGATGATGATGATGTCATTGCACCTTCAGGATCAGTTGGAAGTGGTAAGTAAGAAATGGTGTTTTCTGTTTTCCATGCATTTTTTCTGTGTCATTTCTTAAAGCAGTCTGTGCTCTTTGTGTATGTCTATGGAGTAGGACTATTGCATGGCTTTCCTTTTTGAATGCAACTACTCTTTGCTTCTTCTCCAGCCCCTGTGCTGCCTCTGAGATGCCACAGTTTAGCAGAGGTTTTCTGTGCTTTTTTTCATTTACAGGATTTCTAAGGGTGGTTCTGAGTTTCATTTTTGCCTTCATCATGGCCAGGAGTTGCACATAAAATCTGAGATGACTCAGGATCAGTAGACAGCATCCAGACTGACTTTTCAGTAGAGAGCTGTTTGGAAAGCAGAAGGCTTACAAAGGGGCAGAGTGTAATGTTTTTTATTGTGCATGAGGAGACCATAATTTAAGAAAAATAGTAGTCTTCAATTTGAGGAAGGCTTCCTTTTGTAATCTCAACTTGGAAGTCATCTGTGCTTTGCTTTCTTGTGGCTGGGAACATCCAGCCTTTGACAGTCCTCCATCCTGATTTACAGAAGGGGAAAACAAAAGGAATTAATATGAACAAAAGCAGTGGGAAGATCGAAGAGCTTGGAAAGTGAGCTTTTAGGTTTTGGGATGCTGCTAGGATTCCTGAACTAGATTAATCAAGAACATAAAATTCTACAATAGACAAATTTAGTCTGGAGAAGGCCATATGCAAGGTAGGGGAGGAGGAATTCTACAGTTCTCATCTCTCATTGAAGAATTGAATCTGAGACTTATGTAGGCTACTTGGGATGGGTCTCTTACTGCAAGGCAAGAAATAAAAGATATTTCTTATGACCAAGAACTACTTTTATTGTTTCAGGTCCTAACGATGAAGGTGATGGGCAGAACGTTGGCAGCACATAGCAGATGTGAGCCAATCTGCTTGCAAGGCTGCTATGAACACCATCTTGCAGGCATCTCTGGATACCCCAGGCCAGCGATTATTTCAGGCAGTTTTGAAAGCTCCAGGACTTAAGAACTGTGCATCTCTGTTCTGTTTGTTTGGGTTTTTGGTCTGGATCAGTAGATTCCACACAAAAAATAGCAGACTTGGAAACTACCTGAATGTGGTTTGGGACGTTGAAAGCTCATCATATTGATGAGCAAAAAAAAAAAAAAAAATCCAACCCCAAAACAACAAAAACACAAAATGCAACCACCCCCAACCATTTCCCCTCTTCCTTGTAATTAAAATGGCACATTACAGCTTGTCACAGCTTTTCATTGGGAACTTTTGGCTGTTTCTTCAGTAGTTCATGTCTTGCACGTCTCCAAGATAGAACTTTTCGACACGGTTCCAAATTGAATTCTGCTTTTATAATCCCTACTCCCCTTTACACAGAGGAACCCGGTCCTCACCAGCTCCTATGCTCACTGGCTGCCCTTTTGAGTTCCTTTATTTTGTTTTTTGGATTGTAGATGGGGCAGGTTATGTTTTTACCTTTTAATCCCAACATAGGTTGTGGATGTGGACACCATTGTTTGCTGTCTAGTGGGTTTGTAAACAGAAAGAAACAAAATGTTGTTGTTCACCAGAAAAGCTTTTTTAATGCGATAAGAGACTTTAAAGTCTGCAGGACGTTTTGCTAACTCCTTTTTTCTTCCCACTTCATTATTATTTTTTGGGGATTTATATTGTGGTGAGACTTTTTTATTTTAGTTTTTCAATAAGATGCTCTTGTGTGTTGAAAAAGTGAAACTATTGTTTTGTACTGTTCTTTTCTGTTACTATTTAAGGGAGAGCTAAGCCACTATATATAATAGATGTTGCATACAATTTTTCTTAGAAAATTTTGTTTCTGTGGCTACAGTAAAGTGCAGGAGGCATACAGGTTACACCTTCAGAAAAGTTAATGACAAAACAGCTGTTAGCCCTTGGAAGAATAAAATAGGCTCATGTAATGAGTGCTGCCACCCATTAAAATAAATCTGTATAATAAAGCAGCTCTCATTTAATGGCTTGATTCAACAAGCCATTTAAGCACTTGTGTGACTTAACTGTAAGTGAATAATCTTACAATAATCTTACTGAAGTCAATGCAACTCTTCATGCTTAAAGTTGAAGACATTTTTTTAAATCTTGCTGAATTAATGGCCTTAAATAGAAAGTTTAACTTCTAGACCCTTCCTGTCCCTGTTCCATTTTCTGAAGTCTTGCAGCATGAAGAAAAAGGTAATACTCCAGCCTTGAGTAGTTTGGGCTGAAGGTTACTGTATTCTGTTCCACCACAAATAAAAGCAAAAATGTGGGTTTTTTGTGTGTAATTCTGAAGTACTCCTACTGTAACCATAACTCTTTTTTTTTTTTTTTCCTTTGGATGTTTTTTAATCATTTGAGCCTTTTGTGTGAAAGTTGAGTTTTATTTTCTTATTGAAACATATGGTATGTTCTTCTTGTCCAGCAAGGTTGGATTTTGGTAGTCACCAGGTCACTTTCACTTTAAATTCCCCAAATTGTTCTATTTCCTTTATAAATAGTTTGCTGATAGATAATTTCTGACTTGCATGCTTGCTCTTTTGTAGGTTAAGGATCTAAAACGCATCACCTAAAAGAAAATGAAAGGGGAAGAAGCATTTGACGTAGCATGAATTGAAAACAGAAACCCCGGTTATAGCACAAAGTCAACTTTGAAATTTAGCATTCAAATAGCAAAACAGTCCATATTGCCTCTATTTTAATGAAACACTTTTCACTGGCAGTCAAGAACAAGTCTTCCCCTATTTTCTGTTGTTAACCATCACTGAAGACTGATGCTGTTGGGGCAGAGGGTGCTTTCCCTTTTCCTGATAGCCAGTTGAAGGAACATCTGTGATTTCTTTTCTGGCAGTTGAAAAGGGCTAATGATAAGCTGTGCCAGTGCATCTTGATCTCTTTGGATTGTCTGCTCATGCCTTCTTGCATTTTGGTTTTCTTTTTTCCTCCTTAGGGTTATGGCGGTTCTTACCAATGAACAGACCAGTTGCTGAACCCCCTACTCTTGCCATGCTTCAACAGGAACATGGCAGATTCCTTAGTATCCACCACACAATTGTTTCTGCATCACAAGGTCTGGGGACTTTCAAGTAAGTGATCTGCATTTTGGATCTGGGACCTTTTTACATTGTTGAGATATTCAGATTTAAACTACTCTTTTCAAAAACCCTTGCACCGTAAAGATGTTTCTTGTCAGCAGCTTGTTCATAAGGAAAATTAGTAAGGTGTCTTGGCCCGCACGGCCTACTTCTGCAAAAACAGGCATTATTTCCTGGTCCCAGGCTCTATGGTGTCCCTGCTGAGTCTCACTTTGAAGTGTTTTACCTAAAATGCAATTGATGGTGCATGAAGATTCAGAAATACTGAGTAAGCATGCTTGCTTTGGGGTTTGATGGTACACAATCACCTACAGCTTTCTAAAAATTTTGGCAACTATTTACTGATGCAGATTTTATTTTTAGCTAGAAGCTTTGCGTAAATGTTTATAGTGAAGGCAGAAATATTGCTGTGCATCCCGACAGAATTGTGTTGCTGTGCATCCCAACAGAATTGGCAATGGGTTGAGTTCAGGCCCTGCCCAGCAAGATACCAAAGGTAGCCAAAGCAAAACCCTGACTTAGCTCTCTGCTTTAAGCCTTAGTAAGCCAGTGACAGGCAAAACCAGATAATGCCCATGTGTCTCAAAAGATATATGTAAGACTGTCATATCAAAATGTACATGGGAATTACATTAAAACCTGTGTCAGCAAGCAAGCAAACAAAACACCCTGAGCCCCGCGTTGTGTTTCCTGTACCGAGCAGCAGCTGTTCAAGGGGAGGGTAATGGTGACCAGCTCTGCTGCCTTACAGCAGTCTTCCCCTTGATCATGCTTGTGCTCCATCTTTCCCCTTAGGCCTCCTGTTAACTTTTGTGTGGTGTTGACAATTCCTGTATAGCCTGTTGGCTGCTGACCCACACAGGCACAGCCTTTCAGGTTTCCAAGTGGAAAAAAAATACTGAAGAGTGTAGTAAAGTTGAACATGCTTGCTGATGACTCAACAGTGTACTCTGGCAACCAGGAGGGCCAGCCATATCCATGGGGGGCATCAGGCCAACTGGGTGAGGGAGGGGATTGTGTCTCTCTGCTCTGCACTGGGGCAGCCTCATCTTGAGTTTTAGGGGCAGTTTTGGTCACCACAGTATAAAAAAGACATTAAGCTAATAGAGAAGTGTCCAAAGAAGGGCCACAAGGATGGGGAAGGGTCTAGAGGGGAAGTTGTATGAGGAGCTGCTGAGGGCACACTTGGTTTCATCAGCCTGGAGAAGAGGAGACTAAGGGGAGATCTCAATGCAGTCTTCAACCTCCTCATGACGGGAAGTTAGGGACAGGTCTGTACACTCTCATTACCAGTGAGAGAGCTTGAGGAAACAGCATGGAGCAGAGTCAGGGGAGGTTTAGCTTGGATATTAGGAAGTTTTTCACTCAGAGGGTGATTTTAGAACTGGGATGGGTTCCTCAGGGCAGTGATCACAACACCAAGCCTGAACTCAAAAAGCATTTGGACAGTGCTCTCAGTCATAGGATGGGGTTCCCTGTGCAGGACCAGGAGCTGGATTTGATGATCCTGATGGGTCCCTTCCAACTCATCGTGCTCTATGATTCCATGAAAATGTTATTAGAATGGTGATGTCACTGAAACCAGAACTAAGCCTCGTATCCATAAAATGAAAAAAAATATGACACCCACAGGAAGCACAAGCATTAAGGTAAGAGAATGTTGTCATTACAACATCTTTCTGTAGTCCAGTTCCCAGTGCGTTGCTTTAGAGAAGACAGGGCAGGAAATGATCTAATGAATAAATGAGTCCTCAGCCATCCTGCACTAGAACTAGGATGGGAGGTGACCAGATTGTTAGAAGCCTGCAGGAATAAAAACCCTCCACCTTTGTAATGGCTCCTCTCTGTTCTCTGAAGTATCAATTGATGCCATTGCTTGGGTATTACTGCCATTAAATGACTGCTCCTAACACATCCCATTCTGTGGTTCAGCTGATCTCTTGCTCTCCCAGTGAGTGTAGAAAATGGTTTGTTTACTTTCTAGAACCATGTTACATATTTCAAAATTTACCATGTTTCCCATAATCTTCTCTAGTTTTAGGAATTCCAGTTATGATAATTGCTATAATTTGTCATACAAGATTTTATTAAACTGACTTTTCACTGTGTGCTTTATCTCCCAGTGTTACTTGGTCTTTCAGTGCACTGACTGGCTTAAATTGAACCCTAGTCCATTCTGTGGGTAGCAGATTTTCAGACAGGATGTTACAAAGATGGTTTAATTTTTTTTAAAGGGTTTCTTTTTTTCCCTCCTGTGAAATCATCACAGAACAAAACAGGTGCAAGAGAGAATTGCTAAATCAGACAGTCAGCCTTGATTCTTTTCTGCTAGGTGGAAGTACAGGTATCTCATTAAGAAATGCTTACAGATAATTTCTGTAAATAAAAGACCTCATTTGAAGGTAGTATTCAGAGCTCCCTTCTGTCTACCTCCTTTCAAGGACTCCTTTCCAAAACTCTTCCTTTTGTAAAGATACAAAAGCTGAATTTGTCACTGAGAGCACTGGCAATTCTGTTGCATGGGTAGGCAATGAATACCTTTTCCAGGGTCATCTGAATTAAATGTGGGGTTATTTTAAATGAATCACTCCTGATCAAATTCTGGTAGCTTACCTTCAGCTTCTAATGAAACTGGAAAAGCCAAGTGGTGATGTTATGTTTGATTTCCTTCTCCTGTTCCAGAGACCAGGAGGTATCATTGAGCCCCCACTGCAGAGTTTGTGCTGCTGGTAACTGAATATCCAAATGCTGACTGTACACTGTCCTCTGAGAAGCAGCTTGCTGTCAGTAGTCCTTTTAGCAGACAAGATAAATTCCTGTCCTGGAGAATTCAGAGCACAAATTGTGCTGCAGACAGGAGACCTATTGGACGAGGCCCTACAAAAAGCTCCCGAGAGGGAAGGATGGGGTAATGTTTTGAATGCAATTTGTTGATTAATGGTTCTGCCATTTTTGAGAAGGTTTTTGAGATCAAAGGAACCCCAATTGTGAGAAATGACACTCATTTAAAAAATTAGAAGGTTTATTAAAACCTTATAAAAAAATACAACAGAAGACTGAATAGAGAAAATAATACAGTGCGCTGGGAGCAAAGGATTCCATCACCATCTGCTCATCTTCACAATGGATCTTTTAACCCTTTAGCTGCTCCCAAAGTTTTGTCAGTAGACTCCTTCTTCACTGTCCAGTGGTGGAGATCACTTTCTTACATCTTGAGTGGAGGTCAGGTACTACCATAGTAACAAGCCGTCCCTCCCAAATGTCCCAACTACCCAGGCCATCCTGTGGGAACAATGCAAGGGGGGAGAAACATAACTATACATCTACAAAACTTCTCTTAACATATACATCATATTTGCTCTTTAGTTGTGAGAGTCAGCCATTGCATTATTCATCTATAACACAGTTATCTGCAGCTTGTAGTACAATGAGGAGCTCCTCCCCCCATTTAAGGGAACTAATATCCTGTATCAGCAAGTTAATTTATCAACAGTAAAAACATTTGGAACCAAGTTAGTGTTTTAGGAGTAATGTTACATTAATTATGCATTGCTTTCCTTGGAACTTGCCCATTTATAGTAAGGTAACTGTTCCCTCTTATTGTAGCTGTCTTAACAGCGTTGACTGCCTGGGGAAGGTCTGCAGCCCAAGGATATGTATCTGCTGAATAAACCACTACCAGTAGTGTACTGTACCAGTTAGCTGCAGTCTATCCACGAGGCAAGTGGAAAGCTGTAGACACTGGTACGCAGAGTCTTGCAGCTACAGACATTGTACCTGCTGCAAAGCTGGAGAGATGCGAATTCTTTGTCACACCTCCCTTGTCGGTGGAAGACGCAATATGAATCTACTGCATGGGATATGGTCTCAGAAGACCTTTTAAGAGTTCCTTGGATGCCAGAAAATTATTTGTTACTTAATGGTGTAGAGTCTTGCCCTGTGCAATATTCAGAAGATGCAGCATCTTCTGGTCTGGCTGTGATTTCTGTGCACAAGTTACTTTGCCTCCATGTCTCGGTATTTTGTGCTCAAGTGTGAGCACTATGCTGTAGCTTGGGTGAGGTTCTTGTAGTTGAGTGGGCCCTGTGGTGGTGAGGTGTGGGATTACACTGCACTGAGCCCATCAGTGAGGGTCTAGAGCCAAAGCTTCTGAAGAAGTGCTTGGCTCTGAGCTGAAGATGGGGAAGGTGGGGTAGGGAAGAAGTTGTGGGTTGCTCACAATGTGTTGGGGAGCCTGGGGTCTTTGTCCAAAACGCATTTCAGGAGGTCTAGAGCTAAGTGCTTCAGGGTTGAAAGTGAGGAATATCTGAGGCTTCTGTATGGTTTTTATTGAGGAGAGAACATTTGCAGCATATGCCACCCTGCAGGCAAGTGTTTTCTCCATCTTGCTGTCTGGAAGGGTCACACAGCCCTTCATGTGGTGTGCTTAGGAAGAGCTTTGGAGAAGGGTAAAGCTGTTCTAAAAAATGCTTCCTTTATTAAAGCACCAGTAAGTGCCTGATGGTGGCATTGATTCTGTGTATAAGAACAGCTAGCTCTCTGGCATGTAGAGGAAGCAATGATATAAAATTTCAATAGCCAAACCGAATTTTATTTCTATAGCCTTTATTTTAAAGAAAGCAAGCGAGCCAGGGCTGGGTGGCCGGGGAGTCACCGCTCCACTAACGGCACTCACCACTTACAAGTTCGGCAAAATATATATACTGCTTTAAAGCCTACAAAGCATTTTCCAATGTGCTTGGTTAGTCCAAATGAGCAAATATCAATAAGCTGGGATCAGCAATTTCATAATCTTTCCAGGTGGTCATTGGCTTCCTGTCCTTCTTGTGGTCATCTGGAGGGAGGCCTTACACCGGTGTCAGCTACATGATTTTGTCAAGTGCATCAAGCTTTTTATTATATGTAAGCATTTAGTTGCTTTGTCACTATCCCTTTGTTTTACCACAACTTCCTCTATTTTATTCTAAGCATCAGTTGTCTGGCTACCTCATCTCTTTACTCTACTATACTTCTTCTATTTCAATGCTTTATTTAGCTATTCAGTCAGAAAGTTTCAAAACCGTTCTTTGTAGTTATCGCAGGGAATGTATCCACTTTCGACACAACAAATACAAGCATTTGCTGATTTTATTGCCAATTGACATGAACCACAAAAACATTTTTCACAATGCCCAAGCCGAGGGTCAGTGGAAGGCCCTGTGTTGTGAATGCACTCCACACCCGCTCCTTCTGGCACTGAGACAGCTCTGGAACGGAGGTGATTTGCCTGCCACGTTGTGAGTGCACCCCAGCACATCTACGGTGTGATACAGCACGGCGCAGCTACCGAACCCTGGCCATGCCCCGTCTCCTTTTCCTGCTGCCAGGCTCATGAAGCCCCAACTTTACTGCCAGCAGGATACAGCACTAGAAAAAATTCCTTTGGATAATGGAGCAGTAGCATCCAACTCCAGCTGTTTTTAGCTCCTATGAGAAAGAGATATTATGGGAGACGCAGCATACTGGAAAATGCAGAAATCAAGTATTTAATACGCTTTTCACATACAGGGAAAAGAGGTAGAGAGGTGAGAAAGCTTGAGCTAACAAGGATACAGTTGTAGACTTCTTCACTCAGATCTTGGAGTTATTTCAAGAGTCAGTAAAACAACTGAACGGCTTTGCTTGACGGGGTGTCACTGATAGGGGAGATGCATGCTAATGTCTTTACAAACCAATTTGATGGGTCTTAACATCTCTACTAACTTCAAGCAGGTTTGTTACCAAGCCCAGATAGCCCAACTCCTGAAACAGACAAGCTGAGGACAAACCTGAACTTCTGACCTTTGGGGTAAAATGACAGGTTCTAGGTGGAATATGTGGTAAGGCGTTTGGGAAGGCTGTACCTTCCTAGTACCTCAGCCAATGGGAAAAGGAAGAGGGCAACGTGCGGCTGGGAATTTGGGATAAAAGGAAGCTGCGTCCTCCGAAACCTCGAGAGAAAAAACGCCATGGGCCTGTGTACCTGTGGACTCTCCCTTTATTCAAATAAAGTTGCAGGACTCTTCAGTCTCCTTTATGGATATTGGCTTTTCATTGTGTGATTTTCCGTACATCACCAAGAAGGCACAGTAGAGAGTTGTCTTTTTATTAGTGTACTGTGAACAACTAGAAAAATCAATGTATACAGCATCTCTATAGCCTGTGTCAAAGCATCTTTATTATTTCAGAAGGAAATACGACCATACAGCAGTATAGACATAGAGAATTAAATCAAAATCTTTGAAAATTTATTAAAGATATTTCAAGCGCCAATAAGTAAGAGTTGTAGACCCGACCAAAAACAAAAACGAACCACAAACAAAAAACAACCCTTGCCCAACAAAAATGCAAAATACCAACAACAAAACAAAACCACACTGATCTCCCCACCCCGCAAGCAGCCAGCAAAGACAAACGGTGGGGTCACAGCCCCAGGCTTAGGCAAACAGCCTGGGAGCCGCGGGTGGGGCATCTGGGAACATAAGGTAGAAATCCCTTAGGCCAGTGACAGTGCGGGTGTGTTCGGGCAGCGGCTGGTGCGGAGCACAGTCCCGGCCCGCGCGGGGATCCTGGCTCCCTGCGGGAGGGAAGGGGAAGGGGAAGGGAGGGGAGGGGGAGGGGAAGGGGAAGGGAAGGGGCCACCGCGCTCGCCACGCGCGTGCCCGCGGGACGATCCCTGGCCTCGCCCCCTCGAGGGGCGGTGCCGCGGCGTCCTCTCGCGATACCTCGGTTGTGCCCTTGTCGCCATGGCGGGCTATTGGGACGGGCCCGAAGGCGAGCAGTGCCCGCAGCGCACCTGGCTCGCCACGCGCGTTGGCGCGGCCGCGGGTGGGCACCGGGGGGAAGGGAGGCACGCGGGGGGGCGGCGAGCGGGGCCCGGGCCCGGGCAATGACGCGCAGTGCTGTGTTGCAGGCCTGGTCGGGGCGGCGTATCGCATCATCCTGCTGCGGCCCGGCTCGGCTCTGGCCGCATTGCAGACGGCGGCGGCGGACAGTGTCACGATGGGTAAGGGCCGGGCCCCTCGGCACTGTAACTATAGGATGGAATTCCGCAGGGACGCCAGCCTCGCCTGTGCCCGGTCTGGCTGCGCCCTCACTTTTGCCCTTGCCTCTGCCCCTGCACGGTTTCGGTGGTTCTCTCTTCCACCGGTCTTGGGTCGTTGTTTAGTCAAGAGCCAGAACACTGAAATGGAAAGACATGTCCTTGGTTTGCAGGTGAGGTAACATATTTTTGCAGTCTAAAGTAAAAGGTACATTATGTTTTTTTGTATTTCTAGAATACTCAGTTTGTGGGCAACAACATAGTATAAGCAAATTTAGGTTTTTACTTAGTATATTTAGGCATTGTAGGTTTTTCCCGTCATGTCATATAGACAAGGAGAAACCATGTAGTTGTCTTGAATTGTCTTTGAAAGAGAAAGTGGATGCTGAAGAGAGGAGCAGGGAGCTGAAGGGGCTGCATGGTTGAAGCTCACTCTGTCCCTTGTCAAGTGCAGTTTTCCTCTTAGCAGACTTTTGCTTTTCAGTCTGATTCAGTGGTTTGTGCCACCTCTGTCTCTCCCCAAATGCTGGTGCTTTGAGACGGGGCATAGTCAGTCCAGGTTTGCATTTTTGAGTAGTGCGACTCTAACCAGGATCTGGCATCTCCTCTAATGAGTTGAGGTCATTATGAAGGGACTAGATCATGTAATCAAGTGTGATTTCAATAAATCCCTTAATCCTAAACAGGCATATTGGGTCCTCTTACCACTTTCATACATGAGGAAGGATTTGTCCTGTCTGCCATTCAGGAGCCGCACCTCATTGCCTCAAGCTGTGCATTTGGCCTACAGATGCCTTGGTCCAAAGCAGGGAGAGCAGGAAAGTTGAAATGCAGTCCTAGGTCTGGGGGTTTTGTTTCTGCAGTGCTCTTTTCAGTTGATTTTGGCATCAGCGTAATTCATTTTCTGCATAGGTTTGTAACAGGAGCTGCTTGTTTTATATACGGATTGAAAATTTTTAATCTGGACATTTTTGTTGTTCCCAAGAAAGATGAATTGAAATCTGCACATGGTGCCTGGTAGACAGATTCATGTTTCATGATCAAGAGTTTGTATTAGATACAAACCCAGCTGTTCTTGACACAGCTCTTTGCCAAAGTTTGCAGTTATATCAGTGTAGGGTCTGATGGGACAAAGTGTGTAATTCAGTGGACAGGGTGCTTCTACTTTGCAGTTTCTTAGTTCAATTCAAAATTTTTAATTTCAAAGTCAGTTTACAAACAAGAATAATTGACAAACTCAATAAATTTTCCTACTATCCAGTAACCATTGTGAGCCCCAGGCAGGCAGAGGAAGAAAGTGCCAGGACTAGCAGTGTATAGGGAGAGCAGTGCCCTTGGGGTTGCTCTCCCTGGTGCTGTGAGGTGGCTTCACAGGGACTTGAGGGCTAAGTTACAGTGCAGAGTCCAGGCAAAGCTGGGGAAGTGGCTGCACAGACACCACTGCTCCCCTCCAGTCCTCCCAGCTGTCAGGGGTGCCCCATGCCTTGTCGGGAAGGGCTGTTAGTTGATACCCTGGCAGCATGCGGTGCTGTTTGGTGGCAGTAGGTGTGGAGTGCTCTAAGGCTCCAGCTCGAAGCAGTGCAGGGGGAGAAACCCAGGGAAGCTGAGTGGGACTGAGTGAATGCTGAGTCTCACTGTAGCAGCTGGGATAGGATGTCCCTGGGAAATAGGAAAGGGATCTTTCTTCATTTACCATTGTAGTTACTGTGAATATTGAAGTTGTTCTCAGTGTGAATTCTCTGGTCCTTGAGGATTTTGGTTTTTGTTTTTTTACTTCTTCTTTGCAGCTACACTGGGAGCTGTGTTTGGCTTAAGTACCTGTCTCAGTGCCCAAGTCCGGGAGGAACCAGAGGATCCTTTGAACTATTTCATAGGTGGCTGTGCAGCAGGAGCTGTCTTGGGAGTGAGAGGTAACTGTGGGCAATGTCTGTGTTGAAATGTGCCCTTGCTGGTTTTAGAAACTTTTCAGTTGGGGAAAAATGTTAAAGAATGTTGATGTCAGGCTTCTTTGGTAATGATTCATCTCAGCCTCTATTCATGCCAGTTTCATTGGCATTGTGTGGGCCTGCTAAAGTAAATATGGCTGTAGGAGGGGAAGATACCAAAGGGAACCTGAAGTGATATACAGAATGAAAGGAGAGCTCACTCAGTACTGCCAGTAAGAGCTACCAGTTATACCTTAAAATTGCAGGATAGGAAAGATATAGTTGTGGAAATCCATGTTTTTTTGGCAACAAGTGTGTGATTTATTTTAGACAGCAAGTACAATCTAGTATCTGCCTTGTGAATTTGTTACATAGTCTGATGGACAAGCTGTGTCCTGCTGCTGTTGCTTCTATAGCCCTTTGTAAGCCTTAAGCATCTCCTGCAGATACTGACACAACTCTGTTTTCTGTAGACATTCATCCTCAAACCTAATGAAGTGAGGGATTTTTTTAAGTTTTGATTTTGGTGAAAATTTACTTGTCCTAGTTGTTGAGCTCATGAGAGTTCAAAGCAGTGATAGTTATTTTTGTCACTCAAATGAGCCATTTAAGATTGCCCACTTAAGGGAATGGGGCAGTGGATTACTGAAATTGATATCTCAAATTGCAAGTCATAAGCATGAGAACTCAATTTTATAAAAAGGTCACTTCTCCAATTCCCCTGGCCAGACAATGTTGCTGATGGTCAAAGGACTTACGAAAAATGGCAGTCTATCAAGATCTATTGCAAAGGACTTGTGCCTTAATGGGTCTTTCTGGTTTGATGTGTTTTCTTCAGCTCACAGTTACCTCACTGGCACCACAGCATGTCTGGGGTTCGGAATAACTGCAGCTCTCATGAAGATCGGTAACAAGGAGGGCTGGAGGCTGACGGGACCTCCTAAGCTGTAAATGTCACCTTTCCCCCTGTGAACTGGCTTCCAAACGCTGTATGTACTTAGGACATCATGTAATAAAGATTTGGTCCAATCAGCAGTTGTCACAACATGGTGGTGTCATATGGCTGTTTCCCAGCATTTGGGCTGAGGTGCAGAAAGCTGGAGCTGCTGAAGAGGAAGCAGCATCTTCTGGTCTGGCTGTGATTGATTTCTGTGCACAAGTTACTTTGCCTCCGTGTCTCAGTATTTTGTGCTCAAGTGTGAGCACTAATGCTGTAGCTTGGGTGAGGTTCTTGTAGTTGAGTGGGCCCTGTGGGGCTTCTTGACAAGGTGTGGGATTACACTGCACTGAGCCCATCAGTGAGGGTCTAGAGCCAAAGCTTCTGAAGAAGTGCTTGGCTCTGAGCTGAAGATGGGGAAGGTGGGGTAGGGAAGAAGTTGTGGGTTGCTCACAATGTGTTGGGGAGCCTGGGGTCTTTGTCCAAAACGCATTTCAGGAGGTCTAGAGCTAAGTGCTTCAGGGTTGAAAGTGAGGAATATCTGAGGCTGGAAGGGACCCCTGAACGCCAGCTGATAACTGGAGCAGGTTGCTTATAGCTATATCTGATTGACTTTTTTATGAACAATCAAGTGTGTCCTGCAAACCCACTAAGGAGATGGAGAGCATGGAGGCACAGGATACACAAAGAGAGGTGAGAACTGGATCAGTTTGCCTGGAGGAAAGGTCAAGATTTGATGTACTAGCACTTTTTCACTACTTAGTGGCTACAGAAAGTGGAGGCTCAGGTGTGCAGTGAAGGATGGGAAGTAACAAGATAGGGAAATTCTAACTAGATAGAAAAAATTTCACAAGCAGGATAGGTAAGTACTGAAGAATGGACTTGTAGAGGATGTGAGAACATTTTTGGGGACACAGAATTCAACTGGTCATGTGGGAACAGTGTGGTACAGAGATGGGACACTAGGGGATGGGTGCATGAGTTATAGAGACGGAGAATGTGGGCATGGGGGATGCCGGTGCATGGGAGAAGGGAACATGGGGTGCAAGGAGAGGGGACAAGATGAGATTGGTGCACCAGAGGACAGCAGAGGGAAAGACGGTGATACTGGGACACAGTCACAGCCATGGCAGGCTGTGTTGCTCTGGGGCTGCTGGGGTCCTGGGTGTTTGCAGGGTGGTCCTGGGGGCACTTGAGGCTGGGCCAAGGGGCTGGTTTCCTCCTGGAGCTGAGACCCCCAACTCTTTGAGAGTCACACAGCTCAGCACAGCACAGCTCTCAGGAGCACAGCAAGTGGTAGTGGACCTATCTGCTCCCTAATGGGGGTGTGGGAGTAGGCGATTGTTTCCTACCTGAGGGCTTGGGTGGGGGCTCTGCTTCACCCTGTGCTCTGGAGAAGATCAAGGTTTAAGAGAGGGGCCTGAGGGGCCAGGGATCCCCAGCAGGAGCTGCTCAGGGTAGCACAGAGTTTACAGAGCTCCTGTCAGCTTCAGCTAGCCCTGCTGCCTGTCCTCAGAGAATTCAGTGACCCACTGTCCCAGCCTGGGGACTCTGAGGCCTTGGACCTCCCTCTGCCTCAGCCTCTCCCAGCTCCTGGCTGAGGCCACGTGTTCTGTCCAGTCTATAATTACCCGAACACATTCCTAGGGGGTCACAGAAGTTCCACAGAGCAGCAGCAGGCGGTAAGGGGGACAAGTGCAGGGCACAGCATAACAGGCCACGCAGTAATGCAGGGGCACGGCATACAACAACCGCTTCACTGGGCTGCAGTGCATGGCCTGAGCGAGGACAAGCAACACTGCGCAAACAGCGAGCAACATGGTGGGGGCAAGGGGTGGCAGTAATATAATAGTCAGCAGACCTCGACAGTACGCAGTGCAGGGGAGCATGACATGTAACATTGCAGACAACTAGCAGGATAACGCATCACAATGTGTGACAGGCAGTGTGACACACGACAGGCAGTGCACAGCAGGCACTGCCACACACCAAGCAGGTGTGACAGGCGCTTCGCTGGGGGCCAGCAGCTTGGTTGCTGTTGGACCATCAGTAGTTTCAGCTATGGGGCAATGGCTGAGGAAAGGTATGGTTGTGTGTGCTATAGGACTGAAGGTCTGAGTGGTGACAGTGGCCTGAGGTATGTGGGGAGGCAGCCTTGGCTGTGGGTCAGTAGCTTCTTGCTAAGGGTTCAGAGATGAGGCAGGTGAGGAGATCAAGCTCAGATATGGGGCAGTGAAATGGGCTGTTGTTCTCACCTATGGAGCTGCGGTTTTGCCAAGAAGCATCAAATTCAGTAATGGAGCAGTAACAGAGTGTGGTGGCCCTGGCTGTGGGGTAGAGGATTTGGTGGTGGATCCAGTGGCTTTGCTATGTGGCAGTACCAGTAGCAAGACCCCATGTCCCCAGCCAGTACTCCAGCCATGGGCCAGAGGCTCCAGCTGTGCAGACAGCTCCCTGACTCCCTGCTCTATGTGTTTCCACAGGCAAGATGTGGGTTGCAGAGGGGCCGGCCCCAGACCAGTGGAGCCTGCGGGATGGGGCTCACGCTGGACACTTCCTGGCTGTGGCTGACCATCTCCGCACCACAGGACAGCTGGTGGATGTGGCCGTGGGCCCAGAGAGTGACATGGCTCATGCTGTGGTCCTGGCCTCCATCAGCTCCTTCTTCCACCGCTTCCTGGAGGGCAGGACCAGACAACTCGGCCAAGATCCTCTACCTCATGTCCCCCTGCCACCTGGGGCCACGCTGTGGGGCTGGCGGGCTGTGCTCACCTTTGCCTATGAGGGAATTGTGCCCCATGGCCAGGCAAAAGAGGTGGAGGAGACTGCCCGGGCCCTGGGTGCCCCCCGATTGATGGCTGCCTGCGCCCTGCGTCTGGAGATTGACAATCAGGAAGAAGGTCCTAAGCCCCTGGAGGAGCAGTGGGAGACGCTAAGAGCCATGGAGCAGCTCCATGCCAATGGTGTGGGCTGTGACCTTCAGCTCCAGGCAGGGAACGAGGTCATCCCAGGTGGGCAGGAGGTGGGGATCCCTATCAGGGGCTGAGGAGTGGGACAGGGTGCTGTGGGACAGCCAAGTCCTCTGGTGGGGATGATAAGACTGCAGCTCCAGGTGGGGATCAGGCTCTAGAGGTGCCCACAGGGCTGCTCCGTTTGGCAGAGCTGGGACTTTGATGGGCATGGGGCCAGGACACCTGAGTTCCGGGGGTTGCACACTGTAGAGGGTCCCCTGCTGCTTCCCACCATTATTCCTCCTTCCTCCTAGTTCAGCGACTGGCCCTGAGCTGCTCCTGTGACTTCTTCCGGGCCCTTTTCACCTGCCCCATGCGAGAGGCCACCCATGACCCTGCTGACCCGTTGGTTACGGGGCTGTCCCCAGCCGAGCTGCGTCTCCTCCTCTCCTTTGCCTACACAGGAGCTGTAGCAGGGCCATGGCCCATGGTCTTAGAGGCAGCTGAGACCTCCCTGCGCTACCAGGCCTGGGGGCTTCTCACTCTCTGCCTGGATGTTTTCACCCATGGCCTGACCCCAGAAACTGTCCCTGATGTGCTGGCCTTTGCTGTGGCCTATGGGTTGGATGAGGTGGTCCATATAGCAGAGAACTACATCTTGGCCACCTTTCCCTGTGTGGTGGTTACACCGGCCTTCCTGGATCTTCCTGCACACCTTCTCATCCGCCTCCTCCGCTCTGATGGTCTCAATGTCCTCCACGAACTGGAAGCCTTGGAAGCAGCATCTCGGTGGCTTATGGCCAATGGAGATGGCCAGGAGGATCTAGCCAAAGAGATCTTGTCATCTGTTCGCTTTGCCCTCATGTCCAGCCTGGAGCTGAAGAAGGTCCCATCTGTGACTGCAGGGGTAGCTAACCCAAAGGTCCTCCGCGAGCTCATGGTAGCAAGTTTCACCCCCATGGCCCAGCTGCCATGCCGGGTACGTTCCTTGCAAGAAGTGTTGGTGGTTTGTGGTGGAGACAAAGTAAAGGGCAACCTGGCTGCCCGGAAGCCCAGCAGACACCTCTGGTTTGCAGACCGCTACCTCAGTGCTGTGGGGCTGGTGAAGCAGGTTGAGTGGCGGGCACTGGGACACTTTCCTGATGGCCCACGCTTCCGTCATGCTGTAACTGTGGTGGGCAACAACCTCTATGTCCTGGGTGGAAAGCACTACTACGGGGTCCATGACACCTTAACCAGTGTCTACAGGTGAGAGCTACAGAGGACTTGGAGTTGGCATGTGGCACCCGGACATTGTGGGAGGTATTGCTAGAGCTAAGAGCTGCCCCGTGGATCCAAGACATTGTGGCATTGCAGCTGGTCAAGTGGCCCCAAGACATTCTGGGAAGGGTTGGGTATAGGACTCAGAGGTGCCCTCCTACTCTGGGGTGTTACAGGCTTTTTGGGAGTAGGAGCAGGAGGCTTCTATCTGGAGATGCCCCAGGACATTATGGGTTTGATATTGTCCGGAAGGAGGGGATATTCCCATGCAAGGTGACCCCAAGGCACTATGGGACTGGCAAGTTGTAGGTAGGTTGTTGCCCTCAGTGGTGCCAACATCAGCTCATGGTGTTATAGGTAACAGGTAGTCTCTTGCCCCTTTGCCTTTCAAACCCAGGTACCAGCCTATGGATGATTCCTGGGAGCGTCTGGCCAGTATGACATGTGGACGGAGCTACTTTGCTGCTGTGGCACTTGGTAATTTCATCTATGCCCTGGGGGGCAGCTCAGGGGAACTCTACTGCACAGATACTGTGGAGTGCTACGACCTGGCTAATGACACCTGGAGGTGAGGCTGCTCCAGCCGATGCCTAATTTTCCTTTTCTCTCAGAGCCCCTTATCTTGGCCATGGTGCCTACTGAGTGCTTTGTGACACTAAGTCTCCAGTGGAGGATGGACCTGCAGTGGTATTTGAGAGGGGTTTACTGGGTGTTGAACAACCATGTCCCTTGGGGACTAGGTGTTAGCCAGTGTTGACTAGTGGGTGGCAAATGAGTTTTTGGCCAGCAGTGTGTTCATTGCAGGTCTTGTTTGCCATCTGCCAATGAGAAAAGTAGTTTGATTCCTCTTATAGGGAGAAAATTCATGGGGTGATGGCCAATGTTGTCCATTAATAGAGCCCACTGTGGTTGACCAATGGTGTGGCGACTATAAAGTGTTGAACAGTGATGGCCCCATCTGTGGGGCATCCATTCTGTGTCAGCTGATGTTGTCCACTGGGGCTCATTGGGTGTTGGCAAGTGTTGCCTGCTGAGTGGTCAATGAAGCCATGGCTCACCAGGGAACCCCTAGGTAGTTGGTCACTGCAGGACAGCCCTGCTTAACCTGTCCTTCACCCTTCCCTCTCTCCTTGCCCAGGAGGTGCCAGCCCCTGCCAATGGCTCTGTGTGGGCATGCAGCGTGTGCCCTGGATGGTGAGCTCTACGTGTCGGGTGGGTGTGATGAAGCATACCAGTGTCAGGCATCCTTGCTCCGCTATGTCCCAGGTTCACCTGTCACACTCCTGGCCCCCATGAATGGCCAGCGAGCTGGCCATGTCATGGAGGAGGCAGGTGGGCAGCTGTATGTGGCTGGGGGCCTGTGTCAGCGGGCTGGGCAGACTGGCTACAGGGACCAGCTGACCTTTGAGGTCTACAGCCCCAAGAAGAACATCTGGGTCCTCCTCAGCCCTCTCCCCCGTGCACATGTAGTTGGGGGTGCAGCTGTGCTGGGAGGGGAGCTGCTTGTTCTGGGAGGGTACAGTCATGAGACCTACCAGGACACGCACCTGATCCACGCCTACCAGCCAGGTACCCGGCGCTGGATCACCCGAGGCACCTTGCCCCATGCCTATACTGACCTACAAGCCTGTGTTCTCACTGTACCCCCTGCCTTGCGTGCTCCCAGCTGCCTTAAAGACCCCTTGAGATCAACTGAAACTCCCAATAATGCTTAGGGTATACTCTTTGCAATCCATGGGATACCCAGATAGCATCCATGGGTACCTCTATGGAACAAAAGTGTCCAGATCCCTCTACAAGAGTGGGTCCCTTCTGTGGTTTCCAGCAACACCTCACCCTCAGGGTACGTGACCTAGACTGTTGTGAACCTGTGGAACATAAAGCTTCCCCACACTGTAGCCCTCTGCCTCCAAGAATATTCAATCCCCTTGTCTGAGCCCTTCACTGAGAGCTAGGAATTCCTCAATTTCCCCCCACACTTGGGTTGAATAAAAGTGCTTTCTGAACTGTCTGTCTGGGTCTTGTTTCTGATGGGGAACCCAGACATCCAGGTGCTTCTCACAAGGAACAGGAGGCGAGCAGGAGACCAGTGACCTGAGTGTCCTGGGTGGGTGGTGCTGGGCACTGGGACTCTGTGTGCCTATGTTCACTGGGCACGAGGGTGTGTGTAGTGTGTGTCTCAGGACTGAGAGGGATCTTGGGGTGCACAGGGGATCCTGAGGGAATAAAGTAATGGAGGTGCCAGGATTTGTGGGGGTTGACGGTGGGATAGGATAGGGGGTCCTGGGGGCTTTGGGGTTCCTAGGTGGTTTTGAGAGATCTTGGATTCCTGGAGTGGATTGGAGTGCTTGTTGTGTGAAGAGGTGGGAGAATTCCAGGGAGGAGTTGCAAGGAGAGGCAAAGGTAATGGGATTCTGAGAAACACTGGGATACCAGTAGTGCCTCTGGGGAGAGAACTGGTTGGCTTCAAATGTGTAGAAGACAAAAAATTGTAGTCTAAAGAGTTCTGAGGAGAAGGGGATAATCACTTCCCTTGGCCTGCTGGCCCTGTCTCTGTTAACCCAGTTCAAGTTTTGTTGCCCTCCCTTTGCTGTCAGGTGCACTGCTAGACCTTGTTCACCTTTCTGTCCACCAAGATACACAGATTTTTTTTTTTTTTTTTTTCCACAGCTCTGCTCCCCAGATGTCTGTGGCCCCACTGTTGGAGCTTTCAGACTGTGCCAGCACTGGAGCGGCTTGTCTCATTGTTTTCCCAGGAAACAGGGATAGAGAGGATGGTATGGTTAGAGGACAGCACCAGCAGTCAGACTAGTGCCTTCTTACAAACGCAGTATGTGTATGTCCATGGACACACTTGCACACCAGACCTTCACCAGCAGACATACTCATGCTGGCCAAGCACAGGCACGTGTTCCCACCTGTGGAACATGGGGAACTCCAGTAGTTAATCTACCAGAAGGCCATGCTGACTCACAGCAGTTTGACAATACATTTGGGGCAATTAGAACTGGAACTGCGTTTCAGGCTAGAAAAATGATTCATAGAATCCAGCTGCTGCATTTATGCACGAGTTCTGAAGCGAGCCATTTGACCCCCACCAATGGTGACTGTTGCCTCGTTCTCACACCTCCCAAAATGTTTGAGTGACATCTAGACAGGTGGTCACAAAGTTTGGCCAGCTCTGGAATGCTTTGTTCTAGTGTAATCCCTTACAAGTCATATCTGTTGCCCTTCAAAGCCTCCCACCCTACTCCTCCGTATCTGGCCATCCCATAATGGGTCATGCAGAAGCATCAACACTTGCACTTTCCTTATTACCTGCCAGTGTGATGCTTTTTCTTGTGTGATTCAGTACCACAGGGAAGAATCACACATTTGGGGTCAAAGTCAGGAATAGGAGTATAACTGTGCAGTTTTGAATGCCAGAATACATAAAGCGTCTAAAGCTGTTAAAGAGTATCCAAAGGAGGCCATGAAATGGGCAAGGGTCTAGAGGGGAAGGGTATGAGTAGCAGTTGAGGGCACTTGATGTATTCAGTCTGGAGGACATCGAGGGGAGACCTCATCGTGGAGAACTCCCCTGAGGGGAGGCAGAGGCCAGCTTTGATCTCTGCTCTCTGGGACCTGGGGCAGGACCCTCATGTGCCCCCCTCATGGGGGCATCCCAAGGGATCAATATTAGGAAAAGGTTCTTCCCCCAGAGGGTGGTCAGGCACTGAACAGTCTCCCCAGGGAATGGTCACAGCTCCAAGGCTGCCAGAGCTCCAGGAGTGTTTTGACAATGCTCTCAGGCACAGAGTGGGATTGCTGTGGTGTCTGTGCAGGGCCAGGAATCGGACTTGATCCTCAGGGGTCCCTGCCAACACAGGATATTCTAGGATTCTGGGATTCCATGGACTTTTCTTCTCTGCCTTCACTATTCCAAATACTGAAGACAAATTTCTCATTCACTGCCCTGCCAGGACTTGTGATAGGTCCAATGAAATCAAACCAGCACCCCTTTTAAATTCAGGCACAGAATATTTATTATGTGATTAAGAACCTGGCACTGGGTAGAAAGTGTGTGCATAATTTGAGCAGAAGCAGTTGTGACAGAGCACAACATAAATTCTGCTTGCCCACACTCACCCCAAAACTAGGCAGTGGCAGCCCCAGACTATCACTGACCAGTTTAGGACATTATCTTCCTCAGCCAAATACCCAAGTAATTATTTTAGCTCTGGAAACCTCAGGCTGTTTGAGAATACTAGAGGAAGGAGCTGGATGGCTTCCTCCTAGGCTAGTAGATCTTTCCCTTGTAAAACAAAGCATATAAAGCAGAGCCATGACCCTCAATCTCTTTCTCTGAGTGTACAGAAACATTTACATGGTGTTACCGGCATATTTCACTCTGACATCACCAATGGCCTCAACACCTCTGTCTAGGCTGTAAACAGATGGGGCCCTCAGGAAGCTAAGGTCTGTGACCATCAGCTTCCTGGAGAAAGGCTTGACTGATGTATGTAGAGGACTGTGGTGAACCCACAACTCCTTTGTGGTGCAGAAGGAGTAACTTGCAGGACTGCGCTGTATCCCCAGATCTTTAATTGTGCAGTAGGTAACCTCAGGGCACAACTCCACTTCCTTGATTGTACAGAATGTGGGTTGCTGGAGGGGGATTTTGAAGCTGCTGAGATGCATCATAGGGTTTCCTGTTGACTCCCTCCATTCCATCAGTGGATACCGCACCTCTTGGGTCTGCAGGGACTGGTGCCAGGAGGGTTGTCCCACCAGACACATCCATGCCAGCCAACCTGCTAGAGCCAGCATGGTCAGGACCAGCAGAGCCAAGGAAGCCAGGTAGAGCATCCAGTGCAACAGGCAGCAGTGCCTCAGCACCCACTGCCCCCACTGCAGACCCTCCCCACCTGCCTGCAAACGCAGCACAGGTACAGCCCGTCCTGGGATGGAGCATGGGCAGAGGGGAGGAGGAGAAGGTAGGGGGGAACATGCAGGTTGGGTGAAGTGTATGGTGTCCAGGGGAGGTGGTAGTGTTGGGGCATGTGTGGAAAGCATGGTGTTGGCTGACATCAGCGGAGGACATGGAGATCTGACAGTGGAAGAGGCCTCTATCATGGCAGTGGAAGGCACTGCTGTGGAAGTGGTGGGAAATGTACCAGCGGACCCCATGAGACTGCCATAGATACTGCTGGCAGCAAGGGTGGTTTGAGGATGGCCACTGGTGCTAGAAGAGCTGCTGCTCATAGTTGTTGGCAGTGAGGTGGCATTGTCAAGGGTGGCAGGTCTATGCAGGGTGATGGTGGTAGCAGCCGTGAGAATGGTGGCAGTGCTGGGGGTCTGTGTGGGTATCATGGTGGGACTGGCTGGTACAGGAGTGGTGGTGTTGGGAACTCTGATGCTTGTCAGCACCACAAGCAAAGTCTTTGGGGAAAGGGTGGGGGTACAAGAGGTGCTGAGGGAAGGTCTGGTGAGGGGAGATCTTGTGGTAGTAAGGGTGGGAAGGCAAGATGAGGTAATAGCACAGGGCATGGTAGTGTGCTCTTTGGGGATGAATGGATGTGGGGGGAAGGTGCTCATGGTAGCTTTCTCTGTTGTTTCTTCCCCATAATTATATTCATCCCATCCTTCCTCATCCACATCCTCCACGATGCTGCACTTAAGCTTGAAGTGAATGATGGGCTTCTGCCTATGCTCAGCAGGGCTGTGGCACAGTACCTTCTCAGGTGCGACCTCCACCTTTGTTTCCTCCAGGCCCCGCTCTGGCTGATAAACAATGTCAGCATTCTTCTGGATCCAGGTCTGGAGGTAGTGCAGGTCACAGTTGCAATGCCAGGGATTCTCAGTGAGGAAAACATACATGAAGAGGTGCCCCTTTGGGAAAAAGTCAGTTGGCAGGGTCTGCAGCTGGTTCCCTGAGAGCCAAAGGGTCTCCAACTTCTGCAGGTCCTGCAGCAACTCCTTGGGTAGCTCCTTCAGGAGGTTGTCTGAGAGGTCCAACTCCTTGAGTGCCCTCAGCCCTGCAAAGGCCTCCTGAGGCAGCTGCTGCATCTTGTTCCCTCGCAAGTCCAGGTTCTGCAGCTGTGGCACTGTGCGGAAAGCCCCTGAGGCCAATGTCTCCAGGCTGTTGTGAGCCACAGCCAGGTGGGTGAGTGCAGGCAGGCCCTCCAGGACAGGTAGGGCTGACAGTGCATTGTGAGAGAGGGTCAGCTCCTTCAGGGACAGCAGCAAGGCTCCTGTGTGCAGAGCCACCAGCCGATTGTTGGCCAGGTCAATGTCCTGAAGCTGGGCGAGGGACAGAAAGGCAGTGGTGGAGAGGGACTCCAGGCGATTGTCACTGAGCAGCAGGATGCCTGTCTCTGCAGGCAGGTCTGGGGGCACTGCGCTGAGAGCCTGCCCCGTGCAGTTCACCTCCAGGAGGTCCTTGACCTTGTTAATCTCTGAGGAGCAGGGCTGGGCTGGGGGCAGCAGGGCCAGAAGAGTAACCATGGTCAGGGCAAGGACCTCCATGACCTGGAGGGGGAGAACCGAGAGGTGTGGGTGCAAGCAGGCATGCGCCTAAACATTGCCTTTCTTCCCACACAAGCACCATTTGTAGCAAAACTGGTATCCCCTACCAGACCCTCCGGCACCCTCTGAGCTCTGCAGCTCCTCCCTGGGATGGTGTAAGGGAGAAATGAATCCCACACCTACTGCCATCTTGTCCTTGGAGGCCAGCAGATGACATTTTGGCCCTTTTGCTCTCCATGCTCTCTTCCATAGTGGGGAGAATCTGACTGATGGGCCTCTTCACAGCAATGCCTTCTCCACTGCGGCAGCATTGCTGCCCTCACCACTGTAAAAGCCATGCCTCTGCAGTGTTTGTGTCCTAGCATACCCACACCCAGCTCAACCCAGACAAATCGTGTGCTGGAAGAATCTCCCTGAATATGCTCTTACCCAACACCAGCTAAGCCCTCTGCTAGATTTGGAGGGTAAGAGCATGAAACAAGAGAAAAGATGTGTCTTCCATGAGCAATCAGGCCCCTGTGAACACTCTGACTCACCTGCAGATCTTCCAGTATTTGCTCTCCTGCTGCTCTGCCTCCTCCTGCCCACAGACCAGGCAGTGCTCTGGGACAGTGCTAGCGGGGAGCTGCCCAGCCCTCTATCAGCACCCACAGTTGTGGGAAGGGAGCTGTGGTTTCCTGAGGAGCCAAAGCCATCTCCTGTCCTTTCACACAGCCCTTGCTTTGGCTGCACTGCCACATCACCATCTCTCCTTGCAAAATGTTGAGGATCAGCAGGCATTGCCCCAGTGGCAAAGGGTCATGGCCCACTGCAGTCTGCACTGGATCCTGCTTGCTCTGCTGCTCAAGCCAGTTTTCCCCTTACGATTTGCAGGAGTGCTTGCAGAAAATAATTCCATTGGCTTCTGGAGAGAAAAGGGGCAGGAACAGTGGCCACAGCTTCTGAGAAGGGGCTGAGGTGGTAACAAAATGACTCTATGCCCATGATGCTGGAGAAGCCCTTGCATCTGGATGCAGGCAGGCCCATCTGGACCAGAATGCCTTGAGGCTCAGAATGTCTCTTGCTTCTGTGATAGGAGT
The DNA here is from genome assembly GCF_026979565.1 of Vidua chalybeata. Classification (NCBI taxonomy): domain Eukaryota; kingdom Metazoa; phylum Chordata; class Aves; order Passeriformes; family Viduidae; genus Vidua; species Vidua chalybeata. The sequence continues at coordinate 180,330 of NC_071556.1, read as the reverse complement.
GGGATGGACTGAGGCTCTCCTCCTTCAGCAGCTGTATTTTAAGGCCCTCTTCTCCAGCTTGGCAAGCCTGTGAGTGAAGATACTCTTTGCCTTTTCTGACAGATGGACTGCATCTATCCTCAGCAGACCAGGTTGTTCAAAGCAAGTCTGATGGTCTGAGCAGCCAAACCCTTGGCTGTGGCACCAGTCCTGTAACCATTTGTTGATTCCCCAGATTGGACTGTCTCTTTCAAACCCCCTCGCTTTGACTGGGAAGGTTGATGAAAAAACTACCTGTGCTCCAGAGTCAGCAGCTACTGCTGCTCCCAGGGCTCTGTAATCCTTCTTGATGCTGCTCACTGGCACCGACATGAAGTGGACTGTGCAAGGCATGGTAGTTGCTCAGTGACATCTCTGATATGAGTCCATGGTAAGCAGAGTGCAGCAGGCCAGTAAACAGTGCCTCTATGCTTCTCAGAAGAGAGTCTCTCTCAGCTTGGTTGCTGGAAGACAGAGCTTAGATGCAAATTATGAATGGTATGTGTGATGGTAACTGCATTGGGGTACTCATCTGCAGATGCATTTCCCTCTGCCATGGAATCTTAATCTCGAATGGTATCTGCAGAAGAAATGGAGTCTGAAATGATACCTACATTTACAACAGTAATTGCAACAGCATCTGTGTCTGCCTACAACACATGAGTTATCTAAGCTTGGAATATAAGTTGTTCTTAATAATATTCTTGCCCTCTTTTAATTTTATTTTTCTTTTTTTTTTATTCTCCTATTCTCCCTTGTCCAAACAAAGAAAACATAGACAGGGTCTTTGGGGATTGAGACAGGAGGTGTCATTTTAACTAGAACCTCTGATTCCCCAGGGTTTTTTGCTTCTTTATACTTTTCATTTTTACAGTCAGATACACCTGTGTGCTTTGGCTGCTCCATTTCCTAGACCCAAATGTTGGAAATTATATAACTTCTCTAATATTTAAGTTAATGGTTTTAATTATATTCTTATTATTTTTTAAAAATGAAGTATTTAAGTTATAAGTAGTGTGTTAGTCTTAAATCACTTTTAGCCAGCATTTAATAAAGTTGTCATATGCTCCTTTTATGGGAACACAGCTTGGGAAAATTACTGAAACTTTACATTTTGCTAAACTAACTCAGATATGCTTCAATGAACAAAATCGGGCACAGGGAAATATATTATTGAAGCTGGACATCTAGAATGCAGAAATTATGGACTTATAAGGATTTTTTCACAAAAGCCAGAAGATAAAAAACTAACGAAGACTCAGTATATGTGTTGGAAAGTTCCTACTGGAGGAAAAAGATACTAAAAAGACTAAAAATAAGGACTAATTAGCATAAGAAGCAAAATTCAACAGCCAATAGAAGACAGAATACTAATTATGAGAGTTATGTAATTTAGAACCAATGATCATTAATTCCATTAATTTATACATTGCTAACAATGTATGAATAAGTGAAAAAGTTTTGCATTGATGTCTGTATGGAGGCTGAAATTTTGTTTGCCATACACACTCCTCTGGACCAAGAGGTTTCCCATGTTTTTCTTCCAGTTGAGAAGTCCAAATGTCCAGGGCTTTAGAGACCTTGACCCGAGTATGACGTGTCCACCTGTGTTCAGCTGTCCTGGCTGCTGTCTCTGCAGTCCTGGTTGGATGTTCTGAACAGCAAAGTCCAAAGGTAGTGTCTGTGCTAACTGTGCTTCCTGTCAATGAGATTTCATGAGACAAAGTATCCTGGCCACATACCAGTTTAAATATACATCTTCACCTCCCTGCCACATTGAAAATTAACAGGGTAAGAATCCCAAACAATTCACAAGGGAATAATTGAATATTCCCTCGGGTTTGGCTTTTACTCTTGCCAAAGCAAATAGCAAAAGCCATACCCATGGCATCTTACTTTCTGTCACCAGCTTCAAGTGGTGTTTCTTTATTTGTCCATTCATCCTTTCTACTTAACCTCAGGGTTCTCAGGGTAAGAATTCAGTTAAGGAATTTTCAGGGTGCCAGGGGGTGTGGAGGTCCCACTGAATTCTCAAGGCAGCCATAATCCCTTGAAGGATCCCCCTTTAAAAATAGTTCCCCATCCAAGTCCACTGCCTTCACAATCCCATATTCAGAAGTCCTTTGGTAATGATGCAATAGTTGCTGAAGTGACTAGAAACTCCTCTGGCCACCCTGCCAGCCGGCATACCACTACTAGAGGATACTTAAGTCCTCTTGCCCAGGGCATCTCAGCAAAATACACTCAACACCTTTGGAAAAGGCATATTGCTCAAGGTCATTTCCCTGCATTGCAATCTCCTTTGTAGTCTTCACTCTTAACTTTAGCCAGGCACCCCTCAATAGCTCATTTTGTTGAAACAAAAAAACCCAAGGCCGTTCATCTTGAAGAATGTCTCTGCCAATCCTCGAGAGTCCGAACAGCTTCCCCCATGGAACTGTCCCAATATTTGCAGGATCAAAGCTCCTAGCATCTACTGTTTACTGTCTTTTGCAGCTCAATTCTCTCCTCTTTCCTCTGCTGCACCAACTTTAATTATCTCCAAATTCCTCTGGTGGAAAAGACAGCATCACCAACACCACTTCCCCGCTCCTCCTGGCAGCAGCTGAGTCACAGGGAGCAAAGGGTGGATCCCAAAGACCTCTGGCAGAAGTGCTGCTTTCTGAACATCTCCATTGGCCAGTTGATTACCTATTGTCTCTTCTGGGCTATCTGCCTGATGTCCCCTAACATGTTTTATTTCTACCTCTTTTGGTAAATGTACCACCTCAAACAGGCGTGTAATTGAGCTCTGATGAGCGAACTAACGTCTTTCATTGCAAGTTACCAAATCTCTTTCCTTCCAGCTTTCCAAATGCATGTACCACCACACATGCATACTTGGAATCTGTAAATATATTCACCACCTTTCCTTAATACACTTTGCAGGCTTTTATTAAGGCATACAGTTTTGCGCTTTGTGCTGCTTATGTGCATGGTACCTTTCCCCCCTTTTTGCAATCCCCTCCCCTTTACTATAGTATATCAGATAACTCGTTTTCCTCCTACTATCCTTGAAGATCCGTTAATAAACACCTTTTTCCCATTTGGCAGAAGGGTCCACCAAATCTTCCCTAGCTCGAGTCTGGAGATCTGTTACCTAGATACAGACAAAAGCCTCCTTTAAGGTTCCTTTCTCAGGGCCAGTTAAACAGGAGGCTGGGTTCTCAAGTCTAAATCCTCCTGTTCCATTTCACACTGAAGCAATCTAGTGCCAGTCATCCACCCAGAACTTGGTGCCAAACTTTAACAATCCTGCATTCAGTTATCATCAAAGCTGTGGCCGCACAACTCTGCAGACAACAGAGCCTCAGTTACCGTTAGAGCAAACAGTGGGGCCACCCCCTTGTTTCACAAATATTTTAGCACTAGAATTCCTTTGGCACAGCCCTATACCAGAGGACCACACTGCTTATTGTTCTGAGTACCTTCAGCATAACCTAAGCGTACCAGAAATAGCCTATGCATTTTCTCTGCTCAGCAAATTCCTTCACCATCCCCAAGTCTGGGCGTGGGATGTCCAGAAAAGCAGTATTTCCAAAGAGTATTTCCTCATTCATTAATAATTCACACAGGAGAAATCAGTCTTTGCAGCCAGTCCATATAAAATTCCAATTCCTTTTCCAGGCCTGGGAGAGCTAAAGCTGGGGCATTAATCAACCTTTCTTTTAATTTTCTTGCAATACCCTTGTTATAAATGAATGCTCCAATTCATTAATTAAAAAAAAATTATTAATTGGTCCAAATAAAAATTTAGAGAATAACAACGAAAAGCCACTATCCAATAAAAACGGTCAGTGCCGAGCCCGGGTATCGGCGCTGGGTGCGACACAGGTTTGACCGCTACAGCAGAGGGTCCCCTATGTTTCACCCCGACTGTCCTGTCCAAGCGATTTTTATACATTTTTTCTTGCCCAAGACAGAGTCCCTTTTCTTCCTTTTCAGACTGCACATATTCATGTGGAGTTCTTTCTCTGTGGCAAGTTGAACATGTCCGGAGAGTGATGAGCACCCATGATCGCGTTCCCGGATTCGGTACTGAGATGTATCTCCCCGATGGCTCCGGCTATCTCAATCTCAGATATTTATCGCATATTCATCGTCCAGGTGCTCCTTGGATCACCCTGATGGATGATCCATCTCCGGGCTGGCCATGTTCATTTGATTGTAAATGAGATTCCCCCTCCCTCGTCCAGGTGGTTTCCCTGTCACTGGCTTGTGCATTTTAAAACTTCTTATAAGAGTATATCTTAACAGTATATAACTATAAAATATACAACAATTTTATTTGCATGAATTATCATATACACATATAACACCCTATAATCCTAAAAATTGTCATGGTTCCCCTTCAGTCCTGGGTGTTATAGATGAGTAATACAATGGTTGACTCTCACAATTAAAGAGCGACTATTAAATATATGTTAAGAAAAGTTTTGTAGATGTATAGTTATGTTTCCCCTCCTCCTTGCATTGTTATCACGGGATAGCCTTAGTAGTCAGGTCATTTGGGAGGATCACCTTGTTACTATGGTAGTACCTGACCTCCAATCAAGCTGTAAGAAAGTGATCTCCCACACTGAACAAGTGAAGAAGGAATTGATTGACAAGACTTTGGGAGGGGCTAAAGGTATAAAAGGCAGAACATCCATTGTGTAAACCAGCACATGGAGACTGAATTTGTTGCTCATGGCTCTGTATTCTTTTCTTTATTCAGTATTCTGTTGTATTTTTGATAAGGTTTAAATAAACTTTTAAATTTTTTTGAACATGAATGTCATTTCTCACATGAGCAACCCTGGACCTCCTCTGAGCCAACACACTGTAAGCATTAAGTCAAAATAAGCCCTAAACATTCAACCTTTCTCTCCATCACCTGTGCCTTCCCTTCAAGCCTCCTCTGCAGCCAGAAAACGGAACAGTTTTACAGTGGCTTTTCTTACCACATTGCATTGTGCAGTCTCATGGGCCCGGGAGTCCACTGCAGCCCCTGCCCATAGGGGTGGCACCTTTGGGCACCTTCTGTAGCTGAGCCCCAGCTGTCCCACAGCCTCAGCTCAGTCCTGTGCCACTCCCACTGGCCCCTAGCCCATGCTGGCCTCGGACAGAAACCCCCTCAACTCCAGAATAGCAAGCAGACAAACCCAAATCCTCCACTCTGGCTCCATAATGACCTGGGAAGGTGTGGGGTAGGAACAATACCTCCCTGCTTTGCCTCTTCTGGAAGCCAGGAATGAAAAAGACTTGCAGCTGACCCTGTACTAGACCATAGATTTTGAAGATAAGGCAGAGAACTTCCCAGTCCTCACTGTTCTTTCCCTATCACGTAGCCTCCCTCTGCTATTTGCCTTTACCATATTTCTCCACATTCCCCTTCAACCAATCCTTTCCCAAACTAACACTGTATTGCCCCTTCTGGGCGTGGGTTGCCGAGACCCTTTCTTGGTGCCTCTTATTGTCTCTTCTGGCCGTCTACGTTCCCCATATTGCCCCTTCTTGGCATATTACCCATATTACCCACTCTGGGTGCCCATGTCCCTGTAGCTACTTCTGGGAAAATGTGCAAACCATTTCAACATTCTCCTAAAGGACCCTTCAGAGGTATTTTGGGATTGTCAGCCCTATAGTCTAGACCCTTTTTTTGATTTTCCTTTAAAGGACAATATGGGAAAAAATCAATAAAGCAAACATAACACTGCTGGGTGTGTGGTCATAGCCAGAGGCATGCTGGCTAACCATAGCAACTCTTCTTATATACCCTTTCTATTGAATCAGTCAAATGTATATTCATAAATGATTATACATATTCAAACATTTCTTTGAACTAATTTACATGTTCCAGGAACTTTTTAGCATGGTCCTTCCTCTGATCTGCCTTTTTAGAGCATGTGCAGTAATCTTGTGTGAAAAATGCCAATCACCTGGTTTTTAAAATTTTAAAAGTTTATTAGTAATAAAATAGTTATAGAAAAATAGTAATAAAATTAGAGCAATAAAAATTTGGACAATGAGGATTAGAACACTACAAGACAATAAAAAACAAGGAATTACAGACGTCCGGATGTTTTTGGGCACTGAGCTGCCAAAAACATGCCTTGTGAACAAAGGAATAACCCTTAAAAGCAACAGCTTGTTGCATATTCATATATCTCATACATGATGCATAAATTCCTTGCAAATTAAGAATTTTTCTGATTTTTGTCAACTTCTTCCCCTTAATCCTGGTGGTTCCATAAAGACAGAGAGAAGGTGGAAGAATGTTTGTCTTTTCCGATAAGGAGGCCGTAACTCTTTATGTGCCCTGTTGCTGTTATCTCTGTGCGAGGGATTATTTTATCCGTTTTCTTGAGCTAGTAAAAAATATCTTACATTGCAGAGTTTCTATTTTAACATTATGTTCTAACCTAAAACTATATTTAACACACTACTTAAGAGAATTAATACAGCATAACTTTCTAACTTTACACATATAATATTCATTTTGATATTTGCGAAAAGCCAATCATAAAATATGCATTTTTCATATCTTGAATGTGGTTTTGAGGGTCGTGTGTCACCTCCTTACAATGGCTCCCTGTTCCATGGTTTCAGCAGATGACAGTTGTTGATAGCTGAAATGTCAGTAGCAGGGGTCCTCATCATGCCCGTTCCTCAAATGTTATCTGACCATGCAGACAGTTTAGCTATTTCAGTCATTGCAAGTTAACCACAAGTATTCTAAATCAACATCAGCTACTTCACAAATATGTCTGAGTTATTTTAATTATTGTCAGTTGGTTACGAAAATAAAAGCATTAGCTACTATTTCACAACTATAGCTACTTCTGAAAAAGTTAATATTACATTATAATGCACATAGCATCCAGTTTAATATTTGCAAAAGCCAAAACTATAATGTGTGTTTATCACACCCCAAAGTGCTACTTACTGGTGAGATTTGCCAAGACCCTTCTTGACTCTCCTTTATTGCCCCCTCCGGGCATCCATGTCCTTTCCTATGGACTCTTCATGGACCCTCCCTGGTTTGCCTCTCCCTAAAGACCCCTTCATAGACCCCTCTGGTCTGCCTCTCATCTGTCTCGTGGACAGTCTTGGGTACCGAATCTATCGCCTGGTGCTGGCCAGCCAGTGCCGGCCAGCCAGTGCCAAAGGGAGCTAACCACCAAAACTGGGTGAGGAATGTCTTCAGCTCTTGTTGCCATGTGCTGGACCCAGAGAGTGGAAGGATCCTGGACTGAGCCTTCAATTGTCTGGAGAATGCACAAAATGCCAGACGTTTATGTCCAAAAAGGAGACAGAGGAGTGAAACGCAGTCGAAAAATCAAAACCCCACAATTCCTATAAAGATTTGTAGAGATGGTATGTTTATTACAGTGCTGGATGCATGTGGGGATCGTTCCCCTTCAAAGGACATGTGTGCCCTGAGAACTCCCGACCCTTTTCATCCTGTTCAGCTTGGAAATTTGCATTCTTTCTCCTCAGCTGGGGCAGTTTTACTAGTGCTGCAGAGTTACCAGACTAAACAGCATATTTTACTTATGCTAGTCCTTCAACTTTATTTGACTAAAGGGAGAGAGTCCACTGGGGCACACACCCATAACCTGGGGTAGTTATGAAGTGGGTATGTATGTCAGCGCCCGGCACAAGTGAGATAGCTCTCCAAAACTTGTGCCCCGAGCCTCAGTCTGACCCACACCTTTATTCCCAAAGCTGTTCCATATGCAATACATTGTACAACTTTACTATGCATATTCAATCCCTGGCCCCGCCTGTCCTCGCCTCTCATGCTAAATAAGTCCACGCCCTTCTGGGCACGCGTGGTTTGCTGTGGTGGTCGTATGGGGGTCTCTCGATGGTCCTGAGGCTGAAGATTGTGGTCTTCCTCATGACTGAACTTTTGAACTTTTCTCCTTCGCGTGTGTGCTTTTGGTCCTTTTTGGTGCTTATCTGAGTACGTCTGTCAGTCTTCATAGGCGTGGGGACACAGGAGCCTCTTTTATCTGGGTTCTTTGCATCTTCGGTCCTTTCTGGTATTGTTCTTTATGCAAGAAGCTTCAGAAATTTGCATTTTCTTATGCCCTTTGTACTATGGCAGATGTTTCTTAAGTAAAAGGTTAAAATTCAACACATAACTCTACAAGCTAGAATGTAAATGCTTAATTCATTTTGTTAACTTAAGTGAACTCCAAAAATCTCTGTTTCAGTACTACTTAAGAAAGATTAATACAGCACTTTCCAACATAACACATATAGTATTCATTTTAACATTTGCGAAGAACTAATCATATAATATGCATTTTTCACAGGGCTGATTTTTCTAAGAGCCAAGTTGAGATCCTGTTTCCTTTATGTCTTGGTTTAAGACAATTTAAGAGGTGGATGCTGTGAAAATTGCATATTATATGATTGGCTCTTCACAAATATTAAAAGGAATACTATATGTGTTATGCTGGAAAGTTATATTGCATTAATTTCTTTGTAGTACTGTATTAATATTTTTTAAGTAGTGTTGTAAATATAGTTTTTAAGCTTTTTATTGTACTTTATTGTCCTAACTCTGATTGTCCAAATTCTTATTGCTCTAATTTTTATTATCTTTTTATAACTATTTTATTACTATTAAACTTTTAAAATTTTAAAAAAATTTTTCACAATTTTGATCTAACACCTCACTGCCAAAGCCTCAGAAGATTCCCAGTGAGGGAGGTGTGCCCTGCCAAGTTTGGCAGTCTCGCTCTGTTTCTTCTGGCATGATCGGCAGACGCAGGTTCCAACCAGTGGACAAAAAGATATAATAAAACAAAGAAAAGGGAAAAGGCTCCCTAAAACTGTGGTAATTGGCCTCCTAAGACTAGTAGTGTACATGAAGACCCAGAAAGGAAAAATCATTGTAAGTACTTTTCGGGGAGGCGGATACAGGGCGGGGAATGAGAATGTGTGTGTGTCTGAGAGGTGGGCTGGTTATCCCAGACCTGCCAAGTGAGTGAGGAGTCTCCCACACTTTGGTTTTGTCTTTTCATGAGAAAAGCAGCCAGTAAAGAGACGAAGCGAGTGGTAAAAGGAGTGAGAGAACTCCTCCCCTGGGGAAACTGGGACTGGGTCTCAGGGAAGGGGTAGGACCCCTTGGAGAGAGGGAGCTGAGGCTTTTCCTGGCACAATCCACTGGGAAAACGGGATTTAAAAAAAAGTGGAGGGGGCCTCTAAAAATTCTGCTGGGTTGAAGGATAAAAATGTCTAAGAGCATCCAGGATTAAACCTGCTGGGTTGAGGGATTAATATGCCCAAGAGCATCCGGCGTTAAGCAGAAATCTGCCGGATTGAGGATATGCCCAAGAGCATCCAGAGTTGGACAATGCAGGTGGATTGAAGGATACCCAAGAGCATCCGGGGCTGGCAAATAAAAGGTACCTTATTGTTGTCTTGTTGTGTGTGTTAGAGTGAGTCACATGCAAAATCAGCTTCCCGGGCGAGTGGGAGGCTGTGGCAAAAGGTCTACGTGACCCACAAACAAGCCATTGTTCCCGGGCGTGTAGGGGGCCGTGGTGAAAGAGAGTGAGTTACATGCAGACAGTCTCACAGGTGAACTGGCACCAGAGGAGAACAGATTCAGGGCCCTTCCCAGAGGCCTGACAGTACTAAAGTACTGGAAAGGCCAACCCCAAGCTGGGAGCTGCCGACCCTGCAGCCATGAACCTTGTGAAGGCTATCCACGGTCCAGTTTGGTTTCCCCCAGAAGAACTCCCTCCTTTGCAGTTCTGACAGCAGACCCCGCCTACACCCTGCCCTTGGAGGACAAAGCCTCGGTGCGGATCCCTCCCCTCATTCCCTTTCTTCCCATCCCTGCCCTGGGTCTCATTCCCTTGGTAATGACAGCCTCCTGCTGTTCAGGAAAACTTTCTTCTTGAAGAAGATGTACCTTATCGAAACACAAGAAACTCAGTTAAAAGACAGCCGTCTCCTGATCTTTCCTCAAAACATAAGAGAAAGGCTATAGAGGATAAAAAACAAAAGGAGTGGGATAAAGAGATTGGTTTATTTCCGCTAAGAGAGGTTCCAATGGGAGGAGGTGGAACAGGGTTTGTAAATACCCCTTTGACTTCTTCTGAAGTCAGAAATTCTAAAAAAGAAATAAAAAGAATTTTGGAAGATCCCATAGTCACTGCCGAGCAATTAGACTAATTTTTAGGTCTGAACATTTATACTTAGGAAGAGATGCAATCTATAATGAAAATAGTTCTTTCTCAGGAAAAAACGCAATTGATCAGAGCAGCTAGAATAAAAATTTGGGAAAAAGAAAACCAGCAGGACCCCCCAGAGATCAGAAAATGCCAACAGCACCTCCTGATTGGGGTCAAAATGATGAGGAGGGGAGGAAACACATGAATGATTATTGTAATTTGATAATCAAAGTAATAAAAGAGGCAGCACACTGAGGGCAAAAAAGGCTTTTGAAGAATAGCAGGGGAAAGAAGAAACTCCAACAGAATGGTTAGACAGACTTAGGAGAAATATAAAACAATATTCTGGAATAAACCCTGAGACTGTTATGGGACTAGCTCTGTTAAGTATTAATTTTGTCACTAATGACAGGCCAGATATTAGAAAAAAACTAGAAAAATTTGAGGATTGGCATAATAGATTGTTAGATGGCTTATTAAAGGAGGCTCAAAAAATTTATGTCTGAAGAGATGAAGAAAAAGCTAAAGTGAAAGTAAAAATTATAGTAACCACTATGCGAGAAAACAATTTCCAGAGAAAGCTAAAACACCCAGGCACCACTCCTAGACATGAAGGTCATAGAGACAGGGGAAATGAAAAGAATAGAACCCAAATACCAACCAAATCTCAGGAGCATTCCAGAATTGTCTGTTTTTACTGTGGGGTCAAAGGACATTATAGAAGAAATTGCCCTAATCAAATAAAAGATCTGAAAATCTTCCGTGAAATGGGCACAGAAGAAGAATAGGGAAGTCATAGGCTCTATATTTTGGGGGACAGATACCATCTGGAGCCTGTGATAACTTTAAAAGTGGGTCCCCAAGAAGAAAAATTAGAATTTGTGGTAGACACAGGGGCAGAAAGAACCTGCCTGTTAAATATTCCAAAAGGTTATAGTGTAAGCAAAGATACTGTAAAAGTAAGAGGTGCAAAAGGGGAGAGTTTCACAGTTCCTGTCATTAAAGATGTGGTAATTAAGGGAGAAACTAGAATTTGGATGGGGGATGTCTTATTGGTCCCTGGGGCGGGTAGCAACTTATTGGGAAGAGACTTACAAGTAAAACTAGGAATAGGGGTTATACCAGAAGAAAGGGAAATGACAGCTAGAGTTTTAAAACTTAGCCAAGAGGATGAGGAAAAAATTAACAAGGAAGTTTGGTCTGAGGAAGGAGATAGGAGAAGTTTAGATATTGACCCCATAAGGGTCACGATTGAGAGAGAAGATTCTCCCATACGTGTACATCAGTATCCTATATCCTTAGAAGGACGGGAAGGTTTGAAGCCAGTAATAGAAGGACTAATAAAGGATGGGACATTAGACCCTTGTATGTTTCCTCATAATAACCCTATTCTCCCAGTAAAGACGCTCGATGGGAACTATAGATTGGTTCAAGATTTATGGGAGGTTAACAAAAGAACTCAGACTCACTACCCAGTGGTACCAAATCCCTACACTCTTCTAAGTAAAGTCCCACCCCAGCATCAGTGGTTTAATGTAGTGGGTCTTAAAGATGCTTTTTGGGTTTGTCCACTATCTGAGGAGAGCTGAAATGTCTTCGCCTTTGAATGGGAGGATCCACAAACTGGGACAAAACAGTAATTTCAGATGGACAAAGTTACCACAGGGGTTTACTGTATCTCCAAACTTGTTTGGGCAACCTTTAGAAACAATACTACAAGCTTTTCCCACTCCTCCTAGAATACAAATTATCCAATATCTAGATGATCTTCTATTATCTGGGGAAGCTGAAGTGATGTTACAGAGGCTATTATAATGTGGTGGTTCGTGGCTACGCAGAAGGAGCAGAAAGCTTTGTGAATTGGAAATGGGAGTTTCTGTTTCGTAAATATGAGGTTGGAGTTTCTATTCTGTATTTTTATGTGTATTTACCCTTCCCCCTGAAGCTATTCCCATTGGATTTCACCTGTAATGTATTCATACTGGGCATTGTTCTATTGGTTTCACCTTATCTCTTATATTCCCTTGTAAAAACTGTAACCCAACCCCAGACCGGGGTCACTTGTACGTGCGGCGTTCGAGCAAATACAACCTACTTTGGACTGCACAACAAGTGCCCAATCTTTTGAGTCTCCTTATCTCATTCATGGTAGCGCTCTCAAAATAGCTCTGTCTGTATGAAACGAACCCCAGAGTTGGTTGTTGCTTCTCTCTGACTGCTCCTGGAAGCGCCTGGCCCACGCCCCAGGAAAAAGGAGCCGGGCGGAAACAAGGAAGTCGGAGAGAGAAAGCGACAAGTGGCGCCGCAAAGTGTGGCTCTGATACAGCAGCTGTTTTTAGGGCGCGACAGATAGCGCTTTGGTTTGGGGCTTTTTCAGACGCGTTTTACACCGCCGTCACCGCGGGAGACACAGCCACTGACACCGCCACCGTAGAGCCGTCGGCACTACAGTCTGCCCGGCGGGAAAAAGCCCTTGGACCACGTCGTCCATGAGGGGGTTCTCACCCCCTTCCGCGCAGCTCCGCAGCACTGTCGCCACTGAGAAACTGTTCCGGTTTCTGTCCAGTTCTATTTTCAGCGAGGATGAGACGCAACTTCCACACACCGTGGAAGACGGCTTCAGACTGGGAACCGCTGCTGTTTTTTGTTTGTTGTTTTCTAATGGTCAACAGTTAGGTAAGTTTCAATACCAGCGTGGGAGGGCCCCGGGTAGTGAAACTGGATGGAGGCACTTGTGTTTGCATGGAGCAAAAGGGCCACGCAGTGCGCAGTGCAGGCAGTGCCGCTGCCGATTTGTAGGCTTTTTCAGTTTTTTTTCTTTGTTTTTTTCTGGCAGGAGGCGGGTGGGTCTTTGCTTGTGGGCAGAATGGGTGGGAAATTGTCCACTCAGCAGAAAGAGATTTATAACCAAGTAAAAGTAACCCTGAGAGAGTCAGGAGAAAGTTTTTCTAAGTGTTTTGTGAAAAAGTTTATTAAGTGGTTTGTTTTAAGATTTCCAAATGTCTCAGCTCAGGATGTGAGGGAAAAGGGTTTTTGGAAGCGGGCTGGCACAGTTTTAACAGAAGGCACCAAGAAGGGGGACCCTTCAGTCAAAAAAGGCTTCATGAGGATCTTTTTGTTAGTGTATGACATGGTTAAAGAAGGCGCGGACAGTCGGGAAACATGGGAAACTGAAAAGAGCCCATCTGCTTTATTTCCCCCTTCTCCCTGACCCCCACAGTCTGAAAATGCTGGTCGCTCTGTTGAAATCTCTGTTTCTAACCCCTTTCCTGATCCTCCTCACAAGGATTTCAGTTGTGGCTGTTCCCAAAAATGCTGTACCCCTTCTAACCCCTTCCCTCAACCGCCACGGGATGAACCACCACAAGATGGCGGTGGCCGCGTGGCGGGGGTCTTTGTCTCATCACAAGATGGACAAAGAAGCGCGGCAGGGACTCCTCCTTCTCAGAATTCCTTTATACCATCCCACACGCCAGTCCCTGACCCACCTTCCCTTTGTCCTGACCCCTCCTCCTCTCTTGCAGCAGACCAAACCCCTCCCAGGTGCTATTGCAGGCCTCCACCCACAGCACCGCCCCTCCAGGTGGTTCCTTCAGCTCCACCCCTTGAGGTTCCATCTCCCGATCCCGCCCCGCTCCACACGGCATCACCAACCTCAGCCACTCCCACACAAACCTCCACCCCCGAGCTTCTGGACCCTGCCCCCCCATCCTGTTTCCCAGGGCCCGGCCTCTGGTTCCCATGGCGACGTGAGAGGCGGGGGAGCCGAAGCTGGGAAACAGAAAGCAAGCAGAGATTCAAATTCTCTGTTCCTAGCTCTGGTATTATACAATGCAAGAGGACAAAACCCCAGATGGGAACCACTTTCATATGAATGCATAAAGGAACTCTGCAAAACAAAATGTGAATTTGGGCAAAAAAGCGAATTTTTTAAGAGCATGTTAAAAGCAACTTTCAATTCTAACACCTTAGTTCCCACTGATTTAAAGTGCTTGTTCAGTTGCTTGCTCCCTCCATCAGAATACAAAATGTGGGAAAGAACTTGGAAAAGGCTTGCAGGAGACCTTCTTCCAGGAATTTTGCAGATTGCCGATTATGCCAAAGATATAGAGGACGACGAGATCACCCTCGAACATCTTGTGGGTGAGGGGGATTGGAACCAATCTCAGAAACAAGCAGAAGGGATCCCCAAGCCAGTGTTAGACCTCACCAAAGACGCAGCAGAGTGGGCATTTCTTAGTATGCCCTCAAAGGAACCTATAATACCTTATATTGCTCTCAAGCAATCTGTTTCAGAGCCATTCGTGGATTTTGTTGATTGAATGAGAGACACGGTCAAGAAAAAGGTGGAAGGGCAAGAAGCACGAGACGAAATCACGTTTGAAATTGTTACCACAAATGCAAATGAGGCCTGCCGGCGAGTCATCATGGCTCTTCCAGCGTCTCCTCCTCCAACGTTGGATCAGCTCATCGAGGAGTGCACAAGAAAAGCCACACTGATGGCAGAGGACTTGGTGAAAAATCCTCAGGAAAAAGTGGTTGCTCCGACATCAGCAACCCCAGAAACTCCAACATCGAGTTCTCCTCCTCCCAAACACAGGTGTTTTTACTGCAATCAGGAAGGCCATTTCATCAGCCAGTGCCCCTTTCGAGGGACAGCCCCTCCTCAGGGGGGGAGGTGGGGGGGGGGGGGGGGAAGAATTCTCCAGCCAGCAAAAAAACTAATTGGGGAGCGCAGACCTACCCCGTGTGATGATACAAATGGGGTGGGTCAGGGGGTTGTTGGAGACCCCACAGATGACGCAGTTGCATCAAACAGGAAACACCGCAAGGGAGGAAGAGAACCCTAATTCTTGTTTTTCCTTTATACTGGCAGAATATTTTATAGTTGGTTTTCCCTGTTGTATGATTTCATTTTTCTTTCCGACTAGCAGGATGTCAGTTTCTACGTTCCTGCTCCTTGTTTGGCTCCAGAAAATGACCTTCTACCTGTCCACAGGGGACGCGTGGATTGTCCCTCAGCCATGGAAAAATGTGTGGGTCACCCTTGCCCAAGCCTTGAAACAAGAACACCTGTGTTTAGCTACTGCCTCAGCAGAAAATCCGATGTCCACATGCTTGGTAGGGATTCCGAGTAAGGGGCAAGAATTTCCAAAGTCCTTGATCCATTTGCAAAAAGAGTTAAATGAAAACAATCCACCGAATATTTGGGCAGAGTTCGACAAGCACAAGGATGTTGTAGAATGTGTTAAAATACCTGTTCAGAATCCCCTGCTCCTGTGGCAAAAGTTTGTTCTAGACCTGCCTGCTGCTGATGGGGAGCCCCAGGAATTAGAACTACTGGGCTCCACAAAAGCTGAATTTTGCGTTCAATTCAATTTTTCACCAGATAAAGAAATAAAACTATATGCACAGGTCAGACAATACAAGATAGAACTCAGAGCAGGCCAATGGTGCACAGCTGTTGCTGTTTTAGAGATCCCTAGCACCACGGATTTCTATCCCCTCAAGCTGGAAAAGGGAATGTTTTTCATCCGTGGGGATAGAGCATATCCAGGAATCCCTTCTCGTCTCGCTGGAGGTCCATGCATGCTGGGGCGTCTTTCCCTTGCTTCCCCCAACATGACTCAAATTCCAATTGGGAAAACAAAAAGTGAAACAAAAATTACTAAACGGAGTGCAAATCAATTTGATGAACATTGTGACGCTGAAATTTACCATTGGGCAAAATCAAAAAGGGTTGCTGTCTCTGTGTTTCCACCATGGGTAGCGGCAGCCAAAGCACTGAGTGAATTAGGCAATTTAGAATGCTGGGTGACGAAGCAGGCAAGTTTGACATCGGCAGCCTTGAGAGATCTCCTGGCAGATGAGGAAATTACCAGAAAGGCTACCCTGCAAAACAGGGCAGCTATCAATTTCCTGCTGTTGGCACATGGGCATGGATGCAAAGAATTTGAGGGATTGTGTTGCTTTGATTTGTCATCAAAAGGCCAAAGTGTTCAATCATCCATCCGGGAAATGAGAAACCTCATTGGGAGCGTGAAACAGGAGAATGAGGACTGGTTCAAGGGCATGTTTAAGGGCTGGGATCTTTCTGGGTGGGTGTTGTCCCTTCTAAAGGACATTTGTTATGTTGTAGTTGCAATTTTTTTAGTTTTGCTATTGTTTGGGATTTTTAAGCTAATCATTTCTAGCAATGCTTCCTCCAAGTTTGCAACCTCCGCACCTGGCATTGCTGCTGCCACCACGGGAGGAGAATGGTGGGAGAATGGCAAACAGGACGACACTGCAGTTTAATAGCCGCAGTTTCTCCTTCCCTCAAAGCTCCATTCATTTTATTAAACAAAAGAGAGGGAGATGTGGTGGTGTGTGGCTACGCAGAAGGAGCAGAAAGCTTTGTGAATTTGAAATGGGAGTTTCTGTTTTGTAAATATGAGGCTGAAGGTTCTATTCTGTATTTTTACATGTATTTACCCTTCCCCCTGACGCTATTCCCATTGGATTTCACCTGTAATGTATTCATACTGGGCATTGTTTCTATTAGTCTTACCTTATCTCTTGTATTCCCTATAAAAACTGTAACCCAACCCCAGACCGGGGTCACTTGTATGTGCGGCGTTCGAGCAAATACAACCTACTTTGGACTGCACACAAGTTTCCAATCTCTTGAGTCTCTTTATCCCGGTCATGGACACGCTCTCTAAATAGCTCTGTCTGTATCAAACAAACCACAAAGGTTGGTTGTTGCTTCTCTCCGACTGCTTCTGGAAGCGCCTGGCCAATGCCCCGGGAAAAAAGAGCTGGGCAGAAACAAAGAAGTCGGGGAGAAAGCGACACTATAAAACTTTTGAATTTTCTCAGGGAAAAAGGATTAAGGGTATCAAAAAGGAAACTGCAATTTGTAGAACCAGAGGTAAAATGTCTTGGATACTTAATAAGTAAGGGTAGCTGGAAGCTCAACCCTGAAACAATTGCAGGGGTTTTATCTCTTCCCCCTCCCTCTTCAAAGAGGGAAATCAGAAAACTACTTCGATTATTGTGATATTGTAGATTATGGATTGACGGGTAGACAGAGGCAGTAAAATTTTTGTGTGGAAAATTGACAGACGGAGATGATATAAAGTGGACCAAGGAAGATAATGTTAAATTAGAAGAATTGAAGTTAAAACTGGCCTCAGTACCAGCTTTAAGCTTACCCTCATTAGAAAAACCTTTTCATCTGTACGTCAATGAAGAAAATGGGGTAGTTCATGGAGTTCTAGTTCAGGAGTGGGGAAGAGTAAAAAGACCAGTAGCTTATTTATCAAAGATGTTGGATCCAGTGAGCCACAGATGGCCAGTATGTGTTTGAAGCTATAGCAGCTACTACAATCCTTGTAGAAGAAAATCATAAGCTTAATTTTGGAAGTAAACTAATTGCGTGTACACCACATGCAGTTCGAATTGTGTTAAACCAGAAAGCTGAAAAATAGTTGACAGACTCTAGAATGTAAAACATGAAGCAATCTTGATAGATAGTGATGACTTGACACTAGAAGTAAACAGAAGTTTAAATCCAGCTCAATTCTTATATGGAGAACCAGTAGGTAACCTAATACATAAGTGTTTAGAAATTATCCAATACCAAATAAAAAATTGAGAAGATCTTGAAGAACAAGCCCTTTCAGAGGTGAAAACAATCTATATAGATAATTCCTCCAGATGTCTACAAGGATAAAGAATGTCACGGTATGCAGTAGTTGATGGGAAAAACATGCAAACTATTGAAAAAGGGAAATTACCCTCAAACTGGTCTGCTCAAACTTGTGAATTATATGCTCTAAAAAGAGCACTGGAATATTTAGCACACAAGAAAGGAACTCTATATACTGATTCAAGGTATGCCTTTGGAGTAGTACATACCTTTGGAAAAATTTGGGAAGAAAGGGGATTAATTAATTCAAGAGGATTAGTACATGAGGGACTCATTTTAGAGGTTTTAGAGGCATTAAAATAACTTGAAAAGATAGCTATAGTACATATTAATGGACACCAAAAGGGAATGACCCCAGAAATAAGAGGAAATAATTTGACAGATCAAGAAGCTAAAGATGCAACAGAAAATGGGGCCAAAAGGGTTACGTTAATTTTAATGCCAAATAAGGAAAAATTGGAAATCCGAAAGTTTAGTGCAGCAGGGAAAAAAGAATTAAGCAAGACAGGAGGAGAGCAAGATGAATCTGGGAAATGGAGACTTCCTGATGGAAGACAATTACTTAATAAAACACTTACTAGGAAAATATTAGAAGACATGCATCAGAAAACCCACTGGGGTACCCAGGCTTTGTGTGATCATTTTTTAAAGAACTGTGGGTATATTGAGATTTTTAGAGTAGCAAAGCAAGTAACTGAAAGATGTATAACTTGCCAAGGGATAAATAAAAAAGTGATGAGAAAAACAACATTAAGAGGTCGTGAGTTAGCTCTTCGACCATTTCAAAGTATCCAAGTAGATTTTACTGAACTTCCTCAAGTACAGAGATAGAAGTACTTATTAGTAATGACAGACCATCTAACTCATTGGGTGGAAGTGGTTTCCACTGTCAAGGCCACAGCCAACGTGGTTTGTAAAACCCTTTTAGAACAGATTATTCCCAGATATGGAATGGTTAATAGGATAGACTCGGACAGAGGAACACATTTTACATCAAAAATGTTACAACAAATAACTCAAGCCTTGGGGATAAAATGGGAGTTACACACCCCACGGCATCCATAGAGTTTGCGCCAGGCAGAGAGGATGAACCAGACTTTAAAGAGAACTTTGACTAAATTAATAGTGGAAACCAGAATGTTGTGGGTACAATGCCTACCTTTAGCCTTATTGAAGATCCAAACACAACCCAGGTCAGACCTGGGAGTATCACCTTATGAAATGATGTTTGAGTTACCTTTTCTGACCACCCAACATAAAACTGCTACATATGAAGTAGGGGAAATGAGTGCTAAAAGATATGTCAACACCATTGCAAAAACTCTTGAAAACTTGCTGATAAAAGGGATGATCCCTCAAACCGCACCTTTAGACTTTAAAATCCATAATGCTAGTGAAAACCTGGAAAGAACAATCTTTAACTCCACAATGGGAAGGTCCTTTTCAGGTATTGCTGACAACCGAGGCTGCAATCCAGACCAGTGAACGAGGGTGGATCCACGCCAGCAGAATCAAAGGACCCATAGAAGAACCCAAAGAGTAGATGATAACATCTAAACTGGGTGATACCAAATTGACTCTTAAACGGGGAATGGGTGGTAATGAACTGGGAAGATGCAAATGATCTAGGAAATGTACCAAGAATCACACCTAATTGGGAAATAAGACCAGGCTTATATCAGTGGTTTCAAGTACTGCCTAAACAAGTTCTGAGACACCTCCAATACCCTCCTTGGGGAGGAATACTGCCATTTCAAACAGGAGGATCAGGACTGTTTACGACAGAAAGCTATTGTATTCTGGCCTTAGCCTGTGACTTATACAAGGGGAAGGAGTTACAACTTCCATCAGTGCCATACCGTATACCCTATTTGATTCACCCAAATATTGGACATGCTAGCTAAGTTAAATATAAATGTTTAAATTGTGGGAAAAATTAGTATTGTAGTTAACACAATTGACGCCTTTGTTGCAGGAAGTATCGAGTAGCAAATCGATCCCCTATCCAGGTAGAACTCTAAGCAACTGAAATAATTACTTGGTTTTGTGGATGAGAATTTTTAGTGCCTGTTGAATGGGAGATACCTGAGGAATGGTAAGAAACCACAGTTAAAAAACTATTTGCCTAGAAATTAGCTAAGAGAAAGTGACAAGGAAATACAGAGACAGAGGGCAAGACCAGATTGGCCTCTGTATTTGCCACCAAGAAGATCATATATACGTGCCGTAGGTTGCAACCCCATAGGCATGGGAGGTGGGAGTATAAGCCATAGTAGACCTCTGTTATTCCTTCTTCTGTCACTCATTTTTTGTCTTTTCCCTTTTAGGATACAAACAAAGTCATGTCACAGGTGTTACCAAAAGCTCTATATGGAAAGCCACCAAGGTTCCTTTTTTATTTCTCACACTCATGTCAACATCACTGTTATAACCCATCCAAATTAGGCAATTGCATGCACAATGGGAAAAGGTACTGGATTGTGGAGAACTTAGGAACAAGTGGTAACAGGATGGGAAGTCAATACCCAAAAGGGGAGAGAGATGGATTTGTTTCACATACGCTATTGGGAATAAAGCACAAGATTTAGTAAAAGAGCAATTAATAAACAAAAAGGCTAAGCCAGCACAACAACCTAAACCTGTGCCAATCTCATTTAACAATTTGTATACAAAACTTGAACAGCAATTAGAAAAAGAAATAGATATCTCAAGAATGAGTCAAAATCAGTTTGTGGAATTGGGGGAAAGAATAAGTAGGGAACTTAACATGACCAGCTGTTGAGTCTGTGGAGGGGCTTTGATGTCAGAAGAATAGCCATAGAAAGGCAGCAGCTTAGGACCAATTGAGTTCCTTAAGTGGAACCAAACAAGTACAAGTGGAAAAAAACAACTAGAAGGGTAGATTTTAAGTGATAGGGGAAGAATGTCTCTGGTGCACTGGAAGAAAGTTCCTTCATGAAGTAAGAAAAACTCCCTGTAAAATATATAAGGTTAGTAATGGAACTGCTGTATAGTGGATCCCAGAGGAACCAACCCTGTACTGGACTCAGGGAAAAACAAAAAAGGGAAATTGTAAGTATAATAATGAAATTAGAGTTTTTCAATGTTATGATACAGGCAAGAATCCTTACTTTGGCATCCCAGAAATCTTCAAATTTTGGGAAAATATAAATCAGCAAAAAAATTATTATTAGAAAGCTCCAGATGGCTTATTTTAGATATGTAGAAAAAGAGCATACCCAAAACTACCCTCTCAGTAGAAAAGGAGCTGTACTGTAAGAATCAGCTAGCCAAGATTTTTTCTTTTACCAAGACCTCATAGAGATCAATTAGGGATACCAGTTTATGAGGACCTAAAGAGAAATAAAAGAGATTTGATTAGAGGATTCCAAAAATGGGGAGATGAGGAATGGCCCCCTGAACGCATACTGGAAAGGTATGGACCAGCCACCTGTGTTATGAACAGTTTCCAGGTGTTCCCCAGAAACGCGGGCAGGGCTTTCCTAGTTTCCATGGCAACACTAAAAGAAAACTACTAACTCTAGCTAGGTACCGATATTGAAATGCTAATTAGCTAATTGCTCTGTTTGTTTTCTCTAAACTACCTGGGGACAACCGGTCCCCCACCCCTCCACGCTGCCACTCTGAGACTAACATGCAAATAGAAACCCCTTAGGATCATGGGAGTATTTTTAGGAGGGAAAAAAGAATATAAATCAGAAACTGAGCACAGTAGAGGAGTCCAGGCAAATGCCCTAGCTGAGGAAGAGGGAAACACATCCCCTGATTGACTGTTAACTGTCGCCATCACCTAAGAAGGAACATACTATATTAGGCTCTGAGAAGTAGGGTGATAGAGAGACAGAGAGCCCTGGTGCTGCCACCACGGAAGGAGCGGGGACAGCTGTTGTTCTGGACTTCAGCAACAGACTCTGCACACCACGCCTCCTCATCCTCGGGCCACCGGTGTGCCACAAGGAAAGGAGAAAGGACAGCTGCTGCTCGGGACTCCAGTGACCGGCTCTGCACACCGCCTTCCTTCCGGCTGCCTGGGAAAGCTACAACCGCGGGGGCGAGCTCTGCGTCGAGCCCCCTGCCCAGCTGATGTTTTTAATAAAGAGCTGAACATTAATAAAGGCATTAGCCCTGTTAATTTCAATTTGGGGGCTCGTCCGGGATAGCCACACCCGAAGAGGACCCCCGGGCAGCTGGACAGCTGGACCACCTGCTTCGAGGGACCCTCGGGAGTTGCTGGCTACCTTCGGACCCTAGGATCAGCGTTAGACAAGCAACGCAGAGGAGCGTCGGATTGGTAAGAAAAACCAGGAGACGAGCGAATGAGTGAGTGAATGAGACGGGGGCCGGCAGCTTGGACCCCCGAAGCGAGAGGGACCCGCTAGTACTGCGTTTCCAGACTCCTGCGAAGGGGCCGGCCAGGAACGGGGGGAAGCGAGTGGAACAGAGGAGCGACTGAGGCGTCTCCTTAGAAGTAAAGCAGGCCCTCCTCCGAGCGTGTGGAGGTGCCCTATGGGCAAAGTAAGTCCCTGGCAATCAGGGCAAGGGGAATACCTCCAGCAGGGTAGGTGGGATGTGGAGGTCCTAGAGGACATGTCCCCGGCACCGGCAGGATGGGATAGGACGGCAGGTGGGATGTCCCTGGCAGGTAGGGCGGGGTGTCCTAGCAGGCAGGAGTGACATGTACCTGGCAGACAGAGAGCATATCCCCAACAGGCAAAAGGCATGTCCCCGCCAGGCAGGACAGGATAACAGGGCAGGTAGGATGTCCATGGCAGGCATGGATGGAGGTCCCCGTCTGAGAAGATAGGGGAATGGCCCTGGAAGGCAGGGCAGGATGTCCCCATCAGAGCAGGCACTAACCCGAGTAAGCAGAAAGGCAGGAAGGCAAGCAAGCTAAGCCTAGTAAGGTCAGGCAAGGGGGCTTGGCCGGAGTTCGAGTGTAAGGCTCGGCAGGACGTTCGACCTTACCACTGCAGGGAGACCAAGCTTCCCAAGCCTAGTAGGAGAGTCAGGCAAGGGGACTTGGCCGGAGTTCGAGTGTAAAGCTCGGCAGGACGTTCGACCTTACCTCGGCAGGAAGACCAAGCTTCCCAAGCTAAGCCTAGTAAGGTCAGGCAAGGGGGCTTGGCCGGAGTTCGAGTGTAAGGCTCGGCAGGACGTTCGACCTTACCTCGGCAGGGAGACCAAGCTTCCCAAGCCTAGTAGGGTCAGGCAAGGGGGCTTGGCCGGAGTTCGAGTGTAAGGCTCGGCAGGACGTTCGACCTTACCTCGGCAGGGAGACCAAGCTTCCCAAGCCTAGTAGGAGAGTCAGGCAAGGGGGCTTGGCCGGAGTTCGAGTGTAAGGCTCGGCAGGACGTTCGACCTTACCTCGGCAGGGAGACCAAGCTTCCCAAGCCTAGTAGGAGAGTCAGGCAAGGGGGCTTGGCCGGAGTTCGAGTGTAAGGCTCGGCAGGACATTCGACCTTACCTCAGCAGGGAGACCAAGCTTCCCAAGCCTAGTAGGGTCAGGCAAGGGGGCTTGGCCGGAGTTCGAGTGTAAGGCTCGGCAGGACGTTCGACCTTACCTCGGCAGGGAGACCAAGCTTCCCAAGCCTAGTAGGGTCAGGCAAGGGGGCTTGGCCGGAGTTCGAGTGTAAGGCTCGGCAGGACGTTCGACCTTACCACTGCAGGGAGACCAAGCTTCCCAAGCCTAGTAGGAGAGTCAGGCAAGGGGGCTTGGCCGGAGTTCGAGTGTAAGGCTTGGCAGGACGTTCGACCTTACCTCGGCAGGGAGACCAAGCTTCCTAAGACTAGTAAGAAGGTTAGGCAACGGACCAAGTAAGAGTTGGGGGCGAGACTTAGCAGGGGTACAAGCCTAGAAAGTCCAACAAGAAGTCCAAAACTTAGGCTGAAGAGCAAGAGAACAGAGGACAATAGATGTGAATGTGACTAGTGATTGTCCTAACCAAGAAACAATGTAAAGTGTCCAGAAGGTAGTCGTGGTTTAGTTAAAAGAGACTAAATTCAGGCAAGGGATTCAAAATATTAAGTTGTGGGAATGCAGCTTTAATTGCCTGTTAGTATATTCCATTTTACATAGATACACCATTTAAAGTATTTTCTTTCCCTTTCTTTTTGAGGCCTGAAAATGGGAAGAGGTTATAGTAAAGGAGCAGATCCTTCCAAAGAAAAAGCCAAGAGGATTCCCCCTAACAGCCCCTTAGGGCAATTGTTAGACCAATGGGATTCTCTGGAAGCCACGAAGGGTCTAAACAAGAGTAAGATTATACATTACAGTATAGAAGTATGGCCGAAGTTAGAATTACAGGGAGAATGGCCATGGTATGGAACCCAAGATCAGTGGATGTGTAATCAGCTAAACCAACACCTAAAAACCCGAGAGGACCTTGATGTAGAACAACTATCTTATGCAGCTTGCTGGCTGGAGAATTCTATAATGAGACTGTGAGAATATGCAAGTTACAAAGAAATAGAGAAGAAGACAAAGAGAATGGAGAAGAGACTAGAAAAAGAAAAAGATGGGACCCCCTTGATTACCTACCCCCTTCTGCTCCTG
Organism: Vidua chalybeata; assembly: GCF_026979565.1. NCBI lineage: Eukaryota > Metazoa > Chordata > Aves > Passeriformes > Viduidae > Vidua > Vidua chalybeata. Next base: position 155,828 of record NC_071556.1, on the reverse strand, counting down.
TTACCTCCCCAACAGTTTCCCCAGTTAATCCTTTGTCCCCTCCTATTATTCCTTTCCCCGGTTTTCCCCCCTCTATTCCAACCACCTCCCCAGTTCCCTCTTCCCCTTCTCCAACGGGAGCTCCCTTGCCTAGTGCGCCTGCCTCAACTACTACCTCCCTACCTGGGGCCTTAGAAGGAGGGCCATATTGTAACACCCGATCCAAAGCACCACGGGTAGAAAGGCTCTTTCCCCTTAGGGAAGTCCCCATGGGTGGAGTAGCTGGAAGAGTTGGGTTTGTAGATGCACCTCTGACAGCTTCCGAAGTCCGGGGATTTAAGAAAGAGCTAGGAAATTTAGTAGAAGACCCCGTTGGAATATCTAACCAGTTAGACCAATTTCTAGGGCCAAATATTTATACCTGGGGAGAGCTTAACTCTATTCTAAGCATTCTGTTCTCTCCAGAAGAGGTCCGGATAATCCGAACGGCAGGGGTGAAGATATGGGAAAGAGAAAATAGATTGGGGCCCCCAGGGGACCAAAAGATACCCTTAGTAGACCCCAACTGGAATCCCAACCAGGAAGAAGGAAGGCAAAACATGAGAGACTATAGGTCACTCATGATAAGAGGGATCAAAGAGTCTATCCCTAGGGGAAGCAACACGAAATTGGCCTTTGATAGTACGCAGGAGAAGGATGAGACGCCAGCAATGTGGCTTAACCGACTAAAACGAAATTTCCAGTTATATTCAAATATAGACCCAGATAGCCCAGAGGGTCAAGTCCTCTTGAAGGTCCAGTTTGTCACCAAATCCTGGCCCGATATTAGACAGAAGCTAGAAAAGATGGAGGACTGGCAAGAAAAGAATATGAATGAGCTGCTCAAAGAAGCCCTGAGAGTTTATCTAAGGAGGAAAGAGGAAAAGGCCAAAACTAAGGCTAGAATTATGGTTGCAGTTGCTCGAGAAAGTATAAGAGCAGGCAGATCACCAGCACTGCCGTCTAAGTCAAGTGAGAATAGACCAGGGCCATTACCAAAAATTAGAGACCAACCAACACCATCATATGGAGCAAATAAGAACTTTAATGAGTTCAGGAAACCTGAGGCCTCACAAAGCAACAGGAGGTGCTATTACTGTGGTGAGATAGGACACCTTAAAAGGAATTGTAAGAAGTTTCAGTTTGATGAGGTAATGCATAGAGAACAAGAAGTCTTAGAAGAGATTTCAAGATGACTAGGGGTGTCAGGGGCTCTATAAGTTAAGGGACCCAATGAACCATCAAGAAGAGCCCTTGGTAAACTTTGAGGTGGGTCCCCACTATGAAGAATTTGAGTTCTTAGTTGACACAGGGGCAGATAAGTCCAGTATAAACAAGTTACCAGTAGGAATCACCATTGGGAAGAAGGTCTGTGAGGTTTTAGGGGCAGAGGGAAGACCATTTAAAGCACCTATAGTTGAGAATATAGAAATCAAGGGGAATTCAAGACAATGCTTGGCAGACTTTATCTATCTGCCCAATTTAGGGAGTAACCTCTTGGGAAGAGACTTGCAAGTTCAACTGGGGGTAGGGATCATCCCGAGGGATGGGAGGATGGTAGTCCAGGTCATGAGGCTGACTCAGAGAGACATAGAGGAAATAGACCCCAGAGTATGGGCAGAAGAGAGTAAGTGTGGATACTTGAACATCACGCCAATAAAAATAGAAATGCAAAAAGATACACCCCCTATCCGAGTCAAGCAATACTCAATATCCCCCGAGGGCAGGAGAGGATTAGCCCCAGTGATCGAACGACTATTAGAGCAAGGTATTCTAGAATCCTGCATGTCCCCCCATAACACTCCTATACTAGCCGTAAGAAAAGCAGAGGGGAAATACAGGCTAGTTCAAGACTTAAGGGAAGTAAACAAGAAGACTATTACCAGACACCCTGTAGTATCCAACCCCTACACCCTTTTAAGCCAAATTCCAAGGGAACATGCCTGGTTCACAGTTATAGATTTGAAAGATGCCTTCTGGGCATGCCCGCTGGCAGAGGAATGTTGTGACTGGTTTGCATTTGAGTGGGAAGATCCTGACAGAAGGAGAAAGCAACAGCTAAGATGGACACGCCTCCCACAGGGGTTTACAGAATCCCCAAACCTCTTTGGGCAAGCACTAGAGGAACTACTAGGGCAGTTCACCTCTGAAGAAAACACTCAGATCTTACAGTATGTAGATGACTTATTAGTATCTGGAAATGAGCGAGACCAGGTAAAAACCACTAGTGTTCGACTCCTAAATTTCCTGGGAGAAAACGGTCTAAAAGTATCCCAAGAAAAACTACAATTTGTAGAATCTGAAGTGACTTACCTAGGTCACATAATTAGAGGAGGGTATAAGAAACTAAGTCCCGAGAGAATCTCAGGTATCCTGTCTATCCCAGCTCCCAAAACTAAGAGACATGTAAGGAAGCTACTAGGCCTGTTTGGTTATTGTAAACTGTGGTTAGATCAATACACCAAAAGCATGAAGTTCCTTTATGATAAATTAGTAGACTCTGAGCCTGTAAAGTGGACAGAAGAGGATGAGGAACAGCTACGAGGCTTGAAAGATAAACTATCCTCAGCACCTGTTCTAAGCCTGCCTGACCTTAAGAAAGAGTTTAACCTGTTTGTGAGTACAGAAGGGGGAATTGCATATGGGGTATTAACCCAGGAATGGGGAAGACAAAAAAAACCAATAGCCTACCTCTCAAAACTATTAGACCCAGTAGCCAGAGGATGGCCAACTTGCCTACAAGTAATTGCAGCTGCAGCTATCCTGATAGAAGAAGCCCAAAAATTGACTCTGCAAGGGAAAATTAAAGTCCACACCCCCCACGATCTCAAAACAGTGCTAAGCCAAAAAGCTCAGCAATGGTTGACTGACTCTAGAATATTGAGGTATGAGATCATCTTAATGAACACAGGGGACTTAGAGTTAGTCACCTCCAAATGTCTAAACCCTGCACAATTTCTTACCGGAGAACCCCTAGCAGATCTAGAACATGATTGTGTTGAACTCATAAATCTACAGACCAAAGTGAGAGAGGATTTAGAAGATGTACCCTTGCCATACGGGAGATCCCTTTTTATAGATGGGTCCTCAAGAGTAGTATGAGGGAAAAGAGCCTCAGGATATGCTGTCATAGATGGGGAAGACATGAAAGTCATGGAAAAAGGGAAACTGCCCTCGAACTGGTCAGCCCAGTGTTGTGAAGTCTATGCTTTGAAAAGAGGATTAGATCTGTTAAACGGAGATCAAGGAACTATTTACACAGACTCGCAATATGCGTTTGGGATCATCCATACCTTTGGAAAAATTTGGGAGGAACGTGGCTACTTAAACTCCAAAGGGAAGAACCTAGTACATGAGAAACTGATAAAACTAGTATTAGAATCCTTACAAAAGCCCGCAGAGATAGCTGTGGTGCATATAAAGGGACATCAGAAAGGACACACACGTGAAGAAAAGGGAAACCGATTAGCAGATCAGATTGCTAAAGAAGCAGCCTTAGACCCAAGAAACCCAGTAAAAGCCTTTAAAATAGAAGTAGGACCAAGTAGAGAAAGAAAAAAAAGAAGAGCTGAGATTCAGTGAAAAAGAATTAAAAACAATAAAAGAACTAGAATTACATCAAGGGAAACAAGGAGAATGGTTAACTCCTGATGGGCGTAGGTTCCTAAATAAAGCCCTAGCTCGAAGAGTGCTAGTAGAGTTACACGAATTGACCCACTGGGGAATCCAAGGTTTGTGCGACCACTTTTTACGGGAAAATTTATGCCTTGGAGTTTATGATCTGGCAAAAGCAGTCACAAGAGGGTGTGCGATTTGCCTGAAAACTGACCAAAAGGTAATGAGAAAAATTGTGTATGGGGGAGGAAAAATTGCTTTGAGACCTTTTCAAAACATATAAGTAGATTTCACTGAAATGCCCTCTGTGCAGGGGTACAAACATTTACTAGTGATCGTAGATCATCTCACTCACTGGGTGGAGGCCTTCCCAACCAGAAAAGAAACTGTGCAGGAAGTTGCAAGAATAATCCTAGAAAACATCATACCACGATACGGGCTGGTCAATAACATTGACTCGGACCGAGGTCCACATTTTGTTGCTCAAACTTTGCATCAAGTAACAAAAGCCCTGGGGATAAGGTGGAGATTACACACCCCATGGCATCCTCAGAGCTCTGGAAGAGTAGAAAGGATGAATAGAACCCTTAAAAATGTGTTAACTAAATTAATTGAAGAAACAAAAATGAATTGGCTCAGGTGTTCACCTCTCGCTCTCTTGCGCATCAGAACCAGACCTCGGTCCGCCATGAGGGTCTCTCCGTATGAAATGATGTTTGGACTCCCTTTTTTAATCACCCCTTTCAGTACAGCAGATTATCTGGAAGGGGAGGCAGCAACCCAGAAATATTTAGAGGTCATAGGAAAATCCCTAGAAGGCCTCAGGAAGAAGGGGTATCTTCCCCAAACCTCCCCTCTAGACACCAATGCGCACAACATCAGTCCTGGGGATTGCGTGTTGATAAAGTCCTGGAACACTACTACTCCATTAACCCCCAAATTCGAAGGACCTTTCCAGGTACTACTCACCACACACACTGCAGTGCGGACCCAAGAAAAAGGCTGGACCCACGTCACCAGAGTCAAAGGACCAGCGCCACCCCCGGATGCCGGACCAGACCCAACAGTGTCACCCTCCTCCTCTTGTGCATGGACAGTAATTAAGAAACCAGAGGACGTAAAATTAACTTTAAGGAAGACTTGCTAGAGACTGATATACAGTAAGGTGTTAAGAACTGTTTCTGAGTTAAAGTACCATAGAAAAGGTTTAAGTACTTGGTAATTGTTTAATAAGACTAAGTGTCCTTTAGCCAAAGGAGTTACAACTTGGTTCCTAAAGAACAATAGAATTACCCTCAGGCCTGAGTGAAAGCATACAAATGCCAAAAGAAGTTAGCCCTCAAAAGCCAAAGACTGTAAGTTGATGCGGGCTTAAGCCCGATCAAAGAAATAGAGGAGGGATTTGTTATGAACAGTTTCCAGGTGTTCCCCAGAAACGCGGGCAGGGCTTTCCTAGTTTCCATGGCAACACTAAAAGAAAACTACTAACTCTAGCTAGGTACCGATATTGAAATGCTAATTAGCTAATTGCTCTGTTTGTTTTCTCTAAACTACCTGGGGACAACCGGTCCCCCACCCCTCCACGCTGCCACTCTGAGACTAACATGCAAATAGAAACCCCTTAGGATCATGGGAGTATTTTTAGGAGGGAAAAAAGAATATAAATCAGAAACTGAGCACAGTAGAGGAGTCCAGGCAAATGCCCTAGCTGAGGAAGAGGGAAACACATCCCCTGATTGACTGTTAACTGTCACCATCACCTAAGAAGGAACATACTATATTAGGCTCTGAGAAGTAGGGTGATAGAGAGACAGAGAGCCCTGGTGCTGCCACCACGAAAGGAGCGGGGACAGCTGTTGTTCTGGACTTCAGCAACAGACTCTGCACACCACGCCTCCTCATCCTCGGGCCACCGGTGTGCCACAAGGAAAGGAGAAAGGACAGCTGCTGCTCGGGACTCCAGTGACCGGCTCTGCACGCCGCCTTCCTTCCGGCTGCCTGGGAAAGCTACAACCGTGGGGGCGAGCTCTGCGTCGAGCCCCCTGCCCAGCTGACCTTTTTAATAAAGAGCTGAACATTAATAAAGGCATTAGCCCTGTTCATTTCAACCTGGACACAAGATGGGAGTTGGGGATAGCGGACCACAATGTATATGCTAAATTGTATTATAGGACTCCAAGATGCTGTAAAGGTAATAACAAACGGAACTGGTCGGGCAATGGAATTAATATCACGGCAACAAACCCAAACAAGAGCTGCCATGTGTCAGAGCAGATTTGCTTTAGACTATTTGTTAGCTGAAGAAGGGGGTGTTTGTGGAAAATTCAATACATCAGATTGTTGTTCAAAATAGATGACAATGGGGATGCTGTTCTGGATATTTTCAATGATATCGGAAAAATTGCCCTTGTGCCAATTCAAAAGTGGGAAAGCTAAATACTAGCTGGTGGGATAACATATTGGGAATAGAATCATGGAAGAAGTTAGGTTTCTTCCTTTTATGTGCTGTAGCTGGTCTAATATTTCTTCCGTGTTTGATCCCCTGTTTCATTCGGCTCATCACTAGTGTAGTCCAAGGCATGCAGTTAGTGACCACGCCCATGGACCAAAAATTGACTACATCTAAAATGGTGCAAAAGATTATGGTGTTAAAGAAACAAAAAAATATAGAAGATCTCTTCAAAGAAGTGACATTGATTTGTGAAAAAAATGAATGAATAATGAAGGCTAGAAAACAAGGAATATTGCTCAAGCCAAATGATTTATAAAAAGAAAGATGGAGGATTGTGAAAAATGCATATTGTATGATTGACTCTTTACAAATATTAAAAGGAATACTGTATGTGTTATGTTGTAAAGTTATATTGTATTAATTTCTTTGTAGTACTGCATTAATCCTTTTTAAGTAGTGTGGTAAATATAGTTTTTAGGCTATAGCATAATATTAAAATAGAAAGTATGTGATGTAAGATACTTTTTGTAACTAGTTCAAGGAATTGATAAGATAACCAAAAAACTCTTTGCAACAAGACACCAGGATCTCAAGAGAAGAATTATTGCCACCTTATTGGGGCTGTTCAGACTTCTCCAGATTTCTAAGAGCCAAAAAATTGATTTACAAGATGAAGGGGGGGGGGGGAGAATTAAATGAATTAAATAGGAGACATCCTTTGTTTGAAAAGAATGTTTGAATCATGTATAATATATATGAATATGCAACAGGCTGTTACTGTTAAGAGTTAATCCTTAATTAGCTAGGTGTGTTTCTGTGGCAGAGTGCCAGACACCCTGGTGTCCCTAATTCTTTGCTTTTTATTGTGCTTTATTGTCCTAACTCTGATTGTCCAAATTCTTATTGCTCTAATTTTTATTACTATTTTATAACTATTTTATTACTATTACACTTTTAAAATTTTAAAACAAATGGTGAAAAATGCATATTTTATGATTGGCTTTTCGCAAATGTTACAATGAATATTATATGTGTAATGTTGGAAAGTTATGCTGTATTAATTCTCTCAAGTAGTGTTTTGAATATATTTTTAGGTTATAACACAATGTTAAAATAGAAACTATACTATGTAAGATACTTTATAACTAGCTCAAGAAAGAGATGGGATAATCAAGGAATTCTTCGCACAAAGATAACAAGTACAGAAACCCCTAAATTTTCCAGAGGAGAGAAATTTATGGCTTTCCTTATCAACAGAAATGAACTTCTTCAAGCCTGACTTAGACTCAAAGGCGCCTGGGAATTAACAGCAACTTTTTGACAAGTACCAGACAAATTTCTTGTTTTAAATAAAATATATGCATAATCATGAAGTGTTTTGTATATGCAACAGGCTATTGCTTTTAAGGTTATTCCTTTGTTCACAAGGCATGCTTGTCGTGGCTTAAGTGCCCGAGAGCATCCGGACGTCCGTAATTCTTTGCTTTTTATTGTCTTGTAATTGTCCTAACTCTAAATCTTTATTACTCTAATTGTATTACTATTTTTATAACCATTTTATTATTATTAAACTTTAAAAATTTTAAAAACCAAGTGATTGGCGTTTTTCACACAAATGATTGGTGTTTTTCACAGATGCTTTCAAATGGCTTCTTCCCCTTACAGTTTTCATCAATCCCTTTCCACCAATAAGGAGAAACTAATACAAGTAGTACAAAAAGTGAAAAAATAACAGCCTACTACCAGGCGAAACAGCAACGGGCAAAAATTAACAGTAATAGTCACTAGTTACAAAGTTGCTGAAGTCTCAGGGACTCCCAGGAAAAAAGAAACTCAAAATGGCAGAGTGACCCCTTGCCCCAGATGGTGGCCCCCACAGCTGACGACATGTGTGGAGACAAAGGGAAAATGGTGGCAAGCCACCTCTCTTATCTCTCCGGCAGTGGCAGGTCCGTTGGCGAAGGTGGCCGGCACCCTCTGGCGGCTGATACTCAAGGGCTAGAACTCGTGGAGGGATTTCTTCCTCTTGGCAGAAGACAGCAAGGCAAGGCAAGGCAGTCGGGCCAGGGAGGCTCTATGTCTGCTCGCATCGGCCAGGCGCTGCTGGAGGCTGCGGTGGACCGGACAGAGCGGGGCTGCTCCATTCCTCTCAGCACGTGGCTGCGACTGCAGGCAGGTGTTGCAAAATTTACTTTGTAACACTTTTTGATTGGGAAATGGAGCTTCTCGAGTTGCTACTGTTACGAGTACAGACAAGCAACAAGAAAAAGCCAAGGAGCAAACCACGAGGCCAGAGACAAAGCTCCTTCTGCGCGCTCCGATTTTAAATAATCCAGGCGCTGCCCAGCCCCAGCCCCTATTCCGGCCTGCAAGGCTCTTAAAGAGGCAGTAGTGATTTTTTGGCACAGATCCATACAGACGACAATAATATTCTGGGTTACCCAGGACACTCTACATGAAGACATTGCTTCTTGCTTGTGTTTGCTTTTACTCCAGTTATGGTAACTACAGGTACACAGTGTAGTACGTATATATTATTAAAAATAAGACTATAATTTGTTCCCATCTCAGAAGAGTTGGATTGTCAGTGTTCAAGTATATCTGTATTTTGGGGAGGCAGGTAAGGTGTTCAACTGCTTAATGTTCTCTGCCTCTACAGCAGATATGCCAAAAGCCCTCCTGAGTCCCTTTGGGTCTTTGTAATAGCTGTTCTGGAGGAAGTCTATGCCTAGAATACATGGGGCCTCTGGGCCAGTCACAGTAGGATATTTCTGCTACTCCTTCCCAGTCAGGCTCACCTCAGCTTCCAACACTGTCAATTGCTGCAATCCTCCCATCACCCTGGCAATGGAAATAGGTTCCCCCCCAACATGTCCCGATGGTATCAGGGTAAACTGCGCACCAGTATCAACTAAGGCGCCATATTTCTGTGGCTCTGATGTGCCAGGCCATCGGATCCAAACCATCCAGAAGATCTGGTTTTCCCATGCCTCCTCCTGGCTAGAGGCAGGGCCTCTCTAGCCCTGGTTATTATTTCTTTCCTGGGCATACCTCCCTCCCAAAGATTACCTTCAATACTGTCACTTCCCTCAGCTGTTGGATCCCTTCCTCAAGGGTCTTCCAGCGCATTCTGTGGTGGTGCTCCTGCATTCTCTCCCTGTGGACAAATCTCTCTCTGACACTCATTAAAAGCCGCTCCCAGAGGGAAAGGGACCCCGGCTCCCTTACAAAAATCTGATTTATACATGAGTCCTGGGTCAAGGGCCCCAAATTCCTTGCCTCATCACCATCCAGCTGGATTCCTGTACCCATAAGGTCCCAGACCCGAAGCAGCCAGGTTGTATAAGCCTCACGTCCCCATCCTACAGTGTCTTTGTGCAGATTATGGAGACTTTCATACGTCAGGGACTTGGTGATGATCGCAACTTCTAGCTCCTCTGTGGGTTGTGAGGGCTCTCCATTCTTATCCTTATCTGGGTGCTCTGATTTCATCTTAGACCTCCTTATTTCTACAGGAGCGACTGCTGCTGGCTGTGACTGCCCTTGTGGTTCAGCTGGAACCTGGACGGTTGTAACATCTGTGGGTTCCACTGCTGCACTATTAGACTCTCCCTCTTTGAGGCAGGGGGAGGGCTTCTCACTAGCTGGGGAAATGTACTACTTCAGCATCTGGCCTATCTCCTTCAGAACCCCCACCAAATCTGGATGGTTCATTTCTAAGCTGGGCTGTGGGGCAGGCTCAGGCTCTGGGGTAGCAGCATCCCTAGTCTCTAGGGGTAGTTATCCAGGTTAATCTTCCCTTATTTCTGAATGCTAAATAGAACAGGCCTATCAGCAACACCAACCATTGTATGATATCATTAGCATTTTGAGTGGATCTGAACCCTTCAAAAACTGGTGGAGCAGACCCAAAGAGATGGTTAAAGGGTTGGGAGAAAATTTCCCGCAGTGTCATTTCTTCACAGTAGGTACCATTATTAAAGTAACCCCTAAAGCATACAATTAGTGTGTGATACCTCTGAATCCATGTGCCTGCCTTCCAGAGGAAGTTAAAGATCTATTAATTCCTCACCTTATTAACCCATAAAACAAACAGGTTAACAGCCACAGTACCCTTAGTTATAGGACCCATGTTTAGATAAGGGCCTGCAAATGGAAGAAGTATAGCCACAACCACATGCCATCCAAGCCAGGGTAAGCTAGACTACATGGTGACACTTAATGAGGTTTCTATATCAGCACACAAAAATTAGATTACTCAAGAACTGTTATTCTCTTTGTCACCATTTTTCTCTCAATGCCCTCGAGCTGCATGTTGGGTGACAAAATCTGTCTATGGTTTGAAAAGACAAGTGTTTGCTTAGGAAGGCAGGAGCCTCCCCTGAAATGGAAAATGTAAACCCCCTCCCTCCAAATTGTTATAAGTTTGAAATTAAAAGTCTCTCAGGCAAAGACATGGGAATAGGAATAACAGTTCTTTACTAGGAAAATAAAAAAATATACAAATGCAATAGTACAAAAAAAAAAAACAACCAACAAACAAACAAACAACAAAAAAAACACTGACAGAGTTAGAATACGACCTTGTAGGAGGAGGGGTTGGGGAAGGCAGTCTAGGGTTGCCATGGGAAACAGCAGTTGTATGAGTTCTCCACCCCCTTTTGTAAGAGAATTGTACCCTCCCCCTGTCCTGTCAGTTATTGTTCAAGTCTGCCCCTTAGCCTAGAATCTTCTCTGTTCCACGTTTTCCCTTTGGTTCTTCCACCAAGAACACTCCTTTCCCTTTTCCCCACTGGTTAATGTTATATTTCCCCTCCCTTTAGCCTTCTCCTGATTGTACCCTCGAATGCTAAACCCTCCTACCCCTACGCAGTAAAAGAATCCTCACCCCGCCCTTCGGGGCTCTCGGAATCTGCCTCCCTTCTGCTTCGTTGTCTCCCTGTTTGCCCCTTCTGCGACCCTTCAACAAACGAGCAGGATTTCAGCAGCCTGAGTGTCCCTCCCGTTCTTCTGGTGGACCCTCAGACGTACCAGCTATCCGAGCTTCGTGCCGAGTGGCTAAAAGCCCCCACGGCTCGGCACGACCTGATGCCCTGTGGGTCAGGGTGTTGGTAGCAGTCTTACTATATGGTGGCTGCAGCGCTCCTGAAGTGACAGATGTGGTTCTGTTGAAGATTGATCTTGTAGAAGGCTATAGTTTTCTTCTAAAGGTCTAGTGGTGATTCAGATGGGCCTAGTCTTCCTCTGGGAATGCAGTGGAGAAGAAAGCTGCTCTTTTGGGAATCTAGTGGGAAAAGGCTGCTTGTGGTCTTCTAAATCTCTGATTATATCTAGATAGAAATGCTTGGCTCCTCCCTCTGGGCAGAGCTTCTCACAATGGGATGATGTAATTTTTATCAGTCATGCAGTGAGACTCAATGGCCTAATAACAGAAGATATCACCTCAGAAGGATGATTGGCTGTGGAAGAGATAAAGAAAACTGCCCAATTAACAGAATATCTTCTGCCCCACCCCTAACAGATAGGAATAGAATGCACACCCTTATTTCTAGCCTAAGACATACTAGTTTGGCCTGTAATTAAGTTAAATTTAATCATAATACCTTTTATGAGACCTATGTTTTGGATTTGTGCCAAGAACAGGGTTTATAGCACAGGGATATTTTAGTTCCAGTCCCCTCATTATTAGGGTCAGAATCTGAATCTGAATCCCAAGGACAAACGAAAAAAAAATTAAAATTAGATCCCACACATTTTCAAGGTCCAAGTTATTATTTTTCAGATTTAACCCTGAGTTTTTCAGGCACAAACACTATTTTTATGACACAATCCACACAAAGAGGGAGAACTGCATACATTTTAAATCACCAGAACCTGTGTTTGGGAGAACAAGTAGTCAATTTAAAGTCTAAACCCATATTTTTAGACTATAAGATTGCTAAAATTTGCTAATTTTCTAAAAAGCAATTAATAATTGCGAAGGTTTATGCTTTTAGAGTTGAAAGACATATTGAGAGGGTCCAAAGCATTATTTTTAAGGCTCAAGGTCCAAAGCCTTATTTGTGAGTCCAAAGGCTCATTTTTGCCCCCAAACCTTCATTTTTTGTTTTCCAAAACCTCGGTGTTGGGGACCAAAGCCCCTCTTTAGAATTAAGTCTGCAATTTGGTCATCTCCAGTCCTTCTTTTAAGATTTCAAAGACTCATTTCCTCATGCACTTATGAATAAATTACATCCTGAGACACTATGGGGTGGGGTGGGGGTGGGGGCAGGGAGGGAGTGAGAGTGCTCATCCTTCCTTCTTTGTGATGGCGCAGGTGTTCCCTGAGTCACACTGGGACGCATGTCAGCTCCAACAGTCTGTCTGCAGGTGGCTCATCCTTCAGTAGCTTTTTGGGCAAGCTGAAAAATTTTAGCTGCAACACTTGAGACAGGGAGCTGCAGATTTTAGAGGTTGTCAGGGCTTTCTCCACTGAGGATCAATTCACCAGCATGAGGCAGACCAAAATGGGCTTCTGGGAGAGACTGGAGCCCACCTTCATGATGCCCAGCATCACCCCTTGAGGTACAGACATCTGCAGACACCACAGGACTGTCGCCAGGACCCATGCAGCATTGTGGGACATGGCAGCTGTTCTGTGGGTGTCTCTGTCCAAGGCTGCAGACAGCAGTGGCACATCTGCCAATGCCCCACAGCCCAGGGGTTCTGGGAGAGTTGAGATCCAGCAGATGCAGAGCACAGCCTGGCTTTCCTCTGCTTTCCAGAGAGAATGGCTGTCTGGGACACAGTGGCTGGCTACATCCCAAAACAGCTCTTGCTGTACAAGGTAGGACAATACCCATATCCTCCTCATCTGCACAGAGATGTGGGGAATCCCATAGCCCTGGAGCATAGCCTGCAGTTCCTCTTGCTCTCCTCAGAGAGCAAGAGACCCACCTCAAAAGGCTCTGCTGCACTTTTAGGAGAGCACATCCAAAATTGAACGTGTTCAGGGATTGCTTCCACACAAAAGGTAACAGGACAGAAAGCTATTGCTGGCATTTAGCTCCCCATGACAGCCTAAAGCTTAACTTCTTGGCAGTGGAGAAGAATCACTAAGTTCTAAAGGGTCTTTTGTACCATCTTACCTATTAATTTTTTTCATGCCTAAAGCCTCCATTTTAGGGCCACAACCCAAATTTCTGAGCTTCCAACCTGTTTTATATTACCTTTTATTGGTTGTAGGACCTGATTTGGAAGGTCCAAATTTTCATTTGTAGGGTGAAGGTGCATCTGTAGAGTCCAAAGCCTTCTTTAGAAAGTCCAAAAGGTCTTTCAGGGGTCCAAACCCTCTTTTTAGCTTCCACAGATCTCCCCTCTGGGACCAAAACAAATGAGGCTCTAGACCCTGCAGATGACGCTTTGGACCTTCCAAATAGAACTTGGAGCCTTCAAAATGATGCTCTGAGCCCTTCAGATGAGTCGTGGCATTTGTGCCTAAACAAGGTCAGTTTGGACTTAAACCAGGATCTTTTGGATCCTAAAAATGAAATTGTAGTTCCTAAAAACAAGACTAAAATATATGGATAACAAAGGAATAGCCTTTAAAATGCCGTTTTACACCCTAGAAATAATTTGTTTTAGCTTCCAGATGAGACTTTGGGCATCAAGAACATAAGGCTTTGAGCCTTCAGTGAGCCTAAAATGAGGCTTTGGATTCTAATGTGCTCTCCTGAGAGGTGGATTCCAAAGAATTCTGGTGCTAAAAAGCCAGTAAGAATGAGCGAGCTAGGGTGAGAGAGAAGCTGGGTGGGTGCCTAGCAGCCATTGAAGGTCCACCAAAACACAGTTTCTGAAGGTGTTTGTTTGGTATTTCTAGTTCAGGGTCAGCTTGAGGCTGACCTTAAGAGCAGAGAAAATTCATTGAAAATGAACCCTAAGAGCCTAGGTGATTTGCTACACAGGTCACATGGACACATTACAGCACCTGGGAAGAATGGAAAAGAAAACCCCAGCACTGCGAGTGTGCCAACCAAACCAGTGGCCAGGCTCATAGCTCTCAGCAACCTTTAATTCCTCTGGCTGCTGCAGCTCCAGGAAGAGACAGGAGCTTGGCTGTTGGATGAACTCTTTACCAGGGGAAGTCCAGTGACTTCCATTTGTGAGAGGTGCCTGGGTTGTGGTAGCCATAGGATTCTGTGGGCACAACAGGAGATGTCCCCCTGCAACCTCATGTCACAAAGGGGCAGAGATGTGGCACCTGTCCAGCCATTATGACCTCACCTGCCCAATGCTTGGTATCCTGAGGAGCAGACCAGTAAAGATTGAGCTGGTCTTCAGGATAACTCGGCTCCTTCCTTTGCTACTTGCATGTCTGCATTTTTTCAAGCATTCTCTGTCTTTGGCAGTGTCTACCAGCACCAACAAAATGATCCTGACAGTTAAAGCTGTTCTGTGGGTCGCATTTCAGGTTTTTTAATTTTCAAGCTACATTTATTTTCTTTCTCAACAGGAGATGGGTTTTAGTTCTGATCTGATCTTTCTGGAGGAGGATCTGGATCCTTTGTCAGGCACAACTTTTCCATCTGTTCCTGAGAGGAGCAACAGCTGCAACAGGAAATAATTTCTGTAACAGTTTTGCCAGCAGCCTTGAACTTTGTGAATGCCCACAGACAATATGGCTGGTGCTGCATTCCTGAGTGTCAGTGGGCTAACAAACTGGAGTAAAATCTGGGGTGTTTCCTGAGAGCAGCCAGACTGACCCAGGTGATTTTGGTTAGACACAGAAAAATGCATTTGGTCACTCTATCACTAGTGCACAAGACTTTGAAAGAGGGCATTGCTCATAGAAAGACCTGACACCCATAGGTACTTGCTTGTTCTTTTCACATTACAATGAGGAAAAAGGAACTGATAATCCAAGGATCTAGAGGGGAAGGAAGGTAGCCTGAGGTCCAGAAATCAGAGTGGGCTTTGTTGGATTTTTGGAAGACTAAACAGGGGAACATACTGTTTTCCAAAACTGTTTCCATACCTGTAGATGTAAATGGGCTGTTAGGCTTTCCCTAGTGTTTCTGTGATGGCGGTTAGAGCTGTTGTTCTTGGTGCTCCTGTAGAGAACTCAACATTTGAATGTGCTTTCAAGCAACAATATTGACATATCTCATCAAATATAATTTTCCTGCAGCGGCAAGCATTGCTGAGGGAATGGCTCTGCCACAAAGGATCCTTTTTCCCCCAGAGGAGATTTGCATGGACTGGCAGCAAAGACAGAGACCCGGAGCAGGACTCTGCAACCTGGGCAGTACTTGCTACATCAATGTCATCCTGCAGTGCCTGACATACACACCTCCTCTGGCCAACTACCTGCTCTCTCGTGACCATAGCCAGTTATGTGAGTACTTTCAGGAATATTTCCTTGTAAATCTCTTGAGCACATCCTAAGGATTATAGAACCTGGAACTGTATTTAGGAAGACAGAAGCCCTTCTTTGTCAGCCCCATGAGCTTGTATTCAAAGAAGAAGAAGCCATTGTTCTATTGTGCGTGTCCACAGATGACACAAGATGTGTGTCCATCTTTAGGAAGGCACTTCTTTCTTGCCTGGTATCTCTGTCCCTGCAAGTTAAACCCTCTTGGCTAATTGCACCAAAAACTTGTGACAATTTCTGAAGAATGTTTTCCCTACACTAAAATGTCCTGGGCTTGTTAGGAACAGTTGGAACAGCTGGATAGATGGGCAGAGTTCAATAAGATGAAGTTTAATAAGTCCGAGTGCCGTCCTGCATTTTGGCCACAACAACCCCTGCAACGTTGTGGGCTGGGGACAGTGTGGCTGGACAGTGCCCAGGCAGAAAGGGACCTGGAGGCACTGGTCGACAGCTGACTGAACATGAGCCAGCAGTGTGCCCTAGTGGCCAAGAAGGCCAACGGCATTCTGGCCTGTATCAGAAATGGTGTGGCCAGCAGGAGCAAGGAGGTCTTTCTTCCCCTGCACTTGGCACTGGTGAGGCTGCGCCTTGAGTGCTGTGTCCAGTTCTGGGCCCCTCAGTTTAGGAAGGACGTTGAGACACTTGAGCATGTCCAGAGAAGGGCGACAAGGTTGCTGAGGGGCTTGGAACACAAGCCCTCTGAGGAATGACTGAGGGAGCTGGGGTTGTTTAGCCTGGAGAAAAGGAGACTCAGAGGTGACCTTATCACTCTCTACAGCTACCTGAAAGGTGGTTGTAAGTCAGGTGGGGGTTGGTTTCCTTTGCCAGGCAACAGCTGACAGAACCAGAGGACACAGTCTCAAGCTGCGCCAAGGGAAATATAGGTTGTATATTATGAAAAAGTTTTTTAAAGAAAGGGTGATAAAGTTCTGGAATGGTCTGCCCAGGGAAGTGGTAGAGCCACCATCCCTGGATGTGTTTAAAAAAAGACTGGATGTGGTACTCAGTGCCATGGTTTAGTTGAGGTGGTGTTAGGGCATGGGTTGGACTCCATGATCTTGAAGGTCTCGTCCAACCTAGTGATTCTGTGATTCTGTGACATTATCAACTTGGGAGGAGTGAAGACTGTTCTTAGAACTTCAAGGACTTCATTAGATTTCGCAGTGCTAGGGATTATGTGCTAACCTGAGGAGCCTTCCTCCCTCCCTCCCTCTTCAGGTCATCGGCAAGGCTTCTGCATGATGTGCATCATGGAAGCACATGTTAGGAAAGTCCTGCACTCTTCAGCCAATGTTATCTGGCCTAGGGCTGTTGTCAGGGACCTCAAATGTAAGTCATTTCAGATGCTTTGATACGCTCCCTCCCTTTCTTGTAAGTGAGAACTACTAACTTCTTTCTTAGTCATAGGAGAAGAATTTGAGCCTGACATGGCCGGAGACGCCTATGAGTTCTTACGCTGCGCTCTTGAGGCCATGCAGAGAGCTTGTCTGAGTGGAAGCAGCAAGTAAGCATAAGTAAATTATCTTTCCCATGTTCCCAAGCCCACTGGACTCCTTGGATGTGCTCCCATCAAGGAAAGCCTATGCCCAGGGCTTTCCAAGCTAAACTCTTGGAGGAGGGGACAACTCTGCCTTGCCATTTATTTCCAGTGTGGACATCTCTTCTCAAACAACTACTATCATCCATCAAATATTTGGGGGCTTTCTGAAATCCAGAGGTAATGTTTCCACATCTATTGTTCTCCTTGGCATTGTTTTCACCCTTCTGTCTGTCTGTGATAAAAAGCTGGTCCTGTAACTGGCATAACTGGTACCATGAGCATAAGCTGCCACCATCATTTAACTTCACTCAGCGTTTTGATTTTCCTTCCAGTCACATGCTTGAGGTGCCAAGCAGTTTCTGATTCCTACAAGGCCTTCCTGCATGTCCTTTTGGATATCAAAGTAAGAGGGCTTGCAGTTGTGCTTCAAGACATCTCAAGGTCCCTGTAGTTTTTCAGATCCAAAGCATTTGTCTTAACAATGGGTCCTGTGAGCACAAGGGAGCTTGGTGGTGGGTGGGAGGGAAAATGTACCTCCTTCTGCAGAGACCATGGCACACATCTCCCCATTCTACAGAGGAAGCTCTTGATGGCCCCAGGAACTCCTGGGACAAAAAAGAAATGTTCAGCATCCCTCCCTCCCATCCTCCCCCCCTCCCTCCTCCCCCTCCCCGCCCTCCCTTCCTTCCTGTCTCCCTGTCTCCCCCCTACCCTCCCTTTCTTCCCTCCTTTCTTCCTTCCACAGCCTGCAGAGTCATGTTGAGTCTCCTCAGCATCAGGTGCCTGGATCTTTTTGTTGACTCCTTGGAAGTGTTCAGGCATGGGCATTTTCCACAGCTCAGTGGCTCCTTTCTCTCTTCTCCAGGCACCCTCATCCCTCACCAAAGCTCTGGAGAACTTTGTGACACCTAAGAGTCTGGATGGAAAATGCTGCCTCAAATGTAGCAAGTAAGATGATTTCTAACAACTTATTAACACTTGATTCTGTGTGGAAGAGCTGCTTGTCATTGAGCAGAATCATCTTCTCATGGAGGTTTAAAGCACGATAATGAGATATGGTTTTTTTTATGTGACCTAATGGCATGGAATAGCCTTAAAATACTGTAAGGATATGTGAGACACAAAAGCTTGTCTAGTCTTGTTGGGCGAAGATAGGGTACATTTCAGCACTTGTCTCTGCTTTGTTTCAAGGTGTGAGAAGAAGGTAACCGCCTCTAAGAGGGTTACAGTCCATTGTGTGCCTAAGGTCTTCACGGTGTGCCTGGAAAGGGCTGCTGATCACACAGGCAAGAAGATCAGCAAGGTGTGTATGCAACTGCAGTGCAACTTTCTCTTTGAAGCAGGAGATTTCCCAAAGCAGTGCACTCTTTCAGAAGCTGCTCATGTTGGGGTTTTTGTGTTCTGTTACGGGTAGAGGAGAATTCCTATGAGAAGACCTGGACTCTGCTCCAACAGAGCTGCTTTGGCTGAGAACAGTTTCCTGCTGCCCAAACCATTGTGTGCTGAAGGACTATTCCATGTGGTAGTTCGGGATAATTTCTGAGCCCACTTGGTATTTCTGTAGATTGTTGAGTATCCTGAGTACTTGGATCTTCGGCCATACATGTCTGACACAGCTGGAGAACCCCTCCTCTACTCCTTATATGCTCTTGTGGTGCACAGCGGTGACACCTGTCTTGATGGACACTTCTTCTGCTATACAAAGGTAAAGAGCAACTTGTCTCTTGATAAAGTAACATGTGCTGGGAAAACAAACTTCCTTGTCAGTGTTACAGGTATTCAAGGCTTTTGGGAGAGATGGTTGCTTTCAGGGCTGATTTGGACTTGTTGTGGTGTACTCTGTGTTCAGCTGCTCTCTCTCTTTGGTGTTGTGGAGAAAATCTGCAGTTCCTTTCCAGAAATGGATGACTTTCTTTGCAGGCCAGCAATGGACAATGGTACAAGATGGATGATGAGTCTGTGGATAATTGTGGCATCCACGCAGTTCTCAGGCAGCAAGCCTATTTGCTGTTCTATGCCAGGTAATAATCAGGGTCATGTGTTCAGGATATGTTTCGTTTTCCTGGATTTGCTCTTTGTCTTCTCATCCTGGGTGTTTCTGTCATAGGAGACAATTCTTCTCTGCTTACTTCAGTGCTGTCAATTCTGAACTACATCATATCAGTCCTCTTGCTGGGCTTTAGGGTGCTGGCCTGTGTAAGCTGCTCCTTGTGTGCTCTCTGAAACTAGGTAATGTTGGGAGTTCCTAAAGAGGACTCCAGGAAAGATGGAGAGGGATTCTTTATCAGGGAATGCAGTGATAGGACAAGAGGTAAACATTTCAAAGTGAAAGAGATATTTAGATTAGTTATTACAAAGAAATTCTTGCCTGTAAGGATGGTGAGGAACTGGCAGAAGTTGTCTACGAGCTTCTCTAAGGTGTGGCTGCCCCATTCCTGGTTCAAGGTCAGGCTGGATGGAGATTGGAGCAACCTGTAAATGTCCCTGCTCAGGGTAGGGGGAGGTGGAACTAGATGGTAATTTGGTTTGGTAGTCCAACTCAAATCTTTCTAGGATTCTGTGAAATGGAGGCTGTAGGGAGAATAGAGATGAAGACTTGTTCTGACAGGGGCAGACCCCCATCAAGTTTTCCATTGGTGACCTTGGTGAAATCTTCTTTTTGCTGTAGAAGCTACTCCTAGAAAATGACTGAATCCCAGAGGAGCCTGCAAGGAATGTCTTAAACAGAGCTCCCTTTTTTCTTTTTTTTTTTTCCCTCCAGATTCTCTGATTTGAAAATGGAAGGAATGGTGGCTTCCTCTCTGACGGCATCCTATGCCCATTCTTTCCTCAGTCAGTGCGGGGTCAGCAGTGAGCAGGCGGGTTCTGCAGGGACATACGGTCAACCTGGTAGGACTATATCAATACATTGCCAGAGGACAAGTGCCAGGGAGATGATCCAGAGTAGATCCCTACAGTGGGGCAATGATCACTGCAGCTGGTTCATGAACAGCACTGACTCAAACAACTCAACAGGGAGGAAGACAAAGAGAAGTACTCCTCCAGGTCGTGACCATGCTGTCAAGGATGGCACAGCTTCAGGGCCCTTCAACAGAAGCTGTCAGTGGGCTCCTGCACCCAGTGCTGCTTGGGTACAACACCTGCCAAGACAGAGAGAGCAAAGCCAGTCCTCATGGCAGGGCTATGATCTTTGCAGACAGTTTGTGGAGATCACAGACTACAACCAGTCAGTGAGGAGGAGGAGGAGTAGCTGGTGGAGAAGAAGCCGTCCACATTGTGACCAAGAGCCAAAGGACAATACACCAGAAGTGTCCTCGAATGCTAGCTCCAAGAGGGCTACGGCACTCAGTGCTGCTTGGGAGCAATCCCTGCTAAGGCAGAGAGAGCAGGGCAGGTCACCACAGCGGGGCTATAATCTCCGCAGACGGTTTGTGGAAATCACAGACTACCACCAGTCAGCAAAGAGGAGGAGGAAACACTCATTTGGAACAAACAGGCAGAAAAGACAAAGCCAGAATTAAAACCCGTTGTTAGCCTTGTCTGTATCATTTTCAAAGTGTTTCCTTCTCTGTAATTTTGGGGCAATTAGTCGAAATACCCCCTGTGGGATGTTTGCATAATGGGATTTTGAAAGCTGCATGTTTGCATGTGTCCAGCTGGCAGTCTCTTTTTTAAATATTCAAGTCACTTGAAAGGACATGAACTGGACAAGCCAACAGTGATAGGGACTGAAAAAGGCTGGATGGCTGGGCCCCAAGGGTGCTGCTCAATGCCACCAAGTATATTGTGGTGCCAGGAATAAACACTGTTTCCCTGGAATCAGCACTGGGATTGATCCTGGTTAACATCTTCCTCAACTAATGGTCTGTCTTCTGGGGCAGAGGACATACTCAGCAAATTGGCACATGACAGCAAACTGGAAGAGTGGCACTTAGGCCAGGGGTTGTGCTGCTGTCCCTGAGTGACCTGGGCAGGCTGGAGAGATAGGCTGGCAGGGACCCCTTGCAGTTCAGAAAGGGAAGTGTAAAGGGTGCTGAGCACCAGCGGAGACTGCCGAGTGAGCCCATGGAGGCTCCATCCTTGGACATATTCCATTCCCCTCTGTGCATGATCATGGAGAAGGGGCTGCAGGTGCCCTTGCTTGAGAAGGGGGGTGGGAAAGCCCTGAGTCACCCTGCAGATGACCTTCCTCCCAGGCTCAAGGTGTCACAGATGCCTAAAAGAGAATTCAGCCAGCAGTGTTGTCCCCCTAAGGTGACCATCAACAGCTCCACCAGGAAGCTGGAGCCTATGGAGACCCTGGGCCAGGGCAGGATCCTGGCAGGTGCTGCACCTCCAGCAGAGCAGCCATGAGTCACTGGACCCTAAAAATGCATGTATGAGACCTAAAAGTAAGTGTTTCATCCCTGAAAAGAAAACTTTCATAGAATCATCAAATCACAGAATCACAGAACAATAGCTCCCTAGAATCCTACAATGTTTTGGGTTGGAAGGAATCTTAAACATCATCTAGTTCAAACTCCCTTGTCATGGGCAGGGACATGTTCTACTAGACCAGGTAGCTTCAAGCCCTGTTCAACCAGGCCTTGAACACTTCCAGGGATGGGGCAGTCACAGCTGCTCTCAGCATCCTGTGCCAGGGCTTCACCACTGTCTTGGAGAATAATTTCTTACCAAAATCGAATCTAAACTTAATTTTTGTCGGTTTGAAACCATTACCTCTTGTCCTGTCACTCTATACCCCTTTGTGCAATGTCACTCTCCATCTCTCTTGGAGACCCTTTTGGGAAAAGTATCCAAGAACTCCTTCTATTCAAATGCTAACGTGAATTCAACAGACAGGAGAGTGGCAGCCACCGTCCTCTAGCAGTCTGAAAGCTGCCCACACAAGCCCGGTGCTTTGCGGCTTTGTTCTTCGCCTCTTGCAAGCTACCGCACTCTCTGTCTCCCGGAGGCGAAGAAGCGGCTACTTCCCTCACAGATGACTGGAGCGGCAGCGGTGCGCTCTGGAGCGCTGCTTCTGCCAAAAGATGCTTGGGACCAGCACTTCTCTCTGGAGCACTCTGGAGACCCATATTCTGCATCTCTGGTCATCTGCATCTTAGTGAAAAACTTCTCCACTACGTTGTGGTGGTGCGTGGCTACGCAGAAGGTGCAGAAAACTTTGTGAATTGGAAATGGGAGTTTCTGTTTTGTAAATATGAGGCTGAAGGTTCTATTCTGTATTTTTACATGTATTTACCCTTCCCCCTGAAGCTATTCCCATTGGATTTCACCTGTAATGTATTCATACTGGGCATTGTTCCATTGGTTTCACCTTATCTCTTATATTCCCCTATAAAAACTGTAACCCAACCCCAGACCGAGGTCACTTGTACGTGCAGCATTCGAGCAAATACAACCTACTTTGGACTGCACAACAAGTGTCCAATCTCTTGAGTCTCTTTATCTCAGTCATGGTAGCGCTCTCAAAATAGCTCTGTCTGTGTCAAACGAACCCCAGAGTTGGTTGTTGCTTCTCTCCGACTGCTCCCGAAAGCGCCTGGCCCGCACCCTGGGAAAAAGGAGCCGGGCGGAAACAAAGAAGTCGGAGAGAGAAAGCGACACTACGTCTCACAAGGACAAACTGTGCCAGGACAGCACACTTGCCTGGAGCTTGCCCCTGAAACTTGTATTTGCTGCACATTCAAGGGGTACTCCTCTTTCTTAGGCAAGCTGCAAACTGCTGTCAGGTTGCCGTGCTCACTGCCCACTCCTGCCCAGCTCATTGTACCAGCGGGCACATTACAGCCCCGCAAAGGCAAAAGATGCCAAGAGATGTCACAGTGTATATGTGTAGCACAGACGCTGAAAAGGTGCAAAGCTGAATACCCTCACTCAGCATCAATCCTGTGGAGATCACAGAAGGCAAAGAATGAAGCAGCAGAGCATTGGGCTTTTGTGCGCAGTGAAGGGAATTGCAAAAATCCAGTAGCTGTTCATTCACAAGCACAGTCAGCTGCGTATGCTCTTGCTTCTTGAAAATGTAATGCGCAGTCATGGGAGCTCATCTCTAAACATGGACATAAGCACTTTCTTAAGCATTCACTGTGACAGGTTTCTGTGGAATGCAAAGCATTCTTTCTCCAAACAGCTTGGGAAGAATGCACAACACTCTGCTGCTCGGCACTCCCCTTCTCAGCTAAACGTGTTGTCCCTTTTTTCACTCTCACAAGTCTCCTGACATCTTTCAGCAGCTGCTCCCATAGCAATAGACTGTAGAATTAAAAGCCATCCACCTTTCCCTTGTGCCACATAAACTGCATCAAACTCACCGGTGCCCTTCTTTTCTGCAGTTGCCATCGAGTTCTCTGCATCTTGGAGTCTAAATGGAAGTACAAGAATTTCCATGGAGTGCTGGAGGCTGTGATGTACCTGATTGTATTTTGAACCGAGAAGGACTGGTCAGAGAGTACCACAATCTTACAGTGCTTTGCAGATTGTATAAGGAAAGGGGCTCCATGTTGAATATGGTGCAAATACAATTTCTGCAAGGTCCAGGGGAAGGCTTCATGCAAGGGTGTTCTTGAGGCACATTTTCTGTGGGCAAGATGTAGGCGAAATGCTTTCCATTTTTTGCAGCCAATGGAGGTAGATTGAGGGGGTACGCATCGCTGACAAGATTAGTGCATGGTCTAGGAGTCTTCCTCATTAAGCACTGTGCTGGAGAGCTTCTCAGCCGACAGTGATTTGTGAGAGAAGTAGACGACGAATTACCTCTGCGAGAACAAATGCACCACAGCTTACCAGAGGCGAAGAACAAAGCTGCAGAACACTGGTCTTTTGTGGGCAGCATTCAGGTTGCTAGAGGAGTATGCATGCCACTCACCTTCCTGCCAAAATCACATTAGCATTCGCATGGAGGAAGCTTATGAACAACATTCTTCTTCTTCGGCCTAGTCCTCTTCCAGCCGTATGCAGAAACTATTGCTCTTCCCTTTAGGCTTCCAAATACAGAGAACCCTATGATAGATGCAGCAGACTAGAGTTGTAGAAAGTTTGTTTGTTGTGGATTACCTGCAGAAGAGGGAAGCAGCACTGGCTGATTCCAGCACTGGCTTTTACTTCTACAGCCATTTTCTGTGGGAACAGGTGCTGAAAGTTGGCAAGGGAGTTGTGACAGTGAAAAATGGGACAGCATGTCTATTTGGAAAGGAGAGCACAGTGTGTTGTGCGCAGTTACAAGGCTCCTTGGAGAAGGGGCACTTCAAGAACTTCTATTTTTTTTCCCCCATAAAACCTGGAAAGCATGATCAGATTGTGGTGCTCCTTGCACAGTCCTTCCCAGCTGGAAGTACATCTGTGCACATTACAGCTTCGGGAGGACTAAAGATCCCCAAAGATTCAGCATGGATGTGTGCAGCATCTATGCAGAAAAGTGGCAAAGCTGAGTGCCGTCGCCTGGCTTCTACAATGTGCAGATGACAGAAGGTGAAAAATTAAGCAGGAGAGCACAGGGCTTGTGTGCGCAGTGAAGGGAACTGCAAACCTTCAGCAAAAGCTCATCCACAAAAAGAATCAGCAGAGAATAAGCTTGCTGTTCGGAACAGTAACACGCTGCTGCTGCTCCCAAAACAGGGAGATAAGCACTTTCCACCAAGGGATGGAAGAGGACTAGGTATAAGTAGAAGAAAGTTGTCCATGAACTTCCTCCATAAGAATGCTAACATGAATTTGGCAGGCAGATGAATGGCATGCACACTCCTCTAGCAATCTGAACGTTGCACACACAAGGCCCAGTGCTTTATGGCTTCGTTCTTTGCCTCTTGGAAGCTGTAGTGCTTTCATTCTCCTGGAGGCAAATCATTGTCTACTTCTCGCACAGAACGCTGTTGTCGGCTGTGAAGTGCTCTGGCGCACTGCTTCAGCCGAAAGACGCCTAGACCTTGCACGAATGTTCACAGCACTGCATATCTCCACAATCTGCCCCACTTGGCATCTAAATCTGGATGGAAAGCATTATGCCTACATCTCATATGGAGAAAATATGCCACAACAACACACTTGTGCTGAGCCTTCCCCTGGAACTTGTAGAAACTTTTATTTGCACCCCATCAAGCAGCAGTCATCTTTCCTAGGCAACCAGTAAAATGCTGCCAGATTGTGGTGCTCTCTGCCCCCTCCTTCCCAGCTCAAAGTATCAGCATGCAAATCACAGCCTCACAAGGACAAAAGGTCCCAAGAGATGTCACACTGCATACGCATAGCCCTGGTGCTGAAAAGCAACAAAACTAAATGCTTTCACTGAACTTAAATTCTGGCAGATCACAGAAGGGGAAGAATGAAGCAGTACAGCACCAGGCTTTTGTGCGCATCGCACGGAATTGCAAAAATCCAGCAAGATATCATTCACAATCAGAGTCTCCTTGGTACGCTCTTGCTTCTTGAGAATATAATGCACAGCCCTGGGACCTCATGGCAAAACGTGGAGATAAGCACTTTCTTAAGCATTCACTGTGACAGGTTTCTGTGAAATTCCCTCTCCAAACAGCTTTGGAAGAGCGCACAACACTTTGCTGCTTGGCACTCTCCCTCTCAGACGTGCCATCTCATTTTTCACTCCCATGACTCTCATGGCAACTTAGAGCAGCTGCTACCACAAAAAAAGGCTGTAGAACTGAAAGCCATCAATGGGATGCGCCTTCCCTGTTCCTCAAGTAATCCACATCAAACTCACCCACGCACTCTCTTCTACACTTCTCCGCTATAGCTGTCATAGGGTTCTCACCATATTGGAGCGCAAGGAAGCGCAAGGGTTTCCAGAGAGGGCTGGAAAAGGAATATGTACCAGCACAAGAATGTTTTTGAAGAAGTTCTTCCATAAGATTGCTAACGTGATTTCGGCAACTGGCAGCCACACTTGTCTAGTAGTCTGAAGACTGCACACACAAGCCCAGTGCTTTGTGGCTTCGCTCTTCACTGCTTGTAAGCTGAGGCACTTTCATTCTCTTGGACGAGAATAGGCATCTGCTTCTCGCACAGATCAGGCATACTGATTCTTCTAAAAGAGGCTTGGGCCAGGCACTTCCTTCTCAGTGTTATGAGCCCTGGCTTTTTGACTACATCTAGCAAGGAGAAAATATGCCATGGCAACAGACTTGCCCAGAGTTTGCCTCTGAATCTTTTATTTGCCCCACACTCAAGGGGCAGCCCTCTTTCCTATACAACTTGCATACTGCTGTGTCGTGGTTTGACATGGAAGTGAATTTTTTCCAGGAAGTTGGGTCAAACCAATCAGTGGTCAGGTTTGGATATTGGCACCTGGAGTGACCACTGAAAGTATGGACACGCCTCTGAGAACACAGGGGGTTAAAAGCAAGAACTCCCAGGAGAACGCTCTCTTTTGGTTCCGGTCGTCAGAGAGTGCAGACTCCCCCCCTGCCCAGCCATAGGCTGGGTGGGGGAGGGGAAGCCACGCGGCCTTGTCCAGGTAGGCCGAGGGGGCTGAGGGTCTGGAACCCAGCCAGCTCCTGTGGACGGAAGGGTGGAGAGAAGCGGAGATGCCTTTGCCCCCCCCCCATGTGGGAAAGAGACAGAGAGCCTGGCGGCACCTGGAAATCTGCCGGCAGAGGAGAAGGAGAAGGGGGGGGGGGGAATGCCCAGCGTGGGAGGCGGAACGCCGGACTGAGATATCGGCCGTCCAGGGAGTCTGAACTTTTAACCCTTTCGAGGGAATGAGGGCTTTTTAAAAGTATTACTCCTCCTTGATTTGTAGTGGAAGAGAGATAGTCCGGGACCTGAGATGTTAGAAGAAGAAATATTTAGGTGGGAGGAGATGAAGAAGTAGCTTTTAGCTGGACTTTTCTTATTAGCCATGGACTGAACCAAAATCTCCTGCAATAGAGACTGCATTTTAGGGGGATGCAGTGGTGACCCAGGGAGACCTGTTTCAGCTTCGAACAGCACAAGAATGGCGAGAAACGAAGAGAGTTGAAGAGGGAATGGTGATACCCTCTGTCTTCAGGAAGAAGATGAGTCCTGTTTTTGGACCCCTCGGCCCCAGGGGAAAATGGGGGGGACTGTAGTCCCAGGATGAGAAACTGAACTGTTATATCTTTGGGTCCATGGCAAAGCATCCTTAAAGGAGCCCTATGAGCAGTCTGTCCATGCACGGTGGTGAGAGCACTGTGACATGGAATGGAGAGTGTCACACTGGCAGATTTTTCTTCCGGGCGGTTGCCATGTGTGACAGGGAAACACAGGGGGGCAGCTGTGTTTCCTGGGGGGCCTGTGGTGCAAGAGAGACTTCTCTCTCCCTTGATAGTTTAAGCATAGATTACCTGAAGGGTGGTAATTTGATCAAGAATCCCGGGTGATGTTTTATGGCTGGGTGTGTTTGGAATTGGGAGGAGGAGGGGTGGTTTTAAAAGGTCTTCATCCTGGATTTAGTTTATGTGTTTTCTGTATTAGTAGTAGTTTAATAAAGTTTTTTTCCTTTGTTATTAAGCTTGGGCCTGCTCTGCTCTGTCCCTGATAACATCTCACAGCATTTATTTAGGGAAGGTGCATTTTCATGGGGGTGCTGGCATTGCGCCAGTGTCAAACCATGACATGCTGTCATACCACCATGCTTTCTGCACGCTCCTTCCCAGCTCGAAGTACCAGCATGCACATTAGTCTCAAAATGTAATTATACATAAAAACCCAATAACTACATTATTTATTATTTATTATAATTAAAACTGAATCTATGTCTAACCAAAATAAACCAAAACAACCCAAAACAGACAAAGTAAAGTTTAGCTTTGTATTTTGCTTGTATTTTTTATCTGAGTGGTGAAACACTGATCATAGAGATATAAATCATAGAGATATGCTAATCATAGAGATATAAATATGAAATTTCTCATGAAGGATAGGGTTACATCCTAAGAAACAGAGAGTTTGTGTTGAGTTGAAGCTATTATTTCAGAAGTTCAATTCTATTCTTACTCCATGGACTAAATTAAAGGAGATTAAAAAAAATCAACAGACTAGGATGGCAATACACATTCTGGTATTTGATATCTGCATGTAACTTTGCTGGGAAAGTTTGGGAGGAAATTTGGCTGTGCTATGTGATTATTATTCGATTTTCTAATTCCATGTGGACTTTATTTGCACAACTTTATAACAAACTTAGTAATACAGCACACCAGTAACCTTAGATAATTCATATATTCTTACAGTTTTACTGTAAAATATTGACTGTAACAAGCTCATCTCAGTGTATTTGTTTCAGAATATGAATTATGTAGATCATTAATCATATTCCCAATTATTTATGTTTGAAAAGTTGAAATAACTTTATCTCCTGTCATACATTCATGGGATACTTTATTTGCATACTTAATACTTCACAGAACTTACATTAAAATTATTTCATTTTTAAATCATATGAGAGAGAAAAATTGTCTAGTAAAAATACAATATAGGGCTAAAAAGAATAAGTCCCTCAATCTCAGATAGAATGGTAAAAATAAAGAAAAAAAATTGGAATGTTCACTATAAAACGTAATCAGCAAATACAAATATAAAGAAATAATGGTGTCAGAGAAAAAAAGTGAGAACACTTTTCAGCAGTGCTTAAGTATTGCACAGAAAAGGACTAAGAGGAAAGTGGGGGAAAAATAGGGGGGAAAAAGAAAGAAAGAAACAAAAGAAAAGAAAGAAAATGAAAAGGAAAAAGTAAATAAAACAGGTTGTGTATTGAGATCCTTATATTGAAATCCTTGAATTTCAAACAAGATGGCCAGTCACAGTTACAGTGCATTAGTTGCCCCAGCAGCCTCACCTGCATTCTCCAGCAATGCCTCCAGCCCTGCTCTGCTTGCCTAGATCAGGTGCTATGGGACTGGCTCTGTCCATGGCTGCCCACAGCCTCTGCCAGGATCACCCAGGGCTCCAGCTTAGGTCAGGGAGCAGCCCTGCTCTTTGTTGCTCCCTGACATACATGACCACATGACCAGCATGTGTGTACAATCCAATCCTTTAATCACACGTGAAACATCTCCTGCTTATCCTCGGTACGCACAAGAGATTGTCATGTGGGACCATTTCTGTATCTGCACCATATGATAGTAACTGTTTACAGGGGTCTTATTTACAGAAAGGTTGGTCACTTCTGCACAGGAAGCATTTGGAGTTTCTGAAAAGGTCAGGTTTTTCACCCAAGGTCTTAGTCAATACTTTGCACATCCAGACTAGTACACCTGGGAAAATCTTAGGGACAGTTTGAAATTCTGACCTGCAAATTAGTCAGTGGCTTTTTTTTTTTTTTTTTTTTTGGGAAGATGACTAAGATTTCAGTAACAAACTTCTCTCCAGTCAGTCCATTATCTCAACTATGCAGATAGCTTCACAGGGAATTTCTGAACCACACCAAGAACTAATGACTTAAGTGCATTAAGAGTGCACAAAAGCTCAGAACTCATACCCTCTTATACAGCAATTATAGCTGAAGAACAAATTTGAGTCTAACTTGCAAATTATATTTCAACCCTTTTACAAACAAGAGAGAAACTAACAAATGAAGTCTTCTGCTGATGCTGTGGACATGAGAATAGCAGAATGATAACAGCTTAACTGCTATGATCCAAATAGATCATATCTATAACTGACGAGATCTCCTCACTGTAGCTGAAAACAAGATTGGATTTACTGAAAAATAAGACAGGAGGAACACCTACCTGCCTTGAGCCTTGCAGGTCTGCAATGACAAGGCTTGCTTTGACCAAAAGTTGAAGTAACATTGCCTGGTTGTCTATTGCAGGGCATTCTCAGTCATCATGGTTAACATAAAACTTGACATAAAATGACACTAATATAATTTGTAGTTGTCCACCTTTAAAAAAGACTCCTAAGCCCTGCAATCCACTGAGTTATTACCACCTCTCCAGATTTACAATGGCGATATGCACAGGAATGATTTTATCTTAAGCAGAAATCATTCAAAGTACATTATTCAGCAACATGAATTCAATCATATAAATATTTCAAGATACATGTATATTATAGGTATGAGTTAATGAGCATAGTAAAATTAAGGAGCCCTTATTTAATTACATATTTAGATACTAGACAATATCTTACTTCCCAAGTGAACTCCTGAAGCATGGGCACAATTTTAATTTTAGACTTTGAAGCATTTCTCCCAAAAGATTAGTTTTAAATGTCAGTGTTCCAGACTCTAGCCAAATGCAGCAAATAAGAGATATGTTGGCTGTACAGCATCTATAATGCATTAATTGACACCACCTTATAACATTTCTTACATGCAATATCGAAGTAGGACTCAGAGACTTGGTAGTTCTTCTCAGCTGCCAATTGTTAAACTCATAATGATTAATTTCCCTGTTATTTTTTCCCCATGATTCTTTTCCTTGAAGATTCCATAGTACATCAACAATATTTTTGTGATCCTGTAAAGTACTCTTCTTATCTTCATTGTAGGAAATTTGAGAGAGATTGCAAGGCGATCCTTGGGCTCACAATGACCACTCCTACTTCCACATTAGTTTTTGTTGGGATGTGATCCAAATGCCTAAAAATAGAGATCTCAGTTTAGGCTAGTGCTTTTTCAAAACAGCATTTAATCATGACATAGCTGCCTAAAGGCAGACATCCTACTTCCCTGTTTACACAATGGAAGATGTTATGGATAGACAGATGTCAACAACTAGGAACCTGTGTGACCTTAAAGCCCCAAACCCCAGCTCTAAGTAGATCCCCAGAGCCTTGGGACATGATTTCTTTTCCCATGGAAAATGGCCTCTCTTTGCGGCCACTTGCACTGAACTATGTGTTCTATAAGCTTCATTTTTTGAGAAATCCATCAAATTTTAGAAATTTTGAGGTCAGGACATTACTGTCATCCAGTGCATGTGGCCACAAATAGAGTCTATTTTCCATGGGAAAAAGAAGTAATTTCCCCAGGCTCTGGGTATCATCTCCGAGGTGGCATTTCTGGCTCTAATAGCATACAGGTTTCTAGCTGCTGGCATCTGTAGTTTTGGAGAAATTCTGCAAAATTTGTGAAGTTTGAGGTTAGGATGCAAGTGTGGGCCAATGCGAGTGCCACAAAGAGAGGCCATTTTCCTTGGGAAGAGGAAGTCATTTCCCAAGGCTCTGGGTATCAAAAAACATGTAAGATAAATAGTATTATATATTACTCTAGCATATTATAATGTTTGATATAAACTATTTTACATTTTTATATAAATGCATATTTATATAGACCATAAATATACACAAAATCCATATAAAATAATAAATATAGAAAAGTATACTTTATATATGTAGATATATAAACATATAAAATTTTTAAAAATGTAAAATAACAGAAATCGATACAATAAGTAATACATATAGTGTATATGTCTTATTATAGCACGTTATATGTTTTATCTATTATATATCTACATATTGTACATCAGTATATTGTAATATAATATATATGCACTTAAAAATGTAAATACCAAAAGCATTGAGATAAAAATATTTAAATATTGCTTAAAATAAAGGGTTTTTTTTATTTTCTATTTGGTAGTAAGCAGGCTTTTTATTTTAAACATTATAAATATAAAGAAAATAAAGCTAGAAATCTATGCATAGAAATACATCATACAGGCTTTAAAATCTATATAAAAATTATAATGTAAGTAAGTATAAGTATTAGCAGTATTTATGAAATATAAATAATAACTGATGTATCTTGTTACATTTTTATATATATAATATAGACTTCTAAATAGAATACATCAATATAAGCTATAAATGCAAACCTGAATATATTTATGAAAAAATATATATAAGTATTTAAAGAAAGTGTAAATAAAGGGCTTTTTTGATTTTTATTTGGTTAGAGGCAGGGTTTTTATTTTAAAAATTATGAATATACATTTTATTTTTATATAATTCTAAATATAGAAATATATAATCAATGTATAAAGATATATATAGAAATATAACATATAAATAAAAATAAGGAAGAGGTAGAATATAAATAACACCATACAACCATACATCAATATACATTTAAAATGTAAATGTGAATATAAATGCGAAAAATATAAATTTTTTAAAAATTTCAACACAGTTTAGATTTACCTAGTAGATTTCTGTTTGGTCTGTGTCTGTGAGAAGTGGGCTGTGTGCTGGAGAGGGAGAGGCGCTTTTGCCACTCTCCAACAGCGCCAGGTGTGAGCTTTGAGGATGAGGAGGGCGCGGCTCTTGCCGGGGGCTGTTTTAGGGGTTTTGCCTCAGCTTGCTTTTGCATGGAGCTACTGGAGGAGCGGGACAAGCCTTTGTGCCGGGAAGGAGCAGCCAAACAGGTGACCCGGTGTGCATTTGTAGGGGGACTTTTCTCCTTTCCCTTTTAAGTTTCATCGTGCCAATTCCTCTCCAGTGCCCCCAGGAACAAAAAAAAAAAAAAAAAAAAAAAAAAAACAAAAAAAAAAACACCAAAGAAGTGAGGTGAGCACCTGAGTGTGGCGTCAGTTTTGGGAGTTCAATTGAAGGAAGCTGCAGCTCTCGCAGCGTTTGAAGGGTTGAAATCGGGGTGTGCCGCTGCATTTGAGGGCGCTTCTTCTGCCCCAGGCCGGCACCAAAGGTTCTGGTGCGGGAGCTGTGCTGCTGGCGTTGCCTGGGGAGCTGCCGAGGTGAAAGGGGAATTGGGCACGGCCGGGCTGCCGCGGGACTGCCAGAGCCGCGCCGGAGCAAGGCGTGCGGAGCCGAGGGGAGCTTTGCCAGGCCGGCGGGCGGGAGACGCTGCATGGGCACTGCGCTGGTTGCCGGCCGCTCTGTCCGCTCCGGGCGCGGGGCTTGGGCACCGCCAGGGCCCCCTGGGCCCGGTGCTGGCCCCGCCGGGAAGGCGTCTCCCGGCCCGGCGCCGCCTCTGCCTGCTGGAGGAGCTGCTTTCCTGCCGGGAGCCGCGCTCCGCCCGGTGCCGGGAGCGCGGCTTTTAATTTTCCAAAGTTCCTTGATGTAGTGGTTTTGAGGTGGTTTTTAGGAATTTATTGTATTGTTTCATTTTGTTTGTAGTTGGTGTATGATAAGGGATGTGGTGTACTTCTTGAATGGTATGGTTCTTGGTTCAGGTGCTGATGATAAGGGTTTTTTTGGCTTGAGTTTTGTTGTTGGAATTTTTTTTGGTGGGATTTGTTGGATTTGAAATGAACAGGGCTAATGCCTTTATTAATGTTCAGCTCTTTATTAAAAAGATCAGCTGGGCAGGGGGCTCAACGCAGAGCTCGCCCCCGCGGTCGTAGCTTTCCCAGGCAGCCAAGAGGAAGGAGGTGTGCAGAGTCTGTCACTGGAGTCCCAAGCAGCAGCTGTCCTTTCTTCTTTCCTTGTGGCACACCGGTGACCCGAGGATGAGGAGGCGTGGCGTGCAGAGCCTGTTGCTGAAGTCCAGAACAACAGCTGTCCCAACTCCTTCCGTGGTGGGAGCACCTGGGCTCTCTATCTCTCTTTCCCTGCTTCTCAGAGCCTAACCTAGCCTGTTCTTTCTTAGGTGATGGCGACGGTTAAAAGTCAATCAGGGGATGTGTTTCTCTCTTCCTCAGCTAGGGCATTTGTCTAGACTCCTCTATTGTGTTCACTTTTTGATTTATATTCCTTTTTATCTCCTAAAAATACTCCCATGATCCTAAGGGGTTTTTATTTGCATGTTAGTCCCAGAATGGCAGGTGGAGGGGTGGGAGGCCAGTTATCTCCAGGTAGTTTAGAGAAAACAAACAAAGCAATTAGCTAATTAGCATTTCAATATCGGTACTCAGCTAGTGTTAGTAGTTTTTTTAGTGTTGCCATGGGAACTAGGAAGGCCCTGCCCGCGTGTCTGGGGAACACGTGGAAACTGTTCATAACAGGATTTTTTTGTTTAGATTTGTTTTGATTTTTTTTTATTTTTAATAATATTTTTATGTCATAAAAATATAATTAAAATTTCTGTTTTTAAAGGATATGTTTTTTAAGGTTTACAATGGTTTTTATGGGTCGTAGTGTTATGAACAAGTTCACAAGTTAATATGGTTAGAGCTGTTAATGCACTTAAAGTTGTATAAATACTAAACCTTTGTTGTACCACCACTGTTAATTCCCTTACATACACCCTGCTTGTGTAATGAACAGTTTCCACGTGTTCCCCAGACACGCGGGCAGGGCCTTTCTTGTTGCCATGGCAACACTGAAAAAAATAGTAACTCTGGCGCTCTAGCTGAGTACCAATATTGAAATGTTAATTACCTAATTGCTCTGTTTGTTTTCTCTAAACTACCTGGAGATAATTGGCCTCCCACCCCCACCCACGCTGCCATTCTGAGACTAACATGCAAATAAATAACCGTGGGATCGTGGGAGTATTTTTAGGGGATAAAGACACCCTAAATAAAAAACTAAACACAGCAGAGGGGCCTGGATAAACGCCCTAGCTGAGGAAGAGGGAAACACATCCCATGATCGACTTTTGTCCGCCACCATCACCGAAAAACTAGACTAGAGTAGGCTGGGGGAAGCAGGGAGACAGAAAGAGAGCTCCTGGTGCTGCCACCAGGGAAGGAGCGGGGATAGCTGTTGTTTGGTGAAACACTTTTTTGGAGTTAAGTTAACAAAATGAATTACGCATTTATAATTTAGCTTGTAGAGTTACGTATTGAATTTTAACCTTTTACTTAAGAAACCTCTGCCTGGTACAAAGGGCATAAAAAAATGCAAATTTCTGAAGCTTCCTCCATAAAGAACAATACCAGAACAAGCAAAGAACCCAGATAAAGAAGCTCCTCTGTCTCCAAGCCTATCGAGACTGACAGACATACTCAGATAAGCACCAAAGGACCAAAAGCGCATGCGCAGAGAGGAAAAGTTCAAAAGTTCAGCCATGAGGAAGACCACAACCTTCAGCCTCAGGACCACCAAGAGACCCCCGTGCGACCACCACAGCAAACCACGCATGCCCAGAAGGGCGTGGACTTATTTAGCATGAGAGGCGAGGACAGGCGGAGCCAGGGGTTGAATATGCATGAAAAAGTTGTACAATGTATTGCATATGGAACAGCTTTGGGAATAAAGGTGTGGGTCAGACTGAGGCTCGGGGCACAAGTTTTGGAGAGCTATCTCACTTGTGCCAGGCGCTGACATACATACCCACTTCATAACTACCCCAGGTTATGGAGTCTATTTATTTATTCCACTTATCACTTCACTGGACTTCAGCAACAGACTCTGCACGCCATGCCTCCTCACCCTCTGGCCACTGGTGTGCCACAAGGAAAGAAGGGACAGCTGCTGCTCTGGACTTCAGCAACAAACTCTGCATGCTCGGCCACCTGGGAAAAGTACAACAGAGGGGGTGAGCTCTGTGTCCAGCCCCCTGCCCAACTGATCTTTTTAATAAAGAGCTGAATATTAATAAAGGCATTAGCTCTGTTCATTAGCCCCCCCTTTCCTGTACCCTTATTGAATCCCTCAGGTATTGCCTCTGCTGCTCCCCAAAATGGCAGCCAGAAACATTCCCGAGAAATACGCAAATTAAGAGAAGCTCAAGAAAATCCAACAAAAGACCCTAGAAATGACAAACCAACCCAAAATTTGAAGAACTAAGTGACTGGACCTACTGGTGGGAAGTCCCTCTACTCCACCAATGAGGCTTTAAAGGTCACCATCACTTCAGTAGAATCGGACTAGAATGAGGACCCTAGCCAACGAGCCAAAAGATGTTTTCCTAGGCACGCCCATGAGGACAGAAGCCGCAGTTCTGCTGTGAAGTAAAACTGATCACTTCCTCCTTTGAGTCGCCAAAGGGAGCAGTGGTGCTGTGCGCGACCCCTCAGGCCCTCACCCACAGCTGATCACTTAATAAAAGCATTAAAAGGGAGCTGGTCTCCTTGCCCATTTATTACAGTAGCATGAAGTAGAGCGTAGGTTTTTCATTCTGTTGTGGTGGCTTTTATTAGCATGCGTATATAGTGTTTGTTTTGGTGGGTTTGAGATAGTGTCCTGTAGTTAATTGGTGAAGTTTTTTTAAATACTGATAATTGCATTATTGTTTATTCTATGATAGAGTTTTTATTTATTTGGAATGTTTAATTGTCATGTATGTTTTATTGTTACGGGTAATTTGGGAATTATTGTTTATGGTTACATTTATCTTTTGGCTTTGTGTTCATTTCTAGGTGGTATTTTTATTTTTATGGTTTGAGGCATTATGGGTTTATTGAGTTAGGAATACTTTTTTGTTGTTAATTTAAATTTATTTGTTTGGGTTTTTGTTGTAGCTGGATGTGTTTGGTGGCTGCTTTTTGTTAGTTTTTTGGGAACTTGTGTCTTTATATAGTGGATTTTTTTAAGTAGTTTTTTATTTGGGTTGTTATCTTTTTATTTTTTAGTGGTTTAGATTTTTTTAAATACTGTTTATTAGTTTTGTTTTTAAAGTTAATTTTGTAGAGTATTGGTTACTCTGAGTTAGTGTAGAGGTAGAGGTTTGGTTTTCCTTTTTAGTAACGTTCGGGGTCAGTTGTGCGATTTGAAGTTTAGTAAGTTGGATTTCTTTTTTTTAGTGGTTTTTGTGATTTGTCATGTGGGCTTCTATAGGGTTGTTTCTTATTTTGATTTCATTTTTGTGATGTGTTTCACTAACAATTGTTAGTGAAAAGAGTGTAGTATGGGGTTTTTTTGCTGGTAGTTGGTTCTATGGTGGAGTATTTTTAGTTTGTGTTATTTGGTTTTGGGTTTTTTTGTTAGAGATTAAAGTTTTATTTTGGGGCTAATTTGTAATTATTTTTAAGGTTTTAGGACGACTTAGATTTTTGATATGGATGCACTGTATGATTAGAGTAATTTATTTGTTTTATGTGGAATTGATGGCAGGGTAGAGGACACTTTTGTATAGAATATGTATTTTCATCACAGTAATTAGGATGGTAGGAGGAGTTGTGTTTTAGTGTTTGTTTTTGAGATGGTTTGGAGTTTTCTTCTAGGTTGGGATTTTTTTGTTGGCTAGTGGAGCCATTCTGACTTTTTGGATGATATTGGTAGGAATTTGATGCTGTTTCTTTTGTTATTTTATTTTTAGGAATTGGATCTTTTCAGTAGGCTTTTTGGTTTTGCTTTTTTTTTTTTTTTTTTTTGATGGTGAAATAGTTTTTTAGGAGAATTGGGATGATATTTAGAAATACTTTTGTTGTACTTTTTATCTAATGTTGTTTTATTGTAGATGTTTCAGAGTTTAATTTTTTTTAGTTTAATTTCGATGAATTTATGGTAGATGGTAGGACTGTGTTTTTGTTTTTGGGGTAGTTGGTTGTAGGTGTATTGTATGTTTTTCAAGTGAAGGTAAATCAAGGTTTGTGTTTGGTTGTTAGAGGAACAGAGAAAAATGTATTGGTAATGTTAATAGTGGCATGTTATTTTGTTGGTT
This sequence comes from Vidua chalybeata, assembly GCF_026979565.1. Classification (NCBI taxonomy): domain Eukaryota; kingdom Metazoa; phylum Chordata; class Aves; order Passeriformes; family Viduidae; genus Vidua; species Vidua chalybeata. The sequence goes on along the minus strand of NC_071556.1, from coordinate 118,363 downwards.
TTGATTTTAGTTTGTATAGGAGTTTTAATAAGTTTGGTACAGTAGTGTTTAATGGTGGAGTTATTTAAGGTATGATAGTTTATAGTTAATTCTTATTTGTTTTATATTTGTGTGTAGGTTAAATGGGGTTTTTGAAGGGTGAGTGGGTTTTGTAGATGAATTTTGGTGTTTTAGTTTATGGAGTATTTTTTTGGATGGGAGTTACAGTATTTTGAGTTGTTTAGTGTTGCTGGTGGTGTACTGTTGAGGTGGTAAGGAGTATTTGTCCTAGATTAGGGCAAATTTGGGAGAAGACCTCCGGAAGGAGCCCCCAGAAAGCAAATCCCCCACGGCCCCTCCCCTCACCTGGTTCAGGAAGAACTTCCTCAGAGAGAGGTGGGGAAAAATAACTGTTTATTTAACAAGCACAACAGTCCCCAATACAAAACCAACACCAGATGACAAAACTCTTTCACCGTTCTGAAGAGATGACAAATTCAGAAAGTCTCTCCTGGGAGTGGTTGCCCAGCTATCAGTCTCCAGCGCTGGGGAACGGCTGCTGCAGGTCACAAAATGCAGACTCTCGGTGGTTCTTGGTGTTTCCCAGGTCCCGGTCTGGAGCAGGTTCAGATGATGTTCAGGAAAGGGAAGGAAAAAAAACAGTCCAGGGTAAAAATTGGACTGCCTACTAAACTAACTAGTAAGCAAAAGCAAAGCGAAAGTAAGCAAGCCAAGCCTCTCCTAGACACAGACCATGGCGGGAGGTGAGCCGGCTGATAACAAGACAAAACAAACCTTCACTTTCAGAGTCAGCCCTGAAGGCACAGAACATAATATCAGGCATAAACAGAACACACGATTTGGGATACAAACACCATACCGTCACCCTAGGACAAGTATTTGTGGGGATTCTTTTTAAGAAGTTTTATTGTAGATAGTACTAGATAGTTGAGGTCAGATGTTTAACTGTTTGATGTTTTTCAGCTTTATAGTAGTTGTTTTAAATATTTGAGTTTTTTGGGTTTTTGAAATATTTGTTTTGGCAGAAGTTCATGTTTATAATGTATAGATTTTTGGGTTAAAATTAAATTTTTAAATTTTTACTGAGGTTTTTTTACTGTTAAATTTTGTGATATTAGTGTTAGGTAAGTAATAGAAACAGCTTTTGTTTTATATGTTATAATGAGGGTAGTGAGTACTGCGTACTGGTGTTTATTAAGGTTTTCTATTTTTGTGGTTCTGATGTGTGAGGTAAATGAATTTATATAGTTTACAAGACATGGGGTTTTTTTTGTTTTTATTTGGTTAAAGGCAGGGATTTCTTAATTTTAAGGGTATTTTTTGGCATAGATTATAGAGGTTTTATTAAGGGGATTGGACATGGAGTCTTTATTATTCTATTTGGCAGTTTAGTTATGCGTAAATGGAGTTGGCATTTTGGTGGAATTTTTGGGTTTTTTTTTTTTTTAATTGATGCATTTGTGTGGCTATAGTAGTGGTGTTTCTGCTGCAACCCTAAGTATCCATTCTTGTTTGTGTGCTTTAGGCGGTCCACTTGTATTATGCTGAGACGCCCTCAGCAACTGGCCCACAGACCCGCTTCATCGCTCTCGTGGGAATTTGGGAAGCAGTACGCGGCTCTGTGATGGAGCCTTGATCTTTTCCATTTGAAGGTGTCACCCGGGGAGCCTTCAGAAGCGGCCAAGGAGTTGGTGTAAGTCGGGAAACTAGTGAGGAGGAGCCAGGGTCCACTTCAGCAATACCACATCACTTAGTCTCCTCTTAACCCAGGCAGACCCCACGACGAGGGCCAAAGTGTGTGACCCGAGGAGCTGGGTATTCTTAGGAGAATGGTGAGTAGCAGAATTCTTGGTTATTAGCCGCTTTGCACTTTAGATCATGCAGTGATTTTTGGTATTCTTCATTGTAGCGGAGCAAGGGACCACAGGTTAGTGATTGCAGTGATCTGCTGCAACGTGGTGTTTGGGGCTGTAAGGAAATGCATAGCCCTCTGTTCTATAAGCTTCAGTTTAGGAGAAATTCTACAAACTATGCAGATTTGGAAGTCAGTATACCAGTTGGGGTCAGTGTGAGTGACCGCAAAGAGAGGCCATTTTCCATGGGAAAAAGAAGTCATTTCCCCAGGCGCTCAGAATCAGCTCAGAGATGGCATTTGGGGCTAGAAGGGAATGCTTTGTCCGCTGTAATGTAAGCTTTAGTTTTGGATAAAGTTTTGGAAATTTTGAGGTCAGGACGCCACTATGGGCCAGTGCATAAGGACCCAGAGGGAGGCCATTTTCCATGGGAAAAAGAAGTCATTTCCCCAGGCTCTGGGGATCTATTTAGAGGTAGGGTTTGGGGCTTTAAGGTCATACAGGTTCCTAGTTGGTGACATCTGTATTTTTGGAAAAATCCTGCAAAGTTTGGAAATGTTGAGGTCAGGATGCCAGTGTGGGCAGTGCCAGTGGCCACAAAAAGAGGCCATTTTCCATGGGAAAAAGAAGTCATGTCCCCAGGCTCTGGGGAATCTACTTAGAGCTGGGGTTTGGGACTTAAGGTCACACATGCAGGCCCACAGGTGCCACAGGCTCTGCAGGAGCTGGCAGAGGCTGCCCAGCAGGGAGGCCATGGGGCACAGAGCCCCAAGGCTGCCGTGGGCACCATGGCACAGGGGCCGTTCCCAGCCGCAATGCTCCTGTCCTGGGCTGGGCCTGCACAGGGGCTGTGGCACCATGGCTGGGCCAGCACAGGGCCACCAAGGGGCCACGCAGCCGCTGCCGGGGCTGGCAGCAAGGCCGGGCACAGACAAGGAATTGCTGAGCGTGGCCTGCGCTGGCCAGGGCTGACTGTGCCAAAGGCAGAGCTCAGCTGCCCTTGGTGGCTGCAGGAACAGTCAGGAGCCCAAAGAGCCTCCATGGCTGTACTGGAGACCAAGGCTGGAGCAGGGAAATGCAGGGCTGCTGCGCCATGGGGACGGCATTGAATTCCAGCACACACCTCAGCTCTCTGATGATCCCAGCACCGTGCTGGGCCCTGTTTCAGACTGGAGCAGAGCAGATGTTGATGGCACAGGAGCCCTGTGGGGCTGGCAGGGACCTGCAGCTTGCAAGGTGCTCTGCTCTCCCTCAGCTCCTCTCTGAGAGATCTAATCCCAGCTGGGCACCTCAGGGCACAAGTGGTACTGCCTGTTCATGAGCACACAGCTGACGTCTGCCTGGAAAGGCACATAGTTTTTAATACCTGTTAATTTTATAATATACGAGCAAATCTTAATTAACTGGGTCATTTGAGTGCTTTTATGAAATAGAAAATATTCCTGCCAGGAACAGGAATTTCCTGGATCTACTGGATTCTTTTACTAATGGCAAGAGAAGAAATACTCATCTTCCCCTCTCCCTTTTCCACCAGCATTCAGTCTAATATTTAATGACCCTCTTCCTTCAGGTGTTTCCAGCTCTCCTGTTTAAATGGCCATGTCTAAGGACATTGCTTCATTTAGAGCAGCTAGATCTAGGTCCTTCCTGTTGCTCACACATTTCCTCCTGCAGCTGTTCTCTGATCATTCCAATGCATCTCCCTTGATTGGCTTCATGCTTTGAGCTTCAGGGAGTTGGCCAATCTTTCAGAAGTCTAAATAACACCTTAGTCAGCATCTTAGTTTTATTTTTATATTTTGTATCACCTCTTCTTATGCCTTTGTCTAAAATCCTTCCTGTATGGCAAGCCCTTATGGATAATGGATGTCAGATGTTACTGGGATGTCAGAAGGAGCTGAGGGAAGTGTTTTGGTGTTTACTAATTTTTATCATTTCACATTTTTTATGTTTGCCATGAAGAGAAACATTTCTGTGCCTCGGAGTCTCACCAGTTCCTGGTCCCTCAAAGGACATAAACCTGATGAGTTGTGATTCCCACTCCAGTGGTGGTGTTTGGACCTCCCTCCATAGCCGGAGCAGAGCTGCCTGGTCCCAGAAAATCCCTGGCAATGCAGGGATGAAGGAAACAGGACAGGCTGTGGGGATCAGGGGCAGGGCAGGGCCCGGGATTTGGGGTGGTTGTGAGCCCAGGGCAGGACCTGGCCCTTGGCCTTGGTGAACCTCATCCAATTGTCCTGGGCCCGTGGCTCCAGCCTGTCCAGATCCCTCTGCAGAGCTTCCTGCCCTCCAGCACAGCCACACTGCCACCCAGCTTGGGCTCACCTGGGAACTGACTGAGGGTGCCCTCGATGGCCTCGGCCAGATCAGCAATAAAGAGATTTCACTGATCTGGCCCCAATCCTGAGCCCTGGGGACACCCCTGGATGTGACTCCATTCCTCAGCTGCTCTGAGTGCCAGGGCGTGGATGAGGGACATGGTGGGGACAAAGTCTGATTGATTGTCAGCCATGAAGGGTGTTGATTTTCACATCTATTCAGACTGCATTAGGAGGTGCTGGGGATCAATATCAATTGGACATTTGTCGTGGTTTGACATGGAAGTGAATTTTTTTTCAGGAAGTTGGGTCAAACCAATCAGTGGTCAGGTTTGGATACTGGCACCTGGAGTGACCACTGAAAGTATGGACACGCCTCTGAGAACACAGGGGGTTAAAAGCAAGAACTCCCAGAAGAACTGTCTCTTTGGTTCCGGTCTTCAGAGAGTGCAGACTCTCCCCTGCCCAGCCTCAGGCTGGGAGGGGGAGGGGAAGCCATGCGGCCTTGTCCAGGTAGGCCGAGGGGGCTGAAGGTCTGGAACCGAGCCAGCTCCTGTGGACGGAACGGTGGAGAGAAGCGGAGATGCCTTTGTCCCCCCCTCAGAGAGAAAGAGACAGAGAGCCTGACGGCACCTGGAGATTTGCCGGCAGAGGAGAAGCAGAAAGGGGGGGGATGATGCCCAGCGTGGGAGTCGAGAATGCTAGGCAGAGATTTCAGCCCTCCAGGGAGTCTGAACTTTTAACCCTTTCTGGGAAATGAGGGCTTTGTAAAATATTACTCCTCCTCGATTTGTAGTGGAAGAGAGACAGTCCGGGACCTGAGATGTTAGAAGAAGAAATATTTAGGTGGGAGGAGATGATGAAGTAGCTTTTGGATGGACTTTTCTTGTTAGCCGTAGACTGAACCAAATTCTCCTGCAATAGAGACTGCATTTTAGGGGGATGCAGTGGTGACCCAAGGAGACCTGCTTCAGCAACTAACAGCACAGGAATGGCAAGAACAGAGGAAAGCTGAAGAGGGAATGGTGATGCCCTCTGTCTTCAGGAAGAAGATGATCTCTGTTCCTGGACCCTTGGCCCCAGGGGAAAATGGGGGGGACTGTAGTCCCAAGATGAGAAGCTGAACTGTTGTCTCTTTTGGTCTGTGGCAAAGCATCCTTAAAGGAGCCCTATGAGCAGTCTGTCCATGCACGGTGGTGAGAGCACTGTGACATGGAAAGGGGAGTGTCACGCTGGCAGATTTTCTCCGGGAGGTTGCCATGTGTGACATGGAAACACAGGAGGTGGCAACTGTGTTTCCTGGGGGGTCTATGGCGCAAGAGAGACTTCTCTCTCCCTTGATAGACTGAGTATTGATTATCTGAAGGGTGGTAATTTGATCAGGAATCCCGGGTGACGTTTCATGGTGGTTGTCTTGGAAATTGGGAGGAGGAGGGGTGTTTTGGAGGGTCCTCATCCTGGATTTAGTGCCTGTGTCTTTTGTAGTAGTAGTTTAATAAAGTTTTTTTTTTTCCTTTGTTATTAAGCTTGGGCTTGCTCTGCTCTGTTCCTGATAACATCTCACAGCATTTACTTGGGAAGGTGTATTTTCATGGGGGCGCTGGCATTGCACCAGTGTCAAACCATTCACAACATTGCTGATATCAATCTATAAACACAAAAAGAAAACTTAACAGGACAAAAGTGTTCTCACTGCAATGCTTTCAATATATTATATTCACTTTGAACACACTTCTGAAATCTGTCTAATTAAGAAGAATTGAAAACTTCAATTATTCCCAGATGCTTTTCTTGTTCCGGTGTTTTGAAAAAACATTTATGAGCTTTTCCCACTGAATTCATGAACTGAAGAGCTCAAGAAAGAAGAGGCCTCTGGAGTAGGAAAATTCATCAGCAACCTCCAAGTGGCTGAGGATCCATCCCCATCAGAGCAGCAATGGCCAGAAATGGGCACAGCTTTGTGGCTGTCCCAGCTTTGGGAAGGGCCCTGGGCCTGGAGCAGGAGCAGCTCTGGAGGGCCCCAAGGCCGGGGCTCTTGTGCTGGCCTGGGCAGATGGGATGGCAGGAAGGGCTGCAAAGCTCTCAGCACCTCAGCCAGAGGGGAGCAGGGCAGCCAGGGAGCCTCCTTTCCCTTGGCCAGGCCCATTCCCCCATGGTGGGGCTGAGTCCTGCCTGAGCTGCAGCTGCTGCTGTGCCCTTGCCAGGGGCTGAGGCCGTGGGGCCAGTGGCCAGAGCAGCCTGGCCTGAGCAGAGCTGTGGGGCCAGAGCCGGCTGGGCTGTGCTGGGGAGAGGCCCTTGGTGCTGCACAGAGCTCAGGGCAGCTGGCAGAGCTTGCAGGGAGCTGGCCTGGGCTCAGAGAGCCTGGCACGGAAACCAGCAGTGTCCATCTCAGTCTGGCTGAGCGTGCAGGGGCAAGACTCAGCCCAGGCCTTGTGGGGCAGGGCCAGCGCCTGTGCAAGGCATTGAAAACAGGCAAGTGCCCGAGAGAGGAGGCTGCTCTGTGCCCTTGGGGGCATGGACAGAGCAGGGAGGGGGCACAGGACATTTGTCAGCGCCAGCCTCTGTCCCCAGCCCTTGGCAGCCCTGGCTGCTGAACCCAACTTTGCCCTGGCCTGAGTTTGGCTGTGGCCCAGCTCCATCCTCCTGCGGGGGCTCAGGGCCTATTCCCGGCCATGGCCAGCCCTGGCTGGCCTCTCTGCTGGCCCAGAGGCCAGCAGAGGCCGGGACGGGGCTGTCTGTGCAGGCCCACAGGTGCCACAGGCTCTGCAGGAGCTGGCAGAGGCTGCCCAGCAGGGAGGCCATGGGGCACAGAGCCCCAAGGCTGCCGTGGGCACCACGGCACAGGGGCCGTTCCCAACTGATATAAACGGGCCAGGAGACCAGCTCCTTTAAAAAGGCCTTTATTCAGTGATCAGCTCTGGGGGGGGGCCCGAGGGGTCGCGCACACCGCCGCTGCTCCCTTCGGCGACACAGAGGAGGAGGTGAACAGTTGTGCTTCACAGCAGAACTGGGGCTTCCGTCCTCGAGGGCGTGCCTAGGAAGACGTCTCCTGGCTCGTAGACTGGGGTCCTCATCTCGGTCTGGTTACCTTAGGTGGTGGTGACCTCCAAAACTTGATTGAAGGTATGGGGGGACTCTTCCCACTAAGTCTAGTCACTTGGCTCCTCAAATTTCCACGTTGGTTTGGTGTTTCCAGGCCCTTTTGTTGGATTCTGTTCTGCTTTACCTCATTTGCATATTGCCAAAGCTGTTTCCGGCCGCCATTTTGGGAGCAGCGGAGGCAATACCCGAGGGACTGAATAAGGGTACCAATAAAGGGATTCAACAAGGGGTAACAGGGGGGTATTATACAACCTTAGTGAACATGGGGGAGCATATAACAATTCCACAGTGGGGGAAGTAACCAGGGGGCCATTACAACAAGGGTACAGTTGGAATGAATATGGGGAGGCATATAATAAATCCACAGTGGGAGAAGTAACAAGGGGGGTATTGCAACAAGGGTACAACTGGAATGAACATGGGGTACAACAAATATGTAACTTTAACTGAACTTATTCATGACACTCCTGTCCTGGGCTGGGCCTGCACAGGGGCTGTGGCACCATGGCTGGGCCAGCACAGGGCCACAAAGGGGCCACGCAGCCACTGCCGGGGCTGGCAGCACGGCCGGGCACAGACAAGGATTTGCTGAGCATGGCCTGCGCTGGCCAGGGCTGACTGTGCCAAAGGCAGAGCTCAGCTGCCCTTGGTGGCTGCAGGAACAGTCAGGAGCCCAAAGAGCCTCCATGGCTGTACTGGAAACCGAGGCTGGAGCAGGGAAATGCAGGGCTGCTGCGCCATGGGGACGGCATTGAATTCCAGCACACACCTCAGCTCTCTGATGATCCCAGCACCGTGCTGGGCCCTGTTTCAGACTGGAGCAGAGCAGATGTTGATGGCACAGGAGCCCTGTGGGGCTGGCAGGGACCTGCAACTTGCAAGGTGCTCTGCTCTCCCTCAGCTCCTCTCTGAGAGATCTAATCCCAGCTGGGCACCTCAGGGCACAAGTGGCACTGCCTGTTCATGGGCACACAGCTGATGTCTGCCTGGAAAGAGGCACAGGTGTTAATATCTCGTATTTTATTAGTATACAGGCATATTTTTATTATCGGGGTCACTTGAGTACTTTTAAGTATTGGCAAAGTTTTCCCTCTAGGGACAGGAATTTCCTGGAAGTGTACTGATGGCAGGAGAAGAAAGACTGATCTTCCCATCTACTTGTGTCATTAGTATCCTGTTTATTATTTCCTCTCCCTTTTCTTTCAGGTGTTTTCAGCTCTCCTGTTTAAATGGCCGTGTCTAAGGACATCTCTTCATTTAGACCCGGTGGATCTGTGTCCTTCCCATTGTGCCCAGATTTCCTCCTCCAGATGCTTTCTGGTCATTCAAGTGTCTCTCAACTGACTGGCTTCATGCTTTGAGCTTCAGGGAGTTGGCCAATCTTTCTGATGCTCAAATAAATATGAATTATATTTTATTGTGTTCATATCTATTACAGGATTACCTTTTCTTGTGTCTCTGTCTAAAACTGTTCCTGTACAGAAATCCCTTGGGGATGGGGGACATGTCAGATGCTGCTGGGACATCACAGAGAGCTGAGGGAAGAGCTGTGATGGTTATTAAACTGTTCAAATGTACAACTTGTGTTTGTTTGCAAGAAACCTTTCTGTGCCTCTGAGTGTCACCAGGCCCTAAGCCCAAAGGACACAAACCTGATGAGTTGCGGTTCCCACTGCAGGGGCACTTGGACCTTGGCTCTGCACAGGAGAGCTCTTCATACACTTTCTCTCTTTTCCTCCCTCTGGGCATGGAGGGAGCTGGAGTCCCAGCCCCATTTTGGGTGTTCCCAAGCCAATGCAGAGGGGTCTCTGAGGGTCCCAGCCCCATTTTTAGGGGTCCCAGTCCATGGGGAGGCATCTCTGGTGGTCCCAGCCCCGTTTCTGGTGTGCCCAATCCATAGGGAGGGGTCTTCTGGGGGTCCCTAGCCTATGGGCAGGGGTCTGTGGGGGTCCCAGCCCCATTTCCGGTGGTGCCGCTCTCTGTGCTCGTCACCCTGGGGGGATGCTCTGTCCATGTCCTCCCTCCTCACCCCAGGGGATGCTCCGCTGCTCTCCTGCTCCACAGGTCTCAGAGCTTGTTGCCTCGGTGGGATGCTCTGTCAGTGTCTGTGAGTTTTCTGGCCCCACGTTGGGCAGCTCCTGAGGGAAGTTGAGATAACACCCTGTATCCTCCATCTTGTACCCATCTACAATATGCTAAAAAACCTATATCCTAAACTTCTCACTCATGTGACATACTAAACTACTCTCTACAATCCCTAAAATTCCTAAATGCTTGCTGTCCCGGAGGGATGTTCTGCTGGTCTCCATGGTCCTCCCAGCACCGTCGTCCTCGCTCCAGGGCAATGCTTTGCCGGTCTCAGTGTTCATTGCCTTGGGGGGATGCTCTGTCAGTGTCCTTCCTCACCCCTGGGGATGCTCTCTCAGTCTCTGTGGTCCTCCATGCCCGCTCCTGGCACCCTGGTCTGCCGCCCTCCCACCCTGAAGCCCCCTGGCTTCGCCTGCCTGGCTGAGGCACAGTCAGCTGCAGGGGATACTCCCCTGTGACTCGAGGAGAGTCGGGGAGCAGCTAAGACAGAGTGCTTTGCTGTCTGCCTTGTATGGAGGAGAGGTGATGTTGAAGGAGGTAATAAGGGATCCAAGTCAAGGCTGGGGAAAAAGTCTCAGGTTTAATCTGAGCTCCGAGGAGCTTCGAAGGCCAGAGCGTCCGACATCCGAAAGTTGCCTCGAGGCTTTTGCAACATCTTCGGTACCGGGATGGTTACAAGGGGGAAGGAATGCCCATTCACCAGTGGGGAGATTTGGGGGAGTGGAAGGCGGAAGGACAGACAGATACATAAACCAATGGGGGAAGTTTAAGGGAGGGACCCCTGGCCCTTGTCCACTCACTGGATGCCCAAGGTGGAAGATTCTGGGAGAGTGGGATGGGGAGCAGAGTGACGGACAGGGTGCCAGGGAGGGGACAGGGGAATGACTGAGCATTTTCAGGGAGATCAAAATTGAGGGAAAGGCAGGAAAGCTCAGGGTGGAACCATTGGGAGAAAATGGGGGGTGAAGGGGCAAACCATTACAGAACTGTTACAGAGATATAAAAGCACAATACAACAGGCTCGCTGCGTCTGGGGCATTGCTGTGCCTGGGCCATCCCAGCACTGTCCCCTCCACAGAGCATGGCCTGGTGCCAGGCCTGGCTGTCCCTGCCCCAGGGCTGTCCCTCTGCAAGCTGTCCCTCCATCCCTGTCCCTCACCTTTTGCTGCTTGGACCTGAGTGGCTGCCCCTCACGGGGCTGGCCGTGGGCATTCTCCTCTTCCTCCTTCAGCATTGTGGCAGTGCTCTGGTGAACATTGGCCACAATGTTGGCCAGGGGAGCTGCTGCCTCCAGAGAAGCTGCTGCCTCCTCAGAGAGCTGCTCTCCTGGGAGTGGCCCCTGCAGGGATTGGCAGCCCCAAGGGTCATGATATGCACCGGTGTCACAATGGCCTCTGGGCACAATGTCACCGCGGGTCACAAAGGCCTGGTGGGCATGACCGCCCTTCCTCCCAGAGACTTCTTGTCCCACCTTTGTTCCTCCCCTAAACATCCCCAAGGAATTCCTGTGCCAAAGTGCCGAAGTGCTTTTCCCACCCAGCCCACTCTGGGTCCCAGCCCTCAGCCCTGACCTCCTCGAGAAAGACCATCAGGAAGGCAAAAGCTCCATTTGAAATTACTCTGATGGCTACTGTGAAAGACTATAAAAGTGTGTTTTTAAAAAAGATTAATAACAAAGGAGGACCAGGGAAAAATATCCATTCATTATTGTGGGGACTGGGGGCAGGGGAGGAGGGAGGGATTCTGGTCAGGAATATGCCAGGGGCATCCTGGTATTCTGTGTCAGCAATTGTGCGGGCAGCACGACTGGGCTCTGATTGTCCCTCTCTGCTGGGCACTGGGGAGGCCACACCTCATATCCTGTGCCCAGCTTTGAGTCCCTTTACCCTGTGGCTACATTTAATACACACTACCAACTCCTTGAACGATAATTCAGTTATCTCTTGCGTCTTTGTCATACATATGTGGCGTATTGCAGATTAGAGGTAAGGGTAAAATTAATTGATAGGTTTTCTTATTTATGGTTCAGAAATACTGCAATTATATAACATTTCATGTACTGAGTTCATTGTATGTAGTTTACATGTTGGATGGATATAATTTTGTTTATCTTGTGACAGCATACACAGGATGATTATAAACAGTAAACAGAATATAGCCAAAACTAACAAACTACAATTGGATGCAGCATTAAATTCAAAATTCCAGTTGTTCTGTGTGGCCATCCAAAAATAGTTTCCCATCAGCAATGTTCTCTAACTTTCTTCCCTCTTTCCAGGACATGGTGTATCTTCTCTGCCTGACGATGGGTGGTAATGTGGGTTCCTTGTCTGTTGTGCTGTTGTCCATTTCAGCATGGACTCAGATCATTGCAACAGTTTCTTGCCAATGCCAAATTCACTCCAGCAGTGACAGGCAATGAAACTTGACACAGTGTGCAATTGGACTGTAGCAATTGGTGAGTTGTGAGGGAGCTGAATTGTTAAAGCTGCATCCCATCATTTTGCTAAAACTACAGATACAGCTATTAGAGTGATCACATGTCTCTCAGGTGGTGTTTTCTGTAAACATAGAATCACACAGTTCTCATACAGATACATCCATTTCCAATATATGCAAGTACAGTTGCTGGGGTTTCAACACAATATTGACATTTTCTTCAACATCAAGGCAAATGTCTTAATTGTCAATAGTATTATTTTCACAAATAAATCCTTGCTGTTCCTGTCCAGTCAGGCATCAACATCCACAGCTGGCCATTTGCTCCCATTTGGGGCTCACACTTGTATGTTCTAACAGACAGAGGACAGTTCCATTGGGATTTAAACAGCACTATAATTGGGTATAAGGCATAGAGTATTGTTAAAAGAAAAGCTGTGGCTTTGCCCTCAATGGGATAATAAGTGTCATTAACAAGATGTCACCAAGATTGGAAACCCTTTGAAAGAGAGTGTCATAATCCCAAATTACCTCTAGTTTATCAGTAGTCAAGGTGCCCTCATCGCCTTCTGTTTTAATTGCTATTACAGCAGATTGCAACAACATCTGTGGAAGACATGTGGTGCGTGGTGTAGAATTTAACTAAAGTTATATTTATTATGATTTATGCTAATCAATTGGCATAAATAAAGAAGTGAGGGTCTTCAGTGTGTGGGTCAAGCTGTATCTATGTGTATTTTGGGTTCTCCTTTGAGAACGATCAGTCCAGGAGATCATCTACAAAAGTCAACGACAGGGAATTTATTTAATAATAAATGTGCGGTAGACAGATAGAAATGGATAGGAAACAGGAGAGTGAGAGGGAAAGAGGGGAAACAAGGTCATTCATCTGGGGTTATCTTTCTCTGGTCCATATTGCAGGTATCCAGGGAACCATTTTCCTCTTTGCCATGTGAAGAGAGAATGGGTTTGCCTTCATTTACCTGCAATGCTGAGGCCTAAGGAGTGTTTCTAAGCTCCTAAACCACCCTCCTTAGGGGTAGGATGGGGATGCACCCCCATAATGCTGCTTAGCGGGCGGGTTGTGTTGTGCTCGTTAGTCCATGCAGGTGCACGGTGGGGTTTTTCTCGGCTGCGGTGTGAAGTGGGGGCTTTAAAAGAGGCTTCTGGGGAGCGCGGGGACCCAGAGTGGGCAAACAGGGGTGTGGCACAGCTTTGAGGGTATGGCACGGCAATTTGTGGGGCAGTTTTCAGGGCAGTTTGTGCAGCAGTTTGTGCAGGCGCGCAGGGCTGCAGGTTTCCAGATATCCCCTGTTCGAAAGTTTTGCTGTGTGTTGTTTTCCATGTTTTTGTTGTTTGGTTTCAGGGTTTCTGTTAGTAATGGTCTTCACACGATCAAAAACCCTAGTTAGTGCAAATCTGTGTAACTAAATGGAACCCTCCAAGAAGAATGTGTCTGTACAGACTCATTCTTGTGCGGACTGTTTGAGCTTATCAGTGGTTTCAGGGGCGTTGCAGAGGAAATCTGCCTGCGGTGTGAACAGGTGAATGATCTCCTCACGCTGGTGGCCGAGCTTAGAGAGGAAGTTGAAAGACTAAGGAGTATCAGGGAAAGTGAAAGGGAAATAGATTGGTGGAGTTCAGGCCTTCCATCCTTAAGGGAGGCCCACCAAGGGTCAGAGGACTCCCATGCCTCCCACTGTCAGGCAATAGAAGAATGCTTGGTAGATGAAGGGGACTGGAAATGGGACCCTGTTCGGGGAAATATTAATAAAAACTCCTCCCGACCCCCATCCTTTAGTCAGGTGCCACTTCAGAACAGGTATGAGCTCCTGGATCTAGAGAGTCAGGAAGACTTAGAAGAAAATTATCTGGCTTCCAGTTATGATTGGTCTGTGAGACAGATCACCACCTCTAACATCAAAAAGGAAAGAAGGGTAATCGTGGTGGGTGACTCCCTTCTGAGGGGAACAGAGGGCCCCATATGTTGACCAGACCCACCCTACAGAGAGGTCTGCTGCCTCTCTGGGGCCCAGGTACGAGATATCACTGAGAGACTGCCTGGACTGATTCAGCCCTCTGATTATTACCCACTGCTGATACTCCAGGCTGGCAGTGATGAGATTGAAAAGAGGAGTGTCAGGGCAATTAAAAGGGACTTTAGGGCATTGGGTCAGGTGGTTAATAGGACAGGGGCACAGGCAATCTTTTCCTCAGTCCCTTTGGAGTCTGAGAAAAACGGTGAAAGCAAGAGGAGAGCTCACATTATCAACGAGTGGCTCAAGGGTTGGTGTCATTGGCAAAATTTCAGATTCTTTTATCAGGGGGCAACTTTTACAGCACCTGGCTGTTGCAGTGTGCAGCTACGCAAACGGAGCAAAAGGGCTTTGTGAATTTGGGATGGGAGTTTCTATTTCCTAAACCTAAAGCTGGAGTTTCTATTCTGTATTTTTACGTGTATTCATCCTTCCCCCTGGAGTTATTCCCATTGGATTTTACCTATAATGTATTCCTACTGTCTCACCTTATCTCTTATTTTTCCCTATAAAACCTTTGTCTGGACCCGAGATCGGGGTCACTTGTACGTGCGGCGATCGGGCAAATACAACCTACTTTGGACTGCACAACAAGTGTCCACTCTCTTAAGTCTCTTTATCCCGGTCTTGCTCGTGCTCTCTAAACAGCTGTGTCCATATCAAATGAATCCGCAAAGGTGTTTGTTGCTTCTCTCTCTCTCCGGCGGATCCCGGAAGCGCCTGGCCAGCGCTCCAGGAAAGAGTATCCAGGCGAAAACAAGGAAGTCGGAGAGAGGAGAAAAGAACAAAAAGTGACAAGTGGCGCCTGGCTTTGATGTGGAAACTGTTTTCATAGCGCGGCAGATAGCGCTCCGGTTTGGGGCTTTTCCAGACGCGGGAGACACGGCTGCTAGCGCCGAGCCGCCAGCACCAGAATACACCCGGCGCGAAAAGCCGCTTGGACCACAGCGAGTCCGAGGGGGCTTCCGCTCCCTCCGCTCAGCTCCGCAGACCTATTGCCACTGAGAAACTCCTCTGGCTACTGCCGAGTTCGGGGTTTCCAGCGGACCGAGGACGCAACTTCTGCACACCCCAGAAGACGTCTTCAGAACGGGAACCGCTGCTGTTTTTTGTTTTCTAAGGGTCGACGGATTGGTAAGATTCTATACTAACGCGGGAAGGCCCCGGTTAGTGGATCTGGGTGGAGGCAACCCCTGTTCCTGCGGAGGGAGAGGGCACGCATGCGCGCTGCGTGCAGGGTAGCCGCCGTCGGGTTTTAGACTTTTTAAGGGTTTTTTTCTCTGTTTTTTCAGCAGCAGGCGGGTGAGGCTTGCTCATGGGCAACACGGGTGGGAAGCTGTCCAAGCAGCAAAAAGAGATTTATTACCAAGTAAAAGTAACCCTGACAGAGTCAGGAGAAAGTTTTTCTAAAAGTTTTGTGAAAAAGTTTATAAAGTGGTTGACTTTAAAGTTTCCAAACGTCTCAGCTCAGGATGTGAGGCAGAAAGCTTTTTGGAAGGGGGTTGGCACAGTTTTAACAGAAGGCACCAAGAAGGAGGATCCTTCAGTGAAAAAGGGTTTCATGAGGATCTTTTTGTTAGTTTATGACATTGTTAAAGAGGGTGCAGACCCTCGGGAGACGCGGGAAACTGAAAAGAGTCCATCTGCTTTAGTTCCCCCGTCTCTCCAACCCCCACAGTCTGAAAATGCTAATCGCTCTGTTGAAACTTCTGTTCCTAAACCTTCTGCTTCTTTCCAGAGTTGTGGCTGTTCCCAAAACTTCTGTACTCCTTCTAACCCCTTCCCTCACCCCCCACGGGACGAGCCGCCACAAGATGGCGGTGGCCGCGTGGTGGGGGTCTTTGTCTCATCACCAGATGGACAAAGAAGTGTGGCGGGAACTCCTCCTTCCCAGGTACCCCCCCCACACCAGTCCCTGACCCTCCTTCCTTTTGTCCTGACCCCTCCTCCTCCTCTCTTGCGGCAGACCAAACCCCTCCCAAATGCTACTGCAGGCCTCCGCCCACAGCACCGCCCCTCCAGGTGGTTCCTTCAGCTCCACCCCTCGAGGTTGCACCACCCGATCCCGCCCCGCTCCACACGGCATCACCAACCTCAGCCACTCCCACACAAACCTCCACCCCCGAGCCTCCGGACCCTGCCCCCGCTCCTCCTGTTTCCCAGGGCCCGGCCTCTGGTTCCCATGGCGACGGGAAAGGTGCGGAGGCCGAAACTGGGAAACAGAAAGCAGGCAAGGATTCAAACTCCTTGTTTCTCGCGCCAGTGTTGTACAACGCGAGAGGGCAAAACCCCAGATGGGAACCACTTTCATACGAAAGCATAAAGGAACTCTGCAAAACAAAATGTGAATTTGGGAAAAAAAGCGAGTTTTTTAAGAGCATGTTAAAAGCAACTTTCAATTCTAACACCTTAGTTCCCACTGATTTAAAGTGCTTGTTCAGTTGCTTGCTCCCTCCATCAGAATACAGAATGTGGGAAAGAACTTGGAAAAGGTTTGCAGGAGACCTTCTTCCAGAAATTTTGCAGAGTCCCGATTATGCAACAGATATAGAGGATGATGAGATCACCCTCGAACATCTTGTAGGTGCAGGGGTCTGCAATCAAGCCCAAAAACAGGCAGCAGGGATTCCAAAACCAGTGTTAGATCTCAAAAAAGACGCAGCAGAACAGGCATTTCTTAGTATGCCCTCAAAGGAACCTATAATACCTTATATTGCTCTCAAGCAGTCTGTTTCAGAGCCATTCATGGATTTTGTTGATTGAGTAAGAGACACAGTTGAGAAAAAGGTGGAAGGGCAAGAAGCACGAGACGAACTCATGTTTGAAATTGTCACCACAAATGCAAATGATGCCTGTCTGCGAGTCATCATGGCTCTTCCAGCGTCACCTCCACCTACGCTGGATCAGCTCATCGAGGAGTGCACAAGAAAAGCCACACTGATAGCAGAGGACTTAGTGAAAAGGCCTCGAGAGAAGGTGGTTGCTCCAACATCGGCAACCCCAAAAACTCTACCATTGAGACCTCCTCCACCCAAACGCAGGTGTTTTTACTGTAATCAGGAAGGCCACTTCATCAGCCAATGCTCTTTTCGGGGGAAAGCGCCTCCCCGGGGGGGAGGGTGGGAGGGGGAGAAGTCTCCAAACAGAAAAAAAACTAACTGGCGAGCGCAGATCCACCCCACGCGATGACACAAATGGGGTGGGTCAAAGTGTTTGTGCTAAGGCAGCTGTACACCGCATTGTGCCTAGTATCAGCAGCCAGGTTTACACCACTGACAAAATTGAACCTTACCGGTTGCGACTCACTGAACCCATTCATTTCTCTAACCAGGAATGGCATTTCATCATAGCAGCAGCAGAACTGTTGCCCCGCATTCAGGACTGCAAAACTCGCAGAAGGAATGATCTACTAAACTGCAAGTACCTTGTCATTGGTGACACAAAGTACACCCCACAAGAGACAGAGATCCCTCCTGCCATCCTTTCACTTGATCCTAGGACCTTCTATCTCATGGCACGTTGTGTCCACCCCCCTCTCTTCCTGTCACAGGGACAGATCATTGCCCAGGCAATTCCAGTGCCTCAGCTTTTGTGTGATGATCTAGACCTGTCAGTCTTCTACACCGAGACGTTGGGAGAGGAGAAGCCCCTTGTGTGGCGTGGCCTTAAGAGCGAGGGGCATTCCATCCAACTTCAGGGGATGATGGACACGGGGGCAGATGTAACAGTCATTCCCTCACACAAATGGCCTCAACAACTGCTGGGAGCAGATGGGCTCCATCTTTCTGTTAAGGGCAGAAGAATTTTAGCTCATGAACTGGCAGAACTTGTTCACATGGGCTTTAAACTAGGTCTGAAGGGGGAGGGAGATGCATCTGGGCTGTCTGGAATCAGGCCCAAAGGTGGTAAGCCTGAGTTAGGGGTGAAATCAGCAGCCCAGCTGAGGTGCATGTACACCAATGCACACAGCATGGGTAACAAACAAGAAGAGCTGGAAGCCATGGTCCAACAGCAGAGCTATGATGTAATTGCCATCACAAAAACGTGGTGGGATGACTCACATGGCCGGAGTGCTGCACTGAATGGCTGCAAGCTCTTCAGGAGAGACGGGAAAGGGAGAAGAGGTGGAGGGGTGGCCCTTTATATTAGGGAGGCTTTTGATGCTATGCGTGTTGAAACTATGGATGATGAAGTCGAATGTCAATGGGTGAGAATTAGGGGGAAGGCCAACGAGGCTGACATCCTACTGGGAATCTGTTATCGTCCACCCAACCAGGAAGAAGAGGTGGAGAATTCATTCTATAAGCAGCTAGAGAATGTTTCAGGATCATCAGCCCTTTTTCTTGTAGGTGACTTCAATCTGCTGGACACTTGCTGGCAACTTAATACAGCTGAAAAAAAGGCAGTCCAGGAAATTTTTAGGGTTTGTGGAGGACAACTTTTTGTCACAGGTGGTGAGTGAGCCCAACAGGACAGGGATTATGTTAGATCTGCTGTTTTCAAATAGAGATGGGCTGGTGGGAGATGTGGTGGTTGGAGGTCACTTGGGGCACAGTGATCATGAAATTTTAAAATTCTAAATATTTGGTGAAGTGAGGAGGAACACTAATAAGACTTTTACATTGGACTTCTGGAGGGTAGAGTTTGGCCTATTTAAGAGATTTATTCAGAGAGTTCCTTGTGAAGCAGCCCTTAAAAACAAAGGAGTCCAGGAAAGGTGGGTGTGCTTCAAAACAAAGATCTTGAGGGTACAGGAACAGACTGTCCCTGTGTGCTGAAAGACGAGTGGATGAGGCAAACGCCCAGCCTGGATGGGAAACGAGGATTTGAAGGAACTTAGGAATAAAAAGAGGATGTATCATCTTTGGAAGGAGGGTCAGGTCTCTCAGGAAGTATTTAAGGGGCTTGCTAGGGCATGTAGGAAAGAAATTAGGGAGGCCAAAGCTCAGTTTGAACTTAAAATGGTAGCTTCTGTAAAGGATAATAAGAAATGTTTTTGCAAATATATTAATGATAAAAGGAAGGGTAAGATCAATCTTTGTTCTTTATTAAATGTGGAAGGGAATTTAATAACTGCAGATGAGGAGAAGGCAGAGGTGCTTAATGGCGTCTTTGACTCAGTTTTTAGTGAGAAGACAATTTGCCTTCAGGACAACTGTCCTCCTGGGCTGGTAGATGGTGTCAGGGTGCAGAGTGGGCCACTGTTATCCAGGAGGATGCAGTCAAAGAACTGCTGAGCTGCTTGAATGTTCATAAATCCATGGGACCTGAAGATGAAGTTTAACAAGTCCAAGTGCCCAGTCCTGCACTGCTATAGGCTGGGGACGGTGTGGCTGGACAGTGCCCAGGCAGAAAGGCACCTGGGGGCACTGGTTGACAGCTGGCTGAACATGAGCCAGCAGTGTGCCCTGGTGGCCAAAAAGGCCAATGGCTCCTGGCCAGTATCAGGAATGGTGTGGCCAGCAGGAGCAGGGAGGTCATTCTCCCCCTGTACTTGGCACTGGTGTACTTGGCATTCCTCCCCTGTACTGGCACCGTTCCTCGAGTGCTGTGTCCAGTTCTGGGCCCCCAATTTAGGGGGATATGGAGTGGCTGGAGCGTGTCCAGAGAAGGGCAACAAGGCTGGTGAGGGGCTTGGAACACAAGTCCTGTGAGGAACGACTGAGAGAGCTGGGGTTGTTTAACCTGGAGAAGAGAAGACTCAGAGGTGACCTTATTACTCTACAGCTTCCTGAAAGGTGATTGTAGTCAGGTGGGGGTCAGTCTCTTACTCCAGGCAACAACTGACAGGACCAGAGGACAGTGTCTTAAGCTGCACCAAGGGAAATTTAGCTGGGATATTAGGAAAAAAAAAATTATGGAAAAGGTGATAAAGTACTGGAATTGCCTGTCCAGGGAGGTAGTGGAATCACCATCATGGGATGTGTTTAATAAAAAACTGGATGTGGCACTCGGTGCCATGGTTTAGCTGAGGTGGTGTTAGGGCATGGGTTGGGCTCAATGATCTTAAAGGTCTCTTCCAACCCAGTAATTTTGTGATTCTGTGATTGTGTGACATCACAGACCAGGTTGTGACACCATATAGTCGGCTGTGACACCACTGGTCTATTATGTGACATCATAGAGCAAGCTGTGACATCACAGGATGCCTGTAGGACATCACAGAGCAGAGCAAGCTATGAGGTCAAAGAGTGTGCTGTGACATTATAGGGTGGCTGTGTTACATCACTGAAGGTGTTGTGACATCACAGGGTGAGTCTGTGAGCCCACAGAGGTGATAAGTGACTTCTGCCATCACAGAGCAGGCTGTGACATCACAGAGGAGGGTGAGATGTCACAAAGTCGGCTGTGACATTATAGGCTGGCTGTGTGACATCACAGAACGGGCTGTGAGGCCACAGAGAAGACTCTGCCATCATAGATAAGGGCTCTGTGACATCACAGAGCAGCTGTGTGATGTCACAGAGAAAGCTGCGACAATAGAGAGTGGGTGGTGACATCACAGACCTGACTGTGAAATCACAGAGCAGGCTGTGACATCACAGAGAGGCTGCCTAACATCACAAAGGTAGCTGTGACATCACAGAGCTGGCTGTGACATCACAGGGCAGATTTTGTGACATCACAGAGCAAACTGGATTTCAAAAAGCAGGCTGTGACATCACAGGGCACCTATATGAAATCACAGGTAGCCTGTTACATCTCAGAGTGGGTTGTGTGACATTACAGGGCAACTGTGTGACATCACAGGGGTTGTGTGACACCACAGGGGATGTGTGACGTCACTGGGGAGGTCACTCCACCCCAGCCCCCCTCGCAGTTCCCTCAGAGAAGTCCAATGCTGCTTGTGCACAGCGGGGTCCCCTGTCCCCCCGGGTCCCCCACCCCCGATGCTGCAGCCTCCCCCAGAGGATGTTCCACGAGATCAACCCCAGAGCCTGACACGGGGACAGGGGCTGGGACCGTGGGGGGTGGGACAGGGGGACAGGGACCCCCCAGCAGCGTCCCCCAGTCCCCCAGGGCCAGAGCCTGGGCCAGGGCTCCTTCACCCTGTTACCAACGAGGGCTTGAAAGCGCTGGAAAAATCCCCAGCAAGGGATCAGCAAAAAACAGATTTAATATTAAGCGACAACACGGCAATGTTTCTTGGCAAGAGTCACTCTGCTCCTGACTGGACACTTCAGGCACACCAAGGAAACAAAGCAACAACAAAAGCAAACCGAATCCAGGCAATCAAACCAGAAATGAACTGAGAAATGGGTGGTTCCTTCCTCTGGAAAAGAACTGCCCTTCTAGACCAGTTGCCCATGGCCAGAATTGGGATTTTACCTCCAACTTTACCTGTTGTGAGAGAGTGGAGGAGATTGTTGCCCCAAAATATTTCACGTGTGGGAGAGGAAAGGGCAGTCCAGCCTTGCCCGGCCCTGTAACCCCAGCACTGCCCTGCCCTGGAACCCCAATCCCCCCAGAGCCTCTATCCCAGCCCAGCAGCGTCTGCCAGTCCCTGGCACAGCACAGGTAATGCTCCACAGCCACTTCTGGAGCCCCAGCCCAACTCCTGAGTGACCAAATGACCCCAAGTCCCACGTGGGGGAAGGGGCCAGGAAGGCAAAGGGGTATTTATGGCTGACCACAAGGCAAGCACGCGTCTTGACCCTACCTCCTCTTGGAATTTCTATCTGAACACTGCTGGAATCCAGGAGTTGGTAGCTCTGTGTGTGCTTCTCTAAAGTTTTTTTGCCTTTCTTTCTGTCTTCTACTTCCATCCACTTGCAAATGTTGATTAACTTAAAACTGAACTGGCTTAGAATTTGTGAAGTCAAATGGGCCAAGTTAATGCTTTGAGAAGTGCTTTTTCTTCATTGAATGCCATATTAAATTTTGCCAAAGATTCTCTGATTTTCTAAAGTTCCCAATAAAGGTTGTTTTGTTGTTTTGAGCTTCTGAGAATCCCTTGTTGGTATTTCTCCGGTGCATTCAACTCAGAGCACACAAACAATTGTAATTCCTTTTAAATGTCTCCTTGAGAGAATTGTCTGGGGGATGGCAGTCAGGGCTTGTCTGTCCTGCTTGGTACAGCCCAGGCAGGACTTTCACAGCCCCATTCCACACTACATTTCCCAGCTGGAGCTGCTGGTGCCTCTGAGTTCTGCTGCCCCAGCCCCAGGGACGCTCTCCTTGTCTGCCCATTCCCCCACGGTCTCTGGGCAGGGATGGCCTCAGTGGGGGCTGCTGACATCCTCAGCACCTTGGAGGCTGCTGCTGAATTTTACTGCTCCAGAGACTTCTTCAGCCTTCAGCTCTTCCCCTCAGGAATTCAATGCCTCAGGGCTTATTAATGTTCAGAACACCTTAACAAGCCAAGCCTCTGGGAATAATTTAAGTTTTCAAATCTTTTGTGGTTGATTAGACAGATTTCAGAAGCCTATTCCAAGTGAATAAAATATATTTAAAAAGACAGTGAGAAAACAATCAGCGCAGGAACGCCTTCATTTCTAATTGACATTGAATCCAAGAACCTCCTCATGCAGTTGGAATAGATATGAAAATCAAGAGCCTTTATGGCTGACAATCAATCAGACTCTGTCCCTACCCCCACCCCACCATTTCCCCCATCCAAGCCCTGGCACTCAAAGCAGCCTTGTGCAAATCTGAGCTCCCTCCAGCCCAGGCTGCACCTGCATGATTCAGCTCCTTGGCTCCAACTCCCACCTGCTTTTCTTGGAGAAGGAGCTGCCCGAGACACAGAGGGATGTTAATTTCTTGTCAGCCAACAAAGCCACGGGAAGGCACAGCTCCATCCAATGCAAAAGCCGTTCCTCTGCTGGCTATTAAATCCACTTTGCGCAGCAGACAGTCTCAGAGCAATGGAAAACACCTTTTGTGCCCAGCACAGATCCCAAGGTCCCCCCAAACCCTCCTGCCCCGATTCTGCCCAGATTTGCTCTTTGCACACACGAGCCACAGGCTGAAGTCAGGAGCTCACTCCATGCCCAGAGGGAGGAAAAGAGAGAAAGTGTATGAAGAGCTCTCCTGTGCAGAGCCAAGGTCCAAGTGCCCCTGCAGTGGGAACCGCAACTCATCAGGTTTGTGTCCTTTGGGCTTAGGGCCTGGTGACACTCAGAGGCACAGAAAGGTTTCTTGCAAACAAACACAAGTTGTACATTTGAACAGTTTAATAACCATCACAGCTCTTCCCTCAGCTCTCTGTGATGTCCCAGCAGCATCTGACATGTCCCCCATCCCCAAGGGATTTCTGTACAGGAACAGTTTTAGACAGAGACACAAGAAAAGGTAATCCTGTAATAGATATGAACACAATAAAATATAATTCATATTTATTTGAGCATCAGAAAGATTGGCCAACTCCCTGAAGCTCAAAGCATGAAGCCAGTCAGTTGAGAGACACTTGAATGACCAGAAAGCATCTGGAGGAGGAAATCTGGGCACAATGGGAAGGACACAGATCCACCGGGTCTAAATGAAGAGATGTCCTTAGACACGGCCATTTAAACAGGAGAGCTGAAAACACCTGAAAGAAAAGGGAGAGGAAATAATAAACAGGATACTAATGACACAAGTAGATGGGAAGATCAGTCTTTCTTCTCCTGCCATCAGTACACTTCCAGGAAATTCCTGTCCCTAGAGGGAAAACTTTGCCAATACTTAAAAGTACTCAAGTGACCCCGATAATAAAAATATGCCTGTATACTAATAAAATACGAGATATTAACACCTGTGCCTCTTTCCAGGCAGACATCAGCTGTGTGCCCATGAACAGGCAGTGCCACTTGTGCCCTGAGGTGCCCAGCTGGGATTAGATCTCTCAGAGAGGAGCTGAGGGAGAGCAGAGCACCTTGCAAGTTGCAGGTCCCTGCCAGCCCCACAGGGCTCCTGTGCCATCAACATCTGCTCTGCTCCAGTCTGAAACAGGGCCCAGCACGGTGCTGGGATCATCAGAGAGCTGAGGTGTGTGCTGGAATTCAATGCCGTCCCCATGGCGCAGCAGCCCTGCATTTCCCTGCTCCAGCCTCGGTTTCCAGTACAGCCATGGAGGCTCTTTGGGCTCCTGACTGTTCCTGCAGCCACCAAGGGCAGCTGAGCTCTGCCTTTGGCACAGTCAGCCCTGGCCAGCGCAGGCCATGCTCAGCAAATCCTTGTCTGTGCCCGGCCGTGCTGCCAGCCCCGGCAGTGGCTGCGTGGCCCCTTTGTGGCCCTGTGCTGGCCCAGCCATGGTGCCACAGCCCCTGTGCAGGCCCAGCCCAGGACAGGAGTGTCATGAATAAGTTCAGTTAAAGTTACATATTTGTTGTACCCCATGTTCATTCCAGTTGTACCCTTGTTGCAATACCCCCCTTGTTACTTCTCCCACTGTGGATTTATTATATGCCTCCCCATATTCATTCCAACTGTACCCTTGTTGTAATGGCCCCCTGGTTACTTCCCCCACTGTGGAATTGTTATATGCTCCCCCATGTTCACTAAGGTTGTATAATACCCCCCTGTTACCCCTTGTTGAATCCCTTTATTGGTACCCTTATTCAGTCCCTCGGGTATTGCCTCCGCTGCTCCCAAAATGGCGGCCGGAAACAGCTTCGGCAATATGCAAATGAGGTAAAGCAGAACAGAATCCAACAAAAGGGCCTGGAAACACCAAACCAACGTGGAAATTTGAGGAGCCAAGTGACTAGACTTAGTGGGAAGAGTCCCCCCATACCTTCAATCAAGTTTTGGAGGTCACCACCACCTAAGGTAACCAGACCGAGATGAGGACCCCAGTCTACGAGCCAGGAGACGTCTTCCTAGGCACGCCCTCGAGGACGGAAGCCCCAGTTCTGCTGTGAAGCACAACTGTTCACCTCCTCCTCTGTGTCGCCGAAGGGAGCAGCGGCGGTGTGCGCGACCCCTCGGGCCCCCCCCCAGAGCTGATCACTGAATAAAGGCCTTTTTAAAGGAGCTGGTCTCCTGGCCCGTTTATATCAGTTGGGAACGGCCCCTGTGCCGTGGTGCCCACGGCAGCCTTGGGGCTCTGTGCCCCATGGCCTCCCTGCTGGGCAGCCTCTGCCAGCTCCTGCAGAGCCTGTGGCACCTGTGGGCCTGCACAGACAGCCCCGTCCCGGCCTCTGCTGGCCTCTGGGCCAGCAGAGAGGCCAGCCAGGGCTGGCCATGGCCGGGAATAGGCCCTGAGCCCCCGCAGGAGGATGGAGCTGGGCCACAGCCAAACTCAGGCCAGGGCAAAGTTGGGTTCAGCAGCCAGGGCTGCCAAGGGCTGGGGACAGAGGCTGGCGCTGACAAATGTCCTGTGCCCCCTCCCTGCTCTGTCCATGCCCCCAAGGGCACAGAGCAGCCTCCTCTCTCGGGCACTTGCCTGTTTTCAATGCCTTGCACAGGCGCTGGCCCTGCCCCACAAGGCCTGGGCTGAGTCTTGCCCCTGCACGCTCAGCCAGACTGAGATGGACACTGCTGGTTTCCGTGCCAGGCTCTCTGAGCCCAGGCCAGCTCCCTGCAAGCTCTGCCAGCTGCCCTGAGCTCTGTGCAGCACCAAGGGCCTCTCCCCAGCACAGCCCAGCCGGCTCTGGCCCCACAGCTCTGCTCAGGCCAGGCTGCTCTGGCCACTGGCCCCACGGCCTCAGCCCCTGGCAAGGGCACAGCAGCAGCTGCAGCTCAGGCAGGACTCAGCCCCACCATGGGGGAATGGGCCTGGCCAAGGGAAAGGAGGCTCCCTGGCTGCCCTGCTCCCCTCTGGCTGAGGTGCTGAGAGCTTTGCAGCCCTTCCTGCCATCCCATCTGCCCAGGCCAGCACAAGAGCCCCGGCCTTGGGGCCCTCCAGAGCTGCTCCTGCTCCAGGCCCAGGGCCCTTCCCAAAGCTGGGACAGCCACAAAGCTGTGCCCATTTCTGGCCATTGCTGCTCTGATGGGGATGGATCCTCAGCCACTTGGAGGTTGCTGATGAATTTTCCTACTCCAGAGGCCTCTTCTTTCTTGAGCTCTTCAGTTCATGAATTCAGTGGGAAAAGCTCATAAATGTTTTTTCAAAACACCGGAACAAGAAAAGCATCTGGGAATAATTGAAGTTTTCAATTCTTCTTAATTAGACAGATTTCAGAAGTGTGTTCAAAGTGAATATAATATATTGAAAGCATTGCAGTGAGAACACTTTTGTCCTGTTAAGTTTTCTTTTTGTGTTTATAGATTGATATCAGCAATGTTGTGAATGGTTTGACACTGGTGCAATGCCAGCGCCCCCATGAAAATACACCTTCCCAAGTAAATGCTGTGAGATGTTATCAGGAACAGAGCAGAGCAAGCCCAAGCTTAATAACAAAGGAAAAAAAAAAACTTTATTAAACTACTACTACAAAAGACACAGGCACTAAATCCAGGATGAGGACCCTCCAAAACACCCCTCCTCCTCCCAATTTCCAAGACAACCACCATGAAACGTCACCCGGGATTCCTGATCAAATTACCACCCTTCAGATAATCAATACTCAGTCTATCAAGGGAGAGAGAAGTCTCTCTTGCGCCATAGACCCCCCAGGAAACACAGTTGCCACCTCCTGTGTTTCCATGTCACACATGGCAACCTCCCGGAGAAAATCTGCCAGCGTGACACTCCCCTTTCCATGTCACAGTGCTCTCACCACCGTGCATGGACAGACTGCTCATAGGGCTCCTTTAAGGATGCTTTGCCACAGACCAAAAGAGACAACAGTTCAGCTTCTCATCTTGGGACTACAGTCCCCCCCATTTTCCCCTGGGGCCAAGGGTCCAGGAACAGAGATCATCTTCTTCCTGAAGACAGAGGGCATCACCATTCCCTCTTCAGCTTTCCTCTGTTCTTGCCATTCCTGTGCTGTTAGTTGCTGAAGCAGGTCTCCTTGGGTCACCACTGCATCCCCCTAAAATGCAGTCTCTATTGCAGGAGAATTTGGTTCAGTCTACGGCTAACAAGAAAAGTCCATCCAAAAGCTACTTCATCATCTCCTCCCACCTAAATATTTCTTCTTCTAACATCTCAGGTCCCGGACTGTCTCTCTTCCACTACAAATCGAGGAGGAGTAATATTTTACAAAGCCCTCATTTCCCAGAAAGGGTTAAAAGTTCAGACTCCCTGGAGGGCTGAAATCTCTGCCTAGCATTCTCGACTCCCACGCTGGGCATCATCCCCCCCCTTTCTGCTTCTCCTCTGCCGGCAAATCTCCAGGTGCCGTCAGGCTCTCTGTCTCTTTCTCTCTGAGGGGGGGACAAAGGCATCTCCGCTTCTCTCCACCGTTCCGTCCACAGGAGCTGGCTCGGTTCCAGACCTTCAGCCCCCTCGGCCTACCTGGACAAGGCCGCATGGCTTCCCCTCCCCCTCCCAGCCTGAGGCTGGGCAGGGGAGAGTCTGCACTCTCTGAAGACCGGAACCAAAGAGACAGTTCTTCTGGGAGTTCTTGCTTTTAACCCCCTGTGTTCTCAGAGGCGTGTCCATACTTTCAGTGGTCACTCCAGGTGCCAGTATCCAAACCTGACCACTGATTGGTTTGACCCAACTTCCTGAAAAAAAATTCACTTCCATGTCAAACCACGACAAATGTCCAATTGATATTGATCCCCAGCACCTCCTAATGCAGTCTGAATAGATGTGAAAATCAACACCCTTAATGGCTGACAATCAATCAGACTTTGTCCCCACCATGTCCCTCATCCACGCCCTGGCACTCAGAGCAGCTGAGGAATGGAGTCACATCCAGGGGTGTCCCCAGGGCTCAGGATTGGGGCCAGATCAGTGAAATCTCTTTATTGCTGATCTGGCCGAGGCCATCGAGGGCACCCTCAGTCAGTTCCCAGGTGAGCCCAAGCTGGGTGGCAGTGTGGCTGTGCTGGAGGGCAGGAAGCTCTGCAGAGGGATCTGGACAGGCTGGAGCCACGGGCCCAGGACAATTGGATGAGGTTCACCAAGGCCAAGGGCCAGGTCCTGCCCTGGGCTCACAACCACCCCAAATCCCGGGCCCTGCCCTGCCCCTGATCCCCACAGCCTGTCCTGTTTCCTTCATCCCTGCATTGCCAGGGATTTTCTGGGACCAGGCAGCTCTGCTCTGGCTATGGAGGGAGGTCCAAACACCACCACTGGAGTGGGAACCACAACTTATCAGGTTTGTGTCCTTTGGGGGTCAGGAACTGGTGGCACTCAGAGACACAGGAAGGTTCTCTTCATGGCCAACAGTCCACAGTTGAACAGGACACAATTTAATAACAATCACGCTCTTCCCTGAGCTATGTGCAATGTCCCAGCAGTGTCTGATGAGTCCAGCATCCACAAGTGATTTCCATACTAAAATTAATTTTAGTATGGAAACGTGGTCTTGTGATAGATATAAACACAATTTAGTTCTTGTATCAGGATTCTGGTCCTGGAGTCCGGGATAAACAGCTCAAACTATTCCTGATTTGCAAAGCTGTCATTTGGCTGCTTTTGGTGTTGAGCTGAAACCAACCTGACTCATTTAATCTCCTCCCTCTTTCCCCTTCCACCCATTGGCTTTTGTCTCTCACCAGGCCCCCGGTGAAGAGCCTGGCTCTGTGTTTTCCATCCCCTCCTCGCTGGCACTGCCAGGCTGGGATGAGGAGCCCCTCAGCCTTCCCTGCTCCGGGCTGGACAAGGCCAGCTCCCTCAGCCTCTGCTCACAGCACAAGGGCTCCAGCCCCACCTTGGAGGCCCTTCCCTATCCCTGCTCCAGCTGCCTGACATCTTTCCTGCCCTGGGGAACCCAACCCAGGCCACAGGGACCTGGGTAATCCACGTCCTTGATGTCCTGGTCACACAGCCCTGGCCCCTTTTCTCCGTGTCAGTCTCTGGGGTGGATCCTGTGGAACATCCTTTGGTGGAGGCTGTGGCTCCAGGTGGACCGGGGGGATACCGGGGGACAGGGACCCCGCTGGGCATGAACAGCATGGGACTTGTTGGGAGAACCTGTGAGGGGGAGCTGGGGCAGTGACCAACCCAGTGACCTCACACAGCCCTCCTGAGATGTCACACAGCCCCTCTCTGATGTCACAGCCCATTCTCTAATGTCAGACAGCGGGTCTCTGATGTCCCAGCCAACTCTGTGATGTCAGATCTCTACCCTGTGATGTCACAGCCAGCTCTGTGATGTCACACAGAGAGTCTATGATGCTGTAGCTGCTCAATGTCCTCACATAACCCAGTCTGTGCCTCAAGTGACCCCAGTCAGGACCTCAGGTGACGTCATGTGACCACAAACGACCCCATGTGACCCTGGTCAAGGCCTCATGTGACCTCAAGTGACCCCAAATGACCTCAAGTGACCACAGTCAGGGCCTCAGATGATATCTAGTGACCACAAATGACACCAAGTGACCCTGATCAAGGCCTCAGATGACCTCAAGTGACCCTAAAATTACCCCAAGGGACCGCAGTCAAAACCCCTGGCGACCTCAAGTAACTCCAAATGAGCTTAATTGACCGTGGACAGGGCATCAGGTGATGCAGATGAGCCCAAATGATCCCAAGTGACCGCAGTCAGGGTCTCACATGACCTCAAGTGACCCCAAATGATCTCAAGTGACCCCGGTCATGGCCTCAGATGACCTCAAGTGACCCCAAATGACCTCAAGTGACCCCAGTCAGGGCCTCAGGTGACCACAATAGGCCCGAAATGACCAGTAGTGACCCCGGTCATGGTCTCAGATGACCTCAAGTGACCCAAAATTATCTCAAATGACCCCAGCCAAGGCCTCAGTTGACTTCAAGTGACCCCAAATGGCCTCAAGTGACCCCGGTCAGGGCCTCAAATGCCCTCAAGTGACCCCAAAAGACCTCAAGTGACGCCGGTCATTGCCTCAGATGACCTTAAGTGGCCCAAAATCACCGCAAATGATCCCAGTCAGGGCCTCAGGTGACCTCAAGTGACCCAAAGAGGACCGAAGTGACCCCGGCCAGTGTCTCAGATGACCTCAAGTGACCACAAATGGCCTCAAGTGACCTTGGTCACGGGCTCAAATGGTTTTAATTAACCGCAAATGACATCATGTGACCTTGGTCACGGCCTCAGATGACCTCAAATGTCCCCAAATGAGCTCAAACAACTATGGTCAGGGCCTCAGGTGACCTCGAGGGACCATGGTCTGGGCCTCAGATGACCTAAAGTGACCACAAATGACCTCAAGTGATCCCTGTTAAGGCCTCAGGTAACCTCAAGTGACCCCAAATGGCCTCAAGTGACCCTGGACAGGGCCTCAGATGACCTGAAGGGACACCAAATGACCTCATGTGACCTGGATCACGGCCACGGATTCAGGTGACGTCAAGTGACCCCAAATGACCCCAAGTGAGCCCGGCCAGGGCCTCAGTTGACTTCAAGTGACCCCAAATTGCCTCAAGTGACCCCGGGAAGGGCCTCAAATGACCTCAAGTGACCCCAGTCAGGGCCTCAGGTGACTTCAAGTGACCCAAAATGACCTCAAGTGACCGCAGTCAGGGCCTCAGATGACCTCAAGAGACCCCAAATGACTTCACGTTACCCCAGTCAGGGCCTCAGGTGACCTCAATATACCCCAAATGCCCTCAAGGGTCCCTGGTTGAGGCCTCAAATAACCTCAAGTGACTCCAAATGACCTCATGTGACCCCAAATGACCTCAAGTGACCCCATTCAAGGCCTCAGATGACCTCAAGAGACCCCAAATGACTTCACGTTACCCCAGTCAGGGCCTCAGGTGACCTCAATAGACCCCAAATGCCCTCAAGAGTCCCCAGTTGAGGCCTCAGATGACCTGAAGTGACTCCAAATGACCTCATGTGACCCCAAATGACCTCAAGTCACCCCAGTCAACGCCCCTGGCAACCTCAAGTGACTCCAAATGACCTTAAGTGGCAGTGGTCCGGGCCTCAGGTGATGCAGATGAGCGCAAATGACCCCAAGTGACCCTAGTCCGGGTCTCAGATGACCTCAAGTGACCACAAATGACCTCAAGTGACCCCAGTCAAGGCCTCAGGTGACTTCAAGTGACCCCAGTCAGGGCCTCAGGTGACATCATGTGGCCACAAATGACCTCAAGTGACCCCAGTCAGGGCCTCAGGTGACATCATGTGGCCACAAATTACCTCAACTAATTCCGGTCAGGGCCGCAGATGACTTCAAATGGCCCTTAATGACCTCAAAAAAACCCCCGTCAGAGCATCAGGTGACCTCGAGTGACACCACGCAGGGCCTCAGTTGTCCCCAAGTTGTCCCACATGACCTCAAGTGACCCCAGTCAGTGCCTGAGGTGACCTCAAGTGACCCAAAATGACCTCAAGTGACCGCAGTCAGGGCCTCAGGTGAACTCAAGTGACCCCAAATGACCTCAAGTGACCTCGGTCCGGGACTCAGGTGAACTCAAGTGACCCAAAATGACCTCAAGTGACCACGGTCCAAGTCTCAGGTGACCTCAAGTGACCCAAAATGACCTCAAGTGACGCCAGTCAAAGCCCCAGGTGATCTCAGGCGCCACCAAATGACCTCAAGTGACCCCGTTCAAGGCCTCAGATGACGTCAAGTGACCCCAAATGACTTCACGCTACCCCAGTCAGGGATTCAGATGACCTCAATAGACCCCAAATGACCTCACGAGACTACAGTCAGGGACTCAGGTTACCTCAATAGACTCCAGATGACCGCAAGTATCCCCAGTCAGGGCCTCAGATGACCTGAAGGGACTCCAAATGACCTCATGTGACCTGTGTCAAGGCCACGGCCTCAGGTGACCTCAAATGACCCCAAATGACCTCAAGTGACCCCATTGAGGGGCTCGGGCAACCTCAAAACACCCAAAATGACTTCAAGTGACCCCGGTCATAGCCTCAGGTGACCGCAAGGGACGGAAAATGGCCTCAAGTGACACCGGTCATGGCCTCAGATGACCTCGTGTGACCTCAAATGACCTCAAGTGACCCCAGTCAGGGCCTCAGGTGACTGCAAGCGACCAAAAATGACCTCAAGTGTCCCTGGTCAGGGTCTCAGGTGACCACAATAGGCCCGAAATGACCACTAGTCACCCCGGTCATTGTCTCAGATGACCTCAAGTGACAAAAAATGACCCCAAGAGACTACAGCTAGGGCCTCAGTTGACTTGAAGCGACCCCAAATGGACTCAATTGACCCCGGACAGGGACTCAGGTTATGTCATGTGGCCACAAACGACCCCACGTGACCCCGGTCATGGCCTCAGGTGACCCCAAGGCACTGAAAATGACCTCAAGTGCCCCCGGTCAAGGCCTCAGGTGACCTCAAGTGATGCCAAATGACCTCAAGTGACCACAGTCAGGGCCTCAGATGACATCTAGTGACGACAAATGACCTCACGGGTCCCCAGTCATAGCCTCAGGTGACCTTAAGTGCCCCCAAATGACCTCAAGTGCCCCTCGTCAGGACCTCAGGTGAACTCAAGTGAACGCAAATGACCCAAGTGACCTGTGTCCGGGCCTCAGGTGATGCAGATGAGCCCAAATGACCCCAAGTGACCCTAGTCCGGGTCTCAGATGACCTCAAGTGACCACAAATGACCTCAAGTGACCCCAGTCAAGGCCTCAGGTGACTTCAAGTGACCCCAGTCAGGGCCTCAGGTGACATCATGTGGCCACAAATGACCTCAACTCATTCCGGTCAGGGCCGCAGATGACTTCAAATGACCCTTAATGACCTCAAAAAACCCCCGTCAGAGCATCAGGTGACCTCAAGTGACTCTGGGCAGGGCCTCAGTTGTCCTCAAGTTGTCCCACATGACCTCGAGTGACCCCCGCCAGTGCCTGAGGTGACCTCACGTGATGCAAAATGACGTCAAGTGAGCCCGGTCCAAGTCTCAAGTGACCTCAAGTGATTCAAAATTACCTCAAGTAAAGAAAGTCAAGGGCTCAGGTGAACTCAAGTGACCCAAAATGACCTCAAGTGACTCCAGTCAAGGCCCCAGGTGATCTCAGGCGCCACCAAATGACCTCAAGTGACCCCAGTCAGGGCCTTAAATGACATCAACTGACCCCAAATGATTACAAGTCACCCCAGTCAGGGACTCAGGTGACCTCAATAGACCCCAGATGACCTCAAGTGTCCCCGGTCAGGGCCTGAGATGACCTGAAGGGACTCCAAATGACCTCATGTGACCTGTGTCAAGGCCACGGCCTCAGGTGACCTCAAATGACCCCAAATGACCTCAAGTGACCCCGGTCATGGCCTCTAGTGACCTCAAGTGACCCAAAATTACCTCAAATTACCCCAGCCAGGGACCCAGTTTATTTCAAGCTACCCCAAAGGGCCTCAAGGGACCTGAGCCACGGCCTCGGGTGACATCAAGTGACCCCAAATAACTTCAAGAGACCCCAGTCAGGGCCGCAGGTGACCTCAATGACCACAAATGACCTCAAGTGACCCCATTCAAGGCCTCAGATAACCTCAAGAGACCCCAAATGTCTTCACGTTACCCCAGTCAGGGCCTCAGGTGACCTCAATAGACCCCAGATGCCCTCAAGTGTCCCTGGTCAGGGCCTCAGATGACCTGAAGTGACTCCAAATGACCTCATGTGACCTGGGTCACGGCCACAGATTCAGGTGACCTCAAGTGACCCCAAATGACCCCAAGTGAGCCCAGCCTGGGCCTCAGTTGACTTCAAGTGACCCCAAATGACCTCAAGTGACCCCGGTCATGGCCTCAGGTGACCGCAAGTGACCGAAAATGGCCTCAAGTGACACCGGTCATGGCCTCAGATGACCTCGTGTGACCTCAAATGACCTCGAGTGACCCCAGTCTGGGCCTCAGGTAACCGCAAGCGACGAAAAATGACCTCAAGTTTCCCCGGTCAGGGTCTCAGGTGACCACAATAGGCCCGAAATGACCACTAGTGACCCCGGTCATTGTCTCAGATGACCTCAAGTGACCCAAAATGACCTCAAGTGCCCCCAATCAGGGCCTCAGGTGACCTCAAGTGAACACAAATGACCTTAAGTGACAGTGGTCCAGGCCTCAGGTGATGCTGATGTGGCCAAATGACCTCAAGAGACCCCAGTCAGGGTCTCAGTTGTATTCAAGTTGTCTCACATGACCTCAAGTGACCCCAGTCAGTGCCTGAGGCGACCTCAAGAGACCCAAAATGACCTCAAGTGTCCCCAGTCAGGGCCTCAGGTGACCTCAAGTGATAACAAATGACCTCAAGTGACCCCGGTCCAAGTCTCACGTGACCTCAAGTGAGGCCAAATGACCTCAAGTGACCAAAGTCAGGGCCTCAGATGACATCTAGTGACGCCAAATGACCTCAAGTGTCCCCAGTCAAGGCCTCAGGTGACCTCAAGTGACCCCAAATGACTTCAAGTGCCCCCCGTCAGGGTCTCAAGTGACCTCAAGTGACCGCAAATGACCTCAAGTTACTGTGGTCCAGGCCTCAGGTGACCTCAAGTGCTTCAAAATGACCTCAAGTAAAGCCAGTCAAGGGCTCAGGTGACCTCAAGTGACCCAAAATGACCTCAAGTGACGCCAGTCAAGGCCCCAGGTGACCTCAGGCGCCAGCAAATGACCTCAAGTGTCCCCAGTCTGGGCTTCAGATGACCTCAAGTGACCAAAAATGACCTCAAGTGTCCCCAGTCAGGGCTCCAGATGACCTGAAGGGACTCCAAATGACATCATGTGACCTATGCCACAGCCAGGGCTTCAGGTGACCTCGAGTGATTCAAAATGACCTCAAATGACCCCAGCCAGGGACTCAGTTGTTTTCAACTGGCCCCAAATGACCTCAAGTGACCCCTGTTAGGGCCTCAGGTGACCTCAAGTGACCCCAAATGGCCTCAAGTGACCCTGGACAGGGCATCAGAGGACCTGAAGTGACTCCAAATGACCTCATGTGACCTGGATCACGGCCACAGATTCAGGTGACGTCAAGTGACCCTAAATGACCCCAAGTGAGCCCGGCCAGGGCCTCAGTTGACTTCAAGTGACCCCAAATGCCCTCAAGTGTCCCCGGTCATGGCCTCAGATGACCGAAAGTGACCGAAAATGGCCTCAAGTGATGCCGGTCATGGCCTCAGATGACCTAAATTGACCTCAAATGACCTCGAGTGACCCCAGCCAGGGCTTCAGTCGACCTCAAGTGACCCCAAATGACCCCAAATGACCACAGCCAGGGCCTCAGTTGACTTCAAGTGACGCCAAATGGCCTCAAGTGACCCTGGACAGGGCCTCAGGTGACGTCAGTGACAAAAAATGACCCCAAGTGAGCCCGGCCAGGGCCTCAGTTGACTTCAAGTGACCCCAAATGGCCTCAAGTGTCCCCGGACAGGGCCTCAAATGACCTCAAGTGACCCCAGTCAGGGCCTCAGGTGACCTCAATGACCCAAAATGACCTCAAGTGTGCCCAGTCAGGGCCTCAGATGACCTGAAGTGACTCCAAATGACCTCATGTGACCTGGGCCACGGCCACGGATTCAGGTGACCTCAAGTGACCCCAAATGACCCCAAGTGAGCCCGGCCAGGGCCTCAGTTGACTTCAAGTGACCCCAAATGGCCTCAAGTGACCCCGGTCATGGCCTCAGGTGACCACAAGTGACCGAAAATGGCCTCAAGTGACACCGGTCATGGCCTCAGATGACCTCGTGTGACCTCAAATGACCTCAAGTGACCCCAGTCAGGGCCTCAGGTGACCGCAAGTGACCAAAAATGACCTCAAGTGTCCCCGGTCAGGGTCTCAGGTGACCAAAATAGGCCTGAAATGACCACTAGTGGCCCTGGTCATTGGTCTCAGATGACCTCAAGTGACCCAAAATTACCTCAAGTGACCCCAGCCAGGGCATCAGGCGACCTCAAGTGACCCCAAATGACCCCACGTGACCACAGCCAGGGCCTCAGTTGATTTCAAGTGACCCCAAATGGCCTCAAGTGACCCCGGACAGGGCCTCAAATGACCTCAAGTGACCCCAGTCAGGGCCTCAGGTGACCTCAAGTGACCCCAAATGACCTCAAGTGACCCCGGTCAAGGCCTCAGGTGACTTCAAGTGGCACCAGTCCAGGCCTCAGGTGACCTCAAGTGACCCTAAATTACCTCAAGTGACCCTGGTCAAGATCTCAGGTGACCGCAAGTGACCCCGGTCAGAGCCTCAGTTGACCTCAAGTGACCCCAAATGACCGCAAGTGACCCTGGTCAAGGACTCCGGTGACCTCAAGTGACCCCACTGAGGGGCTCTGGCGACTTCAAATGACCCAAAATGACCTCAAGTGACCTCGATCCGGGCCTCACAAGACCTCAAGTGATCCCAAATGACCTCAAGCGAGCCCCGTTCGAGCCTCAGGTGACCTCAAGTGATTCAAAATTACCTCAAGTAACGCCAGTCAAGGGCTCAGGTGACCTCAAGTGACCGCAAATGACCCCAAGTGACCACAGCCAGGATCTCAGTTGACTTGAAGTGACCCCAAATGGCCTCAAGTGACTCCGGACAGGGCCTCAAATGACCTCAAGTGACCCCAGTCCGGGCTTCAGACGACGTCATGTGACTACAAATGACCCCACGTGACCCCGGTCATGGCCTCAGGTGACCGCAAGGGACCAAAAAGGACCTCAAGTGTCCCCGGTCGAGGCCTCAGGTTACTTCAAGTGACCCCAAATGACCTCAAGTGACCCCGGTCAAGGACTCAGGTGACCTCAAGTGACTCTAAATTAACCCAAGGGACCCCAGTCAACGTCCCTGGCGACCTCAAGTGACCCCAAATGACCTTAAATGACCATATTCTGGGTCTCAGGTGATGCAGATGGGCCTAAATGACTCCAAGTGACGCCAGTCAGGGTCTCAGATGACCTCAAGTGACCACAAATGATCTCAAGTGACCCCGGTCAAGGCCTCAGGTGACTTCAAGTGACCCCAGTCAGGGCCTCAGGTGACATCATGTGGCCACAAATGACCTCAACTCACTCCGGTCAGGGCCGCAGATGACTTCAAATGACTCTTAATGACCTCAGAAAACCCCTGTCAGAGCATCAGGTGACCTCAAGTGACTCCGGGCAGGGCCTCAGTTATCCTCAAGTTGTCCCACATGACCTCAAGTGACCCCAGTCACGGCCTCAGGTGAACTCAAGTGACTCCAAATGACCTCAAGTGACCTTGGTCCGGGCCTCACGAGACCTCAAGTGATAACAAATGACCACAAGTGACCCCGGTCCGAGCCGCAGGTGACCTCAAGTGGTTAAAAATGACCTCAAGTAAAGCCAGTCAAGGGCTCAGGTGACCTCAAGTGACCCAAAATGACCTCAAGTGACGCCGGTCAATGCCCCAGGTGACCTCAGGCACCACCAAAAGACCTCAAGTGACCCCAGTCCGGGTCTCAGGTGTCCTCAATAGACCCCAAATGACCTCAAGTGTCCCCTGTTAGGGCCTCAGGCGACCTCAAGTGACCCCAAATGACCTCATGTGACCCCACTGAGGGGCTCGGGCGACCTCAAACAACCCAAAATGACCTCAAGTGACCCCAGTCCGGGCCTCAGCTGACCTCAAGTGATCCCAAATTACCTCAAGTGTCCCCGGTCAGGGCTTCAGATGACCTGAAGGGACTCCAAATGACCTCATGTGACCTGTGCCACGGCCAGGGCCTCAGGTGACTTCAAGTGACCCAAAATGACCTCAAATGACCCCAGTCAGGGACTCAGTTGACTTCAAGCGACCCCAAATGACTTCACATTACCCCAGTCAGGGCCTCAGGTGACCTCAATGACCCCAAATGACCTCAAGTGACCCCGTTTAAGGGCTCAGATGACCTCAAGTGACCCCAAATGACTTCACGTTACCCCAGTCAGGGACTCAGCTGACCTCAATAGACCCCAAATGCCCTCAAGTGTCACTGGTCAGGGCCTCAGATGACCTGAAGTGACTCCAAATGACCTCATGTGACCTGGGTCACGGCCCCGGATTCAGGTGACGTCAAGTGACCCCAAATGACCCCAAGTGAGCCCGGCCAGGGCCTCGGTTGACTTCAAGTGACCCCAATGGCCTCAACTGACACCGGTCATGGCCTCAGATGACCTCGTGTGACCTCAAATGACCTCAAGTGACCCCAGTCAGGGCCTCAGGTGACCACAAGTGACCCAAAATGACCTCAAGTGACCCCAGGCAGGGCTTCAGGCAACCTCAAGTGACCCAAAATTACCCCAAGTGACCGCAGCCAGGGCCTCAGTTAACTTCTAGTGACCCCAAATGGCCTCAAGTGACTTCGGGCAGGACCTCAGATGACATCTAGTGACCCCTAAATGACCTCATGTGACCCCGGTCAAGGCCTCAGGTGACTTCAAGTGACCCCAGTCCGGGCCTCAGGGGACCTCAAGTGACCCCAAATGACCTCAAGTGACCCTGCCCAAGGTCTCAAGTGACCGCAAGTGACCCCAGTCAGAGCCTCAGTTGACCTCAAGTGACCCCAAATGACCGCAAGTGACCTCGGTCCGGGCCTCACGTCACCTCAAGTGATCCCAAATGACCTCAAGTGACCCCAGTCAACGCCCCTGGTGACCTCAAGTGACCCCAAATGACCTTATGTGACAGTGGTCTGGGCCTCAGGTGATGCAGATGAGCCCAAATGACCCCAAATCTCCACAGTCAGGGTCTCAGATGACCTCAAGTGACCACAAATGACCTCAAGTGTCCCCAGCCAAGGCCTCAGGTGACATCATGTGGCCACAAATTACCTCAACTCATTCCGGTCAGGGCCGCAGATGACTTCAAATGACCCTTAATGACCTCAAAAAACCCCTGTCAGAGCATCAGGTGACCTCAAGTGACTCTGGGCAGGGCCTCAGTTGTCCTCAAGTTGCCCCACATGACCTCAAGTGACCCCAGTCACTGCCTCAGGTGACCTCAAGTGATCCCAAATGACCTCAAGTGACCTCAGTCAAGGCCCCAGGTGACCTCAGGCACCACCAATTGACCTCAAGTGACACCAGTCAGGGCTTTAAAGACATAAACTGACCCCAAATGACTACAAGTGACCACAGTCAGGTACTCTGGTGACCTCAAGTGACCCCAAATGACTTCAAGTGATCCCACTGAGGGGCTCGGGCGACCTCAAACGACCCAAAAGGACATCAAGTGACCCCGGTCCTGGCCTCAAGTGACATCAAGTGATCCCAAACGACCCCAAGTGACTCCAGCCATGGTCTCACTTGACTTCAAGTGACACCAAAGGGCCTCAAGGGGCCCAGGTTCGGCCCGCAGGTGGCCTCAATCGACCCAGAATGACCTCAAGAAACTGGAGCGGCAGCGGTGCTTTCCGGAGCTGCGTATTCTGCCTCTCTAATTGTCTACTTCTTAGCGAAGAGCTTTTCCACGCCATTTCTCTAGGAGAACGGGTACCAGCACTGGTCACTTCCTCTGATCTCGCCAAGAAATTGGATTAGCTGCACATTCCGAGGACACTGCACTTTCCTGGGCAACCTGCAAACTGCTGGCAGATGAGCGTGCTCTCTGCCCACTCCTGCCCAGCTCTGGGTATTAGCGGGCAGGTTGCAACATGATGAAGGCAGGAAACCTCGAGAGATGTCACAGAGCATAAGGGCAGGTGAAATGCTGAAAAGCAGCAAAACTGAATAGCCTGGCCTACCTTCAGTAGTGCACACTACACAGAAGGCGACAAACGAGCCATCAAACCAGGGGGGTCCTGTGCGCATAGAAGGCAAATGCAAAAATCCAGCCAGAGGTTCCTTCAAAAGCACTGTCCGCTGTCTAGCCTCTTGTCTCTTGACAAAGTCCCTGCTGCCCTTCTTTTTTGCAGCTGCCATCGTGTTCTCGGCACCACTGAGCCTGAGGCCACGAGCAAGAATTTCCACCGAAGGACGTCTCAGGACTTAGTCGAAATCCAGAAAAAATTGTTCTGGAACGCCTTCCAGTCGCATGCGAAGAGTGCAGTCATCAGGCTGGTGAGGGTCAGCCATCGTTCTCTAGCAGTTCGAGGGCGGCGTACACAAGCCCAGTTTTGGCGGCTTCGTTCTTCTCCTCTTGAGGGTTACGGCGCTCTCTGGGGCTCCCAGCGGCGAAGAAGCGGCTACTTGGCGCACAGATGACAGGAGCGGCAGCGGTGCGCTGCGGAGCGCTACTTCTGCCGAAAGTCGCCCGGAAGCAGCACTTCCCATCGTCTAGGTCCGGAGATCCGCAGTCTGCCTCTCTAGTGGTCTATATCTTCGCGAAGAGCTTTTCCACGTCATTTCTCAAGGAGAAAGTCTACCAGCACTGCTCACTTAGCCCGATCTCGCCAAGAAATTGGATTTGCTGCACATCCGAATGACACTGCACTTTCCTGGGCAACCTGCAAACTGCTGGCAGATGAGCGTGCTCTCTGCCCACTCCTGCCCAGCTCTGGGTAGTAGAGGGCAGGTTGCATCATGGCGAAGGCAAGAAACCTGGAGAGCTGTCACAGAGCATAAGGGCAGCCGAGATGCTGAAAAGCATCAAAGCTGAACAGCCTGCCTCAACTTCAATACTGCACAATTGACTGAAGGCGAAAAACGAAGCAGCAGAGCAGCGGGCTTCTGTGCGCACTGAAGGCAGTTGCACAAATCCAGCAGCTGCTCCTTGCCAAGCACAGTCAGCTGCCTATGTTCCTGTTTCCTGAGAAACTCACCGCTGCCTTGCTTTTTTGCAGCGGCAATCGTGTTCTCTGCATCTTGGATCCTCTGGGGAGCAGCAAGAATTTCCAAGGAGGGATGCATGAGGACTAAGTCAAAACCCAGGAAAGTTGTCCTGAAACACTTTCCATTGGCATGCCAAGAGTGAATTCAACAGGCAGGAGAGTGGGAACCATCGTCCTGCAGTAGTCTGCAAGCTTCGCAAAGGAACCCACTTCTTCGCAACTTTGTTCTTCGCCTCTTGCAAACTACAGCGATCTCTGGCTCCCGCAGGCGAAGAAGCAGCTGTTTCGCGCCCTGATGACTGGAGCGGCAGCGGTGCGCTCCGAAGAGCCGCTTTTGCCGAAAGACGCTGGCAAGCGGCATTTGCTTTCGGCCAGCTCCGGAGACGCATATTCTGCCTCTCTAGTCACCTACATCTTAGCCAAAAGATTTTCAGCTCCAGTTCTCAAGGAGAAAGTGTACCAGCACTGCTCATTAGCCCGACCTTGCCAGGAAATAAGATTTGCTGCACATTCCAAGGACACTGCACTTTCCTGGGCAAGCTGCAACCTGCTGGCAGATGGCCGTGCTCTCTGCCCACTCCTGCCCAGCTCTGGGCAGTAGCGGGCACGTTGCAGCCTGGCGAAGGCAAGAAACCTGGAGAGCTGTCACAGAGCAGAAGGGCAGCTGAGATGTTGAAAAGCAGCAAAGCTGAACAGCCTGCCTCAGCTTCAGTAGTGTGCAATTGACTGAAGGCGAAAAACCAAGCAGCAGAGCAGCGGGCTTCTGTGAGCACTGAAGGCAATTGCAAGAATCCAGCAGCTGCTCCTTGCCAAGCACAGTCAGCTGCCTACGTTCTTGCTTCTTGACCAACTCACAGTTGCCCTACTTTTCAGCTGCTGCCACCGTGTTCTCTGCATCTCGGACCCTCTGGAGAGAAGCAAGAATTTCCAAGGTGAGATACATGAAACCTAAAATAAAAACTCAGGAAGGCTGTCCTGGAACACCTGCCATTGGCAAGCCAAGAGTGAATTCAACAGGCAGGAGAGCGGCAGCCACCGTCCTGCAGCTGTCTGCAAGCTTCGCACACAAGCCGGCTTCTTGGCGGCTTCGTTCTTCGCCTCTTGCAAGCTACCGCGATCTCCGGCTGCCGGAGGACAAGAAGCGGCTACTTCACACCCATATGACTGGAGCGGCAGCGGTGCACTCCGGAGCGCCGCTTCTGCCGAAAGACGCCGGGAAGCGGCACTTCCTTTCGCCCAGCTGCGGAGCTCCCTGTTCTGCCTCTCTAGTCGCCTACATCTTAGCCAAAAACTTTTCTGCTCCAGTTCTCAAGGAGAAAGTGTACCAGCACTGCTCACTTAGCCCGACCTTGCCAAGAAATTGGATTTGCACATTCCAAGGACACTGCATTTTCCTGGGCAAGGTGCAAACTCCTGACAGATGGCCATGAAACAGAGATTTTTAGAGTTAACAAAATGAATGAAGCATTTATAATTTAGCTTGTAGAGTCATGTGTTGAATTTTCAACCTTTTACTTAAGAAACCTCTGCCTAGTACAAAGGGCATAGGAAAATGCAAATTTCTGAAGCTTCTTGCATAAAGAACAATACCAGAAGAAGCAAAGAACCCAGATAAAGAAGCTCATCTGTCTCCAAGCCTATCAAGACTAACAGATGTACTCAGATAAGCACCAAAGGTCCAAAAGCGCACGTGCAGAGAGGAAAAGTTCAAAAGTTCAATCATGAGGAAGACCACAATCTTCAGCCTCAGGACCACCAAGAGACCCCCCGTACGACCACCACAGCAAACCACGCATGCCCAGAAGGGCGTGGACTTACTTAGCATGAGAAGCGAGGACAGGCGGGGCCAGGGGTTGAATACACATGAAAAAGTCGTGCAGTGTATTGCATATGGAATGTCTTTAAGAATAAAAGTGTGGGTCAGACTGAGGCTCGGGACACAAGTTTTGGAGAGCTATCTCACTTGTGCCGGGCGCTGACATACACACCCACTTCATAACTACCCCAGGTTATGGAGTCTATTGATTTATTCCGCGTATCGCTTCAGTTGGCGACCACGAAGGGACTGCTCTGCTCACCCGCAGGTCCGGTTGGGAGCAAACACCCTCAGGCGCCACGGGGCTTTTCCCCGGAGGGACTCTGCGCCTCGGCTGTACACTGCGGGGAGCAGACCACGGCCCGTCGACTAGCGGATGAAAGCGGTATGTATTAATTTATTTTCTTAAGGTTGGCACTGATAAGTCGCAAAAAGATGTTTTTGCGCGCAGGTTTGCCTAGGGGCTTGCAAGCAGACCGCCATCGGGGGAGAGGCCGGCGGCGGGAGGACCTCCCCAGCTGATAGCGCGGCTCGGGGAGGGCGAAATCGCGATTTCAGTGTGTGGTGTGTGTCCCGATTGCAGTGTAGTGTGTCTGTTACGTCCGGACGTGCGTGCTTGTGCGTGTGTGTGTATGTGTGAGTGGAACGGTGATGCGCGGTGCGGCGTTGCTAAGATAGAGAGACGCGGCGCGGCAGTGCTAGAGAGCGCATGCGCAGGGCAGCTCAGCCCACACTACCTGCTAGTGCGGGTAGTGCGCATGCGCGGGGCAGCTCAGCCACACTACCTGCTAGTGCGGGTAGTGCGCATGCTCGGGGCGGCTAGCAGCCACTCTACCTGATAGAGCGGGTGGGGCGCATGCGCAGGGCAGCTCTCAGCCACACTACCTGATAGTGCGGGTAGTGCGCACTCTACCTGATAGAGCGGGTGGTGCGCATGCGTGGCACGGGCTGTCCCTGGCGAGCGAGGGGAGCGCGGCGCGGGGCTTAAGTCGGGGCTTGCAAAGGTGCTTTAGGCGCAGCCCAGCTGATAGCGCAGCGGGCGCGCGGGCACAAGCCGCGGTTTGAGGAGCTGCTTTGAACGCCGCTAGCTGATAGCGCAGCTAGTGGGAGCGTGGTACAAGCTAGGAGTTACAAGCACCGCTTACAAGCATCGCTAGTTGGTAAAAAGCTTGCAAAAGTAGCCAGCGAGCCCGGCTGGGCTAAGAGTTAAGTGTTTGTTGTGCGATAGCACTGCCCTTTAGTGTTAAAAGCTGTCACTGGGAGATCCTTTGCATTACGGGGTTTGCTGTTCAGTCCTCGTTACAAGTGAGAGGCGATCTGCCCACAGTGGCTACAAGACTCCAAGCCCAGGCCGAGAGAGCCCGGCCTCCCGCACAGGCTCTCCACAGGTGGTTTCAGCTTGAACCAAGTCAGTCTCTTCATCCATCAGGGGACTGGGTAGTCATAGAGCGGGAGGACGGAGGGAG
The DNA here is from genome assembly GCF_026979565.1 of Vidua chalybeata. NCBI lineage: Eukaryota > Metazoa > Chordata > Aves > Passeriformes > Viduidae > Vidua > Vidua chalybeata. Next base: position 74,619 of record NC_071556.1, on the reverse strand, counting down.
AGACAGAATATTCTTGGGAGGGATATACCAAAGTTCAACAAGTTGCTATCTAGCCTTTGACTGGGAACAACCACCAGTTAGAACGGGCGCTTAGGAACCTCTTGAGGTGGGGTTCGTGTGTGGATTGACAACCTTTTACTAGAAGCCAGACCGGCACACAGCTTGGGTTCTCCTCCGATGCTCGAAGTATCAGAAGAGGTGTTATTGTATTTCTATAGGAGGAGATCCGCGTGTCGTGCATGTGCCCCTGAATTACCGAGATACTATAGCCCAGGGGTTGGACAAGCAAGGTGTGAAATAGCGAATTTGATCTGTGGGAAAAGCTACCTAGTCCCTGAAACCTGGGACGTGTTTAAAGCAGATTGGGAAAGGATAAAGGGATGGCACAGCCTTAGTAGTAAAAGGAAAAAACCAAGGAATTGTTTTTCTCCTTTTTCCTCCCTAGTGGTTTAGATTGAACCCTTAGGGTTCGTAAATTTATGTGAGACTGGGCAAACAACAAATTAACAACAATTGGTGGTTATCATTCATTTGACTGTAATTATTAAAAAAAAAAAAAAAAAAAAAAGTTTTCTTTTCCTTTTATCTGTGGCTCATATTTGAACACTCAGAATTGAATAACTTAAGTTTGCTCCAAAAGACATAATGGGAGCAAAACAGAGTAAAGAAGTACCCAAGGCCAGCCCACTAGGGTGTGTCTTAGCACACTGGAAGGAAATAGCAGGAAAAGGGGGCGTAGAAAATAAAAAAAGTTTAATCAAATATTGCTCCCATTGGTGGCCACTCTATCGCCTAGAGGAGGGGGCCAGATGGCCTCCTACAGGAACATTGGAATATAATACCTTGTTACAGCTAATGTTATTTCTGCGGAGGGAAGGGAAATGGGAGGAGGTTTCTTATTGTGATATGTTCTTCTCCCTCCGAAATAATCCTGATTGGCAAAGAAACTGTGGCATCAAGGCCCCCTCTGACCCCCTCATTCTGGCCCTTGAAAAAGAAAATAGAAGCAAAATGGGAGAACTTAAACGGTGCTGCTCAGCCTGTAGCATAAGACAGAGGTGCACCAGAACAGATAAAATCTATCGCACAGCACTAGAGGAACATTTAGGCAATCTATTTAGCCCTCACTTGGGAGAGCAGGGGAGGAGGGGTGGGGACTTGGGAAGGACATTGGCACCACCTATCCCACCTGCACCTCCTATCCCACCTATCCCACCTATCCCACCTGCACCTCCCATTCCACCTATCCCACCTGCACCTCCCATTCCACCTATCCCACCTTTTCCTGCTACTACTTCTACTCCTACTCCCTCTCCTCCTTCGGAGAAGGCACCTGCTCTAATCCCTCCAAGCAGCCCAATTGCGTCTCGAACCAGAGGGCAAATATTACAGGCCCCTCTACTGGAAACAGTAATACCAGGTGGGGAAAAGATATTAGTTAAGGTGCCCTTCTCCACCCTTGACTTAGAAGCGTGGGAAAGGGTTGCAGGAGATTACCGAAATGATCCAGTAAACACTGCTAGACGTCTACGATACATTATGAAGCAGCATAACCCAGACTGGGGTGATATTCAATTGTTATTAGACACATTCACCAAAACAGAAAAACAGTTGGTTTTAAAAACTGCAGAAGATCTAGTGGCAGACCACTTTAGACAACAACAAGCGGACCTAAGGGAACATTTTCCACTTCAGGACCCAGGCTGGAATCCGAACCAACCAGAAGAAAGACAGAAGCTAAATAAGTATCAAGAGTGGATTATATTGGGAGTAGAAAGAGCAATGCCTAAAACGATAAGTTGGTCAGCCTTATATGCTATTAAACAGGGACCCTCGGAATCCCCCACAGAATTCCTAGACCATCTGAGAAACTCAATGCGACGCTATACACCAGACCCTGCATCTGAAGTGGGGATACAACAACTAGTTAATCTATTTTTGGGACAGTCCACGGGAGACATTAGGCGCAAACTCCAAAAAATCCGAGAAGGAGATGCACGGAATTTAGAAACTTTACTGGGGGAGGCTTGGAGGGTCTTCAGCAACAGGGAAGAAGGGTATAAACGAGGGATGAAAAACTTGATAACAATAGTGCAGGAGGAGCGGAGGGAAAAGCGTGAAAGCAAGCAGGGGCCATCCAAGCAAGGCCCTCCTCAATTAGGCAGAAATCAATGTGCAAACTGTAAGAAACAGGGCCATTGGAGGAAGGACTGTCCAGAACAGAAACAGAATGGTCGAGGGAATCAAAGGAGGGGGGTGGTTGCCCATGTGCAGGAGGATTAGAGGGGACCGGAGGAGACTACCCCAGCAGACCCTCTGGTTGTAAATCTGAAGCTGGGGGAAATGGAAAAAGAAGTAAAATTCCTAGTCGATACTGGGGCAACGTACTCAGTTCTAAATACAGCTTTGATGCCCATAGGGGATGATTATGCTATAGTTTCAGGGGCGACTGGCCAAACTGAAAAGGCATTTTTCTTTAAGCCACTGAAATATAAACTGGGGAAGCAGTGGGGGATTCACAAATTTCTATATATGCCCAATTCCCCTGAGCCACTTTTGGGCAGAGATTTGCTGGGACAATTACAAGCAACTATTACATTTAAAAATGGGGAGATGACTCTGGAGGTAAATGATCAAAAGTATGTAGAAGTATTGAGTTTGATACTAACCACCAGTGAAGTCATGAGAGAAACTGAAATTGATGAAGAGATAATGAATCAGGTATTTCCTGGAGTATGGGCCTCTGATGTACCAGGGAAAGCAAAAAACGCTCCCCCTATACAGATCAGGCTAAAAGAGGGAAAGCAACCTGTCAGGGTTAAACAGTATCCCTTGAGGAGGGAGGATAGGGAAGGGATTAGCCCAGTAATTGAGAACTTCTTACGTCTTGGATTATTAAAAGAATGTCAATCTGATTTTAATACCCCTATCCTACCAGTTCGTAAACCTGATGGGTCATACCAGTTAGTACAGGATCTGCGAGCCGTGAACAAGGTAACTGAGGATCTGTATCCTGTGGTGGCCAATCCCTACACGTTATTAACTTGCTTAACACCCGAGCTAACTTGGTTTACCGTTTTAGATTTAAAGGATGCCTTCTTTTGCCTTCCTATCCACGAAGCCAGCCAGAAAATTTTTGCATTTGAATGGGAAAATCCTAAGAGCAAGCGAAGAACTCAACTGACATGGACCAGACTCCCACAAGGATTCAAAAACTCACCCACTTTGTTTGGAGAACAACTTGCAAAAGAATTAGAAACCTGAGAAGCCCCTCCAGAGGAAGTTGCTACAGTACGTAGATGACATCCTGATAGCCACACGGACAAGGGAAGCATGCATGGCCTGGACGATAAGCCTCTTGAACTTTTTGGGGCTCCAAGGGTACCGAGTATCAAAGAAAAAAGCCCAAGTAGTAAAACAGAAAGTAACTTATCTGGGCTACGAAGTCAGTGCTGGACAACGTACCTTGGGCCAAAGCCGGAAGGAGGCAATATGCCAGACCCCAAAACCTCAGACTGTAAAGGAACTACGAACTTTCCTGAGGATGACAGGGTGGTGCAGGTTATGGATCTATAACTATGGACTGTTTGTTAAGCCCTTCTATGAACTGATTGCAACTGAAAGCAGGAACATCCAAGAGACAAAGGAAGCTACGCAAGCTTTTAACCAGCTGAAAAAAGCCCTCATGTCAGCTCCAGCCCTGAGATTGCCGGACGTGAGTAAGCCTTTCCTTTTATTCTCCCATGAGAAGCAAGGAATCGCCTTAGGAATACTAGCACAGGACCTCGGCCCATATCGGAGAGCAGTGGCTTACTTCTCTAAGCAATTGGATACAGCAGCTAAAGGGTGGCCTGGGTGCCTCAGAGCTGTTGCAGCAGTCGTACTGAACATCCAAGAGGCACGCAAACTCACCCTAGGCCAGAAAATGACTGTGCTAGTGTCTCACACAGTGTCTGCAGTGCTGGAGGTAAAAGGTGGGCATTGGCTTTCCCCACAACGGTTCCTGAGATACCAAGCTATCATAGTGGAGCAAGATGATGTAGAGATAGTAGTGACTAACATTGTCAATCCAGCCTCCTTCCTCAGTAGAAACCAAGGGGAACCAGTGGAACATGATTGCCTGGAGACCATTGAAGCCACCTACTCCAGCCGCCCTGACTTGAAGGACACCCCTCTCGAGAATGCAGAAGTCTGGTTTACTGATGGAAGCAGTTATATCATCAGTGGAAAACGGCACGCCGGGTACGCAATTACTACGTGCAAGGAAGTAATATAATCTGGGCCGCTACCAACGAATACCTCTGCGCAGAAGGCCGAGATAATTGCTCTAACTCGGGCCCTAGAATTGGCAGGAGGGAAAGAAATAAACATATACACGGACTCGAAGTATGCATTTGGAGTAGTGCATGCTCACAGAGCCATTTAGAAAGAGAGAGGACTGCTGAACTCTCAAGGGAAAAATATTAAAGATGCATCAGAAGTACTGCGACTTCTAGAAGCAGTCCAGTTGCCAGAGAAAGTAGCGATCATGCACATTAAGGCACATCAGAAGATAAACTCAGAATTGGAAGAAGGAAACGAGCTGGCGGATAGGGAAGCAAAAGAAGCAGCAAGAATTGAGGTCATAACTGAGGCAGCCCTGATTCCAGATGGGCAAATTTCCCCTGAAAGTAAGCCAAGATACAACAAACTAGAAAAAAAATTAATCTATGAGCAAAAAGGAGACTATAACCAAGAGGGATGGGCCACCATAGAAGGAAAATTAGTTATACCCTCCTATTTATTATGGTCCCTAATAAGGGAAGAACACCAGAAAACCCATTGGGGTATTGATGCTCTATATAAATATCTAAGTGAAAGGATCATAGCTAGATATTTACGAGCAACTATTACCCAAGTGACTCGACAATGTGACCTTTGCCTCCAGACCAACCCCAAAAATATTCCCAAACCAAAACTTGGCCAGATTGGGAAGGGTCATGGGCCGGGGCAGCAATGGCAGATTGATTTCACAGAATTGCCAAGAAAAGGGGCGTATAAGTTTTTACTGGTGCTAACAGATACCTTTTCAGGATGGCCAGAAGCATTCCCCACCAGGACTTCCAAAGCTCGGGAAGTAACTAATGTATTAGTACAAGAAATCATACCACGCTTTGGAGTCCCGACCACAATCTCCTCAGACAGAGGACCACATTTTATCGCAAAATTGGTGCAAGAAGTTAGCCAATATTTGGGTATAGACTGGGAACTTCACACCCCATATAACCCACAATCAAGTGGTCAGGTAGAGAAAATGAATCATTTGATCAAGCAACAAATTGTACGACTGGGACAAGAGGCTAATTTGCCATGGCCTCAATCCCTCCCATTAGCACTACTGCGAATCCGAACCAAACCCAGGACTAAAGAAAAGCCGAGTCCCTTTGAATTGTTTTATGGGAGACCATATGGGGTGCAGAAGGGGACGTCCACCCAAGACATATCACTAACCTCTTATATGATTGCTCTAAATCAACAACTTAGAGCAATTGAAAAATATGTAGCCGGAACCCGAGGTACAGGACTTGATGCACCGGTACATGACATACAACCTGGAGACAATGTATATATTAAGTCTCTTACAGAGAAAGCCCTGGAACCACAATGGGAAGGACCGTACCAAGTGCTGCTTACTACCTTCACTGCAATCAAGATTAAAGAGCAAAACGCTTGGATCCACCACAGCCGTGTTAAGAAAGCTCCAGAAGCCACTTGGAGAATAACACCGGGTGACAGTGAACTGAAACTAAAACTTACCCGGACAAAATGAATGTATCAGGGTGGGTGGGGATTTTTGCTAAAGTGTTGCTTACAATCATAATTGTAATCCGAAGTTTAGAAAGTACTCCTAGACAGGACAATGCTGAATGGCCTTGGTCCCAAGCCTTTACTCAATACACCGGATCCATGGGGAAATCCTCTGATTTAAAAGGTTTAAATCTAACAACTCTAGTCATGCGCAGTAAGCGAATATATAAAAAGCAGGAGTGGCAGAAACAGAAGTTGTGGTCACTTCAAGGGACCATAGGGGAAGTAATTAAGATAGGGTGTCGAGTGGTTAATGGGACCACCTATAGTAAAGCAACCCAAATCAGTGTGAATAAGCGCCAGAAGATTTGCAATCGTCCAAATGAATTAGACTGTTGGTACAACTTCACATTAAGACAGACTGTTAATGTAGTTTGCCTCTGGGCCCGCGACACTATAGGGCTGTCTTTCAAATTTATGATAAGCGCTATAGCAAAGCCCGTTACAACCCCACCCAGCACGCAAACACAAACCCAAAATATGCCATTTAAGTTTGAACCTAAAGTTTATGAAATTGGCCCATATGTTATTAGAAATACAGGGAAGCAAAAACTGTTATTAAACCCAGAATGGTCCCTTAAACACGTCGAACTATTGATGCAAACTAATATCTCAACAGTTCAGCCAGCCTGCTCTTCCTTCCTGAGGTCATCCTTCGAGGGATGGGCAAAATGGCTGCAAAAACAAGTACACTTCAAAGACAGAATGCGAAGGGATCTAACCGGGATGTTAGGGACCGGGTTAGGGGTTCTGAATGGGATCGACTCCGAAATATTAATGAACAAATTAGCAGTAGCCACTAGCGATCTGATAAAATTGAAACAGCCTTTACAATCATCTCTATTAGCATTGGGAAATAGTCAGTGGCAAGTGTCAAGAGTGATGCCAAGATGGAGAGAAATTGAAGATCAAGACCATAGCTTACTAGTAGATGCATTAAAAGGGTCACAGGATAACATATCTTTAGCCCTTAGCTGTATCCAAACGCAATTATGGATACAGTCAACAGCCGCATTAATCATAAGAGAAGGGAGTGAAGGGGAGTTTCCAACTGAAGTACAAAAGGCTGTCTGGGACAGTGCTACAGACTTTGAGAGAAACTTCCAATCTTGGTGGACCATGGTAAATTTTACCTATAATCCCACCACTAACACAGTTACTGCCTTTGTGCTCACTATACGTAATGCCACGGTTCACACTATTCACCCCATTGTTGCCTTAGGGCTAAGTCATGAGAAGTCGGTATTATACCCCTCAGAACATAGAGTATGGGCTTGGAAAATCCAAGGGAAATGGCAAACCGTTAACTTAGAGCCTTGCATCACTCAAGAACAACAGGGATTCATCTGTGAGAATAATCTGATTAGTGCTCAAGACATATGCCTTGACACTGACCAAGGCATATGCCACTTTGAGATCCACCCAGACACCAGACAACAAACTGTACTAGTGTATATAGGTGATGGTTGTGTATGTTTAAGGACTGTATGTGATGTCATAGAAGTTGATGAGAACAAGGTCCCCCTAGCTGTTAAGAATCATTCCAATTTTTGTATCTGCAACTTTATTAAAGTTACCGGGTGTGACTTTGTGTACTCAGCACCAGTCGTGTCCCACCAGTTAATCAGATCAAACTACACGACATACAACGAATTACTACCCACACCCATTGGAATGAATTTAACTCTAGTAAAACAACTAATGAAACATCAAGATGTAATCAAAATTGTAGAAGAGATTCAAAAGAATGGGCAGAGAACTCTAGTAACTGTCCATCATGACATAACCGAAATAAACAGGGTCCTGCAAAGAGTAAAACAAGATACAAGTCATAACTGGTGGGATGCACTATTCGAATGGTCACCAAATGCAACTGGGATCATGAACACTTTATGTCACCCCATTATAATTCTATTAATTTTAGTTACTGTAACTTTAATAATGTCAATTTTAACACTCATGTGGAATTGGAGGATGTTAAAACGCATGGCCATTCTGACCTCACTCTCTAGAACTCATGGAATCTTACTGAAAGAGAACTGTTATGATGGTAGATTAGAATTTAAATCAAGACCCCTGTAGTAAAAGAATTTACTATATTTTAGGAAAATGGGGTACTGAAACAGAGATTTTTAGAGTTAACAAAAAGAATGAAGTATTTATAATTTAGCTTGTAGAGTTATGTGTTGAATTTTTGAACTTTTGCTTAAGAAACCTCTGCCTGGTACAAAGGGCATAGGAAAATGCAAATTTCTGAAGCTTCTTGCATAAAGAACAATACCAGAAGAAGCAAAGAACCCAGATAAAGAAGCTCCTCTGTCTCCAAGCCTATCAAGACTGACAGATGTGCTCAGATAAGCACCAAAGGACCAAAAGCGCACGCGCAGAGAGGAAAAGTTCAAAAGTTCAATCATGAGGAAGACCACAATCTTCAGCCTCAGGACCACCAAGAGACCCTCGTACGACCACCACAGCAAACCACGCATGCCCAGAAGGGCGTGGACTTACTTAGCATGAGAGGCGAGGACAGGCGGGACCAGGGGTTGAATATGCATGAAAAAGTTGTGCAATGTATTGCATATGGAACGTCTTTAAAAATAAATGTGTGGGTCAGACTGAGGCTCGGGGCACAAGTTTTGGAGAGCTATCTCACTTGTGGCGGGCGCTGACTTACATACCCACTTCATAAATACCCCAGGTTATGGAGTCTATTTATTTATTCCGCGTATCGCTTCAGCCGTGCTCTCTGCCCACTCCTGCCCAGCTCTGGGTAGTAGCAGGCACGTTGCAGCCTGGCGAAAGCAAGAAACCTGGAGAGCTGTCACAGAGCAGAAGGGCAGCTGAGATGCTGAAAAGCAGCAAAGCTGAACAGCCTGCCTCAGCTTCAGTAGTGTGTAATTGACTGAAGGCGAAAAACCAAGCAGCAGAGCAGCGGGCTTCTGTGAGCACTGAAGGCAATTGCAAGAATCCAGCAGCTGCTCCTTGCCAAGCACAGTCAGCTGCCTATGTTCTTGCTTCTTGACCAACTCACAGTTGCCTTTCTTTTCAGCAGCTGCCACCATGTTCTCTGCATCTCGGAGCCTCTGGGGAGCAACAAGAATTTCCAAGGTGGGATACATGAAAACTAAAATAAAAACTCAGGAAGGTTGTCCTGGAACACCTCCCATTGGCATGCCAAAAGTGAATTCAACAGGCAGGAGAGCGGCAGCCACCGTCCTGCAGCTGTCTGCGAGCTTCGCGCACAAGCCGGCTTCTTGGCGGCTTCGTTCTTCGCCTCTTGCAAGCTACCGCGATCTCCAGCTGCCAGAGGACAAGAAGCGGCTACTTCGCGCACAGATCACTGGAGCGGCAGCGGTGCGCTCCGAAGAGACGCTTCTGCCGAAAGACGCCGGCAAGCGGCACTTGCTTTCGGCCAGCTCCGGAGCTGCGTATTCTGCCTCTCTAGTCGCCTACATCTTAGCCAAAAGCTTTTCCGCTCCAGTTCTCAAGGAGAAAGTCTCCCAGCACTGCTCACTTAGCCCGACCTTGCCAGGAAATAAGATTTGCTGCACATTCCAAGGACACTGCTCTTTCCTGGGCAAGCTGCAACCTGCTGGCAGATGGCCGTGCTCTCTGCCCACTCCTGCCCAGCTCTGGGCAGTAGCGGGCACGTTGCAGCCTGGCGAAGGCAAGAACCTGGAGAGCTGTCACAGAGCAGAAGGGCAGCTGAGATGCTGAAAAGCAGCAAAGCTGAACAGTCTGCCTCAGCTTCAGCAGTGTGTAATTGACTGAAGGCGAAAAACCAAGCACCAGAGCAGCGGGCTTCTGTGCGCACTGAAGGCAATTGCAAGAATCCAGCAGCTGCTCCTTGCTGTAAGAGCCCGTCTGAAGCCCCTCATTTTCCATTCTGCCTTCCGATTGCCACAAGAAAGAATCCCTTCCCCCACTGCAGTTCCGGCTCAGAACAGGACACAGCACAGGTGGAACCACTGAACCGTCACGCTGGCTGTTCCCAACAAGTCCTGGTAAGAACTTGGCAAGGAGTTGCCAAGGACTTGGCAAAGACCTGACATGGAGCCAGCACGGGACCGCCTGATGCGCGGCCTGCTTCTCTTCTAATCTCTGTTCTTAAGCCGAATGAACTTTTGGGGTGACTCCCGTGGTCCTTCATTGAAGACCCTTCATCTGCCTCGTTACCACTGTGACAAAGAAAGAATGAGGACCCTCTTCCCAGGGGCTGAGACTGAGACCCCTACTACAGGGAGGAGGGGAAATTGGTGGTCTGACCACTAATGACATGACCTGTTTCCCTTCAGTAATTCAAATGGACTTATTCTTTATTGGATTCGTCTTGCTTTGGTGGTTTCTGTGGACTCACCTGTTCCTGCGTGGCGATTACAATGGACTTTCGTTGTTCCCCTTGCTCCCCCCTCTTTCCTCTGTGGACTATAACTGGAGCCCCGAGTCGACCAGAACTTCGGAGACTCCCCCAACACGACAGACGGATCCCCATCGTCCGGACCACTGAGGATCTCGCCTGTGTTGGTAGCTATTCCCATATCCCTCTTCTCTCTCTCTCTCTCTCTCCTTTTATCTCCTTTCCGATCCCCACTATCGCATTTACTGGTTTGGCCCCTAATAAAGGTGCATTTGTTGTGATTAACTGATAGTCCCTTGTTGTTTGCCTTTTTGCACTTTTGGGATCGGTGAAAAGAACCATCACGACACCCCGCAAGAAGCGGATCGTGACATTAAAATTGGTGTCACGGACAGGATTTCTGTCTAGACAAAAGGGTTGCAGCTGAAAAGGCACCCACACTCTCTTTGGCAATTCATAAAGGATCCCTTAGTGCAAAAGGCTGTTGTTTTGTTGTTGTTGTGTGTATCTGGTCTGGGAAGGAAGGGACAACTTGAAGCAACTAAGCAGAGCCTCCCAGGCAGATTATTGTCCTTTCACCCAGCCAGGGAAGCGAAGGGCGACACAGCGAGGGCTGTGTAGTTTTGTGGAACTTAAGTTTGTAGCTCCCTGTCGTGGTTTTGGTCCCTTCACAAAATGAGTGACAATCTTAGCCTTGAAATTAAAGCTGAATTTTATGTACTACTAGCCAAACACAATGCCAAACCTTCTACGGAAGGAGAAAAATGGGCACAGAGTAATTGGTTGAACTTAGAAAATGTTATTGATAGAGTGTGTTCATTACAACATGAAACAAAATTCAAACTGGGCAAAAATAAAACTATCTTATGCTCAGTTTTGGGAGCTTGTCTTACGGCAGCTATAGAAAATGGCTTCGAGCGAAGAAGTGAGGAACATGCTATAATAGACTCCCTTCAAAATCTAGTTGAAATTTTGCAAAAACAGTTCTATGAAGCAAAAGATGTGATCTATGCATTGCGAGCTGCCTTAACAGAGGAACATGTTAACAAATCACATCATGCTGATTCCTCTACAAAGCCTGAGGAGAAGGAAACTCCTCACATGAAACAAATCTATCCTCATCAAGAACTTGAAGCAGCAAGTAATTGTGGGGAACATTGCTGCCATCACTTGAGACCCTTGATTAAAACTATCTCAGTGTATAGCTATCTCAGTGATGATGATCTCCAACCTCACATCACAACCAAACACATACCATCACAACTAAACACTGCCACCGAGCTAGCTAAGCTTAAAAGGGAATATGGACACCCTCCACATGAATCAGAAACAGAATATGTTTTCTGGGTGTCCCTCACTGGTGGTGATCAAATTCAATTAACTGAACAGGAAGCCAGTGGGTACTGGGGACATGGTGTCTTCTTAACAACAGGAGAGAAAGGTGACACATGCTCCCTGACACAGCGTGCAGCTTTTTGGGCCGGGGGAACAAGCCCCTTGGAAAGGGGAGATCCCATAGCTAGAATTAGTACCCCCGACCAACTCTTGGAAAATGTGCACAAATCTGCTTGCCTGCAAATGACTCTCAAAAAGAAATTAATTCCTGACTTTGAATCCCTGATGCAATTACCTGTGAAGCCCGAGATAACGACCCCTTGAATTTGTGGGCTTCCAGAATCACTCAAACCTACAGCAATTCTCCTTCCAAAAACGATAGCAGCTGTATCTCCTGTAGAAAGACCAGATAGATTTCCTAGTAAGCAGAAGGACCCATTTGTTCCCCTTTATGACTTGTTGAGGAAAGGGGTGAAATGGGATTGGAGTCTTTCTCAGGAGTCAGCATTGCAATTGCTGATTTTTGAAGCAACAGCTCATCAAGAAGTTGCAGACCCCTATCCATCCTACAGATCCTTTCCAGGTGGAATGGGCATTTGCCTCCTCAGGGCTGTCAGTACACATATGGCAGCGGGGTCCTGAGGGTCCGACAAGACCTGTTGGTTTTTATTCCCGTGGTTCCAAAGATGCTGAGAAAAGATACACTACCTGGGAAAAGGATTGTTGATGGTTATCTTAGCTTTCCTAGAAGTAGAAAAAATTGCACGAAAACAACCAATTGTATTGAGAGGCCCCTTCAAGGTTATCAAGACAGTCACTAGTGGGACCCCCCCTCCTGACGGGGTGGCCGAGAGGGCCTCAGTTAGAAAATGGTATGCTCAGGTTGAACATTACTGCAACTTTTTCTCAAGAACAGAAGGAACTTTAGCAGTCCAAGAAACTGAGAGCTTGGACAAACTTGCCTCTGTAATCAAAGTAACCCCTCCTTTCTGCCCCGAACAATCAGCAAACTCTTGGTTTACTGATGCTTCTGCTAAAGGGGAAGGAAAAGGATGGAGATACAGGGCAGAAGCCCTCCACTTTTCCTCTGGTGAGCAAATGATTACAGAGGGAGAAGGTAGTGTACACGTTGGGGAGCTGATAGCTGTCTGGAGTGTTTTTCAACGAGAAACACAGAATTCCTCTTTGGTCTGTGTAGAGAGCTTGGCAGAAGAATGGTTAAACAGCAAGAGACATGAAACCGTAAAATTGGTCAAAGTATGAGGGGCTACGTGACTGCTGCAATGGTCAGCATGACCCTGGGTGTAGAAATCAGGATATGTAGAAATCAGAGTTTGCAAGAATCAGGATGCTGAAACTGCTTGGTATGTAGAAATAGATAGAGAAGAACCAAGAAGTATCAACCACAAGAACAGCAAGAGCAACCGAACAAGACAGATGCGCAAATCACACAGCAACCAATCATGAGCTTGACTTTTGTAATATGCATGAGCTAATTAACGAGCATATATAAACTCTGTAATTTGTTGCAATAAACTGAGACATGATGATCATGATATCATGAGTCTTGTCTCCCGCGGCGCTTCTCCGACAAATGGTGACCCCGACGTGATCCGAGGCAAAGGCGGGAGAGGTGCTCCGTTGGGTTCAGGTCCTGCAGCTGGAAGGACGGCGACAGAGCTGCCAGTTTTTGCTCCGTGCCCTGAGTGACCGCAGCGGTGGGCTCAGCTGATACATGCTGCCGAAGCTTGAAGGGGCCAGCAACGGTACCGACGCAACCATGGACAGGCAAGCAGCATATGATTTATTTAGTGCTTTTCTCAGAAAAAGACAGGTTAGGGGGATTGACTTAGATAAGGATCTCCCTTCGCTCTTACATCATGCTCATTCTTATGGCTTTTTTGTAAACCCCCATACTGTTCATGAAGTTTCAGAATGGAGAAGATATGGGGATAAGTTGTGGGAATTAGTGTTAGATGATGATAAACCGGGCAAGAAAATGAGTAAACTTTGGAGAGTGGTCCATAACGAATTGTTGATGTGTCAGGCAGAAAAAAGGGCGGTGGAAGGGGTACGAACAGCTCAGGAGAAAAATAAGGAATATGAACCCTCGCTTCTCTCCAGTGAGCCAAACCCTCCGGTTCTCACAAACTTTCCCGTCCCCATCTCTGCTTCTGCAATGCCTGTACCTCCCACAGACACTGGTGGCATTGAAGTGCGACCGTCAGCTCCCCCTTTATCCCCACCGCCGCGTCCCCCTCCAGGCATACAAAACGTTACTGTAGCACCCGCCCTGCAACATCCTCCGTCTCCCGGCCAGGAGCCTGTCCCTGGGGCAGAATCTGACCTCGCGGAGGCCATGGCTAAAGAGAGACGTGAGGTATGGGCTGCTGTCGCATGGGAGGGTATGCAGATGGGGGACGCTGAGCTCTTCACGGCAGCACAGGAAACCCTTGCTTTTCCAGTGATATTTACGCCAAATGCTCAAGGGGGTACACTGCGCAGGTCCAGAGCCTTGACTGGAAAATTGTAACACAACTGCGTGCCACTGTGGAGAGCTATGGTATTACCAGTGATCCCGCTAGGCAAATGCTTGATTTTATTTTTAATGCTCATACCTTATTACCGTCCGATGTTAGGGGAATGGCCAAATTGATTTTTACCCCGCATCAACGCTTACTCTTTGAGGCACGCTGGAGAGAGGAAGCGGTAAGAAGCGCCAATTTACCTAGGGCTCAGGGCGACCCTTTAGCAGGGCTTACTGTAGCCGAGCTTCTGGGAGAGGGTGCCCATGTACGTCTGGAACAACAGGCTGCCCTAGGACCTGACAAATTAAGGGAAGCCACAATAGTAGCAAGAAGAGCGATAGACAAGGTCAAAACCCCGGGTGGAGTCCCAATGTATATGGGGATTAAACAGGGTAGAGAGGAGCCTCTTGGCACCTTCGTGGATAAGATAATGGAAGCATTGTCCAAAGCAGGGGTGGCCGATTATATGCAGGATGCCCTACTCAAACAGTGTATACTGCAGAATAGCAATTCCACAACCAGAAATTTGATTACTTCCTTTCCTGGGGATTGGACCGTCCAAGCATTTTTAGAGAAGGCTGCTTCAGTGCCAGTTGGGTCTCAGGCGTTAATAGTTAATGCTTTACAAGAAATAGGACAGGGGTTACGGGAACAAGCAATAAGCTCTCAAAATCAGGTTTTAGCAGCCCTTGCTCCCCTTCAAGCTGCAGCTGCGCGCCCCCGTTCTAACACTACTGGAGAGGCACGAACAAGATGCTACCGCTGTGGAAACTTAGGTCACATTAGAAAAGAATGCGGAGCGACAGGAGTTTGGTGCCGCAGATGCCAATCAAATACCCACAACTCCAATGCATGCCGAAAGAAGCAGGGAAACTCCCAGAGCAGCGCGAACAGCGGCCGCGCCAGGACACAAATGGCAGCTGCAGGAGCGAAACCTCCCAGCAACTCCAACCTGCCACCTGCGGGAGCCTCGGCTTGGACTTGGCAGCCGCAGTAGAGACTGATCTCTTGACCTCAAAACCATATAAGATTCCAACGGGAATTCATGGCCCCCTACAAATACACGGACAAACTATGGGAGGACTCATTATTGGCCGCTCTTCAGCCACTATATTAGGCCTCTTTGTGGAACCAGGAATCATCGATGCCGATTGTTGCGGCGAAATTATGATCATCGCTCATACGTCATATCCCCCAGTGACAGTACCAAAAGGTCAAAGAATTGCTCAGCTAATCCCACTCCCACAAATGACCAAGGGATTGGAACCTATGTCCCAGGTCCCTAGAACTCCGGAAGGATTTGGTTCGACAGGAGGTCTTGCATTGCTTACCCTAGACCTTAACACCCGCCCCAAAAAATCTTGCCGCCTGATTCATCAAGGACATAGCATTGTGCTTAAAGGACTTTTAGATACGGGTGCAGATACTAGCGTCATCGATCCAGGTCATTGGCCTGCGTCTTGGCCCACTCAGCCTGCAGCAACCACGGTGAGCGGTATTGGCGGGATGACACTTGCGAGCCGTTCCCCGGTGCTGACTGTTGAGATTGAAGGGAGACAGGCGTTTGCAGCACTTTCTATAACAACTTTTGCAGAAAATGCTGAATGCACACCTTGTTGTGCAAAAAGAAAACGGGGGAAGTGTAGAGAGCTTGGCAGAAGAATGGTTAAACAGCAAGGGACATGAAACTGTAAAATTGGTCAAAGGATGAGGGGCTACGTGACTGCTGCAACGGTCAGCATGACCCTGGGTGTAGAAATAAGGATATGTAGAAATCAGATTTGCAAGAATCAGGATGCTGAAACTGCTTGGTATGTAGAAATAGATAGAGAAGAACCAAGAAGTATCAACCACAAGAACAGCAAGAGCAACCGAACAAGACAGATGCGCAAATCACACAGCAACCAATCATGAGCTTGACTTTTGTAATATGCATGAGCTAATTAACGAGCATATATAAACTCTGTAATTTGTTGCAATAAACTGAGACTTGATGATCATGATATCATGAGTCTTGTCTCCCGCGGCGCTTCTCTGACAGGTCTGCATCTACACTGACTCCTATGCTCTGTACCAAATGATCCTAATAATCCAGCTCATGACCCTGGCCAACCTGTTCTGGTGGACCTCTCTTACTATAGGACTAGTAGCACTTGTGCTAAAACCCCCTCTGAATAAATATGCATGGGAAGCCTCTGGTGGTCTAGGGAAAGAGCATTGGACAAATACATGCTGGATAATTCCATCATTCTAACTTTTCTGCCTCTCGGCGGCAGAATTCTGTTGTGTTTACTTTTTCAGAAGAACTCCGAGGGACCACCTCGAAGACCACCTAATCCATGATCAAACTGGTAATATTTTTCTGCATCCAACCACAACCCCATGGCCAGAAACCAGCTGAGTGGCCGTGGTCTGAACTAATTGTGGTAGCATGCAGAAAAAGTGAAAGGATCTCTTTAAGCACAAAAAGGTTTGTACGCAGCCAAGCATACAGGATTGTTGGCGCAATTTCACATGAACAGAAACTGTAGAAGTAGTTTGGTTTTGGTCCAAAAATACTGAAGCACTTTTTTTTTTTTTTTTTTTTTTTTTTTTTTTTGGTTTTTGTTTTTTAAGTTTAAAGTATTGATTCAAATACTGGAGTACGACTTGATGTTAATGTTGTGACACCTACCACCCAACCACTGGTTACACTTAGCCCGAAAATTTTTGAAATTGGACGATTTATAATCAGGAAAACTGGCCAACAACAGATATTGTTTAATCTGTTATGGTCTCTTAAACAAGTCAAATTGCTGATTCAAAACAATGTCTCAGAAATACAACCAGCTTGTTCACCCTTTTTTGCAGACCTCTTTTCAGGCTTGGACAACCTGGCTGCAACAGTGGAACCCTCCTAAAAACCGGCTGCCAAGAGACATAACTGCTGTTGTGGGAACAGGATTGGGAATCCTAAATAGTATTGATTCAGAAGTATTAATGAATAAATTGGCTTCCACGACTAAAGATTTAAGCAAAATACAACAACCACTGCAATCGTCCTTATCGGCCTTGGGAACACATCAGTGGCTGCTATCAAACATTCTACCAAATTGGGAAAAGGTAAATAGGAAAGACCACAAATTGATAATTGATGCACTTAATGCCACACAAAGCAATGTTTCCTTAGCTCTTAGCTGTATCCAGGCTCAATTATGGATGCAGTCAGTTGCTGCCGCAATTAGAAGAGAAAGTGAAGAAGGCACTTTTCCTACTGAAATTAGGAAAATAGTCTGGGACAGTGCCACTGACTTTGAAAGAGATTTCCAATCCTGGTGGAATTTAGTGAATTTTACCTATGACCCCAGCATTTGTGCTGACCATAAGTAATGCCTCAGTGCATTTGATATTCCCTAGCATCGCATTAGGATTAAATCATGATGGACGCACTTTCTATCCTTCTCAACACAGAGAATGGGCCCGTCAAATTGATGACAAATGGCAAACTGTCAATTTAGAGTCCTGTACCATTTGAGAACAACTAGGGTTTATCTGTGAAGGTAATGCAATTGTAGCTCAAGATATTTGTCTGGACACAGAACAAAATAGCTGTCATTTTGATATTCATCCTAACGAGACTTCTGAAACAGTCCTTGTATCTACAGACAATGGGCGTGCCTGCTTCAGAACCGCTTGTGATACTGTGTTTATAGAAAGTACAATAGTAGATACTAAAAATCATTCAAATTATTGTGCTTGCAACTTTACTAAAATTGCAGGATGTGATTTTTCTTTTGTAGCTCCAGTTACTTCACGTGAACTTTTAGAATCCAATCTCACCATGATTCACAAGCTATTGCCTACTCCTACTGGGATGAACCTTACTCTGGTAAAGCAATTATTACTTCATCAAGATCTAATAGAGATCCTAGGAAAAATCAAGGAGAATGGACAGAAAACTCTGGTAACTGTTCATCATAATGTGTAAGAAATACATCGCGTTGTAGAAAGGGTGAAAAGTGATGCCGAGCACAAGTGGTGGGATACCCTTTTCGGGTGGTCACCCACCGCCACCGGTATCCTGAACAAATTGTGTCATCCCATTGTTGTTCTTTGGATTTTAGTTATGATTGGTTTTGTTTTATCAGTAATCTTGCTCATTGTGAATTGGAGAATGATGAAACAACTAACAAAATTGACATCTATAATTAATGCACACCACTTGGCCGACATTCTTTACACTATAGATGTTCCCAGGACTGTAGACACAAGAAGTTGATAAGGTTAGAAGATATGTTTTACATAATTTTCTCTTATGATTTGTTCTAATCACTATTTTAAATTATTTTTTGTTTCTTGATTATAAAATTGTACTGAGGAATATCGATTATTTTTTAATATTGATTATACTGGTTTATTATTTGATAAATCTATTGTTTAATTGATTCATATTGATTATTATCGCAATAATTTATTGTTTAACTAGTATGGATTTAATTAATACTGATTGTATTTTGCTTATTGATTAATTATAATTTGTTTACTAACATGTTGTGATTGTTTTAGTTTTCCTGTTTCTTCTTTCCCTTTTCCTCTTTTCCCTGGGACGTGCTGCCAACACTTGACGAGTCCTGAAGACTCCACGACGACACTCTCCGAGAAGTGCCGCGGGAGACAAGACTCATGATATCATGATCATCAAGTCTCAGTTTATTGCAACAAATTACAAAGTTTATATATACTTGTTAATTAGTTCATGCATATTGCAAAAGCCAAGCTCATGATTGGTTGCTGTGTGATTTGCGCATCTGCCTTGTTCGGTTGCTCTTGCTGTTCTTGTGATATATGCTTTTTGGTTCTTCTCTATCTATTTCTACATACCAAGCAGTTTTCAGCATTCTGATTCTTGCAAACTCTGATTTCTACATATCCTGATTTCTATACCCAGGGTCATGCTGACCGTTGTAGCAGTCACGTAGCCCCTCATCCTTTGACCAATTTTACAGTTTCATGTCCCTTGCTGTTTAACCATTCTTCTGCCAAGCTCTCTATACTTCCCCCGTTTTCTTTTTGCACAACAAGGTGTGCATTCAGCATTTTCTGCAAAAGTTGTTATAGAAAGTGCTGCAAACGCCTGTCTCCCTTCAATCTCAACAGTCAGCACCGGGGAACGGCTCGCAAGTGTCATCCCGCCAATACCGCTCACCGTGGTTGCTGCAGGCTGAGTGGGCCAAGACGCAGGCCAATGACCTGGATCGATGACGCTAGTATCTGCACCCGTATCTAAAAGTCCTTTAAGCACAATGCTATGTCCTTGATGAATCAGGCGGCAAGATTTTTTGGGGCGGGTGTTAAGGTCTAGGGTAAGCAATGCAAGACCTCCTGTCGAACCAAATCCTTCCGGAGTTCTAGGGACCTGGGACATAGGTTCCAATCCCTTGGTCATTTGTGGGAGTGGGATTAGCTGAGCAATTCTTTGACCTTTTAGTACTGTCACTGGGGGATATGACGTATGAGCGATGATCATAATTTCGCCGCAACAATCGGCATCGATGATTCCTGGTTCCACAAAGAGGCCTAATATAGTGGCTGAAGAGCGGCCAATAATGAGTCCTCCCATAGTTTGTCCGTGTATTTGTAGGGGGCCATGAATTCCCGTTGGAATCTTATATGGTTTTGAGGTCAAGAGATCAGTCTCTACTGCGGCTGCCAAGTCCAAGCCGAGGCTCCCGCAGGTGGCAGGTTGGAGTTGCTGGGAGGTTTCGCTCCTGCAGCTGCCATTTGTGTCCTGGCGCGGCCGCTGTTCGCGCTGCTCTGGGAGTTTCCCTGCTTCTTTCGGCATGCATTGGAGTTGTGGGTATTTGATTGGCATCTGCGGCACCAAACTCCTGTCGCTCCGCATTCTTTTCTAATGTGACCTAAGTTTCCACAGCGGTAGCATCTTGTTCGTGCCTCTCCAGTAGTGTTAGAACGGGGGCGCGCAGCTGCAGCTTGAAGGGGAGCAAGGGCTGCTAAAACCTGATTTTGAGAGCTTATTGCTTGTTCCCGTAACCCCTGTCCTATTTCTTGTAAAGCATTAACTATTAACGCCTGAGACCCAACTGGCACTGAAGCAGCCTTCTCTAAAAATGCTTGGACGGTCCAATCCCCAGGAAAGGAAGTAATCAAATTTCTGGTTGTGGAATTGCTATTCTGCAGTATACACTGTTTGAGTAGGGCATCCTGCATATAATCGGCCACCCCTGCTTTGGACAATGCTTCCATTATCTTATCCACGAAGGTGCCAAGAGGCTCCTCTCTACCCTGTTTAATCCCCATATACATTGGGACTCCACCCGGGGTTTTGACCTTGTCTATCGCTCTTCTTGCTACTATTGTGGCTTCCCTTAATTTGTCAGGTCCTAGGGCAGCCTGTTGTTCCAGATGTACATGGGCACCCTCTCCCAGAAGCTCGGCTACAGTAAGCCCTGCTAAAGGGTCGCCCTGAGCCCTAGGTAAATTGGCGCTTCTTACCGCTTCCTCTCTCCAGCGTGCCTCAAAGAGTAAGCGTTGATGCGGGGTGAAAATCAATTTGGCCATTCCCCTAACATCGGACGGTAATAAGGTATGAGCATTAAAAATAAAATCAAGCATTTGCCTAGCGGGCTCACTGGTAATACCATAGCTCTCCACAGTGGCACGCAGCTGTGTTACAATTTTCCAGTCAAGGCTCTGGACCTGCGCAGTGTACCCCCCTTGAGCATTTGGCGTAAATATCACTGGAAAAGCAAGGGTTTCCTGTGCTGCCGTGAAGAGCTCAGCGTCCCCCATCTGCATACCCTCCCATGCGACAGCAGCCCATACCTCACGTCTCTCTTTAGCCATGGCCTCCGCGAGGTCAGATTCTGCCCCAGGGACAGGCTCCTGGCCGGGAGACGGAGGATGTTGCAGGGCGGGTGCTACAGTAACGTTTTGTATGCTTGGAGGGGGACGCGGCGGTGGGGGTAAAGGGGGAGCTGACGGTCGCACTTCAATGCCACCAGTGTCTGTGGGAGGTACAGGCATTGCAGAAGCAGAGATGGGGACGGGAAAGTTTGTGAGAACCGGAGGGTTTGGCTCACTGGAGAGAAGCGAGGGTTCATATTCCTTATTTTTCTCCTGAGCTGTTCGTACCCCTTCCACCGCCCTTTTTTCTGCCTGACACATCAACAATTCGTTATGGACCACTCTCCAAAGTTTACTCATTTTCTTGCCCGGTTTATCATCATCTAACACTAATTCCCACAACTTATCCCCATATCTTCTCCATTCTGAAACTTCATGAACAGTATGGGAGTTTACAAAAAAGCCATAAGAATGAGCATGATGTAAGAGCGAAGGGAAATCCTTATCTAAGTCAATCCCCCTAACCTGTCATTTTCTAAGAAAAGTACTAAATAAATCATATGCTGCTTGCCTGTCCATGGTTGCGTCGGTACCGTTGCTGGCCCCTTCAAGCTTCGGCAGCATGTATTGGCTGAACCCACCACTGTGGTCACTCAGGGCGCGGAGCAAAAACTGGCAGCTCTGTCGCCGTCCCTCCAGCTGCAGGACCCGAACCCAACGGAGCACCTCTCCCGCCCTTGCCTCGTATCACGTCGGGGTCACCATTTGTCGGAGAAGTGCAGGAGACAAGACTCATGATATCATGATCATCATGTCTCAGTTTATTGCAACAAATTACAAAGTTTATATATACTTGTTAATTAGTTCATGCATATTACAAAAGTCAAGCTCATGATCGGTTGCTGTGTGATTTGCGCTTCTGCCTTGTTCGGTTGTTCTTGCTGTTCTTGTGATTGATACTTCTTGGTTCTTCTCTATCTATTTCTACATACCAAGCAGTTTTCAGCATTCTGATTCTTGCAAACTCTGATTTCTACATATCCTTATTTCTATACCCAGGGTCATGCTGACTGTTGCAGCAGTCACGCAGCCCCTCATACCTTGACTAATTTTACACTTTCATGTCCCTTGCTGTTTAACCATTCTTCTGCAAAGCTCTCTACACGCCTCAGCTTCAGCAGTGTGTAATTGACTGAAGGCGAAAAACCAAGCAGCTCAGCAGCGGGCTTCTGTGCGCACTAAAGGCAATTGCAAGAATCCAGCAGCTGCTCCTTGCCAAGCACAGGCAGCTGCCTAGGTTCTTGCACTTGACCAATTCACAGTTGCCCTTCTTTTCAGCTCCTGCCACCGTGTTCTCTGCATCTCGGACCCTCTGGGGAGCAACAAGAATTTCCAAGGTGGGATGCATGACGACTATGTCAAAACCAGGAAAGTTGTCCTGGAACACCTTCAATTGGCATGCCAAAAGTGAATTCAAGAGGCAGGAGAGCAGCAGCCACCGTCCCGCAGCTGTCTGCGAGCTTCGCACACAAGCCGGCTTCTTGGCGGCTTCGTTCTTCGCCTCTTGCAAGCTACCGCGATCTCCGGCTGCCGGAGGACAAGAAGCGGCTACTTCGCGCACAGATCACTGGAGCGGCAGCGGTGCGCTCCGAAGCGCCGCTTCTGCCGAAAGACGCCGGCAAGCGGCACTTGCTTTCGGCCAGCTCCGGAGCTGCGTATTCTGCCTCTCTAGTCGCCTACACCTTAGCGAAAAGGTTTTCCGCTCCAGTTCTCAAGGAGAAAGTGTACCAGCACTGCTCACTTAGCCCGACCTTGCCAGGAAATAAGATTTGCTGCACATTCCAAGGACACTGCATTTTCCTGGGCAAGCTGCAACTTGCTGGCACATGGCCGTGCTTTCTGCCCACTCCTGCCCAGTTCTTGGTACTAGCGGGCACGTTGCAGCCTGGCGAAGGCAAGAAACCTGGAGAGCTGTCACAGTGCAGAAGGGCAGCCGAGATGCTGAAAAGCAGCAAAGCTGAAGAGCCTGCCTCAGCTTCAGCAGTGTGTAATAGACTGTAGGCGAAAAAGCAAGCAGCTCAGCAGCGGGCTTCTGTGCGCACTAAAGGCAATTGCAAGAATCCAGCAGCTGCTCCTTGCCAAGCACAGGCAGCTGCCTAGGTTCTTGCTTCTTGACCAATTCACAGTTGCCCTTCTTTTCAGCAGCTGCCACCGTGGTCTCTGCATCTCGGAGCCTCTGGGGAGCAACAAGAATTTCCAAGGTGGGATGACTGACGACTATGTCAAAACCCAGGAAAGTTGTCCTGGAACACCTTCCATTGGCATGCCAAAAGTGAATGCAAGAGGCAGGAGAGCAGCAGCCAGCGTCCTGCAGCTGTGTGCGAGCTTCGCACACAAGCCGACTTCTTCGCGTCTTCGTTCTTCGCCTCTTACAAGCTACTGCGATCTCCGGCTGCCGGAGGACAAGGAGCGGCTACTTCGCGCACAGATCACTGGAGCGGCAGCGGTGCGCTCCGAAGAGCCGCTTCTGCCGAAAGACGCCGGCAAGCGGCACTTGCTTTCGGCCAGCTCCGGAGCTGCGTATTCTGCCTCTCTAGTCGCCTACATCTTAGCCAAAAGCTTCTCCGCTCCAGTTCTCAAGGAGAAAGTGTACCAGCACTGCTCATTAGCCCGACCTTGCCAGGAAATAAGATTTGCTGCACATTCCAAAGACACTGCACTTTCCTGGGCAAGCTGCAACCTGCTGGCAGATGGCCGTGCTCTCTGCCCACTCCTGCCCAGTTCTTGGTACTAGCGGGCACGTTGCAGCCTGGCGAAGGCAAGAAACCTGGAGAGCTGTCACAGAGCAGAAGGGCAGCCGAGATGCTGAAAAGCAGCAAAGCTGAACAGCCTGCCTCAGCTTCAGCAGTGTCTAATTGACTGTAGGCGAAAAACCAAGCAGCTCAGCAGCGGGCTTCTGTGCGCACTGAAGGCAATTGCAAGAATCCAGCAGCTGCTCCTTGCCAAGCACAGGCAGCTGCCTAGGTTCTTGCTTCTTCACCAACTCACAGTTGCCCTACTTTTCAGCTGCTGCCACCGTGTTCTCTGCATCTCGGAGCCTCGGGGGAGCAACAAGAATTTCCAAGGTGGGATGCATGACGACTAGGTCAAAACCCAGGAAAGTTGTCCTGGAACACCTTCCATTGGCCGTGCTCTCTGCCCACTCCTGCCCAGTTCTTGGTACTAGCGGGCACATTGCAGCCTGGCGAAGGCAAGAAACCTCTGAAACGAGACGCGGAATAAATAAATAGATTCCATAACCTGGGGTAGTTTTGAAGTGGGTATGTATATCAGCGCCCGGCACAAGTGAGATAGCTCTCCAAAACTTGTGCCCCGAGCCTCAGTCTGACCCACACTTTTATTCTTAAAGACGTTCCATATGCAATACACTGCACAACTTTTTCATGCGTATTCAATCCCTGGCCCCGCCTGTCCTCGGTTGTCATGCTAAGTAAGTCCACGCCCTTCTGGGCATGCGTGGTTTGCTGTGGTGGTTGTACGGGGGGTCTCTTGGTGGTCCTGAGGCTGAAGATTGTGGTCTTCCTCATGATTGAACTTTTGAACTTTTCCTCTCTGCGCGTGCGCTTTTGGTCCTTTGGTGCTTATCTGAGTACGTCTGTCAGTCTTGATAGGCTTGGAGACAGAGGAGCTTCTTTATCTGGGTTCTTTGCTTCTTCTGGTATTGTTCTTTATGCAAGAAGCTTCCAAAATTTGCATTTTCCTATGCCCTTTGTACTAGGCAGAGGTTTCTTAAGTAAAAGGTTGAAAATTCAACGCATAACTCTACAAGCTAAATTAGAAATGCTTAATTCATTTTGTTACCCTAACTCTAAAAATCTCTGCTTCATTCCCCCCTTTTCTTAAAATATAGTAAATTCTTTTACTACAGGGGTCTTGATTTAAATTCTGATCTACTATCATGACCGTCCTCTTTTAGTAAGATTCTATGAGTTCTAGAGAGTGATGTCAGACTGGCCATGTGTTTTAACATCCTCGAATTCTACATGGGTGTTAAAGTAGACATCATTAAACTTACAGTAACTAAAATTAATAGAATTATAATTGGGTGACATAAAGTCTTCTAAACAGTGTATTTCACTAGTTATGACTTGTGTTTATTAGCTAGTGATTGGTGCTGGATACATCAAGTTAAGAGACTTAACATACAGGAGGTTAGTGACATGTCTTGGGTAGACATTCTCTTTCGCACCCCATATGGTTTTTCATAAAGCAATTCAAAGTGGTTTAGCTTTTCTTTAGTCTTGGGTTTGGTTCGGATCTGCAGTAGTGCTAATGGGAGGGATTGAGTCCATGACAAATTAGCTTCTTGTCCCAATTGTACAATTTGTTGTTTGATCAAATGATTCATTTTTTTTTACCTGACCACTTGATCGTGGGTTATATGGGGTGTGAAGTTCTCAGTCTATGTTCAAGTATTGGCTAACTTGTTGCACGAATTTTACAATAAAATGTGGTCCTCTATTTGAGGAGATTGTGGCCAGGACTCTAAAGCGTGGTATGTTTTCTTTTACCAATACCTTAGTTACTTCTTGAGCTTTAGAAGTCCTGGTGGGGAATGCTTCTGGCCATCCTGAAAAGGTATCTGTTAGCACCAGTAAAAACTTATACCCCCCTTTTCTTGGCAATTCTGTACAATCAATCTGCCATTGCTGCTCCGGCCCATGACCCTTCCTCATCTGGCTAAGCTTTGGTTTGGGAGTATTTTTGGGGTTGGTCTGGAGGCAAAGGTCACACTGTCGAGTTGTAAATGTCTAGTTGTGATAGGGCATCAATACCCCAATAGTTTTCTGCTGTTCTTCCTTTATTAGGGACCATAATAAATAGGAGGGTATAACTAATTTTCCTTCTATGGTGGCCCATCCCTCTTTGTTATAGTCTCCTTTTTGCTCATAGATTAATTTTTTTTCTAGTTTGTTGTATCTTGGCTTACCTTTAGGGGAAATTTGCCCGTCTGGAATCAGGGCTGCCTCAGTTATGACCTCAATTCTTGCTGCTTCTTTTGCTTCCCTATCTGCCAGCTCGTTTCCTTCTTCCAATTCTGAGTTTATCTTCTGATGTGCCTTAATGTGCATGATCGCTACTTTCTCTGGCAACTGGACTGCTTCTAGAAGTCGCAGTACTTCTGATGCATCTTTAATATTTTTCCCTTGAGAGTTCAGCAGTCCTCTCTCTTTCTAAATGGCTCTGTGAGCATGCACTACTCCAAATGCATACTTCGAGTCCGTGTAGATGTTTATTTCTTTCCCTCTTGCCAATTCTAGGGCCCGAGTTAGAGCAATTATCTCGGCCTTCTGTGCAGAGGTATTTGTTGGCAGGGGCCCAGATGATATTACTTCCTTGCACGTTGTAACTGCCTACCCGGCGTGCCGTTTTCCACTGATGATATAACTGCTTCCATCAGTAAACGAGACTTCTGCATTCTCCAGAGGGGTGTCCTTCGAGTCAGGGCAGCTGGAGTAGGTGGCTTCAATGGTCTCCAGGCAGTCATGTTCCACTGGTTCCCCTTGGTTTCTACTGAGGAAGGAGGCTGGATTGACAATGTTAGTCACTACTATCTCTACATCATCTTGCTCCACTATGATAGCTTGGTATCTCAGGAGCCGTTGTGGGGAAAGCCAATGCCCACCTTTTACCTCTAGCACTGCAGACACTGTGTGAGACACTAGCACAGTTCTTTTCTGGCCTAGGGTGAGTTTGTGTGCCTCTTGGATGTTCAGTACGACTGCTGCAACAGCTCTGAGGCACCCAGGCCACCCTTTAGCTGCTGTATCCAATTGCTTAGAGAAGTAAGCCACTGCTCTCCGATATGGGCCGAGGTCCTGTGCTAGTATTCCTAAGGCGATTCCTTGCTTCTCATGGGAGAATAAAAGGAAAGGCTTACTCACGTCCGGCAATCTCAGGGCTGGAGCTGACATGAGGGCTTTTTTCAGCTGGTTAAAAGCTTGCGTAGCTTCCTTTGTCTCTTGGATGTTCCTGCTTTCAGTTGCAATCAGTTCATAGAAGGGCTTAACAAACAGTCCATAGTTATAGATCCATAACCTGCACCACCCTGTCATCCTCAGGAAAGTTCGTAGTTCCTTTACAGTCTGAGGTTTTGGGGTCTGGCATATTGCCTCCTTCCGGTTTCGGCCCAAGGTACGTTGTCTAGCACTGACTTCGTAGCCCAGATAAGTTACTTTCTGTTTTACTACTTGGGCTTTTTTCTTTGATACTCAGTACCCTTGGAGCCCCAAAAAGTTCAAGAGGCTTATCGTCCAGGCCATGCATGCTTCCCTTGTCCGTGTGGCTATCAGGATGTCATCTACGTACTGTAGCAACTTCCCTTCCTCTGGAGGGGCTTCTCAGGTTTCTAATTCTTTTGCAAGTTGTTCTCCAAACAAAGTGGGTGAGTTTTTGAATCCTTGTGGGAGTCTGGTCCCTGTCAGTTGAGTTCTTCGCCCGCTCTTAGGATTTTCCCATTCAAATGCAAAAATTTTCTGGCTTCGTGGATAGGAAGGCAAAAGAAGGCATCTTTTAAATCTAAAACGGTAAACCAAGTTAGCTCGGCTGTTAAGCAAGTTAATAACGTGTAGGGATTGGCCACCACAGGATACAGATCCTCAGTTACCTTTTTTATCGCCCGCAGATCCTGTACTAACCGGTATGACCCATCAGGTTTACGAACTGGTAGGATAGGGGTATTAACACTTACATAACATAAGTTGTAACAAGGTATTATAGACAATATCATGGTCATCAATGGAAGCAATATTTGATTGAACTTTTTCAGTTCTGAGGGTTCGTAACTTGTGTTTGTCAGTCACAGCAGGGAAGCACAGTGAGGCTGCTTAACAGGGCAGGATGCATACATATACTTTCCTTCGTCTACATTCACTTCACTTTATTTTTACTTACTCTTACACATAACAAAACAACCACAACAACAAGGTACCTTTTATTTTTCAACACACCTATTACACTTTTAGGTGTCCCTGGCTAGTCCCAGTGTTCTTGGATACCCCTCAATCTAGCTGTGTGGTTCCCAACTCTAGATCCTGTCAGACTTATCTTCAAACTGGCAAAATTTTTACTCAATCTTGGGTGCTCTCAACAACCCAGCAAACTTAATTCTGGCTGCTCTTGGAATGTTAATCCCTCAACCCAGCAGGTTTGACTTAACCCTGGATGCTCTTGGAACATTAATCCCTCAATCCAGCAGGTTTGATCTTGGATGTTCTTGGGCATTCTTATCCCTCAATCCAGCAGAATTTTTAGGGGCCCCTCCTACACATTTTACCTTTTATTTTTCCCCAATAGATTATGCCAAGAAAACCCTCTTTTTACCTTTTAATTAATTTTTTTTTCTAATTAATTACCTTTTCCTCCCCCCCCCCCCCCCACTAAGGGGTCCCACTCTTTCTCTGAGACCCAGTCCCGGGGGGGGGGGTTCTCTCACTCTTTTTATCACTCGCTTAGTCTCTTTACTGGCCGCTTTTCTCGCGAAAAAGACGGAAACGCAGCATGGGAGACTGCCGCTCTCGCTTAGCAGGTCTGGGTAACCAGCCCGCCTCTCATTCACACACATTCATCCCCCCTTTATTCGCCCTGTAATGCAAAGGATCTCCCAGTTGCCGAGCCGTGGGGGCTTTTAGCCACTCGGCACGAAGCTCGGATAGCTGGTACATCTGAGGGTCCACCAGAAGAACGCGAGGGACACTCGGGTTGCTGAAATCCTGCTCGTTTATTGAAGGGTCGCAGAAGGGGCAAACAGGGAGACAACGAAGCAGAAGGGAGGCAGATTCCGAGAGCCCCGAAGGGCGGGGTGAGGATTCTTTTACTGCGTAGGGGTAGGAGGGTTTAGCATTCGAGGGTACAATCTGGAGAAGGCTAAAGGGAGGGGAAATACAACATTAACCAGTGGGGAAAAGGGAAAGGAGTGTTCTTGGTGGAAGAACCAAAGGGAAAATATGGAACAGAGAAGATTCTAGGCTAAGGGGCAGACTTGAACAATAACTGACAGGACAGGGGGAGGGTACAATTCTCTTACAAAAGGGGGTGGAGAACTCATACAACTGCTGTTTCCCATGGCAACCCTAGACTGCCTTCCCCAACCCCTCCTCGTACATCTCTCCCGTTTTTATTTATTAAATAAGCACTTCCCAACGTTTTAAGCAACATACGTCTAAACAAAAATAAAGCAACCGAGATCATGAACATTATCAGAAAGATCCAAAAGAGTCCCCTGAGGATGATAGCAACCCACCCTGGGACACCCCATCGAGACAGCAGTTTATTCACAGGATCTACAGTCGAGGTCTCAGTCTTGAGGTCGTCAACTTGCTCTCGGATCCGCTGGATATTAGCTTGGATGGATGTGCTCTTTGATGCCAGATTGAAGCAGCACATTCCTTCCAAGTCCTCACAGCCGTGGCCATGGGCGAGCAGTAAGAAGTCAATAGCAGCCCTATTTTGCAGTGTGGCGTGCCGGGTGACTTCTTCGTCCGCTAGCAAGTCGGAAAGGGCAGCGGACGTGTTGTTGGCCTGCTTACTGAGCCAACACTCGAGGTGAGAAAGCTCACCGAGGGCCTTTGCTGTGGCATACCATGGTAAAAATATGGATACCGTGACTCTCTTCGTCTTTCCCCAATTGTAAATTTTTGAATCACAATTTTCGTCGAATTGGTTATAGGATCTCTTTTTGCGAGCCAATTTATTTTCGTTTTTCCAATTTAAAATTTGGGTTTTGTTCGGTGTCAGTGTGGTAAGCTGCCCAAGGCTGCAGGGGCCTCCCTGGATTTGGGAGGGAATCCCTGCCCACACCCTGTCGCCGCAGATGAGAAAAACCCCCTGGGGAGCACCCTGGGAACTGAGGAGGACCTAGATACCATGGTCGAGGTGTAATTGCACCAATTTGCTGCATGGTATCTCCCATCGTGGGGAGATACATCGTGTCTTTTTACTTCTTGGGTACCAGCGGGGTGGAGTTTAGCCATTTGATCCCAGTCTTTCTGGGAGGGCTGGTACCTAAACCTGACACAATATGTTGCCTGAGAGGAGCCCAATAGGTCCAATTCTTGGGGCTCCTGTGGTGCATATGGCAGAATCCTCGTCCACTCATCCCAGGTGTCCACAGGATTAGGTTTTTTTCCTGCATATGGATAGTCGTTTGGCGACAGGGGGACTCCTACCAGGCACGTGGATAACGGATTGTCCACATTTCCCATGGCCATACAGAAGTTGTCCTGCTTCAAGGACTTCGCCAGCGTGACCCATATGTTTTCTCTCAGCTGTGGGACTATCCAGCTCCTGACCGGTGACAGCCAGATGATGACGATCAGGAGCATCAGATGTTTCAGAGGTGTCCTCAAGGCGGTAGTCATCCTCAGCGTCTTGTGATAAAAGAAAGCATAACTTGAATGATAAATTTTCCTCAGTGGTCCCTCCCCAACCTCCCCCGTTTTTATTTACTAAATAAGCACTAAATAAAATTAGAGAAAAGGGGTAAGGATTGAGGGAAAGGGGAGGTTAAGGGAAAGGAAAGGGTACAGGGGGCGATGGGGTAATTGGGTACGTAGAGTTCAGCGGGGGAAAATATCTTCGGGTAATCATGACACGTGTGACGATATTGGGAGGAACGGTCTTTCTTCTCCTCCTCTTCCAGGCAGTGGAAACTCCGTCCAGTGATGAGGTGTTCTCGGTGCTTTGCACCAAGGACACGTTGTCTTGCTGAGCTGGCACCTCTACGAAGGGCTTGACATATTTCCCCGGAATCCATCTTGGTCCTTTATCTGTAGAAACACAGGCATACCCTCTCCCCCAGGTTATTAATCCTCCCCTGAACTTGTAAATCGTAAATCTTTCTCCCAACTCTTCCCCAGAAATCAGGCACCAAAACATCTTCCCGTGTAATAGCAGGAAAATGTTCAAAAATAAATTTAACAAAAGGCTTTAAATCTCTCTTATTAAAAGAAATGTTCCCTAAAACAAGGTGGGACTTAATTTGGATCTAAAACTCCCGTTGAGCTGGAGACAGGCGGTTACCCATTATATCAGGTCTCACAGCTAAATCACCCTCTTCGGAAAGGAAAAAAAAAACAAAAAAAAAAAAACCAAAAAAGGGAGGTGACGCCTAGTCAGGCGTAAGAAAAAGCAAGATAAGCATACCTCTGAAGGACACAGGCATAAAACGGGGACATCGAAGAGGGGTCTGGTGGAACTTCTGCTGGTCCGAGGGCGTTGCTGCTGCCGCGCAGCTCGAAGGTCCGTCGGTTATCAGCAGAACCCAGGAGACAGAAGCCTTCCGAACTGAAAGGGCGACTGTCCCAGGAAACTGGTCCCGAACGCCACTTGCAATCCTGGAGAAGGCTGGTCACAGGAGACGGTCAAGGCAGGTCTCCAGGAGACGGTCAAGGACTGGACCCGCTGGTGTCCGTCCCTGTTCGGGCAGACAGTTGCCGAGCCGTGGGGGCTTTTAGGCACTCGGCACGAAGCTCGGATATCTGGTACATCTGAGGGTCCACCGGAAGAACGGGAGGGACACTCGGGCTGCTGAAATCCTGCTCGTTTATTGAAGGGTCGCAGAAGGGGCAAACAGGGAGACAACGAAGCAGAAGGGAGGCAGATTCCGAGAGCCCCGAAGGGCGGGGTGAGGATTCTTTTACTGCGTAGGGGTAGGAGGGTTTAGCATTCGAGGGTACAATCGGGATGTGATAAACTGTGGTAACTTGTTTGTTCATCAAAGGAATTGGAATATTAAAGGAGGAAAAATAAAATTAAAGTATGAGGGACTAGCTTGCTTGTTAGGAGATAGGGGAAGCATCTGTGAAGTTGGGAAACAGCAACTTGTGGGTTTTACTAAAAAAAGGACAATAAAGAAGCAACTGCTACAAACCGCAAGGCTATAGGCATATTGCAAGGCTATAGACATATTGCAAAACGCAAGACCGCAAGTATGATTAATCACCATTTAGGGCGCTTTTCTTAGCTTCTCTTGCAGACACAGGCTAAGGATGTTGGGGGATGGCCGGAGCTGATTATGAAATCAGCGACCACCAGGCAACAGCCACCGGACTAGACAACGTAGGAGTGCTCCGGGTACGCCCATCACTGTCCGGAACCGATTGTGAAACCAACGATCACCTGCCTCGACATAACGCAGACACGATGCAGAGGGATGCTCAAGCTACGCCCACCGCTATCGCAAGAGACGCGAATGAAGAAACCTCCAAGAAACTATAAAAGAGTCTGAATAAGGGGGGTGGGGTGTGGGGCACTGCAGTGTAGGACACTGCAGGAGGGGCGGTTAGGAGACCCCTACCCACCCAGCGCTGTTTTGCTTGCTACTGCTTGCTGTAATTAATAAAATTCCAATTGACCTTCAAAAGGCTGAATCAAATTATTCGCCTCAATTTATCACAATTTGGTGCCGTGACTCGGATAAAGGAAACCCGGGACGGAGGCCCCACTAGCGTGAGGCGCCCCACCGCCTTTTTGCGGTGGACCTAAGGGGGGGCTTCCTCCTTGGGCCTTTACCGACGAACCTAAAACTCAGTAGCAAGCAAAGTTACCCCCGTTAATCTTTGTGCACGAAGAACCGCGGAAGAGTGAACACGCAGGAAGCGTAAGTAGCCCCCGGTGGGTTTTTTCCAGGGTTGATTCAAACCTGCTGGATTGAGGGATTAATATTCCAAGAGCATCCAGGGTTGATTCAACCTGCTGGATTGAGGGATTAATATTCCAAGAGCATCCAGGGTTGATTCAAACCTGCTGGATTGAGGGATTAATATTCCAAGAGCATCCAGGGTTGATTCAAACCTGCTGGATTGAGGGATTAATATTCTAAGAGCATCCAGGGTTGATTCAAACCTGCTGGATTGAGGGACTAATGTTCCAAGAGCACCCAGGGTTGGGGGACGTAGGAGGGGGGGAGCTGCACCCCCCTCGGAGTCGAGTTACCCTCGGTGGGGAGGCTCCTGGGTTAGGAGGAGAGCAAGCGGGCCTAACCCAGACGCGGAGGTGGACTGCGTCAAAGTTCCTGGGGCGGGGATCCCCGGAGAAACTTCCCCAAGTTTCGGCTTACTAATTTAGTATTAGTGTATGTGCTCGGTGGGCCCCGTACAAGCGGGCTCCGGAATGCGTGTGCGTGTGAAAAAGACGGTGGGCCCCGTACAAGCGGGCTCCGGAGTGCATGTGAAAGGGACAAAGCCTCGACCCCGGAAACGGGGTCTTTAAGAGTCGTTTAGGGTTGTGTAGTCCCGGGGTGATTGAGGTGAATAAGAAGACACACAGGGCGAAGCCCCGGTCGAGAAACGGAGGCGCCGGAAAGACGTAAGTAGTCCGGTCTGCTCGGTCGCTCGGTCAGGGGTGGGAGTCCTGGAGTGTAGCAAATGCGAATGTGTGTGTGAGAGGGGAACTGGCAGCTCAGATTCCCCAAGTGAGTGTGGACCCCATAGTAGGGCGTTTCCCATATCCGGCGACGGAGTAGGCCACGAACTGGGGGAAGCGACTGTCGTATTGTTTGTGTTGAGTGTGAGAAGGCACTCTAGAAGATGGGTCAGAGAAAAAAGTAAATCTGCTGAACCCATGGGTGGGAGAATCTCGGTAAAACTTCCACTAGGCTTAACGGTAAAGTATTGGGATGCCTTTCCTTCTAGAAAAGGAAAAGATAGGGTTAAAATGATCCATTATTGTATGAAAATTTGGGGGGAGTAAACGGATAGGGGGAGACCAGCTGTATTGGCCCGTGTTTGGGTCGTTTGAGGATTGGATCTGTCAAGCTCTAAATAGATATATATTAACTCCAAAGAGCCCTTTAACCAAGAGGAGAGCGAATATGCAGCTCTTTGGATAGTGGGAGAGATTGAAGAAAGCTTTCCAGTTGTATTCAGGGGTGGACCCCAATACCCCAGAGGGTGAGACACTTTGAAGGTGCATTTTGTGGTCGATTCTTGGGTGAACATTCGGAAGAAGTTGGAGAGGTTGGAGGGATGGCAGGCGAGAGGATTGGATGAGTTGTTGTGAGAGGCTCAAAAGGTGTGTGTTGGGAGAGAGGATGAGAGTTTTAAAAAGCAGTCTGGAATCGTGTTAGCAGCAGTGGGGGGGGACAGCGGAGTCCCCGGGGTGGGGTGAACTGGAGGTCAGTCCAGAGGTCGGACTGACGTCCAGCGAAGATGGTTTGAAGGGAAGTCGAGAGTTGGTTTGAAGGGAAGTCGAGAGGTGGAGAGAGCATTGTCTGTTTCTATTGTGGGAAGAAGGGACACATGAGGAGAGACTGTCGGCAGAAGATTGCTGATGAGGAACAGTTCAAAGAAGATTAAGGGGGTCGGGGGCTCTATCTACTGGGGACAAGAGAAAGAACAGAGCCCCTGGTAAAATTAAAAACAAGAATATGAGTTCCTTGTGGACTCAGGGGCGGAGAGATCAACTGTCCTGACCCTTCCCCAAGGGTGTAAGGTTTCACCCGAAATAATACAGGTGATTGGGGCCAAAGGGGAACCCTTTGGAGTACCTGTAATTAAGGATGTACTCTTAGAAAGTGATTCTAAATTAGGAATTGGGTCATTTTTACTAGTTCCAGAAGCAGATTATAATCTATTAGGGAGAGATTTGATGGTCGAGTTGGGGATAGGGATAGAGGCAAAAAAGGGAGAACTAACAGTGAAACTATATCCTCTCCGGGCTGAAGACGAGAAAAAGATTAACCCAGAAGTTTGGTATACCCCCGACAGTGTGGGGAAATCAAATGTTGAACCCTTTGAGGTAACTATCAGGAACCCAGAAATCCCTGTCAGGATTCGACAATATCCCATACCCAAAGAGGGGAGGGAAGGACTAAAAACAGAAATAAAGAGACTTTTGGAAAAGGGACTTTTAGAACCCTGCATGTCCCCTTTCAATACCCCCATTCTGCCGGTAAAGAAACCGAATGGCAGTTACAGATTGGTGCATGACTTGCGGGAAATCAATAAAAGAACAGTTGAGAGATTCCCGGTCGTAGCCAATCCACATACTGTTTTAAGCCAACTTGGCCCAGAAAACCAGTGGTATAGTGTAATAGATCTTAAAGATGTTTTTTGGGCCTGTCCCCTTAAGGAAACTTCTAGAGATTATTTTGCTTTTGAATGGGAAGACCCGGATACACATAGAAAACAACAATTGAGGTGGACAGTCCTTCCCCAGGGGTTTACAGAATCCCCAAATTTGTTTGGGCAAGCTCTGGAACAAATATTGGCAGAATATTCACAGGGGGAGGGGATTGTGCTTCTACAATACGTAGATGATTTATTAATTGCAGGGAAAGAAGAAGAAAAAGTAAGGGAAGAAACTATAAAACTCCTAAATTATTTAAGCCTTAAGGGACTCAAAGTTTCAAAGTCGAAATTACAATTCGTGGAAGAGGAAGTTAAGTACCTCGGACACTGGCTGACTCAGGGGACTAAGAAATTGGATACTGATAGAGTCCAAGGAATACTTTCCCTGGAAGCTCCAAAAACTAAAAGGCAGGTTCGACAGTTACTGGGACTTTTTGGGTATTGCAGACAATGGATTGAAAATTTTAGTGGGAAAGTTAAATTTCTGTATGAAAAATTAACAACAGATGGGCTATTAAAGTGGAGCTCTGAGGATGAGACCCGGTTAAAATCACTGAAAACTGAATTGGTCAATGCCCCGGTTCTCAGCCTCCCGGATCTAAAAAGACCATTCTTTTTATTCATTAATGTCAATGAAGGGGTGGCATACGGGGTGTTAGCCCAGGAATGGGCTGGCGGAAAGAAACCAGTGGCATATCTTTCAAAGCTTCTCGACCCTGTTAGTCGAGGGTGGCCTGCCTGTTTGCAATCGATAGTGGCTGCTGCCCTTTTGGTAGCAGAAGCAGGAAAGATAACTTTTGGGAGTGAACTGAAGGTTCTATCTCCTCATAACATCCGTGGCGTACTACAACAAAAAGCGGATAAATGGATAACAGATGCCAGCCTCCTAAAGTATGAAGGCATCCTAATTTCTTCTCCTAGGTTAAGTATTGAAACCACAAGCTTACAAAATCCAGCCCAGTTTCTATATGGGGAACCAGTTGTGGGACTAACTCATGATTGTCTTTTGCAAATAGAGGAACAAACAAAAATAAGACCAGACCTCAAAGAGGAGGAATTAGAAGAAGGATATCGATATTATGTAGATGGATCCTCTCGGGTCCTTGAAGGGAAAAGGAAATCTGGGTATGCTATTGTGGATGGGAAGATTCTTAAGAAAATAGAATCTGGTCCTCTTAGTCCCAGCTGGTCAGCACAAGCATGTGAATTGTATGCAGTGCTCAGAGCTTTAGAACTGCTAAGAGGAAAGGCTGGGACCATTTCTACTGATTCAAAATATGCTTATGGGGTGGTTCATACATTTGGTAAAATCTGGGAAGAAAGGGGACTTATCAATTCACAGGGAAAGGGGTTGATACATGGGGAATTAATTCGGAAAGTGCTCCAGGCCTTGAGAGGTCCGGAAAGAATAGCTATTGTTCATGTAAAAGGACATCAAGTGGGGATGGGAAACTCAGTACAGGGAAATAACTTAGCCGACCAGGAGGCGAAAAAGGCAGCTCTCATGAGTTTCAAACCATATAAGGGGGGGGTCGCAAAAAGGGAAAATTGCTCCACTTGTGGAGCTGACTTAGAGGAAGAACCATGTTGGGCTTGTTGGGATGCATACGGAATTGATTCGATACAGTGTGCCTGTGATAACCCCCAAAAGGGACATTGATGGTGCCACGGACTCATTAATCATGAGTGTGCCTGTGAAGACCCCCAAGAGAAACATTGCCGGTTCCATGGACCCATTAACCATGTGTTAGCCTTCACGGTACAGGAAAAACAAAAACTAAACCAAACGGGGGTGAAGGAAAAAGAGGGAGGCAAGTGGATACTACCGGACAGGCGGGAGGTACTCCCAAAAGGAATGGCAATGAGGCTCCTGCAAGCAATCCATGAGAAAACCCACTGGGGAACTCAAGCCCTGGTTGACCAATTTGCAATTAAATATATGTGTATAGGGGTCTATAATCTTGCAAAACAGGTAACCCAACAATGTTTAACCTGTCAAAGAATAAATAAACAACAATTAAGAGAAATACCAATGGGCAGAAGGGAACTGGTACAACGACCCTTTTCACATATACAAATAGATTTTACAGAATTACCAAAAGTGGGGAGGTATAAATATTTATTGGTACTGGTAGACCACTTAACCCATTACGTGGAAGCTTATCCTATGGCCCGAGCTACTTCGAACACTGTGGTAAAAGTATTATTAGAGCAAATTATCCCCCGGTATGGATTAATTGAGTGTTTAGACTCAGACCGGGGACCCCATTTCACCTCTAAAATTGCAAAAGATGTCCTGACAGATTTGGCAACTCAATGGAAATATCACACCCCATAGCATCCACAGAGCTCGGGAGGGTGGAAAGGATGAATGGAGAAAAAATAAAAAAAAAAACAAAAAAACAAACAAACAAAAAAAAAAAAAAAACAACAAAAGAAAAAAAACCACAAACACACACAAAAAAAAAAAAAAAAAAAAAAAAAACCAAAAAAAAAAAACCTCACAAAGTTAATGCTGGAAACAAAAATGTCATGGGTTAAGTGTCTACCTCTTGCCTTATTGAACATTCCAACTCAACCCCAAACTAATGTGGGAATCTCTCCATTTGAAATGTTATTTAGAATGCCCAAAGATCACCCTTGCCTAAAAGATTCGCATATTAAATTTTACATCACCCAAATTATGAGCAGAAGGCAGGACTTGAGGAAGAAAGAAGTGTTGGCACAGAGACCACCAATCCATAAGATAAAACCAGGAGATCAAGTATCACAGAAACGGCAGTCAAGACGGCCGAAAAGGGGTGGACTCACGCCAGCCAAGTGAAAGGCCCGGTTGCCACAAATAACCAGTGGAGAGTGACTAGCCAGCCTGGGAACTTGAAAGTGACTCTTAAGAAAAACTAATGAACTCTGTGGACATCATCCAAATCAACCATAAGGGGAAGCAAAGGGATACAATTACAAACTAGCTAAAGACTATATAGTGATTTGTAACAAGGAAGGTTGTGGAGATTGTTATCCTTTTGTGTGCTTTATATGTAAAATTTGACAAGAACGGTGGTGGGTCCATTGCCAGAGGGGAAGACCACCAATTGGGGTTTGTACTGAGTGCTATAAAACTCAGCGAAAACTAACTGAAACTGTGCTAAGGATAGGAGAATTGGAAAATCGGTGGGTCAGTTTTGGATCTGAGTGGTGGGAAATATTTACCAAGGGAGTATAGCCTGAGTATTTTTGTTTTCATATTAACGAGCCCACTTGCACCTTTGCAAGCCCCGACTTAAGCCCCGCGCCGCGCTCCCCTCGCTCGCCAGGGACAGCCCGTGCCACGCATGCGCACCACCCGCTCTATCAGGTAGAGTGGCTGCTAGCTGCCCCGCGCATGCGCACTACCCGCACTAGCAGGTAGTGTAGGCTGAGAGCTGCCCTGCGCATGCGCTCTCTAGCACTGCCGCGCCGCGTCTCTCTATCTTAGCAACGCCGCACCGCGCATCACCGTTCCACTCACACATACACACACACGCAAGCACGCACGTCCGGACGTAACAGACACACTACACTGCAATCGGGACACACACCACACACTGAAATCGCGATTTCGCCCTCCCCGAGCCGCGCTATCAGCTGGGGAGGTCCTCCCGCCGCCGGCCTCTCCCCTGATGGCGGTCTGCTTGCAAGCCCCTAGGCAAACCTGCGCGCAAAAACATCTTTTTGCGACTTATCAGTGCCAACCTTAAGAAAATAAATTAATACATACCGCTTTCATCCGCTAGTCGACGGGCCGTGGTATGCTCCTCGCAGTGTACAGCCGAGGCGCAGAGTCCCTCCGGGGAAAAGCCCCGTGGCGCCTGAGGGTGTCTGCTCCCAACCGGACCTGCGGGTGAGCAGAGCAGTCCCTTCGTGGTCTCCAACTGAAACGATACGCGGAATAAATCAATAGACTCCATAACCTGGGTTAGTTATGAAGTGGGTATGTACGTCAGCGCCCGGGACAAGTGAGATAGCTCTCCAAAACTTGTGTCCCGAGCCTCAGTCTGACCCACACTTTTATTCTTAAAGACATTCCATATGCAATACACTGCACGACTTTTTCATGCGTATTCAACCCCTGGCCCCGCCTGTCCTCGCTTGTCATGCTAAGTAAGTCCACGACCTTCTGGGCATGCGTGGTTTGCTGTGGTGGTCGTACGGGGGGTCTCTTGGTGGTCCTGAGGCTGAAGATTGTGGTCTTCCTCATGATTGAACTTTTGAACTTTTCCTCTCTGCGCGTGCGCTTTTGGTCCTTTGGTGCTTATCTGAGCACATCTGTCAGTCTTGATAGGCTTGGAGACAGAGGAGCTTCTTTATCTGGGTTCTTTGCTTCTTCTGGTATTGTTCTTTATGCAAGAAGCTTCAGAAATTTGCATTTTCCTTTGCCCTTTGTATTAGGCAGAGGTTTCTTAAGTAAAAGGTTGAAAATTCAACAGATAACTCTACAAGCTAAATTAGAAATGCTTAATTCATTTTGTTAACCTAACTCTAAAAATCTCTGTTTCACCTCGAGAGCTGTCACAGAGCAGAAGAGCAGCTGAGATGCTGAAAAGCAGCAAAACTGAACAGCCTGCCTCAGCTTCAGTAGTGTGCAATTGACTGAAGGCGAAACACAAAGCAGCAGAGCAGCGGGCTTCTGTGCGCACTGAAGGCAATTGCAAGAATCCAGCAGCTGCTCCTTGCCAAGCACAGGCAGCTGCCTAGGTTCTTGCTTCTTGACCAACTCACAGTTGCCCTTCTTTTCAGCAGCTGCCACCGTGTTCTCTGCATCTCGGAGCCTCTGGGGAGCAACAAGAATTTCCAAGGTGGGATGCATGACGACTGTGTCAAAACCCAGGAAAGTTGTCCTGGAACACCTCCCATTGGCATGCCAAGAGTGAATTCAAGAGGCAGGAGAGCAGCAGCCACCGTCCTGCAGCTGTGTGCGAGCTTCGCACAAAAGCCGGCTTCTTCGCGGCTTCGTTCTTCGCCTCTTGCAAGCTACCGCGATCTCCGGCTGCCGGAGGACAAGAAGCGCCTACTTCGCGCACAGATCACTGGAGCGGCAGCGGTGCGCTCCGAGGCGCCGCTTCTGCCGAAAGACGCCGGCAAGCGGCGCTTGCTTTCGGCCAGCTCCGCAG
This sequence comes from Vidua chalybeata, assembly GCF_026979565.1. NCBI lineage: Eukaryota > Metazoa > Chordata > Aves > Passeriformes > Viduidae > Vidua > Vidua chalybeata. The sequence continues at coordinate 34,430 of NC_071556.1, read as the reverse complement.
CTGCGTATTCTGCCTCTCTAGTCGCCTACATCTTAGCCAAAAGCTTTTCCGCTGCAGTTCTCAAGGAGAAAGTGTACCAGCACTGCTCACTTAGCCCGACCTTGCCAGGAAATAAGATTTGCTGCACATTCCAAGGACACTGCACTTTCCTGGGCAAGCTGCAACCTACTGGCAGATGGCCGTGCTCTCTGCCCACTCCTGCCCAGCGCTGGGTAGTAGCGATCACGTTGCAGCCTGGCGAAGGCAAGAAGCCTGGAGAGCTGTCACAGAGCAGAAGGGCAGCTGAGATGCTGAAAAGCAGCAAAGCTGAACAGCCTGCCTCAGCTTCAGCAGTGTGTAATTGACTGAAGGCGAAAAAGCAAGCAGCAGAGCAGCGGGCTTCTGTGCGCACTGAAGGCAATTGCAAGAATCCAGCAGCTGCTCCTTGCCAAGCACAGGCAGCTGCCTAGGTTCTTGCTTTTGTCCAACTCACAGTTGCCCTTCTTTTCAGCAGCTGCCACCGTGTTCTCTGCATCTCGGAGCCCCTGGGGAGCAACAAGAATTTCCAAGGTGGGATGCATGACGACTAGGTCAAAACCCAGGAAAGTTTTCCTGGAACACCTCCCATTGGCATGCCAAGAGTGAATTCAAGAGGCAGGAGAGCAGCAGCCACCGTCCTGCAGCTGTCTGCGAGCTTCGCACACAAGCCGGCTTCTTGGCGGCTTCGTTCTTCGCCTCTTGCAAGCTACCGCGATCTCCGGCTGCCGGAGGACAAGAAGCGGCTACTTCGCGCACAGATCACTGGAGCGGCAGCGGTGCGCTCCGAAGCGCCGCTTCTGCCGAAAGACGCCGGCAAGCGGCACTTGCTTTCGGCCAGCTCCGGAGCTGCGTATTCTGCCTCTCTAGTCGCCTACATCTTAGCCAAAAGCTTTTCCGCTCCAGTTCTCAAGGAGAAAGTGTACCAGCACTGCTGACTTAGCCCGACCTTGCCAGGAAATAAGATTTGCTGCACATTCCAAGGACACTGCACTTTCCTGGGCAAGCTGCAACCTGCTGGCAGATGGCCGTGCTCTCTGCCCACTCCTGCCCAGCGCTGGGTAGTAGCGGGCACGTTGCAGCCTGGCGTAGGCAAGAAGCCTGGAGAGCTGTCACAGAGCAGAAGGGCAGCTGAGATGCTGAAAAGCAGCAAAGCTGAACAGCCTGCCTCAGCTTCAGCAGTGTGTAATTGACTGAAGGCGAAAAAGCAAGCAGCAGAGCAGCGGGCTTCTGTGCGCACTGAAGGCAATTGCAAGAATCCAGCAGCTGCTCCTTGCCAAGCACAGGCAGCTGCCTAGGTTCTTGCTTCTTCACCAACTCACAGTTGCCCTTCTTTTCAGCAGCTGCCACCGTGTTCTCTGCATCTCTGAGCCCCTGGGGAGCAACAAGAATTTCCAAGGTGGGATGCATGACGACTAGGTCAAAACCCAGGAAAGTTGTCCTGGAACACCTCCCATTGGCATGCCAAGAGTGAATTCAAGAGGCAGGAGAGCAGCAGCCACCGTCCTGCAGCTGTGTGCGAGCTTCGCACACAAGCCGGCTTCTTGGCGGCTTCGTTCTTCGCCTCTTGCAAGCTACCGCGATCTCCGGCTGCCGGAGGACAAGAAGCGGCTACTTCGCGCACAGATCACTGGAGCGGCAGCGGTGCGCTCCGAAGCGCCGCTTCTGCCGAAAGACGCCGGCAAGCGGCACTTGCTTTCGGCCAGCTCCGGAGCTGCGTATTCTGCCTCTCTAGTCGCCTACATCTTAGCCAAAAGCTTTTCCGCTCCAGTTCTCAAGGAGAAAGTGTACCAGCACTGCTGACTTAGCCCGACCTTGCCAGGAAATAAGATTTGCTGCACATTCCAAAGACACTGCACTTTCCTGGGCAAGCTGCAACCTGCTGGCAGATGGCCGTGCTCTCTGCCCACTCCTGCCCAGCGCTGGGTAGTAGCGGGCACGTTGCAGCCTGGCGAAGGCAAGAAGCCTGGAGAGCTGTCACAGAGCAGAAGGGCAGCTGAGATGCTGAAAAGCAGCAAAGCTGAACAGCCTGCCTCAGCTTCAGCAGTGTGTAATTGACTGAAGGCGAAAAAGCAAGCAGCAGAGCAGCGGGCTTCTGTGCGCACTGAAGGCAATTGCAAGAATCCAGCAGCTGCTCCTTGCCAAGCACAGGCAGCTGCCTAGGTTCTTGCTTCTTGACCAACTCACAGTTGCCCTTCTTTTCAGCAGCTGCCACCGTGTTCTCTGCATCTCGGAGCCCCTGGGGAGCAACAAGAATTTCCAAGGTGGGATGCATGACGACTAGGTCAAAACCCAGGAAAGTTGTCCTGGAACACCTCCCATTGGCATGCCAAGAGTGAATTCAAGAGGCAGGAGAGCAGCAGCCACCGTCCTGCAGCTGTGTGCGAGCTTCGCACACAAGCCGGCTTCTTGGCGGCTTCGTTCTTCGCCTCTTGCAAGCTACCGCGATCTCCGGCTGCCGGAGGACAAGAAGCGGCTACTTCGCGCACAGATCACTGGAGCGGCAGCGGTGCGCTCCGAAGCGCCGCTTCTGCCGAAAGACGCCGGCAAGCGGCACTTGCTTTCGGCCAGCTCCGGAGCTGCGTATTCTGCCTCTCTAGTCGCCTACATCTTAGCCAAAAGCTTTTCCGCTCCAGTTCTCAAGGAGAAAGTGTACCAGCACTGCTCACTTAGCCCGACCTTGCCAGGAAATAAGATTTGCTGCACATTCCAAGGACACTGCACTTTCCTGGGCAAGCTGCAACCTGCTGGCAGATGGCCGTGCTCTCTGCCCACTCCTGCCCAGCGCTGGGTAGTAGCGGGCACGTTGCAGCCTGGCGAAGGCAAGAAGCCTGGAGAGCTGTCACAGAGCAGAAGGGCAGCTGAGATGCTGAAAAGCAGCAAAGCTGAACAGCCTGCCTCAGCTTCAGCAGTGTGTAATTGACTGAAGGCGAAAAAGCAAGCAGCAGAGCAGCGGGCTTCTGTGCGCACTGAAGGCAATTGCAAGAATCCAGCAGCTGCTCCTTGCCAAGCACAGGCAGCTGCCTAGGTTCTTGCTTCTTGACCAACTCACAGTTGCCCTTCTTTTCAGCAGCTGCCACCGTGTTCTCTGCATCTCGGAGCCCCTGGGGAGCAACAAGAATTTCCAAGGTGGGATGCATGACGACTAGGTCAAAACCCAGGAAAGTTGTCCTGGAACACCTCCCATTGGCATGCCAAGAGTGAATTCAAGAGGCAGGAGAGCAGCAGCCACCGTCCTGCAGCTGTGTGCGAGCTTCGCACACAAGCCGGCTTCTTGGCGGCTTCGTTCTTCGCCTCTTGCAAGCTACCGCGATCTTCGGCTGCCGGAGGACAAGAAGCGGCTACTTCGCGCACAGATCACTGGAGCGGCAGCGGTGCGCTCCGAAGCGCCGCTTCTGCCGAAAGACGCCGGCAAGCGGCACTTGCTTTCGGCCAGCTCCGGAGCTGCGTATTCTGCCTCTCTAGTCGCCTACATCTTAGCCAAAAGCTTTTCCGCTCCAGTTCTCAAGGAGAAAGTGTACCAGCACTGCTGACTTAGCCCGACCTTGCCAGGAAATAAGATTTGCTGCACATTCCAAAGACACTGCACTTTCCTGGGCAAGCTGCAACCTGCTGGCAGATGGCCGTACTCTCTGCCCACTCCTGCCCAGCGCTGGGTAGTAGCGGGCACGTTGCAGCCTGGCGAAGGCAAGAAGCCTGGAGAGCTGTCACAGAGCAGAAGGGCAGCTGAGATGCTGAAAAGCAGCAAAGCTGAACAGCCTGCCTCAGCTTCAGCAGTGTGTAATTGACTGAAGGCGAAAAAGCAAGCAGCAGAGCAGCGGGCTTCTGTGCGCACTGAAGGCAATTGCAAGAATCCAGCAGCTGCTCCTTGCCAAGCACAGGCAGCTGCCTAGGTTCTTGCTTCTTGACCAACTCACAGTTGCCCTTCTTTTCAGCAGCTGCCACCGTGCTCTCTGCATCTCGGAGCCCCTGGGGAGCAACAAGAATTTCCAAGGTGGGATGCATGACGACTAGGTCAAAACCCAGGAAAGTTGTCCTGGAACACCTCCCATTGGCATGCCAAGAGTGAATTCAAGAGGCAGGAGAGCAGCAGCCACCGTCCTGCAGCTGTGTGCGAGCTTCGCACACAAGCCGGCTTCTTGGCGGCTTCGTTCTTCGCCTCTTGCAAGCTACCGCGATCTCCGGCTGCCGGAGGACAAGAAGCGGCTACTTCGCGCACAGATCACTGGAGCGGCAGCGGTGCGCTCCGAAGTGCCGCTTCTGCCGAAAGACGCCGGCAAGCGGCACTTGCTTTCGGCCAGCTCCGGAGCTGCGTATTCTGCCTCTCTAGTCGCCTACATCTTAGCCAAAAGCTTTTCCGCTCCAGTTCTCAAGGAGAAAGTGTACCAGCACTGCTCACTTAGCCCGACCTTGCCAGGAAATAAGATTTGCTGCACATTCCAAGGACACTGCACTTTCCTGGGCAAGCTGCAACCTGCTGGCAGATGGCCGTGCTCTCTGCCCACTCCTGCCCAGCGCTGGGGAGTAGCGGGCATGTTGCAGCCTGGCGAAGGCAAGAAACCTGGAGAGCTGTCACAGAGCAGAAGGGCAGCTGAGATGCTGAAAAGCAGCAAAGCTGAACAGCCTGCCTTAGCTTCAGTAGTGTGCAATTGACTGAAGGCGAAAAACCAAGCAGCAGAGCAGCGGGCTTCTGTGCGCACTGAAGGCAATTGCAAGAATCCAGCAGCTGCTCCTTGCCAAGAACAGTCAGCTGCCTAGGTTCTTGTTTCTTGACCAACTCACAGTTGCCCTTTTCAGCAGCTGCCACCGTGTTCTCTGCATCTCGGAGCCTCTATAGTACAGCAGGATTTTCCAAGGCGGGATGTATGATGACTACGTCAAAACCCTTGGCATGCCAAGAGTGAATTCCTTAGGCAGGAGAGCGGCAGCCACCGTCCTGCAGCAACCTGCGAGCTTTGCACACAAGCCAGCTTCTTCGCTGCTTCGTTCTTCGCCTCTTGCAAGCTACCGCGATCTCCGGCTGCCGGACGACAAGAAGCGGCTACTTCACACCCAGATGACTGGAGGAGCAGAGGTGCGCTCCGGAGCGCCGCTTTTGCCGAAAGACGCCGGGAAGTGGCACTTACAATTCTTCAGGAATGTATTAAAATCAGACTTAAAAATACGACGAAACCTCATTCTCTCACAGGTAGTTAATTAGAAGTGTTTTTCTTATGTTTCATATAGGAATTCAAAGTGTTATTTCCTTGGGGTTTTTGTTGTTTTCTTGACGCCAACGCGCAATGAGTTGTGCTGTGTATGCTCTGTGGGCACAAGAAAGGAATGTTCTGCCCTGGCTAGCTACAATTCCTCTTTGAGTTTAGGTTAGTAACTTTGAGTTCAACTGAAGTATTTTAGAAACAGCTACTTCTAAAATTCCATTTTTTCTGCATGTTTGGGCGGCAATCTGACTCTTCCCAATGGATGTTAGTGATTAAATTTGATAGGTATGGAAATGGAGAAGTCCAGACTAAGCTGTGGTAAGCCCTGAGCTGGCACTAAGAGGGAACCGGGGTTTTGTGCTCTTAGGAGCAGGTATCCTTTGGAAATGTCTGAATGTCTATGGTGGTGTTTTTCTTTGTGGCTTCCCGTAGAAAACAGAGCGCGAGTGGATCCTCAGATTTCTTGGGGAAGGGCTGCGTGACAAACTTTGCTGTGAGCTTTATGTCTACCAGAGGATTTTCCGGGTCATTCTTGCCTTTTTCAGCAGTCCTTTGTGTGACAAGGGCTCCCAGGTAAGAATTTATAAAGAACAGTTCCCAAATACCCCAAACCACAAAAGCTTGTATAGCCTCGAGATCTCAAGTACAAAACAGAAAGGAGCAGCTGATTCTGCCTTGGTCCTCTTGAAAATCTGTTCCTTGTTGGTTTTGTGTATCTGTGGAGGGGGAAATAATTTAGCTTGTGTCTAAACCAGGCCCATCCTTATCCCCTGAAACTGGGACAGGTTCCTGCCATCGTGGAGCCTCACGTGGGTGCCGTAGTTTTGCTCCTGCAGTCGGGGCCTTTTCTTTTTGGGGTCTCTATTTCACCAGCCAGCACATTTGTCACCTGAACAGTGCTTCGGCAGGAGGGAAACTCGCGTGCCGGGAGTTCTCAGGTTTGGGAGCATGCACCTTGAGGATTTCAGGTATCAAAACCTCGGACAAAAAGAGAAAATTGTCTTGCTACCTGAATACTTCTTGTAAGAGCAGCACCTGTGGTGTGAAGCCTTGAAGGGAGAATATCTTTCCTTCTCTGGAGTTGCTGAGAACAGGCCGTGTTCATTTTAGCTGGGAGTTGATCGGGTACCAGCCAAATTGCTCATTTTATTTTAGATAATCCCATCTTGGCTGTAAAAGAACAAGTTGCATTTTCTGTTTCAGAGTCGTATTCTGGAGATATCACAGAGTGCTGCCCCTGTCACCTCTAGAGCTGCCCATGAGCTGATAGAGGATCACAGCCTCCTCTCGTGGGTCCTGCACGGCTTAGAGAAAAGGTAACCAGAGAAGTACAGGAGACATGGGGACAATTTCCTGTCCACGGTAGAAGAATGACATGGCTGAGGATGAAAGCAAGGGGGACAGACCTGGAGACAGGGACACCGAGGGCTGCACTGGCAGAACTTGCTGAACTCTGAGGTGTCCCTTGTGTTTTTGAGAAAAGAATCAAGAGGCTTTCAGGTGGTGGTAGGAAGGATGATGGTGGGGGGGCTTTGTGATTTGGAAATCACTTCCTTGACAAAGCAAAAGGACACCTTGTGCTGGTGTCTTTAGCTTTTAAGTTTCAAGCACCCTCAGTTCCCATCCTGTCACAGGACCTGCTGCAGAGGAAGTGGCACAGTAATGGATTTGAGCTGTTTAGAGCGTTATTTCTCCTCCCCTTGCCTCTCCGTGACAAAAAAAAAAAATCTCTCCTGCAAGCACAGAGTGCCCTGACAGGTTCAGGCAAGTGTACCAAAAGTGCCCTAGAATAAGGTCCCCCGTAGGAGATGGACCAGCTGCTGGTGAGGATCTGCCTTTCAAATGTGGTTTTCTTTTCTTTTTTTTTTTTCTTTTTGTTCTGTTTTATTTTGTTTTTCAGGTTTCTGGAGAACCAGGTGATAAATAAAATTATTTCCTTACTCCATCCTCTGTGGCTAATAAATTTAGGAGACAAGAGAGAAAACAGGAATCGATCCCAGATGCTGCTGTTGAGATGGATATATGATCTACCTGTATATAGATGTATGTGTATATATGTATATCTGTGTAGTGATAATAATGGGAGTTTTTATGATACGTTGCTTTACTGTTTTATATTTTTAATAAAGTGTGATTTTAAGTTATTAGTTATATTATTATAGTTTATTCTATTTATTGGCTAAAGTAACAGTTTCTTGTATTTGATTGGTATCAAGTAATTAATGTTAATCGTTAATTGATAAGAGTTTGTAATGAATTATTAAGGTGTGAATATTGTTCATTAAGGTACGTCTTTTTTAACTGTGTTAAAATTAAAACTTTTTTAATGTGTTTATATGGGTTTTTATGTTAATGATTTTGGGTTTTTGTGTTATGAATATATTAGTATTTTATTCGGGTTTTTTTGGTTAGTTTAGTTGTTTGGTGTGTAGATTATTCTTGTTAAGTATGTTTGTCTATATATGTTTTAAAATTTAAGTTATAAATATACTTGGTAAGGGTTTTTGTAGAGTTCTATGTAAAAATTTAAGTAGGTAAGGGAGATAAATCATTATTAAAAACTGAAATACTCATCTTATTAATAATTATTACTTTTAAGTTATTCAGTGATGTTTTAATGTTTGAAAATATTATTTAGTTATTTTTATGTGTGATTGATTAATGTTTAAAAAATATTTAGTAATGTTTTTGTAAATTGATTTCTTGTGATTTCATCCATTTATATATTTTTAAAAATGTTTTATATATATGATTGTGTGTGAATAATAAAAAATGAACAGTTGTTTTATTTTGTAAGGCAGTATGTTTAAAGATGTTTATATTTGGCAGTAATTTATTTAAAGTTATAGATGTGTTATTGTTTCATCTGGTTAGTTAATAAGTAAGTTCATTTGATGTGGTTCAAGTGTGAGTTGTAGTTATTATAGGTGTTAAAAGAGATGTAGAAATAATAGAATTAGGTTGCTAAAAGGTCATACGATTTTGATACTGAGAAGTAAATTTGTGTTGGAGTGATTGGGTATTTTTGGGTGGGTGTTATTTTATTTTGGGTTTTTTTTGGTTTTTTTTTTTTTTTTTGGATGTATTATTGTTATGTTTGGTCTTAGTGGGGTTAATTGTTTTAAATTGTAGGTTTGCTGTTTTGAGGTAACTTCTTTGTGGTTTTGTGTTGTTTGGGGGTTGTTTTGTAACTAAATATTCTACAAGTATTTATTTGTAATGATTTTAGTCATTTTACTTTTGGTGGTTTACCTGTCATTTGGGGTATGAGTGTATAAATGTTATTTGAAGAGTTTATGTTATGTGTAAGTTTTTTGATTTGCAATTTAGTGTTTGTAAAGGATAAGGTTAGTTGTGAAGAGGTATTTCTTTATTTCTTTCCGGTGGTTGGTTTTTTTTTTTTTTTTTTTTTTTTTTTGCGTGTGTTTTAAATAAGGCTTGACACAGTAAGACTCTTGTGTGATTTTTTTTTTTTTTTTTAATTGTGGAAACATAAGCATAACGTGTTCTTTAGGTTATGAAATTGACGGGACTACATTATTGGCTACTTACTAAATCTTGTAGTTGAGAGGTTTTTGTAACTCTGATTTTGAAATCAAAGAAGAAAACTGGGGAGACGAAGGAGGTAGAGAAGTTTATCTCCTTCTGCGGCGTGGGTTTTCGCTCTCCTCGGCTGCACGCGGCTCTTGGGAGCCCGGCTGTGGCGTAGCTTCCACGTGCTGCCGGGGTTTGCTGCCACGGGTTCCCGGACACGGCTCCGTGTCTCGGGCGCGTGGGCTGGCCAGCCTCTGTTACCGTGCGCTAGGGACCCGGCAAAGAGGAAAGGAATTTGTCCATTTACTCCGTGCTTGGCAGGAACGGTTTATTGGTCACACATGGCGCGGTTCGATGGAAGGACGCGACCGCTCCCGGCACTTGCATGGCAGAAAATGGCGCCTGACTGCCGGCGGGATAGGGCTTTATGGAGGGGCGGGGCGAGAGGATCCACGGCCTGCCGGCCAATAGGGGCGGCTGCCGTGGCGGTGACGCCAGCAACAGCGACCAACCAGAGAACCCCGCAGGGGCGGGCACCGAGCCGCGGGCTGAGTGGGATCGTATGGCTTGGGGTGGCCAGCACGGTGTTTCCCAGGGCCGGACGGCAGGGTGGTTACAGGAGCGGCACAGGGGTAAGAATCCGGCAGCAGGCAGCATGGGGCCAGAAACTGCGGGGGGGGAACAACACGGGGGAAACGCGGGATTACAGAACTTATTTTAACATAAATTAAAAACCCTAATCTAAACCCAAACTCCGGGATGCAACATCCTTCTAGGACAGAAAGGGTTTAGCGCAGAAACTGCTGGGTCTAATCTGGCGCGGGGGTTTCCGTCCGCCGGCCGGGCCGGGCGCGGGGCTCGGCGGCAGGAGAGCGGCGAGCTGTGCGCGCTGCGCGGGAGGCGCGCTCCCGCGGGGAGCCGAGCGGAGCCGAACGGAGCCGAGCGGAGCCGAGCGGCTCCGAGTTGAGGCGAGCTGAGCTGCGCCGCAGAGGCGAATCCAGCCGAGTCTAGCGGGGAACAGCCGAGTGTAGGCGAGGAGCCGAGCGGGGCCGAACCGAGCCGAGCTCCGCCCAGGGCAGCATCCCGAGCAGGGCGGGCCGCCGGGGCGGGCTCGGGGTGGAGCCGGCGCTCTCTGATGGCTCCCCGTCCTGTCTCGCTCTCTACCCCTCCTTCCTCCTCCCCGTATTCCTCTTCTTTCTCTCTTTCCCCCATTTTCCGCTCTCCCCAAAGCCGACCCCTTTCTCTCCCTTTTTGGCCTCCCCTCCCGTGCCCCCCTCTACCCTTCCTTCCTCCTCCCCGTATTCCTGTTCTTTGTCCGCGGACCCTCCCCTCCTCTCCCTCCCAAACCCGAGCCCCCACTGCCCTCACTCCTTCCTGCCCTGTCCCTATCCCGCTCCTCCGTTCTATTCCTCTTCTCTCCCTCCTCTGTGCACCGTCCCTCTTCCCCGCTCCCGGCCTTTCCCTTGCCCTCCCGCTTTCCTCCACAGCCCGACCTCCCTCCCCTTTCTCACGCCCTGCTGTCCCTCCTCTCTTCCCGTCGCCCCGTTCCTTCTTTCCCCGCAGCCGCGGTGCTCGGGGCGCCGGAGAATAAAGCCCAGAGGGCTGGAGCCCGGCGCCCCTGGGCCCTTGCGGGAGTCCCCGCACGGGGCCGGAGGCTCTCGGCGGATCCCCCCGTGCCGGTCAAACCCCACCCGGCCCCGCCGGACCTGCGGCTTTGCCGGCATCGCGCTGAGAGCGGCCCCCGCTCTGTGCCGTGCCGTCCGTGCCGCGTCCCCGCCGTCTCTGCCGCTCCCTCTCTCTGCCCCTCGCCCGTGACAGCGAGGCTGGGCAGGAGCTTCAACCCTTCTGGCGGCTGCCCCCCTTTCTCGTTGCGGCAGAGTCCCTTTCGGGGGGGATGTACATGTGGAAAGGGATGGAAGGAAGTGCTGGGCTGCTGTCCAGGGCAGTTTGACTCGTTCTGTGCCTTCTTTGGGGGCCAGGAAAAAGGGGTGAAGACTCGGGGCTCTGGTGTCATTTGGGGCACCCCAAGGTCCCTAGGAGGGGGAGGCACACTGTGGCGGAGGAGCAGGTGGGTGGTGAATGAGGGGGGTCATGCTGGGTGCCGTCCCCCAGAGGGACCCAAAGCTGCCCCAAAATGCACAGGGAGGGGGGTGTGTAGAATACTAAATCCTGTCAAGTGCTTCGTTCTTGTAGGTATTGGTAAAAATAGGAATTTGTCTCTAAATTCATTTGGGAAGAAAGCCAGAGCATCCCCAGGTATGAGCTGTGAGGATGAGGAGGGGCCGTCTCCTGCTGGTGGCTGTTTCAGGGGATTTGCCTCAGCTGACTTTTGCATGGAGCTGCTGGAGAAGAGGAGTTTATGGGGGGCTCCCGGGGCTGTCCTTGGAAACACGGTGAGAGCTTCGGACAGGGTCTGCGGGATCACCTGGATACGCACTTGGATACCTGGAGCATTGCTCAAAGGAGGTGCCGAGGGACAAACCTTTGAGCCGGGTAGCGGCAGCCAAACATGTGAGCCCATGTGCGTTTGTAGCGGGGACATTTCTCCTTTCCCTTTTAAATTTCATCTTGCCAATCCCTCCCCAGTGCCTCAAGAAAAAAAAAAAAAAAGGGGATTTTGAGGACCAAAGAAATTCCTAGTGGGGGAAGCAACTCCTCTTCCATTATTATCTGTGTTTGAGCTGGGGAGATCCCCCTTCTCTTGTGGTTTTGAGGGTCTTGACTGAAGGAAAACCTTCCTTTTCCAGGGTGTTAGGGGTATCCCAGGGGTGTCAGGGAATCCCTGTGTTCTATTTTAAATGGCGGGGGAAAAATACTGTTGTCATATGCTGGGTTTGATTTGAAGGTAACACCACCCCCCCCCCTCCATTTTCATCACCCTAAGGTTTAAACGGAGGGGGCAGCCCTGTTGTCCCTCCTTGTGAAGGGTTTGGATTGTGGTAAAAATCCCCCTTTCCCCATCGTTTGTGTCGCCGGCCGGGGGTCTATGTACAAATCACGAACGGGACGGGACTGCTGAGGAAGGCGTCTCGAGCTGGTTCATTTTCTCGCATCGCTCTCATGCCATGGTTACGGCGATGGGAAGATGCCAGCAGGTCACGTCCCTGGCAGCAAAGAACTTTAACGTAAATTCTAAGGTTAAGAGTTTTGACCAATCACACGAAACAAAAGCATATTGACACCTGTTCTATCCCACCACTGCAAGCACACGTACCTTTGGTTAAAACAACGCTCGCTTCTTTCGAATACAATGCCTGCTCGTAAGCCTTAAAACACAATGCACAGGGCTCCATTCTTAAGCTTAGAACTTCCTAATATCTCGCTAGATACACTTTTCTGTGGCTTAGGGAGTTATTCCAGACAAGCGATAATACACAGCCCATTGTTCTATTTGTAGTTAACCTCTACTTCTTATATAATTTTTCTGCTGACAAATCTTATGTCTACTGCTTAGCTCGAATCTCAGTTCTGCTGTTTCTGAGGCCTGTCTTTTGCAGCTTTCCCAAAACCCTCTGATTTTAAATTTTGCGGGATTTCATTTGAGGACAAGCCCTTCTTTTCTGCTCTTATAGGGAATGAAGTTGAAGGGGAGAATACATTTATTTGCCCTCGTTGAAGCGAGGTGAGCACCTGAGTGTGGCGTCAGTTTCGGGAGCTCAATTGAAGGAGGCTGCAGCTCTCGCAGCGTTTGAAGGGTTGAAATCGGGGTGTGCCGCTGCGTTTGAGGGCGCTTCTTCTGCCCCTGGCCCGGCAGCCAAGGCTGTGGCGCGGGAGCTGCTGGCGTTGCCTGGAGAGCTGCCGAGGTGGAAGGGGAATTGGGCGCGGCCGGGCTGGCGCGGGACTGCCAGAGCCGCGCCGGAGCGAGGTGTGCGGAGCCGAGGGGAGCTTTGCCGGGCCGGCGGGCGGGAGAGGCGGCGTGGGCACTGCGCCGGTGCCGGCCACTCCGTCCGCTCCGGGCGCGGGGCTCGGGCGCCGCCGGGGCCCCCTGCAGCCCTCAGGAGCCGCCAGAGGAGCCGCTTTTCTGCCGGGAGCCGCGCTCCGCCCGGTGCCGGGAGCGCGGCTTTTAATTTTCCAAAGTTCCTTGATGTAGTGATTTTGAGGTGGTTTTTAGGAATTGGTTGTATCGTTTTATTTTGTTCGTAGGTGATGAATGATAACGGATGTGGTGTACTTCTTGAATGTTATTGTTCTTGTCTCAGGTGCTGATGACAAGGGTTTTTTGGGATTGAGTATTGTTGAATATTTTTTTCTCGAGGATTTGTTAGATTTTTTTTGTGCTGATTTTTTTTTTATTATTTAGTAATATTTTTATGTTAAAAATATAATTAAAACAGTAAAATTTTAACAGGGTTTGTTGTTTAAGGTTTACAAAGGTTTATATGGGTCATACCATGAAGTAGAGGGTAGGTTTATAATTCTGCAGTAGTGGGTTTTATAAGTGTGAGTATGTAGTGTTCATTTTGACGGGCCTTAGGTACTGTCCTGTAGTTAATCAGTGAGGTATTTATAATATTGGGAATTGCATTATTGTTTATTGAATTAGAGAGGTTTTATTCATTCAGTTTGTTTGATTGTCGTGTATGTTTTGTTTTGTTGTTGCAGAGAATCTGGGAAATACTGTTTATGGTAACATGTTTCTTTGGTGTTCTTGATTGTAGCTGAGCAAGGGGCCACAGGTCGGTGACTCTAGGAAACTGCCAGCGGGCGAGGCGGCCTTCCTCGGCACCGGACGTGGATTCTCGTCCCCGGATGTGTGAGAGATAAGTCGAGGGCTAGGACCCTGAGAGGGAGTGGAAGCGAGGCGCTGGGAGGGCTTTTTGAGGCAGCTTTGGAGATGGGGTTGGCCCTTTAGGCCACATAAAGGAAAAGCCTCACAGTGCTGAAGTGCTCAGGGCAGAGCAGTGCTGGTGCATGGTGTGTCACTTGTCTGTCGTGCCTTCTGTGTCTTTTGCCTTAGTCCTTTGAGGGGCTTATCGGAAGCCCAGGTGTCCATCTTTGCATCTCTCATCTCTGTGTTCCTCGGGCCAGTGCCGATTCCTTCTCACCTTTGGCTCGGGAGCCCAGACAGGCATCGGCCTAGCATCCGCTCAGATGTCTTTTGAGGTCTTGTTCTGGGCTGTTCTCAACAGCTGTGATTTGTGACAATTGTGACAGCAAGGATCCGTTCTAGCAGATTAGGACTCGTACCAAGGCGGAGATCCGTAGAGCATTCTGACGCTAGGTTCTCGGGCATCCATCCCTGCCTTGCTTGGAATAGGTCATTCAGTTAGCATCTTGTTCCTGCAGGGTTCTCTGAGCCTTAGAGGCTCACCATCAGTCTCAGCTAGGTAATCTCATTCTGCACTTTCTGGCTCCCTGAGGGCATTCTTCTTGCCCAGCGCTTTCTCCCCCTGTTGTGTCCTCTTGTTTGTCTTGTTCTGTGTCACGGGTGTCTGGGTATTTGGCCTGGAGCTGCTCTGCCCTGCTGCATAGCCTGGTGTAGGTCTAGAATGGGGCGTGTCCTGGGGCCTGGAAATTTGTAATGTGGGGTGTAATTGGACTCTAGATGGGATCTGTAGATTGATGAAGGATACCTGGAGCTGTTAAGTTATCCTGCAGTGCTCTGACTTTTGTCCTAACGTTCTTTCAGATGCAGCCAGATGGAATCCGTGGCAGAGGGCCCCGTCCCGGGTGAGGGGGGGGTCCCCCGAGAAGGTCAGTCGCTGTTTGTCTTTGCAGGGGAAGCGTAAATGGTGCCTCTGTGTTACAGCATTGTTCTTTGTTGTTATTTTTAGGAAATAAAGCCAGATACTAGCAGTCAAGGTAAGCGGGCAAGGTGAGCAGTGACCGGTGGCAGGCAGCAGTTGTCATTGCTCTGGTCTCAATTCCCGGTGCAGCTCTTAGGCTCCGTTCTTGTTTGCGTGCTCTAGGCGGTCCGCTCATATTATGCCGAATCCCCCCTTGGCAACTGGGCCGCAGACCCGCTTCATCGCTCTCGTGGGAATTTGGGAAGCAGTGCACGGCTCTGTGATGAAGCCTTGATCTTTGTCATTTGAAGGTGTCACCCGGGGAGCCTTCAGGAGTGGCCGAGGAGTTGCTGTAAGTCGGGGAACTAGGGAGAAGGAGCCAGGATCCACTCGACTTTCAGCAATGCCACATCACCTCGTCTGCTCTTCACCCAGGCAGACCCTGCCACGAGGGCATTGGCCTCTGGGTGCGGCCCAAGAAGCCGGGCATTTTTTGGAGAATGGTGAGTAGCAGAACTGTTATTGGTTATTGGCTGCTGTGCAGCTAAGATCCTGCAGTGATGTTTGGTGTTCTTGATTGTAGCTGAGCAAGGAGCCACAGGTCGGAGACTCTAGAAAACTGCCAGCGGGTGAGGCGGCCTTCCTTGGCACCGGACGTGGATTCTCGTCCCCGGACGTCCGAGAGATAAGTCGAGGGCTAGGACCCTGAGAGGGGATGGAAGCGAGGCGCTGGGAGGGCTTTTAGAGGCAGCTTTGGAGATGGGGTTGGCCCCTTAGGCCACATAAAGGAAAAGCATCAGAGTGCTGAAGTGCTCAGGGCCACAGGCCCCTGGAGACAAAGACCGGTCATTTTCCCTGGGAAAGAAAAGTGGGCAGCCCAGGTTCCTGATGTCAGTTTGTAGGGTTCTCTTGGGACCGTCAGGGCAGCACAGGTTTGAGGTGGGGGCAGCTTGGGTCTGGGACACATCCTCGATCATTTGGATTTTTGGAGGTGTCCAGCCACTCAGGGCCACAGGCCCCTGGATGCAAAGATCTTCCTTTTTCCTTGGGAAAGAAAAGTGTCCAGCCCAGGTTCCTGATGTCAGTTTGTAGCGTTCCCTTGGGACTGTCAGGGCAGCGGAAATTCTTGGTGATGGCAGGTTGGGTGTGGGACACAGCCTGCATCATTCAGATTTCTGGAGGCAACCGCGCATTCAGGGCCACAGGTCCCTTGAACTTGATCCCCAGCCCTTTTCCCTGTGAAACCCACCACTCTAGGTTCTTGATGCTAGTTTGCAGGAGGTTCTTGTCACTGCTAGGGCAGCCTGAATTTTTGGTGGGGGCAGTTTTGCTCCCTTGTAAATTCTGCGCCGTTCGGACCTTGAGGTTGCATAATGTCATTTGGGGCCACTGACCTCTGGACCCAATCGCTGGTCCTTTTCCCTGTAAAACCAAACTCTCCGTCGCCGTGTATTGATGTCTGTTCACTGGTGGTGTGCTTCACTCCAAGGGCAGCAAGAGTTCTTGGTGTTGGCATCTGTGGTCTGTGAGAAATTGTTCGCTGTCTGCAATTTTGGATGCAATTCCTGTTTGGCTAGGGGCACACAGAGAGGAAAGACTGTTAATTTCCTTGGAAAGGAAAGTCCGACACCCCATTGTTTAAGGGGGAGACAAAGGGCTGTGTAGGGAAGGGAACTCCCCACAGGACCTTTCTTCACCTCATCCCCCCCTTCAAAGTGTCGCAGCCCCCCGTGTGACAAGCCGCTTTCAGAGGGTTACCTGGGCACACCTGCATAGGGAGCTGCTAGTCCAGAGGGCCTAACAGGGCTATTCCAAGCGTTCCTCCAGGAACTATGGTTGGAACATCCAGCAGGGACTGGGGAGCAGCCGGACCCACCTGGGCACGGAGCATCCCTTTGAGAAAATGCCAAGGGAAGAGCCCTCTTGCCAAGGGGCAGCACCTGAGCAGGCCAGGCAGCATGTGGGGTTCCAGGGGAGAGTTTTCAGCTTTCCCCTTTTATTGTGTCAGTCCCTCCCTAGAACCCCCAGACCTTCCACAGCACTCCCAGAAAAGAGAGGGGTTAGTAGGAGAAAAGGGGTTTAAATTGAGAGAAAAAGCTTCCTTTTCCCATTATTTCTTGTGTTCAAATCGTGAGGGAATCCACTTTCCCTGCAATTTTAATGGTCTCAGTGGAAAGAATCCCTGCCTTTTCTATGCTGTTAGGGGTGTTAATTGACAGGGAATCCCCATTTTCCCTTATTTTCCAGTTTAAATAGAAGGGGAAAACCTTGACAATGTTGTTTATGGGTTTGAATTAAGGGTAACTGCATTTGAATTAAGGGTAACCCTTTGTGTTGTCCTAAGGCTTAAATGGAGGGGAAAGCCCAGCTGTCCCTCCTTCTTAAGGGTTTGGATTGAGGGGAAAATCCCTCTTTCTTCATCACTGGAGAGATTTAAAGTGAGGAAAACCCCTCTTTTCCCCGTATTCTTGGGGATTAAATTAAAGGGCAGAAGACACTCATTTGCCATTGTATCAGTTTCAGCGGAGGTAACTGCCCCATTTCCTCCTTTTAAAGGCTTCACTTGAAGGAGGCTCTGTCTTTTTCAGCATTTTAAGGGTTTAAAACTACCTTTCAGGGCACTTCTTTCTGCACCCTAGGACTAAATATCTCAGAGCAGGGCAAGCCTGGCATGTACTTAATCTTTATGCTGCCCAGGAGGCTATTATTTTTTTTTTTAAATTTATAATGTAGATAGCCCTAAGTAGTAGTCCCAAAGAGACAGACTGTTCATATAATTCGTATTCTTCTCCACCCTACTTAGTCACAAGTGGAGTACTACTTAGTAGTCACTGAGGAATAATTATATAAGTTAACAGCAAATTACCAACTTATCTAGCTATGCTGCCTAAAAACCCAGTTTTATTTTTTTTGTTTATTTTCAAATAAACCAAGTTTATTTCTTACCAGCTTTCTGTCCATTTGTTCCAAGTAGTTGTAGCAAAAAAGAAAGCACTGTCATTTCCCTGGAGAGTTTTCTTCTGTATCAAGCCCTTTACTCCCCTCGAATTCAAGTCAGAGAAGCCAAACAGCTGCAGCTGCTCTGAGGGCTTTTATACCCGGTGGGATTTGCCCCTCCCCTTTTCCGGGCATTGTGGGAATGAGAGGCGGGCCCAATCAGGGGTATATTAACCCCAGCCTTTGCCAGGGGGCTTCATTCCCTCTCTGGAATCTGCTGGGATAAGAGTTCTCCTCTCATTTTGGTGAAGAGGCTCTTTCAGTTTGTCTCAGGTTGTTTTCAGCAGGTGCTTTTAGGCATCTAAAGCAACAGAGGCTTTGAAGAGACCGTGAAGAAAACACCGTTGAATACAGGGAGTATTTAATTTCGCAATTTGGGTTTGTGCATTCGGGGGTGGTAAGGTGTTTTTGTAATTTCTGATTTTGTTTTGTTGGTTTTTTTGTGTTTTTTTTTTTTTTTTAGGAGGAGTCCAACTTCCTGCAATTCCAGGTTGCGTCAAGTACAACATTTTTTCAGCAGATCCATCATGTCACAAATGGTATCTGCCCCGTGTCAAAGATGATGTTTGAGATTGAGGCTTCAGATGAGTTGAGAATTGTGGCTAGGAGAGGGAGAGTGAGCAGGGTGCCTCTAATTAGGAGTTATTGTGGGGAGTTTTGAAGGCAGCAGGGTGAGAAATGGTGTCTATTTGAGGACCCCCTCAAGGCTTTTCACAAGCATAGCAGAGGCATTCGTGTGTCGTACAGCACACGAGCTCATCCACTGCACTCACAGAAATGCCATGTAACTTTGCCTCTCTCTAATCCAGGTGCCACTCATAGTAACAGCGATAGCCTTGGACTCAGGATGAAGCTGGAGACTTGAGGATCCAGGTACACTCAGAAGAGGATAAGTAGCTGACTTGCTGGGATTTGGCCCACATAACACTAAACTCATGTGTTGATTTTGCTGTTCTTTATTGTAGCCGACTAAGAGGCTAACAGGCGATCACACGGCCCTCCGAGGTAGACTCATTTCAGGTCCAACCTGGATTCACATCACCGATCGTCCAAAAGATAAGTTGGGGCCACAGCCTGGAGATGGGAGTAGTGGATTGGAAATTCCTGGGATAGATTTGAAAACTAGCAGAGGATAAAGGGGTATCTTCTAAGGGGCCTCTTAGGACAGCTAAAGGGAGAGGCTCTACTTTTGATTGCAGCTGTAGGGTGTGCAGTGCAGAACAGTTCCGGTCCGTGTTGTGTTGTCCCGTGTACTGTGTTATCTGGTGTGTCTTTGGGGTCCCTTGGATCAGATATCCCTGCCTTTTCCCCTCAAGGGCCTTAACACAAGCATCAGCCATCATCTCTGGGTTCTCGAACGCTCGCACTTCTCGGCACGATGCCGATATCATCGGTTCTTTTACCGGCTGGCTCGGCCGTCTCTCTCGGTCGCATCTCCGAAGCATCAAGTCGGACGTCTTTTGAGGCCTCCTTCCCGGCTGTATCACCGTCCATCCTTTCCAGCCACGAGCTGTAACCTCCTGGGGCTTACAAGATTGTATGGATACGGAAAGCATTCTAAACGTAGCATTGTCTCACAGCCATTCTGATCATTGTGACCGACAGTTCTTTTAACAGGTCACTCTATTCCAGTCTTTTCCAGGAGCTCTTCCGCTCCTTAGAGCCTCCTCCATCCACCGCCGCCAAAGCATCGGTCATCTCTTTTGGCATCCTCTCAGTCCTTGCCGTTATTCTTCTTGCCAGGAACTTATCATCCTTGTGTCACGCCGTTTGTCTCATAACGTGTTTAGCGTCCCCTCATTTGTCCCGTCCTGTGTCACGGGTGTCTGCACATATTTGTCCCAGAGCCGTTCTGCCCTGCTGCATAGCCTGGTGTAATAGGATAGGTCTTGGGGACTTGAAATTTGCAGTGCAGGGTGTAGTTGGACTCTAGATGGTATTCCTAGATTGACATAAGGTGTTTGCAGCTGTTAAGTTATCTTGCAACCATTTGACTTTTGTCCTAACTCTCTTTCAGATGCAGGTGGATTAAATCTGTGGCAGACCCCCCCAGTTCCTGGAAAGGGGGTTCCCCTGAGCAGGTCAGTCACCGTTTGTCTCTGCAGTGGAAGTGTAAACGGTGACTGTGTGTTACAGTACTGTTTTCTCTCTTTATTTTTAGGCATTAAATCTGGGTATCTGCAGTCAAGGTGAGCAGTGACCAGTTGCAGAAACAGTTGTTCTCACTCAGGTCTCAATTTCTGGTGCAACTCTAAAGCCTCCATTCTCGTTTGTGTGCTTTAGGCAATCCACTCGGAGTATGCCAAGCCCCCAT
Organism: Vidua chalybeata; assembly: GCF_026979565.1. Classification (NCBI taxonomy): domain Eukaryota; kingdom Metazoa; phylum Chordata; class Aves; order Passeriformes; family Viduidae; genus Vidua; species Vidua chalybeata. The sequence continues at coordinate 14,643 of NC_071556.1, read as the reverse complement.
CACCAACCAGCCGACAGACCGGGTTTCCTGTGCTTGCGGGTCCTCTGGAAGTATTTTAGGACCGTGATGAAATTTTGTATTTCAAGGTCCCATCCGGGTAGCCTTTGGCAACGGCTGAGGAGTTGCGGTGAGTTGCCGAGGTAGGGAGGGGAAGCCAGGGTCCACTTAGGTTTCAGCAATGCCGAGTCACTTTGTCTCTTCTTAACCCAGGCATACCCTGCAATGACAGCGTCAGCCTCCGAGCACGGCCAAAGCGTGTGGCCCAAGGAGCCAGGCATTCTGAGGAGAACGGCGAGTAGCAGAATTGCTGGGTTTTGTCTGTTGTACAGCTAAGACCACGCAGTGATGTTCGGCGTTCTCAATTGTAGTTGAGCAAGGGACTACAGCACGGTGATCGTAAGAAAATTCCCAGTGGGCGAGGCGGCCTCCATTTGCACACGACATGGATTCTCGTCCCCAGACGTCCGAGAGATAAGTCGAGGGCTACAGCCTCGAGAGGGGATGAAAGCGAGGCACTGGGAGGGCTTTTTGAATCGGCTTTGGTGGCAGGGATGTGCAGGAAGTATCCACTTAGGCCACCTAAAGGGAAAGTTTTTCTTTTGATCACAGTGCTGAGGTGCTCAGGGCAGAGCAGTCCTGGTGTGTGTCATGTCACTTGTCTATTGTGCATTCTGTGTGTTTGGGTATTTCGTGTCACATGTCTTTTTTACCTTAGCCCTTTGAGGGGCCTATCGGAAAGCCCGGCCTCATTTTTGGCATCTGCGATCTCTGCGTTCCTTGGACAGGCACCAGTGCAATAGGACTCTTGATTCTGGAGGTCAGACAGGCATCGGAATTGCATCTCTCTTTAGAAACACCCAGTCAGATGTCTTTTAAGGTCTTGCTCTGAGCTGTGTCGACGGCCACACACCGCAATGATCCATTATTAGCCGATTAGGACCGATAAGAATGCGAAGCTAGCTAGAGCCTTCGGACTGTAAGATTGTTTGCCATTCATCTCTGCCGTTCTCTTAAAAAATCATTGTGTTAGCATCTTGTTCCTGCAGGGTTCTCGGAGCCTCATCGGCTCCGAGCCGTCAGTCTCACCAAGGTCATCTTGTTCCGCATTCTCTCGGCACTCACCATCATTCTTCTTGCTGAGAGCTCTCTCTCCCTGTCGCGTCCCCTCGTTTGTCACGTCCTGTCCTGTGTCACGGGTGTCTGCACATATTTGTCCCGGAGCTGTTCTGCCCTGCCGCATAGCCTGGTTTAATAGCACAAGTCCCGGGGACCTGCAATTTGTAATGTAGGGTGTAGTTGGGCTCTAGATTGTATTTGTAGATTGAAATAACATGTTTGGTGCTGTTAAGTTATCCTGCAGCCGTTTGAGTTTTGTCTTAACTTTCTTTCAGATGCAGATGGATTACATCTGTGGCAGAGCAGGCCAGTCCTGGGTGAGGGTGCTTCCATGAGCAGGTCAGTTATTGTTTGTATTTGTAGGGGAAGCATAAATGGTGACTATGTTACAGCACTCCTCTTTGCCTTTAGTTTTAGGAAGTCAAGGCAGATGGCAGCACTAAAGGTCAAGTGTGCCAGGTGAGCAGTGGACAGAAGCAGTTGTTCTTGCTCAGGTTTGCTTTTGGTGCAACTCTAAGCCTTCCTTCATGTTTGTGTGCTTTAAGGAATCCACTCAGAGTATGCATAGCCCCTGTCAAAAAACTGGCTGATGGTCTGGGTTACCTGCAGTTGTGAGCCCCCTGGAAGTATTACAGGCCTCTGTGATGAAGCCTTCAAATTTTGTATTTCAAGGTCCCATCTGGGTAGCCCTCAGGAATGGCCGAGGAGTTGTGGTGAATCAGGAATGTAGGGAGGGAGGAGCAAGGCTCCACAAATTTCAGCAACGCCCAGTCACCTTGTCTCCGCTTAACCTAGGCATACCCTGCGATGAAGGCGTCTTCCTCTGAGCATGGCCGAAGCGTGCAGGCCACGCACCCGGGCATTCTTAGGAGATGGTGAGTAGCAGAATTATCAGGTTTTGGCCGATGTGCTGTTAAGATTGTGCACTGATGTTTGGTTTTCTTTTGGCAGACTAAGAGACAACAGCCCAGTGACAGCTGGAACTTCCCGGATGGGAAGACTGCTTCCTTTTGAACCCGACAGGGATTTGCATCCCCAGATGTGTGCAAGATAAGTCGAGGGCTTATCTTACGACCCACAGAGGGGATGGAAGCAGGGTGCTGGGGTGGGACTCCCGGGAGGGGTTTTTGTGTCCATTTTGGAGATGAGGATGCCCAAGAAGTGTTCCCTTAAGCCACCTAAAGGGAAAGTGTCATTTTTGCTCTCAGTGCCGGGATGCGCAGGGCAGAGCAGTTCCGGTGTGTGTCGTGTCACTTGTCTATTGTGCAGTCTGTGTTGTTTGGGTTTCTAATGTCACAGGTCCTTTTTACCATAGCCCTTTCAGGGGCCCATCGGTGACCCTGTTCTTGTTCTTGGCATCTGTCACGTTTGCATTCCTCGGCCCGGCACCGATGCCTTAGGACTTTTGACTCGGGAGCCCTGAGAGACATCGGAATCGCATCTCTTTTTGGAAGCATCCAGTCAGATGTCTTTTAAGGTCTTGTTCTGAGCGATATCGGCAGATACACACCGCAACGATCTCTTGTAGCAGATTAGGACTTGTGAGACTGCTAAGCTAGGTAGATCATTCTTACGGTAGGCTTCTCAGGCATCCGTTTGTGCCGTTCTCAGCACAAACGTTTCTTAGCATCTCGTTCCTGCAGGGTTCTCTGAGCCCCGTCGGCTCGCCGTCAGTCTCACCTAGGTAATCTTGTTCCACATTCTCTCGGTCCTCGAGGGCCGCCTTCTTGCCGAGAGCTTCCTCTCCCTGTTGCGTCCCCCCGTTTGTCATGTCCTGTGTCACCGGTGCTGTCTGTGTATTTGGTGTGGATCTGCTCTGCCCTGCTGTATAGCCTGGTGTAGGTATAATAGGACAGGTCCTGGAGCCTGGAAATTTGAAATGCAGGGTGTAGTTCATCTCTAGATGGTATTTGTAGCTTGACGTAAGATGTCTAGAGCTGTTAATTTATCCTTCAGCTGTTTGACATTAGTCCTAATTTCCTTTTAGATGCAGATGGTTTCAATTTGTGGCAGACCGCTCCATCCCGATTCAGCAGGTTTCCCTGAGAAGGTCAGTCGCTGTTTGTTTTTGTAGGAGAAGCAAACGCAAGTGTTACGGCTCTGTTTTTTGTGCTTATTTGTATGAAGTTATGTGGGATAACCACAGCCACGGTGAAGTAGGCAAGGTGAGCATTGAGTAACAGACAGAAGCAGTTGTTTTTGCTCCGGTCTCAATTTCTGGTGAAACTCTAAGCATCCTCTATTGTGTCTTTTATTTTAGGCAGTCCTCTTGCAATACGTCTCTGGTCCCAGATGTCCGAGGCCAGGTGGCTGCAAGCTTAAGGTATAGGTGGATGTAATTGTCAGGTCAGGGTCGTGTTGTTTTCACAGTATCTCAGTCTGGGTTTTTTTGTTTTGTTTCTTTGCAGGTGCTGTCGCTGCCCTAGGCACACGAAGGAACAGAGGCGAGCGGGTAAGTCGGCATTTAGGCAGGGTGACTCATAGGTGACCGTTACGCAGCAGCACGCTAAGCGTGTACCTTTTCCTTTTGCAGGTTTCCTCCGGGCAGCCCGTGGAGTTGAATCAAGATTTCAGGTGAGCCGGGGCAGCGGCCCGTCGGAGTTCCGGGGATTCCTCTTTTGGAGGGCGCTAGTTGCATTTTCCGTTTTGTCTTAGGTACGGCGAGGAGGCACGTAGCCAAAGTTTGGAAATGGCAGCACCCAAGTGGACATAGAGAGCGTCTCACCATCCACATCCAACTGACAATGGCTTTCATCTGGTCATCTTGCAAAAGCTAAGTGCCGGGGCCAGTAGCGGGAGAAGGGGAAAAATCCTTTACTATCACAGGAGACAATTAGCTTAGAGGAGAGGCGCACAGGGGAACGGGCCCCTCGGAAGCAAAGAGAGAGGGTTTCTCCTCAGCCTCACCAGAGTCTTCGCTGGGTAGGGCAGTTCCAATCCGTCTCCGCGTCCTCACGAGGTTTGCGTCGGCGGCCTTCTTTGACTCTCGACATCGTCGTGGATCTTTTCACCCGAGGAGCCCGCCTTCACGTCCAGAGCTATAGCCACGGTCACGCCGTAGTCATCGCTTTCTTGTCCAGGCCTACTGAGCTTCTTAGGCTTCCTCTTAAGTCCTTTGGCACTAACATCTTGAAAGGAGTTAAGTTTCATCATCACGTGCTATTGCCCTAGGGCTTTCTTTCCTTTGGCATCATTGGCCTATGACTCATCTCGGGCTAGGAATCTTGGGTCCATAAGGTGGAACTGCCAGCCAGTTTCCACTCGTGTCTGCGTTACGTTGTCCGTGTCCATTGATTTCTGTGTCATAGGCCTTTGTTACATCTCGACACTTTATCGGCGTCATTCTGTGCCGTATTGGCCATATTTTACTCGCGTACCTTTCCGGATCTCGCTTATTCCGGCATCTTTACATTTTTACTTTTTGAGACTGGAAGAAGTACACAAGATGTTCTCATCCATTTTCCTTCTCACCTTCGGTAGCGCCTTCTCTTCCCGCGCAATTCTCTCGGACTTCTAGAGGGAGCATATTAGACCCTCATCACGTGACCGCAGTAGTTCCGTAGCTTCCGCCTTCTCGAAGGGTATAGGGCTCAACAATTAATCTTCCGGAGAGTTATGTCAAGTCCTCACTTATATTGTATCTATCTTGGCTTATATTGTACGTGCTTAGGTTGTACCTACCTATGTTGGCTTATACTGTATGTGCTTATATTCTATGTACTTATGTCGTATGTACCTCAGTCAGTTTATATTGTATGTACTTATACTGTATGTACCTACTTTGGCTTATATTGTGCGTACTCATACGGTATCTACCTACCTTGGCTTACGTTGTACGTGTCCCTAATGTACCACTTACGATCAGAGCTGCCCTGTCCAGGCACATAGTCACGGTTAGGTAGAGCAGTTATAAAACTTTACAGTTCATCTGTCTTCTATGGAGTTTTGGGTACAAAAGTTACGGGCCCAGGGCGGGAATAGCTTCTAGCTTTCAGAGAGTCACTCGTTGACCACCTCCCGTCATCTCTGTCGTCTCGCAGGTCCCCGGGTCCCTACACGTCTTCCCGGAATCTACCGCTCGACATCGAAGAGCTGCAGTCAGAAGATGGGTCGAAGCATATTCTTCAGCGTAGCGTTTCAAGTAAGGGTCGCAGTCAGCACGTAAGCGGAAGAGTGTGTGAGAGAGCATCATTGTCCGTGTCAGTCTGTGAGAGTTTGTGTCTGCAGGTGTGAGCGTGTGTTGACCGGTTCTAACCTTGTGCGTATGGCCTTTGCCTTTCAGGTTTTTCGACTAATTTTTAAATTTAGAATAAAAAATCCGCAGCTGGGTTCCCCCCCCCCCCCCCCCGGCTGGGTTTTTTTTTCCTCGGTCCCGGCTGGTCCGCGAGGCGACGTTCATCGCCAAAGTTTGGACGCGGACCGTCCCGGGACCGGGGTTTTCGTCAGGCAGGAGGATTTTTTTGGAGGCTCCTGGGAACCACGTTCCCAAGGAACAACGATTGCCGGGTTGTAACGGAACAGTTGAAATGAGATCGACAGTGAGTTTGTGTGCAACGTGAAGGAGATGGTCACGGTGGATGACTGTTGTTTTCTGCGTGCTATTTTTGTTTTGGGTTTCCTCTAGCAGTAAAACAAAATGTAATGTAAATGGAAAAAAGGTTGTATTGTGTTAATATGTGTTTGGTTTATATTGCCCTGTATTGGTCTGTATTTGCATTTGCTGCTGCATTTCCACGAATCGCTCTGTAGGTAAGCTGGATTTCTATCTGTCAGTGTACGGGTTGTATCTATGCTTGCATTTGTATACATTGTTTCTGTGTGTTTTGTTGAAGCGTAAAGAAAAAATTAATTGAAAAAAATTGAATCAACCCCAATCATGATGCCCCCTGCTCCCTCCCCCTCCACCTTTGGCTCCTGTCTTTTTTTGGTGTGGTGTAGTCATTATTTTTTTCTACTGTATTTCTTCCTTTGCTTCTTCTCTCAGTTTTCTATCTCTTAACTTCATTTCTGTCTGTCCCTAACTCTGTTTCTATTTCTCACTGTTTCTAACTCTCTCTGCTTCTTCTCTATTTCCCTATGTATCTTTTTTTTTTTGTTTGTTTCTCTATTTCACTCTTTCTAACTATTTATTTTTCTCTCTAGTTTATGCTTTACTCTTTATTTCTCTTTTTCTCTCTAGGTTTTTTCTTTCTTTTTTCCTCTTTTTCACTCTCACCCCAACTCTTTTTCACTATAACCCTTCTCATTTTTCACTCTTTTCCTTTTTTCACTGTTTGCCACTTTTTTCCCCTAACTCTTTTTCTCACCCTTTCTTTCTGTCTATTTCTATCTTCTTATTTCTAACTTTGTTTTTCCTTTCTAGATTTGAAAAGGCAGCAGTAGAAACTTTCAGGCTCCTTGGGAGTAAAACAAAAAAACAAACTTTAAATGATTTAAAGAAAAAAAAAATTACTCCCCAGGAGCCTGAAAGTTTCTACTGCTGCACCGGACATTTATAGTTTTTCTTCTTTTTGAGATAAATATAGCTATAGGACCCGTAATTAGTACTCCAGGCGCCCCCTGCCGCCATACACCGGGCACTGCACACACACCACCCTCCACGCCGCCCCACATGACGTAACCACGTCGGAATCCAGACCACTCCCCTCGCACCGCCCCCCTGCGCCTCAGAAAAGCCCCCAAGCTATAGTCGTCCAGCCAGCTGCCCGACCAAAATTCCCCCACGAATCCCGAGGTCCAACTGCAATCCCCCGCCGCGTCCACGGGTGCGGGTGCAGCAGAACAGCCCCACCGGCACACAACGTGCCCAGCAGGCACAAAAAAACCGCAAGAAACCAAAAAAATCGACCCAATCCCAAAAGTCGCCATATTGCTTCCTCATCACGTGACTATATAGGTGCCGCCACCTTCATCCCCCGTCATGTGAACGCATGGAGGCTGCCATGGCTAGGGGTTACGGGTAGGGTTAGGGTGTGGGGTTAGTGTTAGATTCAGGGGTTAGGGTGGTTAGGGGTTAGGGTTAGGGTTAGGGTGTGGGGTTAGTGTTAGATTCAGGGGTTAGGGTGGTTAGCGGTTAGGGTTAGGGTTAGGGTTAGGGTTAGGGTTAGGTTAGGGTTAGGGTTAGGGTTAGGGTTAGGGTTAGGGTTAGGGTTAGGGTTAGGGTTAGGGTTAGGGGTTAGGGTTAGGGGTTAGGGTTAGGGTTAGGGTTAGGGTTAGGGGTTAGGGTTAGGGTTAGGGTTAGGGTTAGGGTTAGGGTTAGGGTTAGGGTTAGGGTTAGGGTTAGGGTTAGGGTTAGGGTTAGGGTTAGGGTTAGGGTTAGGGTTAGGGTTAGGGTTAGGGTTAGGGTTAGGGTTAGGGTTAGGGTTAGGGTTAGGGTTAGGGTTAGGGTTAGGGTTAGGGTTAGGGTTAGGGTTAGGGTTAGGGTTAGGGTTAGGGTTAGGGTTAGGGTTAGGGTTAGGGTTAGGGTTAGGGTTAGGGTTAGGGTTAGGGTTAGGGTTAGGGTTAGGGTTAGGGTTAGGGTTAGGGTTAGGGTTAGGGTTAGGGTTAGGGTTAGGGTTAGGGTTAGGGTTAGGGTTAGGGTTAGGGTTAGGGTTAGGGTTAGGGTTAGGGTTAGGGTTAGGGTTAGGGTTAGGGTTAGGGTTAGGGTTAGGGTTAGGGTTAGGGTTAGGGTTAGGGTTAGGGTTAGGGTTAGGGTTAGGGTTAGGGTTAGGGTTAGGGTTAGGGTTAGGGTTAGGGTTAGGGTTAGGGTTAGGGTTAGGGTTAGGGTTAGGGTTAGGGTTAGGGTTAGGGTTAGGGTTAGGGTTAGGGTTAGGGTTAGGGTTAGGGTTAGGGTTAGGGTTAGGGTTAGGGTTAGGGTTAGGGTTAGGGTTAGGGTTAGGGTTAGGGTTAGGGTTAGGGTTAGGGTTAGGGTTAGGGTTAGGGTTAGGGTTAGGGTTAGGGTTAGGGTTAGGGTTAGGGTTAGGGTTAGGGTTAGGGTTAGGGTTAGGGTTAGGGTTAGGGTTAGGGTTAGGGTTAGGGTTAGGGTTAGGGTTAGGGTTAGGGTTAGGGTTAGGGTTAGGGTTAGGGTTAGGGTTAGGGTTAGGGTTAGGGTTAGGGTTAGGGTTAGGGTTAGGGTTAGGGTTAGGGTTAGGGTTAGGGTTAGGGTTAGGGTTAGGGTTAGGGTTAGGGTTAGGGTTAGGGTTAGGGTTAGGGTTAGGGTTAGGGTTAGGGTTAGGGTTAGGGTTAGGGTTAGGGTTAGGGTTAGGGTTAGGGTTAGGGTTAGGGTTAGGGTTAGGGTTAGGGTTAGGGTTAGGGTTAGGGTTAGGGTTAGGGTTAGGGTTAGGGTTAGGGTTAGGGTTAGGGTTAGGGTTAGGGTAGGGTTAGGGTTAGGGTTAGGGTTAGGGTTAGGGTTAGGGTTAGGGTTAGGGTTAGGGTTAGGGTTAGGGTTAGGGTTAGGGTTAGGGTTAGGGTTAGGGTTAGGGTTAGGGTTAGGGTTAGGGTTAGGGTTAGGGTTAGGGTTAGGGTTAGGGTTAGGGTTAGGGTTAGGGTTAGGGTTAGGGTTAGGGTTAGGGTTAGGGTTAGGGTTAGGGTTAGGGTTAGGGTTAGGGTTAGGGTTAGGGTTAGGGTTAGGGTTAGGGTTAGGGTTAGGGTTAGGGTTAGGGTTAGGGTTAGGGTTAGGGTTAGGGTTAGGGTTAGGGTTAGGGTTAGGGTTAGGGTTAGGGTTAGGGTTAGGGTTAGGGTTAGGGTTAGGGTTAGGGTTAGGGTTAGGGTTAGGGTTAGGGTTAGGGTTAGGGTTAGGGTTAGGGTTAGGGTTAGGGTTAGGGTTAGGGTTAGGGTTAGGGTTAGGGTTAGGGTTAGGGTTAGGGTTAGGGTTAGGGTTAGGGTTAGGGTTAGGGTTAGGGTTAGGGTTAGGGTTAGGGTTAGGGTTAGGGTTAGGGTTAGGGTTAGGGTTAGGGTTAGGGTTAGGGTTAGGGTTAGGGTTAGGGTTAGGGTTAGGGTTAGGGTTAGGGTTAGGGTTAGGGTTAGGGTTAGGGTTAGGGTTAGGGTTAGGGTTAGGGTTAGGGTTAGGGTTAGGGTTTTAGGGTTAGGGTTAGGGTTAGGGTTAGGGTTAGGGTTAGGGTTAGGGTTAGGGTTAGGGTTAGGGTTAGGGTTAGGGTTAGGGGTTAGGGTTAGGGTTAGGGTTAGGGTTAGGGTTAGGGTTAGGGTTAGGGTTAGGGTTAGGGTTAGGGTTAGGGTTAGGGTTAGGGTTAGGGTTAGGGTTAGGGTTAGGGTTAGGGTTAGGGTTAGGGTTAGGGTTAGGGTTAGGGTTAGGGTTAGGGTTAGGGTTAGGGTTAGGGTTAGGGTTAGGGTTAGGGTTAGGGTTAGGGTTAGGGTTAGGGTTAGGGTTAGGGTTAGGGTTAGGGTTAGGGTTAGGGTTAGGTTAGGGTTAGGGTTAGGGTTAGGGTTAGGGTTAGGGTTAGGGTTAGGGTTAGGGTTAGGGTTAGGGTTAGGGTTAGGGTTAGGGTTAGGGTTAGGGTTAGGGTTAGGGTTAGGGTTAGGGTTAGGGTTA